>NC_143547.1:98134418-100534418 GCF_031878675.1 Megascapheus bottae | reverse complement strand
ACAAAGCCATAGTAATAAAAAAAAGACATTTTGATACTGGCAAAAGAATAGGCCTGAGAGGCAATGGATTAGAACATAAGACCCAGGAATGAACCCACAGATCTATAGTCAACTAATATTTGATAAAGGAGAGAAAACCAAGATAAATTTTTCAACAAATGTTGTTGGAAGAATTGGCTAAGTACATGCAGAAAACTGAAGCTAGAAACTTATTTCACACTGCATCAAAATCAATTCCAAATGGACCAAAGACCTCATTTTCATGATACCATGAAAACATTTTAGGATATCATGAAAATATTTCTAGAAGGGATGGGGAATGCTAGAGCTCCTTAGTATGTGTCAAAATTTCCTTAGTAAAAATCCAGAATCACGAGCACTTCTCGGCAGCGCAGACCTGCCTGCTCCAGACAGAGCCAGACAAGAGCCTGCCCGAGCCCAGAATGTCCAGGGAAAAGAGATCAATCACCTGCAGAGGAAAACCAATCAGAAAAACCACAGATTTCTCAGCAGAGACGATGCAAGCAAGAAGAGATTGGAAGGATATATGTCATGCCCTTAACACAAGTAACTTCCAACCAAGAATACTGTACTCAGCTAAACTCTCATTCATAACTGAGGGAATAATAAAAATCTTCCATTCCAAGGAAAAGTTGTAACATTAAGTAGCAACCAAACCAGCATTACAGAAAATTATCAAAGATGTTCTATACATTGAAAACAAACACAAATGGGATACTGATAAAAAAAAAACACACACACAGCACCTAAAAATCATAACAGCTAAGTACTACATGAACTGTCAGGCCACAGGCCCTAATGAAAGCTTCTAAAAATGGCAGGAACTAGTAAATATTTTTCAGTCCTAACACTCAATATCAGTGGACTTTACTCTCCAGTTAAAGGCAAGATCCATCGTTCTGCTGTCTTCAAGAGACACATCTTGCCCACAAAAACAAACATTTTTTGAAATTGACAGGCTGGAATAAAGTGAGAGGTTGGAATAAAGTTTATCAAGCTAAGGAAGTTAGCTTTATAAACAGCCTGGAGTTGCCATCCTCATATAAAATAGACTTCAAACTAAAATTAATGAGAAAAGACAAAGAAGGTTATTACATACTAATAAAGGGATCTCTCCTCCAGAAGGACATAACCATCCTCAATATCTATACACCTAATCCCAGAGCACCGAATTTCATCAAGCAAACTTTATTTTCACTAAAACATCACATAGGTCGAAACAAAGTGATTGTTGGTGACTTTAACACACCATTCTCACCTATGGACTTATCAACCAGGCAAAAACTCAACAGAGAAACCTCAGAATTGAACAACTGTATAGACCAACTAGATCTAACAGACATCTGCAGATTATTTCACCTGGCAACATCACAATATACATTTTTTTCAGCAGCCCATGGAACATTTTCCAAAAGAGACCACATTTTAGGGAATAAATCAAACATGTGCAGATTCAGATTCACTGAAATTATTCCCTGCATTATCTCAGCTCACAAGGGCATGAAACTGGAACTGAATACCAATCTCCACCAACGAAAACCATGTAACTCATGGAGATTTAACAACACATTATTGAATCACCAATAGGTCATCGAGGAGATCAGAACAGAAATTCAACAGTTTATGCAATTTAACAAAAAGGAGCACACAAAATACCAGCTCCTTTGGGACACAGCCAAGGCAGTACTCAGTGGAAAATTCATATGTCTGAGTGCTTCCGTTAACAAATTGGAAAAATTGCAAACCAACAATTTAATGTGGCACCTTAAGCGCCTAGAAGAAGAGCAACAAACCAACCTAATCCAGTAGAAGGAAGCAAATTATTAAAATCAGAGCAGAATTAACTGAATTGGAGTCCAAAAACTATAGAAAGAATCAACAAAACAAGGAGTTGGTTCTTGAAAAATTAACAAAATGGACAAACCCTTAGTAAATCTTACCAAAAAAGAAGAGAGCATACCGAATAAACAAAGTCACAGACGATAATGATAATATCACTACAGAAATTACCAAGATCCAGCGCATCATGAGGGAATACTTTTGAAACCTTTATGCCAAGAAATTTGAGAATCTAGAAGAAATGGACGAATTCGTAGCCAACATTAACATACCCACACTGAACCAAGAAGACATAATCCAACTATACAGACGTATTTCAGGCACTGAAATAAAAATGACAATAAGAGACCTTTCACCTAAGAAAAGCCCAGGGCCAGATGGATTCACAGTTGAATTCTATAAGGTCTTCAAAGCAGAGCTCACACCAATACTCCTCAAACTCTGGAATGAAATTGAAAACAAAGGCTCTTTGCCAAAATCATTCTACAAAGCCACTATAACCCTCATACACAAACCAGACAGACTCATCAAACAAAGAGAAATATAGACCCATTTTTTGATGAATATTGATACAAAACTTCTCAACAAAATACTGGCCAACCATGTACAAAAATTCATCAAAAAATTATACACCACGATCAAATAGGATACATCACAGGGAGGCAAAGCTGGTTCAACATACGCAAATCAATTAATATAATTCACCACATCAATAGAAGCAAGGACAAGAATCACATCATTGTCTCAATAGATGCAGAAAAGGCATTTGACAAAATCCTAACACCCCTTTATGCTAAAAGCTCTGGAGAAACTAGGAATCCTTGGAACATTCTTCAGTATAATGAAGGCTGTGTATGACAAACCCACAGCTAGCATAATACTTAATGGCTAAAAGCTAAAGCCATTTCCTCTAAAATCAGAAACAAGACAAGGATGCCCACTCTCCCAACTCTACTTTAACATAGAATTAGAATTCCTAGCCAGAGCAATAAGGAAAGAAACAAGCATAAAGGGGATCAAAATATGGAAACAGGAACTGAAACTTTCCCTCTTTGCAGATGACATGATTCTGTATTTAAAGAACCCAACAGACTCCACTCCCAAGCTGCTTGAGCTGATTCAAAACTTTGTCAAAATAGCAGGGTATAAAATTAACCCTTGAAAATCAACTGACTTCCTTTATGCCAACAATAAGAGGAATGAGGCAACAATCAGGAAAGCAACTCCTTTAGCAACAGCCTCAAAGAAAATAAAGTACATAGGAGTTATCTTAACTAAGAATGTAAAGGAACTTTTGGATGAAAACTTTAAAACCCTGAAAAAGCAAATTAATGCAGAACTCAGAAAACAGAAAAACCTCCCATGCTCCTGAATTGGAAGAATTAACATCGTGAAAATGGCAATCTTGCGAAGGTCAATCTACAAATTCAACGCAATACCCATTAATATCCCAATGTCATTCTTTAAAGAAATAGAAGAGGCAATGCAAAATTTCATATGGAATAATAAAAGACCCCGTATAGCAAAAACAATTCTCATCAGAAAAAAACCGCACAGGAGAAATTTCAATACTAAACTTTAGACTCTATTACAGAGCCATAGTGACCAGCACTGATGGGTAATGGCAGGAGAACAGGCCTGAAGACCAATGGAATAGAACTGAGGACCCAGATATTAACCCACAGACCTATGGCCACGTAATCTTTGATAAGGGACCCAAAAAAATAGAATGGAAGAAAGACAGCCTCTTCAACAAGTTGTGCTGGCAGAACTAGTTAAGCACCTGCAGAAAACTAAAGTTGGATCCTTCTTTGTCACCTTGCACCAGGATTAACTCCAAATGGATCAAAGACCTGGAGGTAAAACCTGACACACTGAAAAATTTACAAGAAAGAATAGAGGATACACTAGGTCTCCTTAGCACAGGTCGAAACATTCTAAATAAGGACCAAGAAACACAACAAATCAGACAGTCAAGATAAGTCGGACTGTTTTAAAATGCAGAGCTTTTGTATGGCAAAGGACATAGCTAATAAATAGGAAGCCTACAGAATGGGAGAAAGTCTTCACTAACCATACAATGGACAAAGGCCTCATATCTAAAATATATCAACAGCTGAAAAAAATTGAATCATTCCAAAACTAATCTCCAAAGTAACAACCATCCCATTAAAACATGGGCCAAAGAGTTAAAGAGAGTCTTCTGTGAAGATGTAATAAGAATAGTCTATAGACACATGGAGAAATGTTCGACATCTCTGGCCATAAAAGAAATGCAAATGCAAAGAACTGCAAGATTCCACCTTACTCCAGTTAGAATGGCCAGGATCAAGAAATCTAATAACAACAGATGCTGGTGGGGATGTGGCCAGGAGGGATCACTATTACGCTGTTGGTGGAAGTGTAAACTCGTTCAACCACTATGGAAAGCAGTATGGCAGTTCCTCAAAAGACTAAACATAGACCTCCCCTATGATCCAGCAATTCCATTACTTGGCATTTACTCAATCGGCCAGAAACAAGGTCATACTAAATCCACTAGCACAACAATGTTCATGGTAACATCATTTACCATAGCAAAGATATGGAAGCAACCCAAATGCCCCTCAATTGATGAGTGGATCAACAAGATGTGGTATTTATACACAATGGAATTCTATGCTGCTGTCACAAAGAATGACATTGCCCCATTTTTAAGGAAATGGATAGGCTTAGAAAAAAATCATATTAAGTGAAGTAAGCCAGACTCAAAGGAACATAGGCACAATGGTTTCCCTCATTTGTCCTAATCAGTAGAAACCTTGGGCTCTCCTAGCAATAATTTATAATAGAACAAAACGTAGATTCATAAGACAATATAGAATGACTCTAAATGAAAGGACCTCCAGGATATAGAAACAAAAATCGTATAATGAGTGATTGTTGTCCTTAATGTACTATGTTATCTTTCATCTCTCTTGCTGTCCCTTTTGTTGTCTCATATTTTTACAGTATGTCTCCTGGTTATCTGAGATATTGTATATATCGTATTTGGTTATTTGAAGTCCGATATGGAAGGGAGGTAAACAGATGAGGGGCTGGGATGGATGGAGGGAAATGGGAACCAAGACAGGAGAAATTGTATCAATGTGTGTGAAGCAATGCACAGTCTATCTGGCAAATATAATGTAACCCTTCTATTAATTACAATAAAATATATGAAAATTTTTTTTCTCTCCACCCTTCACCCATCCTCTACATTTTCTGCTATTCTGGGGCCATATTTTTAATTTCAAATAAGTTACTCTTCAATATTTACAACCCAACTGCAAGTAACCCCCCACAAAAAATTCCCTATGTCCACTCCTGGGCATTTACCATGAACATCCCAAGCCAGGATATTATATAGACACCTGCACACGCATGTTCAATTCTGAAGTACTTATAATAGCCAAGAGAAGTAAATATCCCAGATGCCCTACAATAATGAGTGAAACTAAAAAATGTGGTACTGATACACAATGGAATTTTATACATTTATTAGAAAGAATAGTGTATCATTTTTCAGGAAAATGGATGAAGCTAGTACAAATCATGTTAGATGAGGTGAGTCATGCTCAAAGAGACAAACAGAGCATGTTTTCTCTGATATGTGGAAATTAGACCTAATCTAAAATACACTGAGATATGATGAATCGTACAGTGTTCTAGATTCTCACAAATAATGAGACCCAAAGGTGCAATGCCTATGTGCCTATTCATCTTAATATAAAATTATATATGTAGGTATATATGTATATGGAAATGATCTTGAATATATGGAAACAAGAGACCTCTTTTCCTTTTTCCCCTTTAAATATTTTATTCACTTTAAAATATTTTTTGTTGTTTTAGAGATGATATACAGTGAGACTACCCTTACATATATTGGGTGATAAGTAAATTTATTTCTTTTTGCTTAGTATGGACTTATTTCCTCCTTACCTCTCAATTCCTTCCCTCCCATCACTGTCCTTGAGTTGCTTAGTTCACTTTCATCAATGTCCACTGCAGGTGATGGGCCCCTCTGCTGTAGTTTATTTTTTATTGTAATGTATTTTGTATTGCAATGAATATAGGGGTCACAGTTATATTCACCAGATAGTAAGTGCATTACTTCTCACACATTGATATCCCTTCTCATGTTTTTTGTCCCCATTTCCCTCCCCCACCCTCTCACCTCACCTTGTTTTTCCCCCTTCACTTTGCTCTTTCAAATAAACAAATAAATGTATATACAATATGCCAGGTAACAAAGTCAGATACAGTAACATTATGAGATTAACCAAAGGGCAGCAAAAGAGAACTGTGCTGTAGTTTTTCACCCACTGTGCCTGATTCTGTGCCTTCCTCCAGTCCAGTCTCAGAAGTGCATGAGTATACACCATGCATATGGCAAAGAATGCAGTCATCCATTGTGAAATGGGCAGCAATGTTATTTTACGATGCATTTGTCTTCTTTCCTTATGCATGGTCTATTCAAGATGTATTTTCAGGAGCACTGGGGAGAAGGTACAGAACTCAAGGGAAAAAGGGTGAAAAAGGATAGCAGTGGAATTCAATGGACACTGGTGAATGTGAAGTATTCATCTCATAGGTGGAGATGGGAAGGAGGGACGGGGAGAGAGTAAGGGAACAGAAGACACTGTATAAAAGGAAATGTACTCATTATCTGACTCATGTAACTGTATTCTCTATATATACCACTTGTATAATAACAATAAGGCCAGTTAATTTCTTAAAAGAAAGAAAAAGAAGAGAGAGGGTGAGGACTTCAATTCTATCTTCTACACTTACATATAAAAATAGTAACCTCCTATTCTCTCATGGAGAATAACTCACAATTTGGAGTTTTACATTCTTATTGATTTCCAGGATAATTCCATCTTGATCAGAGATATTAGTTTTCTTTTTCTTTTCGGTTTTTATTGCCATGACTGTGTTTTGTATTATTTATAAGTATAGTACATAGATATAACTAAGAAATTTCTTTAGGGTGATGTGGTAGGAGATGGAAAGGTAGAAAATGTTTTTTTTTAAATACATTTTGAGAGAGGATAAGTACATTTCAATTAGATTTGAAACTTTGTGAATTGAACAGGAAAGTCTCTTGTAATAGTTTTAGTAAGGAAGGAGGAAGGGAAAAAGTGAGAGTGGTAGAAGATTATTAAAATGGATTATAATGTCGGGCACTCACATCTGTAATCCTAATATTAACAGAATAAATGTTTGTTTCAGAATGTACTTTTACCTTACTTAAAAATAACCAATGAAGCTGGGCACAGTGGCTCAGACCTCTAATCTTAGCTACTCGGGAGGCTGAGATCTCAGAATGAAGGTTCAGAGCCAGCCAGGGTACAAAAGGACATGAAACTCCTATCTCTAATTAACCACTAGAAAACGGGAAGTGGGGCTTGGCTCAAGGGTAGGATGGTAGCCTTGAGCTGAAGAGCTCAGGGACAATGCCCAGGCCCAGGTGTAGGATGGTAACCTTGTGCTGAAGAGCTTAGGGACAGTGCCCAGGCCGACTTCAAGCCCCATGACCCACAAAAAAACAAAAAGTATTATAAACATGTATGGAAATGTAACAGTGAAATTTCTCATTGTATGCATGATATAAACTAATAAAGATAGTATACTTGCAGGTAGTATTTCATTTTGTCAGGAAGCAGTGAAAGTGAGATTTAGGTTATTATGATATCACAATTCTAAATGTATATGAATAACGATAACTACATAGCCCCCCAAATTTCCAACAGTGTGAAAACCAACAGGAGACACTTCAGCTCCAGAGAGCATTTCCCTCCACAATGACAAAGCATGAACAGGCAAGGGTAACTAGCCATGGTTCGAAGTTGTGACTAGACTCCAAAAACTTTGACAATTGCCTATGTAATAGTAGGTATCAAGCTAGCTGGTACAGTAGAGTTTGGGTATGAAAAAAGATGTGTGGAGTAAGCAAGTAATTCAAGTGACACTATGACAATCTAAGACCTAGTACCAAGAGGAAATAAAACATCCAAGCATAAATGATTCCTAGGCTCTACCAAACATCTGCTCAGAACTTGTACTTTAAGATATTTTCTTGTCGTATCTATCTTTCTGTCTTTCTGTCTATCTATCTATAATCTATCTACATATTATCTATTTATTTTTGTGCAAATATTGAACATACAGCCTTGGTGCTGTCCTTTAGATATTTGCTCATGGCTGGTGCTTTACCACTGTATCCACATCTCTGTTCCACAGGCTTTTGCTGGTTAATTGCAGATAAGACTTGCATGGTCTTTTTGGCTAGCGTAGATTTGGACACTGATCCTTAAATCTAAATCTCCTGAGCAATAAATATTATAGACTGAGCCACTGGCAACAGTTTTTGAAATTGGCAAGTGCTATTGATTAACAAATTGTAGGCAATGATCTTTGAAAATACAAACTTTTGGTGGATGCTAATGGCTCAGGCCTGTAATCTTAGCTAGTCATGAGTCTGAACTCTGAGGACAGCAGTTTAAAGATAGCCCTCACAGGAAAGTACCTGTTAGTCTTTTCTTTAAGTAACCACAGAGAGCTGGAAGTAGAGCTGTGGTTCAAGTGTTAGGGCACTAGCCTTTAGCACAAAAGCTAAGGGAAAGCATTAAGGCCCAAGTGTTCTAAACCTAGGACTGTTTTAGCATTTTATTGGTTAGTTTTAATAAGCTAAGAGTATCTTCTGCAATAAATATTTACACTTAATATCAGTGTGACAAACTAGTCTACCTTATTGAAATTCCAATTTTATTATTTTTTTTAAATATTTTATTTTGCAATCTGTGGGAGTAACCTGATGCTTGTTATATGCCCTTAAGCACATACACACTCAGTGATGCAAGCAGTCAGGAGCCAGAGGGCGCCTGGCC
Source organism: Megascapheus bottae (assembly GCF_031878675.1). Classification (NCBI taxonomy): domain Eukaryota; kingdom Metazoa; phylum Chordata; class Mammalia; order Rodentia; family Geomyidae; genus Megascapheus; species Megascapheus bottae. The sequence goes on along the minus strand of NC_143547.1, from coordinate 100,525,644 downwards.
CCACCCACCTGGCTATTTGATGATGTGGCTGAGAAGCTGGATCTGTATTTAGTGAGCACGTTTTGTGAAATAAAGTAGATCTGCACCAAGAGGCTAATCTCCGGAGTCTGTATTACTCGTGGGCCACCATCTTACACCCGACGAGGACGTCCAATAAGGCCGACAACAGCAATCATCAATTTAACCAGATACTAGGATAGTATTCAACAATTAGACCAATAGTTGTTTTTTTTCGTTTGTTTGTTTTTGTTTTTGTTTTTGCCAGTCCTGGGCTTGAGCTCAGGGCCTGGGCACTGTCCCTGGACTTTCTCAAGGCTAGAGCTCTACCACTTGAGCCTCAGCACCACTTCTGGCTATTTTCTATGTATGTGGTACCAAGGAATCGAACCTGGGTCTTCATGCATGCTAGGCAAGCACTCTACCACTAGGTCAAAATCTCGGCCCATAGACCAATAGTTTGTTTTGTTATTTTTTTCTCAAGCCACACGAAAAAGTATTTATGAGTACTAGTTATGTAATAAAAGTATTTACTGTAGCTGGGCATGGTGGCTCACTCCTGTAATCTTAGCTACTCAGAAGGTTCAAAGCAAGCCCAGTCGCAAAAGGACCTGAGATCCCATTTCCTTTATCTCCAATGAACCTCTAGAAAATGAGAAGTGGGCTTGGCTCAAGGGTAAGGCTGTAGCCTTGAGCTGAATTGCTCAGGGACAGTGCCCAAGCTGAGTTCAAGCCCCATGACCCACAAAAAAGTATTTACTGTGCAGCTACAGAGAAATCTTGTATTATTGTTAATTTTCTTTTACTTGGACGTAACTGTAGAGATAGTTAAAAATTTGACTAAATTTAGTGGTTTTGTTTCCTATTGTGCTCTAATTTTATTACCATGTTTGATATGATACAGAAATCCATTTGTGTTTCCTGACATTTGGTAAGACATGCTTAATGATGTTCTTTTTTCTCATAAGAAATGACCTTTGTCTCTTCTATCTCAGTTGGAAGCTCATCTCGTATGCATATGCACTAACAACTCCTTTTTATTTTCCTTGTCCTTTTGCTTACAAGAATTTTCTCTCCCTTTTCCTCCCAAGTCAGTGTTTGTTCTGTCACTGAGATGTGAGAAACACAATTCCTTTCTTGTAGAACTGGATGGTTAGAATGTTGAAAAGGTAAATAAGATTCTGAAAAATTGTTGTTTTTGTTTATCATTCATCTAATAAATGATATTTTATATCAAATAAGAGGCCCTGTCTTTCCATTTCTAACATCTGCCTCATGCTTCAGAGTAAATGTAATGGATGCTTATGTCCTTCTGATTCTGACTTCAAGACTCTAAAAGCTGTGGCTCCTGTTGTTCCCATTGCCAAATACCTTTGCCTGATGTTTTATTTGTTTTGAGGAGATAACTTTGACGTAAGGAGCTGAAAGGATATTTTAGCACTTTCTAGTTTGCATTAACAGTTACTCCTGAAATGATCATTTAAAAAGGAACTAATTAGATTATTAGAGTCATCTATCTCTCCAAATTTTACCTTAATCAGATAAAGTTTTGTTTCATTTGGATTAAATATTTAATGATTAAAGATTTGTAAATAGCAGCAAAATAGATAATTCCTTTAAAGAGGAACCATTTTCTTAAAAATACTACGTTAACATTGATCTGCACAGGTTTGAGCATATGGGAGGTAATCATTCAAGGGAGGTCATGCTTGTTATATGGATTCTACATGTTGAATTTAAATTGCAAAGATTACCATAAAATTTTTTGAAGAATGTTTGTGAAACTGTATTTCAGTTATCAGGTACTAGTTCTGATGATGAAGAATACGAAATTAGTGGTCTCACACAAGCTACATCAAATTTACTTCCTCAAGATAGCCAAGAGCTATCTAAAAATTCAAATCAATACCCATTAATATCCCAATGTCATTCTTTAAAGAAATAGAAGAGGCACAGGAGGGATCCCTACTACACTGTTGGTGGAAGTGCAAACTCGTTCAACCACTATGGAAAGCAGTATGGCAGTTCCTCAAAAGACTAAACATAGAGTTCCCCAATGACCCAGCAATTCCACTACTTGGCATTTACCCAATCATCCAGAAATAAGGGCATACAAAATACACTAGCACAATGATGTTCATTGCAGCACTATTTACCATAGCAAAGATACGGAGCCAACCCAGATGTCCCTCAGTTGATGAGTGGATCAACAAGGTGTGGTATTTATACACAATGGAATTCTATGCTGCTGTCAGAAAGAACAACATTGCCCCATTTGTAAAGAAATGCGAAGACTTAGAAAAAATCATATTAAGTGAAGTAAGCCAGACTCAAAGGAACATAGGCCCATTAGTCTCCCTCATTTGTCATAATCAGTAGAAACCTTGGGCTCTTCTACAAGAGATTTACAATAGAACAAAATCTAGACACATTAGGCCAAATAGTATGACACTAAATGTAAGGAACTCCAGGATAAGGAAACAAAAGCCATGTAATGAATGACTGTTGTTATTAATGTAATATGTTATCTCTCATCTCTTTGCCATCCCTTGGTTATCTCATATTGTTACAATTTTTCACCTTGTTATCTTATATATTTTATATGTGCTTAATTGGTTATTTGAAATTGGATAGGGAAGGGGGTAAATGAAGATAAGCAGGGGGAGTGTGGGAGGGAAATGGGGACCATGTCATGAGAAAGGGTATCAATGTTTTTGAAGTTATGCACCTTCTATCTGGTGAATATAATGTAAACCTTCTATTAATCACAATAAAAATATTTTAAAAAATCATAAAAAGAATGCAATTGAAAAAAGCAGCAAATAATGGACCTACGTCTTATAAGATAGTTGTATGTAAAATGTGCACAGAAGATAATTCTAAGTGTACATGGGAAAATGTTGAAATAACACCAATCAAAGGGAATTTCCAGTTTGGAAAATTCCACAATTAGTTATTTTAATGAGTTCACATTTCTTTTTGTTGTTTAACTGTAATTAATGCTTATCTTTTTTATTTCATTATTGCTTAATTTTCCTTCTGTTGATCTTGTGTTTTCTGTGATTTAGAAGTTATTTAATTTGGTGTCTTCTTTATGCCAATATTTGTGTTTTGTTCCATTTTTAAACATACTGAGTATATTGTGTGTACAAGAGAAAATTATAAATGCTGATTTTTTTTTCTGATCCTGTGGCTTGAACTCAGGACCTGTGTACTGTCCTTCAGCCTCTTTAAGGTCAAGGCTAGCAGTCTACCATTTGAGCTACAGTTCCACTTCCAGTTATTTTCTGAGTCATTTATTGCAGATAAGAGTCTCACAGACTTTTCTACCAGTTCTTGGGCATTTGCCCTTAAAATGATGATTTGATAAACATCAGGACACGATAGACTCTTGCACATCTATGGTCATTGCCACACTATTCACAATAGGCAAGACATGGAAACAACCCACATGACACAATCGATTAAAAATAAAAAAAACATATTGTATAAAATAATACCTAACTTTCTGTTCTCTGGATGAGAAGGAATAAGTAGATAAGAAAACATTGTTAATATGATAATATAAGGAGTTATTATCTTTCTTAATATGTGAGATATTATGGGAACTTAAGTTTGACTTATAGTAATCATTGAGAAAAATGATGCATCAAACATTTCAATTCTTAATAAAGTTCTGTAATACTTGAGGTCACTGAGGATCATTTTTCAAGTAAGGAATGAAGAGAGATGACATAAAGACAAGAATTGCATAGTGGGGAAAAAAGAAAATTTCTCTATGTGATTCCTTCACTGGGTAGACAAAAAACAAAAGTATTGCTTCACTTTATAAAATGCTTAATAGTAGAATTGTAACTAAGAAAAAATGATATTTTGCAATGTTCATGATATTGGAAGTAAAATACCAGTATAAAGGCCAATATAAATACCAACACAACTATCACAAATATAAAGGTGAATACAGAAGTACATAAGTAATTATCAATGCTGGTGGCACCACACTTTTCCCTTGAGCTAGTGATTATTTTAAAAATTAGTAAAATAGATGTAAGGAAATCTCTTAAAATGACCTAATTGTTTGTATGTTTCCGTATATGTCAAATTTTCCAAGTATGGTTCATCACAAGTATAATAATAACTGTTTAGGAGAGAGAAATCAGGAGGAGAGTTGTTTAAGGACAGCTTGTGTGAAATATTAATGAGACCAAATCTCAACTAAAAATTCTTGTTTTCATTTGTGTGTAAGCTCACATGTGCAGGAGGTACATGTAGGAGGATATTATTCCCTGGCCAGCACTGGGCATAAATGACACCCCATTTTTTTAAAAAAAAAACTAGCTCTTAAAAAAAAACCTCACATTCTGAAGACATATGTTATAAACAAATGAAACATCATTATTTTCATTCCTTTAACAAAAAAGACAATGGAGCTGTTTGTGTAGTTTTGATGATATAATATTTGCTAGTACTTGCATAGCATGTATGTATCCCTGGGTTTGATTGACAGCACTTCAATAAACAAAGAATTAAAACTATTAAATTATGGAGGTACATCCTATTATAATCACAGATTGACACTATTTTAGGGCCTTGATTTTGAGCTCAACTACTACAAACACAAAAATAGAGTAAAATCACACATTCTATATTTGGTTTATTTCACAATGTATTTAAGAATATATACTGAAAAAATTACAGTTCTTTCAATGAATGAAAAGACTCTCTTCCTCCATATTTATATATAGATTTACATGCATGCACATATATACATGCATACAATATGCCTACATATACTTGTACATATATACATATAAATGGAGGAAGAGTGAGAGCAAGGTTAGGGAATGCACTCTCCAACTCTGTATCTAACCAAAGATTATACAAAAAATACATCAGGAAGGTCAAATATTCATTAGCAGAAGAACAAAATCACTTTAAAAATGAGTAAAGACTACATATACCAAGAAGTATATGAAAAAAATACTCAACATTATCAATCAGGGATATGTGACTCAAGGCCACCATGAGGTATTACTTTACCATGTAGACAATTCTCAGAAAAACTAGCAATGAGTTCTAGCAAAAGTTTCCAGAAAATTCAATATTTGTACACTGTTCATGGTAATGTAACTTAGTGTAGCCATTATGAAAATTATTATGAAAGTTCCTCATGGAAAAAATAAAACTACCATTTAACCTAATAATTCTACTTGTCATAATATATATGGAAAATTTAGTTTGTATTTCAAAGGCACATCTACACTCCCATGTTTATATTAGTGCTCTTCTTGTTAGACCAGAAATGGAAAGAATATATGCTTTCATCAAGCAATGGAAGAATAAAAACATGTTACTGTACATAATGGAAAGCTATCAACTATAAACCGAATGAAATCATGCCATTGCAACATGAATGCCATGAGAAATAATTATAAGTGAAATCAGCCAAATGTAAAAAGATACGTACCACATCGCCTCTTTACATGTGGAATCTAAATAAAACTGATTGAATAGAAGTTGAGATCATATTGGTGTTTACTAGAGGCTGGGGAAGTGGTACAAAAGAGGAGAATAAGGTTCACTATGAGTTCTAAGTTGCAGCAAACTAGTTGCAGCCTTTCTATTGAATAGAAAATTGACTATGGATGACAACAATGTACTACACATTTCTCAAATCCAAAAGAAAGGCATATGGAGATTCATAATTTACCTCACCTAAATGTAAGACAAAAATATATTATTGCATTGAAACACTACATGGTACCCCACTGATAGGTACAAAGTTTCCTGTGCATTACTTAAAAATTGTAAAAGAAGGAAGGAAGGAAGGAAGGAAGGAAGGAAGGAAGGAAGGAAGGAAAGAAAGAAAGAAAGAAAGAAAGAAAGAAAGAAAGAAAGAAAGAAAGAAAGAAAGTTGTAAATATGTTTAGGAAAACAATGAGTAAGAAGACCTCATTTAGAGCAATCATCGTGCTTAAATTCTAGGAGCAAGTTAAAATGATAATGAGTGATAATTTTAACCTTTAATGCTGGTGGTAATGCAGGAACACAGATAAATCACATTCACTCTTGATGAGATACAAATTGAAGGATCATGGACGAAATTTCAGGTTCTCTAATTCATACATTTATTTATGAAGGTTTTATACACATTAAATACTGATGAGGATTTAAATATATTTATAATATTTTTGTAGCATGTTTCCTTACCTAGAGCTTATACTTCTTTTCAGACAAATAAAGAAAAGTAAATATTTATCAGTAGGATATAGCATATATCAATGACCCTAGAAATATTCTATGGGTAATTAGGAGGAGAGTAAAAGAGTGAGGCTTTGTAATGTTAAATATAAAAGCAAGAGCAGAGAATATAAAACATAGTCTGTTTTGTGGAAGCCAAAATTGTTGTGTATCTGAGATTGCTTATGAGTCTTGAAAGGTACTTTCCTAACAGTAGTTACTTAGTGGAATTAGGATGGAAGATTTGTGAATAGCAGCTGGTGAAATGACAGGAGACTTGTAACTTGATGAATATATGCGTGCTTTTAAATGTTTAGTCACACTAACATAACATGCTTCTACCTTCTAAAAATGCAAATCTTTCAATATGCCTCTAATATCCTTCATTTAGATTTTTGTGGTTATAATATGGCAACATTCCCTCTTCTTTTCATTTCTTTCTATCATCCTCCTTAACACTCCTTTCCCACATAGTTTCCCTCATGTTATAACATCTGTCCATTTTTAGAAATTATGACACTTTATCTCTGGAAATTTCACCACATACTTTATAGGAGTAATAATATTCCCTGAAATAACTGGAATGTTACCATGATATACAAGAAAGATAATATTGTTCTGCAATATTATCCACTATAAAGACCACATTTAAAGTTATATGATTAACTAAAAGTCAGCATCATAAGTCCTTTTTTATTTACTTATGGTTCTGTTTTTCTAATATTCATGAGCCAATCAAGATCTCTGTGTTTAGTTACCATATCATCACAGTATCATTACATTATATTATGTCTTTTACTTGTCTTAGTTTGTATGATTATTAATATTTTAACAATTTGAGACAAGTTGTTTTGCAGAGCATCTTCTATTTTGAATTGTCTGTTCTTTCTTATACTCCGGTTTAAACTCTTCTGGAATAGGATAATGTAGGTAATATGTGCTTTTCATTTTTTATAATAAAAGAACAAATTTGCAACCTATATTATACTAGTGGTGTTGAGTTTGACTATTCTCTTATTGGCATTCCATCAGAAATTTGTACCAAAATAATATGTGCACTGATACTTTGAAACATTTTTTAATTTATTTTATTTAATTTAGTTTTATTGTCAGGGTTACAGTTACATACATATGGTAGTGAATACTTTTCTTGTTGAGCATTGTTATGCACTGTCACGTTTTTTCCCAGTTTCTCTTCCCCCAAGCTCCCCTCCTCCAAGTTAAGAAGTTCATTTCCAACATATTGCCTTGTGAGTATCGCCATTACATTGATTCATCCTTTGTTCTTTGCCTCACCATTTTGCTGTCCTTCCCTTCCCCCTTTTTTGTCTTTCCATTTCGTAATTCAAATAAACATATATACAATACACTATGTACTAAAGTTAGATACATTTTTATTAAAGAATTTATTAACATTGATTTTTACATCATATTTCAAATGATGTGTTTAAAAAACAAGTATTAAAGAAGGGAATCTCTATATACACTTTTATAGATATTCCTTTTCAAAATTTGCCATTCAGTTTGTACTCACTCAATATGTTTGTATATATCTGTTACTAAAAATGGAGAATAGCCATTAAGCATTTTCTTTTTTTCATATATTTTTATTGTAATTAATAGAAGGGTTATATCATATTTACCACATAGAAGGTGCACTAATTCACAAACACTGATACTCTTTCTTATGTCTTGGTCCCCTTTTCCCTCCCCCCCACCCCCACCCCTCACCTTGTTTCCCCCTTTCCCTATCCTATTTCAAATAATCAGATAAACATATATACAGTATATCAGATAACAAGGAGAAATACTGTAACAATATGAGAAAACCAAGGGACAGCAAAAGAGATGAGAGATAACATAGTACATTAAGGAAAACAATCACTCATTATATGGCTTTTGTTTCTATATCCTGAGGTCCTTTCATTTAGCGTCCTACTATATGGCCTTATATATATATAGGTTTTGCTCTATTGTAAACTTCTGTTAGGAGAGCCCAAGGTTTCTACTAATTAGGACAAATGACGGAAACCATTGTGTGTATGTTCATTTGAGTCCGGCTTACTTCAATTAATATGATTTTTTCTAAGACTTTCCATTTCCTTACAAATGTGGCGATGTTGTTCTTTCTGACAGCAGCATAGAATTCCATTGTGTATAAATACCACATCTTGTTGATCTACTCATCATCTGAGGGACATCTGGGTTGGTTCTATATCTTTGCTATGGTAAATAGCGCAGCAATGAGCATCCTTGTGCTAGCGGATTTAGTATGTTCTTGGTTCTGGACATTTGGGTAAATGCCAAGTAGTGGAATTGCTGGGTCATTGGGGAGCTCTATGTTTAGACTTTTCAGGAACTGCCATACTGCTTTCCACAGTGGTTGAACGAGTTTGAACTCCCACCAACAGCGTAGTAGTGATCCCTCCTGGCCACAAGCATTTTCTTTTCTGTGTTTTTTTTTTGTGGGTCATGGGGATTGAACTCAGCTTAGACGTTGTCCCTGAGCTCTTCAGCTCAAGGCTACCACCCTACCCCCGGGCCTGGACACGGTCCCTGAGTGATTCAGCTTAAGGCTGTGGCCATAGCTTTGACCCAAGCCCCACTTCCCCTTTTCTAGTGGTTAATTGGAGATAGGAGTCTCATGAACTTTAGTGCCCGGATTGGGTTTGAACTATGATCCTCAGATCTCAGCCTCCTGAGTAGTTAGGATTACAGGTATGAGCCACTGCACCCAGCTTTGGATGCTATTTGTGTTCATTTACATTCTGCAAGGCTTTTCTTTTATATAAACATGAGTCATAATGTATATGTGATTGATTTCACCAAAAGAGGGAAGAAACGAAAAAGTAAAAGAATAATTGTTTTATAAAATGCAATGAAAATCACTTCCAACAACCTTAATAGAAACAAAATCAATGAAATCAGCTGGGTGCAGTGACTCAGGCCTATAGTCCTAGCTATTCAGGAGGCTGAGATCTGAGGATCACAGTTCAAAGCCAGCCCCAGGCATTAAAGTCCGTGAGACCCCAAACAGAAAGAGAGAAGTTGAGATATTTGTCCTACTTGTGGACAATGGAATGAGGAAGAAGAGACTAAGAACAAGATATTTGCCTTTTCGGCTTTTACATTTTCTCTAATAATTAAATATGATTAACTTCTTAAATATGTTTCCTATCCCCACTATTTACCCTTTCATTTTCAGTAAAACTTCCTGAAATTGTTTTCCAGATACCAACTCTCCTTTATTGTTCATTTGCCCCTAATAAAGTGCATGGTCATTCTCCCCATACAACAATCCAAAAAGTTCAAATAGCTCACTTTTTCCTCATTGAGATACTCTATTACTATTCCTCTAGGGCACTATTTAAAAGGATAGGTTGTGTATTTACTATAATTTAATTCAGTTTTTTCTACTTAATGTAATTTAGACCTCATTAATTAATGTTTTTGTAGTTCAAACAAAACTTTTGTCTGTTAAGGGGACAGAAAAATATCCACCACTCTAAGTTGTGAAGTATTTAATGAAGTAATAAATACAGGGATCCTTCTCAACACATACCATGTGTTGTATTACTGTTCTAGTGTCTTCCTGAGAATTTATTCATTTAGTCTTTTTTGTATCTTTTTCTTTTCCTTGGAAATCATCCATTGAAAGGATTTTACTGGGGGCCGGGAGTTTGGCCTAGTGGTTAAAGTGCTTGCCTAGCATGCATGAAGACCCGGGTTCGATTCCTCGGTACCACATACATAGAAAAAAGCCGGAAGTGATGCTGAGGCTCAAGTGGTAGAGCTCTAGCCTTGAGAAAGTCCAAGGACAGTGCTCAGGCCCTGAGCTCAAGCCCAGGACTGGCAAAAAAAAAGAAAGGTTTTTACTATCTATGAGTATTTTCTTTTCTATTTTCTCAATATACTCAAGGCTACTTTATTGACTAAAATGGACCTAATTATTTTTTAATTGCTAACATCCATACACCAAATCATTCTGATCAAAAGACTTATATTTGTGTACTGAATATTGCTAGTTTATGAAAAACGGAACATCACAATCAACATTGTCATACTGAATGTATCAGTTCCTAATCCCTAATATGGCACTCTTTGAATTATATCCATCACATAACTTCTAACAGACAGCTGCATAATATTGCAAGCTAAACTCTAAATTTTTTCTCAATTCATCATGTCCAGTATATGTCATTACAATATGGGGTATTGTTTTGCCAGTAAAAAGATACATAAATAGAGACGGGATAACATACTGAAAGCATACAATAACATGTTCCGTGAATGAGAATAATCCACTGATATGAAATCCAGCAGTAGACTTTTGGATGGGAAAGAAGAGAAGAAAGTAGAACCTTCAAAGAGCCCTTAGGTACTTTGAAATCAAAGTACAACGATTATGGCAGAAAAAATAAAACAGTGGTAAGGAGTTTGGAACCTGTGCCAAATTGTCCACATTGGGACCTGGAACTAAGAAATCAGAAGGTAAAATCAATGTGTCCACCTAGGGACCAGCAAACTGAGCAGTTGGTAATAGAAAAAAAATAATAAAACTGTGGCAACAAGGAACATGGAACATGGACTTGTCTTCTGTGAAAGGTTGAACTATGGTGACTGGGAAGAGAACTGGGTGGTACTCTGTCTTCTGTATCCTAAAAAGTAGAAGCAATTAGCAATTAGCTATCTTGAAAAAGCTTTTCTGCGAGCAAAGACAGTATGAATTTGGTGGCACACCGAACCCTGTGTCATAGAACTTGATTAATTTATATCAGGTATAAGGAATACAAAATTTAAGCTACAGGACGTTAAGTAACAGCCAGGAAAAGTGGCTACAAAAGCCCATGGGGTGTGGGAGGCAGGGTACTACATTTTGAAAATGTGGCTTGGGAAGACTGACTTAGCCAGAGACTTATCTCCAATTAATCACCACAAAACTGGAGTCAGTGATGTGGCTTAAAGTGGTAGAGCATCAGCCTTGAGTGGAAAATGTTCAGGGAGAGCACCCAAGCCCTGAATTCAAGCTTTATGACTGGCAAGAAAAGAAGTCATAAAACTCCTGAGTAAATGAAACATTTTGCCTAAAACACTACAATGAAGAACTTAGATGAAAGTGAAGGACAAAAAACTTGGAAAAAGTAGCTCACTAAAACATCTTGGTTGCAATCATTTATGAAGTAAAACAACTGTTGTTTGAAAAACATTAAGATTCTTTGTACTTATAAACTTATTTGTGGAATAGTAATATATTTTTACAACTACTTAAAGACAATTAAAATATAATTAGAAATCCAAAGAGATACTAAGAAGGTTGCAAACCAAGATAAATACACAATAAGGGAATTCAAACAGCTAAATGAAATAAAGAAGGCAATATAGAACGTGAGAAAGAAATCTAATAAAAAGGTGGAAACCATGAGAAACACTGAAATACTAGAAATGAAGAACTCAATTGTCACAATAAAAAAACTCAGGTGAAACCTAGGTAATGCAATGGAAGCTGAAAATAGAACATGAGATGTGAAAGACAAAACAGAGAAAGCAAACCAAACAATAGAATTTTAAAACTTCTTTTAAGGTACCAAAGGGACTTACAAACTTCTCAGAGAACATTGAAAGATTAAATTAATGTATAATTGGCATACACAGCAAAAATCCTATAAAAACTAGTAAAGGTTCTGAGAACAAGTTTAACAATATAATGCCAGAAAGCCTTCCTAACTTCATGATTATCCTCCATGAATGGAGGCATATAGAATTCCAACATACCAGAGAAGAAACATCCCGATATACATTATAGTAAAGACACTAAAAGATATAGAATAATGAAGAATAATTGAAAGCATCAAAAGTATGGCGGCAAGTGAATAAAATTATAGGATCATTAAAAGAAGATTAGATTTCTCAACATAAAAACTAAATGCAAGATGACATGGGAACATATAATCCAAGCCCTGTAAGACAAATAGTTTCCAACTTAGATGACTGCATCCATCAAAGCCAGCTTTCTGAATAGAGAAATGAAAGCATTCCATGATAAACAGAAGGTAAAGAAATGAATGATCACTAAATCAGTTGGCAACTATGGGATTCTAATTTCCAATTAAACAGAAATTAATTAATCCAGAAAACTGGAAGTAGCACTGTCAAAGTGGTAGAGTGCTAGCCTTGAGTTGAAAAGTTCAGGGAAGCCAGGTGCAGTGGTTCCCGCCTGTAATCCTAGCTACTCAGGACGCTGAGATCTGATGATCAAGGTTCAAAGCCAGCCCTGGCACAAAAGGACTGGAGACTTTTATCTCCAATTATCCTGTAAAAATGAGAAGTAAAGCTTGGCTCAAGGACAGGGAGGTAGCTTTGAGCTGAAGGGGTCAGGGACAGTGCCCAGGCCCAGAGTTCAAGCCCCATGACCCACAAAAAAAAATTCAGGGATAGTACCAATGCTCTGAGTTCAAGTCCTATAACCAAGGGGAGAGGGACATTTAAAGATAGGAGTAATAAATGACAAATAGGGATTCTATTACCTTAAAAACTTTTACTCAGGAAAGAATCACCAGGAATCAAAGATAACCAACACAATGAGAAAAAAAATATTGGTTTGGTATTCAACAGACAAAAAGTTAACATCAGATATTCAGAAAACTCAATAAATTAAAGAAAATGTATATCGGAAGGACTTTTGGTGTTATTCTAGTATATCTATTGAAACCTTGACTTTTCTTTGTTGAAAGACTATTATTGCCTCAATCTCATTGGTCATTATGAGATTTAAGTTTCAACATTATCTAGCTTGGAAGAGGTTCCTATACTGATGGAAATATATATTCTCCTGCTGTTAGATGAACTATTCTGTATATATGTATATATATATATCTGCTAAATTCACTTGATCTATAGTATAATTACCTCTGTTTCCTTTTCTTCAGAAGTGTTGTCTGATCTTGAGAGTGGACTACTTTATTACTCACAGGTATCATATAATAGAATTTTCCTAATTCATTCTTTATGTAACTGAATTTTAAATGATCAGTGTTTAATGTCATTAAAAATACAGATTTTCCCTGGTTGCCAGTGGTTCACGCCTATAATCCTAGCTACTCAGGATGCTGATATCACAGTTCAAAGGCAGCCTGGGCAGAAGAGTCCATGAGACTCTTATCTACAATTAACTACTCAGAAAAAGCCCAAAGTGGTGCTGTGGTACAAGTGGCAGAGTGCTAGCCATGAGCAGAAGGGCTGAGGGACAGGGTACAGGCCCACACTTCAACCCCCAAGGTGATAAAAAAAAATAAAGATTTTGGAATACTGCTTTTATTTGCTTTGTTGCTTTGTTATCTTGCACTATCATTTCTGTTTGTTCCTCTTGTAATCATTTGAATAATTTAAATAAAATTTAATACTGTGTTTCAATTGATTTATTTATGTTTTCAATATATTACTTTCTTCTATTACCCATCAGTTTATAAAGGAATCATAATGTCTAACAGGCAATTTGAAACTGCTTTTGCTGGGGACGTGAACTAATTTTGAGCCATACTCTCTTTTTAAATTTTTATTCATTCCATTTTTTATATTTTTTAAAGACTTAAGTAGTAAGTAGTACAAATGAGGTAACATTAACAAAAGTTTACTCATACAATGCTTCTTGATCAATGTCACCTTCTTCAACATCCTCACCCTCCATTGACATACCTCTTCTCTTACTTTTATTTTATCATATGTGCACGAATTTTTTCCACCCTTTGTTTCTCCAATTATCTGCTCCATGTATAATAGGAGTCACCCATTAGCATCTTGTGAAAAAAAGGCAAAATGTCCCTTCAGAATAGCAATGGTGTCTTCTTGTCATCTTATGGAAAATACAGAGCTAGGCCAAAGGAAGAGAACTTCAGAAAAAAAAACAAACAAACAAAAAAAAAAACTTCCATAGCTCTTGTTTCCATATCAGGGAGGTCAGAGACATTTTTCTTGAAACAACATGCCAAATTTTTACACACAGAAGTTCTAGAATTATTCTAAAAGATAATTGTCTTCTAAAATATGATGTCAAATTCTATATGACAATTATGTTATCATTAAAACATGAGGATATCTTACTACCATTGGTTACTCATTCACATACTAAAGGTTGGTAAAAAGCCTGTGGGTACCAATTCACATTTATATCTCATTGATTTGTGTTTTTTGTGGTCCTCAGCATTCTCTAAGCCTTTTTTTTTCTTTTTCCAATTTCTTTGAAAAGGGTTCACCACAGAATTTGCAGTTTTAGAAATACAGGTCATATTTTATGTCATCATATGAATGCTTCTGTCATATAACTGTCCTAAATGACCTTTTCCACTTGCCCAGAAATAGGAGGTTTAGTTACCTGAACCATTACAGGTATTATTTTGCTTCACAGTAAGGTCTGGTCTTAAGGCAATTCAGGAAGCAATACAAAAAAAATGAAGGAAGAATGAAGATCATTGCTGGAATTCCAAATTTTAACACTCCTCCAAAATATCATGATTTTGCTTACTTTTCAGAGTTATCAGAAAGATATTTTTGTTAGATGAAAATAGGAGTGATCACAAAGAGTTTAGTTATACATGTTATGTACAAAATATTGCTCTGAGAAACCTCACTTTGAATGTACTGGTCCTTTTTTTAAGCTGATTTTTCAAGTTCTAAAAGTTCTTTGATTTGAATAAGATTTTATTCTTTTTAAAAATTTCCTTGTACAAGGGGCCAGGAGTCTGGCTGAGTGTTAGAGTACTTGCCTAGCATTCACAAAGACCCAGGTTCCATTACTTGGTACCACATACACAGAAAAAAGCTGGAAGTGGTGCTGAGGCCCAAGTGGTCAGATCTCTAGCCTTGAGAAAGTCCAAGGACAGGGATCCGGCACTGAGCTCAAACCTAGGACTGGAAAATAATTTCCTTATACAAGAAGGGAGTTGAATCTTAGAGTTGTTTGATTTGCATTTCTTTTATGACAAGAGATGTTGAACATTTCTTCATGTGTCTATAGGCCAATTTTTTTAATTTTTTATTGTAATTAATAAAAGGGTTACATGATTTTGCCAGATAGAAGGTGCATTAATTCACAAATATTGATACCCTTTCATATGTCTTGGTCCTCATTACACTCCCCTTCCCACCCCGTCTTGGTTTTTCCTCCTTCCCTATCAAATTTCAAATAACCAAATACAAATAAATCCAATATATCAAATAACAAAATGAGATACTGTTACAATATGAGTTTTTTCTGACAACAGCATAGAATTCCATTGTGTACAAATACCACAACTTGTTGATCCACTCATCAACTGAGGGACATCTAAGTTGGTTCCATATCTTTGCTATGGTGAACAATGCTGCAATGAACATTGTTGTGCTAGTGGATTTAGTATGCCCTAGTTTCTGGATGGTTGGGTAAATGCCAAGTAGTGGAATTGCTGGGTCGTAGGGGAGCTGTATGTTTAGTCTTTTGAGTCACTGCCATACTGCTTTCCATAGTGGTTGAATGAGTTTGCACTCCCACCAACAGTGTAGTAGGGATCTCTCCTGGCCCCATCCTCTCCAGCATCTGTTGTTATTCGTTTTCCTGATCCTGGCCATTCTAACTGGAGTGAGGTGGAATCTTAGAGTTGTTTTGATTTGCATTTCTTTTATGACCAGAGATGTCAAGCATTTCTTCATGTGTCTATAGGTCATTCTTATTTCTTCTTCAGAGAAGACTCTCTTTAAGACTTTGGCCCATCTTTTGATGGGATGGTTGTTACTTTGGAGATTAGTTTTGGATTGATTCAATTTTTTGAGCTGTTGATATATTTTAGATATGAGGCCTTTGTCTGTTGTATGGTTAGTGAAGATCTTCTCCCACTCTGTAGGCTTCCTAATTAGTTTACTAGCTATGTCCTTTGCCATACAAAGCTCTGCAATTTAATGCAGTCCCACTTATCCAGCCTTTCTCTGATTTGTTGTGATTCTTGGTCCTTATAAAGAAAGTTTCGACCTGTGCCAAGAAGGTCTAGTGTATCTCCTATTCCTTCTTGTAAAGTTTTCAGAGTGTCAGCTTTTACCTCCAGGTTTTTGATCCATTTGGAGTTAATTCTAGTGTAGGGTGACAAAGAAGGATCCAACTTTAGATTTCTGCATGTGCTTAACCAGTTCCTCCAGCACCACTTGTTGAAGAGGCTATCTTTCTTCCATTCTATATTTTTGGCTCCCTTGTCAAAGATTAGGTGGCCATAGGTCTGTGGTTTAATATCTGGGTCCTCAGTTCTATTCCATTGGTGTTCAGGCCTATTCTTGTGCCAGTACCAAGCTGTTTTGATAATTATAGCTCTCTAATAGAGTCTAAAGTTTGGAATTGAAATTCCTCGGGCGCTGTTCTTTCTGCTAAGAAGTTTTTTTTTGCTATATGGGGTCTTTTATTATTCCACATGAAATTTTGGATTGCCTCTTCTATTTCTTTAAAGAATGACATTGGGATATTGATGGGTATTGCGTTGAACTTGTAGATAGCCCTTGGCAAGATTGTCATTTTCACAATATTGATTCTTCCAATCCAGGAGCGTGGGAGGTTTTTCCATTTCCTCAGTTCTGCTTTAATTTCCTTTTTCAGGGTTTTAAAGTTTTCATCAAAAAGGTCCTTTAGATTCCACCTCACTCCAGTTAGAATGGCCAGAATCAAGAAAACTAATAACAACAGATGCTGGGGGGATGTGGCCAGGAGGGATCACTACTACACTGTTGGTGGGAGTGCAAACTCGTTCAACCTCTATGGAAAGCAGTATGGCAGTTCTTCAAAAGACTAAACATAGAGCTCCCCTATGACCCAGCAAATCCACTACTTGGCATTTATCCAATCATCCAGAAACAAAGACATACTAAATCCACCAGCACAACAATGTTCATTGCAGCAGTATTTACCAGAGCAAAGATATGGAACCAACCTAGATGTCCCTCAGTTGATCAGTGGATCAACAAGATGTGGTATTTGTACACAATGGAATTCTATGCTGCTGTCAGAAAGAATGGCATTGCCCCATTTGTTAGGAAATGGAAAGACATAGAAAAGATCATATTCAATGACGTAAGCCAGACTCGAAGGAACTTAGGCTCAATGGTTTCCCTCATTTCTCATAATCAGTAGAAACCTTGGGCTCTCCTAGCAGAGATTTACAATAGAGCAAAACCTATATATATATAAGGCCATATAGTAGGACGCTAAATGAAAGGATCTCTTGGATATAGAAACACAAGCCATATAATGAATCATTGTTGTTCTTAAGGTACTATGTTATCTCTCATCTCTTTTGCTGTCCCTTGGTTATCTCATATTGTTACAGTATCTCACTTTGTTACCTGATATATCGGATATATTTGTATTTGGTTATTTGAAATTGGATAGGGAACGGGGGAAAACAAGATGAAGGGTTGGTGTGGCGGGGAGGAAAATGGGGACCAAGACATGTGAAAGGGTATCAATGTATGGGAATTAATGCACCATCTATCTGGCAAATATCATGTAACCCTTCTATTAATTACAATAAAAATATATGGAAAAAAAAGAAGGTAGTTGATCCCGGTATCTCATACTCTGATGTATGCTTTCACTCACTTTCTGGTGGTCTATCATCAGGACCACACTCCAAACCCTGAAATAATGTTTAAAGCTATTTTTAATAACATCCTATCATATTTTGGCATCATGGCTCCCATAGATGCTTCCTGGTGTTCTTTAGCTGTTTTTTTATGTAAAGCTATTTTTAAGGCTATAGTATATTGACAGGGACAGGGGTAAGAGTTATTTAGGGTTTTCTTAGGCTTATAAAAGGAATGACAGAAAGAAAGGGTAAGGGAAAAAGGGAAGGAAGTAGAGAAAGGAGAGTGAAAGTGAGAGAGAAAGAGTAAATATATGCACACAATATATTTAGGAGATAAATTCATTAAATTAACATGAATACTTAGTATGTAGGTTTATCATTTACTTTAATGATTTTTTACCCACGACAATCAATCTCATGACAAGAAGAAGTAATTCTTAAAAAAATACATGTTATTGGAATAAAGGACTGATGCTGCAATAAGTTCTTGTATATTAGTATAAATCTGGGATTTTTCTTCATTCTAAAAGAAGTTATAATACATAGCAACAATTTGTTACATTTCATAATAAACTTTTAGAAAAAGACATGATGGTGGAAGAGAATGATGAAGGGAAGAAGTTGATCAGATACATAGAATGCATGTATGGAAATGTCCCCATGAACTCTTCAGGTAACTTATTTATACTAATAGAAATTTTGAAGAAAAAATGATATAATGAACCAAAATACCCTCTGCTGCCTAAAATAGGAAAATATAAATAAGTTACCCCTTGTGTTGTTAACTAATTAGAAGAAACACTTTCCTATTTCATTAGAAGAGGGCAACTGTAAAAGGTTTATGAAGACATTTGGAAGGACATATGCTTGGAGACTTGATCCAAAGCATATTATGAATAGAAATGAGAAGAAAATGAGTGAAAGTTACATTTGTAAGTATAAAATGCATGCTGATTAAATCTCACATTCAGATGGCCTTGATCCCAAACTGAAAATTTTCAAAATGCTGGCATTCCTCATAACTGTTGTGGAGATGAAATAAGAACATGAATAAAGAATCTATCCCACACCTGGTTCATTTTGACAATTCAATAAAAGGAAGTATTACCTATTGCTGATAGTTTCATCATTATTATTTGCACAAAATCAGGTTGACATTATTCATAATAGAAAGTAAGTTCCATGATTTCTGGATGTGTTGTCATCTATGCCTTTATCACATCTATTTTAGAATTCAACAGCTATTGATACTTACTATGTGCTAACCAAAGTAAGCCATAGGCACTTGGAAGAACATATTTTTGTGTGTGGGTCATAGGGCTTGAACTCGGCCTGGGTGCTGTGCCTGAGCTCTTCAGCTCAAGGCTACCACCCTTGAGCCAAGCCCCACTTCCCATTTTCTCGAGGTTAATTGGAGATAAAAGTTTCAGGTCCTTTTGTCCAGGGCTGACTTTGCATTTTGATCCTCATATCTCAGCCTCCTGAGTAGCTGGGATTACAGGGTGAGTCAGAGCGCCCAGCTGGAAGAATATTCTTATGAAAAAAACTCTTTCAATGTAAGATATATTTGCAATGACAGGTGTGTTAAATGACCAGTGTTAAGTGCAAGAAGTTCTAAATAATTTTAACATGAGGCTGCCTAGATGTAGATTTTCACAGATGAATGGACATGACCCATACGAAACTCCTTAAAATTAATGGTCTCTGAAGATCAAAATTATGAATTATGATGCAGTTTAGATACATTTTAGAAATATAAAAGTGCCATAGACCCAGAATTGACCAAGTGGTAGAAAAACGGTAAGTCAATGGGCTCTAGAAGGCCTACATTGATGTAGGATTGTAAACTAGACATGAAATATGACTAGATTTCAAATTTAATGAATTGGCAGGGACACAGAATGTTTTGGGTTGAAAATATGATTTACGTAAAAAAATTCTATAATAGTTCACTTTAACCCCCCAAAACACTCAAGGAGTTTGTCAATGGATTGTATTTCCTGCAAAAGTAATTATAAAACTGAAAAAAACTGTCAAAGAACTACTTTTAGAACTTGGACTCTTGAAATTCAGTGAAGTCATACAACAAGTTGAAAATATTCTTGTAATAAACAAACTACTAAAGCTCATGTAAAGACAATATGTTGACAGTGTTTACATGATAGAACTTGAGTCCTTAGGCATTGACAAAAGGAGAATGAGACAGCTTGTAGAGAGACTGTATTATTGCATGCAATAAAGCTGTGGCTTGATACTGATGTTTTTTTCATTGCAAAAATCAGTACAAACAGCCAAATGTCCAAGAAGTACAAAATTACAAGTTCAAAGCTGAAATCTTGGTTCAGGCAAGTAAAATATTCAAAAGCAATTATAGAAAGCAAGAGAGAGTAATACTGATCACAAAGGATTTCCTTATAAATTGAACTGTATAATTGAAGCTCCTTTCTACAGCCATTTAATGATTATAATAACACAAAGTAAAAGAACAAAACAAATTAGATAAGAAGAAAGAGTCTTGATAAATTTTTAAAAATCCCTGAGGATCTGGAAAGCTTACACTTCTGTAAGATTGTACACACTCAGGTAAAATTACAAAGGATCCTAGCTAGTCATTTCTGAAGAAGAGGCCATGAAACAATACAAGGTAAAAAAATATAGATTTGTAAAATGCTTGAATTAGAATTACTGCTTAAATTGTACATTAAGCATAAATGTATAAAGAAGGAGGGGTACTTACAGGTTCTACTAAAATCTTGAATGCATAAAGTGAAAGGAATTTACAGAATTGAGGACAAAAGTGTAAGATTCAACAACATGAAAAGGGACATTAAAAGCTCATTTTTACAAATGCATGGTTTTAAAAGTCAAACTATAATCTAGTGAGCCATACAAGACTAGTATATTGGGATTTGTACATGAATGTATGCAGAATATCTCAAAAGTGAGTATCATGTAAAAAGGATCAATAATTTCAAAGAATTGAAATAGAAAAAGGGGTTTATGACAAAAATTTAAATTAAGTTAAAAATAAAGAGAATTTGCAAAAATTAAAAATATATTGAAATGTAATAACTCAATTTAAATACTCCTCCCAAATAGAGAAACACAAAAGTACTTTGAAATAAAGAAAAATTGTGTGCAAAAATTAAAGGCTAAACCAGAATGTTAAGTTGCCTATATTTTAAAGTTTTAACTCCATATATATACACATAGTTTTGAGCAAATATTGGATTATCTTTTTGTGGTTATTGTATCTGTTTTTGTTACCTGGTATATTCTATACATGTGTATTTGTTTATCTGAAATAAGAAAGGGAAGGAGGAAAACAAGGTGATTGGGAGGGGGTGGAAGGAGGGAAAGAGGGACAAAAGCATGAGAAGTGGTATCAAGGTTTGAGAAATAATGTACCCATTACCTGGCAAATGTATCTGTAACCCTCTATCCATTATCCCGGCAATAGAATACAATAAAAAAGGCAAGTACAGAAAACCCTCACAGCCATACCTATGCATATAATACACTTTCTTTTTTTAAATATTATAAACAACAAAAAACTTGTTTATTGACTTGAAAAAATATTATTTCATTTTCAAACTGCCTTAAGTTTTAGCATTGTGAATATAAAACACAAATGATTTTTTTTGTTTTACAAAATTCATTTCATTTACTATCTCTGCAGTTATTTTTTCAATATCTTTACTAATGAGGTACAGTTTTAAACTATAGAAATCAATTCCTTGATATTTTTCATGATGTAAATATGTAGAGATAGTCCTTTAGGACATACATCTTTCTTAACTTTTCAGTAATCATGCTACTATCTTTTCTTGTTCATTATATTTATTCAGTGAGAAAAGTTTTTGATCACTAGATGATTTTCGGGGATTTTTTGCATATAATTTTTATTGTAATTAATAGAAGGGTTACATTATATTCGCCAGATAGAAGGTGCATTACTTCACATACATTGATACCCTTTCTCATGTCTTGGTCCCCATTTCCCTCCCCCTCACCCCTACCCTCATCTTGTTTTCCCAACTTTCCTATCCAATTTCAAATAAACAAATACGCATATATCCAATATATCAGATAACAAAGTGAAATACTGTAACAATATGAGATAACCAAGGGAAAGCAAAGAGATGAGAGATAACATTGTAGATTAAGGACAACAATCACTCATATGGCTTTTGTTTCTATATCCTAGAGATCCTTTCATTTAACATCATACTGTATGGCCTTATGTATCTAGGTTTTGCTCTACTGCAAATCTCTGCTAGAAGAGTCCAAGGTTTCTACTGATTATGGCAAATGAGGGAAACCATTGAGCCTATGTTCCTCTGAGTCTGGCTTACTTCATTTAATATGATCTTTTCTAAGTCTTTCCATTTCCTTACAAATGGGGAGATGTTCTTTCTGACAGCAGCAAAGAATTCCATTGTGTACAAATACCACATCTTGTTGATCCACTCATCCACTGAGGGACATCTGAGCTGGTTCCATATCTTTGCTATGGTAAATAGTGCTGCAATGAATATCGTTATGCTAGTGGACTTAGTGTGCCTTTGTTTCTGGACGGTTGGGTAAATGCCACGTAGTGGAATTGCTGGGTCATAGGGGAGCTCTATGTTTAGTCTTTTGAGGAACTGCCATACTGCTTTCCATAGTGGTTGTACGAGTTTGCACTCCTACCAACAGTGTAGTAGTGATCCCTCCTGGTCACATCCTCTCCAGCATCTGTTGTTATTCGTTTTCCTGATCCTGGCCATTCTAACTGGAGTGAGGTGGAATCTTAGAGTTGTTTTGATTTGCATTTCTTTTATGGCCAGAGATGTCAAGCATTTCTTCATGTGTCTATAGGCCATTCTTATATCTTCTTCAGAGAAGATTCTCTTTAAGTCTTTGGCCCATTTTTTGATGGGATGGTTGTTACTTTGGAGATTAGTTTTGGAGTGATTCAATTTTTTGAGCTGTTGAAATATTTTAGATGCAAGGCCTTTGTCCGTTGTATGGTTAGTGAAGATCTTCTCCCATTCTGTAGGGTTCCTAATTAATTTTCTAGCTATGTCCTTTTGCCATACAAAAGCTCTGCTGTTTAGTGCAGTCCCACTTATCCAGCCTTTCTCTGATTTGTTGTGTTTCTTGTCCTTATTAAGAAAGTTTCGACCTGTGCCAAGGAGGCCTTGTGTGTCTCCTATTCCTTCTTGTGAAGTTTTCAGTGTGCCAGCTTTTATCTCCAGGTCTTTGATCCATTTGGAGTTAATTCTAGTGCAAGGTGACAAAGAAGGATCCAACTTTAGTTTTCTGCAGGTGCTTAACTAGTTCTGCCAGCACAACTTGTTGAAGAGGCTGTCTTTCTTCCATTCTGATTTTTTGGCTCCCTTGTCAAAGATTAGGTGGCCATAGGTCTGTGGTTTAATATCTGGGTCCTCAGTTCTATTTCATTGGTCTTCAGGCCTATTCTTGTGCCAGTACCAGGCTGTTTGGAAAAACCTCCCATGCTCCTGGATTGGATGAATCAACATCGTGAAAATGACAGTCTTGCCAAGGGCTATCTACAAATTCAATGCAATACCCATCAATACCCCAATGTCATTCTTTAAAGAAATAGAAGAGGCAATCCAAAATTTCATATGGAATAATAAAAGACTCCGTATAGCAAAAACACTTCTTAGCAGAATGAACAGCGCAGGAGGAATTTCAATACCAAATTTTAGACTCTATTACAGAGCTATAATAATATAATACACTTTCTGTATACATATTAAGGAATGCTTAACCTCTCATATAATAAAAGAAATAAAAATTAAAATTACTGTTTTTCTTGGCTAGCAATGATATCCTTAGCTGTACTGAAACATATTATTTTGATTTATCCCACTTGTATATTTTCTCTACTGTGTCCTGGGACTCTGTTTAAGAATTTTCTGTCTATACTTATATGTTCTAATATTTCTCCTTCTACTCTTACTTGCAGTATTTTTAATGTTTCAGATTTGACATTAAGGTGTTTGATCCACATTGAACTGATAATAATGCGTGGTGAAAATCAAGAATCCAGTTTTAATTTTCTACATATGGCTTCCCAGTTTTCCAACACCAACTGTTGTAGAGGTTATATATGCTCCCCCAGTGTATATATCTCTTTGGCCTCCTTTTATCATTTTTCAGGTAGCTATATGGTTTTATTTCTGGGTCTTTTAATCCATTCCAGGGATCATTGTGTTTATTTTTGTGCCAATGCCAAACTAATTTCATTATTGAATATCTAGTAGAACTTAAGCCACAGAACCACTTCCATTTTACATGTTTGATTAGGTTAATTCCCAAGGTTTGGGGGGAGCAGGCTCTTGCAAATAGTGTCATTTTCATAAATATCGTCTTTCCTTGTACATGTTTTGTTTTTTTTCCTGAGCAGACAGTGCTTTGGAGGATACAGGATCCAACTGTTTGACTTCCCTTACTTCAGTGTTAACAAGAACATTTCTATTTTAAACAACATACTACCTCACCCTAAAGGATGTCATTGGCATGTACTCATGAATTAAAAATATTTTTATTATGTGAAAATCACATATATGATATATTATATATATGATACATATATGTATCACATACATATCAAGTACTTTGAGTGTATACCCAGAGCTATGATTGCTGGATAATATGGTAATTTTCTGAAGATCTTGTCTCTGGTTTTCCATGCCCACCAAAAAAGAAAAAATTTCCAACTAATGCATGCTCTTTAAACAAAACTCAGTGAAACTACTCAAGGAAACCTACTGAAATCTGAGACAAGGAAAATAAAATGAGACAGGCATACAAAGGACATGAAACCAAATTTTAACCCATTAGGTTTTCTCATAAGTATCCACACACTGCCATTAAAATTTACCATTGATAGAATAAACTTTGGCTCTTGATTCAAAAGTGGTCTTCAAAGAGAAATTATATGTCATGGTAGGATCTTTGGCTATAATAATGGGAATAGGATGAAGTTTATCTGTGGTTTTGATTTGAATTTCTCTGTAGTCACACTTAGTTTCTTTTAACATAATGGTTGTACATTTGTGTACAGAAAATCCTCAGTTTGTGATAGAATATCTTTACAAACGCATCATAAATTGAAGACAACACAAACTTAAAATGCAGTATCACCAATAAAATAAACCAATGTGATATTGTAAATGCAAAACCGATCAAGAGCCTTTTGAACTAATTTATATCATTGAGGTATAGAACTAATCCACTTCACTTGAGCTTTTGGGACAAATATGTAGGAAAACATTTTATAGATCCAAATCTGTGTACCTGATATTGTGACATGCTTCAATTTACTCAGACCATGAGATTGTTGTTGTGTTAGACGTAATACCCATTTATATTTATGACAGTTTCCTGTTAGACTCCAAGATCCTTCTGCCTTCTGCGTAGGCCAAATAGGCCAAATGTTGATAATCAGCACAGATATATTTCTAAAGTTCTTTGGCTAACATTAATTTCTGCAGTCCCCTCATAAGTATAATATTGCTTTTGATTCTTTACTGCTTTTCTAAGAACAGATAAATCTAATGGTTTCAACTTGGTTGTTCCCACCATAATAACCCTTGCTCCATAGATCAGGGGGAAAATGCAGGAATTTTACATTGTACTAGATATTTCTGTTCCATATATGTACTCCAAAATAGGATAGAGTGAGTGTGGGAGGCCATTCTGAGAACAACCAGATTTAAAATTCCATTGACCCTATAACTCCATAATCCGCTGTTCTGATGTAACATTATGTGATTATCAGGCTCAACTGAGAAGCAGCATTCAGTAGTCCCTGAAAGGACCAATCATCTCATTTTTCAAAATGCACACATATTTTAGAATAAAAAGATATAGTGGGAAAAAAGATATAGCACACTTTTTAGAAACATCTGGGAGAAAGAGAGAAGTTTAAATTTTCAGTAGTTAAGTGAGATTTTTTTTTGCCTGAAGGAAATCCAGGTTGTCATTCATAGAAGAATTTCTGAGTCTATGAATTGTCTCCAGACTTGAAAATGATGGGAAGTCACAATTGCTTGTTTGTATGATTCATAATAAACTTTTAAAACTTTATCCCTTCCTACTTTGCCTACAGAGGTCAAATGAGTATATTTCACTTGTTGGAAAACCATGACCAACTACCCAAAGCTGTATGTCTTAGGAGCCAGACAATTTTGATTGTTGCTTTGGATTGTTATTCATTATACATTCCAGGCCCATTTTGATTTTAGTGGTTGATTTGGTTACAACAGACACCAAATTCTGACACTCTAGAATCCAACAATTCTGACTGTACTTAACTTTCTCAGTCAAATAATAGGGGTTCACCCTGTAAGTTACAGCCTACGAAGACAGATCAAAAAGCTCTTCAAAATGACATGGTTCCCTTTGCAAATTCATTTCTTAAAATATTAATCAAAGACTCTTAGTGGATTGGAGCCTGTCTACCCAATTTGGAAATACTAATCTGCTTTATATAATTCCCTATTCCTAATGCTAATATTATCTGCACACTTCTTAACCAGAAAAAAAACTGACACCTACAATTAACATCACAAGCTTGTCCCTTTATTAAAGTACTATTGATATTATATTGCTTTCTCTATATACCTGGATTTTGGAACTAAATGTATAGTGTAATCACAGCTATATTATTCCTTAAATTTCTCATTCATTTATTTATACTGTTTCCAACATTTATTAAATGCTTCCTATATATCTCAACCTATGTGCAATTTAGAGAATAAAAAAGACAAATATTCAAGAACTCTGTCACCAATGTATTTAAAATACACTATGACAAATTCGTCATTATCTCACTGAGGTTTAGCTCAGTGAGGTTTAGTCAAATGCGAATATTAACATCTAATCTTTACAGCAGTTGTGAGGATTAAATAGAGTGCTTAAATACTCTGAACAAATCCAACAAAATGAATGCATTGCATGCATGGCAGATTCTGTTTTCTTTCCTTTCATTTCTCACATTGTAGATGTGAAAATCTAAGAAAAAAAAATCCTTTCCTCAGAGACTCTCTCATCTTTAAGTAGGAATAGGGGTTCTCACAAGACATGTTTTCCTGTTCATCTCTTACTTGTTCTTGCCTTTTTTTGCTTTAAAGAAACATAAACCAGACCCTGTTAATATGAGGCCTTCCTGGTTTGTTTCTCAAGTGGGAGGAGAATATGTGGAGCCACCTGGAGTGTGCTTGTATCATACTCTCATGAATTTAATTCCATGTTTTATGGGTAATCGGAAAATAAGTGTTGCCAGTTTTACAGATACTAGTCAGGTGCTTTATTTGTGTGTGGGGGTGGGAGGCGTCATGGAGATTGAACTCAGCCT
This sequence comes from Megascapheus bottae, assembly GCF_031878675.1. NCBI lineage: Eukaryota > Metazoa > Chordata > Mammalia > Rodentia > Geomyidae > Megascapheus > Megascapheus bottae. Next base: position 100,498,440 of record NC_143547.1, on the reverse strand, counting down.
GGACATTTCCCTGAGCATTTCGGCTCAAGGCTACCACCCTACCCTACTATATTTATTAGTTTATATCATACATACAATGAGAAATTTCAGTGTTGCATTTCCATACATATTTATCATACTTTTTTTTAATGGGTCATGGGGCTTGAAGTCGGCCTGGGCACTGTCCCTGAGCTCTTCAGCTCAAGGCTATCGCTCAAGGCTACCCTTTAGTCAAGCTGCACTTTCTGTTTTCTAGAGGTTAATTGGGGATAAGAGTCTCAGGTCCTTTTGTGCCCAGGTTGGCTGTGAACCTTGATCTTCAGATCTCAGCCTCCTGAGTAGTTAGGCTTAGTCATGTGCTTTTTAGAACATTTATTGGTTCATAACAACAGATCTTTGTGGATGTTACCCATTACTAAGTCAATTTAATCTATTGATATCATGTATAAGAAGATTTCTAAAAGTAAACATGATGTTTTTGAGAATCATAGATTTGACCTTCCTTCAATTAATTACATGGTATTAATTACATGTTAGTCACATAATAAATACAGTAATTAATTCGCATATGCAAAGTTTGATGTCATCACAAATTTCCAACAGAGACTATATTTCTTATCCTTAAATAAATTAAGTTAGAAATTTATGGATATGCTATAAAGAATACAAAAGATATCAGTGTAGAGAAGAAAGTTATACTGACATAGACCAGAACAGAATTTTTTTCTGAATTAGAGATTTAAATCTATAAATGTCTAATAAATGCTAATTTATTCAAACAAAACAATACAAAACCTTAATGGTTGTAAAATGTACAGCTCTTATTATTATTTTAAAAAATGATTTACATGTATCTTAACACATAAATAATCCTTTCCTATTTATTAATCAAGAACATTATCAATATATCTTCAGAAAGAACTTTTTATTTGTCAATCCTGCAGCTTAAGCTCAGGGCCTGGACATTGTCCTGGGTCTTTCTCAGGACTAGTGCTCTACCACATGAGCCACCGCACCACTTCTGGCTTTTTCTGTATATGTGGTCCCAAGGAATCAAATCCAGGGCTTTGTGTATGCTAGATAAGCACTCTACTACTAAGCCACACTACTGGCCCCCACAAATAACATTTGTTTTAGAGATACCAACGCAATATTTGTATAAATCATCTAATTCAATCCAACTTCCTTTTTGTTTATGCCATATATAACAAAATCAATATTTACTCTCCCCTTCTTCAGAAAGTGATGGTTTTTATTTTTTTACTAACATATAGTGAATGCACCCTCTTAGGGGGTGTATTCATGTTAAATGTTGAATGTGGGTTAGACTTTTATGATATAATATTTCTAATTATAAAGATATTAATTTCTGATAGATGCACAAGTAAAAATAAAATAGTAATATAAGTTAACTGCTTTAGTGGCTATTCAAATTTTCCATAATAACATAAACTCCAATTATTACTTCTATTATATGTGAATATTTTAGAGTTCTATATAAAAATCATCTTAATTTAATTTAGTATTATTGTAAGGATGGTGTACAGAGGTATTACAGTTAAATAAGTAAGGTAATGAGAACATTTCTTGTCAAACGTTGTTGCCCCTTCTTTTCCCCCACTTTCTTCTCCCTTCGCTCCCCTCCCCCCAAGTTGTAAACTTCATTTTCAACAGTGCCCTGTGAGTATTGCTGTTGCATTGGCTCATTCTTTGTCACTTGTCTCACATAAAAGTTATTAATAAAAATCATACATGTACCTTATATAAAAACATTTCTCTGTCAATTTCTGTATCTAATACGTCTTCCATGTAATAAATTCATGAGAATTTACTTGTAAAGTGATAAGTCAATGATGTGATCCTTTATGATAACAAAGCACAACTATTTATAGGAATGAAAAAACAAAGGCACTGGAAAACTTTTAGAGGTATCATATGTGTCTATTATATATATGTCCAAACTCATCAACTTGAAAACATTTCACATTTTGAATTGTATCTCAATAAAGCTAAAGGTATTTTGGAATAAAAATATTAAAGGATGGAGTGCTTCAGTGAAACAGAAAGCTGTTTTGTTGTTTAGAATCTGTCCTATTTACAGGCTGACCTATACTGAAAAAGTGATAAGCCAATATTCATATTGCCAAAACAAAAGTAAAAGAATGAGCAAGTAAAATATACTTATAACATGATATTGGTATGGCATTTTAGTACCTGGCAGAAGACTATCTGAACCTTTAGCCCTGGTTCAACATTGATTTTGACCTGATTTTACTCCCTTGGAGTGTACAGTATCAATTTAAGAGATGGCAGAGACTGCAGCTTAATAGTCTGTCTAACCTTCCACTACCCAAGGCTTAACCCACTGATTTGAGAACAGCAGTGTTCATTGAATGCCTCTTAAATCAATGATTTTGAAAATGAGGTACATGCCCTAGGGTATACAATAATTTCCAAGCAGTCCACAGGCGTAGCTACATCTAAGAATATTAGTTCACAGATCTCCTACTTTGTTATGGTCTTTTTTCAACTGACTGTTCTGAACACTCCTCAGGATCCGGTCTCATGCAGGCTCTGCTTTCACACATCCACATCAAAATTGTTCTCCATTTTACAAAGGAAAAACATTGACGAATTCTTACATTAGTGCCTTGTACTGCACAGGTGCTAAGCAAAGAGGAGTTTGGGAATATGAGTGAAATATTATACCATTATAGAAATATGCTTTTTGGACTTGTTTTGGGAAGTTATAAAGCAGATATATTTTCGTGTAGGTCACAGATGGAAGTTTTTTGTTTAATGGACTATGTTTCTTCACACTGAATATATCTTCAAATAATTCATTGATTACTCATCTGACAAGGAAACAAAGAAAGCATTGGGAAGAAATGTGAATATTGATGATATTTTATTTCTGATAGGTAACAAATACAATTATGCTTTCTTTATTGTCCATCTTCGATTTGACATTGAAAAGTGAAGCTAAATAGTGGATATGGCATTAATATACTTACTTGAAGAGAAAAATAAATTAATTCAGAATTTCTGATGGACTAAGTTCTAATAGTGTGACCATGAATATCGCCTTTAGCAATTAATTCATTTTACAATTAATTTTCAATTCTGAGCAGGCTGCATCCACAGCTTGGCCATGTCAAAAAGCTATACATCCAAAGTTAATGGTAAAGTGAATAACGTTACAATAAAAACATTTTAATCTGGATATCACATGATTGTACCTTGTAATCCCACCTACTTGGGAACTTAAGAAAAAAGTTTGCAATGTTTATCTTCAATCCATAGCTAGCACCATGATGCACATCTGTCCATCAAGCTTCATGGGAAGCTTACATTAAAAGGGTTGCCTTTCTAGGCCAGTAGAGCTCATGCAGAAAAAATAATATATGTGAGATTGTGTGTGTTGAATGGAAACTGGATATAGTGGTTAACCCTGTGGTAAAACAAAGTAGTAGAAATTTGTAGTCGGTGGATCATGGCCCAGGCCCTGTGCTGGAACCTTATTTTTCTTCATGCTTCCAGTGACAGATTTGTGCCTGACATAGGCTATCTGTCTAGTACATGTTCACTAACATCTGCATGATCCCATCCATATAGATTGAATATATTCTGAGTCTCTTTAATTTTATTGTAAAGACACAGTTACAATAAATAAGCTTACACAGCCATTCTATTAATCACATACCAATGTCAGTTTTAAATTAACTCAATGTGGAAAAATTAGATTCTCAAATAGCTATGTGTAATTGGCTGTCCGATCTCAGTAAATAACTTTTAAGTGGTCAGTTATTCCATACAATAGTCCCAAAGCCATTTGTAGGCTGAATTCATGAGTATGGAACTTTGTCTATTATTTTACCACCTGCAACTAATTGTCTATACATAATTGTGCCTCAAGAATGGAATGCTTCTCTCTGAAAGATGAGCTTAGTTTGCTATTCAATCTATTATGTCTAAACTTTCTTCTATTAAGAAAAGCAGAAAAAAATTTGGATCAAGAAAATGTATATATACATATATATGCATATATGTATACATATGTATATACATATATGTGTGTATATATGTATATATTGCATATATTTATATATACAAATATATACAAATGTATTATATCTATTATGTATACATTTATATATAAAATGTGTATATATGCAGTATATATGTATATGTATATATATATATATATATACAATGGAATTGTGCTCATGCATAAAAAGAATGTTGTTGCATCCTTTGCAACGACATAGGAGGAACCAGAAAAATATTACATTAAGTGAAATAAATTGGGCCCAAATAGACAGGGATTGCATGATTTATCTCATATGAGAAAGAATTGATTTACAATTATATAATTAAACACACTGGTTGGCATGCAATGTATATAAATACATTGTTTAAAATCCAATAAGCTAAGGGGGAACTCAGTGTAATTCCTTAGAAATGCAAAACTCATAGTTCAGCCAAATAAAGAGCAGGAAAATGGTACTTGAAGGGTGGGAAGTTTCCAGATGAAAGGGATAGAAAAATGAAGAGAAGGGAGGAGAATACAATCTAAATTCAATGTCTAACCTATAAAAGCAAGACAAAGGATGCATGACAATGTTGAATGGATCAAGACCCACTTTATATTTTTTTAGCTTCATTCCTCACTGAAAAATGCTTTTTACATCTAAAGATAATAAAACTATTTCTGAAAAGGAAAAAAAGGAATGAAAATTGTCGCCTCAAGGAGTAGGTTCTTTATAACAATATTTGTGCTCAGCTAAGTAGCTTCGCACATTTTTGCATTTATATTGACCTAATGTCTCTATAAATAGCAGAGCTGTAGGTCATCTCTTAACATTTTCCCAACTCATTCACATGATCTAAAGATGTATCAGATGATTAGTATAGAAGACTCCATGTTCATAATATATAAGCAGCCCATTTCCTCAGCTAGCACTCATTAAATCGCTATTCAAACCAACCAGCTGGAGTCAAACATTCTCATATCAAATTTAATCTGAAGCAGATGTTAGAAGAACAAAGTGAAGAAAAATGTGGGATTCAAACTTTGAATTTATGTTGTATTTAAGAAAATATTTTTAGTGCAAACTATACAACAAGAAATAAAAGCTTTTAAAATGTTGGTCAAACAACACGTGCTAAATATTTCTAATAAATGTCTAGGTTAATTATGCTGTCCAGCATTAATATCTGTGGCAACTATATGACATCCTACTTCCAAGTCAAAGTTCAATCCCCAATAGGTCACTTGAAAAACAATTGATTTTAACAAAATCATTTTTCAAAAGACCTGCCTCATTTTTCTGATTATTCTCACACAGGCACACACACACACACACACACACACACACACACACACACACACACAATAGGATCCTAAATTGTTTGAGTTAACATCTTAGAAGTTTTAAGTAACTAAAGAATTTTACATATATTACTTTTCATTTTAAAATTAATTTAATAATCCATTTAACTTATACAGTGTGATCAAGTAGAAGAGAATCAACAGTGTAAGAAACCTGGATAAGTTCTATCACTACAAGACAGGGGTTTCATTTGGAGATAATTCCTTCTAAGGAATATTGAGATAGTTCAGATAATCAAATGGCAAGATATAAAGTGACAAGCATACCTGTATGCATTTGAGTGTCTATCTTCCTCAAAGTTACAGTGATTAAATTAAGGGGGATCCATTTTAATAAACTTATCTAACAGTAACTTCTCAAATCCATAATTCCAATGTCATAGTTGGATTATCTACCCTATTAATACTTCACAATGGTGGGTAATAAAAAATTTAGTATTATAGGACACTCAAACCTTGTGCATACAATGTCCTTACTGACCAAAGAATGCATAATAATTAAAAAATGCTGAATTCTCTAGTACTCTGTGTCATGAAAAATCCTACAGTAATGTTGCATAGCATATGATCACATAATAGAAGCAATAGTAAACATATGTGCCATAGTTTTAAGAAAAATCTCAATAAAAATTATGAAATATTTATGAAAATAACTAAAGAGACTCCAAATTGGCACTATATTCTTGGTTCATGAAATATCCAACATTGTGGAAAATGTCCATACTATTCAAAATATTTTATAGTCAATAGAAGTCTATAAAAACAACAATAGTATTCTTCACAGAATTGGGAAAATTTAACATTTGTTTGGATCTGAATGACAAATCACAAAAAAGCAAATCAGTAAACTAATTGTTGACAAAATTTGTAAGAACATACATTTGAAAAAGGATAAAAGTTTTTTTTTACTAATGTAGCTGGAAACATCTGATACTCACATGCAGAATGAAGCTAAATTCTTATTTCTCTGTCTAGTAAGATCTACTCAAAATTGATTCAAGAATTAAATGTTAGGCCTAAAAGTATAAGGCAATGAGAAGAAAAAAATACAGTAAAATTTCCAGAATAACATAATCATAAATCATAATCCCTTTTAATAAGACTTTGTATGAGTAGAAATCAAAAGCAAAACTATACAAACATTTATATTAAACTAAAAGCTTCTTCACAGAAAAAAGAAGAAATCTATAAAGTACAAAGACAGCCTTTGAAATAGGAAAAATGATTTGCAATATATGTACCTGAAAAGATATTTGTATACAAAATATATAAAAATATGCATATCATGAACAAAACAACAGAAACAATGCAAGTAATAAATGGACACTAAACTAGTTGTGATGCTACATACCTTCAATCCTAGCACTTTGGAGTTTGAGGAGAAGAATTATGATTTTGAGGTTAGCCTTGGCTCCATAGTGAGTTTGAAGATTGCTTAGACAATCTTGGGGGAACTTGTCCCAAGCAAAGAAAGAAAGAAAAAAGGAACACAATTCAAAAGACAATTGTTTGGCACTAATAATTCAGAACTAAGCCTAGCTACTCAAGATGCTGACATGTTAGGCTAATGGTTTAATGCCAGTCCAAGTAGAAAAGTCCTTGAGACTCATGTCCAGTTAAGCAGTTTTAAGCAATTATTGGTGCTGTGGGTCAAGTGACAGAATTGAGTAAGAAAGCTACAAGAGAGCAACAGGATATGACAAGTCCCAGCACAAGAGCACACCACACACACACACACACACACACACACACACACACACACACACACACACACACACACACACCACACACCACACACCCAAGGGACTTAAGTAGACAGCTGTCAAGAGAAATAATATAAATGGCAAATACATGAAAAAATTCTCAACAACAGTAAGAAAATGTAAATTAAAATCACAAATAAGAATGGCTAAATAGGCAAAAGATAACAAAGTTGGTGAGATGGGAAGGGAAGGGAATGGGGAAAGCTATCAGTTGGAATGGGAATTAGTAGAACACTTACGGAAAGTAGTGTATGCTACCCCAAACCTGGGTGTGAGTGCAAATTAAATCAAATCAGCATGTCAAAAAGACATCTTTACTCCTGTGTTCTCTGCATTATTTATATTACTCAATGTTTAACATAAAAGTGGCTTCAAATTTAAACAAATAGGTAAGAAAAATATGGTATATGGAAACAAAGAAATATTATTTAGCCAGCAAAACAAAATCTTGTCATTTGTCACAGCATGGATGGAAATGAAGATCAAAAGTGAGGCTCATTATAATGATTACTGAATGATCTCACTCATATATGGAGTGTGAAAATGTTGATATGAAAGTTGAAAGTAGTATCAGGTTACCAAAGGCCAGAAAGAGTAGGGCTGTAGGAGGAAATGAAGAAAGGAACATCATTGGTTACTAAGTCACAGCCGGAACAGAAAAAAGATTTCCAGAAAACTGGAAGTCTTTTAAAAGTGATCATTACAGTGTAATAATAGATCTTGAGGCAGTATATCTAACCTGGTTAAAATTTATGCAGTATGGAACACTATATGACACATTATTAATACATACAACTTTTGTTATCATGTATCAGTGAAATTGTTTTTTTTTAAAAAACTAAATCTATGTGTGTGTGAGACTTAAGACTAAACTTCACCAATTGTTTTTCCTGAGTTACTACATATAAAATGTTCTCTATACCTCATTCTTAAAATGTTCATTAAAAAGATGGTAAGAGAGCACAGTGGTTCCTATCTTTCTCTGATACTTAAACCTAATCTTGTAATCATGATTCCCAAAACACATACAACTCAGCTGTGTCTTGATTTCATTGTTTTTGTTTAAGTTTTTGTTTGTTTAGCCTCTGTCATGTACCAGGCATTACCATGTATTTTACAGATTTTTTTAAATGTGGCAATAATTCTGAGAAGATACTGTTATTACCTGTATTTTACAAGCTCTTATCTCCAGTTAAGCACTAGAAAACTGGAAGTGGGGCTGTGGCTAACCTAGAGCTGAAGAGCTTAGGGACAACGCCTTAGCATCATGGGTAGGGTGCTAGCCTTGAGCTGTCCCATGACTGACAAAAAAATACAAATGATTAAGAAACAGAGTATGTGAGCACTGATAGCTGATTTCAAACATCCAACAATCTATTCCTATTTACCAGTTGACAATCTGAATTAATTACTTTGATTAAATACAAGACTATATCTACAGGAGGAAAATTACTATTCAAAAGGAGAACACATCATATATGACAATCATATTTTATAAATCAACCTGAAGAAAATAGTCTTTTTTCTTTTCAAAAATAAGTTTTAAATTTAATTTTTTTTGTCAGATCTAGAACTTAAACTCGGGGCCTGAGTGCTGTCCCTGAGCTTTTTCATTCAAGAGTAGCACTCTACCACCTTAAGCCACAGCTTTACTTCCAGTTTTCCAGTAGTTAATTGGAGATAAGGTTTCCAGTGGTTACTTGGAGATAAGATTCTAAAAAAGGGCCAGAGTGTGTCCTAGTGGTAAGGTGCTTGCCTAGCATGCACAAAGCCCTGGGTTCCATTCCGTTTCAGAAAAAAGCTGAAAGTGGCGCTGTGGCTCAAGTGGCAGAGCACTAGCCTTGAACAAAATGTGTCCAAGGACAGTGTCCAGGCCCTGAGTTCAAGCCCCAGGACTGGCAAAATAAAAACAAAAACAAAACAAAAGGAAAGATTCTAAAAGACTCCCTTGCAAGGGCTGACTTTGAATCATGAGAAGCAGATCATGAGAATCATATCTGAGCCACCTGAGTAGCTAAGATTTTAAGTGTGAGCCAGCACAACACAACTTAAAGTTATTTTAACTATGATATATGTATATATATTATATCCCATATATTCCATAATATATACATATACATATATAATGGTATATATATTCTATATTATATGTACTATGGGATAGTATTTCAAGATTAAATATTGGTATACATTATGCAGTGTTTGTGCATCTAAAATTCCATTTCTTCACACATTTATCAATTCTTTGTGAAAACTTTGAAAATATTTCCTTTATTATTTTTTTCCAAATCCTGGCTTGAACTCAGGGCCTGAGCACTGTCTTTGGACTTTCTCAAGGCTAGAGCTCTACCACTTGAACCACAGCACCACTTATGGCTTTTTCTGTGTACGTGGTACCGAGGAATCGAACTTGGGTCCTCATGTATGCTAGGCAAGCACTCTACCACTTCAGGTCCATCCTTCATTCTTGACTTATGAAATGTTATCTACAATCATTATAACATCTGTTTCTTAGTATACTTTTTTAATCAAATTTTCCCATTTCCCCCTCTTTATTGCTTTCCAACATTCTGGTAACCAAAACTCACAGCATGCTGCAATAATTGGTGTCTGTTTTGCAAAAGGCTCAAATATTTGTCCATCAAACTTCTCTTAACCTTCTTTTCTTCAAGAAGTGACATCTGTATATCCATTTGGGTATTTTTTAATCCAATTTTAAATGCCAGTTGAAAAGAATTTTAACTATTTGTTTATTGAGTCAGAACTTAAAAGAAGCACTTTCCCAAATGTGACTAAGAGGGAGTAGGTCCAATTTTGGAAGAGTCTACTATATAAGCATGGCTGACTTTTTTACTCTCTTTTGCTTCTACTTTCCTAACAAATGAAAATGCTCACACTTTACTTTGGAAATGATGTACTCAGCAATTTCACAGAAAAAGGTAATTTTTGGACACAACTTAAAAAATATTTTAAAAGTATCATGTAAGATCTAAAAAGAAAGTGAAAGTTCTTTACATGCTTCATAATTTTACCTAAAATATATAATCTGTATTCTTTTAGAATATCTCTATTCATAGTTACATAAAAATAACAAGAAATACTATAGTGAAAGAACAAAATTTTCTTTAGCACATAGTAGCTGCTTGGAATCCTACTACGTGCTGGAAATATAGGCAGGTTTCATGGAGATGAGAACTGGGTCTTCGTATTGAAGGTAACATGTGGTAACATGTGGTAACTCAGAATTCCATGTTCTACATGTTTTCTGATCACTAATAATGCCTCATAAATCTCTGGGGTTGGAAAGCTATAGCTGTTTTCCTGATAAAATGCAATCCATATTTTTAGAGCATTTATAGTGAGTCTAGAAAGGAAATGAATGAGTCATATTGTATAAGTAGATCTATATTAATAACAGAGGTTAACTGTGAGAAGCAACAGAAGATTTTTTTTCAGTTTAGATTATGAAAATATATTCCTTAAATTTCCAGTTCTTCAATCACTTTGGAAAATCTTAAAATCTATAATTTCTTGGATATTGATAATTCAATTGATTAGCATTTTCATAAAGCTCCCTTCTGAAGTACCAAGCTTATATTTATGTAAACTTTGCTTCTAAACATATTTGTCGACACAGCCTTTATACTGTTTCAGTAAACACATTTGAATGGGGTCTATCATCATTATTCTACAATGGAATGAGGAGAATAAGAAATGGAAAACATCAGTTTTATACTAACAGTTAATTGCGGGTGCAATGGAGTGTATTATACAAGGCAGTTTTGGGTTTTAAGCTCAAGCTCTCTCTGTAAGAGAATTTTTCAACACACTATAATGGGCAACAGAGCACTTGAAGTGAAATTCAGGGTGTGAGTAACTAATAGAACAACAAAGTTATCGAATCTAGTTTTCTGAAGAGAATGGCAGCATTCCAGGATTCTAAATAGTAATTCCTTTTTTTATTCTGTTTTAACTTGTGTAAGTCTTTAAATATTGCCTATTTTTGTCATGGTAATATATAAAGAGGTTACAGTTACATTCATCAGGTAGTTTATGCAATGCTTCTCGAACCTTAATACTCCTTCTCATGTTGTCCCCATTTCCCTCCCCCAACCTCTCCCAATCATCTTGTTTTCCCCATTCCCTTCCCTGTTTCAAATAAACAAATAAACATATATACAACATACCAGGTAACAAAGTCAAATACAGTATCCGCATGAGATTAACCATTAAGGGAAAAAAAGACATAACAGTACATTAAGAATAAAAAACACAAAGATAAACCTCTTGTTTCCATATCCTAGACTTTCATTTAGTCTCATGCTATATGACCTTATATGCATAGCTTTTGAGCTATTGTGATCCTCTGCTAGGAGAGGCTTAGATATATACTAATTATTACAACCATTGAATCTATGTTTCTTTAGGTCTGGGTTACTTCACTTAATATGATTGTTTCCAAGTCTTTCCATTTCTTTACTAATGTGAGGATGTCATTCTTTATGAAGGCAGCATAGAATTTCATTGAGCATAAATACCACATCTTCTTGATCCACTGAGGGGCATCTGGGTTGGTTCCATATCTTTGCTATGGTAAATAACATTGCAATGAACATCATTGCTCTAGTAGATTTAAGATGGCCTTGTTTCTGGACATTTGAGTAAATGTCGCGTACTGGAATTGCTGGGTCATAGGGAAGCTCTATGTTTAGTTTTTTGAGGAACCACCATACTGTTTTCCAAAGTGGTTGAATGAGTTTGTGCTCTCACCAACAGTGTAGTAGTGATCCCTACTGGACACATCCCTGCCAGCTTTTTTTGTTATTAGATTTCTTGAAAACCACCATTCAAATTTCAGTGAAGTAGAATCTCAAAATTGTTTTGATTTGCATTTCATTTATGGCCAGAGATGAGCATTTTTTCATGTGTCTATAGGCCATATTTATTTCCTCTTCAGAGAAATCACTCTTTAAGTCTTTAACAAACCTTTTAATGGGATGGTTGTTTCTTTGAAGATTTATTTTGGAGTGATTTTATTTTTTGAGCTGTAGGGATATTTCAGTTATTATATATCATTAAGTTAAAATAGTGATAGCTGTCAACATTACCCATGAAACAACTTGGATTCTGTGTTTGTTAGAGTTATTCCTTTCTCTTTACTTAAGAGGAATATTTATTGCCCTCATGATTTCTAATACCATATGGTTTTGCTAGTTTTTTACAGTGACATAATTGAAATCATAGTTTGTTATTTTGTGTCTGGAGTTCGACATACTATAACAGTGATATTTAAACATGGCATTGAACCATTGCAAATAGCTTAGAATATTTTCATATGTGGTATTTTCTATTAGAAGCACACTATAAATTGATTGTCTATTCTACTGTTGACAGAGTATTATGAATACATATTTTTTGAAAATATTTTACAATCAGATTTGGCATATACATAAATATCAGCTACATGATCAAAAGATATGCACATGATTAACTTTCCTTTATACGTCATTATTACTTTTGTCAAATATCAAGTAAATATACTGGGAAGGTTGACTTTGGATTTCCATTTATCTTTTCCATCTGTCCATGTATCTTTTCTTTTGACTATATCATGTAATCTGGTTTCCTATGGTTTCATATTTGGTTTTCATATCCTTTTTTAAAATCTTCTAGTTTGACTCTCAAACTTCACAAGCTTCTTAACATATTTGTTTATATAAACCTTTAAATTTTATACTAACTTTTAATTTTGCTTTAATAAAGTCATATCAAAGACCAGAGAGAACAGAAATACTAGTAGGATTTAGTATTAGTAGGATTAAATACTTTACTGTGTTGAATGGAAAAAAAGAAAACATTTATTTCCAGAATAAGATACCACTGAAATGAAGAAAAGTTTGAGATGTTTCCATTCTTCTGGAAAACAATGTCTTTAGGATTAAAAGAGCATTAGAAAATTATTCAGAATCATATAGACAGAAGCAATGCTAGTAATATTTACTATACCCTATGTAAAATAAAACATATACCATATATGTATACCCTTGGGAGGGAAATGGGGACAAAAACATGAGAAGGGGTATCAATGTGTGAGAAGTAATGCACCCTTTATCTGGTGAATATAATTATAACCCCTCTATACATAACAATAAAAATAAAATGATAATAAAAAATAATAATAAAATAAGTCTTGTCTTTAACATTTTTGATTTGTAATTTATACATATTTTCAAAATTATTAAAAAGATAAAAAATTGTTATATAGCAATAAATACCACAATTAAAGATAGAAATCTTTACTATACTCCACATCCAAGAAGGAATAAACCGAGTAATGCTATGGTGTTCCAGTTTATGAAAAAGTGTGCTGTATTATACCAATGGAAGAACAGGAAAATGTATGCTCATAAACATTGATGCAGTAAAAACATTTAGCAAAACAGCACATTCTAGGACAATTTTTTGTGGGTCATAGGGCTTAAACTCAGCCTGGGTGCTGTCCCTGAGCTCTTCATCTCAAAACTATCACCCTACTCCTGGAGCCACAGCACCACTTTCAGTTTTCTAGAGGTTAAGAGTCTCATGGGCTTTTGTGCCTAGGCTGGCTTTGAACCTTGATCCTAGGACTACCGGCGTGAGCCACCACAACAATAGCAACAAAAATATTTTTTATCAAAAAGCAATTAGGCAATAAAAAGAAATAGTAAGTGTTCAATTCAAAAAGAAGTACATAAAGCTGTTCATAGGGACTAAATTACCTTCACAAGGATAATCCTGAAAAACCCACTCTTCCTTCATAAATACAAAAAGGTTGTAGTTTTTGACAGAATCAAAAAATTAGTTCCTTTTCTTTGTTTAAGCACTGAAATTTATAAAGGGTACTAAGAAACTTATACTTTGGAGAAACAATAAAATGTAGTATAGTATAAGAATGAATACAAATTTTATGGATAAATTCTCATGAAAAAATGTGTGCACTAATATCAAACACTGAAGAAAAGTTCAAGAGCACATAACTGGGTAGATGTGAGAAAAGAAGCTGAAATTTTGATTATAAAGGAATGATGATTTATAGTATGCTTAGAATTTTGCATGTGTAAGAAGGATGGATCAACTTGAATGTTACATAGGGAGGAAAATACCATGTGAACCTTTGCTTACTCCATAAGACAGAATTTACTTCCATTAGCTCAGCTTTTTCTTTTGTATGATTCTCCAGTGGTTTGTACTTGCCAAACTAGATCATGAGATTTCAAAGAAAGATGATCAACACATAAAAACCAGAAACAAATGGGAAAGGATGGAAGTTCAGTAAGTTCTAAGAATAAGAGTAGAAAGAGTAAACAATTGTGACAAATGCTTATATAGTGTGTTGAGGAAATATAATACTCTTCAAGTAGATAAAAGTAAATGTGGAATTCTTTAAAAGTTTACCATAACAATTAGGGAGTTTCTGAACAGCAACTCCCTGCAGAGACTTGGCCACATAGCACTTAGATTATATTAACCATTTTATGCTGATTTTCCCTAAGGGATGCAATTTAGAGACTTTGTTTTCATTTTCAATTTCACATTCAAATATATTTTATAGGGATTGTGTATTATTTGTATCTACACTTTTATGTTTTGAAAATGTTTTCACTAGTTAAAAAAACACATTACATGGAATATGGAGCAAGGGTAATGGGGAAGAAAATAATTTAGCAAATTGAAGAAAACTTAAAAAATTATTATAAAGTTATTGTGCAGAGTTACAGTTATGTAATTGAGGTAATGAGCACATGTCTTTTTGAACAGTGTTACTCCTCCCTCATTTTATGCCAATTTTCCCTCCCAGTCCACCTGGCCCCAAAATCTATAGTTCATAGCTAAAATAATGTCTACTGAGTATCAATGCAAAATTAGTTGACCCTTTGTCCCACCATTTCTGTGCTTCCCCTCCCTTTCCCCCAAATCAGGTAAACTTATGCATAAGACAAAGGGTACAGGAATAAAAAACTTAGAGACATTTCTTGTCAAACATTGCCACCACTCTCCCACATTTTTTTCCTACTTTTCCTTCCACCCAACTTCCCCACCCTAGCAGTTTATTCTTGAAGAGTATGTTTTTGTTAATTGTGTAAGAAATCTAAGCATACAGAGGAAAAGTGTGTTTTTTGTTACATTTTTATTTGAATAGAACTACAGTCTGAAATCAATCTGCTTTTTGTTTAGTATAGCAAAGCCCTTGGAATTTATCTGTTCTAGCCATGACTATATTGATTCTGGAATTGTGATTTTAAGATTGTGATAGTTTTTACAGCTACTTTAATGCCATAAAAACAGTTAAGGATCCCTTACTGATGGCAGCCTAACTGATCTTTCTATGGTTACATAGTAAAATAATTTTTGTATACCTTCAGATGAGATAATTATAAAGGGGGATAGAGTGTGGTATTTGTAAGATGGTTTAGCTTTAGTTCTGCTTAGAAATGTCCTATCTCAGCTCTGTCATTCTTTAAATTATTATATGATGTAGTTACATGTTTATATTATATTAGATGTATAATTTTATTAAACAGATAATTATAATTCTAAATAAAAAAAGTGGAAAAGAAATAGAAACAAAGAGAACCACAGTTTTTGACATTTTTTGGAGTTCATTTCGGTAAGAATGATTTTATATGATCACATGCACAAAGCTATTAAGGCCTTGTCATCCTAGGAATGTCCTTCTCCTTTGGTCTCACTGTGTGAATGTTTAGAGTCCTGTATAATTTATCATGCCCAAGTGTAATCTTTGTCTTTTATTATCCATTTTGTATACTTGTAGATTAATAGGCACATTTGAATTATTACAAATGAAGAATACCATGTGACCAATGTTTCTTTGGTCTGGTTTGTTTGCTTAATATAATTTTCCCCAAGTCTTTCCATTTTCTTATAAATGGAGCAGTGCCATTTTTATGATGGAAACATATAATTCCATTCAGTATACATATCACATTATCTTGATCCATTAGTCCACTGAGGGGTATCTGATTTGATTCCATATCTTAATTATGATAAACAGTGCTACAGTAAACATGGTTGTGCTGGTGGCTTTAATGAGGTATGGTTTGTAAGGTCATTGGGTAAACGTCCAAGAGTGGGATTGCTTGGTCATAGATGAACTCTATGTTTAATCCTTTGAGGAACCTCCATACAGATCTCTACAGTGGTTGAACAAAATGTCTTTTTCACCAACAGTATATGAGCATTCCTTTGGGCCACATTCCTGCCAGCATCTGTTATTGTTAGTTTTTTTAAGAATGGCCAATCTAACTAGACACAGTTGAAATCTCAATGCTGTTTTATTTTATAGACAAAATTTCAAACATCTCATGTGTCTATTGGCCATTCTTACTTCTTCCCTGAAATGTGTCAAAGTCTTTAGCCTATTTATTATTAATTTGGCTATTGTTTGAGTATTTAGCTATGGGAGATTAATTTTTCAGCTCTAACATAGGTTAGATATGAGACATACGTGGTAAAGGTCTCTCATACTGTATGCTATTTATGTTGCTAACTATTCCCTTGCCAAGCAGAAACCTTTCATTTTCGTGCAAGTCTCCAATTTATTCAGTCTTTCTTTGATTTGTTGTGATTCTGGATCTTTATTTAGGATATTCAATCCATGATGTTGGGGGCCGACTCATTGCAAGGTGCTGTCATGTTTCCCTTATCCCTTCCTGTAATATGTTAAAGATGTCTGATCTTATATGGAGGTCTTTGATCAATTTAGAATTGATTCTCTTGCATAAGGATCTAATTTCTGCCAACACCATTTGTTGAAGAGGCCTCCTTTCTTCCATCTAATGTTTTGGCTCCCTTATCAGAGATTAGGTGTCTATAGGTCTGTGAGTTCATTTCTGGGTCTGCTATTCTATTTCATTGGTCCTCAGGCTGAATCTTGTGCCACTACCAAGTGATTTTTTACAACTACTACTTTATAATTGAGTTTAAAGTTTGGTATTGATATGCCTCCAGCACTGTTCTTCCCACTAAGGATTATTTTTTGCTATTCGAGGTCCTCTTATTCCATATGAATTTTTACATGGCTTCTGCATCATTAAAGAATGTTGTTGGGATTTTAATGGGTATAACATTAAATTTGTAAGTAACTTTTGGTAGTATCATTTTCATCATCTTAATCCTTCCAATGTAGGAGCATGAGAGGTTTTTCCACTTCCTTCAGTCTACTTTAATTTCCTTTTTCAAGTTTTTAAAGTTTTCATTACAGGATTTCTTCACATCTTTGGTTAAGTACTGTGTGTTTTTATAG
This sequence comes from Megascapheus bottae, assembly GCF_031878675.1. Classification (NCBI taxonomy): domain Eukaryota; kingdom Metazoa; phylum Chordata; class Mammalia; order Rodentia; family Geomyidae; genus Megascapheus; species Megascapheus bottae. The sequence goes on along the minus strand of NC_143547.1, from coordinate 100,481,003 downwards.
GCTATTACAAATGGAGGTTTTCCTGATTTCAGACTCACTCTCCTCATTGTTGGCATACAGAAAAGATATTGATTTTTGTGGGTTAATTTTATGCTCTGCTACATTGCCAAAGTTTTGGATCAGCTCAATTAGCTAGGAAGAGAAATCTATGGGTTCTTTACATACAAGATCATTTCAACTAAAAAGAAGGATAGTTTTATACCTTCTTTCCCTATAAGGATCATTTTTGTATTTCTCTCGTGCTTTATTGCTCTACCTAGGAATTCTATTGCTAAACTGAGGATGAGTGGAGAGAGTGGATATTTTTGTTCCTTATTTTAGAGGAAATGATTTTTACTTTTACCATTAATATAATGCTGTCTGAAGGCTTTTCATATAAAGCCTTTATTATATTGAGAAATATTACATGGATTTCTAGTTTCTCCAGCCAGAGCTTTTGTCATAAAGGAGTGGTGAATCTTGTCAAATTCTTTTCTGCATCTATTGAGATGATCATGTGTTTCTTGTCCTTGTTGTCCTGTTGATGTATTGAATTACATTGATGGACTTTTGTATATTGAACCAGATTTGAATTCCTGGCCTGAATTTGCTTGGTCAAAATATTTGATCTTTATTGGTTAGGTGTTGAATTTGATTGGCCAGAATTTTACTGAGAAGATTTGCATCAGTGTTCATCAAAGAGATGGGTCCATAGTTCTCTTTCTTTGATAAGGGTCGTGCTGGCTGCATAGAATGTGTGTAGTAGTAATCTTTCACTATCAATTTCATTGAAGAGTTTGAGGAACATTAGAAGGGTGAGTTCTTTTAAAGGTTTGTAGAATTCAGTTGTTAATTCATCTGGTCCTTGGCTTTTCTTGGATGGAACATCCTTTATTGCCATTTCAATTTCATTACTTGTTATGGGCCTATTATGTTGGTTTAAATTTTCTTGATTTAGTTTGTGTATGTAAATAATTGCAATTGTCAAACATTATTTGAATGCATTTAGGAGATTTACATGATAGGGGAAATCTAATGATTCAAGGGAGAGGCACAAAAGCTTTCTATTTTAATAGGCATGCATTGTATTTTACACTATCATGGAAGATTTTACATGCTCATGGTGTTAAACTTTTTCCAATAGTTCTATTTACTAAGCCTCTGATTTTGAGCAAGATAACTATACCAATTATGCATATGAAAAAAGAAAAAATCTTTCCTAGTCAGAGTTTCAATGGAGAGTAATTCTATTACAAATTTCTTTCCTAATTGACAATAATAAAGCAGTAAATAAAAAAATGCGATTGTCCAATTTGTTGGCATGAAGTTATGTAAAGTATTTCCTTATGATGTTCTGAATCTTACTATTTTCTGTTGTGATGTTCCTTTTTTCATCTCTAATATTACTTATTTGGGTGTGTTCTTTTGTTTTTTTGATTAGCCTTACTAAGCATCTGCCAATTTTGTTAACTTTTTCAAAAAAATTTCTCTTTATTTTCTTGACTCTATACTTATTTTTACTATTTAATGCATTTATTGTTTATATAATACTGACTTTTTTCTATCTATCTGTTTAGGATATTGATAGTTCCTCATTTTCAAGAAGCTTAAGGCAAAAGATTAAACAGTTGATTTGCAATATATCTAATTTCCTGATATAAGCACTCATCAAAGTTATAAATTTTCCCTTGAGTGCTGCCTATGCTGTGTCCCAGAGGAGCTGGTATTTTGTGTTCATTTTTGTTATATTCCATAAACACTTGAATTTCCATTCTGAGTTCTTCAATGACACAGTGATCATTCAGCAGTATGTTCAATGCCGATGAGTTGGAGTGTTTTCTATCATGGCTTTTAGTGTTGATTTATCATTTTATTCTATGTAGTCTGACAATGCAAGGAATAAATCCAGTGTTTCTGAATTTGTATAGATTTACGTTGTGGCAAAATATGAAATGTTTTTTGAAAATGTTCCATGTGCTTCTGTGCTGATGATGTATATGTAGATGTCTGTTAAGTCTTGTTGGTCATTAGAATTATTTAGTTCTCAGGTGTCTCTGCTGAATGAATGATGGGATGATCTATCCAGAGGCAACGGTAATGTGTTAAATTCACCCACAATCAATATTTGGCTCTACATGTGTTTTAATGTAAGTACTATTTGTTTGATGATGTTGGGTGTGCCATTTGTTGTATAGATAGAATTTTTATAACCTCCTGTATAAGAGATACCTTTATTAGTATGTAATTTCCTTCTTTGTTACTTTCCACTAATTTTAATTTGAAGTCTATTTTATCTGACATTATTATTCCAACTCTGGCCTGTTTATGAAGCCATTTTCTTGACATATTTTGTTCCAGCCTTTCACTTTGAGAATATGTTTCTTTTTCTAGGCAAGGTGTGTCTTTTGAAGGAAGCAGTATAGACACTGTTTTTGATCCAACTAGTCAGTCTATATCATTATTTGGAGAGATAAATCCATTGATATTGTGAGTTACAGCTGAGGTATGTTTGATGATTCTTGCCATGTTATTTAACTTTTAGGGACTGTAACTCATCATTTCTTATTATATTTATCCAGTACTCTAGTAAGTGGCCACATCTCTGCCAGTATCATGTGTTTTTTTTTTGGTTTTGTGTATGTAGTCTGTCTTTATGTATGTTCTGTAGTGTTTGTTTTTTGGGGGATGAATTGTTTAAATTTTCCTGACTGGTATGTTTTTATTTGTCCCTCACTTCTGAAAGAGAGCTTTTTTGGATACCTAATTCTTTTATGGTAGTTTTTTACCTTAAGGTGTCACATACATAATTCCTCGCTCTCCTTGCTTGAGAAATCTGTACTTAATCTCACTGGGTTTTTTTTATAAGGAATTAATATTTTATCATTTATTTAATATCTCTATTTCCTTTGTCTCCATTGGTCCTGCACAGATTACAATGTGTCAGTTGGATGTTATTTTCTAATATGATCTGTTTCTCCTGCTAAAGGTTTCTTTTAGCTGTGTGGGCCTATTATTCTAGAAGTTCAGGAAGTTCTCCGATAGAATTCTATTAAATGTATTTCTTATCCCTTTAGCTTCCTTTTCTTCATGAACTTCCTAAATACCTAACAGTCTTTAATTAGGTTTTCTCATGGAGTCCTGAGGTTGCTTAAAGGTTGTTTCTTATTTCTTGTAATTTTCTCTTAGTAATTGGCTGTTCTTCACTACAATATGTAGTATTCGATTCCAAATTCTCTTCCTTCTACATCACCTAATCCTTTGTCAAGACTTTCTACTTTTTAAAAATTTACCTGTCTATTAATTGACCATTTTCCATTGCTTCTATCTCATTATTAATGCTTTGTTTTAGGTCTCATATTTTTTCTTTTTTTCCATGATTTGCTTCTATGAGTTTTCTCTCTGATTGCCTCTGTTCTCACTAGCTCCTTTCCTTTACTTAGAATTCACCCAGCTTTCTATTTGTGGACTCCATGAATTCCTCCAGTGATCTTTGGTTAGTTGTCTCATGGTCACACATAACTTTTTGTTGCTTCCTATCTTTTCATTAAACATTTATCAGTGGCTTTTGTAAAGCGTCTTGAGAACTATCTTCCAGATCCTTCATTGTTTGCTTTGTTGCCTGATTATTTTGTGTAGAAGTTGAGCTTCCTTGATTTACCCTTTTACTTCTTTTTATGGTTTGTTCTTCCCATTTGGAAACAAAAGAAAATTCAAAACCACAGCAGAATAAATTCAAAGTAAAAATCTAACCCAGAGCCTTACAATTCCATCAGTGGTTTTAAATCATAGACTGGTAATCTTCTACTGAAATACTCCTTCATTTTTGTTTGTGGAGGGGTATTATGGTGCAGGAATAGAGATTATGTATTGCTAGGCTTCCAAGGCCTGTCTGAACCTTATTTATAAATCATAGTGAACATATCCTCTAATCAGTTTGTTTGAGTGAACACAATAAAATTCTGCCCTACAAACTTGGAATCATTGCAGACTACTTCCCACTCTAGATTAGGCATTAGGAGAAGGACGGGATGGCTCTTACCTGCCACCTAGATTCTGCAGGGCACTTGGGTTTGAATGGGAATATGGCATATTTAGAATCAGTAGCTTTCCACATCATGGAAAGGTGACTAGTACCTGAGATCCTTATTTGGTCAGCCTGAAATCACCCTCAGCTTTTACAACCTGTCCAGCTTTTGCTTTTTATTTCAGTGAGATTTTAGAGACTTCCAACTTTGTAATCACACAGTCCTCATCTGGTCTGTACAAACCTTATTGGAGTTTAGCTGGAATACAGAGCTTGTCTTTGATCACCGCCTCCAAAATGGTGAGTATTTTGATTGCTTCCAGAGAGGAGTTGTGCATGGGTTTCAGATTCTTTTACCCTTTTCAAAGATGGCACTGCTTTTCCTGTAACTACTTCTGGCCAGGTGCTCTAAGCAGACTTTGCCACTTTAAGAATTGATGTCCTCTCCTAGCAGAGAATTACTATAGCTCAAAACCTAGATTCATATGGCCACACAGGATGAGGCTAAATGAAAGGACCTCCAGGATATGGAAACACAAGCTTTATATTATGTGATTGTTGTTCTTAATGTACTATGTTATTTCTCTTCTCTTTTGTTTCCCTTTGGTTAATCTCATATTGTTACAGTATCTGACTTTGTTACCTGGTATATTGTATATATGTTTGTTTGTTTATTTGAAAAAGAAAAGGGAAGTTGGGAATACAAGATGATTGGCAGGGGGTGGAAGGAGGGAAATGGGGATAAAAACATGAGAAGGGGTATCAATGTGAGAGAATTAATGTACCATCTATCTGGTGAGTATATCTGTAACCCTTCTATACATTACAATAAGAAAAAAGAATTGATGTCCTTCCTGGGGAGGGTAGGGGCCAATTGAAGAAAAGTTTTTAGATCAGAGCTCTACTAATTTAGCCATGCGTCCAATTTGTCTTTTTGCTTGTGAGAAAAAGTCTTGTGTTATTTTTTTTTGGCCTGATGCACTGAATTTCAATCTTGCAATTTATACATCTCACTATAGTTGCCATATAAAGAATTCATAAGAGCCCTGACATTTTGTTTTGACATGTGTTTTGTGAAATGTTCAAAATTCTTAGCCTTAAGGAAATGACAATAAAAATGAAACGATCCCATCTAAACCCAGTCAGAATGACCACTATCTTAATCATAAGCAATATATGCTAGTGAGAATGCAAAGATTCCTCTAAACTCAGGAACGAGACAAGGATGCCCACTCTATCCACTCCTCTTTAACATAGTATTAGAATTCCTAGCAAGAGCAATAAGGCAAGAAGCAACCATAAAGAGGATCCAAATAGAGAAAGAGGAAGTAAAACTATCCCTCTTTGCAAATGACATGATTATGTATTTAAAGACCCCTATAGAATCCACTCCCAAGCTGCTTGAGGTGATTCAAAACTTTGGCAAGGTAGCAGGGTATAAAATTAATTCTCAAAAAACAACTGCTTTCCTATATGCCAACAATGAGAGGAACAAGGCAACAATCAGGAAAGAAACTCCTTTAGCAATAGCCTCAAAGGAAATAAAGTACCTAGGAATTAACTAAGAATGTAAAGGACCTTTTTGATGAAAAATTTAAAACCCTGAAAAAGGAAATTAAAGCAGAACTGAGGAAACAGAAAAACCTTCCATTCTGCTGGATTTGAAAAATTAACATCATGAAAATGGCAAACTTGCCAAGGGCTATCAACAAATTCAACGAAATACCCATCAATATCCCAATGTCATTCTTTAAAGAAATAGAAGAGGCAATACAAAATTTCATATGGAATAATAAAAGACCCCGTATAGCAAAAACACTTCTTAGCAGAAAGAACAGCGCCCGAGGAATTTCAATATCAAACGTTAGACTCTATTACAGAGCTATACTGACCAAAACAGCTTGGTACTGGCACAATAACAGGCCTGAAGAGCAATTAAATAGAACTGAGGTCCCAGATATTAACCAACAGACCTATGGCCACCTAATCTTTGATAAAGGAGACAAAAAATACAATGGGAGAAAGACAGCCTCTTCAACAAGTGGTGCTGCAGAACTGTTTAAGTGCATGCAGAAAACTGAATTTGGATCCTTCTTTGTCACGCTGCACCAGGATTAACTCCAAATGGATCAAGACCTGGAGATAAAAGCAGATACACTGAAAACTTTACAAGAAGGAATAAGAGATACACTAGGTCTCTTTGGCACAGGTCAAAACTTTCTTAATAAGGACTCAGAAACAAAACAAATCAGAGAAAACTGGATAAGTGAGACTGTTTTAAAATGCAAAGCTTCTGTATGTCAAAAGACATAGCTAGCAAATTAACTAGAAAGCCTACAGAGTGGGAGAAGATCTTCACTAACCATACATTGGATAAAGGTCTCATATCTAAAATATATCAACAGCTCAAAAAATTGAATCACTCCAAAACTAATCTCCAAAGAAACAACCATCCCATTAAAAGATGAGCCAGACTTAAAGAGAGTCTTCTCTGAAGAAGAAATACAAATGGCTTATAGACACATGAAGAAATGCTCAACATCTCTGGTCATAAAAGAAATGCAAATCAAAACAACACTAAGATTCCACCTCACTCCAGTTAGAATGGCCATGATCAAAAAATCTAATAACAACAGATGCTGGAGGGGATGTGGCCAGGAGGGATCACTACCACACTGTTGGTGGGGGTGTAAACTCATTCAACTACTATGGAAAGCAGTATGGCAGTTCCTCAAAAGACTAAACATAGAGCTCCCCTAAGATCCAGAAATTCCACTACTTGACATTTACCCAATCATCCAGAAACAAGGACATAGTAAATCCACTAGCACAGTGATGTTCATTGCAGCACTATTTACCATAGCAAAGATGGAACCAACCCAGATGCCCCTCAGTTGAGAAGTGGATCAACAAGATGTGATATTCATACACAATGAAATTCTATGCTGCTGTCAGATAGAATGACATCGCCCCATTTGTAAGGAAATGGAAAGACTTAGAAAAAAATCATAGTAAGTGAAGTAAGCCAGACTCAAAGAACATAGGCTCAATGGTTTCCCTCATTTGTCATAATCAGTAGAAACCTTGGGCTCTCTTACCAGAGATTTACAATAGAACAAAACCTAGATACATAAGGCCCTATAGTATGTCACTAAATGAAAGGACATCCAGGATATAGAAACAAAAGGCATATAATGAGTGATTGCTATCTTTAATATATTATGTTATCTCTCATCTCATTGCTGTCCCTTGGTTATCTCATATTATTACAGTATTTCACCTTGTATCTGATGTATTGTTTATATGAGTATTTGGTTATTTGAAATTTGATAGGGAAGCGGGGAAAACAAGATGAGGGGTGGGGTTGGTGGGAGAGAAATGTGGACCAAGAAATGAGAAAGGGTATCAATGTTTGTGAAGTAATGCACCTTCTCTCTGGTGAATATAATGTAACCCTTATATTAATTACAATAAAATATATGAAAGAAAAGAATGAAAAGAAAATTATCCTTACACATGGTTAGTGAAATTGTGAATTTGAGCAGTCACTGTCATAGAGATTGTAAATTCGACCAAAGTACATTATACACATGTATGTAAATGTTATGACTAATCTCATTTGCATAATTTTCAATGCTTCTTTGAATACATAGTACTCATTTTCAGACAACTAATAATGTTTTGTTATATTACACATTTCCTTGAGCCTTTCTTTTAAAGATCTCTTTCAGACTATAACAAAGCAGATAAATAGAAATTTCACAATTATATAAGTAGAACCACAGATTGAGAACAGCTACATAGATTTAGTGTGCTCTTTCTCAAAGGAATCACTATTGGCCTTTTGGGAGAGACAATTCTTTAGTTAGCTTCATTGCCCTACATATTTGAGGTTTATAGCGTCTCTGTTTCTACCACTAACTGTCAGTTAATAAGCCACAGTCCTTTTGAAAAGCAAAAAAAGAAAGTTTCCATATAGTTTTTAAATTTATAAAATTTAGAAAAGCATTGTTTTCATCTTGGAAATGCTTTTCCCTTTGGGTTTCAACTTAAATTAGTAACTAAACAAATACTTCAAATGCTATTTATCAGCACGTATTTATCAGCTATTTATCAGTAAGATCCTTACTTTGAAAAAAGTGTAACTAAAAGGATAATACACTTCGCATTTAAACATCAAGGTTTGAACAGATGAGTGGATCTACCAGCAATGTATACATCTAAAAAGTTACTGTGACTTCTAAAACTATTGTGTAATTATCTTATGATGTGTTTTGCTAAACAAGCAGACGGGATTTTGATCAAAATTAAGAAGAAATTATACTCTTTCCTCAATGTCCATCTACTCAAGGAAGGAAACAGCATATTTATGAACTAACATTTTACAATTTTTATCAAGAAAAAAAACTAATCAAACTTTCATATGTCAGAAATATATTTTAACTGACATATTTTGTGGCAACCTTGTGAGATGATTTTCAAGAAGGTAACTTTAAAGGTATTAGTGGATATTATATGTTTATTTGAAGATATCTGGGAACATACTAGAGACTGGGAAAAGTAGGCTCATGTAAAGGTAATGTTTTATTTGTGAATATAGTTTAGGGAACTCTGTCATCCTTTGGAACATTTTCTGCTAACTATCTGATAAAGAATATCTTGGCCTTTTATCTACTTCTTATTATAGGGATCATAAGTATTAATGTAGCTTGAGAATTAATATACAGTGTTTATATGAAGCCAAGTTTGATTATGTCTGGAAACCCCTTCAAAACACTTTGTAATCTTTGATGATGTGATCTTATGTGAAAAATAATGAATCATTTAGTCTGGCGTTATAAAACAAATGCTGCTTCAATTGTATCTCCATAGGGTTTGTAATGGTTTTAAAATCAAATAAGTATGTGGAATATTCAGATAAGTTGTGTTAGTTTAATGGGATCTCGGTAGGATTGTAATGAGTAAACAGATCTATGATCAAATAAGTATGTGGGAGGTCAGATAAGGCATGCTAGTTCAGCTGGATCTTGGTAGGCATTTGTGAGGACTAAATAGTTCTATGGACAAATATGCACGTAGGATGTTCATGTGAAAGAGATCACTCTTTCAAAAGTAATTATGAAGTTCTGAGGTCAATGAAATAGGAAATCTAAGTACTTCCAGTTATTAGTTTTTATTTTTTTTATTTATTTTTTTTGCCAGTCCTGGGCTTGAGCTCAGGGCCTGATCCATGTCCTTGGACTTTCTGAAGGATAAAGCTCTAGTACTTGAGCCTCAGCACCTCTTCTGGCTTTTTCTATGTATGTGGTACCGAGAAATTTAACCCGGGTCTTTGTGCATGCTAGGCAAGCACTCTGCCAGTAGGCCAAATTCCTGGCCTATTTCCAGTTTTTAGATGCACCTTCAGGTGTTGACTTTTACTGGATTGAAATAAAACATTAAATCCCCCAAATATATTCTAGGACCACTTCAACATGAATAACAAGGAAACATAGAATATAAATTTTATGAGGCTGTGGATGGTTTCTGTTTCACCAAATCTGTAATTCTTATTAATATGGGTTTTAATTTGTGTTCTGTGAATTTTAAATGGTATAGCTATGACATCATTATGATTTCATCAGTACTTTACAATGTTTAAGGCAACTTAATGAATTGCCAGGACCACTACCAATGGCATCACCAATATTGTCTTTTCTGAATAAATTTCTTAGGTAGCTACATTTTTCTTTAAAAAAAGTTATAATCAACAATGTATTTATTTTGTTCTCCAGTACTTGTTCCATCCACATCAAATAGTTGTACAAGGGATTGCATTTCGGTATGAAACTTGATCAGATCAACAATTTCGTGATTCTTTCTTTTTTTCTTTCCAGAAGTGTCTTTGAATTTTCTTGTTCTATTTTTCATGCATGTGGATTACCTAAGTCCTAATTGCTGTCATAGTTTTGTCCTTATTGACTACATACATTCATGCACAGACACGGATATAATTTCTTTTCTTTTCTTGTGCCAGTCCTGGGTTTGAGTTCAGGGCCTGAGCACTGTTCTTGGACTTTCTCAAGGCTAGATCTCTACCGCTTGAGCTTCAGCACTACTTCCAGCTGTTTTCTATGTATGTGGTATCAACGAATCATGCATGCTAGGCAAGCACTCTACCACTAGGCCACACTCCCGGCTCCATAATTTTTTTATAACCATTATTGAACTAGAATGCCTAGTTCATTTCCAGGCAACAATTTCAGTGAACATATTCTTTTTTGTGAATGTATAGAAATTTAACATCTTCAGAGAAGTAATTGTTCATTAAATGTAATTAATGAATTTGTGATAGAGAAGTAGCACTATAGAAGGAATGGGAAATGGCTAAATTAAGTGGATGAGGAATATGATCATACCATGTAGGATCTTTAGAATATTTCAATAATGTTTAATTGCAAGCAAAACAGTATTCATCCTTCTTTCTGTTAAAGTTTTTAAAACAAAAAAATGAGTATTGTTTTGTGTGCTATTAAAAACAAACAGAAAATATCTTCTGCAGACTGGAATAATGTCTGTCAGGTTGATATCTGAACTAGTAGAGTGGTCAGTAGATCAATAATATCTGCTAGGTTACCATTAATATTTCCTCATGATTACTTTTTAAAAAATTGCCTCTTGAACTACTTAACAAGGACAAAGATTTACATTTATTGGAATATCTGATTAGGCAGGATTTTATTTTTTTATTTAATCTATTTTTATTGTAATTAATAGTAGGGTTACATTATATTTGCCAGGTAGAAGGTGCACTACTAAAAAAATCTTGGCTACCCCTAGGATTTTATTTTTTGTATGGGTCATGGGGCTTGAACTCTGGGCCTGGGCACTGTCCTTGAACTCTTCAGCTCAAGGTTACCGCTGTACACCTGGAGCCCCAGTGCTGGCTTTGAACTGAGATCCGCAGATCTCAGCCTTCTGAGTAGCAAGGATTACAGGCATGAGCCACTACACCTAGCTGCAGGATATATATTTTGACTGTATGCTCCATCTTGTGCAATAGTTCCATTTAGAATAGGCTATGCTTCACTAAGCAATATATAATAAAACTAAAACTAAAAATTCTGAAACCCAGTATAAAAGACTGATGCAAATATCTTTTGAGAAGATGTCTGCTTTTGCAGAAAAATGTACTTTAAAGTGATGTTCTCAAAGAACTTTATTTCATGATTATACACAAATTGAAAATTGCCAGATTTTCAAGTATAAAATTCTAGAGGGGACCACATTCCAGTCTACCCAGAGGTAAAGTGTCTTGACTGCTAGGATCATGTAATAAAAAGACTGTAATTCTGCAGAGAAAATGACAACTCAAATAATTCCAGAGGATAAACTCTATGGTGTTCTTACTTGTCACATTATATGATATGACAAAACTTTATAAAGCTTAATGGGATGTAAACACCGTTATGTCACACTTTCACAGAAGAGAGACAACTTCATTTATGTTACATCTATTTGGTAACAACAAAATATAATTGAAATAGAGCAAACACAATTATCTCCTTCCAGTCAGTAAAATGTTTGTATAGAGAACATGAAGAAAGATACTAAAAAGAACAAAGAACAGATAAGAAGCTTCTATTCCTGATTCTTTGTTATTGTATACAGCTCTTTCAACACATATCTCCTAAGTGCTTATTATGTGTCATGCCAGAGAGAAAGATATGATAATATTATGAATGAAAATCATGCAATTTCTGTCTCCAGTGAACTAATTTATTTGATATGAAAGACAAATAAAAAGGGAAAACAACACTACAATAGATAAAGTTTAAAATTCTGGAGAAAGAGTCAAAAATTCTGAAGGAACAGTCAACAATTGGGAATCAAAAAATGAGTAAGATGGCTGGAAGTTTGGCCTAGTAGTAGAGTGCCTAGCACGCATATAGACCCACGTTCAATTCCTTGGTACCACATACATGGAAAAGGCCGGAAGTAATGAAGTTGTTCAAGTAGTAGAGCTCAGGCAATGAGAAAGTCCAGGGATAGTGCTCAAGCACCTGAACTAACAAAAAAGATGAATAAGATTTCATCATAGAGCATGAACAGAATTTTCTGGCCAGTGACTCTTCCTCTGAATTTTAGATTTTTATGCCTAACAATGCACTTTACATCTTCACTTGAATCTCTACTAGGGATTTATCAATCTCTTCTGTCAAATTTATACATTCAATCATCTTCTGCATCTCAATATATGGAACCAGTATTTACTGAATCCCTCAGATCCAAATAACTTATAATAATCTTGATTTGTTGCTCTCATCTCACATGGAATCCAGCTGTTTTTCCCATTCTCTTAAATTTGCCTCCTTCCCATTACTTTTAAATAATCACTAGATCACCACCAAGTCACAAATTATATTTAATAAATAATCATGTTGATAACTGTTATAAAGTGGCAAAGAACTTAAATATGTCTATTGTTTATAGAACGTAGAACTTATAAGCAGTAAAATTTGATACCTAGTTGAGGAGCTTTTTAAGTGAAATGTTCACAGGAACAACTTCATTTTTCTCTGTTGTTTATATTAAAATGTGAAATTGAAAAGAAAAAAATTGAGATCTTTGAAAATTTGGAAAATCTTGCCCTATCAATATTGTAAACAATGAAAATGCTTTTACTAAAGATAACTCTAAAGTTGTAACTGAACAATCATTGGACAACATTAGTCAGAGTATATCCTAAATCTAGTCAACTAACTTGTCAAAAACTAGCACCAGAAATGTATCTATAGAAACACTGTCAGCTGGAAATAAAGATAAAACCTAAAGGAATAGTAGAAGTTATGAAAAAATTTTATTTTTCCAAAAAGAGGTAAACAATCCCACAAAGCATTTCAGAGATTGTCAAGGGTACTCCTAATATAAAAGATACTTATAATGTGTCTTTGCTATAACTCCTGAGTCTGCTCTTGGACCTGCAAATGTTCTACCTTCATTTTAAATGCATCTCTTTTTTTCAAAGCCATTGTATTCTGTAGTCACCTTGAATTCCAGATAGATAGGGCTGCTGAACAAATATCTTGTGTCAAGGGATACATCTGCCCCCAGGTGACAACGGTGTTCTTATTAAGACCAGAACTTATCAGAACAAGCTTTGTTATTCATCTACAAACTTGTAATAAGCAGTACTGCCTTCAGAGCGTTTTACAGGTACTAAGCCAGACAAAAGATATTATATTAAGCAAATAATTGCTGTGAAACAAATTCCAATCAAAAGACTGAAAAGGATACTTTTAAAAATCAGATAGGAAGCAGAAAAGATGTAAAATATACTTAAGTTACTTAAAATATATGGCTGGGTTAACCGCAGTAATATACCAAAAACAACCAGGGAAAAAATAATGTATTCTAAAATCAAATACACATTGCATATAGTGAACATGTTCCATTGTTTTATTTTTTATGTTTCAATGTTTTAAAGGATACCAAACACATTTACAAAATGTTCATGTTGCATTTTGTGGATTTTTTTTGTCAGTAGTGGGGCTTAAAGTCACGACATGGGCACAATCCCTGAAAAGTTTTGCTAAGGGTAGCCCTCTAACATTTTGATCCACTGTGTCACGTGTTTTTTGAGTGCTTAATTGGAGATAAGAGTCTCACAGGGACTTTTCTGCCCTGGCTGGTTTGTAAATGCAATCCTTATATTTTAGCCTCCTGAGTAGCAGGCATGATTACAGGCATGATCCACCAGCTGCTAGGTATTCTGCGCATTTTTTAAAAAAATAAGAACATGAGAAAAATATGAGATCGGTATCAATGATCAAGGAGTAATGTACTCACTATCTGATGAATGCATCTGTAACTATATGTTACCCCTATAATAAAATATAATTTAAAAAGAACATGACACGCAAATGTAGACCTTGAGTTATAAGCTGAGGTTAACCATCTATAAATATATGGGAAGACCTATATGTAAATTTTAGGGAATATTATACTCAACTATAATTTTACTATCATGCTATTCCATTGTAAGTAGGGAGATTATTCATATTACTTATGCATTTTTCGATACTCTTCTACACTGAACAGAAATTATTCTTGTAGTCAAGAAAAACAAGAGTCAATAATGTATCTTTTTGTTTTATACCCTGAAGCAAAATTAACCTGTAAATAGGTAAAATTTTTGTACAGTTTCTCTCATTTTGAGGTCCCTAATTTTATATTTGTAATACATCAACTTATTTTCTATCCTTTCTATGTTCCTGAATCACAATACAGGTAAATGTTAACATATAAGAAATTATTATGATAAAATAATACATGTATCTTAACCATATAACAGTAATATATGTTAAAGAATTTCTAGAAAGGGGCCAGGAGTTTGGCCTAGTGGTTAAAGTGCTTGCCTAGCACGCATGAAGACCCAGGTTCTATTCCTTGGTACCACATACATAGAAAAAAGCTGGAAGTGGTGCTGAGGCTCAAGTGGTAGAGCTCTAGCCTTGAGAAAGTCCAAGGATAGTGCTCAGGCCCTGAGCTCAAGCCCAGGACTGGCAAAAAAAAATCAAGAATTTCTAGAAAGAATATCTGATTATTAAATATTAACTACAGTTATGAGCAATTTAAAGACTTCAATATATTTTGATCATAGAACCTTGGAATTATAAGCATTATATTATGCTACTTTCAAAATGCCATAAGCTTACTTCTATATCAGTATTTTTGTCATATTTACCACTGAATTATACTTTCATCTTATTATCAACTTTTGTGTCCATATAATTTTAGGCATTTTAACTATCTAAACTTAGTCTCTACAAAATATAATTTAGTATTTCTCACCATTTTATGCATTAATAGATGTCTCTTGATTGTAGCTGTGATGATCTAAAGAGAAATCTTCTTCCAGAGGGTGTTATTATGCATTCAAGAGCACATTTCTTCTTTGATGATTGCAGAGACATAAGAGAATTCACAGAAGTATTCATGAAACATAGGTGCACATATATATCCACAATTCGACTTATTCTGTGTACTTAGCAAAGTCATATGAACAAGGAAAATACCTATAAATGGAAAAATCTGCTCAGCATGAAAGAGCACTGCAAAATTTAATGTATTGTTAAGGAAATGGATACAGTGAATGGATGTGGTACTGGAGACAGGGAAATAACCTGCTATATGAGCTCTAATCCTGTCATTCTGAAAATACATGCACCCTTTATATTATTAGCATTGCTTTTAATAAACATGTGTCTTTGTATTGTGTATGGTAAAGAATTATTATTACCATATAATTTTAAAGCATCTCCTATTTCAAATAATATATACATTACCTGTACCAGCATAAACAATTTGAGAAGAATATGTAACTATTTATGTTTAAGAATAAAATTTAGATTCTCAAATTTGTCTAAATTCCTAGCCAATATTAACATACCCACACTGAACCAAGAAGAAATAACCCAGCTAAACAGGCCTATTTCAAGCTCTGAAATAGAAATGGCAATAAGAGAACATCCACCTAAGAAAAGCCCAGGGCCAGATGGATTCACAGCTGAATTCTATAAGGTCTTCAAAGCAGAGCTCACACCAATACTCCTCAAGCTCTTCAACGAAATTGAAAATGAAAGTTCTTTACCAAACTCATTCTATGAAGCCAGTATAACCCTCATCCCCAAACCAGACAGAGATTCATCAAAGAAAGAGAACTATAGACCTATTTCTTTGATGAACATCGATGCAAAACTTCTCAACAAAATACTGGCCAACCATCTACAACAACTCATCAAAAAAAATATACACTATGATCAAACTGGATTCATCACAGGGAGGCAAAGCTGGTTCAACATACGCAAATCAATTAATATAATTCAACACATCAACAGGAGCAAGGACAAAAATCACATGATTGTCTCAATAGATGCAGAAAAGGCATTTGACAAAATCCAACACCCCTTTATGTTAAAAGCTCTGGAGAAACTAGGAATCCATGGAACATTCCTCAATATAATAAAGGCTGTGGATGACAAACCCACAGCTAGTATTATACTTAACTGCGAAAAGCTAAAGCCATTCCCTCTAAAATCAAGAATGAGACAAGGATGCCCACACTCTCCACTCCTCTTTAACATAGTTTTAGAATTCCTAGCCAGTGCAATAAGGCAAGAAGCAAGCATAAAGGGGATCCAAGTAGGGAAAGAGGAAGTAAAACTATCCCTCTTTGCAGATGACATGATTCTGTATTTAAAGAATCCTATAAACTCTACTCCCAAGCTCCTTGAGCTGATTCAAAACTTTGGAAGGTTAGCAGGCTATAAAATTAACCCTCAAAAATCAACTGCCTTCCTCTATGCCAACAGTGAGAGGAATGAGGCAATAATCAGGAAAGCAACTCCTTTTGCAATAGCCTCAAAGAAAATAAAGTACGTAGGAATTAGCTTAACTAAGAATGTAAAGGACCTTTTTGATGAAAACTTTAAAATCCTGAAAAAGGAAATTAAAGCATGGCTGAGGAAATGGAAAAACCTCCCATGCTCCTGGATTGGAAGAATCAATATTGTGAAAATGACAATCTTGCCAACGGCTATCTACAAATTCACCGGAATACCCATCAATATCCCAATGGCAATCTTTAAATAAATAGAAGAGGCAATTCAAAATTTCATATGGAATAATAAAAGACCCCATATAGCAAAAACACTTCTTAGCGGAAAGAACAGCGCAGGAGGAATTTCAATTCCAAACTGTAGACTCTCTTACAGAGCTATAATTCTCAAAACAGCTTGGTACTGGCACAAGAACAGGCCTGAAGACCAATGAAATAGAACTGAGGACCCATATATTAAACCACAGACCTATAGCCACCTAATCTTTGACAAGGGAGCCAAAAAATAGAATGGAAGAAAGACAGCCTCTTCCACAAATTGTGCTGGAGGAACTGGTTAAGCACCTGCAGAAAACTAAAGTTGGATCCTTCTTTGTCACCATGCACTAGAATTAACTCCAAATGGATCAAAGACCTGGAGGTAAAATCTGACACACTGAAAACTTTACAAGAAGGAATAGGAGATACACTAGGCCTCCTTGGCAGAGGTCAAAACTTTCTTAATAAGGACCAAGAATCACAGAAAATAAGAGAAAGGCTGGATAAGTGGGACTGCATTAAACTGCAGAGCTTTTGTATGGGAAAGGACATAGTAAACTAATTAGGAAGCCTACAGAGTGGGAGAAGATCTTCACCAAACAAACAACGGACAAAGGCCTCATATCTAAAATATATCAACAGCTCAAAAAATTGAATCACTCCAAAACTAATCTCCAAAGTAACAACCATCCCATTAAAAGATGGGTCAAAGACTTAAAGAGAGTCTTCTCTGAAGAAGAAATAAAAATGGCCAATAGACTGGGCCGGGAGTTTGGCCTAGTGGTAGAGTGCTTGCCTAGCATGCACGAAGACCCGGGTTCAATTCCTCGGTACCCCACATACATACCAAAAAGCTGGAAGTGTTGCTGAGGCTCAAGTGGTAGAGTTCTAGCCTTGAGAAAAGTCCAAGGACAGTGCTCAAGCCCTGAGCCCAAGCCCAGGACTGGCAAAAAAAAAAAAAAGAAAAAAGAAAAAAGAATGGCCTATAGACACATGAAGAAATGCTCAACATCTCTGATCATAAAAGAAATGCAAATCAAAACAACTCTAAGATTCCACCTCACTCCAGCTAGAATGGCCAGGATCAAGAAAATGAATAACAACAGATGCTGGAGGGAATGTGGCCAGGAGGGATACCTACTACACTGTTGGTGGTAGTGCAAACTCGTTCAACCACTATGGAAAGCAGTATGGCAGTGCCTCAAAAGGCTAAACATAGAGCTCCCCTATGACCCAGCAATTCCACTACTTGGCATTTACCCAACCATCCAGAAACTAGGGCATACTAAATCCACTACCACAACAATGTTCATTGCAGCATTATTCACCATAGCAAAAATATGGAACCAACCTAGATGTCCCTCAGTTGATGAGTGGATCAACATGTTGTGGTATTTGTACACAATGGAATTCTATGCTGCTGTCAGAAAAAAACGACATTGCCCCATTTGTTAGGAAATGGAAAGTCTTAGAAAAAAATCATATTAAGTTTAGTAAGCCAGACTCAAAGGAAGTTAGGCTCAGTGGTTTCCCTCATCTGTCATAATCAGTAGAAACCTTGGGCTCTCCTAGCAGAGATCTGCAATAGAGCAAAACCTTGATACATAACGGCATATAGTATGAAACTAATTGGAAAGACCTCCAGTATATTGACACAAAAGTGATATAATGAATTATTGTTGTCCTTAATGTACTATGTTATCTCTCATCTCTTTTGCTGTCCCTTGGTTATCTCATATTGTTACAGTATCTCACTTTGTTATCTGATATATTAGATTTATTTGTATTTGGTTATTTGAAATTGGATAGGGAAGGAGGAAAACCAAGATGGGGGTGGGGGGTGGAGGAGAGGGTAATGGGGACCAAGACATGTGAAAGGGTATCAATATATATGAATTAATGCACCTTCTATCTGGCAAATATCATGTAACCCTTTTATTAATTACAATATAAAATATAAAAAAGAATAAAATTTAAAAACCACTTATGGACAATTTAGAAATGTACTTTTCCCCAAAAAGGACAGAGGAAAGTAAGAAATAATACTAGAGGGTACGAATTTGTGCATATACAGAAATATCACAAAGAAAGCTCTTTTATACAATTAATATATGTTAATGAAAAGAAGTTGCCAGTGCTTAAGAAAGCATTCTAGGGCCCAAAAGCATGGCCTGGCAGTAGAGTCCATGTATAGTATGCATGAAGCCCTAGGTTTGATTTCTTGATAACACATACACAGAAAATGCCAAAAGTGGCACTGTGGCTCAAGTGGTAGAGCACTAGCCCATCGACAGTGCACAGGCCCTGAGTTCAAACCCCATGACTTGCAAAAAAAGCATTCTAAAACATGTATGACTCCTGAATCTGAAGGACTTTCACAACATTATAAAAAGCCATTAAGTCAATTTATAACAATTCCCTCTTTCGCAAGTAATTAGTATCACTCTAACTTATTTTCTGAAATTCCATGTTGGCTGAGTATGTAGGACAACAACAGACCTTGATTCATTTTATATTTGCACCTCATTTCAGATTCTCTATCCTCTCAGCATATGTTGTAACATTTTCATGCTTGCAATGACATTATTTGTTGAGGAAAGAATTAGAAAAAGCAACAAAGCTATCACATACTTCACATGTGTCCCGATGGCCTCATTCCTACTTAGATGTGTGTAGAGAATATAGGAGCAAAGCTGTCCCTACCTCCATTATCTCAGTTACATGTGGGATAATAATGGGCTTTGTGCATGTAATTCTCAAAAGCAATATTGAAAAATTACTCCCTTGTCCATATTTCACAAGACTAAAATGAGATGCTCAAGGTACACGTTCATAGTGTTTAACATCTGGTCAGTTTAGGGTGTGTGTGCTGCCCCATATTTCAATAAACTCCTTGGAATATTTCCAATTGAAGGATTCCCAGAATCCTTGTAAAAGTTTTCTTTTAAGTACAGGATCTAAAAACTAAAATAAAAAGCAGTATGTAACCACAGCATTATAACTGTGGCTGGTGGGAACATTTGTGTATCTCAAAGTAATCTACTGTTCTAATCACCGTGTAGTCATTTACTTGATTTCTTTGTTCCTGTAGGAAAATACTCTCCACCCCATTTATTGATGTTTATGCCATGTTTGTCACTCTGGTTGGCCTCAGGAAAAGAGATGAATAAATTTTAATCCTTTTCCTCAAGGACGACATAAGAGGTGAGAGTCAGTATGGAAGCTCTAACAATGAGACCTGATTAAAGATACAAGAGAGGTATAAAAATTCTGCAGGAACTAAATTTACAACATATGATAGATACAGATAGCTAGCTTTGGAGGCCTAAGTAGGATTTTGCTATAATAGAAGAAATGAGCATACATGTGTGAGGCAACTGTAAGAACGCATAAAATTATAAAAATGTGAGGTGAAGTAAAATTGTGAGGACACAGAGTCAGGGATATGAAGTACTTGAAATGATAGAAGAAGGGAATGAGTAGATATAAAGTTATTTAATTTACAAGTGGAGAGATTAAGCCCATTACTAACAACTCTAAAATGTTTTATGTGTGTTCTCTCTGTTCTCTCTGAATGTATTATTTTGCTTTGTTCACATACTCAAAACAGTTAAAACAGCTGATCATGTATTCTCAGAGCCAGTATATACATACTAATGAAATGCATTTTTTCTTAATTATTTATAATTGCTTCCAACATTCCCACACATGAAAAAAATGTGCTCCTTCTCAAATCCCTTTCATAAACTGACAAATATGTTCTTGTATATATTAAATTATTTCCACATTATTTCTAATATCCAATCTATGGAATGTAACACTTAAATAAGTGTCATATTGTTTTAGGAAACAATGGTAAGGCATCCATCTTCAAATACTAGGTAAAGATGCAGTTAAAAAAAAAACTGTGGCCTGGCACTGTGGCTCATGCCTGTAATCCTAGCTACTCAGAAGGCTGAGATCTGAGGATCAAGGATCAAAGCCAACTCGGGTACAAAAAGACCTGAGATTCTTATCGCCAACTAACCACTAGAAAACGGCAAGTGAGGCTTGGCTCAAGGGTAGGTCGAAGAGCTCAGGGACAACGCCTGATTCAAGGAGTAGGGTGATAGCCTTGAGCTGAATCGCTCAGGGACAGTGCCCAGGCAGAGTTTAAGCCCCATGACTCACACCCACACACAGAAAAAAAACAACTGTGATGCAAAGTATCCATCGATTGTTGCTAAACATGCAGGAAAAACAACTATTATGTCCCATTAAATGAATATAGAAATTGGCTTTATGAACTATAGTTATTATAAATTGTTTAAAATACCATTAATATGCTAGTATTCTTTTTCTTTATTTTTATTACCCTTGCCTTTAAGTAGATTTACAAAGGAGTTGCCATTTAACAAAGCAGTTTATGAATACAATATATCTTGATCAATGTCACCTCCTTCAACATTCTCACCTATCTCCCTCTTGCCCATCGCTTCACTCGTTCTTAGTGTCATAGGATATACAATGAATTCTTGTCTATACTTTGTCCCTCTTCTCTTCATTTGTCTACCCTTTTCTCCTTGACCTCATTCCACACTTTTTGAGTATTCAAGTTGTGATGCTTTATTTTGTTGAACTCTGATTTTTTTCCAAATCTTTTTCTTTTTCCACTACCAGCGCTTGAACTCAGGGCCTGTCACTGGCCATGAGCTTCTTTTACCCAAGGCTAGCACTCTACCATTTAGCCACCACACCACTTATGGCCTTTTCTGTATGTTTGGTACTGAGTAATTTAACCCACGGCTTTCTGCATGCTAGGCAAGCATTATACCACTAAGCCACATTCTCAGCCTATTTACATTTTTTGTTGTGGTTGATTGTGGATCTTGAACTCTGGACCTGGGCCCTCTCCTTGAGCTCTTCAGCTCAAGGCTAGTGCTCTACCACTTGAGCCACAGCAACACTTCCTGAATATATTTATCTTAATAAAAATACTGAGAAAATATACATAAAATCTTTTGTTATCACTTTTAGGAATATTAATTGAAAAGCAAAGCATCTCAAATGATTGATACATGACACAGAAATTCAAAAGACTGATACAAATTTTCATTCTAAGGAGTTGTTTTAAATATTGACTTGTCTGCAAAAATAACTTCCACATGGAAGCAGCATACCATAGTATTCAGTTTTGAATGCCAAAAATTAATCAGGCAAATTATACTGGTGGTAATTAGCAAATCAAATTGCTGCCTATATTCTCAGATGAAATTAATAATAATTAGAGGTTATATGGAATAACAGTATGTCTCAAGTGGTAGCACGCTTGCCTAACAAGCATGAGATCATAACCTAGTACTGCAAATAAAGTCATTTTTATGTTTAATAAATGTATTTCATGCTATGAAAACAATTTTCATAGAATATAAATATTTTATGTTTTGTTTTAAATGTATGAAGTAAGAATTTGAGAAACATATGCATATAATTGGAACAAAATGACAAATCAAATGCTGTTTAAAGAATTTTTGAATATACATCTTAGAAAATTTTTCTCAATAGTTTTTTATTTTTTTATTTTTATTGTCAGGGTCATGTAAAGAGGGTTTACAGTTACATTTGCCAGGTAGTAGGTGCATTACTTCAATAGTTTTTAACCAAAGATTTTCTTTAGTTATTATTAAAATTTTAACATGGCAACTTTACTTAGATTCAGATAAGTCTAATTTTCTTTCTTTTTCTCTTTCTTTTTCTTTTTACTTTTTTCTAGACCTAGAGCTTGAACTCAGGGTCTAGGCACTGTCCTTGCACACATTTTGCTCAAGACTAGTGCATTGCCACTTGAGCCACAGTTTCACTTCTGGTTTTTTCTGAATATGTAATACCCAGGAATCGATCCTAGGGCTTTATGCATTCTATGCAAGCACTCTGCCACTTGGCTATGCCTCCGACCCCACAAGTCTAATTTTCTTTTTTTTTTGCCAGTCCTGGGCTTGAGCACTGTCCTTGGACTTTCTCAAGGCTAGAGCTCTACCACTTGAGCCTCAGCACCACTTCCGGCTTTTTTCTATGTATGTGGTACCAAGGAATCGAACCCGGGCCTTCGTGTATGCCAGGCAAGCACTCTACCACTAGGCCAAACTCCCTGTCCACAAGTCTAATTTTCTTATAAAAAGAAGTTTCAGTTCTGATATACTGTTGCTTTTGCCTATGCCTTAATAACAGAATTATCTGCAACCTCATGGCCTATTTCTTTAATATCTTATTACATCTGCACACTTTTTAATTAAATATAACAAAAATAATAAATACAATAAATATAATAATCTGACCATACAATCAACCAAATGTAAACAAAAGCTTGCCTTTACTTCCTTTAAAATTAATATAGAAAGATACAGATATTTTAAATATTTTCTTGCATTAGGGCTTGTGCTCTTGGAGTAAGTGCTACTTGATCCAACAAATCTCACAATTAGAGATGGTAACAGCAACTATATATACATATATATATATGTATATATATATATAAAGTTACAACAGCATCTGTACTGTATGTTCCTGAAGAAAATACCAATGTTTTGTTAGACAAATAGGAAAAAAATAACACGTAAGTCATGATGCCAGGCTTTCCTGCACCCACTGCAAAATGTAGCTAATTTTCTTTGGATAAACTGGAAAATAATTGTAATAAGGAAAAGTAAAAAAGGATGAGGAGAAAAACATGGGAAGGGATACCAGTGTTTAAGAAGTAATTTACACACTATCTGACGAATATAACTGTAACCTCTTTATACACCATTCCAAACCTAAAATACAATAAAAAAAGAAAACGTGCCATATGAAGCCTATAATAGAACTTGTCCGTAATTTCATGTAATATTGCTTAATTTAATCATTATCTTTACGCAACTCTCTTTTTAGGACAATGGGTAGTAGGGAAAGCCCAAAACAAAATACATGTGGTGAAGAAGCCAAATTTTTTTCTTGTTTCTAGAAAAGAGCTGTAGTACAGATACAGCAATACAAAACATCAAGTATCTCTAGTATATTTTTATTATATATGTATGTGGTACCAAGGGATCTCTCCTACAGGAGTAACAATCCTAAATAATTATATACCAAAGGCTGGAGCAGCCAACTTCATCAGACCAACACTACTAAACAAAAACTACAAATATATCCAAATGCATTGATTGTTGATGACTTTAACACACCACTGTCACCACTGGATACATCAACACAGAAAAAAACTCAGCCAAGAAACTTCAAGACTAAACAACTGCATAGACTGACGAGATATAAGAGACATCTACAGAATATTTTACCCAGCAGAATAAGAATATACAGAGCTCCTGATAGCTCCTGAATCAATCTCCAAATATATATCACATTTTAGGGGATAAAGCAAATCTATGCAAGTTTAGAAATATTGAAAACATTCCCTGCATTCTCTCAGACACAACAAACAAAATTAGAGATCAATGCCCAAATAAACCATAAAAAATTCTGTAATGAATGGAGATTGAAGAAAACATTATTTATACACTGATGAGTCATTGAAAAGATCAGAACAAAAATTCAAATGTCATGGTATTTAATAAAAATGAACACAGTGAATACCAGCTTAACTGAGACACAGCAAAGGCAATACTTAGAGGAAAATTTATAGTTCTGAGTATAAAAAAGTTCTAAGTTCCACGAACTGGAAAAATCTCAAACCAACAATATAATTATGTATCATAAGCTCCTTAAAAATGTACAACAATCCAAACCCAACCTCGTAGATGGGCAAAAACAATTCAAATCAAATCTGAGTTAAATGAGGGAGGGAAAAACTGAGAGACCAAGGGAAATGTACTCTATCTGGCTTATATAAGTGGAACCCTTCTCTACATCACTTTTACAACAATAAAACAGTCAGGGAAATGGGGAATGTTAGTACTATAGCTCTACATCACATATCTATATACATATTCATGTATGTACATATATATGCATACATGCATTATATATACACATATATACATCAAATATACATATGTATATATGCTGATATTTGCTGTAACATGGAACTCATTTCCCTTTATCAGGGATATTTTGCAGGAATTTAAATATTATACTCAAAATCTATTAGATTTTGTTATCATATTTCATAATTTTCCCTTGACAAAGATATAGAACTATGCAACATCATTTGTAACCTAGGATAAAATTGATTAAACAAGTTTAAGTAACTAAATAATCTGATTCCTATTAATTTTCAGGATAGTCTGAACTTTAATTTCCGTTAAGGCAGATTGTCATGTCATCTGAATATTTGGGAGTAGTCATGATAGTTTACATCCAGTTCCTTTGAAAAGTGCAGTAACTTGCCTACAACTAGAATTTATATATATATATATATATGTCTGTAGATATGTAAGTATGTCATATGTATTAGAATAAAAGTTGAAATTATTTTGGAAAGTCTGGCGGGTACATTTTATTGGATGGGAGTTGGTCATTGCATGTGAACTCTGGACCTGGGCATTGTCCCTGAGCTTTTCAGGTCAAGGCTACCTCTTTACCCCTTGAGCCACAGCACCATTTTCCCTTTTCTAGAGATTAATTGGAGATAAGTGTCTCACAGACTTCAGTGCCCAGGCTGGCTTTGAACTGTGATTCTCAGATCTCAGCCTCCTGAGTAGCTAGGATTACAGATGTGAGCCACTAGTGCCCAACTTTCTAGAATGATTTTTTTTGCCGGTCCTGGGCTTGAGCTCAGTGCCTGAGCACTGTCCTTGGACTTTCTCAAGGCTAGAGTTCTACCACTTGAGCCTCAGCACCACTTTCGGCTTTTTTCTATATATGTGGTGCCGAGGAATCAAACCCGGGTCTTTGCGCATGCTAGGCAAGCACTCTACCACTAGGCCAAACTTCCACCCCTCTAGAAGGTATTTTGATCAGTGTTTTCAGTCCTTAAATCTTTGAAACTTTTCTGCAGCTTCACATCCATGACTCACCCCAAAACCCTCATAACAAATTTAGCTTAACTCAATGCCATCATGTTTATTTTATGTAATATCGAAACAATTTGTTGTGATGATGGTTTGTTTAAATTATCTTTGGCTCAAGTGAAATGTATATTTTTAAATATTTAAGTTATGTATAACCACATGAGCATTGAATATGTTATTAACCATGCAATATTTGATACATGTATTATAATGTAGTATCTATACTTGTCTACTAAATATTTGCTAATTTTCATATAATTTTGTGAAATATATAGAAGGTTATCATTGTCTACAATCATGCTATACTGAACACTGTAAAATATCACCTTTTAACACAGTTCTGTGATCTTAGACCAAAAGTATTATCTAAAGTCATGTTCATAAATATTCAAGAGCAATGTTTTCAGTATGTGTACATTGTCACCCTGAATTACAAGCAATACATGTCTAATGTGTATCAATTTAAAGCTAAATATTATGATTGAACAGTCTTAGAAGTCTTTTAAACTTTTTCAGCTAGGAATTTAAAGTTTAATTTACTCATTTTAATTAGTTGAGTCACATTTCTTGACTAAGATAAATAGCACTGATTCTTTTTTTTGGAGGGAATTCTAATATATTCACATTTATGAAACAGTATTCTCAAAACAATTCTGAGGGCATTTCCTTTTTCCCAATTTTTATTTTAATTCATTGTAACAAGGATAAAATAATGCCATCTATAAACTTTCTGTTTGGATGGTCCTTGAAGAAAGACATTGGAAAATTTTATCTGTTATTTAATAACAGAAAACCTTTAACTAAAATGTGCCCTTAAGCAATGGCTTCACTACTCCCTCCGCACCATATTACCTGTACTATAATGCACAAATTAAAAAATTCTGATATTTTTGAAGAATGAAATAAATGTCAAACTGGATATTCACAGTTTGTTTTTGAAATGAAACAATGTTTTATAACTACATCATCTAGACCTATCCAGATTGCTATTATAGATAGTACTTTGTTTTTTTTTAATATTCTGACAATTTGGTATCCAACTGTGTAGATGCCAATTGCTTGCAGAACTGTAAAATTGCAGTATCATTAGACAGCAAGCAAAACTATTTCCATGTGATAACCAATAGAGGGGAGATATGGGATAAAAAGAAAGAGAAAATCAACTCAGAGGCATACTCTCTATGAGAAGGAATAACTTTTGTTTTGTATACAATATGAAGCCCTTTCCCACCAATGGCAAATTTGCTTTGAAGATTGCAAGTTTTTTCCTTTGTAGTATGCCACAATGTATACCCAAACGTAGCATGGATAAACTGATTGTCATCTTTTTAAGTCTCTTTAATTCCCAAAAGAAACATCATTTACTACTAATCAAAAGAACACAAAATAGCCAGATGAATGTTTTGTTTTATTTCCTCAAGTAGTTGATAGTTTAAGTGATAGTGGTAAAATAAAAATTGGAATGCACTAGAGTCATCATTACTTTAAAAATTAGATTATAAGAGAATGTCTGTGATGAGGCACGTTACAAAATTTGAAATAATGAAAGGATATGTAATATGAAGTACGTCCCTTATGGAAAAATACAACTAGAATCCAGGAGCTAGGTTTTCATAGAGTATGATATTAAATAGAAAGCACATTTATCTAGTTTACACTTAAGGCATAAAATGGAGGAAAAATAAGATCTGATATAAAAGGGAATACCTAGGAGCACATAGAATGAATCAAAAGAAACACTAATTACATATGTATACCTAACTGCATACAATCACAGGTACACAGGAATTTGTTACAGATGTTCATGGAATATCACTGTAGGGAGGAATTCTTAAGAATTTCCTCCTTGCATTGTTTCACTTACCCAAGTGCCCAGGAGAAGCTCTGAATCATTCCAAAGAGTGGGTCACCTGTGTTAGTGTGAAAAACAATAGTTGGGCTCCCAAAAGTCAACAACATTTCAAACAGTATCTTTTAATTATAGCTAAGATCAGTTCCCACATTGATCCCTGGTATGTTTTCTCTGTAACTCAAATATGCCTGGGCATATCTGGAGAACTGGTAAGGCAAGTTCATGGGGTGTATTTTCAGGATAGACTGAATACTTGTTGAAAAAAAAACCTCATTTTAGATGAAGAGAATGTCAAGCCTACAAGATTTTATTTCCTTATTCCTTAGCTATCAAAGACAAGGTATGCTCCTGAGTATACTTCAGGTTGCATTTCTCATTCTCATGGCCTAGTTTTGCATGGTTTATAATTCAAGCTTCTCAGTGAAAGGGCTCTGCATTTTGAAAGCGGAAAAACTATCTAATTCAAGCATCTGTTATGTACTCAGCATGAGGTTGAACTACTGTGGGAGATTGTGACTCAAGATGAGGATAAAAATCCCTTATCTATAGATGTCTCTTCTAATAATACAACAGAACAAGTTGCAAATACAAGAAAAGCTTAACAAGACTAAAGTTTTGAAGCAGCTTCAATAACATGCAATTTGAATTCCTAAATTTTACACAATGAAATTATTTTTATGAAGCTTCTTCAAACAAGAGTGTGGGCTCGTGACATTCCAAAGACTGTGAACTCAGAACCTCAAGGTCATTCAGGTTTTAAAATCACAATTGGTGCTCTACCACTTGAGCAATACCACCAGTCAAGACTTTTGCTGGTTATTTTGTAGATGGAGTCTCATGAATGTTTCTACCTTGGCTGACTTCAAACGTCGTGATCATCCCGGTAGTCGTACCTTGACTAGCTTGATTACAACTTAGAGCAACCAGCACCTGATTTTCTAAAATCTATATAAGACAATGCCAAAGACTGATAAACAATATTTATGAAATATATATTTGTTAAAACTATTGACTTAGAATGAAGAACTCTTAAAAGTAAACAAGAAAAAAGTATAAAAGAACTTCATTGTTTTAAGTTGAATATATATTATTAGACAGTGCATGAGAGAAAAGATAGTACAAATGATTCACTACATGAAAAAGGATTCTTACCATCAATAGTCAGAAGGGAAAATACAGGGAGGTAATAATATACACATTTTAGAACTGATAAAATAAAAAGTGTATTTGTACAAGCTATTTTTCCAGATGAACACAAATTTTATATATTTCCTGTGGAGATACAAAATTTTTGATAATCTAAATGACAATATTTCCAGAAGTAGGTGAATCTAGAATAAATCATGTTGAGTGAGATAAGTCAAGACCAAAGGAGCAAAAGGCACATTGTATTCTTAATATGTGGCTATTAGATCCAAACAGTACAAAAGCGAGGTTTCAATATTTGCGTATCTAATGCTATGGACATGGTATTGGAAATATTAACACAACTACATAGACATAAAAATTTTTGATTCTATATACACAATGTTTTATTACAGAGATTAATATGTATCTATGACACACAAACCCTCAGCCTAGTTTTATTTATGCTCTAAAATCTAAGAACCGGTGATTGCATAAGAGATTCCCTTCTTGAATACTAGTTTGTTAAACACGTCATTTGAAATATGATGTAAAAATCAATGTTAATAAATCATTTAAATAAGAAAAGAAAAATTTAAAAGTATTGTTCATAACAGTATTGTTTCTAGCAGTGTCATATTAAAAATCCTCTAGTGCCCATAGATGATAAATAGATGAAGAATTGTTATATATTTGTTGGCTGTTATTCAGCAATAGAAATCAAAGAAACATTCATCTCCACACAAAATAGTTAAATATACATAGAATGCTGATTAAAGCTTCCATGTAGCACACTGCAGAAAATGTATTTGTGATAAAAAAAAAGAAGGTAAAACAATGAGAAAAATAAGATGGATGGGCCAGAAGTTTGGCCTAGTGGTAGAGTGCTTTCTTATCAAGCATGAAGATCCAGGTAGGTTTGATTCCTTGGTATCACATATATAAAAAAAGCCAGAAGTGGTGTTCTGGTTCAAGTGGTAGAGCACTAGCCTTGAGAAAGCCCAAGGACCATGTTCAGGCCTTGAGTACAAGCCCCAGGGCTGGCAAAAAAAAGAAGATTGGTGACTCTATCTTCAGGGATTAATTGCGAATCCATAAAAGGAATTCATAGAGAAGGTGAAAATAATTATTATTTTTCTTTTTTTATTGTAATTAATAAAAGGGTTACATGATATTTGCCAGATAGAAGGTGCATTAATTCACATATATTGATACCCTTTCACATGTCTTGGTCCCCATTACCCTCTCCTCCACCCCCCACCCCCGTCTTGGTTTTCCCCCCTTCCCTATCCAATTTCAAATAACCAAATACAAATAAATCCAATATATCAGATAACAAAGTGAGCTACTGTAACAATATGAGATAAAACCAAGGGACAGCAAAAGAGATGAGAGATAACATAGAACATTAAGGACAACAATCATTCATTGTATGGCTTTTGTTTCATGGAAAACAATATGGCAGTGCCTCAGAAGGCTAAACATAGAGCTCCCCTATGACCCAGCAATTCCACTACTTGGCATTTATCCAACCATTCAGAAACTAGGGCATACTAAATCCACTACCACAGCAATGTTCATTGCAGCATTATTCACCATAGCAAAAATATGGAACCAACCTAGATGTCCCTCAGTTGATGAGTGGATCAACAAGTTGTGGTATTTGTACACAATGGAATTCTATGCT
Organism: Megascapheus bottae; assembly: GCF_031878675.1. NCBI lineage: Eukaryota > Metazoa > Chordata > Mammalia > Rodentia > Geomyidae > Megascapheus > Megascapheus bottae. Next base: position 100,450,718 of record NC_143547.1, on the reverse strand, counting down.
GCTGTCAGAAAAAAAGACATCGCCCCATTTGTTAGGAAATGGAAAGTCTTAGAAAAAAATCATATTAAGTGAAGTAAGCTAGACTCAAAGGAAATTAGGCTCAATGGTTCCCCTCATTTGTCATAATCAGTAGAAACCTTGGGCTCTACTAGCAGAGATCTGCAATAGAGCAAAACCTTGATACATAAGGCCATATAGTATGAAGCTAATTGAAAAGACCTCCAGGATATTGAAACAAAAGCCATACAATGAAAATAATTATTTTATATTGTAATGATGGTAAGAAGGACTGTAAACATTTGCTAACATATATCTATTTTCAGTAATAATAGGTATATTTATAATTGGCAAATTTTATTCAATAAACTGATACCAAAATGAATGAAGGTATCTGCTTTTACCTCGAATTCTTTGATCCATTCAGAATTAATTCTGGTGCAGGGTGACAAATAAGGATCCAGCTTTACTTTTCTATAGGTGCTTAACCAATTCTGCAACTTATTGAAGAGGCTTTCTTTCTTCCATTCTATATATTTTGGCTCCCTTATCAAAGATTAGATGGCCATAGGTCTGTGGTTTTTTTTTCTGGGTCTTCAGTTCTATTTCTTTGGTCCACAGGCATATTCTTGTGCCAGTACCAAGCTTTTTTGGTTACTATAGCTCAGAAATAGAGTCTAAAGTTTGGCATTGATATTCCTCCAACACTGTTCTTTCTGCTAAGGCTTGTTTTTGCTATACAGTGTCTTTTATTATTCCATATGAATTTTTGGATTGCTTCCTCTATTTCACTAAAGAATGACACTGGGATATTGATAGGTATGGTATCAAATTTATAGATAGCTCTTGGCAGGATTGACATTCTCACAATGTTAATTCTTCCAATCTAGGACCATGGGAGATTTTTTTTTCATTTCCTTAGTTCTGCTTTGATTTCCTTGTTCAGGTTTTTAAAGTTTCATCATAATGTTCCTTTACATCCTTAGTTAAGATATTTCCTAAGTATTTTATTTTCTTTGCGGCTATTATGAAAGGAATTGCTTTCCTGATTTCTGCCTCACTCTTCTCATTGTTGGCATACAGGAAAGCCATTGTTTTTGAGGATTAATTTTATAACATGCTACTTTACTAAATAGTGTTGGTGGGAGTGTAAACTCATTCCACCACTTCAGAAAGCAATATGGCCAATTCTCAAAAGACATTTACCCAAATGTCCAGAAACAAGGACATACTAAGTCCACTAGCACAATGATGTTCATTGCGGCATTATTTACCATTGCAAAGATATGGAATCAACCTAGATGTCCCTCAGTTGATGATTGGAACAACAAGGTGCAGTATTTATACAAAATGGAATTCAATGCTGCCATTAGAAAGTACATCATTGCCCCATTTGTAAGGAAATGGAAAGAGTTGGAAAAAAATCATATTAAGTGAAGTAAGCCAGTCTCAAAGAAGCATAGGCTTCATGGTTTCCCTCATCTGTAATAGTTAATACATATTTAGAATTCACCTAACAGAGGATCACAATAGCTCAAATTCTGTACAGGATGAGTCTAAACAAAATGAACTCTAGGTTAATGAGACAGGATGTTTGTCTTTGGGATTGTCATTCATAGTGTTCTATGTGAAGTTATTTCCTTTTTTTTCTCTTTTTTCACTTATGGTTAATCTCATGAGGTAACTGTATCTGAATTTGTATACTGATATAATGTATATACACTTATTCGTTTACTGGAAATAGGGAAGTGAAGAAGGAAAACAAGATGACTGGCTAGGGAAAAGGGGAGCAAAATGGGTACAAAAACTCGAGGAGTATCAAGGTTCTAGAAGTAATGTACCCACTACCTGATGAATGTAACTATAACACCTCTACACATTATCCCGAAAATAAAATACAATAATATATAAGAAAAGTTGAGAAAAGTGGTTGGTTCAGGCTTCATAGAACAAGACTACTGCAACCACATTCTACCACTTTAGTTATTTCTGAATTCATGATTATTGTTTCCTCTATCAATTTCAGTTTTTTCATGTGAAAAGTAAGCATATACTTTCAGTGTTGACAAGACAATTTCTACCTTGGTCTTTGAGTATAGTTTATCAAGGAAAGTAAACTGACAGAATGATTTTAAATATATATTGTAAACAAATTACCACTTGGACATTTGTAAATAAAATAGTAAAATAGTATTCACAGATAATTGAGTGATGACTATAATTAAAATGTGAATGGCTAATGTTATTTGACAGAAATAAAGATTTTCTCTTTGGCTGTGTTTTCCTTTACCTCTATTCCTGGCTAAATTCTGTCCCAGAAACAGAAACAAAGCTTGAGGCTATTGAAAATTATTCCTTTATTGATAAAGAAGTTTAAGTTTATTCTTTTATTCTTCATATATTTTTATTGCATTTAATAGAAGGGTTACATTATATTGACCAGATAGAAGGTGCATTACTTCACATTGATACCCTTTCTCATATCTTCGTCTCCATTTCCCTTCCCTCACCCCCACCCATCATCTTGTTTTCCCCCTTCACTATCCGATTTTAAATAACCAAATAAGCATATATACAATATATTAGATAACAAGAAAAATACTGTAACAATATGAGATAACCAAGGGACAGCAAAAGAGATAAGAGATAAAATAGTACATTAAAGACAACAATCAGTCATTATATGGCTTTTGTTTCTATATACTGGAGGTCCTTTCATTTAGCATTATCCTGTATGGCCTATTCTATGAACATAATTGACCTAAAAGGTTTTTAGAAGAATGGATTTGAAAGGCCATCTCTACTACAATGAATGTTCATCCTTGAAAGGTCAAATAGTAGGATTTACAAGATAAAACTGCAATTAGCCACTGGAAATTGTTTAGAAGCTGTTTCTTGAACTTGGAATGCATTAATGGATTACATTTTTCAAGTAGTTATCTAGAAATATTGTTTGAAATTTGTGTCTAGATTTTTAGAACAGATGTCATTGTGTTCTTCTCTAGTTATACTGGAAGTGTCATAAATTCTTCTATGTTCTATATTCCCTAGGATAATAATTCTTTCTAAAATTATCTCCACAATTTGCAACATCAAATGTTTTTTTTTTTTCAAAATAAATTGAATGGAACAGACCTTGAAATGGAACATATGAGTTTAGTTTGGGACAATATAAGCACTTTAATATGAAGACAATTTTGTTGTGGAGATTGAAAAATAAATATGCATATATGTATATTTAATGTATTCTTTTAATATACATCATATAATTGCATGGACACATGAATAAAAGCTGCTTTGCCATTGCCTGCATTTATAATGAAAAATTATTTGAAATAAGTCAGTCAAATTTGAGACAAAGGATAGTATGAGTTACCAGTGGAATTTTTTCACAAATACCTCTTTTTGAACATTGCATATCAGTAAAGGTACTATGAAATTCTGTTATGGGGGTCTCATATTTATCAGAATAATATACCTCATCATCACCAAATCAGATCACACTTTATATTTGTCCTATGTAATGGCAGGGGATCCTTCACAGTCAACAGAATTTGCTGTAGGTATCAAGATTGAGCTGGATCAATTTCTCTTACAAGATGCTCAGAATACCTACTAATAATCAAATATTACCATTCTTTCATTAGCCAAGGCCTTGTGGCTTTTGTTTTGAGGATATAGAAATGAAAATTAAATGAAGGGGACTTAGCTTCACTTAATAACAATACAACATGTACATACTGAATCATTTATCTATCATCTATCATCAGATAATACACACACATGCACATACACACATACCTACCCCTCCTACACACAACATACACAGACAGGCAAACACTCAAAGATCTTGTCTCTGCAGTTAAAATCAGTGCTGTGAAATCCACTGATGAGACCAGAATGGCAATGTCTAGATGTACATGTACTGAAATTTCACCTCCTCACTTTTGGAGGCTTGGTTTCCTGACTCTTTGGGCAAAGTGCTTCTTTTCCTCTTTCACAAGAGACAAACAAAATTCTCCAAATTCTGCACTAGTCTGAGATCTCTGCATTTATAATAAGGCATGCGCATTAAAAATGACAAACCAGGGGGCCGGGAGTTTGGTCTAGTGGTAGAGTGCTCGCCTAGCATGCAAAAAGATCTGGGTTCGATTCCTCAGTACCACATACATAGAAAAAAGCTAGAAGTGGTGCTGTGGCTCAAGTGGTAGAGCTCTAGCCTTGAGAAAGCCCAAGGACAGTGCTCAGGCCCTGATCTCAAGCCCAGGACTGGCAAAAAAATGATAACCCAGAGAAAAATATAAATGTGAATTATATGCTCATGTAATTATATAAAAAAGATAAATACCTAATTAATGTCTTTGCCATTATATGTTGGTGTTTGCAACAAATGCCTGAAATAAATCAGTGAAATTGCAAATTTATTTTGCCACAGGGTATAACCACTTTATCAACAGATTTTTTTTTTCGGCCAAAAAAAACTGCTAAGAAAAATTTATTCCCCAATACAGATGAAAAATTTGACCTACAGTAGCAAGAAAAACAACAAAAAAGAAAGAGCTGGACAAACACAAAATGGAGAAAGAAGATAAGAATTGTGATTTCTTTCAAAATTGTAATGATTAAATAAAATAAAATTTGCTTATTTTCATCTTCACGGAATCCAAATGGTTTACATTATATCTAGCATACAGACTATTACTAAATAATAACAGTTAACAATATCACAAAGTATAAAGGTTTTCAGAAACATAAAAATGTTAGAAGGTATTTCAGATACTTCTTTGATTCAAATTAGAGAATATATATCTAATTATGACATGATATCAAAAGGAATGCTGTATAAACTAAGTAAGCAAAGATATTTGCCAGTAATATTAAAAGTAATTCCTGAATGTTTCTCAAGTATGTGAAATACAGAGAAAATCAATGCCTAGCATGACAGTGCCACTTGTCAAAACAGTCTTATCAACAGATTTTTATGATACAATTGCATAATGTACAATTCTACCTACATTGGCATGAACATATTAGATGACATGGTTTGTCTCTTTACAGAAATTAAAATTATAATATTAATTAATAAATAAATTAGAAATACTTTTGTCAAATAAACCAGCAAGAGGTCATGCATGAAGCAATGTTGAAGACGAAATTTATGCTGTTTTCTTTAATTTCACAATTTCTGCATACACTTACACCTTCTATAATAAAAACATTAATTAAGTATTTTGATCACGTGGGATAAAAATAAATGAACACTTAAGAAGAACTTAGCACATAATTTTATACTTAGGTGAAATCCAAATATAATGGCAGTTTGAATATTTATTGTTCAAAATCTAAAAGAAGTAATGGTATTTCTCTAAATTCTTCAGAAAAATACCCTTGAAGCTAACCACTCAAGGTCGTAGTATGTTTAGGAATTATTTTTATAATATAAATTCCTGTTTTGAGTAACTTTATCTTTTGTAGGTTTTTTTTTTTTGGTCAGTCGTTAGACTTGAACTTTGGGCCTGGGGTGCTGTGCTCTACCCCTTGAATTATAGCACCACTTCTGGTTTTCTGGCGTTGAATTTCATGCCTGGGCTAGCTTTGAACTGTGAACCTCTGATCTCATCCTCCTGAGCAGCTAGGATTATAGGCATGAGACACGAGACACAAGCACCCGAAAACTTTCGTTTTTTTTTTTTCCACTGTATGTTTTCATCTTTCCATTTATGGTACTTGGGCTTGAAGCTAGGACATTGCAATTGCTAGGCATGCATTTTGCAATCGAGCTGCATTGCAGCCCTAGTACCAGTTTTGAGACAATATCTACAACTGAAATACCTATAATACAGTAGGTGGGCTTGCAAAGCTCTCTCAGTCCACTGATATGTCTATGCTATATTAACTAAGGCTTTTTCTGAAAACAAAAAGTACATGTTTAAACAAAATAATACACATTTTAAATTTTAAACATAAATTCACCTTACTAGAATGAATACAACAAAAATTAGTGCTATATCCCACCAGACATCATAATTTATCTTCCAGAACCCATCATACCTGATATAAATACTTTCACTTTATTTTCCTTTTTTGTATTAACCACACTACATTCATAAATAGTATTCTTTTATGTTTTATACCACATCATTTTTATGAAACATATACTTTGTCTCTCATATCTCATTATCTCATTTGTCACTCACCACCTGCCAGTCTCCAAAGACTGTTTAAGCACAAATTTCTAATTAAATTGCTACTTCTTGCAGATTGTTGATTTCATATTTACTGTCTGTTGACAGAAATAACTCTCATTAGGTTACTTTGGGCCTTTCTTTCTGCTTCTTTACTTGCCCTAAAATAAACAAGTAACTTATTTTATAGTGAAATCCAGAATAAAGGACTAAACACATTTTATTGATCTCTACTTTTTCTGTCTTCAAAATAGGTAGTTTCCCATGATCCATTTGTATGTTTGTCGTCCCGAAATGTTTGTCTATCTGTCCAATGAGTAATCGCAGCTTGTTGAATCTCATTTTGCCCTTTTTCTTGTTATTCACTCTCAAGTTCATCAGAAATACTGAAAATCTGTTATCTAACAATTAATTGTGATAGACAAAATTTAATAAAGTATTCCCATTATTGGTTTTCAAAGTGCTGTTCTAGTATATTTAATCTTCCATGGTTGCTGCTGTGAAACTGGAAGTCATTCACATTTATATCCTTTTAATATAACCGTTTTAAAATCAACTCATTTTGTCATATATTTATCCCCACCACTAGTTTCAACAGAATATCCTGATCATTTTAAACCAATACATGATGATATTCAGCTTGCCAATAACAGCCAAGAGTTGGATATCTATGCGATTAATGAGCTCATCAGGGAGAACCAAAAAACATATAGAGCATCTTGGTATAAGACACTGTCCTCCCTCTTCAGGATGTACATTAAAATGTGTAGTCCTTTTTCCCACTGGTCATTAAGAAACTTATATTTAGGCTATAATTTCAGAAGAAGAGGAGAGAAGTCTGTATGAAAGGGATGCTTAATCATCTTAGCTGACTTCTTAATAACACTCTTACTGGGAACTATTCTACTTTTATACCATCTTTCATTTAGTTAAGTGATTATTTTTTACCATGAGGATCCTGACTTCTAGAGAATAGCACATGATACCTATATTTCCTTAAAATTTTTGCTACTGAAAATTTATTTTCATAACTCATAACTTTAATAAGTTTTCTTATTTTTTTCTGGACATATGGTAGCTCCTTGAATATTAGAAACTCAGGTCCTTCAGTAGTAAGAATTGCTTTATTGTATCTCTGAGAATTGCTCTCTTTTATGCCCTGTTCTCCCATTCTGTTTTAACAACATAAATAAAACAATAAAGTCAAATAGAAATTCTATAACAGTAATTACATAGTGACCCACAATAGAGCCATGGATTAGTCATAAATGAATTCTTCCTAAACATTGTATGCAAAAGTATGTTTATATCAGTATTTTCCATTTTTTGAGAAATAATCAAAAACTTCTAATTTTTTTAATATTTCTAGAAAATCTATTCTTTGAGAGTGACAAGGCCATGAGCTTCCAATAAAACATAACTATTCATGGCTGAATTGTTAAATGTGAGGAGTAGGGAGTAAAAGATTGGAAGAAGGAAAGTTCTCACGAGTTGCTCTGTAAGACATGATTGACAATTACAGTGTGCTATTAGAAAAAAGAAAATGAAAAGCTGAAAGAGTAATCAGGTATTTGGCAGAAAGAAAGATAAAGGCTATTCCTAAAATCTATATTTGGGTTTTCTTGCTATTATCATTTCCGTTGAATATTATGAACAAAATGAATATTGTTTGAGATCTCACTTTAAAGAGAGAAATGAAAGAATCTTCAATAGTGGAATTAGACTTTCTTTGTGTGCCAGTGTCTCATCTAAGATTTTATTATACTGTAAGTACAGTCTATGATAAATAATCTTCCATGCTTATCTGTGTATTTACTTGTGATTTTAATGAAAAAAATAAAATGAAACTGTTTTAATGGAAGATCTCACAACTATTTTCAGAAATAGCAACTTAAATTGTTCATTTCTGAGAATATTTTTGGCAAAGCAATGTATTATAGTAAGTTCAATAATAGTTCTTAAAAATCCAATTTCTATTAAGTTAATGTTGGCAATGTTTCAAACAATTCATCTTTAAATAGTTGTGCTTTATATATTCTTTTTTAATCAACTTGTTTAATCAAAATGCCACATTGTTGGCTTGGCAGCTGGATTCATCTTGGAACAGCTTTAACAAGAGCTATCAAAGTCATTCCCAGAACCACAGTAATTGCAACTTTTATAGAAATAAGTGACTCATGCTATCCATTATTTTCTTCTTCGTGTCCTCTCTGTGTCTTTACCTCTGTCTTCATCCCTTGGCATCCTTCCCCCAATTTGAAAAAAAAAAAAACAAATTCCACCATTGAAGAAAATGTGAAGAAATCATTCTAACTCCCTATCATCCTCCAATCACCACTGAGTTCCCTTCTTTGACTCATAGGAAACATTATTCAAAAAATGTTCTACAATGCTCATTCCAAATAAGAAGGGATAGGAAAAGGTAGAAGGTACCAGACCACAATCTGTGCCACAGCCTTAGTAGCTAAAAGCAGCAAGAGAAGAAGCCTCTTCTTCAAGACTGATAAAAAGTAGTTTACAGAATGGGGGACTTTTACATAGATATCCAAATGAAATCATGAAATTATTCTTTGCATCATTAGTAATTAGATGACATCCAAAAAACTGCAGTGAGATTCTTTCACATCAAACATTGCTAAAAATGAGAAAGCAATAAACAAGGTTATTGTGACTAAAGTATAATAATGCACATGTAAATTGACATGGTGAACCTGTTTGTAGAGTTAATATATGCTATAAAATAAAAACTCAGATATGTCAGCTGCCAGGAAGAATTGACAAGCATCTAGTATGGGAATTGTATCTCTACTTGAGAAGAGTCAATGAAATCAAGAGAGAATAAGTCAACTGTGAAGACAGGCAAAACAATTCATAAAGCAAGCAATGTTCGAGGACCTGAATTTTACTATACTTAATTGTGCTCTCTTGTATTTAACTTTCGTATTCTAGATTTTTGCTTTTTTATTGGAATTTTATAAAACATGGATAGCAAATATACAAATTCTTTACGAAGGTAAACAAGCACTGAAAGTTTGACATTATCCACGAATCAAAGAGCATTAGGCCCGAAACTGACTCTATGTGCACTACCAAGCTGATAATACTAAAGACTATTCCATAAAAATGAAGCATTTCTGATTTGAAAGTCTAAAATACTACACAAGAAACTAAAATTAATCATACAAAGTATGTGAGATGGGAGTATTTCAGAATTCAGAAGAATTCAGAGTTTTGGAGATTTTGAAGTATTTGATTAGATTTTACTGATTAAATATCTGTAATTTGACTATCAAAAATCTGTAATTCTCCAAAATAATGTTGAGTTGATCATGTGATTTTGTTTTCCTCTTTCTCAATGTGCATTACTTTAAACATTCTTGCAATCATGGATATTTTAATGTGCTGTGTATAGAATATTATTTGATATATTTTGTTGGCCATTTTATTTAGTATAACACCACTTCATGGAAATAATTTGGAAGCCCTTGTAAGTTTTCAGCTGAAATAGAATTTAGTCGGTTTGTTTTTAAAACTTTAGTAAATAATTTAAAGAATCTCTAGGGGAAGAGGATAGGAAACAGTCCACAATTTCTGTTTTCTGTATTGATCTGTTTAAACAATATATATCTTTGATGTTTAGTTAAATTTTCCCAGAAAACATCTATTGTAGCTATGTCTTAAAATTTTAAAGTCGGGCCGGGAGTTTGGCCTAGTGGTTAAAGTGCTTGCCTAGCATGCGTGAAGACCAGGGTTCGATTCCTTAGTACCACATATATACAAAAAAGCCGGAAGTGGTGCTGAGGCTCAGGTGGTAGAGCTGTAGCCTTGAGAAAGTCCAAGGACAGTCCTCAGGCCCTGAGTTCAAGTCCAGAACCGGCAAAAAAAATTTAAAGTCATCTTTTCCCAACTATCTTTTTATTTATCATTTGTTTCAATTTGTCCTTAATTCTCTTGTTTTATTCTTGCTTTTGAGACAGTATGTTGTTATACTCATTGAAAGCATAAGAGAAAATGTTTAAATCCAGGTTTCTGCTTCAAGACTAATAGTCAAAATATTTAAAAGACAAAGAGATTAACAAAAAGATAAATAAGCAATTAAAATTGAACAATTGAGTACAGGGATTCTGTACATATTCTAATGTTTTCAGATTTTCTTCGTTGTGAGGTAGTTTGTACTGTAGGAAACTCTTCAATCAGGTTTACAATTTCTTTCTCAGTTATTTCACTACTGTCATATTGAACCGGTACTTGTTTTTGCATGTTGATTTTGTATCTGGCTACTTTTCTGAATATGTTTATCACAGCTAACAGGCTTCTCATGAATTTATTAGAGTCTTTAAGTATAGAAAAATACTATAGCAGAGAGGCTAAATAGCACTTGTTTCATATTTGTATCTTTTCTATTTGTATATTCTCTTTATTGTTCTTCCTATAGCATGAAACACTAATAATGGACACTTTTATTTAATTCCTTATTTTAAGGAAATGTTTTTAATTTTTCTTTATTTAACAGAACATTGACTAACAGTTTGCCATAATCTTAATTATTTTGAGGTTTAACATTTCTATTGATAATTGTTTGAGGGTTTTGTCTAGAAGGGCTCTCCGTTTCTGTACAAATCTTTCCTGCATCTATTTAAATCGCTGTCATTGTATATGTATATGTGTGTGTAGTACTGTTTTGTTATTTTTTTGTATTTTGATATACTTTGCATTTCTGGAGTAAACCAACTTGCACATGACATATGATCTTTCATATGTGTTGGCCTCACTTTGCAAGGGTTTTTTAGTTGTCTTTTGTTTTTTTGGTGTGTATGTGTGTGCGTCATGGTGCTTGAATTTGGTGTGGGCGCTGTCTCTCAGCACTTCAGCTCAAGGCTACCACCTTACCTTTGAGCCACAACCCCACTTCTTTTCTGGAGATTAATTGGACATAAGATTCTCAGTTCATTTCATGCCTGGGCTGGCTTAGAACCTTGATCCTCAGATCTCATCCTCCTGAGTACCTAGGATTACAGGCATGAGCCAACATGCCAGGCTTGCAAGGGTTTTATTGAGGAATTTTGTATTTTGTTCATCAGGGAAATTGGCCTATACTATTCATGTTTCTATGTTGTGTATTTATCCAGTTTTCACATCACGGTTAATACAAACTTCATAGAATAAGTTAGTTAAGCATTACTTGCCACATTGCATAACATAATATATAGATCAAATGAAATCATCATAATTATGTCATTTTTCTAAGAAATGCAAAATAACATGTAATTTGTATCCCTCTCATAATGTTTAATGAGTTAAGCCAAACAAATATATTTTGCTCATGCTTGTAGTTATACCAACGATGATGATGATGATGATGATGATGGTGGTGGTGGTGGTGGTGGTGGTGGTGGTGGTAGTGGTAGTAGTGGTGATAACAATGAAGTATAATTCACTAAATTTTATTTTTCCAAAAGAAAAAAAGAGGAAGAGGAAGAATGAGTAGATTGGAGGAGTGAATTTATGTAAACTATATTGTGTATTTGGATGGAAATAGCACAATAAAACTCCTAATGTTACAAATGCTTATTAACCCCCCCAAATCCAAATGAACACTAAGCAAAAAATAAAAATCTTCTGTACAGCAAAATAAGCCTTAGAATGACAGACTACACAATAGAATGAAAACCATGGCCAAAGTATAATCCAATAGAAAATTAATATCTAGATGCTATATGGAACTGAACAGGAAAAGAACATATAATAAAATCAGTACTTAACCAATGAAAATAATGTACACTTTTAAAATAGGAAAGTACTAATGGCCAACATGTTTCAATAATCAAACATTGTGATCTGGAGGAGAGTGACTAGATATATGAAATAATCTTCTGGACTTAAAATTGATCTGAGAAATTTAATTCTGCTACTAAGTCTTTGTGAAAGGTAATGTTTAAGTTTTAATACTTGTATTTTATTTCCCAACTGTCTATACTGATTACTCTAAATCAGAGGCAAATTATATAATTATATACAGCAATTATATAATCCATACATATGGATGTTTATTTGCTTGTATTCAATTGTTCCTTCTTTTTCTTCCTTCAAAGTTATTTATTTATTCCCAATATCATTCCAAAATGATCTGAAACTGCTTTGTGTGTGAGATTAACTAGTGGGTGACTGTGTAAATTTGACTCTAATGATTGATTTAGGCCATAAGTTGTATCTTTACCAGATTAAGACATTTTCCTACTTCTTCACACTACATATTCCAAGGTTTCTTTTGCCCTGCTTTTTCCAATCAACAAATGAATTTCCTTGTCTCAAAAATCATTACAAATTGAATATATCTACCACATGATTTTGTTTTAAGGATAAAATGACAACTAAGAGTATAGGGTAAATCTAGTGATTACAAATCTTTAGTTATGAAGGACTGGGCATTCGGTCACACTGATAAAATGTCATAAAAATCGAAAGCTTCTGATTACAATTTCCACCTGTCACAGAAAAAAAAAGTTATGTGAAGTTACTTGTAATTTTCCAATGAACATATTAGGATTTTTTATAGTGTCATTAGGAAAGCAATTGAAGTTTTATAGCTGTACAAAAACATTAAACTATTGTTTCTATGGAGCAAAAATGAGGTCAATGGAGGGTCATCAACAGTGTCATTTAGTTTTCTCATTTTAATTTTCAATATTCCATCACCTTATAAATCTTTCATGCTGAAGGTAGATAAAAGATTTAAGGAATGAAACAAGGGATTACTTTCTTCATTTGAGTATTATTGGGTTTTATCTCATGGTCTCATGATAGCTAGGTAAGTGCCTTATTACTTGAGCAGCATTTACAGTAGGCTGTTAATAGTCATTGAGAATATTAAGCATTGATAAAGCAAGATGATAATCACTTATTTGAAATTTGTAAGCACATCAATTATTTTCAAAGTCAATATAAAACATTTTCCTGTAAAATTTAATCAATATGAAAAATATTTAAATTACCAGAATACAAATTTTTACTTACTATAACATTGTAATAATGCTTATGTATATAAATGAAGTAAAATACCATGTTATCAGCTGTCTATATATCACAGAGTTAATCAAGCTATTCAACATATCCAGTACCTCAACAGCATACTTTAATATAAGTTAAAATAGTTTTTAAATCATTTTCAAGATAAAAATACATTAATTTAATTGGCCAACATACAGTGAAGAAGGCACAAATCTAAGATAGAGGGAAACAATAGATTTTAGAGTTCTATTGCATGACCACTCTGATTATCAAACTTAATTTTAAATTTGGACAAAAAGGTGTTATTTATATAAAGGCACGTTTCCACAATTGCAAACAAATTTATAAAAATTACTTACCATTCACTTCTAAAGAAAAAGTATATTACATTATTTATATAGTTTTAAATTCCATGATAAATCACTAAAACAAACTTTATATTAATTTTAAGTGATAAACATCAAAGTAGATATAACTCATATTTATGACCTATGAATTACCTACAAAAACTATCTATTTAATAAATGGATATAGTGATTACAAATTATATAAAATGACAAATATTTAATATATACAATTTTAAATTCAGTTATATACATACACCATAAAATCAATACCATGACCAAGGTAATAGATATTAAAAAAAAAAAAGAGCCAGGCACGGCTCACACCTGTAGTCCTGGCTACTCGGGAGGCTGAGATCTGAGGATTAAGGTTCAAAGCCAGCCTGGACACTAAAGACCTTGAGATTCTCATCTCCAGTTAAACCACTAGAAAACCGGAAATGGTGCTGTGGCTTAAATGGTAGGGCCAAATAGATAAAGAGTTCAGAGACAGCGTTCAGGCCCAAAATTCAAGTCCCACAACCAACCAAATAAAAAATAACTATCAAAATTCTAGAAATATTTATTTTTAAATTGTATTTTATTGTTGGGGTAATACATAGAGGGGTTATGGTTTCACTCATTCACTGGGTAGTGGGTACATTACTTCCCAAACCCTGGTATCCCTTCTCATGTTTTTGTCCCTCTTTCCCTCTTCCCACCCCCACTAATCATCTTGTTTCCCTCCCTTACCTTCCCCTTTTCAAAATAAACATATATACAAGACACCAGGTGACAAAATCAGATATAGTAGTCACATGAGATTAACCATAAGGGGAAAAGAAAAGAAATAACTTCACATAGTACATTAAGGACAACACTCATATCCTAGAATTCATTTTGTTAGTCTCATTCTGTATGTAACATATGTACATAGCTTTTGAGCTATAGAAATGTTTATTTTGGACATATCAAACTGGATGATCTGATAACCAGGATCATTTAGCTCTGTGTCGCTGAATTTATTTTCCTTTGAGAAAGGTTGACCAACTCCAAGATTTATTCCTTGTTCATGCCTCATGCAGTATCATTTTTCAGCACAGTTATTAAATGCCATCTTTGTTGTAGAATACTAGAACACTTGAAAAAAATTAGTATCATTCCTTCCACAATGTTTTTCTCCATTGAAGGAAGGGAGATACCAAATCAAAGGCATTAAAAATTTGATATCACTCTATTAAACAATACCTAAGCTTAATTTTCACTCCTTTTCATTTTCTCTGGGTTGCATTTCTGGAAAGCCTTTTCATTACATGATTCATAAATATGAAGAATGTATATTGATAGCCATATTCTCTTGTTTGTATGTTATGCTTGCGTTTTCTTTCCCTTGGTAAAAAAATAAAAAGTGATTTTTGTGGTCTTCTTCACTGCCTTTTTATGGATATAAAAAGTTCTGCCTTTAATATGTTCCATGGAGATTTTAGTATTACAGTTGTTGACTAGAACCTTTCTACACTGGGTTTTTGGTTTTATGATCACAGTGATAAGGGGAGTAATTTTCATCATTTGACAATATGTTAGGATTCATGCAAAAGATGCATATCTTTGAATGTTTCAGTGCAAGGTACATGCAAGGCTTGATAAAATGCCTGTGCTTGTCTATAAGAGCTTGTGCTGGAGATATTTTAGTTAGAAAAAATTCTATGCATAGTATCTGCCATCTGCTATTTTCCACAATTTTGGCAGACCAAAGCAAATGTCAAGAATTGTATTGGGTTCTTTTTCTCCATTCCTTAGTACATCTGGTCTCTTTCATTGTACTAGATGTCAGTTGATGCCAACAGATAGAGAGAGGTGATTGAAACATACAGATTCCAAATGTCAGAGAAGGAGACTACCTGAAAGCATCTTTTGTTCTTATATTTGTTTTTTGAGGTTTAATGAGCACAATAGGCAGAAAAGATTGATGAACGGGAATGTTGCAGTGTGGGCTGCCAGAGAGTGCTTACTACTCTGTTTTATTGGTACCTAGCAGCAGGGCAACCATGGAGACATTGTTTATATTCCCAACAAGTAGAAATATATTTGTTAAAATATTATGCCTTATGCTGGTACACACACACACACACACACACACACACACACACAGCACACACACACACACACACACACACTTATTTTTCGTATTCTTGTATTTTGTTTGAATTAAATAACTTCAGGTCTGCAACCCACATGTTAAGAAATAACCAATAAAGAAGCATGATACATGGTCTTTACTTCATAGTCATAGTCAAGATTATATTAGTCATTCTACAATACTTATACTTTGAAATATTATAAATAATAAATGAGGACATTTTGTGACATAGTTGTCATAGGCCAAACAGTAGAAAATGGTTACACAGTAACTTCCCAGAACAATCAACATGAAAATGCAATATAGATGAAAAAGGCAAAATAACAGATTTGTTTCTAGATAAGAATGAAAAAAGTGAAACCCGGTTATCATTCACTCACCTTTTGAAATTATTGAAGTTATAGTACATGTTGTCCTCTGAAACTACTTGCTTTTTTGTCTATATTCACTCATCATTAGAAAAGAGAAACACATTAAAAAGCAACATACTTGATCTTAATCACAATTTCTTCTTATTCATAAAATGTCATAGAAGATTGCCGATTTTTCCTGAGATAAGCAGGGGTAGAAATTACATTATTCATTTTATAAATCAGTAAAGCAAAAATAAACAACAATTTAATTTCACAAATTGTCTACATTTTGATGTGATGGAGACACATTTAACATGAATGCAAATAAACAAAAAACCAATGTTGCAGAAATTGGCAAAGATATTGATTAAAAAATTAACTTAAGGGCCAGGAGTTTGGCCTAGTGGTAGAGTGCATGCCTAGCATGCATAAGCACCTGTGTTCAATTCCTCAGTACCACATACATAGAAAAAAATCCAGAAATGGTGCTGTGGTTCAAGTGGTAGAGCTCTAGCCTTGAGTAAGCCCAAGTACAGTGCCTAGGGCATGAGTACAAAGCCCAGGACTAGCAAAAAATTTTAACTTAAATTAGATTGATTAAAATGAGATAGTATGACTGCTAACCATACATGTGCTATAGACTCTAAACTTTCATTTGGCTCTAAACCTTCTATGAACTATGCAAAGGAAAATCTGGTAAGTTAATTATTCTATTTTTCTTTTGCTACTGGTCCTGGGGCTTGAATATGGGGCCCATTTGGCTCATCGCTAGTGTTCCACCACTTAAACCAAAAATCCACTTCTGCCTTTTTTGATAGTTCATAAGAAATAAGTGTCTTAGGGATGTTCTTCCCCACGTTGGCTTTCAATTGAAAATCATAGATTTTAGTCAGTTGAATAGCTAGAATTGCAAGCATGAGCCACTGTCTCCTAGCAGTTACTTAAATTTTTTCAATGCCTATGATAAACAACTTAAGTGGAATTAGTGAGCTAAAATAATTTACCAGCTTTTCAATTTATGATACGGTCTGTTGCTCCTCTAATGTGGGATCAATACATAGATACACATAAACTTTGTCCTGTCTCTGTTATTTAACTAGTCAAGAAAAAAATTTCATGTATAATGGCCTCAGAAAATAGACAGAAACTTAAAGTCAAGATTCTAAAGAGGGAAGATCGGTGGAAGACGGTGGCAGTTCAGGTTGAGACGTACTGAGCTCCTGCTAAGATTCATGTACTGGCAGTGCAGGAGACATTCCTCTACCAGAAATTGATCCTAAGTAAGCTTTAGGACCACAAAGAACTCAGGCAGTGAGGAAAAAAAGGAAGAATACCAGCGCAAAAAGAGAGTGTGGAGCTCTGCCGGGGAGACAAAGGCTCTTCTGAATTAGAGCAGAGACAGCACTCCACAGCAGCACAGACCCGCCCGCTGCAGCCAGAGCCACACAGAGCCTGTGCGAGCCCAGAGCCGACACCCAGCCGTGCACGAACCTGCCAGCTTCTAAGAAATATGAGAAAATGCTACAGGAGGTCCAAGATACAATTAGGAAGCCTAATTTAAGGCTAATTGGTATTGAGGAGGGTCTGGAGAAAGAGGTCAATGGTATTGGAAATATACTTCAAGGAATCATCTCAGAGAATGTCCCAAATATCCAGAGGGGCAGGCCCATCCAGATACAAGAAGCTTTTAGAACCCCAAACAGACCTGACCAGAAAAGGACATCCCACCCCCACATTATAATCCAAACTGGATCAATAGAGGCCAAAGATAGGATCCTAAAAGCAGTCAGGGAGAAGAGAACAATCACCTATAAAGGCAATCCAATCAGAATAACCCCAGATTACACAGCTGAGACCATGCAAGCAAGAAGAGATTGGAACGATATATGGCATGCCCTGAAGTCAAATAACTACCAACCAAGAATACTGTACCCAGCTAAGCTCTCATTCATAACTGAGGGAACAATAAGAACATTCCCTTCCAAGGAAAAGCGTCAACATTATGTAGCAACAAAACGAACATTACAGAAAATTCTCAAAGATGTTCTACACATGGAAAACCAACACAAATGTAATACAGAGAAAGACATGGCACCTAAAGCTCATAACATCAAAGTACCACAAAAACTATCAAGACACAGGCCATATGAAAGCTTGCAAAAATGGCAGGAACTAATAAATATTTCTTAATCCTGACTCTCAATATCAATGGACTTAACTCTCCAATTAAATGACATAGATTATCTAGATGGATCAAAAAACAAGATCCATCATTCTGCTGTCTTGAAGAGACACATCTTACTCAAAACAACAAACACCTTTTGAAAATGAGAGGTGGAAATAAACTCTATCAAGCTAACGGCCCCCATAAACATGCTGGAGTTGCCATCCTCATAAGATAAAATAGATTTCAAACTAAAATTAGTGAGAAAAGACAAAGAAGGTTACTACATACTACTAAAGGGATCTTTCTTCCAGGAGGACATAATCATCCTAAATATCTACACACCGAATCCCGGAGCTCCGAACTTCATTAAGCAAACTTTACTTTCACTGAAACCATACATACATCAAAACACAGTGATTGTTGGTGACTTGAACACACCAATCTCACCTTTGGACAAATCAACAAGGCAAAAACTCAACAGAGAAACCTTAGAATTGAACTATATAGACAAACTAGATCTAACAGACATCTGCAGAATATTCCACCCAGCAACAACACAATATACGTTTTTCTCAGCAGCACATGGAACATTTTCCAAAATAGACCACATTTTAGGCCAAAAAACAAACCTGGACAGATTCAGAAACACTGAAATTATTCCCTGCACTCTCTCAGACCACAAGAGCCTCAAATTGGAACTGAACACACATCTCCACCAACAAAAACCTTGTAACTCATGGAGACTGGACAACACATTGTTGAATCACAAATGGGTCATCGAAGAGACCAGAACAGAAATCCAACAGTTTATGAAATTTAACAAAAAGGAGCACACAACATACCAGCTCCTTTGGGACACGGCAAAGGCAGTACTCAGAGGAAAATTTATAGTTCTGAGTGCCTACGGTAACAAATTGGAAAAATCGCAAACCAACAATTTAATGTGTCACATTAAGCTCTTGGAAAAAGAGCAACAAACCAACCCTAATCCCACTAGAAGGGAGCAAATTATTAAAATCAAAGCAGAATTAAATGAATTGGAATAAAAAAAACTATAGAAAGAATCAACAAAACAAGGAGTTGGTTCTTTGAACGAATTAACAAAATTGACAAACCCTTAGCTAATCTTACCAAAAAAAGAAGGGAGCATACTGAAATAAACAAAATCACAGACGAAAATGGTAATATCATGACAGAAATTACCAAGACCAGAGTATCATGAGGGAATACTTCTCAAACCTTTACGCCAACAACTTTGAGAATCTAGAAGAAATGGATGAATTCCTAGCCAAATAAACAAATAAGCATATATAGAATACACAAGGTAACAAAGTCAGATACAATAACAGTATGAGATTAACCAAAGGACCTGAAAAAGAAAAGAAATAACATAATACATTAAGAACAACAATCACATAATATGAAGCTCATGTTTCCATATTCAGGAGATCCTTTCATTTAGTCTCCTTTTGTATGACCTAGGTTTTGATCTATTGTAATCCTCTGCTAGGAAGAATCCTAGATGTGTACTGATTACTACTTCATTTAATATGATTTTTCCAAGTCTTTCCATTTCTTTCCAAATGGAGCAATGTACTTTCATTTAGCATCATACTGTCTGCCCTTATGCACCTAGGCTTTGAGTTATTGTAAATCTCTTCTAGAAGAGCCCAAGGTTTCTACTGATTATGATAAATAAGGGAAACCACTGACCCTATGTTCCTTTGAGTCTGGCTTACTTCACTTAATATAATATTTCTATGTCTTTCCATTTCCTTACAAATGGGGCAATGTCATTCTTTGTCACTGCAGCATAGAATTCCATTGTGTATAAATACCACATCTTGCTGATCCACTCATCAACTGAGGGGCATCTTGGTTGGTTCCATATCTTTGCTATGGTAAATAGTGCTGCAATGAACATAGTTGTGCTAGTGGATTTAGTATGTCCTTGTTATTGGACGATTGAGTAAATGCCAAGTAATGGAAATGCTGGGTCATAGGGGAGCTCTATGTTTACTCTTTTGATGAACTGCCATCCTGCTTTCCATAGTGGTTGAACGAGTTTACACTCCCACCAACAGTGTAGTAGTGATCCCTCCTGGCCACATCCCCTCCAGCATCTGTTGTTATTAGATTTCTTGGTCATGACCATTCTAACTGGATTGAGGTGACATTGTGAAAATGACAATCTTACCAAGGGCTATCTACAAATTCAACGCAATACCCATCTATATCCCAATGGCATTCTTTAAAGAAATAGGAGAGGCAATCCAAAATTTCATATGGAATAATAAAAGACCCCATAAAGCAAAAACACTTCTTAGCAGAAAGAACAGCACCCGAGGAATTTCAATTCCAAACTTTAGACTCTATTACAGGGCTATAATTATCAAAACAACTTGGTACTGGCACAAGAACAGGCCTGAAGACCAATGGAATAGAACTGAGGACCCAGATATTAAACCACAGACCTATGGCCACCTAATCTTTGACAAGGGAGCCAAAAATATAGAATGGAAGAAAGACAGCCTCTTCAACAAGTTGTGCTGGCAGAACTGGTTAAGCACCTGCAGAAAACTAAAGTTGGATTCTTCTTTGTCACCATGCACTAGAATTAACTCCAAATGGATCAAAGACCTGGAGGTAAAAGCTGACACACTGAAAACTTTACAAGAAGGAATAGGAGATACACTAGGCCTCCTTGGCACAGGTTGAAACTTTCTTAATAAGGACCAAGATCACAACAAATCAGAGAAAGGCTGGATAAGTGGGACTGCATCAAACTGCAGAGCTTTTGTATGGCAAAAGACATAGCTAGTAAATTAAATAGGAAGCCTCAGAGTGGGAGAAGATCTTCACCAACCACACAATGGACAAAGGGCTCATATCTAAAATATATGAACAACTCAAAAAATTGAATCACTCCAAAACTAAAAGTAACAACCATCCCATTAAAAAATGGGCCAAAGACTTAAAGAGAGTCTTCTCTAAAGAAGAAACAAAAATGGCCTATAGACACATGAAGAAATGCTCAACATCTTTGGTCATGAAAGAAATGCAAATAAAAACAACTCTTAAGATTCCACCTCACTCCTATTAGAATGGCCAGGATCAGGAAAACGAATAATAACAGATGCTGGAGGGGATGTGGCCAGGAGGGATCACTACTACACTGTTGGTGGGAGTGCAGTGTGGCAGTGCCTCAAAAGGCTAAACATAGAACTCCACTATGACCCAGCAATTCCACTACTTGGCATTTACCCAACCATCCAAAATCTAGGGCATACTAAATCCACTAGCACAACAACGTTCATTGCAGCATTATTCACCATAGTAAAGATATGGAACCCACCTAGATGGCCCTTAGTTGATGAGTGGATCAACAAGTTGTGGTATTTGTACATAATGGAATTCTATGCTGCTGTCAGAAAAAATGACATGGACCCATTTGTTAGGAAATGGAAAGACTTAGAAAAAAATCATATTAAGTGAAGTAAGCCAGACTCAAAGGAACTTAGGCTCAATGGTTTCCTTCGGGATACAGCAAAGGCAGTACTCAGAGGAAAATTTATAGCGCTGAGTGCCTACAACAACAAGTTGGAAAAATTGCAAACCAACAAGTTAATGTCTCACCTTAAGCTCCTGGAAAAAGAGCAACAAACCAACCCTAATCCTAGTAGAAGAAAGCAAATTATTAAAATCAAAGCAGAATTAAATGATTTGGAATCCAAAAAATCTACAGAAAAAATCAACAAAACAAGGAGTTCGTTCTTTGAAAGAATTAACAAAATTGACAAGCCCTTAGCGAATCTTACCAAAAAAAGAAGAGAGCATATCGAAATAAACAAAATCGCAGATGAAAATGGTAATATGACAGAAATTACCAAGATCCAGAATATCATGAGGGAATACTTCTCAAACCTTTATGCCAACAAATTTGAGGATCTAGAAGAAATGGATGAATTCCTAGCCAATATTAACATACCCACACTGAAGCAAGAAGAACTAACCCAACTCAACAGGCCTATTTCAAGCTCTGAAATAGAAATGGCAATTAGAGAACTTCCACCTAAGAAAAGCCCAGGTCCAGATGGATTCACAGCTGAATTCTATAAGGTCTTCAAAGCAGAGCTCACACCAATACTCCTCAAGCTCTTCAACGAAATTGAAAGTGAAAGTTCTTTACCAAACACATTCTATGAAGCCAGTATAACCCTCATCCCCAAACCAGACAGAGATTCATCAAAGAAAGAGAACTATAGACCTATTTCTTTGATGAACATCGATGCAAAACTTCTCAACAAAATACTGGCCAACCGTCTACAACAACTCATCAAAAAAATTATACACTATGATCAAACAGGATTCATCACAGGGAGGCAAAGCTGGTTCAACATATGCAAATCAATTAATATAATTCAACACATCAACAGGAGCAAGGACAAAAATCACATGATTGTCTCAATAGATGTGGAAAAGGCCTTTGACAAGATCCAACACCCCTTTATGTTAAAAGCTCTGGAGAAACTAGGAATCCATGGAACATTCCTCAATATAATAAAGGCTGTGTATGAGAAACACACTGCTAGTATTACACTTAATGGTGAAAATCTAAAGCCATTCCCTCTAAAATCAAGAACCAGATAAGGATGCCCACTCTCTCCACAACTCTTTAACATAGTACTAGAATTCCTAGCCAGTGTAATAAGGCAAGAAGCAAGTATAAAGGGGGTCCAAGTACGGAAAGAGGAAGTAAAACTATCCCTCTTTGCAGATGACATGATTCTATATTTAAAGAATCCTGTAGACTCTACCCCCAAGCTCCTTGAGCTGATTCAAAACTTTGGAAGAGTAGCAGGCTATAAAATTAACCCTCAAAAGTCAACTGCCTTCCTTTATGCCAACAGTGAGAGGAACGAGGCAATAATCAGGAAAGCAACTCCTTTCACAATAGCCTCAAAGAAAATAAAGTACCTAGGAATTAGCTTAACTAAGAATGTAAAGGACCTTTTTGATGAAAACTTTAAAACCCTAAAAAAGGAAATTGCTAGCTATATTCTTTGCTCTACAGAAGCTCTTCAGTTTAATGCAGTCCCATTTGTCCAAACTTTCTTATTGTTGTTTTTCTGGGTATTTATTAGGAAAGTGTTGACCTGTGCCAAGGAGACCTATGTATCTCCTAGTTCTTCTTGCAAAGTTTTCAGTGGATCTGCTTTTACCTCAAGATCTTCAATCCATTTGCAAATAATCCAGGTGCAATATGTCATAGAAGGATCCAACTTAATTTCCTGTAGGTGCTTAACCAATTTTGCCTGCACCCCTTGTTGAACAGACTGTCTTTCTTCCATTCTATCTTTTTTCACTCATTTATCAAAATTAGGTGGCCATAGGTCTGTGGGTTGATTTCTGTGTCTTCAATTCTATTCCATTGATCCTCAGGCTTATTTCTGTGCCAGTATCAAGGTATTTTTTTTTTACTATAGCTCTGTTATAGAGTCTAAAATAGGTATAGATATACCTCAGGACTGCTTTTTCTGCTAATGATTGTTTTGGTATATGGGGTCTTTTATTATTCCATATGAAATTTTGGATTTGTTCTTCTATTTCCTTAAAGATTGACATTGGGATGTTGATGGGTATTGCATGAATTTGTAGATATCCCTTGTCAGGATTGTCATTTTCACGATGTTAATTCTTCCAATCCAGGAGTATGGGAGGTTTTTCCACTTTCGCAGTTCTACTTTAATTTTGTTTTTCAGGTTTTTAAAGTTTTCATCAAAAAGCTCATTTATATTTTTAGTTAATTCCTAAGAAATTTATTTCTTTGAGGCTATTGAAAAAGGAGTTGCTTTCCTGATTTCTGCATTGCTCCTTTCATTGTTGGTATACAGGAAAGCCACTGCATTTTGAGGGATAATTTTTTTTTTGCCAGTCCTGGGGTTGAGCTCAGGGCATGAGCACTGTCCTTGGACTTTCTCAAGGCTAGAGCTCTACCACTTGACCTTCAGCATCACTTCTGGCTTTTTTTTCTATGTATGTGTTACTGAGGTATTGAACCCGGGTCTTCATGCATGCTAGGCAAGCACTTTAACCACTAGGCAAAACTCCCAGGCCCTTGAGGGATAATTTTATACCCTGTTACTTTGCAAAAGTTTCTAATCAGCTCAAGCAACTAGGGAGTGCAATCTATAGGGTTCTTTAAAGAATCAGTTCATCTGCAGAGAGGGAAAGTTTCACTTCTTTCCCTTTTTTGGATCCCCTTTATGCTTGCTTCTTTCCATATTGATCTAGCTAAGAATTCTACCACAAAATTAAAGAGCAGTGGAGAGAGTGGGCATACTTGTCTCATTCTGATTTTGGAGATATTGGCTTTAGATTTTTGCCATTAAGTATAATGTTAGCTGTAGGTTTGTCATCCACAGCCTTTATTATACTGAGGAATATTCCAAGGATTCCTAGTGTATCTACAGATTTTAGCATAGAGGGGTGTTGGATCTTGTCAAATGCCTTTTCTGCATCTATTGAGACAATCATGTGATTCTTTTCCTTACTTCTCTTGATGTGTTGAATTATATTAATTGACTTTGGCATACTGAACCACCTTTGTATCCTGGTGATGAATCCTGTTTGATCATAGTGTATAATTTTTTTGATGAGTTGCCGAAGACAGTTTGCTAGTATTTTGTTGAGAAGTTTTCATCAATATTCATCAAATAAATGGGTCTATAGTTCCCTTTCTTTGATGAATCTCTGTCTGGTTGTGGGATAGGGGTTATGTTGGCTTCATAGAATTAGTTTGGCAAAGAGCCTTCGCTTTCATTTTCATTGAAGAGCTTGAGGAGTATTGGTGTGAGCTCTGCTTTGAAGACCTTAAAGAATTCATCTCTGAATCCACTTGGCCCTGTGCTTTTCTTGGTTGGGAGGTCTCTTGTTTCCATTTCTATTTTAATACCAGAAATAAGACTGTTTACTTGGTTTAGGTCTTCTTGGTTCAGTTTGGGTACATTATTATTGGCTAGAAATGCATCCATCTCCTCAAGATTCTCAAATTTGTTGGCATAAAGTTTTGAGAAGTATTCCCATATGATGTTCTCGATCTTGGTAATTTCTGTTGTGATATTTTCATTCTCTTCCATGATTTTAGTTTGGTGTGCTTCCTTCTTTTTTTGGTAAGATTTATAAAGGTCTATCAATTTCGTTATGCTTTTCAAAGAACCAACTTCTGTGTTGTTGTTTCTATGGGTTTTTTTGACACTAAGTCATTTAATTCTGCTTTAATTTTAATAATTAGCTTCCTTCTATTGGAATAGGAATTGGTTTCTTGCTCTTTTTCCAAGAGCTTAAGATGCACCATTAAATTATTGGTTTGGATTTTTCCAATTTGTTGAGGTGGATAATCAGAGCTATGAATTTTCTTCTGAGTCCTGCCTTTATTTACTGTGTCCCAAAGGAGTTGGTATTTTGTGTGGTCCTTTTTGTTAAATTTCTATTCTGATCTCCTCACTGATCCCCTAGTGATTCAACAATGTGTTGTTCAATCTCCATGAGTTACAAGGTTTTCCTTATTGGAAATAGGTGTTCAGTTCCAATTTGATGCCCTTGTGATCTGAGAGAATGCAGGGAATAACTTCAATATTTCTGAGTCTGGACAGGTTTGTTTTATGCCCTAAAATGGGGTCTATTTTAGAAATTGTTCCATGGGCTGCTGAAAAAAGCATATATTTTGGTGTTACTGGGTGGAATAATCTTCAGATGTCTGTTAGTTCTAGTTGGTCTATGCAATTGTTCAATTCTGAGGTTTCTCTGTTGAGTTTTTGCCTGATTGTTCTATCTAGAGTTGACAGTGATGTGTTAAAATCACCAACAATCACTCTGTTTGGATCTACTTGTGGTTTTGGTGTTAGCGACATTTGTTTGATGAAATTGGGTGCCCTGGAATTATGTGTGTAGATAATTAGGACTGTTAGAAGGAGAGCGTTCTTTAGTAGTATGTAATGAACTTCTTTGTATCTTCTCAATGATTTTAGCTTGAAGTCTATTGTATCTGATATGAGGATGGCTACTCCAACTCCATCCTGCTGTGGCCTGATAGATTTTATTACAACCTCTCACTCTCAAATTGTTTTGTTATTCTTGTTCAATATGTGTCTCTTGAAGACAGCAGAAAGACGTATCTTGCTTTTTGATCCAATTAGACAATCTATACCGTTTAATTGGAGAGTTAAGTCCTTTGATATTGAGGGTTAGGATTGAAAAATATTTACTAGTTTCTGCCATTCTTTCTATTTTGTTAAGGCCTATGACTTGTTAATTCTTGCTGTAATTACCTGGTATGGTTTTTAGGTACCATATCTCTGTCAATATCATGCTTGTGTTGATTTTCAATGTGTAAAACATCTTTGAGAATTATCTGTAATGCTGGTTTGGTCACTACACAATGTTTCAACTTTTCCTTGGTATGGAAAGTCTTTATTGTCCCCTCAGCTATGAAAGAGAGCTTAGCTGGGTAAAGTATTCTTGGTTGGCACGTATTTTTCTTTAGGGCATGACGTACATCCTTCCTAGCTCTTCTTGCATGCATAGTCTCTGCTGAGAAATCTGTGGTTATTCTGATTTGTTTTCCTTTGTAGGTGATTGTTCTCTTCTACCTGGCAGCTTTTATTATCCTTCCCTTGGTCCCTATTGATCCTGTACGGAGTATAATATGGTGGTGGAATGTCCTTTTCTGGTCAGGTCTGTTTGGGGTTCTAAAAGCTTCTTGTATCTGGATGGGCTTGTCCTTCTTGATATTTGGGGAGTTCTCTTGACATGATTACCTGAAGTATATGTCCAATACCATTGACCTCTTTCTCCAGGCCCTCCTCAATACCATTTAGCCTTAAATTAGGCTTCCTAATTATATATTGTAGCTCCTGAAGAGATCTGTCATATTTCTTAGAGTTGCTTTGAAACTTTTATTGTTTTTCTCCGTAATTTGTAGGTTATCTTCATCTCCAGAGATTCTCTCTTTGCATTGTCTAACCTGCTATCAATACTTTCTAGATTGTTCTTCATCTAGTTGGTCATTTTTGATGCCTTGCATCTCTTGTTTAGATCATGTATGGACTTCTTTACCTCCTTGGTTTTGATTTGAGTTCTCTCTTTGAAGTCCTTTAGTTCAGAAGCTTTACTCTCATTGGACTTTGTTGGAATTCATTCAGCTTCCTTTTTGTGGGTTCTGTGCATTCCTCCATTATTCTTTGATTGGCTTCCTATTCAAGTATATCCTTCTTTATGTTTTCAAACTTTTCATTGATCATGTTTACCAATCGCATTTGTAGAGCACTTAGAGGACTCTCCCTTGACTCCATTGACTCCATTGTCTGCTCTGTTGCCTATTCAATTTGAGTGGGAGATACAATTCCTTGATTTGCCCTTTTTCTTGGGTTTCATGTTCTGTCCATTTGAAAATGGGAGCAAGACTAGTAAAACACAAGATTACAATTTTAAAATATAACCAACCTAGTACTTTATAGCTACCAGAGTATAGAGGTTCATAAATTTAGACTGATATTCTCCCTCCCCCTGCCCCTCTCTCCCTCTCCATCCCTCTCCCTCTCCCTCTCCCTCTCCCTCTCCCTCTCCCTCTCCCTCTCCCTCTCCCTCTCCCTCTCCCTCTCCCTCTCCCTCTCCCTCTCCCTCTCCCTCTCCCTCTCCCTCTCTCTCTCTCTCTCTCTCTCTCTCTCTCTCTCTCTCTCTCTCTCTCTCTCTCTCTCTCTCTCTCTCTCTCTCTCGTGCACTTACAAACAAATTTACCAACACCACCGAACCCAATTTTATGACCAAAAAAAACCCTCACAGTCCAATCTCTGGACCTACAGTATGATTGAACAAATACATATACAGTCTTGGTCAACAACAACCAACTACAGACCGATGTATTATTGAAATTGAAGAAGGAACAAAGGACCAGAGATACAGAGATATGAAAGACAAGAGGAAAAATTAAGAGAAGGGTAATACAGGAATGTAAGAGTAATATAGTAATGAAGGAAAGGTATAGAGTGAAGACAACTGTGACCAAAAGTGATAGAAAGGGAACATAAATGATTAAAGAGTTTAAAAATTTAACTTAAAAATAACAAGAATAATTTGAAATTGGATAGGAAATGGGGGGAAAACAAGATGAGGGTGGGGATAGGGGGAGGGAAATGAGGACCAAGGCATGAGAAAGGGTATCAATGTATGTGAAGTAATGCACCTTCCATCTGGAGAATGTAATGTGACCCTTCCATTAATTGCAATAAAAATATATAAAAAATAACTGGATCCTTAAAAATCATATTAAATGAAGTAAGCCAGACCCAAAGGAACGTAGGCTCAATGGTTTCCCTCATTTGTAATAATTAGTATAAACTTAGGACTCTTCTAGCAGAGTATTACAATAGCTCAAAACCTAGATACATAAAGCCATATAGGATGAGGCTACATGAAAAGATCTCTAGGATATGGAAACAAGAGGTTTATCTTGTGTGACTGTCATTCTTAATGTACTATGTTATTTCTCTTCTCTCGTGTTGCCCTTTGCTTAATCTCATATCGTTACAGTATCTGAATTTGTTACCTATCATATTGTATTGATGTTTGTTTGTTTGAAACAGGGAAGGGAAGGGGGAAACAAGATGATTGGAGGGGGTCAGTGCAGGGAAATGGGGACAAAAACATGAGAAGGGGTATCAATATGTAAGAAGTAATGCACCTACTACCTGACGAATGTAACTGTAACCCCTCTATATATTACAATAAAAAGAAGGATAAAATAAAAAATAGCAAGAATAATAGAATTAATATATAAAAAAGATATATATATATATATCAATGATTAAAAAAGACACCTCACAATTATGAGTTCTTAAAAAA
Organism: Megascapheus bottae; assembly: GCF_031878675.1. Lineage (NCBI taxonomy): Eukaryota > Metazoa > Chordata > Mammalia > Rodentia > Geomyidae > Megascapheus > Megascapheus bottae. Next base: position 100,421,643 of record NC_143547.1, on the reverse strand, counting down.
GAAATACTAAGATTAAAACCCAAAGCAATAAAAAGCAGGGGACGGAGTCAATAAAATATAATTTGAAACAATTCTGTACACAAAGGAGGACTACTACTAATTGCTGTCACTATGTTTCTAGGAATGGTCACAATGACAGAAGAAAAAAATGCGGGGAGGATAAAGAAAAAAATGACTAAAAAAGAAACAAGTAAAAATGAAAATGAAAAAAGTAGTATAAATTTTAAAAATTACAATTAGAAAAAATATTCCTTCGTTTTTTTGGGGGGAAAACGTGTTTCCACTGAATTAGGTATCCAGACTTTTTTTTGGAACAGTTCTGGGCTTGAGCTCAGGGCCTGAGCACTGTCTTTGGACTTTCTCAAGGGTAGAACTCTACCACTTGAGTCTTAGCACCACTTCAGGCTTTTTTTTTTCTACATATGTAGTACCGAGGAATCAAGCCCGGGTCTTTGTGCATGCTAGGCAAGCACTCTACCACTAGGCCAAACTCTTGACCCCAAGGGATCCACTTGTAGTCACCCAGTCTTTGCTGCAGGTAAGTGAAGCGCTGAGTGCTCAGACTCAGGTGACTTTCTTTAGGCACAGCTGCTCTTGGGAGCAACAGCCGCCTCTGCTGCTGCTGGTGTGGGCTCAAAACTGTCTTCTTAAGGAGGCTGTCTGGCTTTTTCCTCTCTGACCCAGCTCTCTGTGCTACTACAGCTTACTTAGAACCTTTCTTTAGCTATAAATTATCCTCTACAATGCGAAAACTGGTAACTTGGCGAGAGCTCAGAATGACTCACCCTGAATCTCTGCCATATCCCCAGAATCTCTAGTTTGGGAATTTTTAATACATCATTACACAAGTGGAGAAAACTCCACAAAGAAATATCTGATATAGCCTAGACCAAATGGATGCAGCAGGATATTCCATCTAAAATTTTCAAAATGAGTTTCAATGGCTTATGTGATAATGCCCATGATTGATCATATGCTATAACTAAAAGGAATTCTTTTTTTTTCTTTCCATATATTTTTATTGTAATTAATAGAAGGGTTACATTATATTCGCCAGATAGAAGGTGCATTAATTCACATACATTGATACCCCTTCTCATGTCTTGGCACCCATTTCCCCCCCCACCCCCACCCCTCATCTTGTTTTCCCCCCTTCCCTATCCAATTTCAAATAACCAAATACAAATATATCCAATATATCAGATCACAAAGTGAGATACTGTAACAATATGAGATAAACAAGGGACAGGAAAAGAGATGAGAGATAACATAGTACATTAAGAACAACAATCACTCATATGTAAGCCATGCCTTCTTATCTACCCTTTGCATGATTTAGAATTCCCCAACATGATTTATACAATTTATGACAAGTAAACTATGAAGAAAAGATCTAAACTTTCTTTGGCTCTCAGCCATGTGTATGCTCCTGTCTTAGTTTCATTTAAATGCTACTACAGTCTGGGTATTTATCAACAGCAGAAATGTAGCCCTTACTATGCAAAAACCTGGAACTAAAAGGAATTCTTAAAAATTTTTAAAAGCTAAAATCTTATTCTTTCATCAAAAATTCAATAAAACTAGAACTTATTAGTAAACATAGGAAACTACTAAAATAGAGGGAAAGTAAACTATTGGTTTTTTGAATAAATAATTATTCAAAAACAAATTAGGAGAAAATTGAACAATCTTTGGAAAGAAATGAAGCTGGAGGCACAATGTTGTGAAACATATAAAGCAAAATCTACAGTAATGGGAAAGGTAATAGCAATCGAAGCACATACTGAAAAAGTGAAAACATGTCAAATATACAATCTAAACATGCCTTTTAAGGAATTAGAAAAGCAATTACAAACATAACTCAAAATTAATAAATTGAAAAATGGCTTAAACAAGTAAATGTGAACTAAAAGTACAAACCATAAATGAAACTGAGTTGGTCTTCATAAAGATATACAAAATAGAGAAAACGTTTAGCTATGCTAACCAACCATTCAAAGGAGAAGACCACTCCAATGTAATGAATCGGAATATATTACAATTAACAAGAAATACAACAGATTTTTGACATTACTATTTGAAAATATGTGCTAATCAACTTGACACACTGAAGAATTAGACAAATAATGGACATATACATTTTATTAAGAGTGAATTATGAGGAAATAGAAAATCAGAACACACCCATAATAAGAATAAACATTGAATGAGTCATAATCATCTCCCAATAATTACAGCCACAGACCAGATGGCTTCACTGCTGAATCATACCAATCCCTTCAATATTAATATCAATTCTTCTTAAAATATCCCTAAAATCAAAGGGAAAGTAATTCTGTCAAACTTCTAAAATAGCAATATTTACAAGAAACCAGGCAACACAACAAAGAGAATTACAGGTCAATATTCTCGATGAACAAAGCTGCAAAATCATAAGGAAAACAGAAGGAAAGTACAATATCACATTTGATTATTCACATAAGGAAGTTGGATTCATCTTAGAAATTCAAGGATGTAAGATTTAATACTTACAAAAAACCATATCAACATAATGCAGTACAATTAACATGATCATCTCAATACAGAAACATTTGATAAATTCAATAAACATTTATGATTTAAAATTACAGATATATTAAGTAAAAAATGTACCTTACAGCAATAAATGTCATCTAACAGAAGACAACTTCTAACAATATACTAACTGGGAGGAAAGGTGAAAGCATTTATTCTCAGATCTATAATAAGACAAACTTTCCATCTTTTACTATTTTAGTACAACTGAGTAATGGTAGACCCAATTAGATCAGGCAAGAGAATAAAATAAAGGGCTTGCAAATTGGAGAGGGAGAGAAGAGAGAGAGAGAGGGAGAGACAGAGACAGAGACAGAGAAGAGAGATCAATTAGGCTATAATATGGAATGCATGAGGTTATGTAGTAAGTTATCGCACACACTTCTCATCCAGCAAGAAAGAACGCACGACACACAGGTTACAGCTAAAGCAGGATCCTTTATTCTTCTCTCTCTTCTTCTTCTCTCTGAGGCCTCTCCTCCCCCTTCCTCCTCTCCTGAGGCTATATACAGGCAGTGGGCCAATCAACTCATGCCAGCTCACCCAGGCCCTCCAATCACGGCTTCACATGCTCCAGTCATGCACCCTTCATGCTGGGCTCCCCACAGCAAGTTATAATTTCAGCTGTGCTTGCAAAAAGATCATCAAAGGAAAATACAAAATTTTCTCTTTAGAAAAGTAATTAAATTACTAAAATAACTGGATTTTAAAAATCAAATGTGAATTATTCAATGATATCAACATTCTTCAAATTGATCCTTTTTTTTTTTTGGTCAGTTATGGAACTTTTACTCTGGGCCTGAGTACTGTCCCTGAACAATTCAGCTCAAGCTAGTGCTCCACCAATTGAGCCATAGTACAACTTCTGTTTTTTTGGTAAATAATTGGAGATAAGATTTTCAAAGATTCTCATGCTGGGGCTGACTCTGAACTGTGATCCTTAGATCTCAGCCTTCTGAGCAACTAGAATTATAGATGTGAGCCACCTGGGCCGTCAAATTCTTAAGCACATTCTCTATTAAAAACAAAACAAAACAAAAACAATTGGGTGGCATATTGCATCAGATTTCACTAGAAGTATGTGTATAGGAAGCAAGGCTATGCAGTCCAGGGACACAAACTGTCAGACAAGAGGAAATAAATGACTACAATACCTGCAGAAGGAAATCCACAGAAACCTCTAGCAATTTTGTAACATTTGAATCTTTGGTTTATGGTGTGAGTTTGTTCAATTGATTAGGAATGAAGGGTTAAAACAGGAACAAGTATCATTTGAATCTTATAAAATGAGAGAAATTGATTTTTACATTCCTTTTGCAAGTGTCTATTTTTTTCCCAAAATACTTCAGACCTTTTGTTTACCTTTAGATGACTCAAAGAAGAGAAAAATCAGGCATACCTTGTTTACAGCTTCCACACCAAATACATTGCTTGAGAAATTTGAAAACTTACGTTGCATTCCTTGATATTTGTATTAGATATATCAACAACTTTTGAAAGAAATCAAGCTGAATCATAGAATTGACATTAAACTTGCAAATACATATTAATACCTTGCTAAAATGTAAATTCCATGAGGAAAGAGAGCAGCTATTATGTTTATCAATGAACATTCATTGAGTCTTGACAGTGATAAAGTATTAGAAATTATTTTGAAGGACAGAATTTATATGTATGGATTTTCTTAATACCAAACGCGTTATAATAAAGGTGTTTGACAATTATCCCTATGACATGAATGAGAATATACAATTCTGTACCATCTATCCAATAACTAGCAAGGTTGGTATATGAACAAAACCCAATATGCAAAATTATTTTTCAAGCCCTCAGTAATATACACACATTGCACAAATAATACTTGTTAAGCATTGCAAATGGTACAAAAATGAGTAAACCTGTCGCTTACCTCAGAAACAAGGAAAGCAAAAGATCATATAAATTTTTAAAAAGTATTCATAAGATCTAAGGATTTAAAAATCATAAATGTCACAAAACAACCATCTAACTAATGAGTGAGAAACAAAAACTTTCTGTGAAAAAATCATACTGACAATAGAATAAAGTCTGGTTGCCCATATGGACATGCAAGAATTTTGGTCTCATGACCTTCTCGATGTCATATTTCAAGACAACATGGAATTTGGAAATTTAATTAAGGCTCACTGACCTTAAAAGAGGGAGATTTTCCTAGATTATCTGGTTAACACAAATATAATCAGATTGGCTCTGTTTTTGATCTCCATTTCATTTACTAAATATTTTCTTTCATTTTGGCTATACTAGTCGTATAGAGTCTCATTATGGATATGTTTATTATATATATATATATATATATTTGCAAAGAATCTGGTCCTGTAATTCTGTCATATTTTATCTTCCATGCTTTTTATCTTATCCTTAATTATATTGTAACTCATACTTTTCAAGATTTCTGCATTCTTTTCAGGATTTCTGCCTCATAATTTGAATGCTTGCCTTATTTTTCCTCATATTTTAGTAAGTAAATTCTCATTTATGAATTTCTTTACATGCATTAAAATTGTGGCAGATACTATATTTATTGATCTTAAGCTCCAAATAGCTCATTATTTACATTAATATTATTCTTTCACATATTACTTCTCTTCAAGACATGCAGTGATTTTTATTGTTCCTTTGATAATTATTTTCTTAGATTTGTTTCACCTATGTATTGCCAATTATATTAAGGTTGGTCAGTAAACTGATTCCCAGTAAGAATATCTTGTGTCTGATCCACAACATTTGAATTGCATACACCTACTATGTTCCAAAATTATTTAAATGAAAATGTACAGATAGGAAGTAACTGTCTTAGAAAAAATTATTTACTTTTCATTAACTAGCCTTAAAAACACGAAATAAAACTCATTCTATTGGATAAAGTCATCGTGTACAAATCTAGATCCTAGGTATTATGGTTGAAAACAGGAATCTCCTAATTTAAAAAATTAGCCTACTTCTGTCATGTTCAAAGAATGTACTTCAGTGGGATAGAATATCAGTCATTGGACTTATATACAGTTCATATAGTTTTATATCTTTATTTTTATCTACTTTACAAAATTTTACTTTGTTTCAAGGATAAGATAGTTACAATTTTTTGGCAGCTGTGAGGCTTGAACTCAGGACTTGACCACTCTCCTTGGACTTTTCTCAAGGCTAGTGCTCTACCAATTGAGCCACAGCACCACTTCTGGCTTTTTTCTATGTATGTTGTATCAAGGAATCGAACCCTGGTCTTCAGGCATGTTAGGCAAGCACTCCGTAACTCCGGCCAAACTCCTGGCCCTGTTGCAAATTTTTGTTATCCACCAGGGAATTTTTATTCTCTTGCAATGATATAGTATGTACTGATCAATATGTTGAAGCTTGAGCACTCATATAGTTGTGCCGGAATTTATTTTTTCTGAAGGGAGTCTGCTTTATATAATACCTGAATATCTCAGGCTACTAGGTAGACACAAGGGTCTCTGGACAACAAGTAGCAGTCTTGATTTATAAGCACAACTGTAAGGGAGCCTTCCAGTTTCATTTTTATTATAGTAAAAGTGATGTACAGAGGGGTTACAGTTACATAAGTAAGGAAATGAGTACAATACTTGATGAACATTGTTACCCCCTCCCTTATTTTCTCCCACTATTCTTCCCCCAGACTCTCCCCCCACCAAATTGAAAAGTTCATTTCCCAAAGAATGTCTTGTGAGTATCACTGTTACATTAGTTCACCCTTTGTCTCATTTCTGTGATTCCTCTTCCTAGCCCCAAATCAGATACAAAAGGTACCTAAATCAAAAACAATGACAACTGGGGAAAAAACAAAGGCAAACAAATAAAAAAGAGGAAATAAATAACTGCTTAAAGTACATTAAGAAAAAACTTGTTTCCATATCTTGTAGTTCATTTTGATTAGTATCACTTTATCTGTCATATGTGCATAGCTACTGAATTAGTGTGATTCTCTGCTAGAACTATCCTAGATGTATATTAGTTATTACAAATGAGGGGAACCAGGCAGCCTTTGTTTCTTTGAATCTGGCTTACTTCACTTAGTGTGATTTTTTTCTAAGTTTTTCAATTCCTTACAAATGGGGTGATGTCACAGTTCCTGATGGAAACATGTCTTGATCCATTCATCCACTGAGGGACATCTGGGTTGATTCCATGTCTAGGCTATAGTAAACACTGCGCTTCAATGTCCATAGTTGTGCTGGTAGCTTTAGTGTGATCATGTTTGGGTCAGTTGGGGAAAATCCCAGCAGTGGGATTGCTGGACCATACGGGAGCTCTATGTTTAGTCTTTTGAGGAACTGACATACTGCTTTCCATAGAGCTTGAATGAGTTTACACTCCCACCAGCAGTGTAGTAGTGATCCCTGGCCACATCCCCACCAGCATCATCTGTTTTTATTACCTGTTTTCTTGATGGTGGCTATTCTAAATGAAGTAAGGTGAAATCTGGCTATAAACATGTAGAAAATTGAAGTTGGATCCTTCCATATCACCTGCAACAGAATCAACTCCAAGTGGATCATTGACCTCAAGGTATAAGCAGGTAACTTAAAAATAATACATGAAAGAAAAGGTGGGACACTAGGGCTCCTTGGCACAGGTCAGAATTTTTCCCAGTCAAGACTCAGAAACACAGCAAATCTTAGAAAGTTTGGATAAATGACATTACATTAAACTGCAGAGCTTCTGCATGGCAAAGGATATAGCTAGCAAAAGATAAATAGTAAACCTACAGATGGGGAAATCTTCACTAGCTATACAGCACACTAGAGCCTCAAATTTAGAATATACTAAGAGATCACAAAATCTAATCCTCAAAGAAACAACCATCCTACTAATAAGTGGGCTGACAACATAGAGATTTCTCTGAAGAGGAAATAAGAATGTTCCATAGATATATGAAAAAATGTTCAATATCCCTAGCCATAAAAGAAATGGAAATCAAACATCAACATTCCTCGCAGTTTCAAGTCTGAATCATCTCACCTTAACAGCTGTGCCTTTCAGACATCCAAAACAAAATAGAGGAAATTCATGGGTATAAATAGAATCATCTGTTCTTTTACCTTCGGCCTTGTCTTTGTAGTGTCAGTAATTTTTCCTTCATGCTAAAAAGTAAAGCATTTTGGCTATATCTCTGCAAAGATTCTACACACATTTATTGCAAGTGTCAAGTAGGAGCTTGAATTTTGTCATTAGCAGGATTTCTTCACTGTTATTTCTTTGATTAGACTAGAAGAACAAGCCCATGCTAATGTAAAAATCTTGTCAATATTCTTGGTTTTGAAAAAGTAAACTTTTTTGTTGGTTTAAAAGCACATATATACACAATGGTGTGTTCCACATATGCTCTTTAACTAAGAATATTGGGTAAAAGTAAGAGAAGGCAACTGTATTTTCTCTGTGCATAGTACAGTATTTGATAGGACTTTAGTAACTACTTATGATGACTTGCTTTTTAATTTTGGAAATTGAAAACTTATTTTTAACTTCTATAACATCTTGTCTATTATAACTGTAAAATACATTTGTCTGAGCAACAGAAATGGAGTCATAAATAAAGGTCATGCTGAATGTAATTCAGTTTTTGAAGGAGGAAATTAAGATATTGAGTGTGAATGTATTTATTGGGAGTAAGAGACAAAAATAGCTTTAAACTTTCAAACAATGTCAATATTGTTCTGCCAATGAGGAAACTATATCTTTATGGCATTTATGTTTATTTTTGTATTTACATTCTTAAAATTTTTCAGCTAGAACAACTTCAAACTCAGTATAAATCTAAAAACAGACTAATAAGTACTTACTTTATTCTTTACTCATATTCATCACTTTTTAAAAAGTCACTTTCTAGAACATAATGGTAACTGGGGTAATTTTTGCAACAATCAGTTGTTTTTGCCAAATATATTTTCTATTTAGCAGTCTGGACTGAGACAAGACCTATTCTCTAAGTCCTTGGCTATGGGTTATCATTTTGACCACCATTTTTCAAATTGCATTTTCAAGTAGTTAGCAAGAGCTAGCATACTAATATGTGAAATCTCCAGTTTGACTTACAAGTAGTCAAGGTTGAGATCATATGATTCTCAAAGTAGAACTTCCTTCAAAAATTAATTAGAAGAAAAAAATTTTATGAAACAAGAAACAACCTTTCCTTCCAAGTAATGTTAACTCTGATTGATGTTTAGGGTTGTCTGCTTTCTGATATTAAAAAGATGATGAGTTGAAATAGTACTTTTGGGCGGACTCATTTTCAATTTCAGTTCAATATTAACTTGGCATGAATCAAATGTTGGAATGAAAATGGTAAAGACAAAAAGTATATATATACATATATACATACATATATACATATATCAATGTTATCTAAGGGATTCTGAAAACAGTACATATATCCAATTTCATTTTCTGTGGTAATATTATTAGTTTCCACTTCTTCCTCTTAGATATTCAGATAAATCATCAAAATACTTGTATCTTCAAGACCAAACTATACAGTTATAATCAATTTTTGATAGCATATTTAAGAAATAACATTTTTGATAGCAATAGTATTAGAATAAATTGACCTCAGTAATTTTAACATTTAAAGCAACAGACAATTCACATTCTTCTCCTTATGGTATATTAATACCATCTTAAAAATACAAGGATTAAGGGACTGGGAATTTAGCTTAGTGGTGCTCACCTAGCATGCACAAAGACCCAGGTTCGATTCCTTGGTAACATATGCATAGAAAAATGCCAGAAATGGTGCTGTGGCTCAAGTGGTAGCGCTCTAACCTTGAGAAAGCCCAAGAGCCCAAGGACAGCGCTCAAGCCTTGAGTTCAAGGCCCAGGACTTGCAAAAAAAAAAGTACAAAGATTAAGACAAAAGTGATTTACATCTGTGGTAGACCTCATTATATTAACATGCACATATGAACATAATGCTAAGGTCTGTGGAGTTGGTATGAGTATTCAACTTAAAACTATTTTAACTATATATATATATATGTCTATGTAACTATGTGTAGACATACATACACAATTATTGGATTTTTATAACTCCACAGGAAAATATTTTGGATACTTTTAGCTCCTTTGCAAAATTTGTGAGCTTCAGGAGATACAGGCAATATGCCACTAAATTTGTGATTGTCTAGGAATGGATACAGCAATGATATTGTTTGCAGGGAGGAGGGGTTCCTGTTTGTATTTTGGCATCAGTCCTGGTGATCAAATTCAGAGCCTGGTTACTGTCATTGAACTTTTGTTTTCTACCACTTGAGCCACAGTTTCACTTCTTGCTTTTTGGTGTTTCATTGGAAATCAGTGTGTTCGAGAATTTTCCTGCCCTGGATGTCTTCAAACCATAATCCTCATATTCTCAGGTTTCTGAGTAGATAGGAGTTCTGGAGTGAGGCCCTGACACCTGGCATATAATGAAATATTTTAAAGTTTTTTATTTCATGAAGGGAAAAGAGATAACCAAAGAAGTTTTTGTAGTTATCTGTTCCTAATATTTCCCTATTTCTAACCAAGTTTAAAGTCACACAAACTACTTTCTGAAGATTTCTATGGCAAAAACATTTAAAATTTCTAGGTATACATGCGAAGGGATGATAGGTGATGTAACAATATGAAAAGCAAAACATATAATCAAGCTGAAAGCAATTCCCTTAGTTTATAATGGGATACACTCCTGTTGTTTCAATAATTTTCTGCTAATAAAATTTCCGTTTTAATTGGATTTTGTACAAAGGCAATTAATTTATGAAAACTAGAAAAGTTTATACATTGTGACTTGTATTAAAGCAGACTATACCCATTATAATTTATCCCATCTTGTTACTGTATCTGACTTTGGTACCTGGTACATTGCTTGTTTACTTGAAATATGGAAGGGAAGGGGAGAAACAAGATGAGTGGGAGTGCATTGAGGGAGGAAAAGTGGGAGGAAAACATGGGAAGGGTTATCAATGTTCAAGAAGTAATGTTCTCACTCTTGATAAATGTAACTCTAACCCTTCAATACACCATCCTTACAATAAAAAAGAAAAGAAAAAGGGAAAAATCATACTACATAGATAATATGAGCTGTCAAATGGTAAATCAAGAAAAACATTATTTTAAAATTATATTTATTACAAGATTAGTCAAGAATTAATTGTCAAAAATCACTTTGCCTCCCATTACTTAAATATAAATAAGTATACTTCTGTTCTTTAATTGCCTACACAAGAAGGTTTGGATGAGTACTAAGTAAATATATATGAAATACTTAGATTCATAGCCTGTAGTAAACCTTTAATATATTTTAGGGGAATTGTGAAATAAAGGCAATAACCATATGTATGTTAAAATCCTTAGTCCAAAATTGTTTCATCAATTAAAAAAAGAAATGAAACCAAAGGAATGAGTGACAAAATTCAGAAAGTAAAACAATGTAGGGTATCATGAGAAATGAATTATTAAATTTAATAGCATAAATTATTAGACAAAGAGTATATATTAAAAGTAATCCAAGTGCTACATATTGAGATAATTGAGATATGCAATTTCAGAAAAATGTTATGAATCATAAAAGGAAACAAAAATGTTATATGAGAAATTAGGAAAGAAATAAATTTATTGATAATGACCACAATTATTTGTTAATTTCCAGGCTAGGTGTCTATGTCAAAATTATGTACTTTGGATACTCTAAACATATGTGAAGATTCAAAGATATGTAGCTTAAACATGATTTCTTTGTGTATTTCTATGGGGATGATAATACAATTAGATGGCTGATTCTCCATTAGAGTTTAACAAGACTGCAGAGAGGCACAAGAGCAATAAACAAAGACCAGGTACCTAGGATCATACTATTAGAAATGTGGTATCATTTGAAATAGAAACTTAAACTTATAAGTTGTATGTCCTATCTAGTTTTATGTATTCATTCTTTCTTCTCCCCTAATTCTGTATAAATATTCCTTTTAAAAATGCTATCCTGATTCATTTGGATAAATGGAAAGTTATATACCTAAACAAGGCACTTAAAGGGGAGGCATCACAGTTCTAGGAGCTGTGTATGATCGACACTTTAAGAACTCAAAGTGTTTAAGTGGACTTCAGGATGTCTTGGATATACCTCTATTTACTTTTAATTAGAACACTACTTGATAGTTTATTTCCATAGTGTATTCACTTGAAGGACCCAGAATAATACTTACTACATGGACTGTGCTAGTACATTCAGAAATATGGGTATGCCACTGAATGAGTAAAGGCTTTGCTAATACAGAGAGACAAAGCGATTCTTCCATTTTATCCCAGTAATGCCTCTGTAATAGGCTGGTCTTTATGGAAGAACATGAGGCAAATGTATTTCAAGGTTTCGCTTTTATTTAGCAATGTTGCTTTATTCAGTCAATTAAGTATACCTGCTCTCAGCATCCAGTGTCCTTTGCCTCTGGTGATATTTTCCAGGCATATGTGTGAAAATAGTTTTGTCAGTAATCTACTACAACTTTATTTACAAAGAAAATCCCAGCAGAAGAGACTCTGGTGGTAGCAATCAGTGACAAATGTCACCCTCCTGGGATGTTCCAGGCAGCAATAATGACAGTGCTAATAGCTCACAGTCACTAGTGCATCCACCAGTATCTAAAGTAGCAATTTCAAACCATGTGTGATACTTATAAGGACTTTTCAGGTCATATAGATATTCCCTCTAATAGCCCACAATTACAAGTGTATTCATCCCTGTAACCTACTATACTCCAGAGATTACTGAGCATAATTCTTTCCTAAGTATCCAAATGCACATTTGTAGTTGAAGGATCATTGCTTATTTGTAAAGGTAAGGATTCAAGAACCAAGTAGATCTCAGTTCAAATCCACTTTTTTGATTCTTACTAGATATTTGGCTTCTATATGTCTTTTATTCTCTGGATAATTTATCTAAAACATTTCTGAAAAAGAAAACTAATAACTATCTGTAGAAGCAGTACCCTGTAGACATAAAAGTATTAACTGTAAGTTAACTTCTGTTAATGTAAAAAAAACAACAAAACTTCATATTCAAACCTTAATGATAAGTATGTATAGAAAAGTTACATCAATCATAACACTCTTGTTTTGCCAGTCCCGGGCTTGAACTCAGGACCTGGTCACTCTCCTTGGGCTTTCTCAAGGCTAGTTCTCTACCACTTGAGCCACACCACCACTTCTGGATTTTTCTGTGTATGTGATACTGAGGAACCGAAACCAAGGCTTTGTGCCTGCTAGGCAAGCACTCTACCACTAGTCTAAACTTCCGGCCCGCAATTACAACTTTTCTTAACCAATGGGTGAGCTTAGATTGCTAAATCACAAAGGGGGAACACCTATCCTACTCCAAAGAAACATGGATACAAAGGCTATCTTAATTAGGAGAGAGCGCCAGAAAACTATGAAACATTTCTAAAAAAATATGAAAAATATTGACTATAAGTTATGAGCACTGTTACTGTTGCAATGATTACAATTGGGTAAGACGTCAGAAACATTCAGAATAAATTCTTAAGGTCAGTGTGTTAGTAATAACAAACACTTGGAGAAACAGACATAGGATGAGTTAGTATCATCTTGTACTCTTACGGGCTACCAACGTCAACTCAGGAGAAAGACTAGAGGCATAGCAGAATAGGGAGAATTCCTTTTCTTACTGCAGGCATGAAATACTGTGGAAAAGGTAGAAAGCCAACAATTACTGCTTGAATCTTTTCTTAAAAGACTTAGGTTCATATGCATAGGTAAAGGTTGAAGGTTATTGAAAAGAAGATAAAGGGAAAATACTTTGTATCTCTTGAGATAAGTTAAGGAACAATAATAGTTACACATTTTATATCGATGCCAATAGTGGTTTCTAGCTAGGGGGAATGAGGTAGAATTTTCCTGTTACATAAGGCTCACTATAGCCAGTCCAGGATAAAAGCTTGCAATACTGAGAAATACATCCCTGAAGTCTAATTTAAGAACATTTACCTATGACTAAAATTGAATAAGGATAATATAAATCACTTCCTCCATACAACTATTCCATCAAGCCTGAATAACAGTATTTTAGCATTCTATGACAGGTAAAATCTAGAGATATTATTTTATGGAGTTGAGATATGGGGACATTTGAAAGCTAAGAGCAGAACACAAGCTTTGACACAAGGCATATAACTCAGGAACACTGATTCGCAACACACTGCAAAGCTAGAAAACACTAAAACAATGGTCTAGAATTTTCTCAAATTGAGAGATATTCAATCCAGAAAATCAATTATTTTCTCTCTGTCTTTATTTCTCTTTTTCTTCCCTTTGTTTGTATTTATGACTCTCTTTCATTCTCTAATGTAAGTAAAAAGTAAAATTGAAAAGAGCCATGCAGACAGGAGAAATTACCCTCATTTCTAGTATGAGAATTACTGTATACGTTTCCATAGAACTAATGGAAGGTAGAAGAAACTGAAATTATGAAATCATCAGCTGAGAAGTGTGGCAATTGAACATTTTTTTACAAATACAAAGATAAAGTAAAAATTGTTCTAGGAAAAAAACTGAATTTTCTGCAAAAAAGCACAAAGAAATAAAAAAAACAGTTCTGAATAATGAAGGAAGATAACATTCAGAAGTTGGAATCCACACAAAGCAATGAATAATTCAAAAAAAGTTAGAAAATGATCATCATTATATAAAGACGTGTTTCTAATTTTTTATTTCACTAAAAATACCTGACTTTCCAAACTAATAGTATGAACATTATGGGAGTCTGAAGTATATATAGAGAACATCAGTAATAAAAGCAATAAAAGGTATATATTTAGTGTGTATTGCTATGTATTTTACTATGCATGAAGTAGAATATCATTTATTGAATATGCGTTGGTATGGGTTAAAAGTGTGTATACTAAACACTAGGAAAATGTTGAAAAGTTTGTGATATGTATTAAGATAAAAGTTCAATTAGGATAGAAGTATATTTAGTTCATACAATAGCAATAATGTTTGTGGTAATTGGCTAGGAAAAAGTTTTCTCATCCAAGTATATTAATGCTAACACTTTCTTTCATTGAGCAAGTAATGCAGAACACAAAAGGACCTTATTTCCTAAAGAGACAAATTCAAATCTCAGAATAATAGGGCTGCAGTACTTTTTAGATTCTTGAATTTGTTGAAATTTCAAGTTTATCTTTAACAAAGAAATTTGGAGATTCAGATACTCAGCTACAAGAATCAGGGTCAATTAAACTTTAATATACTTGTAGAGTACAATACAAATAGGGCTGTATCACAGAATTCTGTGGGAGTGTTTGACAGCAAATTGAAAGGATGAAGCCAGTAGTTTGGCCTAGTGGTAGAGTGCTTGCCTAGCATGCACGAAGACCCAGGTTCAATTCCTCGGTTCCACATACATAGAAAAAAGCTGGAAGTGGTGCTGAGGCTCAAGTGGTAGAGCTCTAGCCTACCACTCAGTCTCTGAGCTCAATACCAGGACTGGCAAAAAAATGAAAGGATGAAATAATTTTCAGGAGCCAAATGGATATAGGATTGTGTAGGAGATGATTGTATATAACATGTGAAGATAAATTCTACTATGTTAAATTGTCTATTTAATGTTCGATTGCATATGTTATAGGACTAAAATAGACACAGTGACAGAATCTAGGAAATAAACTAAAGCTTCTTTGAAAAAATAAACCAGATTCTTCATATAAGGGGTGAAAATATGTATATATATAAATACGCATATATACATATATAAGCTTCAAATTAAACGAATTTAATGCCATGAATCACATAGGGGAAACTTTAAGCATCCATGTGCATTTCTTTTTTTATAGTTTCCCTATACAGTGGTTATTGACAAACTGCTAAAGGAAAGGAAGAAATTTTTGTGTGTGGTCTCTCTTAACTATATCAATTTTAAGTGAAAACATCTTATGTGTTAATATAACAGTAATAAAATTTCCCTCCCCATTTTCCAAGACAGCTAATTATATGCAGTCTTGAGAGAAAACTTTTAACCAACACTAACATTTAAAAATCTTTGCCAAAATCGCAAAATTATAGGAATATAAATTTACATAAAATTATGGATGCATTCATCTTCAACATAACATAAATTTTCACTGGTGAAACTAAATAAAAAATCCATTTTTTCAATGAATTAGTGAATATAGGATAACCTATGAATTAACGTTATATTATGAAGTGTGTTTCAGCATGAGAATGACAGAAACATGAAGTTACCAAACTAACCTAGTAATTAAGCAAACTCAGTAGAAAAGAAGGCTTTCATACTGAATATGTTCTTCAGGTATTCTTTTTTTGTTTTTTATTGTAATGTATAGAGGGGTTACAGTTATATTCACCAAACAGTAGGTGCATTACTTCTCACACATTGATACCCCTGCTTACGATTTTTCCCAATTTGCATTCCCCTACCCCTTCCAATGTACATTTCATAAGGAAAAAATAAAACTCAGAAGGGATTGTAACATATTAGACAGTAGAACGTCCCTTGAAGAAACCAACACGATGCTTTTGTGTTTATTGAAAAATTACAAGCAACATTAAAATACAGAAAACTCACTAAAATACCCAGTTAGTAATATGAGCAGGAAGTAGTTTTAGATCCATAAAGAAATCTTCAAAATTGAGATGATACATGTTTACAAAAGAGACCCTTAAGCTCTATTGAAGAGATTCTGGCTTAAGGTAGACAAATTCATCTTCATATCCTTACATGGCTCAAGAGAGAGAAAAAAATTAAACTGTCCTATGGCGATGTGTTATGCACACCTGAATACGGTTTTGAGTGTTCTTAATTTATGAAACTCTTATGTTACAACTGTTGAACAAGAAGTGTATTGGAGAGGACAAGAGAGGGAGTGGGAGAAGGAAACTGAAAAAGAGAGAAAAAGGTTATTGTATGGGAAAGAGATATGAATAAATACTTTAGCTAAAATAACTATAATTAGAAAAGGAATACATCAAAGTTGTTCAACAGCATTAAATATTGAGAAAATACAGATAAAGGCATCTATTCTATATGATTGAACACTGATTTCTTTGGGTTTAAGACTTATAGAGTTAGGATGAGCAGGTTATTAGTCATTTTTTTTGTTCTAGCTTACAAAAAGCATGCTGTGCAGCATTCAGTTACTAGAAGTGCAGCAATAAGTTCTCTTAATTAATCTCTCTTCCTTCCTTCCACTTCCCTCCGTTTTATATTAACCTATCAGTTTCTATTGTACTTGTTCTGTCTTCCTGGACAACCCAGACTAACACAGTGTCATTTCATAAATTAATAATTAAGCTGGACATGGTGGTGCACAGTAGTACTGTTAGTTATTAGGAAAATGAGGCATCAGATTGGTGAATTTGACACCTGGACTACACATCAGGCTGTCTCTCAAAAAAGATGAAAGAGAAATTAGTATAAAACAAACTGTACCCAAAAATGGCCTATAGACACATGAAGAAATGCACAACATCTCTGGTCATAAAAGAAATGCGAATCAAAATAACTCTAAGATTCTACCTCACTCCAGTTAGAATGGCCAGGATCAAGAAAACTAATAACAACAGATGCTGGAGGGGATGTGGCCAGGAGGGATCACTATTACACTGTTGGTGGGAGTGCAAACTCATTCAAACACTATGGAAAGCAGTGTGGCAGTTCCTCAAAAGACTAACTATAGAGCTCCCCTATGACCCAGCAATTCCACTACTTGGCATTTACCCAACCATCCAGAAACTAGGGCATACTAAATCCAGTAGCACAACAATGTTCATTGCATCACTATTTACCATAGCAAAGATATGGAACCAAGCCAGATGTCCCTCAGTTGATGAGTGGATCAATAAGATGTGGTGTTTGTACACAATGGAATTCTATGCTGCTGTCAGAAAGAATGACATCGCCCCATTTGTTAGGAAATGGAAAGACTTAGAAAAGATCATATTAAGTGAAGTAAGCCAGACTCAAAGGAACTTAGGCTCAATGGTTTCCCTCATTTGTCATAATCAGTAGAAACCTTGGGCTCTACTAGCAGAGATTTGCAATAGAGCAAAACCTTGATACAAAAGGCCATATAGTAGGAAGCTAAATGAAAGAATCTCTAGGATATAGATACATAAGCCATATAATGAATGATTGTTGTTTTTAAGGTACTATGTTATCTCTCATCTCTTTTGCTGTCCCTTGGTTATCTCATATTGTTACAGTATCTCACGTCGTTACCTGGTATATCTGATATATTTGTATTTGGTTATTTGAAATTGGATAGGGAACGGGGGAAAACAAGATGAGGAGAGGTGTTGGGGGGAAGGGAAATGGGGACCAAGACCTGTGAAAGGGTATCAATGTATGGGAATTAATGCACCATCTATCTGGCAAATATCATGTAACCCTTCTATTAATTACAATGAAAATATATGAAAAAAAAGAAATGTATGAAATTGCCTGGAATCACACATTGATTAATTAACTGTGATTTATTGGCCATCTACTAGGCCAAGTATACAGGAAATAGAAAAATATACAGGAAATAGGAAAGTTAAATAAAGGCAACTCCCACCATAAAGGCATTCAATTTCTCAGGTGTGAAAGAAAAGCCCTCAAAAATGTACAAATTATTTCATGAAATGCATGGTAGCTGTAAGAAGGAAAACGTATAGCATCTTATAATGAGATCCATCAAGTGCAACTGACTCATCTGGAGTGACTGAGAAGATGTCTATGGAACAGTGGTATGCACACAAAGACCTGAACTTTGTGTAGAATGAGCAAAAAGAACATGGCAACTAAAGAAAGTAAAACACATCTTTATATTGGCAACTGTTCAAAGCAGAGGAGGGGAGTAATGAAACAAGATTGTAAAAGGAGCTGGGGATCATACAGGACCTTCTAGATAATGAGAAGGGCTAGTAGATTGAATTATTGGTCTCCATTCCTTGTTCGTCTACAGTTGAATTATGTATCTGCTCCTTGCCATGGCTTCCTGATAGGCTTAAGTAAGCTATTGTCTCATCCCTTGATTTTTATGTGTTTTGGTGAGAGATGGAGTTTCACTCTGTAGCCCACAAAGATTACTAATTTCCAATTCTCCTCTAGGCATTCACATAAAGGAGAATAGTCTTAGGGAAGGAACACAAAAGTGCAATGCTTATGTGCCTCTGATCACATAAAATAAAATGAACTTCAGGAAATAGAAACAAAAAAACCCAAACTTTAGCACATAAACATATCTTAGACTGTAACTCATAATGCAAGAAAACAGCAAAATAACTTTTGTTACATAAAACTTAAATTAATCTCAGGGGCCTTAAGACTAATGAAAAAGAAAGCAATCTCAGAATGTTGCAAAATGCATGAATTCATTTATGTTAAATTCTTCTAATGATATAATTATAATAATAATAAAATATTAACAGATACCGAGAATGCTGAAGGAAGAGAGATTCTGTGGTAATAAATGGGTAACATGAGGATTTCCTGTGAAAGAACTTATCTGATTCTTCACAATAAATAATACAAGGTATAAAATTGTGTAGTGCTAAACACACAATCACATACAAATCTGCATTTGTAATACTGCTGAAATCTTAGTTAATATTATATAAATGTTCATTTTATAATACAAAACTATATTATATTCATTCAAGATCTTGCCATTGGGAAGAAGTCACTGGGAGTGAAAGAATTATTTCTCTATTTAGAACTGAGTTAAAAATATTTCCCCCAAATGAAAGTAGCTCTGTGGTATGAATGCAATACTACTAAATTCATAATAGAAAAATGAATGTAATATAGACATACAACAATATTTGTGACTCAAAATATGTTGAGTAAAAGTGGGCATGTGATACATGCACATACTTTAATTATGATTAGATCAACTCTAGAAAATGTAAAATAACTAATGCAGGCTGAAAGCAGATCATTGACTGTTAAAGGAAAAAATCATGGGGAAAATGTGAGAAGAAGGAATGCATCATGGTTCAAGGAAATAGAGTAATGGGTGGTTATTTTAATTCTGGAAATAATTTCATAGATACATGAATGTCAACCCTAACTGAAGTTTACACTTTAAATATTGGTTTAAATGAACTTTATTGCACGTTAATAATATCGGTTTGAAGATATTTTAAAAATGAGAACTGTCAGGTGGTAGTACAAAAATATAAATTTTAAACTGTCTCCCACAATGGGCATGATTAATGTATTCAACAAGAAATGGGGATGTTTTTGGTGCTCTGTACTGAATATACTATTATTCACAATAATATTCATGAATTTGAACATGAAATTACAATGTTTAAAATACCACTTGGTTTAAATTCCATTTATTATGTATGTTATGTATGTCATCACAAAAATAAAGAGATTTAAAGAAAACCCAAATGACTGCAAAATGTATAATGTTTGTATAATAAATTACCAGGTGATATAACATCAGGTTTGTTAACTATAAAGTTCAAATACAGCAAAGTACTTTTGCTTATATCAAGTAAAAGTTTAAATTTCTCAAATATTTACCCAATGTCCTTTGTATAAGGTGATTTAGGCATAAGTATATAGTAGGCATCACATGAAATTGCAAAGTGCCTATATGTAGAATCTAACTTATTTTTTACAGTGATTGCACTATCCTTGTGTAATTTAAAAATGCTACAAGTTTAATCCTGAAGCCCAATGAAAACAGTTACACCTGACTAAGCACTTACCTTAGAAAGGAACAATGGTAACTTAAATAATACCTAAGATAAATAGTGTAACAGTTAAGTCTCCATATTAATGCTATGGTAGAAGATAATTGTTAAAATGTACTGATCAGTGACTCATATACGAATTCATTCATCACTGACAATTTTACTAACAATTAGAATGCTTCTAGGAAGCCAGACCCCATCAACCCCGCCCCCCACAAAAGTGTACATACTTTAGGATTCCAATTTTATAAGCCTGTAGAAAATAGAAAATGATCAAGTGATAGAAACCAAAGAAGTGCTTTTCTACAGATGGGATAACAGAAGAAGGGAAGGGCAAGAGGAAGAAGTTTTGATGGAGGATTATGCTTGAATGTAATTTATCAAAAGTTCTGGTTGAGGTTTAGTTCCCAGAATCAACATTATGTTCAAGCGTGGTGAAACTTAAAAAGTGGAGCCTACTTGGAGGTAAAGGGGCTATTATTACTATTATAAAAAGATTGTTGCTAATTTCTAGCAATTTTTGAGGATTGAGATAGGGGATTCATGCCAGATAAGGTAGGAATAAGGATTTCTGGAAGAGGGGTGATTATTGGCAAAAGGAGTAGAAACTTGGGCCTTTTCTTCTTACCTTGTCATTTCCTCTAGGCCTAAGATGACAGAAATTCTTCCGTATCATTTTTTTCATTGATAATTGTAGTCAAATTCCATATCTATTAGGATATGGTACTTTCTTACTCGTCTTATATCCACTGAAATCGAAGTGGTATCCCACATAGCTCCATGAATATTATATATACTCTTCCAGAATACTACCATGCCACACCCTTCAACCATGACTGGACAGTCAGATCTCTCCAGCCAATGGAGGCTAAGGAGATTCTTAGGTGTCATAATACGCTACTTCTGACATATGAATAATAGAAGTTGCCAGAGAAACCAAGATGAAACAAGAAGGACTACATACTAACCAGTGGATAGAGAAGATACTGAAAAAATTCACAGTCTGGTTTAGAAATTCGGCTTCTTAAATCAAACCAAAACACAAATCTCTTTTCTACGTCACACTTATTTCTGTAGCCATATTCACTTTTGGTGACACATATAGTAAGAAGTTTGATCATTGTCTTCAACATTATTTCTCAATGTTGCCCATTCTCAGTGTTTCATTCTGTTTTCTCTCTCTTCCATAGCCGTTGGTAGCTCTTTGATCTGATCAGAACTACATCCCAAAGAATTATATTATCTGTATATCAGTGGATATGAAAATAATCCTATAAAAAAACAAGACACACCTCAGGAATAAACATCTATCTACTTAATTGCATTAAACATTGCTGATTGTGATTGTGGTATTCTACCAGTACTATGATTTATAAACAAAGATTTACTGCCCATTCACAAATATTGACCTTTTTTAATTGTCGACATTATGTATAGCGGGGTTACAGTAACATTCGTCAGGTATCAGGGGCATTACTTCACACACTGATACCCCTTCTCGTGATTTTGTTCCCATTTCCCTCCCCCCACCCCCTCCCAATCATCTTGTTTCCCCCATTTCTTTTCCTATTTCAAATAAACAAATAAATGTATATACAATATGCCAGGTACCAAAGTCAGATACAGTAAAATATGAGAGTAACCAAAAATAACAGTACAGGTATATTTTAGATATGAGGTCTTTGTCCATTGTATGGTTAGTGAAGACCTTCTCCCACTCTGTAGGCTTTCTAGTTAATTTGCTAGCTATGTCCTTTGCCATACAGAATCTCTGCAGTTTAATGCAGTCTCATTTGTCCTAACTTCCTTTAATTTGTTATGTTTCTATATATTTATTAAGAAAGTTTTGACCTGTACCCAGGAGAAGTAGTGTATCTCCTATTCCTTCTTGTAAAGTGTTCAGGATATTTGCTTTTACCTCAAGGTCTTTGATCCATTTTGAATTAATCTAGCTGCAGGGTGACATAGATCTATCCAACTTTAGTTTTATGCAGGTTCTTAACCAATTCTGCCAGC
This sequence comes from Megascapheus bottae, assembly GCF_031878675.1. Taxonomy (NCBI): domain Eukaryota; kingdom Metazoa; phylum Chordata; class Mammalia; order Rodentia; family Geomyidae; genus Megascapheus; species Megascapheus bottae. The sequence goes on along the minus strand of NC_143547.1, from coordinate 100,399,299 downwards.
AACACTTGTTGAAGAGGATGTCTTTCTTTCCTATTTTTTGAATTCTTTATCAAAGATTAGGTGGCCATAGGATTGTGGGTTGATTTCTGGGTCTCCAGTTCTATTCCATTGGTCTTCAGGCCTGATCTTGTGCCAGTACCAAGCTGTTTTGTTCACTATAGCTCTGTAATAGAGTCTACAGTTTGGTATTGAAATTCTTCCTCTGCTGTTCTTTCTGCTAAGAATTGTTTTTGCTATACAGAGACTTTTATTATTCCATATGAAATTTTGGAATGACACTTCTATTTCCTTAAATAATGTCATTGGGATATTGATGGGTATTGCATGAATTTGTAGATAGTCCTTGGCAGTATTGCCATTTTCATGATGTTAATTCTTCCAATCCAGGACCATGGGAAGTTTTTCCATGTCCTCAGTTCTGCTTTAATTTTCACAAAGATTGTTCTTATCTTTAGTATTATTCTGTTCTTGGACTCTGGCTCCATCATTGAGTTTTGCAAGAATCTTTTTCTTCTTTTATTCTGCTTTTAATTCACAGTTCCTATACTAACACTGATTTTCTTCCCACCAATAAATCTACTCACCAATTTTCAATGTTTAGGAATATTCTGATTGTGTTTGAAATACATGTTATTGTTAAATATGTGTACTTGAATGTTTTATAGTGTATTATATTTATGTTACCATCTATTATCACTAATTCTCTGCTTTGATGGTTCAACATAACCAATTTTTACTTGTGCTTTCAGTTATCCTACTGATTGATACCTGTTTTATATGCATACCATTGCCACAATCAATGATGTAATTAGATTCCTGTTTTATGACTCTTTGAATACTTTTTCATATATTTTTTTCTGAAATGTGTATTAGGGAATGAGTTTCTAGGTCATTTATATATGCAACTGTCACCACTGAGTCTGCTATCCCGTACAGTTTGAATTAAAGTATGAGGTCAGAGTACCTGTACGGTTTAATTGTAATGAAGAACCTCTTCCTTTTTATGTATTCCCATGTCCTCCTTTGTGAATATTTTCAAAGAGAGACATTTAATAGGCATCTTATTTTAAAGTATTTGTACAAAGGAGTTGTCATTTGACAGACCACCCCTTTCAACATTCTCTCACCCACCCCTGCCTTCCACCCCTTCCTTCACTTTTCCCAATTTGTTGGTTACGTATTGAAATTTTTGCCATTTACCAAAGCAATTTTTGTATAGAGTGCATCTTTATCTGTTTCATCCTTTTAACATCTTTATTCCTCTTCCACCTATCCCTTTATTTTTCTCATTTATGTGGCTTCTATAGTGAATTCTTCATTGAATTCTCCTCCTCACACTTTATTTTTTTCACCTCTCTCCCTACTCCCATTTATAAGTAGCCATGTCATGGTACTTATTTTTTGTGCTTTGACTTAGTTTTTCTAAAGAATTTTACTGTTTTTTCTATCCATAGATTTTATTATACTTCAGTTAATTAAGTTATACCACTTGGTTGCCATCCAGCCTATTTACTTCTAGATTCATAGGCACATTCCAGTTCCAACAAAAAGAAGTAAATCATGAAACTTATGTTGTTCTGGATAGGCTTAGTTCAGTTAATATAAATTAAGGCTTAAAAGTTTCTGCACAGCAAAGGATATAGCTAACATGATAAATAGAAAGATCACCGAATTTGGGAGATTTTTACCAGCTATCCATTAGATAAGGGCCTAATATCCAAAATATATGTAAAGTTCAAATACTGAACCCTCAATGTAACAACAATTCAATTAATATATGGGCTAATGACTTAAAGAGACACTTCTCATAAGAAGTAAGATTGGCTAATAGACAATGAAGAAATATTTAACCTATTTGGCCCTAAAAGAACTGCAAATCAAAACAACATTTTGATTCCACCTCACCCAAGTTAGACAATAACTAACAAAAACATATGCCAAAAAGGAATAACAAGTAGCCAAAAGGGAACACTTTTACACTGCTGGTGGGAATATAAATTGTTAAACCTCTCTAGAAAGCATTAAATAAACATAGAAGTACAAAAAGTTAACATAGAACTACAATACGACCCAGCAATTCCACTCCTGGGCATTTATCCAATGGAGCACAAACAAGGATATTGTAAACCTACCACCATAAGCACATTTATTATAGCATTATTTACCATAGCCAAGATACGGAGTTAGCCAGATGTCTCTCAATGGACAAATGTATCAAGTAAATGCAGTACATATACACAATGGAATTCTACTCATACATCAGAAAGAATACTATCATGCCATTGGTAAGTGGCTCAATTCAAACATTCTTACCTTCCACCGCAAAACACAATTTCAGTGGGAGTTAAAATTTATGTATATGTATTATGGAGGAGCTGAAATTGGACTATAGCAATAATTTATTTTGATTTATTTTATTTATATTTTTGCCAGTCCTAGGGCTTGAACTCAGGACCTGAGCACTGTCCATTGGACTTTCTCAAGGCCAGAGCTCTACCACTTGAGCCACAACACCACTTGAAACTTTTTCTCTGTATGTGGTATCAGGAATTGAACCCAGGGTTTTGTGCATGCTAGGCAAGCACTCTACCACTGGGCCACACCCCTGGCTTGAGCAATAATCTTTTAAAATTATTTTAGTTGAAATTCATTTTATATTTTTATTACATTTTAAAGAGCATCATCTATTAGTTGTACAAGGGAGTTTCACTTTGGCATGTCATATATGCTTATGTTACTAGTTCACAGTCATTTCCATCACTCTACCTTCCCATTCTCCAAGACAAATCAAACTCAACAAGCTTCACTTTTACATTTTCAAAAATGTGCATGAAATATTTTCACCATATTCATATTTAGAAATGTGAATCTTTATACAACCCAGTCATTACAGTGAGGTCGTTTCTGGCAGATGAACCAGGTTTACAGACTCCAGACTGTTTATGTAGACTACTAATCAGTGAAAAATATCAGTTATGATATTTCCATGCTTTCATTCTATTTAATTGATTATATCCACAGCCCATCACATCTTGTCACCTGGCCTCTTATTTTTCTTCCCCTTTAGTTTCATATTCTTTTTGTTTTCTTTCTGAAACCAAGATTCTACATACAAGACAAAACAGAGTATTTGCTCTTCTGAAAATGGTTTACTGAACATGTTACTCTTGAGCTACATTCATTTTCTACAACTAAGACAGTTTCATTATTTTAAATAAATGCCTCATAATATTATAACAGACAGGGCAAATCCATGTTCAATTATCTGAGGAACTTCTATACTAATTTTCACAGTGGCTGGAGTAATTCAAATTCCCACCAAAAGTGTATTCTGAATTTTATACAAAATTCTTTCTCTCATACTGTGATTTGAGCTCATGGGTTTAATTATCCTTTGTTTGCTTTCTACTGGCTTGGTTAGCATTCTAAAACTTGAGCTATGCATCCAGCCTTGCTTTTTGCTACTTATTTTATTAATAGTGTCTTTTCTTCCCAGGTCTCAGTATTACATGTGTATCACTGGCACTAGTTTCCACAGATAATTTCTTGGTATTATCCATTCTGAATGGAATGAGATAGAATTTCAATGATCACTTGCTTTGCATTCCATGTATTTATCAGTCTTTTTTTTTCACAGATGAGGACTGAATACAGGGCCTTCCCCTTGGAGCAAGTGCTCTTCCATTGAGCTAAATCCCCAGCCTCTCTGTGTTTTTGTTTGAAAACTGTTTGTTCAATTTACTGCATAGTTACATTGTTGAATTTTCAATACCATGCTAAATAAGAATGGTAAGAGTAAACATCTTTGTCTTCTTTTATTCTCGATGCTTAAGGAAAACCAGTTCAAACTTTATCATTATACTTGTAGTTATGTGGCTATTCTATATCAAAGTTATCAGGTTTTGGTCTATCTGTAGCACTCAGAAAGTGTTTAGCAGGAGTGGAAGTTGAATTCTATCCAAAGCATTTTTTAATTGATAGGCTTCTTTGATGTTGCTACAAGATTTAATGATGTAAGTAGTAACTGTTTTTTAAAGGTGTCATGCATCTTAACTAAATACATGTAGACTTCATTATGGACTAAACACCTTTTGCAAAAGTAGTAAATCAATTTTCCCATAATATGAATCATATTCCATTATCCCTTGCTTGCTTGCTTCTTTTCTTATTTTTTTCTCTTCCCTTCTTCATTCATTTTTTTCTCTTCTTTCTTTGTTACTCTCTTTTCTTCTTTGTCTATTCTTCCATCTCTCTGTCTGTCTGTCGGTCTGTCTCTGGATCATTCTTGGGCCTTGAGACCTACCACAACAGTGCTTATTAAATATAAAAACTCCTGGATTGAGCTACATATCAATTCCAATTTATAATTTCTGCTTATAGTTTTATTTAACCTTTAGTTTAGACGAAAATTCTTTATTCTATTTCATTTATTACTACTCCACTTTTTGTAATCTCCTTCTAATTACTAGCTTCAATATTTATCTTAAATTTTAATTAGCATCCATTTGTTTTACAAGGAAATTTCTTTGTCATGTCCATAGATGTATGCAGTGTATCTGCATCAGATTGGTTCTCTCCTTTATTGCCGCTCCGTCTTTGCTCAGCCTTTCTCAAACCAGTTTCAACAAGGATCACTGCTCTAGTTTTCACACATATACATAAAAGATTTCCAATATTTTATTTTTTATCTTTTGTGGGTCATGGGGCTTGAATTTGGCCTGGGCACTGTCCCTGAACTCCTCAGCTCAATGCTACCACCCTACCCCTGGGACTGGGCATAGTCTCTGAGCTCTTCAAGTCAAGGCTAACGCCCTATGCTGGAGCCAATCCCCATTTCCTGTTTTCTAGGGGTTAATTGGAGATACGCGTCTTAAATCCTTCTGTGCCTGGGCTTTCTTTGAACCTTGAGCTTCAGATCTCAGCCTCCTGAGTAGCTAGAATTATAGATGTTAGCCACCACAGCAAGATTTCCAATATTTTAATCCTCTCCTTTTGCCTTCCAACTCACATTAGAATCCTCATCCTGTTTTACATTCTTGTCTTCTAGTTTTATCAGTATATGCTAATATTTCAAGGGTATTTTATCTTGTTATTTCACACTTGTATATGAAGTATGTTAGTAAGACTGAGTGAGTCCCTTGTTTAATCTTAGTTTCACCATGCTCTGTGACTGATGATTTAACAGCTCTCAGTGAATTGCTTTTCTGTATTCTGTCATATTTGAATGTACTGTCATATTATTCACCCTCTGAAATTTTCCTCCATGGAATCCCCATGAAGTGTCACAATTACAAGTGTTTTACATGTAAATATGTATGATACATTGCATTTTTAGTCATGTTTCACTTTTTGGCCTAGCACTGGATAGCTTCAGATATATATATATATATATATATATATACTTTTATTATTCTAGTTCTCTACAGGGTAAAATGAAAAATGAGATTTTTATATTTGGCTTCTTATTTTAAAATGTAAGATATTTCAGCTTTAAATTCCCCTGAATGCTACTTTAGAATCGTTCCATTCAAGTCAGGTTATTTTAACTTGTTTTGTGATGTTTTTGGTGACATATTCATTTTTGAAGGGTTCTGTTTAATGTTTGAATTTTCTAAATATATTTTTGTCAATGCAGGTACTGACTTCTCATGCTGGTAATTCTATCTATTCAGAAGGTTGGGATCTTAGAATCATGGCATAATATTACTCAGGACTCTTATCTCCAATTAACCAACAGAAACCTGAACGGAAGGTAAGGATCATGTTTAGTGTCAGCTTTGAGATAGCAATTCAAATAAAAGTACAAACCTCTGAGTTCAAGCCTTGATGCAGATATACCCAAAATAAACAAAAATACTTATGTTAGTGATTGTTCATTTTATTTTATCAGACTTCTTGGTGGCCCACTTATGATCTGTCCTACAAAGCACCCCATATATATTAAAACAACATGTGTTCTATAGTTCATTGGGCTTGTTTATAGCATTGTTGGATTCTTCTAATTAATTACACCCTTCTTTAAAAGTGGAGAAATGAAATCTATGTCTACTCTTGCAAGACTTCTAATCCTCCCTTGATACTATATATTTATAATTGTTATATAATCATGATTGAATTTTTTATTGAGACACATTACATAAATGTCTTTTTGTCTCTTGCAATATTTTTTTAACTAAAATAGTTAGGAGATGGCTCTTTTCTGCAGCCTAGATTCTACAAAGTGCTTTTGTGGGGTTTAGGGCTTTGACATATCTGGAATCTGTGGCATTCCTCATAAGGAGGGGTGGCAAGTATCTGTTTTTTTGCTGTTAGCACAGCTTTTTTTCTCTCCCTTTGAAATTTTAGATACTTTCCGTTTTTGTAATTCCAAAGTGCTCTGCTGGCCTTCAGCTGTTTGGAATTTGGCTGGAATCTGGGCAGGTCTGCCTTTCACTGGGCTTGTAGATTGTTTGTTGCCAAAAAGGGGTGACATGAGGTTATCAGATTCCCTTGCCCTTTTCAAAAAAGGTGCCACTTCTCTGGCAAGTGTGTCCGTCTGGCCAGGTGTTCTGGCAGCCTCTTTGACACTTTCAGAAATGTTTTTCTTGGAGTGGGATAGTGATTTCATTGCAGATGCTATTTTCTGGTGGGGGAAATGTGTTTTGTGAGGTACTCACAGTTCCCGGGTTTGATTTGGAGGCTGAGACATGAGGATGTGAGGAATTGTCTTTGTATCTGACTATGGCTGTCTTGACTCTGGACTCCAGTTCCTGTTTTTGTTTTTGTTTTTGTTTTTGTTTTCCCCCATACAGGCTCTTTAAATTCCACAGTGAGGGTATATGTACAGCCCCCAAACTCAGCCACTGTCACCACAGCTTTTGGTGCCTCTGCCAAGGAGTGCTGGTTTACCCTCTTATGAAATCAATTTATAATCTTCATCTTTGCTCTATATCTCTATAATTTTAGATTACTTTCCTGGTTCTACACCTGGAGTTCCTGATAAGACCCTGAAACTTCTTCTTTGAGATCTTACGTTGTTCCCTGTTCTCCTTCTGCCATCTTCCTCCCACTCCCTAAATTACTTTTCATTGAATTTCACTGCTTCGTTTGGAGGAATGCAACAGACTGGCACTAAATCCAGCCATTATTAGAAGGCAGAGTTATCTTGACTGATGTGAGTCATTGAAAATCAATTATTTTGATGACATAGACTGTAGCTAGATTTACTTGAGCAACTCTTAAAATAGAAAACTGTAATTCTCTACCTACAAATAAATAATATATAACAACCAATACATAGTTAGCAATGGGAAATCAAAGGAAGGATCAAAAATAAGTCTGATGACCAGTAAAAACGTAAAAAGAACATGGAAAAATAATTCAGAAAAAATTAAAAAGCAAAACTGTTCTAAAAATATCTACATACTATCTATATACTTATATCTATATACTTATGAATCATATATTCAATAAAGAATATAATCTTCCTGAAAAAGACATATCCATGGTTAAAAAATTGTATAATGGCACATTAATTATATTATATGAATTATAACAACATTGACATTTCTAAAATTCATTTATTTCCATTTCATAACTCTCATTCTCAATATTAATTCAAATAAATTTTCACAAACTAGTAATATTAATTTATATTTTAATAGCTGTGCTAATTTTAAAAATCCACAAAAGGAATATATAGAAAATTTACTACATTAGACACTAAAAGGAGCTACTGATGATCAAAATATTCATTTCAAAGCTCACACAAAACCAAAGCTAGAGTTTCCTGTTTTCCATATTTATTGAGGAAAATTAATTTATATTACTTAAAAACAGATGCTTGATAATGTTTATGAGTTTATTCTCCTATAACATTCACACATCTTTGAAAATTACCTGATTATATTTTCATATATGTACATTGAATATTAAAATTAAATTTCCTTACTGTTCCTCTTTTCATTCATTTCCATTTGACCTTATACCCCATCATCACCAACAACACATTTCAGGTCCCTGGTGGTTTTTATCTAGTTGAATTGTTACATAGATGTTTAAAGATTTACCTTGCAATCCTTCTGTGCCTATAGCATACTTTAGCTAATATGTCTATTATATGCATACAACTGTGTATATATTTACATGTATATTAAAATTTGATCTAACTTCAACATATGAGAGAAAACACACATCGATTATCTTTCTGAGCTTGACTCAAAAAATATTCCAAATCCATTCATTTCCCTGCAAATTACATATTATCCTCCCTGATAGTGAGTACATACATATTTTTATACATGTGAGTGTGTGTATGTATATGTACATATATAAGTGTGTATATGTGTGAGTACATATGTGTATATGTGAGTAGATATGTGTGTATATGTGTTTCTGTGCATAATTTTGAAGGCATCTGGTTTATTTCCATAATTTAACTTTGGTGTATATTTTTAATGGCTCTTTAACACAAATAGGTTTAGTTCTTAGCTTTTGTCAAGACCTGCTTGAGATTCTACCTCCGGTAAACCAATTATAATTGGTTCATTTGCTTTCTAGCATTTAAAAGGCTCTTGTTTTGTTCTCTTCTGTTTCCTCTGTCCTTGTGGATTCTAGTGAAATTTCAAAGTAAGTGAAATTAGATTTATATATTGTATCTACCTTCCTATTATCATCTGCCTGTGGAGTAAAGCACAAGAGATTTATAGATTTATGAAATGCAGTGTAATACTGATGGCAGGAATTCAAAAAATATAACCTGCATTTAATTTGGAACAGAGATGCATTTCAATCTTCAAGAAATTAAATCCAAATATAGACAAAATGAAAGAGTATAGGCTTTTATTGCTCTCAGTTTGACATTTATCTATTAATGAAATTATAAACGCCTAACACATTTATTTTACATAAAGTCTACATTGCTCAAAACAAAAACTTTATTTTTTCATTAACTTTATAAAATAATTATAAAATCTTTCATTCTCGTCACAGCATGCTTGTCATATCAAACAGTCACAAGTGATACACTAATAAAGATAATGGAATATGTTCACATAGTTGAGATTCACATTTTTTAATACCAGAGAATAATGATGCTACAGAAATCTGGGTGTACATTGTGACTGAACAGGATAAGGGGCACAAATTCATACAGCCCAAATCAAGTTCGTTGCCATAAGATGAAATTTGAGGGAAAACATATGAACTACAACAGAGTACTAAAGTTGTTGCTACAAGTATGTTTGTATTTTCTGGTAACTTCTTGCTATTTGCATGTTTTCAGAATTTAGTGATCGAAATAACTGTAAACCTGTTGTATGTTATAAATGAATTAAATTTAATACATTTTCAAGAATAAAGATTCATGTTAGCATGGAAAATCATTTTTCCATGAATGATGTTGTATGTATATCCTTAAAGCAAGTTAAAGGAATATAAATTATGAAATAAGTAACATCATTGCATTTCTCTCATATTTATTAGCCTGGATTAGTTTAGAAGGTTTTGTTTAGACAGGTACATATATGCAAAGACTTGACTCCTCTTTCTCTTTCCTCATTCTCCCTGTCCTTTTCTCAAACTAACCCCAATTGTTCCATTTTCACAAGTGTACATAAACCATTTCAACCATTCTCACCCACCTGGACTTAGCCTGTTCAGACTCCCTACTACCACTAGTATCCACAGTTCCTGATATGAAAAAGGTTAAAAAATAAATCACATCACATCAGTATAGGAAAAAGCTAATATATATCTTTTCAGTGCAAAATGGTCTACTAAAATAAAAGAAAATTAGAGCATACATGTAATAATATCAGATAAAATTTTTTTAAAAAAAGAGTAGTTGTGATTAAAATTGTCCTCATTTCTCACTTTCTTATGCTATCAATACTTAACAATTACTCATGTCAGATTTTATGCTTGGTTTCTGGCATATGTATGCTAAAATATCACTGCTGTCTACTAAATCTATATTAGGAAATGTAGTAGATGGGTTATAAATATGCTTTCTTATTCTTCCTAAGAATGTTGGATGGTATTCATTGTTAAGTCTACTTATATTCCCAGTGTTTATCCACTGGGCTTCATTTTTGTTGTTGGCTCTGTTTGTGGGGCTTGAACTCTGGGCCAGGATACTTACCTGAGGTCTTTTACTCAAGGCTAGTACTCCACTACATGAGCCACAGTTTCCCCTTTGGTTTTCTTTTGGTTCATTGGAGATAAGAATCCTACAGGGACTTTTCAACTTGAACTGGATTCAAGCTAGCTCACTGGGTTTCTTATCAGAAACATTTTCTCATTAAAATTAGGATAATCCATGGAAGACCACTTACACAATTAAGTAATTAACAGTATTGCTAACTATACATGTAAATTAAAATTTTGGAGGAACTTCAAAGTACAATGTAATAACCCTTACGTTAATAGTGACAAAACTGTCTGAAAGGACTTGGGGTAGTGAGAAAATTATGGAAAATTAGGTTCCTTGATTGAAATGGTGCTGGTCTGTTGGAATACACAGAAACCTGGTGTTATATACCTTGGAGAGGGAAAATCAGGAGAATACATACCTTGATCTCATTCCCTTTCTCCTCCTAATCTCTGGCTTGTAGATTACAACTGAGCAAACTCAACACCACACCAGATTGACATGTTTACACAAGCCATATGGTCAACCAGTCTGAACACAGAATAGGATTTAGTTGAGGTGGAGAAAGGAAATGGAGAGAATTATGAAAGCTCTGCATCCTGGACCATTTAATAATAAGAAAAGCAGAATTTGAGCCACAGTATAATGTTGCCAGATACAATTGGTTTAAACATTCAAATAACAGTGTATAAATGTTCAAAATCTTAGGTCTTCTTTTTTTTTTTGCCAGTACTGGTCTTGGGCTCAGGGCATGAGCACTGTCCTTGGACTTTCTCAAGGCTAGAGCTCTACCACTTGAGCCTCAGCACCATTTCTGGCTTTTTTCTATGTATGTGGTACCAAGGAAAAGACCCCGAGTCTCAGTGCAGGCTAGACTAGCACTCTACCACTAGGCCAAACTCCCGGCCCCTTTGGTCTTCTTATTGCATTAAACTTTACCAAGTTCGTCATGTTTCTTTTAGTCTGATGTTTCTAGGTCAATATGTCCCAAAAGCAAAATTAGGCATCTTAAGGTACTGATAATTGAGTATATAGTTACAAATATAGATATACAGATATACATATATATATTTGTGTACTTATACATTATATATTCTATATAAATATACTAAATATTATTGTATTATATAGTCACATATAATTTATTAATATTATATACATATATCCATGTATATATATATATATACATGTGAGTGTATGCGAGAGCACATACGTATATCAACAACTAACTAGAAAACAGAGTAGAATATATAGTCTAGGTAACTAGAATTTACAAATCCCTATATAACTATCACTATTTAGTTATCAATTAACATTACAAAGCTAACAAAAAGTTTCATAGAAATGGTATCAATATAGGTTAGGATAATCAGGAAGTAGTCAAAGCTAAATTGAGAAGTAATTCTAAAAACTAAGGGTATGTAAATTCCAATCTCAGGCATACCATAAACCGAGCCTCTATTTTCGTTTGGAATTCTGGGATTTATGTCAAACATCCAAGAAATTGGTCCACAGATGTGTACAGTTTAAAGAATTTATAGAAATTCCTGTGCATTGCCTTCATCTAAGGTGAAACAAAATTCTTCAGTGGGCTTTTGGCAAAATTTCTCCATTTTTAATTTAAATCATTAACATACTTCACTTCAGGCAAAGACAACTTGACATTAAGAGGAAAACTTTTATTCTACAGGACTATTTTAGTGACCTATGTGGCACTCAAAAGAAGGCAGAAAAGCAAGTAGGATCCTCATTTAAATCATTATTATCAAATTTATCATTCATACAGAACTGAACATTAATTTTTCCTCAATATGCTTTTAAAATTTGCCTCAAACATGAGACTAATGCAGATATTAACAGCGGCACTATGAAGCGATGGAAAAGGAATTTTTTTGTGTGGGTCATGGGGCTTGAACTCAGCCTGGGCACTGCCTCTGAGCTCTTCAGCTGAAGGCTACTGCCCTACCCTTGAGCCAAGGCCCTCTTCCTGTTTTCTAGAGGTTAATTGGAGATAAGAGTCTCAGGTCCTTTTTTGCCTGGGCTTGCTTTGACCCTTGGTCCTAAATGAAAGGACCTTCAAAATGGGTGATGTTGTTCTTCGTGATGGCAATATAGAATTCCATTGTGTATAAATATCACATCTTGTTGATCCAGTCATCTACTGAGGGGCAACTGGGTTGGCAATTCTGCTCACTTTTATCAAAGACCTTTATGTTTGTGTTCATCAGAGAAATTGTTCTGTACCTCTTCTTTGTTGAATACTTACCTGGTTTGGGGATGAATGTGATATTCACTTAATGGAATAAATTTGTAATTGCTCCTCAGTTTCTATTTCATGGTAAATCTTGACAAGTATTGGTATTAGTTCATCTTTAAAAGTCTTATAGAATTAAGCTATGAATTCATCTTGGACCAGGCTTTTCCTTGGTGGAAGACTTCTGATTACTTCGTCTGTCTTGTTAATATTATGAGCTTAAGGTTTATATCTTTTTGGTTCACTTGAGGCTATTTTTAATTTTCTAAAAATTCATTTCTGCTGGGTTTTCCTTCTTTAGTGAATATAGGTTCTGAAGGCAGTCTTTTATAATACTGTCATTCTTATTATTTTTAACAATTTTTGTTTCACTGATTTCAAGCATAGATTTAAAAAATTCCCTTTTCATTGTTTTTGTACTATATTGTGTAGTTATTTTTTGCTTTCAGTTTTGATGTTAAAGAATTTATTAACATTGATTTTTACATCGTATTTCAAATGACAAGTTTCACAAACTAGTGTTCAAGAAGGGAATCTCTGTATACAATCACTGGCACTTAGTTTTTAGAACTTAATCAAAAGGGTTTGTATGTCATAGATAAATATTAATTTATGAAATAAAACATTATGTCTATAGAATCATAGGTTTTTATGTCTATATAGTTATGTTTATATTTTCATTACCATGTCCATAGCATTGGGTATGCAAATATTGAGTCCTCATTCTTGTACTCTTTGGATCTAATAGCCACATATTAAGGATACCATATGCCTTTTGTTCCTTAGCTCTTGACTTGTCTCACTCAACATGATTCGCTCTACGTCATTTTGCTTTAGACTTTTTTCTGTGTTTTTTTTTCCTGAAGTTGTAAATGCATCATAAGGTTATCTACTTTAGTTGTTTCTGTTTTTTTTATGTGTGCACTTAGAACTACGATCTATCCTCTCAGTGCTGCTTTTTGCTGTTTCCCAGCGGTTTCATTTTGATGTTTTCATTTTCACTGAATTGTAAGAACTTTCTAATTTCTTCCTTAATTTCTTCTGTGACCCATGTCTCATTCAGTATTGTGTTGTTCTACCTCTCTGTGTTTCAGAGATTTCTGCAGAATGTTTTCTTGTTGAGAACTTGCTTGGTTTCACTCTAGTAGGTAGTATACAAACAATTATGCTAATCCTCATGCACTTGCGTATGTTCTTTTTGAGTACTATGAGATGATCTATTTTAGATAATGTTTCATGGGCAGCTGAGAAGGATGTGAATTGGGTGGTTGTTGGGTGAAGTACTCTGTACATATCTTAAATCCTTTTGGATTATGGTGCCATTAAATTAAGAGGCTTCTTTCCCTATCTTCTGTTTGGCTGACTAGTCTTTGGTAAGAGAGTAGGATACTAAAATCTGCTATTGTTGTGTTTAGGTCTATCCTGTCCTCTAAATACAAAAGTATTTGTTTAACATATTTAGGTTCTCTGTTGTTTGGGCCATAGATATTGACCACTGTGATTTCCTCTTCATGGATCATTCCCTTTATGAATATGCAATGGCCTTCCTTGTCTCTACAAATTTTTATTTAAAACTATATTTTGTCAGATAGCCATATGGCTCCTTTTGCCTTCTATACAGGTGTCCTTGTATGGGAAACCTTTTTCTATCCCTTCACTTGAAGTTTGTTTTTTACCTTGCCCAGGCCCTGAGTTTGGTGGCATTCTCTGTTATTATTTTTACTGCATCTGTTGTTGATGCTTTTATTCTTATTCCGTATTGGTCCCAACTATGTGTAAATTTGATCTCTTGGCTGAATTTGTCAGTTTCTGGATTTTCCTTTAGTAGGTTCTGAGTGATTTTTCCATACCTTTGAATTTTTGTTCTATTTTCTCTGTTCCATCCTTAATTCTTTATATTCCGTTTTTCATTTCACTTATTCTGTTACCTATACATTCCATTCAGGTTTGCAATGTAGAAACTGAACATTTTATGCTCCTGAGATCAGTTTTCATAGTGATAATCTCGTCTTTTAATGAGGTGTATTTTGGTTCTATTTTTATCTTACTACGGTTTGGGGAGTCTGAGATTTTTGTCCTTTCTTCTTTGTATTCTAAAAGTTGTTTTTGCATCTCCCCTTTAATTTCGTTGGCCAATTTTGTCACTCCTTTCCACCTCCATCTCTTCTTTACTCTCATTTGTGCCCTTCCATGGATTGTTACTGGCTTTTTGTTTTGGCTTGTTGCTTTGATTGTTCATGAATCTTTAAACTTTTGATGTAAGCATTTGGGTTCAAGTATTGTCAGGGCCATGGCCCCAGCTTAATCACCTCGTATCAAACAGGTGGCAGCCTGCGCTTGGCCCTGGCTAGCTCACACTGGATTATTTCACCAGTCCATAGTTAGCTTCCACACCTGTAGGCCTTTTGTGTGGGTGCTTGACCCTGGAATACCTGAAAGGAGTTTGGGTCCAGTGAGGTCGTTCCAATCTGCAGCAGGGGCTTGGAAGGCTAAATTCAAGCCTCCAGGTGGCGTCTGGGCTTTGTAAAGGATAGGCTCCTATGGCTGTGTGGGAGTTTGTCTGGGATGGAGCCTCCCATTGTGTCTCAGCCCTTAAGTGGCCAGTGTTAGCCTGCCAGTTTGCATGTTTGTGTCCTTCACTCGGCTCTGCATCAGCAGCAGCCATGCTTGGTCTTGCAAAATTAAATTCAAGCATTTGGTGAGGGCCGAGGGTTTAGGTGGGTCATTGTCCTGGGGTTGTATGGGATTCTATCCGTGTTATTTTCAAACAGGTCTGGTGTCCTTGCCAATAGCCAGAGATGTGGAGGTCACAGAGTCCTATCATCATCACAGTATAATTTCCAGTGGTGTCTCACTGGAAGCCAACGGTAGGGTGGGGGCAGTGAAGAAGAGCTTCTTGCTTCTCTGTTGTCTTCAAATGTGGTGCAGCTTTTTGGGTGGGAGGGAGGGATCTGAGCCAATCTCTGTGGGTCACCACCAATTCTGGTCTCATTTGGGAGAGGTTCCTTGGCAGTACATATTGATCCTGGAGTTAGTTTTGGGCTGACCGGTGGTGCTATGGAAGTTCTCTGGCTCTTGATGTCTTGATCTCACATTGATGGTCTGTGTCATGATTGCACTGACTGGGTCCCAGCACTGTGAATGTTTTCTGTTTCTGAATGCTGTAGTCTCGCTGGTCGGGTCCCAGAGTTTCAGTAAGCTACAGAGCCATGCTCACAACTAAGCCATGCTGCCAGCACCAGATGGGGGCTTGGGGAGGTCTCTTCTGTCATTATGTGTACTATTTTTTTTTCCATTCCTGTGATGCTCTATTTGTTTATATATTAGTTGTTGTTGATCTCTTGTGGAAAAATTCATGTTAGATAGAATACATATTCAATCTCAGGCAGGGAGTTTGGCCTAGTGGTAGAGTGCTTGCCTAGCATGCAGGAGGACCCGGGTTCGATTCCTTGGTACCACATACATAGAAAAAAGCTGCAAGTGGTGCTGCTGCTCAAGTGGTAGAGCTCTAGCCTTGAGAAAGCCCACGGACCGTGCTCAGGCCATGAGTACAAGCCTCAGGACTGGCAAAAAAAGAAAGAATACATACTAACTCTCTGATTAGAGAGATCTAGGGTAATTCCCTATTGTTTCACTCCATCTTCTTCCATCATCCCCTAAATGCATTTTAAAAAATAGGCTCAGATTATTTTCTATATACCTTTACAGTCACTCAATGTCCTCATCTTCTTCTTCCTCCTTTCCTCTTCCTTTTCTTCCTACTCCTCCTCTACCTCCTTCTCCTACCCTCTCTCTTTTGAACTCAGTATTTGCATTTGCAGCTTCCTTTAGGGATTGGCCACTCTAAAACTTTACCTACAGCTACAGTCCAGCATGTTTGTGGTTGTGTTGGAAATGAACTTTCATAGAATTTTCTCATCAGGCTGCATTTAAACTGTAATCTTTCAGGTGTCAGCCACTTTAGTGGCAAGAATTGCAAGTGTGATCTACAAGTGCAAGACTCTGGACACTATTCTTAAAATGTTCATTTCAATACTCAACTACTTATTGAGTAATCTGAATTGTCATGAATAGAGATGTTATCATTATGATCATATTCTCTTATTGCTGTGTTTTCCAAAAATTTTAATTATACACAATGTCTGACTGTAAATGTCTACTGACATTGACTAATTATTATATGATAGATACTTCTCCAAAAATGTATTTATAATTGCAAGATTTGACATACTGAATTAATTTAGATCAGGGAGGTATTACATTTAGAGGCCATCCCTACATTAATACACTTTAATAGAGTATTAACAACTATGAAGTAATAGAATAACTATCTCTTTAATGATATGATATTTTTCTGTAGAAAACACAAAAATTTCAAGTTCAGAAGCATTTGATACTTCTCTTTGCCCAGTGTAATAAAGTTGCAGCATATCTTCTGTGTATACATGAGGTTTTATATCTTAGTCTTTCAATATTAGAACCAAAGTAGAGTCATCAGAACAACATATTCACTGAAGTATATATTAGAGGCATATAATCAGCGAAGATGACATTCAATGGATGAAGATTATTATGTATAAATGCACAATGGAATTTTACTCGTCTATTATGATCTTATTGAAACTTAAAAATGGAAAGACTTGGAAAAATTATGTTAAGTGAAGTCAATCAGGCCCAAAGTGACAAAAGCTGCATGTTTTTCTTTATATGAGGAAGCTATATTTAACCTATAAAATTATAAGTAATTATGTTGCGTGGTATATAAATGTATGCAAGTATATAACTGTAATATGCTAGATTTAAGTGAAAATTCAAGTAGATTAATTCCTTAGAAATGGAAGGATAAAGCTCAGCAAATTAAAACACCAGGAAACAGGTATTCAAAAGGGAATGAAATGGGATCAATGGGAAAGGAGAAGAATGAATAAGAGAAAAGCAATATGATGTTGACCAAGAATGTACTTGGTTAAATGGAAACTTCTTTGTACAACTACCTAAAGATAAGGTGCTTTTTTTGCCAGTCCTGGGCTTGAACTCAGGGCCTGAGCACTGTCCTTGGACTTTCTCAAGGGTAGAGCTCTACCACTTGAGCCTCAGCACCACTTCCGGCTTTTTTCTATGTATGTGGTACCAAGAAATCGAACCCGGGTTTTCATGCATGCTAGGCAAACACTTTACACTAGGCCAAACTCCCAGCCCCCTAAAGATAAGTTTTAGAAATTTAGAAAATCGTTATTGAGGTGAAAAAGTGCTCAAGAATTGTAGATCGATTTGAAAAGTTGAAATAGATCTCTTGTAAACTCAGGGCTGGTAACAGAAAGCAATTTCAACAGAGAAGACACCTGTCAGCCTACTCAAATTCTCCAAGAAGCCATTTATAAGAATGTCTTTTTTGAAATTTCTGACACTTTTGAATTGTAGAACAAGCACATTTTACTCTCATAATTGGAAAAACTCACTTGACAGACAATAGCCAGATTCCCTTTGTGTAAATAATTTAGCTCTCTCAAAAATTAGTTCAGTTCATTATGCCAAGAATGAAAAGGCCTGCAAGTCTGTAAAATCTATGTACTTAAGAGAGTCACGCTGTGCAAATGTTTGGTGAAGCTCTTCTAATCTGAGAAATAGAATGTACTATTTCAGGTTCCGAAGTGAGTGGCTGCGATTGGGTTTTGATTGATAAGTCCTCTAAGATACCACTAAGGCTTTCGCTATCTGTGAGGACCTATTTCCTAGCATAGTCTTCATCTTCTATACTTTACTATATTGCCGAGTAATTCTGTGTGTACAGATACTTCGAGGGGAAAGAGGGAGGTTTTTCATAGCCCCTGAATCATTTCTTCATTGACATTATTCATAAAATCATATAAATGTTGACTGAGTAGAAACCATGATATTGTCCATTTAAAACGGAAAACTATATTTTGTTTCACTTTGGATAATATCAGTGAAGAATGAATTGTTTCATTAGCCTTTCAAATGCATTATAAAAGATAAAAGTAGTTTGTTTTTTATAACATTTAGAATCTAAATAGAATTGTGAAGTCTTTCCTGAAGGGACTTATAACATTGTTAAATTGGTCAGTCTCAATCATTTATCAAAATGGTTTTTGTTTATTTATTTGCATTTATTTTTGGTGCTGAAATGGAACTGGGTTTCAAAGATTCAATCCTATCCAAATGTTCATGAATTCATGCTTTCTCCTACTTTTCCAGCCACATCAGATAAGGTAAAAGGAAGAAGTGAGATGACAACAATGAGCTGACACACTGCATCAAGCATTCTCCCAGTGAACCCTATTTATTTTTAGCTTCGTATCATCAATAAAATTGTACTATAGATCATTTTAACTTGCAGAGTATAGATAAAAATTCCATCATAATTTATAATTCATGAAGCATGCTCAAAGGAAACAATATTTTCTTTTTCTTTTCTTTTTTTTGAGTATAGGGTCTCAAACTCAGGGCCTGGGCATTGTCCTTGGGCTTTCTCAAGGCTTGTGCTCTACTTTTGAGCCACAGTAACACTTACAGCTTTTTCTGTGTATGTAGTACCAAAGAATTGAACCCAGGACTTCATGCATGCATGTTATGTGGACCCTCTACCACTAAGCAACACTCCCGGTCACAAAACAACATTTTAAAGTTAAATACAGCACTTAAATTTTGAGGTACTCATTTTAATAACTCATTTTAATTTCCACTGGAAATACTGGGATAAAATTTTCTTTAGCATGTTGGAAAACAGAATTTAAAAAAGCTTCCATAGTTAACGAAGTTAGACAATAAAAATGTTTGAGAAAAAGTTTATGTTCACTTTAACATATTATAGATGCTTATTTCCAAAATAGAGAATACAAAATTGTTCTAATATAAGATTACAAGTTGACTCATGCCTATAATCCTAGCTACTCAGAAGTCTGAGACCTGAGGGTTGTGGTTCGAAAATAGCCTGGGTAGGAAAAGTCCAAGAAACTTACATTCAATTAAGAACCAGAAAAGCTGGAAGTGGACCTGTGACTAAAGTGGTAGGACACTAGCCTTGAGCAAAATGAAGTGCAGGAACAGCACACAGACCCAGAGTTCTAGACCCAGGACCACACAGACACACACACACACACACACACACACACACACACACACACACACACACACACACACACAATTACAAGTGCAACTATGGAAATGTCATACTCTTTGTTGTAATAGCTATTGGTCTTTTTGACTAAATATGTCTTGATAATTTCAAATAAAAATGAATTTATCCATGACTGCATACCTATACAGGAAAGATTTTTGTTGTCAATAATTTTTGAAAAGTCAGTGTATACATACACTCTGTAATAGAGATGAGACTGAAACACCACTAATTTCATCACTAATGTTTTAATTACAAGATGTCTGTATACAGATTGACATGTGTGGAAACTTACCAAATTGATATGAAAAAACAATGAAGAAAAATTTTTAACTGACCTTTAGAGTAGGAATTTTCATAAGATTTGTAATTATGTCATAATTTTTGAATGATGGTGGCCATTCATTCAGGTATTTGTTTCTGATCTTAGCCTGATAATTTTTTTTCTCCCCGTCTACTCTTCATTGGTTTTTTTTGTGGGGGGGACATTTTGGGCAACTGTGTAATACTGTTCTTTTTTAAATTTAATTTTATTGGCAAGGTAATGTACAGAATAGTTACAGATACATACAGTACATTTCTTGTAGAATATTCTCACTCTTCCCTTGTTTATCTCCCACTTTCCCTGCACCGAATCCCCTCTGGTGGCTCATGTGTATATTCAGATAGGTGAGGTCTGAGGATTACGCTTTGAAGCCAGCTTGGGTAGCAAATCCTGAGACTACTAACCAATTAACATCCCCAAACTGAAAGTGAATGTATTGCTCAAGTGATAGAACATTAGCCATAAACAAGGAAGCTAAGCATTAGGCATTGAGTTGAAAAAAGAGAAATGAAGCTGAATATAACCAGTTTGGTTACTTTTTTGTATTTCTGTATAAGTACATAAATAATAAATTGTGTACTGCCATTGCAAATTACAAGACACTGCATAGGATTTCAAGGAGCCAGAAATGAGATTTAGAAATGTGCAAAATACATGAAAGTCATATAGTTGACCCCACATTGGACATGTGGGGGCTATTTTTAGATTGAGGATGGTTTTCAGAGATTAATGCCAATGAAATGATACCAAAGATGGAAATGATTCAGTGGTGCTTCTTTGCTTATTCAGATTTTAGTTATTTACCTTAATGTCCCTAAATTTTGACCCAAATAAATTAACAAATAGTGGTCTCTAGAAGGTCTTCATCATAGCATCAAAAAGAAATATTCGCACAGATATCTGTGCTACATTTTTTCTGGTGTCATTTCTCGTGGCTTCATTTACCTGAAATCTTTTGTGAGCTCATCAAATTTATTAGTTGTTGAGGATTTCCTATACTTTCATACTACTTGGCAAGTGATCCAATGACCCTTAAAGTACTTCTAAAAAATTACTTTGAGTTCTTTAACACTCTGTCCCACTGAAAACAATAGTAAAATTCAACAATAATATGTATTGTAGAAAATACAAGTAGTCAATTTACAGAAGCTATGATACATAACATTTTAAACAGGCATTAAAATGTTCAATATCACATAAATACTTGTAAGAGAAAACTCAAAGAAAATGATATTTTGTTACTGAATATTAGCACACATATTTATTACCAATAATATTGAAAATGCAGAGAAACAAGAAATCGCATAGACTGTGGTAAAGATGTATACTTAAACATCCTTTAGGATGAGCAAGTTGGTTTTATGTAACAAAATGAAAAATGGATGTGTCACTTAAATCTAACTAAAATAATTTAATGACTGCAAAACAAATATTCACATATATATTAAGGTGAAATGAAAAAATATACACTTTTGCTCCTGGACATGCTTTGAGATTACATATAATATATAAAATGATAAATACATTATAATTTGAAAAATCATAAGTCAAGCCATCTTAAGCCAGATGACATCTGTATAAATATCTGTATTTATGTAAATGTATGTACATATGTACATATGTATCTGTATGTTGGCCTTGATCTATTCTGTGCATTCTAATTACACATGAAAAGTTCAACTTCTTTATGGTAATAGCAATTTCTTGCCTTTGGGTGATATTTTATGACATCCAAAATAAGAATATGTTTATTTTCTCATTGAAAACTCAGGAATCAATTCTTTAGGAATTTTTAAAGCAAAGTAATTTTATACTCTATTACATATTCTTATGAAACTATTTAAGGAAATAAACCGGCTTAGGGGACTTCAATAAATAATTCATGTGAAACTAGCTTCAGAATTGTGTAGACTAGGGTGAGGGAGGATAGCAAAAATGATGGGCTGAACAACGGGGGTTATGAACGAATAAGACAGGAAATTGACCAAAACAGTAGACATGTAGAATCATTCTCTTTTGCCAAATATTCTTATTCTGAAGAAATCTCTTATCTACTTGCTTGTGTTTGAAAATTATTACCTCCAATGGGTCATTGTGCAGATTTAAGAAGCTGGGCATTTAAAGAGAAGTTTAAAATCAGTTCTCTTACAGAAGACAGTATGAGCTGTGCACCTACTAAATGCTTCTTTATATTACATGTAAAAGTGTATTAATTTGTTTTATTTCATTTCTATTTTATCTCCAGTTAATCACAATAGAGTAACATCCAGGGAATGGATTAATTTGGAAGGTTACGCTTGATAATATATTCAATATTCCAGTAGTTGATTTTATTATTTTGCCTTAGCTCAAAACTATGATGTGAAGCTATCCTTCCAACTTTTCTAAGTATCTTACTGGAAAGAACTCTTGCCAAAACACACAACCACCAACTCTAATTAGCCCTTAAGGAGTTGTTTTTAAACTCTTAATTTCAAGAACACAGATGTAAGCTTAAGTTCTAATTATGAAAGACATGAGCTTCTTTTCAATGTTTTTTTTTTCCTTTCTATTTCACTTGCTGACAAATGAGACCACCCACTTTGTTTCTTCAAGGAAAATTTTTGAAAGGAAGTGAGAGGCTGGGAAAGCAAATGACTAGAGATTGCAAAGCACACATACGAAACACTTTATTCTCTTTTCAGAAAATGATGCCTATGTTTGCAATTCAAATTATGCTTGTGCTTAGAACATATACAGACACATGCATATTATCTTGTTCGCTAACATTCATAGTAAATGAGAGGGTTTATAAAGAGAGAGATTGCTTTAGAAGGATCATGAATTTTAGTGTAGCCTTTGAGACTGGCCTGAGCAACATAGCAAGTTCTAGTCATGCTTGTGCTACAAGGTCAGTGCATGTGAGGCATAGAACGTTTGCTTAAGATTTTAAGAGGAAGAAGAATGATGAGGAAAAAGAAGAGGTAGAAGCAGAAGCAAAACAAGAAGATGATGAAGAAGAAAAGAAGATGAAGGAGCATTAGAAAGAAGAGGAAGGAAAGGAAAAAAAAGAAGAGGAAGAAGAGGAATCTTTTTTCAACTTTATTTCCACATCCTTTTTGCATATCAAAGATAATGAATGACTGAAGCTAGGTGATCCCTCCATGGTGATCTTTACTGAGAACATTAATGAGGATCCTGAGGACAGAAGACAAAGACAGAAAGAGATGGAAAATGAGAAAGAAGATGAAAGAAACACTGATGACCAAAGAGCCAATGCACAAGTAGACTGCTGCCTGCAGAATCTGATAAGGAAAAATAATTTAATCAATTTTATTTCAGTTTTCTGTGGTGCAAATTGCATGCAATACCATGCTCTTTAACAGTGAGTTTATTAGGATTAGAATTTGTTTGCATATTTTAATTCAGAAACTACAAGGCTTTTAGTTGGCTACATCACTTAGAATTAAACTGATTAACTATTACCTACAAGGATTCAAGGAGGCAGACAAATATATGCACAAAAGTAGACAGTCAACAAGTGCTAAATCTAACCACTAAAATTACCAAAAAGAAATGGAAATACAGACTTGTTAGCAAGCGCTAATTATCAAAAGTTAAAATTGCTCAGGATAACATAATTTTTCTGTCTGTATTTACCAAACTAATTTCTAAATAGAGTGATGGAGGATAAACAGTTCCAGAATTGCTCTGAATAGTAACATAGAGAAATGATGGCGCAGCAAAAAGACAAATTTAACTCAGAGTTGGCTAGTCCTCAGATGAACTTTCCCCCATCTTCCAATGGGTTCATTTTTTTCACATATTTTTTATTGTAATTAATAGAAGGGTTACATGATATTTGCCATATAGATGGTGCATTAATTCCCATACATTGATACCCTTTCACATGTCTTGGTCCCCATTTCCCACCCCCCACGCCCACCCCTCATCTTGTTTTCCCCTGTTCCCTGTCCAATTTCAAATAACCAAATACAAATATATCCGATATATCAGGTAACAAAGTGAGATACTGTAACAGTATGAGATAACCAAGGGACAGCAAATGAGATGAGAAATAATGTAGTACCTTAAGCACAACAATCATTCATTATATGGCTGATGTTTCTACATCATAGAGATCCTTTCATTTAGTGTCCTACTATATGGCCTTTTGTATCAAGGTTTTGCTCTATGGCAAATCTCTGCTAGGAGAGCCCAAGGTTTCTACTGATTATGACAAATGAGGGAAACCATTGAGCCTAAGTTCCTTTGAGTATGGCTTACTTCACTTAATATGATCTTTTCTAAGTCTTTCCATTTCCTAACAAATGGGGCAATGTCATTCTTTCTGACAGCAGCATAGAATTCCATTGTGTACAAATACCACAACTTGTTGATCCACTCATCAACTGAGGGACATCTAGGTTGGTTCCATATCTTTGCTATGGTAAAAAGTGCTGCAATGAACATTGTTGTGCTGGTGGATTTAGTATGTCTTTGTTTCTGGATGATTGAGTAAATGCCAAGTAGTGGAATTGCTGGGTCATAAGGGAGCTCTATGTTTAGACTTATGAGGAACTGCCACACTGCTTTCCATAGTGGTTGAATGAGTTTGCACTCCCACCAACAGTGTAGTAGTGATCCCTCCTGGCCACATCCCCTCCAGCATCTGTTCTTATTAGTTTCCTTGATCCTGGCCATTCTTTTTTTTAAATATTTTTATTGTAATTAATAAAAGGGTTACATGATATATGCCAGATAGAAAGTGCCTTAATTCACATACATTGATACCCTTTCACATGAGTTGGTACCCATTCTAACTGGAATGAGGTGGAATCTTAGAATTGTTTTGATTTGCATTTCTTTTGTGACCAGAGATGTTGAGCATTTCTTCATGTGTCTATAGGCCATTTTTGATTCTTCTTCAGAGAAGACTCTCTTTAAATCTTTGGCCCATCTTTTAATCGGATGGTTGTTACATTGGAGATTAGTTTTGGATTGATTCAAATTTTTGAGCTGTTGATATATTTTAGATATGAGGCCTTTGTCTATTGTATGGTTGGTGAAGATTTTCTCCCACTCTGTAGGCTTCCTAATTAGTTTACTAGCTATGTCCATTGCCATACAAAAGCTATGCAGGTTAATGCAGTCCCACTTATCCAGCCTTTCTCTGATTTGTTGTGATTCTTGGTCCTTATTAATAAAGTTTCAACCTGTGCCAAGGAGGTCTAGTATTTCTCCTATTCCTTCTTGTAAAGTTTTCAGAGTGTCGGCTTTTACCTCCAGGTCTTTGATCCATTTGGAGTTAATTCTAGTACAGGGTGACAAAGAAGGATCCGACTTTGATTTCTGCATGTGCTTAATCAGTTCTGCCAACACCCCTTGTTGAAGAGGCTATCTTTCTTCCATTCTATTTTTTTGGCTCCCTTGTCAAAGATTAGGTGGCCATAGGTCTGTGGTTTAATATCTGGGTCTTAAGTTCTATTCCAGTGGTCTTCAGGCCTGTTCTTGTGCTAGTACCAAGCTGTTTTGATAATTATAGCTCTGTAATAGAGTCTGAAGTTTAGAATTGAAATTCCTCCAGCGCTGTTCTTTCTGCTAAGAAGTGTTTTTGCTTTATGGGGTCTTTTATTATTCCATATGAAATTTTGGATTGTCTCTTCTATTTCTTTAAAGAATGACATTGAGATATTGATGGGTATTGCCTTGAATTTGTGGATAAACCTTGGCAAGATTGTCATTTTCACGATATTGATTCTTCCAATCCAGGACCATGGGAGGTTTTTCCATTTCTTCAGTTCTGCTCAAATTTACTTTTTTAAGGTTTTAAAGTTTTCATCAAAAAGGTCCTTTACATTTTTAGTTAAGGAAATTCCTAGGTACTTTATTTTCTTTGAGGCTATTGCGAAAGGAGATGCTTTCCTGATTGTTTCCTCATTCCTCACATTGTTGGCGTAGAGGAAGGCAGTTGATTTTTGAGGGTTAATTTTATACCCTGCTACCCTTCCAAAGTTTTGAATCAGCTCAAGGAGCTTGGGAGTAGAGTATAGGATTCTTTAAATACAGGGTCATGTCATCTACAAAGATGGAAGTTTTAATTCCTCTTTCCCTATTTGGATCCCCTTATGCTTGCTTCTTGCCTTATTGCACTGGCTAGGAATTCTAATGCTATGTTAAAGATGAATGGAGTGTGGGCATCCTTGTCTCGTTCCTGATTTTAGAGGGAATGTCTTTAGCTTTTTGCAGTTAAGTATAATACTAGCTGTGGGTTTGCATACACAGCCTTTATTATATTGAGGAATGTTCCATGGAATCCTAGTTTCTCCAGAGCTCTTAACATAAAGGGGTGTTGGATTTTGTCAGATGCCTTTTCTGCATCTATTGAGACAATCATGTAATTTTTGTCCTTGATCCTGTTGATGTGTTGAATTATATTAATTGATTTGCGTATGTTGAACCAGCTTTGCCTCCCTGTGATAAATCCTGTTTCATCGTAGTGTATAATTTTTTTGATGAGTTGCTGTAGACATTTGGCCAGTATTTTGTTGAGAAGTTTTGCATCGATGTTCATGAAAGAAATAGGTCTATAGTTCTCTTTCTTTGATGAATCTCTGTCTGGTTTGGGGATGAGGGTTATACTGGCTTCATAGAATGAATTTGGTAAAGGACCTTCATTTTCAATTTCTTTGAAGAGCTTGAGGAGTGTTGGTGTGAGCTCTGCTTTACAGACCTTATAGAATTCAGCTGTGAATCCAACTGTCCCTAGGCTTTCTTAGGTGGAAGGTCTCTTATTGCCATTTCTATTTCAGTGCTTGAAATAGGCCTGTTTAGTTGGGTTAGTTCTTCTTGGTTCAGTGTGGGTATGTTAATATTGTCTAAGAATTCATCCATTTCTTCTAGATTCTCAAATTTGTTGGTTTAAGGTTTGAGAAGCCTTCCCTCATGTTACTCTGGATCTTGGTAATTTTTGTCATGATATTACCATTTTTGTCTGTGATTTTGTTTATTTCGGTATGCTCCCTTCTTTTTTTGTAAGATTTGCTAAGGGTTTATCAATTTTGTTAATTCTTTCAAAGAAGCAACTCCTTGTTTTGTTGATTCTTTCTATAGTTTTTTTGGATTCCAATTCATTTAATTCTGCTTTGATTTTAATAATTTGCTTCCCTCTAGTGGGATTAGGGTTGGTTTGTGCTATTTTTCCAGGAGCTTAAGGTAACACATTAAATTGTTGGTTTGCGATTTTTCCAATTTGTTATTGTAGGTACTCAGTGCTATAAATTTTCCTCTGAGTACTGCCTTTGCTGTGTCCCAAAGGAGTTGGTATTTTGTGTGCTCCTTTTTGTTAAATTTCATAAACTGTTGGATTTCTGTTCTGATCTCTTCGATGACCCATTGGTGATTCAACAATGTGTTGTTCAGTCCCTATGAGTTACAGGGTTTTCATTGGTGGAGTTGTGTATTCAGTTCCAATTTGATGCCATTGCGGTCTGAGAGAGTGCAGGGAATAATTTCAGTGTTTCTGAATCTGTCCAGATTTGTTTTATGGCCTAAAATGTGGTCTATTTTGGAAAATGGTCCATGTGCTGCTGAGAAAAACGTATATTGTGTTGTTGCTGGGTGGAATAATCTGCAGATGTCTGTTAGATCTAGTTGGTCTATATAGTTGTTCAATTCTAAGGTTTCTCTCTTGAGTTTTTGCCTTGTTGGTCTGTCCAGAGGTGAGAGTCGTGTTTTAAGTCACCAACAATCACTGTGTTTCTATGTACGTATGGTTTCAGTGAAATTAAAATTTTCTTGATGAAGTTCGAAGCTCCGGGATTCGGTGTGTAGATATTTAGGATGGTTATGTCCTCCTGGAGGAAAGATCCCTTTAGTAGCATGTAGTAACCTTCTTTGTCTTTTCTCACTAATTTTAGTTTGAAGCTTATTTTATCTGATATGAGGATGGCAACTCCAGCCTGTTTATGGGGGCCGTTAGCTTGATAGAGTTTATTCCAACCTCTCATTTTCAAAAGGTGTTTGTTTTTTTGAGTAAGATGTGTCTCTTGAAAACAGAAGAATGATGGAGCTTGTTTTTTGACCCAACTAGATAATCTATGCTGTTTAATTGGAGAGTTAAGTCCATTGATATTGAGAGTCAGGATTGAAAAATATTTATTAGTTCCTGCCATTGTTACAAGCTTTCATTAGGGCCTGTGCAGTCAGTGGCAAATCTAGAGGAGAGCCTTCCAAGTGCTATACAAATGCAATTGATAAACATCATTAATGAAAAATGTAAAAACATAATGAAAGAGATAAGGGAGGAAGCCACAGCTAAACAAGAGGAAATCATAAACAAGGTGATATGTGAAAAAGGGAAGACATAAAGGAGTCCATAATAAAGGTTTTCCAAAGAAAAATGGAGGAATTCATAGAATCCACAACCAAAAAGGTGAGAATAAAGCTGCTGAGCTAACCACTCAAATGGAAATCAAGGAACTAAAGAAATCCATACATGATCTAAAACAAGAGATGCAAGGCATCAAAAATGAGCAATCAGAAGCAAGGGACATGAAGAATAAAGTAGATAGCTTTGATAGCAGGTTAGACAATGCAGAAGAGAGAATTTCCGGGATTGAAGATAATTTAGTTGTTATAGAAAAAGAACAGAAAATGAGTCAATTCAAATCTAGGAAATATGAGAAAACGCTACAGGAGGTCCAAGATACAATTAGGAAGCCTAATTTAAGGCTAATTGGTATTGAGGAGGGTCTGGAGAAAGAGGTCAATGGTATTGGAAATATACTTTAGGGAATCATCTCAGAGAATTTCCCAAATATCCAGAAAGGCAGGCCCATCCATATACAAGAAGCTTTTAGAACCCCAAACAGACCTGACCAGAAAAGGACATCCACCGCCACATTATAATCTGAACTGGATAAATAGAGACCAAAGATAGGATCCTAAAAGCAGTCAGGACAAGAGGATAATCACCTATAAAGGCAATCCAATCAGAATAACCCCAGATTTCTCAGCAGAGACCATGCAAGCATGAAGAGATTGGAACAATATATACCGGAAGTCAAATAACTACCAACCAAGAATACTGTACCCAGCTAAGCTCTAATTCATAACTGAGGGAACAATAAAAACATTCCATTCCACGGAAAAGCTTCAACATTATGTAGCAACAAAACCAACACTACAGAAAATTCTCAAATATATTCTACACATGGAAAACCAACACAAATGTAATACAGAGAAAGACATGGCACCTAAAACTCATAACATCTTAGTACCAAAAAAACTATCAAGACACAGGCCCTAATGAAAGCTTGTAAAAATGGCAGGAACTAATAAATATTTCTCAATCCTGACTCTCAGTATTAATGGACTTAACTCTCCAATTAAACGGCATAGATTATCTAGTTGGACCAATGTGTTCTTGTACCTATTCTTTATGGCAGCCTAAACATTATCCTGTATGTACAAGCTAGCAACCCTAATGACTATACCATTGTCATTAACCACATGTAATTAATAAACTCATCATTCCATTTCCTACCTAGCACTGTTGTTTCTCTGCTTTCCTGTTTCCTTCCCTTATCCTTACTATCTATAAATTGTAGTTGTTATTCAAGACTCAGTTGTTATATTGTTCTTTACTAAGAATTTTATGTTCCATTTCTTCACAATCTAATCTTCACAAATCATGGACTGTACCTCTTCTGTTCAAAATTTGGGCTTATTTCTATTAATAATACAATAGTTAGTGTTCACTAACTACTTGTGAAACTAATGAATATTATAAATAAATTACTTTGAACTTCTTTTGACATTTGTTTCCACATACACAATGCTTGGCAAGAGTTGATTTTATGTAAAGTATGATCCTAGAATAATTTGTTGACATAAAGCCAAGAACTAACCAAGCTTCACCATGTTAAATAAACTCTAATTTCAAGTTGAACACAAGGACGATAATTAATTAATATAAAACATTCATATATCTATTGAAAAATTAAACTGATGCCTTATAAACCTTCCTTATTACTATTCTTATGAGTCTCTGAAAGTATCCAGCAAATTTTTCTCTGTCTGTGGACTTGTTTATGATTTTGTATTGGAAGATGTTACAGTTAGAGAATTGTTGAACGTGTGCGTGTATGTGTGTGTAAATACATTGAGAAAGTTGTATTCATCCTCCTGTGAGTAGCAGATAGTTCCAGTAAAATGCTATAGAAGGATGAGCGAGGAGGACTCGATACTAGCACAAGTAACAGAAATATCTTCAATCAGGAATTATCATTAAGCAACATTTCTGTGGAATAAATATTATTATATTTTGGTTAAACAAAGTGTTAGGAGGTTTGACATTTCAGAGAATAATTAAGCATAAATATGTAGACACATATTTTAACACATTTAAGCACATAAGAATAAAACATAATGAAGTAAACTATACCATATGTTGGTCCTAGGACATGTGATACACAAGCTTGTATCTATGTCTGCCGAGACATCTACTTTCTCACTTAAATGTGCATAAAAATCACTGAGTGAGCTTTTTCAACCACAGATAACTGATTCCCACCCAAAGGTTTTGTTTTATTTGGTTTAGTCAGCAGAGAATGAAATTGCATGTTTCCAATTAATGCTAATCTTATCCTACAGGACCCACATTTTTCAAATACTACCCAAGGTATTTTAATTAGAGTGAATATAATCCATATTTTGAAATTATATGAGATTGAAAGATAAATGCACATGTACTGAGGCTATGTTCTGTGCTAGTCTTTGAGACAATAGAAATAGAAGACACAGCCATTTAAATCGATGACTATAGACTGCCCTTATTATTTGATCCATACAAATCATCTCAATGACTTAATTCCTCTTGGTAGCCAAATTGCTGTTTCTTCACTGAATTCTTGCAAGTATGCCTATCTTTTCACACTCTCCTGATAAAATGAATACATGTATCCAAGTACTGACTTCCACAACTAGACACGGCATTTCTTTAGCTGACCACAGATGGCAAATAGATTTATCTCCATTGTCAACTGGAATTGACATTAATAATTACAAAAACATTATAAACCTAGAACTACAATCTAAAATAGGATGGGAGGATAAAGAGAAGTTCAGAAGTCAGCCTATGCAAAATGTTGGTAAGGAATCATTTTTATCACGAAGATGGGTATGTTTGTGTGCAGGAACACAGGGTACACAATAGAGGGCCAGTGTCAAAGCCAGCTACCTGCAAAAACGCTATGTCATACCTAAAAATTAAAGTGAAAACATGACTGGAGATATAGTTCAGATAATAAATCACCTGCCTTGAAAGTGAGAAGTTCTGAGTTTGAACCCAAATACTACAAATAAAAGTAAAGATACATAAGGCCATATAGGATGATGCTAAAGAAAGGACCTCCTGGATATAGAAACAAGAGCCACAGAATGTGTGATTGTTGCCTTAATGTACAATGTTATCTCTCATCTCTTTGCTGTCTCTTGGTTATCTCATATTGTTACAGTATTTTACCTTGTTATCTGATATACTGTATATATGTTTATCTGGTTATTTGAAATAGGATAGGGAAGGGGGGAAACAAGATGAGGGGAGGGGGTGAGGGGAGGGAAATGGGGACAAAAACATGAGAAAGGGTATCAATGTTTGGGAAGTAATGCACATTCTTTCTGGCAAATATATGTAAATCTATTAATTACAATAAAAATACATTTTAAAGGAAAGGGAAAAGTGTAGCATTTTGGGTCATTTTCGTGTGAGAATTACAGTGGAGAGTAAAAAGAGAAAACTGATGGGGGGAGTCGATCTATAGATACGGGGAGAATGACAAAATGAGTGACATCAAGATGAACTTATAAACTGATTTGTTGAGTGGTAACTCCTTTGTACAACTCTTAAAGGTGATAAGAATGTAATTATAAATTTTAAGGAAAAACAAATAAAAGAAAAGAGAAAAGAGAAGGGAGAGGAAAAGGAGGGACAAAGAATAGAGAGAAAATGAAAAGAAAATGAAAGAGACGAACCCACCCATTTATTTGTTCATTCTAAGGAACAATGATTTTTTTTTCCCTAGGTAGGCAACTATAAACTTCTGACCCAAACCATCTTCATCTGATTCCAACTCTTTTTTCTATCAACAGATTGGAAGGTATATTCTCTTCCTTTAGAGAGAGATCCATAGCAACAATATCCCTAAATAAATCAACTCAGCCATTTCATTGATGCCCCCTTAATTTATCATTCCTTGTTTCACTTTCCCAGAGATGCTTCTTTTTGTTCATAAAATATCTGTTTATTAAAGTTATGCCAGTGTGTTGTTTATAAGCTTCTAATACTGAATTCTGAGTTTAGTTTTGCGTTTCTTCATATTCTTTCCTCTTACTTGGCATACACTTCTGAGAGATATTTCTACAAACCTGTGATTTTTACCTTACTTGTCCAATATTACACCAAACACAATCTTCTCTCATAG
Organism: Megascapheus bottae; assembly: GCF_031878675.1. Lineage (NCBI taxonomy): Eukaryota > Metazoa > Chordata > Mammalia > Rodentia > Geomyidae > Megascapheus > Megascapheus bottae. The sequence continues at coordinate 100,366,989 of NC_143547.1, read as the reverse complement.
TAGCACATGTATGTGAGTCTCAAAGAGAGAAACTTTATTTATTCTTCATATTATCTCTATCATCTAACTAGGTCAGGTGACTACATATTTACAACCTTCTTTCTTCTACTATCCTAATACTGTAATTGCTGAGTCTCTTAGTTATCCTTTGCTATAGTCTTTTTCTAAACCAAAAAGGAAAACAAAATATGTTCTGACTGAATCCCTTAACATGTTTGAAACTCTTCAATAACTTTCTGTTACCTACAGCACTGTTTTTCAAGTGCTTTTCTTGAAAGGCCCATGGTTCCATAAAGGTGATGACATTTATTTTGGCTCAAAACAGATGAGTTCCTTAAGGCATGAAAGAAGAAATACTTTATTCCGTGGTAAGCAAAACTGATGAGGTTGGGCAAGGAAACATTCTAGTATCTGACAAAAATCACATTATAGGTGTCCTTTTCTAACTTCAGAGTAGAATCTTTCCTTTATTTTATTTATTGGGCCCAGTGTAAATTTTTCTTGAAAGAAGTGTTTATGAAAAACCTATCTGTATATCTTTGAGTACAAGATAAAAATCCTAGAACATAATAGGTAGTCAGAAAACCCTATTACCTTGTTTCCAAAATATTTCCAGCCTCTTACCTATTATATCTTTTTATATCCTCTTTAAAATAAACACAGCCCTCCAAGCCCTCATTTCTATATTTTTCCTTTGCCCATATTTTCCTTTCTACTGTGGCATCTTATATTTCAATATCTCTAGCTCAAAGAACTCATCTACCTTGGCTTATTATGGCCCAGAAAAAACAAACTCTTAGAGATTAACATTTATAGCATACCTTTTCTGCGATCTGAAAATAACACAAATATCCTCTTTATACAGCCTTACATATATACATATATGATTATTCTTTCACCTGTTGTGTTTGATGTTTTAGGTTACACTGCTAAGCAATGGTAAAGCAAAGCACATATGATGTGGCACTCGCTGAAAACAAACGCTGATCACTTATATCCCTGAAATTTGGTATAGCTTTGGGAAATTTAGCAATCATTACCATATTGCAGTATTTTCATCAGAAAGAAGATGTAAACTTCTTTAACAGATGAGATTGGCTTATATTTCTATATAATTTAAACATAGTAGCCAGCTACTTAAGCAATTTTAGTATACTGTAATGTTGTATTTCAATAACTGAGACTCTTAGAATTTGCTCAAGGTTCTCAGCATTATAGTTGAATAGTTGTAGTTAAATAGTTACATGTTAATTAAAATACACAATGAAATTAATCAAATATAGGCAATACATAGAATTTCTGTACAATGAAAACATTATTCATAGCATAGTAGACTTTTAATGTTTTGTTTTTACTATGTCCTCTACTTGAACTCATGGGACAACTATAACACATTTAGTGTGTAGGTAAGTGTTCATTAAAACTAATCATTTATCTAAGGATTGGTTTGGAAATGTTTCCTAATTGAATGTTTTGAATTCATTTCAATTATGGTATAATTTGGAAGGAATTAAATGCACAACTTTTGAATGTTAACTCAATAGTTTGATTGTTCTTTGCAGCTCTGTAGTGATTAAAAAAGCTGGAAGTGGTGCTGTGGCTCAAGTGGTAAAGTGCTTCCCTTGAGAAAGAGAAGCTCAGGGACAGTGTCCAGGCCCTGAGTTGAAACACCAGGACTGGCAAAGAGAAGTGATCAACATAATAAAATTACAGAACATATTCATAATGCAGGAAATTCTTGCCGGCATCTGCAAAGCCAATCTCTACACACTCCCTCAAGAGATGAACACTAATCCACCGGTTTCACTGAATATTAGTGTTAATTATCTTTGCATTTCACACAAGTTTAACCATGAAAAATGTGCTTGTCAATGACTTCTTTCAATTAAGGTCATGTGTATTCTGAGAAATTTATGCATTCATTTCTATTTCTTTCCTTTTGCTTGCTAAGCAGTATTCCATTGTAAAAATAAACCACATTCTGATAAGCTATGATCCTCTAGATGGACATTTATTTGGTTTCATGTTTGGAGCTATTATAGATAAGAGTGCTATGAAGAAATTATGTCTTTTATAAGCCAATTTGTGGATATTTGCTTTCATGTCTTCCCAATAGACACTTAGAAATCGGTGGGTCCTCTGATGAATATGATTTAACTTCCGAAGAAATTTCTGCATTGTTTTCCATGTGGCTATGCCATATCATAGTTCTGCATACAGTTTGCATTCACCTAAATTTGGTCTAGTACAATTTTTATAGCTGGTGTATTAAATTTGGAAGTTTATCTTATCATGGTATTTATTTACATTTCCTGATGATTACTTGTCTTGAGTACATCATCAAGTGTTTACTGCATTTATTGCCAGAAGCCAAGCTATGACTGGTCAGGTCTTCCACCATGGGCATTTGGACAGAGAGGGATTGTGTTGAGAACACTTTCATAATTCAGTTTTGTCTATCAATTTTAATAATTTTGAAATGAAGGAACTATAAGTTTAATATCAAACTTAAGAGAAATTATTATTTTTATTTTAAGGCTAGTCCTGGGCTTGAACTCAGGACCTGAGCACTGTCCTTAGGCTTTCCTCAAGGCTAGTGCTATACCACTTGAGCCTCAGCACCACTTCTGGCTTTTTCTGTGTATGTGGTACCGAGGAATCAAACCAAGGGCTTTGTGCATGCTAGGCAAGCACTCTACCACTAGGCAAAACACCCTGCCCAAGAGAAATCATTAATTCGAGTATAGAAAAATTGAAAGGCGGCGGCGGGGGGGGGGGCCACTAAAGCATCGTTCCTTAACCCAATGTTACAAAACATTCACAAATATTTTCTTTTTTAAAGTAATTTTTATTGAAATTAATAGAAAGGTTATAGTTATATTCGCCAGATAGAAGGTGCATTACTTCACACACATTGATAACGCTTCTCATGTTTTTGTCCCCATTTCTCCCCGTCCACCACAAATATTTTCATTGGAATATTTACACTTCAGGAATTAGCATTGCAGTCTATAGTGCATTTACTTTATTCCATTGAACTCATTTTACATTCTGTTCATAATCGGTGTCAAAAAGAGAAAAGAAATAACTGCACATAGTACATTTTCAGTTTCTGAATTGTTATGTTGCAATTATTTATTGTTATTTTCTAGTACACATTGTTTTATTTACTCTAGTTTGTTTAAATCTTTCCTATTTTCCTTTTCCAGATAATCCTGATATACTATATTGGTAATTTTGCCCTTTTTAATTCTAAAATTGTGATGTTGATTTCATTGAAATTTATAGGTGTATTTATAAACAATAGCATTTGAGATTTTAGTACATGAAAATAGTTAAAATTTGTTTATTTTATATATTTTAACAGCATATTTTAGTTTGTATTATGTACTTTGCAGTATACTGATGTTATAAACATATTTATCAGATTAAGTATTTACTATGTTTGGATGCTATTAAAAATGGAAATGACTTCAAATTCATGTAATTGCTTGCTGCTAGAATATAGAAATAAAAAATTCATAGTATTTTTGTGTCACTTTTGCTAAATTAGCTCAGATTCAGAGTTTAAATTCTTTATATCTTTTCGTATAAACAATTTCTTTTCTAGGTTTTAAACTTTTAAGCCCTCTAATGTCTTTCATGGTTTTTGTAGTATACTAGATATTAGTATAGTGTTCCATTTAAATGAAAATGTTTCTTTTCCCTCTTCCTGGTTTGAGGGGAAAAGATGTTATTCTTCACAAGAATTACCACTTCTGGCTCTTTGCTATGTATGTGGGGTACCGAGGAATTGAACCCAGGTCCTCATGCATGCTAGGCAAGCACTCTACTACTAGGCCAAACTCCCGGCACCCATGAAGCACTTTTTAAACAAATGACCTCATCTATTACTCTCTCATTTCTCTGTTTTGCTTCCTTCCCTAATACTCAACAGCTTACAATGGGTCAATTATGCCATATCACTTATAGGCACATTTTATTTAAATATTATTGACTACCTACAATTCTACTTCCTATTCATTTTCTTCAAATAGTTTCACCATTACATATGCACATGTATATGTGTTTGTATATATATCTTGTGATTAAATTTTCACGATTGACATGGAATAATCTCTAGATTTCACATATTTTCAAGCTGTTTGGGTTTATGTACTTAAACAATACTTGAGTATAATTTGACATTTTCTTGTTGTCTGATTATCTCTGAGTATTTACCAAACTGCTAATTCATTTATATGTAATAAATTACTTAAGTGTTTTAATTAAAGTTAAGCTATTCCAATATAATTTATTTTCTTGACTTACAAGTAAATTTTTTCTTTGTTTCTCCTTATTTTTGTCTGAAAGGCTTAATTATTTTTGATTTTCCATTTTGTCTCCCCTGAAAATTTTCTAATATTTCTCTTTGTGTTGTCTTTTTGGATTTTGAACAAATTTCAACTTAAAAAGATTTTTTATTTGATTATCTTAAAACATAAATATAATACAATTACTTTAAAATAGTAAAACATTATCTTCATTTCCTGTGTAATGTAACTGTTTTATATTTGCTATGAAAGGCATGAATTTTAATTTTGTTTTATATAATCAGCATTGGAAACGTTTGGCGTAGGTTAATATATATTTAATTACCTGTACATATGAAGTTTATATTCCTACTTATTCCATTACCAGTATTAGGATTATATATAGTATTAATTTTTTTCAGTTGAGAGCCAATTCAATGTTTTTTTTAAGTAGCTAATATGTACTGGGTAAATTATATGAACACTTCTCTTTCTCAAAGATTTTCCTTTGTCATCACCAATTTAAGCTATAGTTAGTAGAAATAAATTCAAGGTTATTGGTTTGTTTTCTTCTATACATTAACATGGGTTTTCTTAGTGCCCTCTATCTTTCATTAATTACATTAGAAAGTCTATTTTTTTGGCTAATTCTGTATATTGGCCATGTTAAATAATGCTGCTGCAAACATAGTTGTTCTGGTAGACTCAGTGGGCAAATGGATCAATTTTATGTGATATACATACATACATACATACATACATACATACGTACGTACATACATACAGATAGATTATATGCACATATATTCTGTTCATCCATCAGAAAAAAATATTACCCCATTGGTAAGGAAATGGAAAGTCTTGGAATAAAGTTATATTGAGTGAAGTGAGCCTGATCCAGAGAAACATAGGTAGAATGGTTATCCTTAATTATCATAGCTGGGATGTGTCTACACATCTACAAGTAAACACACTAGATGGTAAGCAAGGGATTGCAAATGAATGAACTGAAGTAGAATAGACACTATGGAGAGTGTAAGTAGTATAATTTTTTAAAAAGATTGTCACAGAACAATAAAATAAGTAACCATAAATGTGTATTTGGAAGGGAGACAAGGAGACAGGGACAAAGGAATAAAGGGGATAAGGGGGGAAATTCAGGAAAGAATTTATTGTATATAGCACAGAATTGAGAAATATAAGGGAAGGAAGGTGTGGGTGGAAAGAGGGTGAAGATGTAGAAGTGATGACACAGATGAAGATGCCATGTACATATACATAACTTTGTTAAATGGTAAAAAGTTTCAATACATAATTTTTAAGAAAAGTGAGGCTGAGTTGAGTGGGGTGGGTGATAATTTTGAGAGGGGTGACATTTATCAAGATGCACTGTATTCATAAAATATTTTGGTTAATGACAACTACTTTGTATAACTACTTAAAGGAAATAAAATATTCCAAGAAGATAAAGAATGCTGCTTTATTATCCCTGTTCATTAGTTAGTCATGTGCCTAATTTCTCTTTAGTGTTAAAAAATGATAAGGTCATATGGAGTGAGACTAAGTGAAAGGATATGGAAACAAGAGGTTGTTGTTCTTTATATACTATGTTATTTCTCTTCTCTCTTGTTGCCCTTTGGTTAATTTCATATTGTTCCTGTATCTGACTTTGTTACCTGGTATATTGTATATATATTTGTTTATTTGAAATAGGAAAAGAAAGGGGGAAACAAGATGATTGAGAGAGGGGAGTGAAGTGGGGACAAAAACATAAGAAGGGATATCATTACTGAGAACTAATGCATCTACTACCTGGAGAATATAACTCTAACCCTTCTATAGATTACCCTGCCAATAAAAAAATAAAAATAAAGGATGGTTAACCTTTCCTCATGTGTACAGTACTCTATGATGAAACTAGAGTGTGCTTGCTGAATAATTGCCCTACGTGACCATACCTAGTAGATGTTCCTCCTCCTAGTCATACTACAAACATGTAAGTCAATCCTCCTTTTGGTTGTACAAATCCCAATCTTGTTCACTTTATTCAAAAACATATAAAGAAAATATGAATGTTCGAATGTCAATTAGCTACACACTCTCTTATAACATATACCAACTTACTGTTCTCACAGGAAAAATGTACTCTAGAATTCCTAGAACCCCAAGCTTGGTATTCTTCCTGAATGAAAGGTGATCTCTGATATAAGGGAAGTTAAAAATAGGTTCTTGTTAGTGAGAGGCATCTAAGGACAGAAAAAATATTTTTAAAAACCCAAGAAACAAAAATAAGTTCTGCAACATCAGATTGATATTTTGATTTGAAGGGCCAGAGGCCTTGCTACATTTTAATTGACATACTCTCAAATTAGATGCAGTTACTGGCTTATATAACTGCATTAATTCACCACTTCATCTTAAAATGAGTTCATTTTTGGTGAAAGATTCATGAAAGTATTAAATAGATGTGACAACACAAAGCTCACGGTCCCAATTGCAAAGCTCAAAACTAGGCCACATGGGGAAATATGTATAGTTAATACTATTTAAAGGCTACCTTTAATGGATGAGATTTTTTTCAATGTTTATGTAGATTTATATGTGTTTCTACTATCTGAAGAGATTTAAGAGTAGGAAAAAAAGCATTAGATGCATTTGCTTTTTAAAAATATAACAAGTAATATCATTTCTGTGTTGCAGCCTAGCAGAGGCAGGAATTAAGAAGTTTAAAAAAGGTTTGTAAGAAATTCTTCCTAATTATTCTTGGACTCCTTGGGAAGACAAAGCACTTAACTTACTTAAGGTATCAAAATTACAGGTAAAATTACAGCAGCAGTAGTATAAATACTTTACTCTTTAGTAAGTGCTCTAGCATTGTTGTGTTAGAGCTTTAATGCAAGTCAAGTTCAATTGTCATTTGGAGCAGAATTGTGTGGGAAGTAGAAAAGGCTAGTCTATAGATATGCTAGCATGAAAGACTTGACAAAAGTATCCCGTGCTATCACAATCTTGTATGTATATTAAGTGAGAGAAAAAGAAGGCCATAAATTCTGATAAAATGTTGCTTATCACTCTTATTTGAGGTACATGGGACTTAAGAACTGCTATTTTTAATGAATCTTAATAAGATGAAACAAATTTTGAAAACAAGAAATAATATCCATTTAGTTAAAAACACTGTAGTAACAAAGAGTTAGTAGTAAATAATATCCATTATAAAAATAACATGATGTAAGATTCTGGTGATAAAAATTCTATTAAAAGTTAAAGTTAAAATTTTTATAAATGGTTAAATGTCCAAGCTTCTGATAATTATTAATTAATTAGGTATGTGATAATTACACTACCCATGTAGAATTAGGCTTTAAAAGTTTATATAGTTATTATTTATTAAATTGCATAATATATTATGTATAAAATTTTATATATTTTAAAATATTGTCTTCTCTGCAGAAGGAATATTTAATAAACCTTTAATCACAATGGAAAATCAAAATTCAAGCATAGTTAGGGTAATGTTGGAAAACCATTTATATCAATTTCTAGCCTATACAAAAGAGAGTAAAAGTTAAGGAGAATTGGTCTGAATTACAATTTATTTTTACTTTTTTAGTTAACTTTCAGTAAAATAAAAAGTTTGTTGGTGTTTGTCTTTTGTTTATTTTTGTCGTCTTCTTAATTACTAATAACCAGTGCCTTAAGTAACTAATGGAACATTTTAAGTCACCTGAAATTTGAAATTTACTGTTTTAATACTTAGCATGTTTATATGAAAAAATGTAAGCATTCATGTCTATATCATGCTTCGGGACATTGTATGAATATATCTGAATTTTCTTGCAGGATTTGTGCTTGGATAAGGAAAAATATCTTAACTCCACTAAAATTCAAAATTAGGTAAAACAGTAAACATCTCAGAAGAATGATTTCTAAATTGAAGACTGTGTCATTGAAAATATTCTGACTATTACTTGATCTAGTTCTTACTCTGTATAATAATCAAATCTTCATCTATGTACCATAAATGTAAAGAGAATGACATTGTGATTTCAAAATGATTTAAAGATGAATTAAATCTGGAGAAAATTCACATCAATTATATATTTTAGTCTGTCAAATGCTGAGGTTATTATCAGTTCTCTGAGTGAAATTCACATTACAGCTGTAGCACTTCCTCCTATTTCCCACAATTCCATAGCAATGAATTCACTGCTTTGTGAAACAAATCCTCCTGGTGTCTTCCCAGGACAGAACATCCTTTCAGTGCTTCAAATCTTTTTTAGGAAGCATTCCCATTTCTCCCATTCATACCCTTGCTCTAGATTGACATAATTTATTCCTATAGAAGAAAGAAAAGTAAAAACCTTCATAAATTCTTAGTTGAAAAGAAACACTGCAAAAATTTTGAACTTATAAGAGAAAAATAAGTTATCATATGTTTTTCAATTTTACATTGATGGCAGCCAGGGTTTAAGTAGTACTCTAGGAGGTGCTTTGAATTATAGCTTGCATAACATCTTTGGCAGTGAATAATAAATATTGAAGAGACAGGACAAAGGAAAGGGACTTTGTCAAAGTGCTACAGATTATAGAAAATTGAATCCAGGGCAGATAAAAGCTACTTAGGAAAACTTGCTTGTGTAGATTCCTCTAGTTTTATTCCTGAGTCTTTAGGAATCACAGTTGACTTTGTCTGTTGCCTAAGGATATCATAGAGATTCCCAGAGACAAAGGGCAGATAATTTCCTGTACCTGCTTCTTCTTGATTACCTTCAGCTCACCATTCCTTCACATTTTGTGGTGGAATAAAATTATCTCCTACAGTCCCAAATGGGTTCTTTAACAATGATTTATTTGGCTAAAGTGATATGCAAAATTCTTATACATGAATTATTAGAAAATAAATAATAATCACATATTTCCATTATGGATAAATGTCATGTACTTCATAAAGTTTTATTCATTTGGAAATACATCATGGATTTTATTTTCACGTTAATGGACAACTTTTTTAAAGTATATTCAATTCTGTTCTGGTATATGGTTAATTGATTCATTGCATGATACATTTCTCAAGTTATAATGAAGTTCAATCAAAAGTTTGCTTTGATGACACATGCCTGTAATGACAAAATGAGAGGTCAGTGTGACGCCAGGCTGTTTCAAGAAACACAATATTGAAAAAAAAAGAAATTAAAAAAATCACAGGACTATTCAGCATTTTCTAGATGTTTGTTTTTTTCTGAAAAATTTCTCTGAATTAGACTTTCTATAAACAATCCATCTTCAGGTGTACCTGAAAGAACCAATGGAGTGCCCAAGGCATACACATAAATGAAACATCTGCTATCAAATAATAGTTGCCATGTTAACAAATTCTCTGGATTTCTCCCTTTAGTCACTATTGCTACAAACTTGTTAGACACTATTCCATGATTTTAGAATCCACACTATTCTTGTATTCTTGTGCTAATAAGTTGCTTCTGTTTCTGAAAATCTCCTCAGTCATTAGAATTTGAAATCAAGTTATTGAAATAGGCTCAGGACAAGTACTTTGCTATTCTCAAGATCTTTTATCAAGGAATCACAGATTCAACATCATTCTGGAATACTCTTCCAAACAAACCAGAATTGAAGAATTTACTGTGAAAATTAATAATGAATATTGTTGATAAAGATATCACAGCCTCCAATAACACAACTTGATCCTTTGAGCTTTCTAAGACAGAGAAGACTATGCTTTGAACCGCCATTCCCACAGCTAGGCCCTACAGAATGAATTCAATATGCCATATATAGGTTGACTAAAATGTATTATCACTGAAACTAAGCATACAATTGTATTTATAATAAATTCTTACCACATTAATATGCATATAGGAATGCGAGGGTATACATAGAGATTCCTATTATTTAGGAGACTTCCATTTTAAGATATGGAAATATTTTTATTGTACTTGCATTCTCCACACAGCAATTTTGAAAGCTATGTCACTCTCAGGCTATTTTATATTTTCTCTTTTCCAGTCAAAACTCTGAATGGACATGGTTATTTGAGACTTAGATAGGTGAAGCACCAACCACACTTAATGTGGTAGAAAGAGATCCCCCCTTTTTTTTTTGCCAGTCCCAGGGCTTGAAGTCAGGACCTGAGCACTGTCCTTGGGCTTTTTTGAGGCTAGAGCTCTACCACTTGAGCCACAACATCACTTTCAGCTTTTTTCTATGTATGTGGTACTAAGGAATTGCACGTGGGTCTTCATTTATGCTAGGCAAGCACTTTGCCGCTAGGCCAAACTCCCCACCCTCTTGCATTCCTACTTGGCTTTCTTGATCAAGGCTGAATTCCTACCACCATACCGCGATGTCATTGATTACATGAAGGTGAAGACTTTACTACCTATGCTGGATTCAATCATAATCATCCAGGTTTCAGCCTTTCAAGTAACTAGGATTACAGGAATGAATTGCCAATATCCAATCTATATTTTTAATCTTTATTTTATATATGCTGAGTACAGATGTTTCCTGCATATTTATCACCCAATCATTTTGTGTTAAACTTATACCTTCCCAGCTATAGCACTATAAACAAATCCGTTTTTAGTACTACAGGGTTTGCTTGCAACTCTGTGCCATTCTATCAGAGGAATAGGTTTATATAATCTCCACTGAATCAAAATAAAAGCTTACTTCATCATCATGAAAAATTATTCTGGAGCTTCTATTTTACATTTTTAAGTCCTTTTAATACTCTGAAGTTGTGTGTTGCATTGAGTTAGGGTGAGGTTGGTATAAAACTATTTTTGTCCCATAAATGACTGTATATAAACAATGTTTAACTACTCTCAATTGGCAGAATTTCTAAGAAACTTATTCTCTTGATCAGACAAATAATTGCCTTTAATCAGTTAAAAATGTTCAATATACTATGGGTTAGAGTAATCACTGTATAGTTCACATTTCTATCATACACATTTCATTTCTTCCTTCCTTCCCTCCTTCCCATCTTCCCTTCCCTCTCTCTTTCCTTCTTTCTTTCCTTCTTTCTTTCTTTCTCTTTCTTTCTTTCTTTCTTTCTTTCTTTCTTTCTTTCTTTCTTTCTTTCTTTCTTTCTTTATTTTTCTTCCTTTCTTTTCTCTTTCTTTTTTCTTTTTGGTTGCCTGTCTTGAGAATTGAACTCATGGCCTGGACACTGTCCCTGAGCCTGTTTTGAGCTCATGGCTAGAATTTATCACTTGAGCCACAGCACTACTTCTATCTTCTGAGTAATTTGTTGGAGACAGATTTTTCTGCCCAGACCGGCTTTCACATCTCATTCTCCTAAATAGCTAGGATTATGAATGAGCCACTAGTACTTGGCTGACACATTTCATTCCTGCTGCCATAAAATCAACTGAATTTTATCTGAAAATAAAGTGCAATTTGTCTCCCACTGTGAGAAACTGTGTTTTCTTGAAGTCTTATTTGAATAGAGAGTAAGATGACCTATACTTCCCTGCCTGTTTTAGACTTATTTCATTTTGGGACTCGAGTTGAAAAATGACTTGGATATACCTAGTGTTTCCTGATCTTTTCTAAAAAATACTTTTCTCACAAACCTTAAAATCCTACTAAAGAGTGAAATTAACATAAGGAGAGGAAGATTTTTCCAGGAGTTAGTTTTTTACCTAATGGTATCCACCAATTTTTATCCACAGAGTTTCCTTGTCCGCAGAGAAAATGTGAGCAAAGTTCCCCATGCACAATGCTTCTGCAGCTCTGGACAGCTGCTCTCTTTCAAAGACTAAAAACATCATGAAATTATGTCATCAGAAGCAGTTCAGTTGCCAGTGGACCAGCTGCCGTTTTATGTAGACAAATTTATCAGAGGGTTGGATGCTGAGAATAACCTCAAATATAGGGACATTGTAATTATGAATTCCAAATAGAAGAATTTGCAACCAAAGATATCATCAAAGCAGAATGCATCTGAATCTGTGTCCTCTGTTCCCCTAGGACTAAATATCACTATAACCCAAATAGGCTATTTATCTGCAATGTCAGCCTGAAAAAATGTACTACGCATCCTTGATTTTTTCTAAACTATAATTCACAGCTATGCAAACACTAGTGAATGCATGCACACACACACTTGCACATAACTTTTAGTATGTGAGGGCAAATATGGCATATTAGAAAATATTCTAAGAGTCTATGTATTAATGACAACACAAGTTATAAAAGGGATTAGCTGACAAACTATCAACAGTTTTAGGTTACTGAATTTCAGTGGAAATGTCTAATATATTACTGCATTTGGAATAGAAGTAACATGTTTTACATCAGATATTAATGTTTCATAAGCATTTACACTTAAATGGAAATAAGTTGATGACTTAAAGCTGCCTACAACAAATATCATCATGTTTTTTTAGGAACAGGAAGAATTGTCTGATAAAACATATGGCATATATTTCCATTGAATTTTATTCTTGTTTTCCTCTTCCAGTTTTTCATTTTCTAGATTCTTTAATTGAAAAGTCAACCAATATTCAGTTACTCTATTGTGCTCACAACAAATAGCAATTATATACAGATAGGACTTTTACTAAGAAAATATCATGGTGTGCGCCTATAAGATGAGGCTAAGTGAAATGAACTCCACAATATGGACACTAGAGGATTGTCATTGTGATTATTGTTCTTAAGGTGGTATGTGAAGTTCTCCTTGTGATTTATCTCATGTTGTTACTGTATCTGATTTAGTACCTGATATATTATATATACATTTGGTTATTTGAAAGAGAGAAGTGAAGAGGAAAAGAAGATGATTAGGAATGTGTGGAGATGAAAACTGGATGAAAAACACAGGAAGGGATATCAGTGTTCAAAAAGTAATGTACCTACTACCTGATGAATGTGACTGTAACCCCTCTATGCATCACCCTGACAATAAAATAGTATGATTAATCCTTTAAAAAATTTACAATAAAGAAAGAAAATATGGTATGTATTTACTTAAACCTATATAGTATAGCCTACTATATTACTTAGCTGTTTGGTAGAGTTAATTACTCCTAAATTGTGATTAAATGGAGCACATAGTGAATATTGTACATAAATGTAACACAATAGTGAGTATTTTTGTATGTCAGTGTATTGTATAGAAAATGTGCAATAAAAATAATGGAAGGTAGGACACCTTTGATTTCTAGTATGCTCTTATGGAACTGTCATAGTATACGTGACCAAACTGTCTTTATGCAACACATAACTGTGTATACAAAAATTGTAATTCCTAGTGCATAACTGGTATAAATAAGTGCACTCAGATATGTTTGTGAGATACAAAAATAGAAATTCCAGCCAATTATTTTACCTATCTCAGAAAAGATATTAATTACACTCAATTAATTTTTAAAGACCTTAAGTATTAGAACTTGAATGTATTGTATGATGTCTAGTTGACTCTTCTATTGCAAATATGTCATTGAGTGCCTAATGTGTGCTCTCCTCAAGGAGATAATAGTCTCAGACATTTATTTGGTTGTGCTCATAGTCACATAACAAATATTAATTAACTGAATGAAACAGATTATCAATGGTGGGATCACAGAGATCTTGTTACTCAATTTTCTCCTGCATCTTGATGGAAGGGACTCAAATTTCTCATTTTTTCAAAAAGGAGATATATTTCTCCTTTATAAAAATTAAGTATGTTTCCTTCTAAAAATTAGTTGTTGGTCATTCTATAAGAACAATGAAACCCATAATAATGTACATATCTCATTGTTTCTAATAAGGAACAATTTCCTAGGTAATTAATTTCACTCCAATACCCCATCATTTTTAGTGAATTATAAGGGAAAATGCTTTAATAACAAAGTTATATTAAAACCTACATGAAAATGTATAATATAGCCTAACATTTAAATAGTATATACAAACAGATACCAAGGAATAAAATAGTGATTTTAGTACTTATGGGAAACTCATTTAACATATCATCTTTACCATTTTATTCCTTGTTCAATTATGAAGATGAAGTCATTCCCTGAGACTTTGTAACCATCTCAGTTGCCTTTTTGATGCTGCGTTCACACTTGGAATTGCTCCATCTGTCTACTAGATATAATAAACCTTGTTCTTGGTGGGCTATCACTCATTTTCTAAGGTCAACTTCAGTGTGCCTATCTTCGAGGCTTTCGATTACCATGAGACTCACTAGCATAGTAGCTGTTAAGAAGGTTTGTTAAGTAGAAATGTTTAGACAGAATCTTCTGAGTTCTTTTTTATTGTAATTAGTAGAAGACTTACATTATATTCTCCAGATAGAAGGTGCATTACTTCACAAATATTAAAATCCATTCTCATGTTTTTGTTCCCATTTCTATCCCCCCACCCCCACCCCTCATATTGTTTTCCCCCTTCCCTATCTTATTTTTTATTGTAATTAATAGGAGGGTTACATTATATTCACCAGATAGAAAGTGCATTACTTCACAAACATTGATACCCTTTCTCATGTCTTGGTCCCCATTCCCCTCCCCCTACCCCCGCCCTCATCTTGTTTTCCCCCTTCCCTATCCTATTTCAAATAACCAAATATGCATATATACAATATATCAGATAAGAAGGTGAGATACTGTAACAATATGAGATAACCAAGGGACAGCAATGAGATGAGAGATAACATAGTACATTAAGGACAACAATCACTCATTATATGGCTTTTGTTTCTATATCCTGGTGGTCTTTTCATTGAACATCATACTATATGGCCTATGTATCTAGGTTTTCTTCTATTGTAAATCTCTGCTATGAGAGCCCAAGGTTTCTAGTGATTATGACAAATGAAGGAAACCATTGAGCCTATGTACCTCTGAGTCTGCCTTTCTTCACCTAATATGATTTTTTTCTAGCTCTTTTCATTTCCTTACAAATGGGGCGATGTCGTTCTTTCAGACAGTAGCACAGAATTACATTGTGTATAAATACCACATCTTGTTGATCCACTCATCAACTGAGGGGCATCTGGGTTGGTTCCATATCTTTGCTAAGGTAAATAGTGCTGCAATGGATATCATTGTGCTAGTGGATTTACTATGCCCTTGTTACTGGACAATTGGGTAAATGCCACTTCACCCCTTAAAACAATTTACGGAGTTTCATTACTTTATTTTTATTCATGCATGTGAAGTATTTCAGCTGTGAGGATTTCATTTTTTGTATGCCTTACTTGTCTTCCACTATGTGTACATATAACATTTTCATTATTCTTTTATCTGTTGATGAGACATTTCTCTTTATAAGTTTATTTTGCCAGTTATGAATATTTCTGTAATATACAATGGGGTGTGGCTGCCTCGAAATGCTCATTTCACTTCCTTGGATATACAGCAAGGATCTGAAATGTGTTTTGATTATTTATCACAATGATGTGTCTCATTTATATTCCCACTAAAATTTTTTTCTCTTAATTTTTAAAGCCAAGTGTATTCGCTTTTCATATAATTTTATTGTAATTAATAGAAGGGTTACATAATATTTGCCAGATAGATGGTGCATTAATTCCCATACATTGATACCTTTCACATGTCTTCGTCCCACTAAAATTTTAGAAGGATTCTACCTTGCAAATTTACCACATGTTGAGAAATTTTTGAATTAACTAAATTTGTCAAATTTGGTAATATGGCAAATTCATTTGTATTTGTGTTATTCTTGCAATTTTTTATTTTTCATAAATTCTTTGAGAACTGAAAGCAAAAACCCATGAAATAAATTTTCCATGTTTAAATGATTTTTAGAGTCTGTTAAACCATTTTTAATTGGCGTGATTTTGGTAATGATCACACACCCACACACATACACACTTATATTATATAGCAAGTATACTTAATTCAACCCGAACTCAATAAATAAACAAAAAGTAACATAAGTTATATAAAATGAAACAAAGTTTGAGTGAATCAACAGACATGCAAAAAAATTTTGTTTTACTAACTGTCTATCCAAAGTTTTAGAATCATTTGGAAAGCATTCTATGCACATTCTATACTTTGCTGTATTTTCAAAAGTCCTAAGTTTACCAAAATTCATTAAGCTAGAATTGTTAGAGTAGTAAATTAGTAATTATTACATTAAATATACAATAAATTTAAAATTATAATCTTAGAAAAATTATGTTTTTGTGTCTGCTACAGATTTTTTCAGTTTTTCCTAGCAATTTCTGTAGCTACATATTCTTTTTTTATTTCTTTTTTTCATATATATTTTTATTGTAATTACTAGAAGGGTTATATTATATTTGCCAGATAGGAGGTGCATTAATTCACATACGTTGATACCCTTTCTCATGTCTTGGTCCCCATTTTCCTCCCCCCACCCCCACCCTCATCTTGTTTTCCCCCCTTCCCTATCCAATTTCAAATAACCAAATACAAATATATCTGATATATCAGGTAACAAAGTGAGATACTGTAACAATATGAGGTGATCAAGGGACAGCAAAAGAGATGAGAGATAACATAGTACCTTAAGGACAACAATCATTCATTATATGGCTTATATTTCTATATCCTAGAGGTCCTTTCATTTAGCGTCCTACTATTTGACCTTTTGTATCAAGGTTTTGCTCTATTGCAAATCTCTGCTAGGAGAGCCCAGGGTTTCTACTGATTGTAACAAATGAGGGAAACCATTGAGCCTAAGTTCCTTTGAGTCTGGCTTACTTCACTTAATATGATTTTTCTAAGTCTTTCCATTTCCTAACAAATGGGGTGATGTCATTCTTTCTGACAACAGCATAGAATTCCATTTTGTACAAATACCACACCTTGTTGATCCATTCATCAACTAAGGGACATCTAGGTTGGTTCCATGTCTTTGCTATGGTAAATATTGCTGCAATGAACATTGTTGTGCTAGTGGATTTAGTATGTCCTTCTTTCTGGATGATTGGGTAAATGCCAAGTAGTGGAATTGCTGGGTCATAGGGGTTCTATGTTTATTCTTTTGAGGAACTGCCATATTGCTTTCCATAGTGTTTGAACGAGTTTGTACTCCCACCAACAGTGTAGTAGTGATCCCTTCTGGCCACATCCCCTCCAGCATCTGTTGTTATTAGTTTTCTTGATCATTCTAATTGGAGTGAGGTGGAATCTTAGAGTTGTCAAATTGCTAAAAAGTAGAGTATGCATAGTAGCAGTGCATAAGAGACTTAATTTAAAGAGAAAGTTACAACATCGTTGATCTCTGCTGAGAAATCTGTGGTTATTCTGATTGGTTTGCCTTTATAGGTTATTGATCCCTTCTACCTGGCTGCCTTTAGGATCCTTTCTTTGGTCTGTATTGATCCAGTTCGGATTACAATGTGGCGGTGGGATGTTCTTTTCTGACCAGGTCTGTTTGGGGTTCTAAAAGCTTCTTGTATCTAGATAGGCCTGCCCTTCTGGATATTTGGGAAATTCTCTGAGATGATTCCCTGAAGTATATTTCCAATACCATTGACCTCTTTCTCCAGACCCTCCTCAATACCAATTAGCCTTAAATTAGGCTTCCTAATTGTATCTTGGACCTCCTGAAGCACTCTCTCATATTTCCTAGATTTGGATTGACTCATTTTCTGTTCTTTCTCTAAAACAACTAAATTATCTTCAACCGCGGAAATTCTCTCTTCTGCATTGTCTAACCTGCTATCAAAGCTATCTACTTTATTCTTCATCTCCCTTGCTTCTAATTGCTCATTTTTGATGCCTTGCATCTCTTCTTTTAGATCATGTAAGGATTTCTTTAGCTCCTTTATTTCCTTTTGAGTGGTTAGCTCAGTAGCTTTATTCTCTTTGGACATTTGCTGGAGTTCGGTCACCTTTTTGTTTGTGGTTTCTATGAATTCATCCATTTTTCTTTGAAAAATGGCGGGTTTTGTTTACCAGGCGGGTTTTGTTTACCAGGCTTGTGGCTGGTGCAGGCGATGGACTTCAGCAGCTCTGGGGCCGGATTTCTGGCTAAGGGATCTCTGGGAAATCCTTTGCCAGTAAGAAAGATGGTGCTGCCAGCACCACCTCTCAGGGTCCAATTGCTTTGGCCTGGGTCGTTGCCAGTAGTCAAGATGGAGCTGTGCTCAGCTTGTGGGGGAGGGGCTACCTCCCAATGCCGATCCGCGAGTAGAAGTGGAAACTTCTCCTCGGTGGTACTCACAAATTGCTGGATTCTCCAGTTCCGTGAAGCTGGCAGGTCCGTGCACAGCCGGGTGTGGGCTCTGAGCTCCCGCAGGCTCTGTGTGTCTCTGTCTGCAACTGGCGGGTTACAGCACCAAGAAGCGCTGCTGCTCAGATTCAGAAGAGCTGCTTTGTCTCCGCAGCTGCTCCAAGCGGCAGGAACCGTCCCCGCTGTCTTCTTTGTGCCGGATTTCTGCCTTTTTCTTCTGTGACTGAGATCTGTGTGTCGCTAAAGCTTACTTAGGCTCGATTTGAGGTATGCACTGTCCCCTATGCTGCCCAAACTGGTATCTTGGCGAGAGCTCAGAAAGACTCCAACTGAACCACCGCCATCTTCCGCCCAACTCCAGTTAGAATGGCCAGGATCAGGAAAAGTAATAACAATAGATGCTGGAGGGGATGTGGCCAGGAGGGTTCACTACTACACTGTTGGTGGGAGTGCAAACTCGTTCAACCACTATGGAAAGCAGTATTGCAGTTCCTCAAAAGGCTAAACATAGAGCTCCTCTATGACCCAGCAATTCCACTACTTGGCAATTACCCAACCATCCAGAAACTAGGGCATACTCAATCCACTAGCACATCAATGTTCATTGCAGCATTATTCACCATAGCAAAGGTATGGAACCAACCTAGATGTCCCTTAGTTGATGAGTGGATCCACAAGATGTGGTATTTGTACACAATGGAATTCTATGCTGCTGTCAGAAAAAACGACACCGCCCCATTTGTTAGGAAATGGAAAGACTTAGAAAAAATCATATTAAGTGAAGTAAGCCAGACTCAAAGGAACTTAGGCTCAATGGTTTCCCTCATTCATCATAACCTGTAGAAACCTTGGGCTCTACTAGCAGAGATTTGCAATAGTGCAAAAACTTGATACGTAAGGCCATATAGTATGAAGCTAATTGAGTGGACCTCTAGGATATTGAAACAAGAGCCATATAATGAATGATTGCTGTCCTTAATGTGCTATGTTATCTCATCTCTTTTGCTGTTCCTTTGTTATCTCATATTGACACAATATCTCACTTTGTTATCTGATATATTGGATACATTTGTATTTGGTTACTTGAAATTGGACAGGGAAGGGGGGGAAACCAAGAGGGGGGTAGGGAGAGGGTAATGGGACCAAGACATGTGGAAATGTATCAATGTATGTGAATTAATGCACCTTCTATCTGGCAAATATCATGTTACCCTTTTATTAAATACAATAAAAAAGAAAAAATAAATAAAAAAATGGTTGAAAGCCAGTGCTTATAAAAGAAGAAGAAAAACATTTGAAACCAGGCATCATGGATCATACCTATCTATTTAAGAGGCAGTAAAAGGATAGCTTGGAATAAATGCTCATATAACCACATCTCAGTCAGTAAATGCCTTAGCATGGTGATGCTTGTCTATCATTCCAGCTATATGTGAGATTGTGATCAAGACATTGCAGTCCATGCCAGTACAAGCAAAACTTTCATAAGGCTCCATCTCAGTTGACATATTTGTCACCCTAACTTTGACAGGAAGCAGAAATTATGGTGGTTATAGTTCAAGTATGACACAGCTTGTGAAGGCAAGCAAGATCTTCTATGATGCTGGGATCTAATCACTCACACCTGTTAGCCTAGTTATTCCAAATTTTGAGATGTGAGGATTACAGTTCAAAGCAAACTTGGGCAGAACAGTTTGTGAGATTCTTTTCCAATTAACTACTCAAAAACTTGTAGTGCAGCTGTAGCTAAAAGTGGTAGAGTTCCAGTCTTTAGTAAAAAGTGCTCAGGGACAGCCCAGTCCCTGAGATCAAGGTCCAGGACCAACAAGCAAATCAATACAAAAAGAAAAACAAAACAAGGAAGGAAGGAAAGGACAATAAAAACTTGAGTACTAGAATGAAAAGACTGGAAGTATGGCTCAGCAATATAGCACCTGTTTAAATGTATCAAAGCATGTGCGTGCACACACACACACACACACAACAGACACATACATACATCTGTCATACAAACAGTAACTCCATGAAAGTAGGACTTGTTCTTTCCAAGTATATTCTTTGAAGCTGTAGTACAACGAGATTATCAGAGAAGAAAGGGATCTGGTCAAGTAACATTGAGACACACTGTATTGTTTTTGATGGGGAATTTTTTTTTGGTGATTTTGTACCTAAAACTTCCTCACAGTCTCTTGAATACACTTCAGATGCCTTGGAAATGGAATTTCTTGAGATAATACCAGCCTCAGTATTCAGTAAAGTATCCAAGATACTATGGATAATTAGACATTTGGTAAACACATTTATCAATACAAAAATTTACCCAATTATGGGTATGAACGCCCTTAATTTTCTATTCTATATAAAATAGACAAAATTAAGAATTTAACAGTGTTAAATTCTTCCCCCATGCTAATAATTCTGCTTATTCTGTCCTATTCATCCAATATATTATGTATATTTTCGGTACACAAGAAAAGACACAAAAATTATTTTGCTTTAATATATTCCCGAAAATTAGTCCAACAAGATGGTGAATTGAAGATGGTGAAAACCTGAAAACCCATTTTACCAATTGCTATGAAATTTGGGCTCAGAAAAAAAAATTTCTAAGTTTGGGATTGACTAACAATGTCAAATGCTATGCTCAGGAATACATGCTCAAGAACAATCACTGCAAGCCAAAATACAAAAGTAAATTCTGTGAGACTGAGAAGGGAGTAAAATATATGTAGTAAAAAGTGAGAATAAAACTGAACAAATTTTACTTACGGAGAGCAATGCCTGCTCTGGTTAATGCATAGGCACAGACAAGGAATCACTTAAGGGCACCAGGATGGAATGTGAGATAAATTTTTGAAGAAAGTTTGCAAGACTATATTATTCATAGAAGTTTAATTCCAACATACACCCCCACACACACACACTCACACAGAGGAGAGAGGGAGTGTGTGCAAGAGAGAGAGAAAATTGGCAGGAGAAATAAAAGGATATTAAAAAAAACACTTCTACATTATTTTTAACAGAATTGTGGGATTTAAACAATTTCATTTTAAGGTGGCTGCTTACCTATACGAAAAATATCATATTAGTATACAGGTTCAAAGTAATCCTTAATAGGTCTGTCTTTCTCAGGCCAGGTGAAAGGATCATCAACAGGCAGAGGATGTCTGCAATGGAATTACTGTCAGAAAGAGAAAGCAGCTGAGCATTAAAAGCTGTAACAGGGCAAAGACTGGATAGATTTCTGGCATAGAGAAGAGAAAGAAAATATATAAATGTCATCTAAATGCAATTAGGCCCAGTTTCTGAGAGAAAGATAGAAATCTCTTTAAACCACGATAAAGTTAAGAAGATTTAGGCAAAGAGCAACATTTGGTGTAGCTTCCATACAGTGTAAAAGCATGAGCAAAGATTAAGGACTTATTTTTTTTGATATTATCCTTACTCCCTTTGAGTCAGTTGCTATTAGAGATGGAGATTACTCAAACATATTTTAACTCCTCATATTTTTCCTTTAAGGAAGTATTTATTATGAAAACAAATTAAACAACACTTATCCAGTGAGTCAAACAGGAAAGAAGGGATTTTTGGTCAAGCAAGATAGAGACATACTGTAATTTTGGTAGGGAAATCTCATTGTACACTATGGACTAGTCTTGAACTTGCCATATTCCTTCCTCAGTTTTCTGATTATTTGGATAATAAGTGTGAAAAACATGCCCAGTGGATGCACACTTTTTAAGTCTACTACAATGTTTTTGCATTTAGTACAATAGGTCCTACTAGATTTTCTAATTTAGGGGGGAACAGATAAGCATTTATTGAGCAATTACTGTGATCCCTAGACTAAATAGAAGTATCTTAATGCATTACTTACTAAAATTCCCCACTTTTCTGAATGATGTCTCCACGTAATGACTATTTCTTCTCAAAGTGGTTGACAAAGAAATCTGGATAAGACATACCTCATTCAAACCTTCCTTAATAACATAAAAAATACCTTGAACTCTTCACAATGAGTAATTCACTGTTGTAGTTATCATATTCAAAGCAAAGGAGTGCAAGCACTATACTATATTTAGATTTCACTAATTACAATTCAACTCCTACAATAAGAAAAACAACTAAATTAATCTTTGGACATTATGCAGTTAATGTATTTGTGAACAGCTATAATTTAACTAATGCAATTAAAAAAGTTTTGTTGAAAGACTAATGGTGAATTTTAGGAGGAACAAAACTTCTGTTAGCTTTTTCTCAGAATTGTTTTAAAACATCCTCACATTACAGAGAATATTGTAGCTCAAGTAAATTCTAGGATAACTTCATCTAATAGATGGTCAATATTCAAAATACATAAAACACTTCAAAAAATTAAACACTATCAGTAATATAATCAGTAAGTGAGCAAATCAGCTGAACAGTTTGCAAATTAAGATATATAAGCAATGAATACTTGAAAAAACGTGTAATATCTTTATCCATCAGGAAAATGCCAGTCTAAATTACATTGAGACATTATCTCAGCCCAGTCAGAATGATTTTGCTCAAGAAAACAAACAAAAAATCCCAGAAAATAGTGGCTCAAATGAACATTTATACTTTGAATTGATAGCTAACTAAATTAGTCCAATCGTGATGAAGATCAAAATGGAAGTTCATAAAAAATAGAACAATGAAAGGGGTGACATTGATCAAGATGCATTATACTCATAAACTTACATTTTGATTTGAAACCTCTTTGTAAAACTAATCAAAGTAACATAAGAAATGAAAAATATGTTCTACATAAACCATTTATGCTTATATACAGAGATCAATATCAATTTACTACAGAAATATTGTTGCATACTTATGTTTATTGCAGTACTACTTAATCTGCTTGTTTGCCCCAAGTTCCTTGTTCAGAGATGGATTCATATACTCTTTGGCTTGACATGGCCTGGAACATTAATCCTCTAAAGTTTAGCTACCTACACAGTCTGCTATGGCAGGTGAATGTCATCACACCCAGTTGTGTACTGAAAAGGGATCGCTCAAATTTTTCTGCCTGGTCTATTCTTGAACAACAATCCTCATCATCTCAGCCTGCCAAACACATACAATTGTCTGGCCTATGTTCAGGGTACTAATCATTATCCAGTTAATAACTGACAAAGATTTTATCCCATTCTGAAGGGTTTAAAAGTTTTAATTTGATGAAATTATGTATTTTAAATTCTTTCTCCTTTATTCTTATTTTATAAGTGAAAAGCAGTTCTAATCAGAAAAGTGTCGCCTATGCCTGGGTCTATGTCTTAAAGGAATTTTTCTGTGTTTTTCTCCAATAGTTTAAAATTTTCTGGTCTTACATTAACTCTTACATCTGTCTCTTTTTCCGAAGCATGTTTTAAAGAAAATCTCATGCCACGTGCCATTTTCTCTGTAAAAGCAACATACATATCCAAAATTTTTTTCAAGAGAGCTTTGCCAATTTTACTCTTGTAGGTGAGAACCAGGTACAAAACAAAACTTTTTACAATGCAACTTAGCTGGAATTTATTTTTCCAGGGCTTGTTACAACTGCAGCTACGCGGGAGCAGCCATACCAGGCCTGAGACCCAGAAACATTCAAATAAATAACAAAGACATACACACACAAAAATCATAAGGATCCATATTTAGGACTGGTACCAATTTCAAAAACAAAACCAGACAACACAAAAAAACACCTCACAAAACAAGACAGAAGCAGAGACCTTTAAGTACCCCCAAGTTTTGTTGGCATGCCTGGCAGCAGTCAGAGTGAGGAAGACACCTAGGACCCAGAAAACTCTCAGGGGTGCCTCCCCGTGGAGAATTCCATTCTCTGGCAGCTGGATGGCCAAGGCCATCCTACCTGCAAAAACTGCTATCAGGGGCGCAAGAGTTTTTCGTTTCTGGCAAGACTCAGTATCACCTCAGCCCTGGGGAGGGGATCCACATCCCTCCCGCCAAGGATCTGATGGTCCCAGGGAGGGGATTCCACATCCCTCCCGCTAGGGATCTGGTTCCAGGGAGAGGATTCCCCATCCTTACTGATAGGAATCTCCACATGGGGGTTAAGACGTCCCTTGACCACCCCGGCCTTAGAGAGCTTGCTACATCCAGCTTTTCCTCTCCGTTTTAGGCCATAGTGCACTTTCCAGATAAAAGTACAGAAATACAGAGCGGTCAACCAACTTCTACTTACCTCCAAAGGCCTTTACTTTTCACCCGGGCAGCTTCCCCATAAAGATGGTTAAGAATTCCTCAAAGATAATCAGAGGCTCTCTTGGGTCTGACGCTGTCAATGGGATTCCACATCCACCAGTGGGACTCAAACCCACACGTCACCCTGTGGTTAAGGACTTTTCCCGGCCCCTGCACCAAAAATGTTATGGGGTCAAGAGGAGGGGATTCCACGTCCCACCAGAGTCCACCACACAGAGACAGTCTCATATAAAAAGGTGAATTTATTGGGGAAGTAGATGGTGAACTGACCAGCTAGGGACACAGTGCAGACTCGGGAGCTGACACTGTGACCCAAAAGATTTATTTTTAAAGAAACAGTAGTATCATCACTATTAGATAAATTATTAGTTATTTCTCAGAATGAAGTCTATAAAAACAAAAATCATCTAAAATCGCTTTTATACAATTGATTTTTTTCAAACTGGGATCTAAGAATTTCCATATCTGATATTTGGTTGTTAGTTTTCCATTGTTTTTATCTAAGCTCTTCCTCATTCCCACAGATCTTTTTGTTGTATTGTCTTTTTCAAGTACTTAGTCATTGGCTACATGCTGTTTATTCATCATCATTTTATGCACACATTGAATACTGTACATTTTTTAAAAAGTCACTATTGTGCTGTGAAGCTTAGGGATGGCATTTCCACAATTGCTGGCCTTTTGAGATGATAGAAAATGAGAAAAGTAAATTGTCTGGCACTTTCTGTTCCACACATTGTGTCTGGATCTTCTTGGATAGGATCACTTGATAAGCATGGACATATTTTTAGAAGTTATTCAGAGATACTGTTAACTTAGAAACCATCAGTGTAGGAAAGGGAAGAATTAGCATTTTAAAATACTATAAACTGCAAATATTCTTTTTAAATGGTTATCTTTTGATACAAAATCATTTTATTTAAATTTATCAAATGCTTTATAACTAAAAGAAGATATTCTTGTGCACTGTGCTGTCTTGGTTTCAATGTGCATTGATTATTAATAATAATATATGATTGACCGCTTAATGGAAGTCAGCTATATATCATTATTTAATCTAATACATCAAACAACCATTCAGTTTCTATTATATAAAGATGATCTATGGGAACTAAAGCATCTACTCAGGGTCTCACAATTACTAAACTGTTAGTAAATAGTTATTGCTTAAATGGGTTTTATTTGAATTCGATTTATTTGGATTCTCCTGAATGGCATGTCTTCCTCAAAGTATCTGAGTACTTCCTAGCATGGAAGCAATATCCTAAGAAAAGAGCTCCAATATTCGTAGTTACTATATCCAACAGAGATTTTAGCCCTACAGTGGAGAGAGGGAAAAACGCGGTCTCTACCTCTCACATACAGTCACCTAGAACTTAACATTAGTAAAAGGTAAATACATGCAGGCTAGAAAATACTAGATTTTACTTTTTCCTGGGAAGAAAGCTGTTTGGATAAGGATATTAGGAAGAAAATGATCTTTGTTTGGAGCACAGATTCTCAAATGTAATCTCTATATTGTTAGATTGGAAAGGATATACAAGGAATAGTGTTAAGTAGTACAGATTATCATATTTTTTAGTGTTGATTGATTTTCTTCTTTTTTTAATTGTTGTGGTGATATAGACAGTGGTTACAGTTACATTCAGAACCCATGAGTTTAACTGGCTATTTTGAAAACTGTTTTCTTGATTTATTTACTCTTTTATGTTTGAAATCCTCTTTTATGTTTGTATATTAACTGTCTTTACCTGGATGGATTATTATTTGTTCATTATTTGTTCTGTCTATATGACATTGACTGCTAACATTTTGTTACATCTGTTAGTATGGTATTCTGGTAAAAATGCTGTGAAGTACTTTTAAAAGCTATATTCAGAGAAAATGAAAAGGGCCAGGATATGCTTTGGAATTTGGGATTTGGTAGGCATGAATGTGCCCTACTCTTATTACAATCCCATGACCAAAATTCTGATATACTATTCCAAGGTAATCATTTTGTCATTTTCTGTGAGACCCCTCGATTCCTATTTTTCTCTACCATACTGCAAATGCATAGTTTTCATAGTGGGGTTTTCTTATATGTTAAATTTTCAGTGTCATTTTTCTGCTTGAGATTTATTATATTTAATGATTTTCTTAGAATTTCTCTTCTACTTTTTAAGCATGGCACTTGATTGATTTTCCACATATATTTTCTGGCATTTTTAGGGATTTGTTTGGGGAGTTTAAACCTCCAATGTGTACTCAGCCTATCATCTTGAAACAGAATAAAACATTTCTTTTAAATAGAATTTCTGTCTAGGGTATACATGATCTTAGCTTCTGGTTATGTTTTACTCACAAAAATTCACTGGCATGATATAGTAAAACCTATGCAGAATTTCAAATCTATGAGATCAGGGGATTGATCCTAAATCTAATGCTTACAACTCATGTTCCCTTAGATATAACAATTTTAAAATAAATGAATGTTAACTTATAATTCACTAGAGATAGTTACCAATTATTTTTGCTGTAAAAGTTAACTATAAATGAACAAAAAGCAGATATCAAAATTAAAGCATGGGGTATTTAATGAGTCTTATATAAAACTGTAATTTTGTATACAGAAAATCTAGTCATAATGAATCAATTCCCTAAAAAAGAATCCATAACTCATTCACTAATTTAAACTATTATTTAAAATATGAGTTTTCAGGGGCTCAGGGAGGGAAATGGGGGCGAAAACATGAGAAGTGGTATCAATGTGTGAGAAGTAATGCACCTACAATCTCATGAATATCACTGTAACCCCTTTATGAATTACAAGTAAAAAAGAAAAAAGATAAATTTGCCAATGAAAAATTTTGGTAAAATAATATTTTAAGATGTAATTTTCATATATGATGCAATATAACTCATTTAGAATTAAGAATAAGTCATTGAATTATAGTAACATTAACTAAGATTTATTGTACTTATGGTCTAACTTGTGGAATTGAAACTTCTTTGTACAACTATTTAAAAATAAATTTATTTTTAAGGAATAAGTTCTTTGGTGGGATTTTCAGTCACCTACCTTTTTATAGCAAGTTGGAAATAGATAACTATATCAAAATGAAGAAGATGGATTTATACATGGTTAATGTGGACAGATTTTCATTCAGTTTATATTTACTCACTTTAATGTTTGTTATTGATGTGTAAAATGTCATCCTCTTTTAACCTGAAAGCTGAGTATCTAAATTAAAATTACTTTTACAGTGTCTGAGAAGAAAATTGCCAACAATTGAATTAGAAGAATCAATAGAATCATATACTGGTAAAAATAGGCTAGGCAAAAACATTCCAGGTGAAACATTTGATTTTAAATCAGAAGGCATTAAATGCAATTGCTACAAGAGTTAACTTATGGATTCATAAATTACATGTATGCAAAATTTTGACAGGTATAATATTGAACAATAGAAAACACATAAGAAGGTTTCACATGATATAAAAAGCAATATAATCTTTGCTAAAAAATAAAAAGGACATGCTTTACTAGAGGGAATTATTTTGATTAGTCTTAGGGCTTGAACTCTGTGCCTTAACCCTGTCCCTACAGTCTTCAGCTCAAGGCTATCACTCTACTATGTTGAGCCACAGTGCCACTTTTTAGAGAGAATTTTTATTCTGTTCATTCTTTCTGATCCTGTAAAAATCAGAACCTATGCAAATTCAATAATTTGTATTGAAATTTTGTATTTTCTCAGCCCCAAATTGCAATATAACTTGACTTCTAGAGATTTTAAGAGATGTCTTAACTAAGATGCCAAATTCATTTTCCCTACCTTTTTTATTGGCAGTGCCAGGAATCAAACTCCGGGCCTTACACATTCTAATTATGAGCTCTTCCACTGTGATATGTACCTAGCTCATTCTTTGAGAACATTCATCAAAACTTTTCCTTAATAGATCAATTTCCCTGAACATATGACCACAATGATCAAGTATTGTAAAAAAAATCCATCCTGTAAGCTTATCTATTCACCACTGTGAATCATTTTACTTACACTTTCATTCCATTGTATTGCATCATATATATATATATATATATATATATATATATATAGAGAGAGAGAGAGAGAGAGAGAGAGAGAGAGAGAGAGAGAGAGAGAGAGAGAGAGAGAAAGCAAAATGAGCAATCATCTGTTTATATTTAAACATGGTCCTAAGCAGAGATTTTAGGAAAATAACCACATTGATAGCTTAATGTTGGTCTTTGGAACATCCTGAAATGTGAGGACTAATAAATACCAAATGTAAAGTACCTAATATTTAATATATCTGTACATCAAAATCATTACCTTTATTAGGAAAATACACATCAATTATTCTATAACTCAGTTATTTATATGTTCCCTTTTTTGTGGAATGTTTCTTAAGGCATATCAAATAGTTAAATACAAAAATTGGTATTGAGACTATGATTACCAGGCCAAATCTATAAATTTGAAAGCGTATTTGAAAGGGCCCTGATGTACATTGTAGAAAATGCTGGCATCTGTTTGAATGGGTAATTAAGGTTAATGCTAGTAAGAACTCAGCTGTAAATAAGGCATTGATACATTAGAGACTATATAAGTCACATGAGTATAATGTCAAAAGAAATATGAATGTTAATAAACTTTCAAATGAAAATAAGAGATATACTAGTAAAAACTGGAAAGAAGTGACCCTTCAGATAATGTGCCAAGTTATCTAGTTCAATTTACTTCATCTCCTAGTATTTGGTGGGAGTTAATACTTGTGAAATATTGAATAATGTATTTATTGAAAAATAGAAGTGCCAAATGGTATGGTCAGTTATAAGACA
Organism: Megascapheus bottae; assembly: GCF_031878675.1. Lineage (NCBI taxonomy): Eukaryota > Metazoa > Chordata > Mammalia > Rodentia > Geomyidae > Megascapheus > Megascapheus bottae. Next base: position 100,337,433 of record NC_143547.1, on the reverse strand, counting down.
ATTTAAGCATAACCTTTAAGACCAAATATTGCCTGTTTATAAGATGTAGTAGTTCCATCTTTGGGGTTTAAATCAAGTAATTTGAAACATCTGATCATTGAAGTTTCTCCAAATAGTTTTTAGGAATGAAATTGGTAACTGGAAATTACAGAAAGTGCCAAAGTATCATTTAATAAAACAATGAACAAATATGATATACTATATCCACACAATAAATATGAACTTGCATGCCATGAAAATACATGACAGAAAATTACATACTGATATGTAAGAACAGACATCTTAAGTGTCCACAAACTATATGGAATTCTGGAAAAGTTGAATAAAATAGTAAAAATAGATGTTAATAGAACAAAATTATAGCTACAGGGACATGGTATATATCAGTAGTGAAAAAGTTTCTTATAATTTTATTTTCTATTCCTTTGATCTGGAAACTGAAATTTGTATGAAGTGTGTGTATGTGTATGTGTGTGTGTGTGTGTGTGTGTGTGTGTTTGCGCATGTGCTTATTGCATGTTTTATGTCTTTTGTAAAATATCTGAAAGACTTTGAGATTTTTCTGATTTAGGATTATTTCTATAATACTCACAAAATTTTAAAAATGTAGTATAGTACATTTATAGAAATGTACTATACATAAAAATAATTCCAATGTAACTTTATTATAAAAAAATACTTGTTTATAATAAGTGACAGCTGTCATCCTGCCCAACTTCTAAATTATTTTCAATTCTCCTTATGTTTCTTCTAAGAATCCCAATATCTTAATAATATATACATACTGCAATTATTTGTTATTTATGCCATTTATATACATTTTCTATTTTTGATATATGGTCAGATTAGAAATGCATGCTATCTTGTTGCAGGATTATTTGTAAAATATCCTCCATTATCTTTTCTTGATATTCAAAGTGACAGCATAAAGCAAATGACTTCAGAAAGCTGATCTAAAATTCTACTGCTGAAGAAGATAGAGCAGTACATTATAGTTCACTATTCATGATGAAAACAATAAGCAGATATATGTAAAAATAGTATGTTTGAAATGAGCAGAGAGGTATTAAATAAAGTAGGATTATGATGTAAACAAATCTGAATAGGGAGAAGCATTCGGAAGTAAAATGAGATCCACTGGGGTTCTTTGGGGGTATTTATTGATCCAAGCATAGAGCTGCTAACAAGATCAATGAAGCCTTGTGGAACATTCCATCAGCTGAATTGGGCTAAGATGATACAGAGACTTGATTGTGTGTGTGTGTGTGTGTGTGTAATTGCATACATATATGTACGTAACTATACATATATATGTATACACACATTTCTTTGTTTTATATATATATATATATTAGCTTCTGTAATAAATGGGCTTTAGTGACTCATCAATTTTGAGGGGAATACAATTACTTCACAGCTTCTGGCTTTAGTATTAAGAGCTTGGGGCTAGCATTTATTCTAAATGAGAAATGTATACACAGAAACCAATGATGAGTACAGGACTGAGGGATTTTTCTAAGTGCTTCTTTAAGAGATTCTGCAGCTATAATGCTTTCCAAGTGCTCTTTGATAACACTCAATTTCTTGGTGGTTCTTGGTGAATAGATCAAATGGTTGTAAGCCGAGTGCCCTTTAACATGCTTGCCTAAGTAGATGATTGCTTTAATGACTTAAAAGTCAAGGGATTAGACATATGTTTGTGAAATACAGAGATGAGAAAACCGTGTAGGCACATACTGAGAACAGAACAAAGTAGTCAGCATGTTTTTATCTCTTTGCAATAAAAATTAAATTATTCTATCTTTTTCACTGTCAAAATAAAAAGTGACCAAGAATAATGAGGCTTATTTCTAATTTTATTAGTATTTCACATTTAAAATTATTAAGGATTTTATTATAAACTTCAGATGGATCACATGAATACTATGAATTCACTCTGTAACCTCCAAATGTACAAAAGAATGTGCCTAACAATGCAAACAATACAATGCCACCAGAAATAATGGAAATATAATTTAAAAAAATTAAACTTCAACTTTTTTTCATTTCATTTTTATTATACAGGTAATATATAGAGGGGTTACAGTTATATTCACCAGATAGTAGGTGCATTACTTCTCACATATTGATACCTCTTCTTATGTTTTTGTCCCCATTTCCCTTCTCCACCCCCTCCCGATGATCTTGTTTCCCCCCATTTTCTTTCCTATTTCAAATAAACAAATAAACATATATACACTCTGCCAGGTAACCAAGTCAGAAACAGTAACAATAACAGATTAACCTAAGGGCAATAAAAGAGAAGAGAAATAACATAGTACGATAAGAACAACAATCACTCAAGCTAAAGCTCTTGATTCCATATCCTAGAGATCCTTTCATTTAGTCTCATCCTATATGACCTTTTGTATCTAGTAAACTTCATCTTTGTCCCTCTGTTTTGAATAAAATCAAGAAATTGTTCAATCAATTGTCTCAGATCCTTCAGAATAACTTAGATGTCTAGGTCTCCTCTCCATCCCCAATGCTTTGCATCAACTTTGGCTCATATATCTTCATATACTGTCCCTCTCTAAGCTTCTAGAATCTCAATTCTCTTAATCCACCCACCATACTATTGCCAGTTTTAAGTTTAAACTTTGTCTTATGATATCATAACCTAGTTACAAAAGCTCACTTGTTACTTTTGCAACTAAATTACATCACTTGCATTTCCCAGAAGCCTCCTTCATTCCAGTTTCTGGCTATATTCCATTTCTGAATGTTATCCCTTTTTAATATTTAATGTCTTCTTCCCTTTGATATTTTCTGTCTATTAAAATCCTGCCCACTGATATTGAGAGTCCGGATTGAGAAATATTTATTAGTTCCTGCCACTTTTACAAGCTTTCATTAGGGCCTGTGTCTTGATAGCTTTTGTGGTACTTAGATGTTATGAGTTTTAGGTGCCATGTCTTTCTCTGTATTACATTTGCGTTGGTTTTCCATGCGTAGGACATATTTGAGAATTTTCTGTAGTGTTGGTTTTGTTGCTACATAATGTTGAAGCTTTTCCTTGGAATGGAATGTTTTTATTGTTCCCTCAGTTATGAATTAGAGCTTAGCTGGGTACAGTATTCTTGGTTGGTAGTTATTTGACTTCCGGGCATGGTATATATCGTTCCAATCTCTTCTTGCTTGCATGGTCTCTGCTGAGAAATCTGGGGTTATTCTGATTGGTTTGCCTTTATAGGTGATTGCCCTCTTCTCCCTGACTGCTTTTAGGCTCCTATCTTTGGTCTCTATTTATCCAGTTCAGATTATAATGCTGCGGTGAGATGTCCTTTTCTGGTCAGGTCTGTTTGGGGTTCTAAAAGCTTCTTGTATCTGGATGGGCCTGCCCTTCTGGATATTTGGGCCGTTCTCTGAGATGATTCCCTGAAGTATATTTCCAATACCATTGACCTCTTTCTCCAGACCCTCCGCAATACCAATTAGCCTTAAATAAGGCTTCCTAATTGTATCTTGGAACTCCTGTAGCGTTTTCTTATATATCCTAGATTTGAATTGACTCATTTTCTGTTCTTTTTCTATAACAACTAAATTATCTTCAACCCTGGAAATTCTCTCTTCTGCATTGTCTAACCTGCTATCAAAGCTATCTACTTTATTCTTCATGTCCCTTTTTTCTGATTGCTCATTTTTGATGCCTTACATCTCTTGTTTTACATCATGTATGGATTTCTTTAGTTCCTTGATTTCCATTTGAGTGGTTAGCTCAGCAGCTTTATTCTCTTTGGACATTTGTTGGAGTTCAGTGACCTTTTGGGTTGTGGATTCTAAGAATTCGTCCATTCTTCTTTGAAAAACCTTTATTATGGACTCCTTTATGTCTTCCCTTTTTCACATATCACCTTGTTTATGATTTCCTCTTGTTTAGTTGTGGCTTCCTCCCTTATCTCTTTCGTTATGTTTTTACATTTTTCATTAATGATGTTTATCAATTGCATTTGTATAGCACTTGGAAGGCTCTCCTCTAGATTTGCCACTGACTGCACAGGCCCTAATGAAAGCTTGTAACAATGGCAGGAACTAATAATTATTTTTCAATCCTGACTCTCAATATCAATGGACTTAACTCTCCAATTAAACGGCATAGATTATCTAGTTGGGTCAAAAAACAAGCTCCATCATTTGTCTGTCTTCAAGAGACACATCTTACTCAAAAAAACAAACACCTTTTGAAAATGAGAGGTTGGAATAAACTCTATCAAGCTAACGGCCCCCATAAACAGTCTGGAGTTCCCATCCTCATATCAGATAAAATAAACTTCAAACTAAAATTACTGAGAAAAGACAAAGAAGGTTACTACATACTACTAAAGGGATCTTTCCTCCAGGAGGACATAACCATCCTAAATATCTACACAACGAATTCTGGAGCTCCCAACTTCATCAAGGAAACATTACTTTCACTGAAATCATACATACATCGGAACACAGTGATTGTTGGTGAATTTACACACCACTCTCACCTTTGGACAGATCAACAAGGCAAAAACTCAAGAGAGAAACCTTAGAATTGAACTATATAGACAAACTAGATCTAACAGACATCTGCAGATTATTCCACCCAGCAACAAAACAATACATATTTTTCTCAGCAGCACATGGACCATTTTCCAAAATAGACCACATTTTAGGCCATAAAACAAATCTGGACAGATTCAGAAACACTGAAATTATTCCCTGCACTCTCTCAGAACACAAGGGCTTCAAATTGGAACTGAACACACAACTCCACCAACGAAAACCCTATAAATCAAGGAGATCGAACAACACATTGTTGAATCACCAATGGGTCATCGAAGAGATCAGAACAGAAATCCAACAGTTTATGAAATTAAACAAAAAGGAGCACACAGAATACCAGCTCCTTTGGGACACAGCAAAGGCAGTACTCAGAGGAAAAGTTATAGCACTGAGTGCCTACAATAACAAATTGGAAAAATCGCAAACCAACAATTTAATGTGTTACCTTAAGCTCCTGGAAAAAGAGCAACAAGCCAACCCTAATCCCACTAGAGGGAAGCAACTTATTAAAATCAAAGCAGAATTAAACGAACTGGAATCCAAAAAATCTATAGAAAGAATCAACAAAACAAGGAGTTGGTTCTTTGAAAGAATTAACAAAATTGACAAACCCTTAGCAAATCTTACCAAAAAAGAAAGGGAGCATACCGAAATAATCAAAATCACAGACGAAAATGGTAAATTACCAAGATCCAGAGTATCATAAGAAAATACTTCTCAAACCTTTATGCAAACAAATTTGACAATGCAGAAGAAATGGACGAATTCCTAGACAATATTAACATACCCACACTGAACCAAGAAGAACTAACCCAACTAAACAGGCCTATTTCAAGCACTGAAATAGAAATGGCAACAAGACACCTTCCACCTAAGAAAGCCTAGGGACAGTTGGATTCACAGCTGAATTCTATAAGGTCTGCAAAGCAGAGATCACACCAATACTCCTCAAGCTCTTCAAAGATATTGAAAATGAAGGTCCTTTACCAAATTCATTCTATGAAGCCAGTATAATCCTCATTCCCAAACCAGACAGAGATTCAACACAGAAAGAGAACTATAGACCTATTTCCTTGATGAACATAGATGCAAAATTTCTCAACAAAATACTGGCCAACTGTCTACAACAACTCATCAAAAAAATTATACACTATGATCAAACAGGTTTCATCGCAGTGAGGCAAAGCTGGTTCAACATACGCAAGTTAATTAATATAATTCAACACATCAACAGGACCAGGGACAAAAATTGCATGATTGTCTCAATAGATGCAGAAAAGGCATTTGACAAGATCCAACACCCCCCTTTATGTTAAAAGCTCTGGAGAAACTAGGAATCCATGGAACATTCGTTAATATAATAAAGGTTGTGTATGACAAACCCACAGCTAGTATTATACTTAACTGCAAAAAGCTAAAGCCATTCCCTCTAAAATCAGGAACGAGACAAGGATGCCCAATCTCTCCACTCCTCTGTAACATAATATTAGAATTCCTAGCCAGTGCAATAAGGCAAGAAGCAAGCATAAGGGGATCCAAATAGGGAAAGAGGAAGTAAAACTTTCCCTCTTTGCAGATGACATGATTCTGTATTTAAAGAATCCTATACTCTACTCCCAAGCTCCTTGAGCTGATTCAAAACTTTGGAAGGGTAGCAGGGTATAACCCTCAAAAATCAACTGCCTTCCTCTACACCAACAGTGAGAGGAATGAGGCAACAATCAGGAAAGCAACTCCTTTTGCAATAGCCTCAAAGAAAATAAAGTACCTAGGAAGTACCTTAACTAAGAATGTAAAGGACCTTTTTGATGAAAGCTTTAAAACCCTGAAAAAGGAAATTAAAGCAGGGCTGAGGAAATGGAAAAACCTCCCATGCTCCTGGATTGGAAGAATAAATATCGTGAAAATGACAATCTTGCCAAGGGCTATCTCCAAATTCAACGCAATACCCATCAAAATCCCAATGTCATCCTTTAAAGACATAGAAGAGGCAATGCAAAATTTCATATGGAATAATAAAAGACCCCATATAGCAAAAACACTTCTTAGCAGAAAGAGCAGCGCAGGAGGAATTTCAATACCAAACTTTACCCTCTATTACAGAGCTATAATTATCAAAACAGCCTGATACTGGCACAAGAACAGGCCTGAAGACCAATGGAATAGAACTGAGGACCCAGATATTAAACCACAGACCTATGGCCACCTAACCTTTGACAAGGGAGCCAAAAAAATAGAATGGAGGAAAAATAGCCTCTTCAACAAGTGGTGGTGGCAGAACTGGTTAAGCACCTGCACAAAACTAAAGTCGGATCCTTCTTTGTCACCCTGTACTAGAATTAACTCCAAATGGATCAAAGACCTGGAGGTAAAAGCCGACACTCTGAAAACTTTACAAGAAGGAATAGGAGATACACTAGACCTCCGTGGCACAGGTCGAAACTTTCTTAATAAGGACCAAGAATCACAACAAATCAGAGAAAGGCTGGATAAGTGTGACTGCATTAAACTGCAGAGCTTTTGTATGGCAAAGGACATAGCTAGTAAACTAATTAGGAAGCATACAGAATAGCAGAAGATATTCACCAACCATACAACAGACAGGGGCCTCATATCTAAAATATATCAACAGCTCAAAAAATTGAATCATTCCAAAACTAATCTCCAGTGTAACAACCATCCCATTAAAAGATGGGCCAAAGACTTAAAGAGAGTCTTCTCTGAAGAAGAAACAAAAATGGCCTATAGACACATGAAGAAATGCTCAACATCTCTGGTCTCTGCAAAGGAACTTAGGCTCAATGGTTTCCCTCATTTGTCATAATCAGTAGAAACCTTGGGCTCTACTAGCAGAGATCTGCAATAGAGCAAATTCTTGATACATAAGGCCATATAGTATGAAGCTAATTGAAAGGACCTCCAGGATATTGAAATAAAAGCCAAATAACAAATGATTGTTGTCCTTAATGTCCTTTGCTGTCCCTTGGGTATCTCATATTGTTACAGTATCTCACTTTGTTATCTGATATATTGAATTTATTTGTATTTGGTTATTTGAAATTTGATAGGGAATGGGGGAAAACCAAGACGAGTGGGGGTGGGGGGGAGAGTAATGATTACCAAGACATGTGAAAGGGTATCAGTGTATGTGAATTAATGCACCTTCTATCTGGCAAATATCATGTAACCCTTTTATTAATTACAATAAAAAAAGAAATGCAAATAAAAACAACTCTAAGATTCCACCTCACTCCAGTCAGAATGGCCAGGATCAAGAAAACTAATAACAACAGATTCTGGAGGGGATGTGGCCAGGAGGGATCACTACTACACTGTTGGTGGGAGTGCAAACTCGTTCAAACACTATGGAAAGCAGTATGGCAGTTCCTCAAAAGACTAAACATAGAGTTCCCCTATGACCCAGCAATTCCACTACTTGGCATTTACTCAATCATCCAGAAACATGGACATAATAAAACCACCAGTACAACAATGTTCATTGCAGCACTATTTACCATAGCAAAGACATGGAACCAACCTAGATGTCCCTCAGTTGATGATTGGATCAAGAAGATGTGGTATTTGTACACAATGGAATTCTATGCTGCTGTCAGAAAGAATGACATTGCCCCATTTTTTAGGAAATGGAAAGATTTAGAAAAGATCATATTAAGTGAAGTAAGCCAGACTCAAAGGAACTTAGGCTCAATGGTTTCCCTCATTTGTCATAGTTCATAGAGACCTTGGGCCCTCCTAGCAGAGATTTGCAATAGAACAAAACCTTGGTACAAAAGGCCATATAGTAGGACGCTGAATAAAAAGACCTCTAGCATATAGAAACATAAGCCATATAATGAATGATTGTTGTCCTTAAGGTACTATGTTATCTCTCATCTCTTTTTCTGTCCCTTGGTTATCTCATATTGTTACAGTATCTCACCTTGTTACCTGATATATCGGATATATTTGTATTTGGTTACTTGCAATTGGATAGGGAATGGGGAAAACAAGATGAGGGGTGGGGTAGGGGGGCAGGGAAATGGGGACCAAGACATGTGAAAGGGTATTAATGCATGGGAATTAATGCACCATCTATCGCGCAAATATCATGTAACCCTTCTATTAATTACAATAAAAATATATGAAAAAATAAAATAAAATAAAATCCTTCCCACTTCCCAGAGCTGGTTTCAAAATAATGTAAATATGGGATGTTATGACTCCTTTATAATTCTTACTCAAATTTTTCTGATTTTGAAACTGAAAAATATTTATGGTATTAGGAGAGATTCCCATATTCCCTTGTCTATGAAGTAGACTATTCTAGTTAATGATAACATTAGGTAGGGTTTAAGATGAATCAGTACAGAAAAATAACAAAATCCACACCAAATCAAGGATTCCTTACAACCCTTCTGTGAGTTGTATTTATTAGACTCTTTCCTGATTGCCAGTTCCAGGAAATTGCAGAATGTGTATGATTATCTTGATAATCTTTGAAGAGCTTAAAATGATGTCTTTCTTTGTACATACTTCATTTGGTTATCTGTTACATTATGATTAGTCTGTCACCAGAAATCAGGCATCTAATAGTGACACTGATATATCTGATTTGTGTGTTATTAGGTATCACATGCATTATATCCTAAATGATCCTTCTTATTTAAAAAAAAGAATGGCCAGGATCAAGGAAACTTATAGGAACAGATGCTGAAGGGGATGTGGCCAGGGGAGATCACTACTACACTGTTGGTGGGAGTGCAAACTCGTTCAACCACTATGGAAAGCAGTATTGCAGTTCCTCAAAAGGCTAACCATAGAGCTCCCCTATGACCCAGCAATTCCACTACTTGGCATTTACCCAACCATCCAGAAACAAGGACATACTAAACCCACTAGCACAACAATGTTCATTGCAGCACTATTCACCATAGCAAAGATATGGAACCAACCTAGATGTCCCTCAGTTGATGAGTGGATCAACAAGACGTGGTATTTGTACACAATGGAATTCTATGCTGCTGTCAGAAAGAATGACATTGCCCCATTTGTTAGGAAATGGAAAGACTTAGAAAAAATCATATTAAGTGAAGTAAGCCAGACTCAAAGGAACTTAGGCTCAATGGTTTCCCTCATTCGTCATAATCAGTAGAAACCTTGGGCTCTACTAGCAGAGATTTGCAATAGAGCAAAATCTTGATACATAAGGCCATATAATGTGAAGCTAATTGAAAGGACCTCCAGGATATTGAAACAAAAGCCATATAATGAATGATTGTTGTCCTTAATGTACTATGTTGTCTCTCATCTTCTTTGCTGTCCCTTGGTTATCTCATATTGGTATAATATCTCACTTTGTTATCTGTCATATTGAATTTATTTGTATTTGGATATTTGAAATTTGATAGGGAAGGGGGGAAAACCAAGATGGGTGTGGGGTGGGGGGGAGGGAAATGGGTACCAAGACATGTGAAAGGGTATCAGTGTATGTGAATTAATGCACCTTCTATCTGGCAAATATCATGTAACCCTTTTACTAATTACTATAAAAAATTATAAAAAAAAAGAGACCCTTCTTATTTCTAACAAGCACCTTTGAGCTTTAGTATTATGGTCACGGATACTGGGGTTAAACTTATACAAGCTAATGGCCAATGAATAAGAGACTTTCCACCTAAATTTCTTTTATAATTGTCTAGTAAAATGAGAATGTGTGTGAAACATAGGCAACAGCACTGCTTACTGACCATAACAACCTAATGGAAAAAGAAACAGCAGGAAGGCATTGATTAATTTTTTTGTCTTTTCCCTTCATCTAATGAAGCAGAGTCCCACAGAGGCTAGAAAAATAGAAAGGCAAGTATAAGCAACTATTTATAACATGCATTGTGTATAAACAGGAAAAAATACAACTGAAGATTACAAATAGGAAAGCAATTATTTAATTAAACAGAAATTTATTATAGAGTAACATGTTGTCATCCAAGCATATTTACTGCATTTTGATACTAATTTGGTCAAAAATTCAATATGATAAAAGTACATGTCATCTTTAATATTACACTTCTGTTGTTTTCATCCTTATATGGCTCATTTAATGTCTGCAATACCGGAATGACCATTTGACAGGAAATAGAAAAAAATTTTGATTTAATGTTAATAGGAATACATAGGATGCAAAAATTGAACAGAAAAGAATAAGTTGTTTAAATATTTCATGCTAGTATTTCCTTCAGCATACAGAATTCTTAGCTTTATCCAGGGTTGATTCTTATCTTACACAAAATTTTCTACTCTTGAAATACCCTTCAGAAAACTGAAGTGAAAAGAATTTAGAGCTTCAAGGAATTTTAGAGTCAAAGGGGAGCTTAGGTAAAATTATATCAATTGCCTCATCATATTTTATAAGAGTGAGTGGAGGCACAGAGTTGTAAAGTAATTTTTCTATTTGCCTGGGAATGTGAGAACTAGTGGAGTTCAAGTTTTGAGCACTGAGGTTGTATTTTTTATGTCAGCATTATGAAGGGTGAACATGCTGACTTATGAGGTAAAGAATTTTATTTAGATAGCTCAAATAAAAGTGAAAAGGGTAGTGAAAGGATAGGTGAAAGTGTAAAAATGAGTGACACTGATCAACATGCATTATATTCATAAACACCTTGTTAAATGGTAACACTCTTATAAAACTATGTGAGGGTATTTTTAAAGAGAAAGATATTTGAAAATATTTCCCAATGTTTTTTTTTGCCAGTCCTGGGCTTGAGCTCAGGGCCTGAGCACTGTCCTTGGACTTTCTCAAGGCTAGAGCTCTACCACTTGAGCCTCAGCACCACTTCTGGCTTTTTTCTATGTATATGGTACCGAGGAATCGAACCCGGGTCTTCGTGCATGCTAGGCAAGCACTGTACCACTAGGCCAAACTCCCGGCCCCAACCCCCTCCAATGAATTTTTTATGTATAAATTCACTCATTACTTTATGTTGGCCTCAGTCTTCTGATCATAAAATGAAGCCCACACAATTGTGGTATGTGATCACTGTACTGTTTATAAGAACAGAAATCAGCATATATTTTAAAAGGAAAGAGATTCAGAGAGTGCCTTTTAGACATTTTTCCTCAAGGGCAGAGCTACTATAATGAGGAAAAGATATCTCTCAGAGATAAGTACAATATTTTATATACCTAAGGCTGTCCTGGAACTTACTATGTAGTATAAGATGGTTTCTAATTGATAATCATCGTGCCTTGGCCTCTCAACTACTGATATTCCAGTATGCGCCATCATGCCAAGCTTGAGAAGATTTTAAAAAGTTTCTAAATAGTGTAGTCATACTTATTATCTTAAAAATGTTGTAAAAAAACCTTGCTGACTAATTTAAGATAAGAGTGTTATGAACTTTTCTCATTCAAACAGAAGAACACTAGATTTCAGTGTAAAAGCCAAGTACAAGATCCTGAGTCTAAACTTTGTTACAGGCACAGAAACATAAATGCAAACAAAAAAATCATACAGTAACTTCATTATGGAGAAACAGTGCCTTGATCAAGTGAGTAAATTCAGTATCAAATCTATAAACCATTTCATGGTGTCTTGATTTTATAATACAATAAAAAATGGTGCCCACGAAGCCACACTATTGGGAAAGAAAGAGAGGATGGAAAAGAGGAAAAAAGGAAGAAAGGAATGAATGAAGGAAGGAAGGAAGGACGGAAGGAAGGAAGGAAGGACAGAAGGAAGGAAGAAGGAAGGAAGGAAGCTTCATGCTAAAAGCTCTGGAGAAACTAGGACTCCCTGGAAAAATCTTTATAATAATAAAGGCTGTATATGACAAACCTACAGCTAGAATCATACTTAATGGCAAAAATCTAATGCCATTTCCTCGAAAGTCAGGAACGAGACAAGGATGCCCACTCTCTCCAACCCCTTTTAACATAGTATTAGAAGTCCTATCCGGAGAAATAAGGAAAGAAGCAAGCATAAAGGTGATCCACATAGAGAAAGAGGTAGTGAAACCTTCCCTCTTTGCAGATGACATGATTCTCTGTATAAAGAACACTATAGACTTCACTCCCAAGCTGCTTGAGCTGATTCAAAACTTTGGCAAGGTAGAAGGGTACAAAAATAACCCTCAAAAATCAACTGCCTTCCTATATGCCAACAATGAGAGGAATGAGGCAACAATGAGGAAAGCAATTCCTTTTGCATTAGCCTCAAAAAAAATAAAGCACTTAGGAATTAACGTATACTAAGAATGTAAAGGAACTTTTTGATGAAAGCTTTATAACCCTGCAAAAGGAAATTAAAGCAGAACTGAGGAAATGGAAAAACCTCCCATGCTCCTGGATTGGAAGAATTAACATCGTGAAAATGGCAATCTTGCCGAGGGCTATCTACAAATTCAGCGCAATACACATAAATATCCCAATGTCATTCTTTAAAGAAATAGAAGAGGCAATCCAAATTTCATATAGAATAATAAAAGATTTCACATAGCAAAAACAATTCTTAGCCAAAAGAACAGCACAGGAGGAATTTCAATGCCAAACTTTAAACTCTATTACAGAGCTATAGTGAACAAAACAGCGTGGTACCGGCACAAGAACAGGCTCGAGGACAAATGGAATGGAACTGAGGAACCAGATATTAACCCACAGACCTATGGCCACCTAAGGGAGACAAAAAAATGGAATGGAAGAAAGACAGCCTCTTCAACAAGTGGTGCTGGCAGAACTGGTTAAGCACCTGCAGAAAACTCAAGTTGGATCTTTCCTTGTCACACTGTACCAGGATTAACTCCAAATGAATCAAAGACCTCGAAGAAAACTTTACAAGAAGGAATGGGAGATACACTGAGTCTCCTTGACACAAGTCGAAACTTTCTTAATAAGAACCAAGAAACACAACATATCAGAGAATGTCTGAAAAGGTGGGACTGCATTATTCTGCAGAGCTTCTGTATGGCAAAGGACAGAGCTAGGAAATTTTTTTTTTGCAAGATCTGGCACTTGAACTCAGGGCCTAGAAACTGTCTTAGGCTTTCTCAAGTCTACTTCTCTACCACTTGAGAAATAGCACCACTTCTGGCTTTTTTCTGTGTATGTGGCACTGAGGAATCTAACCCAGAGATTTGTGCCTGGTAGGCAAGTGCTCTACCACTAGGCAATGCTCCTGGCAAGTAACTGCTTCAGTGTGTTCTATCCAATGTTTAATTTTCCTTCAAATCTCGATTACTGCTTAGATGTAAACAAGTATATATTACACCAACAACAGTGCTTTGTGATTTATGTATACATTATCCCTTAAAATATTCACAGTTTTTCCATTATGTTCATTATATAGGTTAAGAAGAATCATGAGTTTAGAGGTTTAACAACACAGCAACTTAGTCGATATCTGTTGTAAATCAAATTTTCCCTTTATCAAACTTCAGTAGCTATTATTCACATATTTTACAACACTGCCATTTGTTCTGGAAAAATACATAGCTTTTTTGATAGACATTTAAATTCTTCTTTGAAAATTTTATCGTCTCTATCCCTTCACATAATTTCAGTGTTGATGACTGGTACTATTTCTAGAACGTGAACCTTCAATAAAGTGACTTGACTTATTGTCCAGTGTGATACAGTGAGATTGCTTTCTCAACTCAAAATTGTTACATGAGATCTGTCAGGGAAGACAGGTCTTATGACCTCAACTTTTCGCCACAAATGGCTCTATTCATCTTCTCTGCCTTCTGCTCCAATTCTGAAATCATTTCCTTGCTCTCTAGAACAAATGATTTGTTTCCCACAATAGATCCTGGGGCTTGACCTCTTCTTAGAAAGCTAACTTCAGCTTTCAAATTAAAATCTGCTGTCCTTTGAGGACAGGGATTCCCCTATCGTCTTCTCACAGGATGGCAGTTTTCACTCTGCTATAGCTCCCATATGGGAAAGCCTACAGATAGAAAAATATCCTCTGCTTCCTAATAACTCCTAGGTCTGAATATCACATCTTCAAATTGTGCTACTCATTTCTCCTCTGTGCCGATACTGCTGAGTCATTAACCTTTATTTCTTCGAAGTTTTTTTTTTTTAATCGTGTTTGCCAGTCCCTGTCACATCATTACTACCTCATCAGACTTCTTAATGATTTTAATTCCCCTACCTTATTTAAGCCTTCAACATGCTACAGTAGGATTGGTTGGAATTATTATTTATATATTATGACCTGATTTCTGTTCCCATTGGCTCTCCGGAGCCAAACTCAATTGTCACTGGAAGTTGTTATCAGTTCCTATTTCCCATTAAAAATTTTCCAACAGTTTCTCAAAAAGTAATACAGTAAACGTGCATATAAATAATCTTAAAACTGACAAGTCTTAGCATTTTCAGAAACTACTGCTTTTGAAGGTTTATCAATTGAAATACACTGACAGTTAATCTATTTTATCATCTTCTATATCTGTTGAAGTTTATTCACTCTCTTGAAGGTGGTTTAAGGTTTCTTCTTCATACTTTAATTTTGAATTGAATTGACTTTACATGACTGGCAAAATGATATGATAAATATATGAAATGGAACACCATGTAAACTTTTGAAACATTATTAAGTATTTGTAAAAGAGAATTTAATTCAACATGTCTATGAATACATTGAAGCTTAGTCAACGTCATCACTTACATCATTTTTCCACCCCATTATTCTCAACACCACACATTCCTTCAAGATATCTGTGATTAACAGACTTAAAACTCATCTATGTCTGATCATGAATCCATTTGTTGAAAAGAAAGTTCTTTCATTTGGTATAATATGTTTCTACTCTAAGGACTAGGGCAATACTTTAAAAATTCACCTACATAAGATACTTAATGTAATAAATCTCACAAAATAAGAAATAAAAATAGGATCTTATCAGTTCTTGCTGAAAACAGATGAAGTACAGGCTTTTTAAAAATTAATTGTTGGGCATGTTGGCTCGTGCGTGTAATCCTAACTCCTCAGGAAGCTAAGATATGAAGATCTAAAGACCTTATGACTCTCAACTCCAATTAAGCTCTAGAAAACTAGAAGTGGTGCTGTGACTCAAGGGGTAGGGTGGTAGTCTTGAGCTGAAGAGCTCAGGGACAGCACCCAGGCCCAGAGTTCAAGCCCTATGACCGACAAAAGATAAATAAAATAAAATTTTGTATACTCAACATGAAGCAAGGTTTTATCGCTATTGTGAAAGGTTATGTAGATAGTTAAAAACAACTGTAACGTACAATTAAAATTGCTAGGAGTTATGAGGGTAAACACTATAATAAAAATGTATAGTAAAGGCCTAGTGGTAGAATGCTTGCCTAGTATGCACAAAGGCATACTAGGGTTTGATTCCTCAGTACCACATACTTAGAAAAAGCCAGAAGTTGTGCTTTGGCTCAAGTGGTGGAGTGCTTGCCTTGAGAAACCTCAAGGTCCATGCTTAGACCCTGAGCTCAGTGGGCTGGCAAAAAAAACCCCGCATAGTAAAATGAGCCTTTAGTATGGAGAAATATGTCAGCTTTTTTCTTCACTTGATTGTATTTCCTTAGCCAACTGGTGCATAGATGAAAAGTGTCCATGCTGAAAAAAAATTTGGCCAATTCCCTACAAGAAGAAAATAGATGTAGGTTTAAAGCACTATTTTCATTATTGTAGATTGTGTACATATTCCAAGATCATTAAAATAGAGTTATGATATTGTTACAGTATTTCACCTTGTTATCTGATATGTTGGATATATGCATATTTGGTTATTTGAAATTGGGTAGGAAATGGGGGAAAACAAGATGAGGGGTGTGGATGGGTGTAGTGAAATGAGGACCGTGACATGAGAAAGGGTATCAATATATGTGAAGTAATGCACCCTCTTTTGGTGAATATAATGTAACGCTTCTGTTAATTACAATAAAATATATGGAAAAATAGAAAACAATGTATTGCTAGTGGATTTCTGTGTATTAGTAATACATAAACTATTGTTAAATATTAATAATATGGAAAATGGTCTTCTTTCCAAAACCTAACATTGTTCTAAAAATGTACCTAAAAGGAAAGAGAAATAAAAATATTTCCATATTAAGAAAAATTCTTGCAACCACAGATTCCTGCTAGCATAATTCCATGCTGCTAATAATGAAGATAAACATTATTATATAGTTTTTTGTCAGTTCTGGTGCTTGAACTCAGGGTCTTTGAATTTTCTGAAGGGTAATACTCTTCCACTTGAGCCACAGAATCATTTTCAGTTTTTTGTGCGTACGTAATACAGAAGAATGTGACCCAGAGCTTCGTGTATGCTAGACATGCACTATAGCACTAGGCCACACTCCTAGCACTTCTAATGTTTTTATTACAGCTAAAAAACTCCCTCCTTGAAAGAGATCACTAAAGAACACTGCTAGATATCAAAAAAAATTCTACTGGTTTCCAAGATTCGTTGAATTTATAGTATTCACTGAATTCTTCAGTGCAATGAGGATGCTATTCCTGTTGCATACTAGCAACCAGGTGATAGACAAAAATATAGGCGTGTCAATGCTGTATCTATTTAGTATATATTTGTTGGCATTTTCATATTGCATGACAAAAATGCAATATATGCTTGCTTAGTCACATATCTATTATGGTAATAAAACTGTCCATGACATGTCCTTCTTTAAGTAATATTAATAGAAAAACTTCACATATGTATTAAATTTTGTATTTTCAAAATATTGTCCTACTATACACAAATGAAGTTAGGGTATCTTAAACCTATTTGATTATTCTTCCTGTAGGTACGGAGTAATAAATTAGTTGCTTAGTGCCACTAAAGAAATGGGACAGTTGGGTGCCAGTGGCTCATGCCTGTAATCCTAGCTAATCAGGAGGCTGAGATCTGAGCATTGTGATTCAAAGCTAGCTGGGTTACAAAAGACCATGAGACTCTTTTCTCCAGTTAACCACCAGAAAACCAGAAGTGGTGCTGTGGCTCAAAGTCATAGAGAGTTAGCCTTAAGCCCAAAAGCTCAGGGACAGCACCCAGGCTCTCCATTCCAACCCCATGACCAACAACAAAGAAAAAGAAAAAGAAAAAATGCTACCACATCTTTGCTATGGTAAATAGTGCTGCAACGAACATCGTTGTGCTAGTGGATTTAATACGTCCTTGTTTCTGGACAATTGGGTAAATGTCAAGTATTGGAATTGCTGGATCATAGGGGAGCTCTATGTTTAGTATTTTGAGGAACTGCCATGCTGCTTTCCATAGTGGTTGAATGAGTTTGCACTCCACCAACAGTGGCCACATCCCCTCGAGCGTCTGTTGTTATTAGTTTTCTTGATCCTGGCCATTCTAACTGGAGTGAGGTGGAATCTTAGGGTTGTTTTGATTTGCATTTCTTTTATGGCCAGAGATGTTGAGCATTTCTTTATATGTCTATAGGCTATTCTTATTTCTTCTTCAGGAAAGTCTCTCTTTAAGTCTTGGCCCATCTTTTAATGGGAAGGTTGTTTCTTTGGAGATTAGTTTTGGAGTGATTCAATTTTCTGAGCTGTTGATATATTTTAGATATGAGGCCTTTGTCTATTGTATGGTTAGTGAAGATCTCCCATTCTGTGGCCTTTCTATTTAACTTGCTAGCTATCCTTTGCCATACAGAAACTAACACAGATCCCCGTCAGGAGATGATTCCATCAACAAGATGTGGTATTTATACACAACAGAATTCTGTGCTGCCACCAGAAAGAACTGCATTTCCCCATTTGAAAGGAAATGGAAAGACTTGGAAAAAATCATATTAAGTGAAGTAAGCCAGACTCAAGGAACCTAGGCTCAATAGTGTCCTTCATTTGTCATAATCAGTAGATACCTTGGGCTATCCTAGCAGAGATTTACAATAGAACATAACCTAGATACATAAGGCCATATAGTATGTTATTCAATGAAAAGACCTCCAGGATATAGAAACAAAAGCCATATAATGAGTGATTGTGTCCTTAATGCACTATGTTATCTGTCATCTCTTTTGCTGTCCCTTGGTTATCTCATATTATTACAGTATTTAACCTTGTTATCTGATATATTGTACATGTGTATATTTGGTTATTTGAAATAGAATAGGGAAGGGGAAAACAAGATGAGGGGCAGAGGTGGAGGGAGGAAAATGGGGACCAAGGCATGAGAAAGGGTATCAATGTTTGTGAAGTTGTGCACCTTCTATCTGGTGAATATAATGTAGTCCTTCTTTAATTACAATAAAAATATATGGAAAAATCATATTACGTGAAGTAAGTCCAACCCAAAGGAATATACACTCAGTTTGCCTCATTTGTAATAATTAGTACCCACTTAGAATGCTCCTAGGAGAGGATTGCGCTAGTGCAAAACCTAGATACATATGGTTGTAGAGGATGAGGCTAAATGAAAGGATCTTCAGGATAAGGAAACGAGAGCTTTATTTTGTGTGATTGTTCTTAATGTACCATTTTATTTCTCTTCTCTTTTTTGCATTTTGGTTAATCTCATATTGTTACAGTGTCTGACTTTGTTACCTGGCATGTTGCATATACGTTCATTTATTTATTTGAAATAGGAAAGGGAAGGGGGGGGAAAACCAGATGATTGGGAGGGTCTGGGGGGATGGAAATGAGAACAAAAACATGAGAAGGGGTATCAACGTATGAGATGTAATGCACCTACTCTCTGGTGAATATAACTGTAATCCCTCTATACATTACAATGAAAAAGAAATGTTACCAAATGGGCTTCAAAGATTGTGATTTTTGTTTTACAAAGATAAAAAGACATTCTCTAACAAGAAAAATAGTTTTAATAATTTATGGATCAGAACATAGATCAAAAGTATGTATTTGGTGGTGAAGTGTGTTAATTTTCCCATTGTTACCTCCATACTACTTTTTTCAATGTTATTATAGCACTAACTTTGTTAATATTATTATACTCAATAAGTCTCTTTAATTGCCCACTATTTTGAAAGTCAAGCATGTTTTCCCATCAATAACTCCTATTTAGTAAGTGTCATTTTCTGCATTCTGATAATGTTTTAATTTATTTCTTCATCATCCTTCATCAAGAAAAGTAAACCTCAAGTCCTCTTTTCAGCTCTTGCTCTTTCTTGAACAAAATGCTTCTTAAATTCTCTTTAGAATGATGGTTCTATATTAAGAACTGCACACACATCTACATGCACACCCACAATCCCACCCACCTACACACACACATTTACACTCACATGCACACACATACACTTACAATTCACTTAATCCTTTTAAATTTACTGTGGTTCTCGAACTGGGAACTGACCTATATGAGTCCAGGTGTTAAAAAGCTTGGTATATTCCCTGTGGTACCATCAGGAATTAATGAAACCTATGAAACATGTCACCTAATAAAAACAAAGATCCTATGAGAGGCATTGCCTAGTAGTCAATGGATTTATCTGACTATAGACAGGATCCTCTGTAACTGTGAATTAAAATAAATCCTTCCATCTTCCAATTTATTATTTCAGGGATTTGTTATGGTAATAGAAAGCTGAGTAAGAAATCTACCTCCAGAACAATGAACACAATCCTCAACACTAGGAAAAAAAGTTCTTTGTACTTTTTGCCTTCTTTAATGTTCAGTCCTTATCTGTAAAAATTTCTATAAGTGTTCTGTATAGCACGAGGATAAGAGTATGATTTCTATGGTTTCTTCCCATATCACCATTCTATGATTCTGTGATTTGCTGAAGGAAATGGTGCTCATGAGACATGACAGAAAATAAGTTTAACTTTGAGAAACACTTATGCATTATTGTGCAGGAGAATATTTTATAAACAAATCAGATAAGTATTTTCAGTCAAGAGAGTAAGCCAACTATGCACCAAGTGAGGCAAGACTGTGCAGACAGAATTTGTTTTTTTTGCCAAGCTGTGAGCTCCTGATCAGCATTGATATGACTTGTTATTAAGGAACACTGAGCACTATTAAGCTGGGTAATGTAAGGAGCTTGATTGAGAGGTGAAGCTATTACTTGCACTAAAAGTTAATTCGTTGTGGTTGGAAAGAAAACGAATATGGTATAGTACATACACGGAAGGTAGTAGAAGACGGCTATTAATTGATGAGGTATCAGGGGAAATGTCTCGAATTTTTCTCACCCATCAACTTTCTTTTCAAATTACAACTTTTCTTTACAACCTTCAGTGAGTCTGAATTATGTTTCATTTTAATAATGAGGTAATGAGATCTATTTTATGGTTAATTTGTTTGGTCAGGCCAAATCTAATGATTATTTCAGATTATTCAGCTTCTCAGTGGATAATGTGACCACATGTAAACTAAATAGACCGGTATAACCAATCAAACTAAAATCCCTTAAATCAAAACCCAGTTTTCTTCCTAGATTCTCTAAACCTTTCCTTTCAAAGGCACCTTAAACCCTCAACTTCAGGCATGTTGCCAGGCAAGCATTGTATCTAAGTTCTGGGAGCCATGACTATTAATGCGTTTATGCTCACAGAAATCAGAAAAACATTGCTCCAAACTTATAAGTAACATTCAATGAAAACAAAGGATTGAACATGTGAAAAAATGTCACCTAAACTATCTAAATGTTTCTTAGATGGGAAATTACAGGTTGTAGCAACATGCAAGAATAAAAAATGTTGATAGTTTGAAGCAGCTTACTGAAGAAATTTGTTATATATGCAATCTTTTAGAAGAAAACCTTTATTTTATTGGGGCTGATGGAAAGTGAACAAAAATTCAGTATTTTGGGAACTTCCTTATTCATGATAACATTTAATCAACATTGATTGACATTTGGTAAAATAACCACTATTGGTACCATTGAACATTATTTGACATATAAATTTGAAACAAAAATTTTGTTATACCTACTATTAATATTCGATTGTTACTGTAGATATTCAGATCAACTTAAAGAGATGAGAAAAAATCTATGAAATTAATTGACCTTGGCCGGGAGTTTGGCCTAGTGGTAGAGTGCTACTGTAGCATGCATGAAGACCCAGGTTCGATTCCTTGGTACCACATATATAGAAAAAACCCAGAAGTGATGCTGTGGCTCAAGTGGTAGAGCTCTAGCCTTGAGAAAGTCCAAGGACTGTGCTCAAACCCTGAGCTCGAGCCCAAGACTGGCAAAAATATTGATTGAGCTAATTTTTCGCTTAGTTTTACTACTTAAACAGCCCTCTTAGGGTAAAATTTTGGTTCAAGTAAATGCTGAATCAAAACATACATGTCAAATTATAAGCAAGAACACTAAGCTATATTATACCATTTAAAATCTCTTGTGGATTTAGCTGAGTACAGCAGTAGAAATTTTGCTTGTCTCCATAAGAACTATGAGTTTTTAGAAATATTCTGACAACATGGCTTAAAGTAAAGGGGATTGTTATAAAATCTGAGGAATTCATTTTCACATGTAGAAGTAAAGAAAACCAAAGTACTTAAAGAAATTCAAGATAGGTTGATTACCACTTTTATTTTCAGGAAAACTGAGATTTCATGCTTATTTATTACTCTTATGGATTTTCAACTGGCTAGCTATCCAAATTTAAAGATAACTGTGCAGCATTTTAACACCACTTATAAAAAATGCCTCATTGAAATAGACAGACAAAGTTAAATGGAGTAAAATAGAAACATAGATAAGTAAAACACATAAGATCTAAATGCAAAGAAAATAATTCCATAAAATATAAATTAAATCTAACATGAATTCAAGAGCAGAATTCACAAGCATAATTGTCTAGTTGATAGTTACATATAACAAACACATTAATAAATGCATTTATTGTTCTATATTTGATATATCATAGAATTTATCAATTTAAATTATACAAATTCAGGTGTTCTTAATCATATTAACAGTTGAAGAACAAACACAATATAAGCATATCATATTTTCTTATATTGTCTTCTTTTGCTAAGTATGATCCATAAATAAAAATGTCTTTAAATGCTGCAATGTGATATTCTTTATACATGTACATATAAGTATATGATAGATATTTTAGTATTATTGAGAATGTCATACATTGTTATCAACTCAAGTAATTGAGTAGATATTTATTATACTGATAAATGTTACACTTTAAGACCACCCAGAGTAAATACAATGAAAAAGATTACACTTCATTCTGTTTCTGACTTCAATTATTTTTATATATTTTTACTGTAATTAAGACAAGGGTTACATTATATTCACCAGATAGAAGGTGCATTACTTCACAAACATTGATACCCTACCTCATGTCTTGGTTCCTATTTCCCTCCTCCCACCCCTGCCCCTCATCTTGTTTTCTGCCCTTTCCTATCCACCTTGAAATAACCAAATAGACATATATAAATTATATCAGATAACCAGGTAAAATACTGTAACAATATGAGATAATCAAGGGACTGCAAAAGAGATGAGAGATAACATAGTACATTAAGGACAACAATCATTCATTATATAGCTTTTGTTTCTATATTTTGGAGGTCCCCTCATTTAGCGTCATACTATGTGGCCTTATGTATCTAGGTTTTGCTCTATAGTAAATCTTTGCTAGGAGTGCCCAAGGTTTCTACTGGTTATGACCAATGAGGGAAACCATTGAGCCTATTTGTTCTTTTCAGTCTGGCTTACTTCATTTAATATGATTTTTTTCTAAGTCTTTCCATTTCCTTACAAATGGGGCAATGTCGTTCTTTCTGACAACAGCATAGAATTCCATAGTGTGTAAATGCGACATCTTGTTGATCCACTCATTAACTGAGGGACATCTGGGTTTGTTCCATATCTTTGCCATGGTAAATAGTGCTGAAATGAACATCATTGTACTAGTGGATTTAGTACGTCCTTGTTTCTGGACAAGTGAGTAAATGCCAAGTAGTAGAAATGCTGGGTCATAGGCGAGCTCTTTGTTTAGTCTTTTGAGGAACCGCCATGTTGCTTTCCCTGGTGGTTGAATGAGATTGCATTCCCACCAACAGTGTAGTAGTGATCCCTCCTGGCCACATCCCCTCCAGCATCTGTTGTAATTAGATTTCTTGATCATGGCCATTATAACTGGATTGAGGTAGAACATTAGAGTTGTTTCGATGCATTTGGTTTTTCATATATTTTTATTGTAGTTATTACAAGGGTTACATCATATTCGACAGATAGAAAGTGCATTACTTCATAAACATACATACCCTTTCTCATGTCTTGGTCCCATTTCCCTCCCCCAACTCCGGCCCCTCATCTTGTTTTCCCCACTATCCTATCTTATTTCAAATAACCAAATAAGCATACATACAATATTTCAGATAACAAGGTAAAATACTGTATTTCTCTTATGGCCAGAGATGTTGAGCATTTCTTCATGTGTCCATCAGCCATTCTTATTTCTTCTTCAGAGAAGACTCTCTTTAAGTCTTTGGCCCATCTTTTAATGGGATGGTTGTTTCTTTGAAGATTAGTTTTGGAGTGATTCAATTTTTTGAGCTGTCAATATAGTTTAGATATGAGGCCTTTGTCCGTTGTATGGTTAGTGAAGACTTCTCCCACACTGTAGGCTTTCAAGTTAATTTGCTATGTCCTTTTCCATACAAAAGCTCTGCAGTTTAATGCAGTCCCACTTGTCCAGACTTTCTCTGATTTGTTGTGTTACGTGGTCCTTATTAAGAAAGTTTTGACCTTTGCCAAGGAGACCTAGTGTATCTCCTATCCTATTCCTTCTTGTGAAGTTTTCTGTTCATCTGCTTTTACCTCCATGTCTTTGATCCATTTGGACTTAATTCTGGTGCAGGATGACAAAGAAGGATGCAACTTGAGTTTTCTGCAGGTGCTTAACCAGTTCTGCTATACCAATTGTTAAAAAGGCTGTCTTTCTTCCATTCTATTTTCTTGGCTCCCTTATCAAAGATTATGAGGCCATAGGTCTGTGGGTTAATAACTGGGTCCCCAGTCCTATTCCATTGGTCTTCATGGCTGCTATTTTGGCATTATCAAGCTGTTTTGTTCACTATAGCTCTGTAATAGAGAAATAATGTTTGCCACTGAAATTTCTCCTACGCTGTTTTCTTTCTGCAAAGAACTGTTTTTGCTATATGGGGTCTTTTATTATTCCACTTGAATTTTTGGATTGCATCTACTATTTCTTTAAAGAATGGCATTGGGATATTGATGGGTATTGCATGGAATTGGCAAGATTGCAGTTTTCACGTTGTTAATTCTTCCAATCCAGGAGCCTGGAGGTTTTTCAATTTCCTCAGTTCTGCTTTAATTTTCTTTTTCAGGGTTTTAAAGTTTCATCAGAAGGTCCTTTACAATCTTAGTATAAGTTTATTACTAGGTTTTATTTTCTTTGAGGCTATTGCAAAAGGAGTTTCCTTCCCGATTGTTGCCTTGTTCATCTCATTGTTGACATATAGGAAGGCAGTTGATTTTTGAGGGCTAATTTTATACCCTGTTACCTTGCCAAAATTTTGAATCAGCTCAAGCAGCTTGGGATTGGAGTCTATAGGGTTCTCTAAACAGAGAATCATGTCATCTGCAAAGAGGGAATGTTTCACTTCCTCTTTCCCTATTTGGATCCCTTTTATGCTCGTTTCTTGCCTTATTGTTCTGGCTAGTAATTCTAATACTGTGTTAAAGAGGAGTAGAGAGAGTGGGCATCCTTGTCTCGTTCCTGACTTTGAAGGAAATGCCTTTAGCTTTTTGCCATTACGTATGATTCTAGCTGTGGGTTTGTCATACACAGCCTTTATTGTACTCGGGAATGTTCCTTGAATTCCTAGCTCCAGAGCTTTTAGCATAAAGGGGTGTTTGATCTTGTCAAATGCCTTTTCCACATCTACTGAGACAATCATGTGTTTTTTTGTCCTTGCTCCTGTTGGTGTGTTGAATTATATTAATTCACTTGCGTATGTTGAACCAGCTTTGTTTGATGTAGTGTATAAGTTTTTTGATGAGTTGCTGAAGATGCTTGGCCAGTATTTTGTTGAGAAGTTTTGCATCAATATTCGTCAGAGAAATGAGTCTATAGTCCTTTAACTTTGATGAATCTCTGTCTGGTTTGGGGATGATGGTTATAGTGGCTTCGTAGAATGAGTTTGGCAAAGAGCCTTCATTTTCAATTTTGTTGAAGAGCTTGAGGAGTATTGGTGTGATCTCTGCTTTGAAGACCTTATAGAATTCAGCTGTGAATCCATCTGGCCCTGGGATTTTCTTAGATGGAAGGTCTCTTATTGCCATCTCTATTTCAATATTTGAAATAGGTATGTTTATTTGGATTAGGTCTTCTTGATTCAGTGTGGGTATGTTAATATTGGCTAGAAATTCATCCATTTCTTCTAGATTCTCAAATTTGTTGGCATAAAGGTTTGAAAAGTATTCCCTCATGATACTCTGGATCTTGATAATTTCTGTTGTGATATTAACATTCTCATCTGTAATTTTGTTTATTTGGATGTGCTCCCTTCTTTTCTTGATAAGATTTGCTAACGGTAGAATTCCATGAGTACAAATACCACATCTTCTTGATCCACTCATCAACTGAGGGACATATAGGTTGGTTCCATATCTTTGCTATGGTAAATAGTGCTGCAATGAACATTGTTTTGCTGGTGGATTTAGTATGTCTTTGTTTCTGGATGATTGGGTAAATGCCAAGAAGTGGAATTGCTGGGTTATAGGGGAGCTCTATGTTTAGTCTTTTGAGTTACTTCCATACTGCTTTCCATAGTGTTTGAATGAGTTTGCACTCCCACCAACAGTGTAGTAGTGATCCCTCCTGGCCACATCCCCTCCAGAATCTGTTGTTATTAGTTTTCTTGATCCTGGCCATTCTAACTGGAGTGAGGTGGAATCTTAGAGTTGTTTTGATTTGCATTTCTTTTATGACCAGAGATGTTGAGCATTTCTTCATGTGTCTATAGGCCATTTTTGTTTCTTCTTCAGAGAAGACTCTCTCTAAGTCTTTGGCCCATCTTTTAGTGGGGTGGTTGTTGCACTGGAGGTTAGTTTTGGAGTGATTCAATTTTTTGAGCTGTTGATATATTTTAGATATGAGGCCTTTGTCTGTTGTATGGTTGGTGAAAACCTTCTCCCACTCTGTAGGCTTCCTAAATAGTTTGCTAGCAATGTCCTTTGCCATACAAAAGCTCTGCAGTTTAATGCAGTCCCACTTATCCAGCCTTTCTCTGATTTGTTGTGATTCTTGGTCCTTATTAAGAAAGTTTCGACCTGTGCCACGGGGGTCTAGTGTATCTCCTATTCCTTCTTGTAAAGTTTTCAGAGTGTCGGCTTTTACCTCCAGGTCTTTGATCCATTTGGAGTTAATTCTAGTACAGGGTGACAAAGAAGGATCCAACTTTAGTTTTCTGCAGGTGCTTAACCAGTTCTGCCAGCACCACTTCTTGAAGAGGCTATCTTTCTTCCTGACATTGCCCCATTTGTTACGAAATGGAAAGACTTAGAAAAGATCATATTAAGTGATGTAAGCCAGACTCAAAGGAACTTAGGCTCAATGGTTTCTCTCATTTGTCATAATCAGTAGAAACCTTGGGCTCTCCTAGCAGAGATTTGCAATAGAGCAAAACCTTGATACAAAAGGCCATATAGTAGGACGCTAAATGACAGGATCTCTAGGATATAGAAGCATAAAACCATATAATGAATGATTGATGTTCTCAAGGTACTATGTTATCTCTCATCTCTTTTGCTGTCCTTTGGTTATCTAATATTGTTACAGTATCTCACTTTGTTACCTGATATATTGGATATATTTGTATTTGATTATTTGAAATTGGATAGGGAATGGGGGAAAACAAGATGAGGATGGGGGGGGAAGGAAATGGGGACCAATACATGTGAAAGGGTATCAATGTATGGGAATTAATGTACCATCTGTCTGGCAATATCATGTAACCCTTCTATTAATTACAATAAAAATATATGAAAAAAAAGATTTGCTAAGTGTTTGTCAATTTTGTTAATTTTTTCAAAGAACTAACTCATTATCTTGTTGATTATTTCTATAGTTTTTTTGCACTTCAATTCATTTACTTCTGCTTTAATTTTAATAATTTGCTTCCTTCTAGTGGGATTAGGGTTGGTTTGTTGCTCTTTTTCCAAGAGCTTAAGGTGACACATTGAATTGTTGGTTTGCAGTTTTTCCAATTTGTTAATATAAGCACTGAGAGCTATAAATTTTCCACTGAGTACTGCCTCGGCTGTGTCCCAAAGGAGCTGGTATTTTGTGTGCTCCTTTTCGTTAAATTTCATAAACTGTTGAATTTCTGTTCTGATGTCCTCGATGACCCATTGGTGATTCAACAATGTGTTGTTCAATCTCCATGTGTTATAGGCTTTTCATTGGTGGTGAATATAAAACAAAAGTTTTTCAAATGAGGCAATCATTTACTACCCCCTCCCATTGTTTGTATGTATACAACAAAATTTAGATGATATCCTTACTTTGGATGACTTTGTTTTACTGTTTTAAAGATAAGGTCTCACTAGGTAGTTTCGGCTGGCCTTAATTCAACATTTTACCTACAATAGCCTCTGCGTGCAAGGATTATATGGTATTGACACTGTCTGGCTTGAGTTTTGTTTGTCTCCAAATATGAACTAATACAAGTTGAATAATGTGCTGCTTTTCTTTGCATTTAGTAATTAAAATAATGAAAACTGAATGGCACGTAGTTTATTGGCAAGTACATGATTTCAGCTGTAGCATAAATTCACTTAATCAAGTAAAAAAATACATGTTTGATAATTGTCAGAAAATCTATCACTATTTGGCCTGTTACGTAGAAATCCAAAATCACTCAGAGGCCAGATCTATAAATCAAAATATATTTGAAAGCAATTAATAAAAGTGATATTATAATAAAAATTCTTTTTCAATGAAAAATAAGAAAATACTGTAAGACAAATATTATAACTCAAAAATGCAAAGCCATTTAAATATATGTTGTAAGTTATGTGTAATATTTCCGTAGTTCCCATGCAATGAAATTTTTCATAAAACAAAACTGTTTTTTCACACTTTATTTAGATTGATCTGATTACAACTCCAACTAAGAACATTATCCTCTGTTTCAAGTATAATGACATGAGTCATTAACAAACAGATTTAAATGAATAGTATAATTTTTTATAATTACAGGTCTGCTGCTTGGCTTTATTATTATTCAGGTATATTTTTGTGAGTCAAGAGCATGGTGATTTGAATTAAGACAAATATATGTATTAAGCATAAGTATGGAAAAAGTATCTACAAAAATGCAGATTTAGAGATAATATGAATCATTTACTTATCATTTTGTTCAATTGTGCAATGCTTCAATTTCCATGTGTTATTGATCATATTGATTCCTCATAAGACTAGAAGGTAGATCATACTGAAATTAGAACATTCCTTATATAATACGTATACTGTAGCCTATCGTTACTTGTTTACTCATGAAACTAATATACTGCAATTTCCCTCTTTTGAATCATTAGTTTTTCATGTTTATTAAAACATTATCAGCAGCACACTCAATTTAAAATATTTTTCTTAATAACTTTAAATAAAAATTCTTTATATCACTTCCATGCAAAATATTGCTCCTCTTTTTAAAATTTTTATTTGTAAAGTGATTCTACATTTATTATTTGCTTGATATTCTCTACTAAGACTCCCCACTTACTAATGAATTTATACTAGGCCCATGGAACATCTTACAGTCACATCCTGAAAATATTCTCTATATACAGCTTTTGTTCTTGTTACTTTTGCTAAAAGAAATACTCTCATCTACATATATATTTTCTTAGTTTTCTTAGGAGTGTTTTTCAATTTCAGTTTCCGAGTGACACCTCATTAAATATGACTAATAATAAGCAATAAATCATTGAGAAGACCCCAGGCCCTACTATTCCCTAAACTTTGGTCCCTGAATTTTTTTTAAAAATTAAATACTATTTTACCAAGACATGTGAAAGGATATCAATGTATGTGAATTAATGCACCTTCTATCTGGCAAATATCATGTAACCCTTTTACTAATTACAATAAAAAATTTTTTTAAATTAAATACTATTTTATTAATTATAATTTTTAGTAACTACAATTTTTAACTAAAATGCCTATTAATTACAATTTATTAACTACAAAATATGCATAAGTATTTATTTGGTTGGTTCTCACCACTACAATGGATGACTGGAAATGGAACTAAAGCTTAAATAAGTTTCTGGTTTCAAATAACTTATATTCAAGTAGTTTCATATAAAATATTTTATAAGACAAATTTTTAAGGCAGATTATTTGCACATATTCCAAAAATATAGCCATAAGTATATAATTAACTAGACCTATTAAAATTGTTTCTTTACCAATTGCTAAGTAGCTTACAGCTGATTCCTCATCAGACATACTGGAAGCTCGCAGTCAGGAAGAATACATTTGAATTTTACAGACAAAATAAAACTATCTACAAAGAATGGTTATATCTACAAAAACTGTCTGTCTAAAATGAAGGATAATGTAAGACATTCAAAGATCCATGAAATTAGAACTAGTCTCTAACATATCTTCCCTACAAAAAATACTAAAGAAAATTATTGAAATTGAAATCAATATATACTACACAATAGTTTGAATCCACAAAGAAGAAAGAACACTGGTAGAATAATAACATGGGTAAAGAAGCAAGGCAGTATAAATGTAATTGTGTTCCTTAGTCTCATTTTCATTTAAAAAATTGTAAAATGCAATATCTATATATCTGGATTAATGTAATAGAAAAATAGGATTTATATGAGAACAATAGTTCAAGGAAAAAATATAGAGCTGAGATTTTGTATTCTATTGGATGTAATTAGCACTATTTTATTAATTTAACCTTGAAAGACAGGAACTAATCATATAATTAAAGAAGTATAGTAAACCAAGGACATGGTTAATGAAATGGGGTTATGAAAATAACCTATTCAATAGAAATAAAGTCAATAAGAACATGAAATATATAAAAATTATTAAAATAAATCCTATTTCATCAATATTTAAATGAAATGTAAGTTGGCTCAACACCATTCTCTTTTTTTTTCCAGTCCTGGGCTTGAACTCGGGACCTAGGCACTGTGCATGGATACTTTCTGCTCAAGACTAGCACTCCCACTTAAGCCACAGCATGACTTCTGGCTTCTTTTGTGTATGTGGTACCAAGGAATAAAACCCAGGGCTTCATGCATGCTAGGAGAGGCACTTTACCATTAGGCCACACTCCTGACCTCAAAAATAAAAAATAAAAAATTGAAAATAAGAGAATATAAAAGGAAAACAATACAAAGATAACAAAATGATACTTGCTATGATAAAATTAAAGTATCAGTAAATTAATGAAAGCATCTTAATACCATTGGTCATTAGAAAAATTATCTTCATCACTAAATTTACTATAATCAATGTTCAATATTGTGTTAGTAAATCTGAGCCGTATTTGGAATCTATATGCTTTGTTGGTACTAAAGTAAAATCTGTTAAGCTACTTTGTAATATACTGAATATATGGAATTAGCATAGAGTAATTTCCATTCCAAATCATATAGCACAGGGACATTTATAAATCTTGTTTCATAGAAGCATTATTAACAAGATACTGAAAGTTCCACTTATTCAAATTATCCAACACTCGATAAATGATAATTTGGTAAATAACAAGGAATGAATATTATTTGTTCATCAGCTTTCATAAGTATTTTTTCATAAAAATAAGTATTGATATATGCTTCTTAAGAAAGCTTTCAGAAACCAGCATGGTGGCTCAGGCCTGTAATCTTAGCTCCCCAGGAGGCTGAGATCTGAGGATCAAGGATCAAAGCCAGCCTGTGCACAAAAAGAACTGAGACTCTAATCTCCAATTAACCTCTAGAAAACAGGAAGTGGGGCTTGGCTCAAGGGTAGGGCAGCAGCCTTGAGCTGAAGAGCTCAGGGACAGCGTCCAGGCCAAGTTCAAGCCCTATAACCCCCACACACACAAAAAAAGAAAGAAAGCTCTCAGAAAGCAAATACAAAACTATGATGGCTTTTGCCTAAATTGCAAGCAGTAAATTTTTCAATTATCACTCAATTTCAGGCTTTCTCAGGCTCTTAAAGAATTTCCTATTTTATCTACATAAAGTTAGTTTGGCAATATAATCTATATTTTGTGGTAGTAGTTTGAATCAAGAACCTTGCACATACTGTGTAACCAAGTCTACCACTAAGTCATACCCTAATGCTATGTTCTATTATATATATATAATGCATACATTCTTCTATGCCATATACAACTATTTCTTTATACTGAAATAATCTTCTAAATAAGTGAGATTCAGCTTTTTTGCTACTAAAAATCCTCTCAAACACTGATCTATTTATTCTCTCCACAGTTTTGTCTCATAGAAAATACAAATATTGTTTTTTTTAAATATGTAATCATGTCAGACTGGTTTCTTTCAGTAGCCTTGTTTAAATGTGGCCTGAAAGTCTTCTCCAAGAAGAAATCTTTAATGTTATAAATTATATCAAATTATTTTCTTCTTTCCTATTTCTCCTAGGAGGAATCAAAGCCAGGTCTCCATGCATGCTAGGCAAGCACTCTACCACTAGGACAAATTCCCCACCCCACTAAATATTCTTTAGAATAGCATTCTCTCATTTCATCAACTATGATTCCCCTCTTCTATTTTCTTGTCTCTAATTTTCTCTCTTTAAATTTATCTTATCTTTTCTTTTAAATGATTTTCTAGTGCTATTGACACTTGGCTGCCAGCTTCTATTTAAAGGTATAAAATAAATATGTGGTAAAGTACAACTTCTGTTTTATGGGAATGGGGTAATAGAATCAACATGGAATTACACTGCAAAGGCAAAAATCTTCTCTTTTGTGAGACTGTACTATTTCTTAAATAGGCCAGCTACTCAAGAATGTAATGCTCCTACCTCTTGTACAGAGGACAGAGATTTAGCTGTCACTTTTCTAGTGCCTTTTAAGGTAGCAAATCAAGGAGATTGAGAAAGAAAGGGTACACTGCTCTGAAAAATGATATGTCTGAGCTAAGTGGCTCAAGCACTTCTTCTGGCAGCTTAGAGGTAAAATGAGACAGTGATGTAGTGGTTAACACTCTTAGTTTTGATTTTGTTACTCACATGAAATATGATGCTTCATTTTGAAGAGCAACTACATAGACTGGTACTTTTTTGACTCACCTTATCAATCTCTCCATAAACAAAAATTTACATTAGATGATAGTATTGAAGGGAAAATGAGCAGTCTGATAGTTCTTGAGTATGCACTTCTGATTATTAATATTATTTTCAGTTCATCCTGCTTACAATTATGCTTCCAGGATGTCTCACATCTTCAACTTTCTGTAGTACATATTAGGCTAATGCATATTAGAAATAAAATAAATAAACAGAAAATCAGAAAAATCAACACCAAAGTAACTCCTTTTCTCACAAGAATCTTAGAACACTGGAAGCCACATTTTTTTTCCTCCCACACATGTGGTTAGATAATTCATCTTTCAGGATAGACTTAAAAAAGATAATGCAACTTGACAAGATATAATTTGATTAATTGAAAATCCAAAATTTTTGAGCACTGATATGACACGATATGTACAAATTTTCAAAGCTGATTTCATGTGTCAAGTGCATAATTAGATCTGAGACATACTAGTATAAAGTTACTTAAGGGTATGTAACTATATCTCATAAGACATACAAATGAATTTTTTACTAAAGCTCAGTTCCCATTCTCCAAGATAACTTGTTATTATTGGGAAAATATTCCAAAATCAGACAAAAATAGAAATTCCCCAGTACAGTATTTCTGAACATTTTGGAAAGTAGATATTTACCTATGCCTTATTATATCCCCTGTTGTTGAAAGAGCTTATCAACAAGCTCCATTGTGCTCTCATTACCACTTTCTTGTAATTACCACTTGTCTCTACCTTGCAAAACTTAATTCATTTATGTTATCATTTTTTCACCTATATTCTCTGTTATGGAGTTGAAAATATTACTTCCTTTACTCTCATTTCAATGGGGAGTAAAAGTTGATATGAATGCTCAATCTTTTTATATTGTATTATCATCATAATATAAACAAAAAGTGCATGCTAAGTAAAAGTTAAAAAATAACTTCTAGTATCTTGGTGTTCTGTTCTCATATTTTATGAACTCTTACTTTTTTTAAGTAAGAGTTTTCAAGGGCAATTCTGTTTTGAACATGGAACTAAGTGAAGGAATAAGGTTCGAGACAAATATGAGAAATGCAACCACACACACACACACACACACACACACACACACACACACACACACACACAAGAAGCAAGAAATATAAAATCTCCTGAGAAGACAGAGCATAGAGGATGAACATGGTTCAAGATACAACCGTAGAGCAGCTTAGCAGTTATGAAATAAGAAGGAAGAAAATGTCAAACAAAGTAAAAAATGAAAGAAAACTGTGTAAAGAGAAAAACTGAAATGTTAGCATCTTTCTAGGCAATATCTGGCATTTTGTGGATGGGACAAAATGTGCTTAATAATCTTGAAATACGTACACAATCTACAATAATGAAAATAGTGCTTTAAACCTACATCTATTTCCTTATTGTCAAGTAATTACCTAGATTTTTTCAGCATGGAAACTTTTTGTCTATGTACCCATTGGCTAAGGAAATAGAAACAGAAGAATCAAGTAAAGAAAAAAGCTAACATATTTCTCCATAATAATGGCTGATTTTACTATGCCTTTTTTTGCCAGTCCACTGGGTCTAAGCACAGACCTTGAGGTTTCTCAAGGCAAGCACTCCACCACTTGAGCCAAAGCACAACTTCTGGCTTTTTCTAAGTATGTGGTACTGAGGAATCAAACCCTAGTATGCCTTTGTGCATACTAGGCAAGCATTCTACCACTAGGCCTTTACTATACATTTTTATTATAGTGTTTACCCTCATAACTCCTAGCAATTTTAATTGTACGTTACAGTTGTTTTTAACTATCTACATAACCTTTCACAATAGCGATAAAACCTTGCTTCATGTTGAGTATACAAAATTTTATTTTATTTATCTTTTGTCGGTCATAGGGCTTGAACTCTGGGCCTGGGTGCTGTCCCTGAGCTCTTCAGCTCAAGACTACCACCTTACCCCTTGAGTCACAGCACCACTTCTAGTTTTCTAGAGCTTAATTGGAGTTGAGAGTCATAAGGTCTTTAGATCTTCATATCTTAGCTTCCTGAGGAGTTAGGATTACACGCATGAGCCAACATGCCCAACAATTAATTTTTAAAAAGCCTGTACTTCATCTGTTTTCAGCAAGAACTGATAAGATCCTATTTTTATTTCTTATTTTGTGAGATTTATTACATTAAGTATCTTATGTAGGTGAATTTTTAAAGTATTGCCCTAGTCCTTAGAGTAGAAACATATTATACCAAATGAAAGAACTTTCTTTTC
The DNA here is from genome assembly GCF_031878675.1 of Megascapheus bottae. NCBI lineage: Eukaryota > Metazoa > Chordata > Mammalia > Rodentia > Geomyidae > Megascapheus > Megascapheus bottae. Next base: position 100,302,356 of record NC_143547.1, on the reverse strand, counting down.
AACAAATGGATTCATGATCAGACATAGATGAGTTTTAAGTCTGTTAATCACAGATATCTTGAAGGAATGTGTGGTGTTGAGAATAATGGGGTGGAAAAATGATGTAAGTGATGACGTTGACTAAGCTTCAATGTATTCATAGACATGTTGAATTAAATTCTCTTTTACAAATACTTAATAATGTTTCAAAAGTTTACATGGTGTTCCATTTCATATATTTATCATATCATTTTGCCAGTCCTATAAAGTCAATTCAATTCATGTAATTATACAAAAATTAAAGTATGAAGAAGAAACCTTAAACCACCTTCAAGAGAGTGAATAAACTTCAACAGATATAGAAGATGATAAAATAGATTAACTGTCAGTGTATTTCAATTGATGAACCTTCAAAAGCAGTAGTTTCTGAAAATGCTAAGACTTGTCAGTTTTAAGATTATTTATATGCACGTTTACTGTATTACTTTTTGAGAAACTGTTGGAAAATTTTTAATGGGAAATAGGAACTGATAACAACTTCCAGTGACAATTGAGTTTGGCTCCGGAGAGCCAATGGGAACAGAAATCAGGTCATAATATATAAATAATAATTCCAACCAATCCTACTGTAGCATGTTGAAGGCTTAAATAAGGTAGGGGAATTAAAATCATTAAGAAGTCTGATGAGGTAGTAATGATGTGACAGGGACTGGCAAACACGATTGAAAAAAAAAACTTCGAAGAAATAAAGGTTAATGACTCAGCAGTATCGGCACAGAGGAGAAATGAGTAGCACAATTTGAAGATGTGATATTCAGACCTAGGAGTTATTAGGAAGCAGAGGATATTTTTCTATCTGTAGGCTTTCCCATATGGGAGCTATAGCAGAGTGAAAACTGCCATCCTGTGAGAAGACGATAGGGGAATCCCTGTCCTCAAAGGACAGCAGATTTTAATTTGAAAGCTGAAGTTAGCTTTCTAAGAAGAGGTCAAGCCCCAGGATCTATTGTGGGAAACAAATCATTTGTTCTAGAGAGCAAGGAAATGATTTCAGAATTGGAGCAGAAGGCAGAGAAGATGAATAGAGCCATTTGTGGCGAAAAGTTGAGGTCATAAGACCTGTCTTCCCTGACAGATCTCATGTAACAATTTTGAGTTGAGAAAGCAATCTCACTGTATCACACTGGACAATAAGTCAAGTCACTTTATTGAAGGTTCACGTTCTAGAAATAGTACCAGTCATCAACACTGAAATTATGTGAAGGGATAGAGACGATAAAATTTTCAAAGAAGAATTTAAATGTCTATCAAAAAAGCTATGTATTTTTCCAGAACAAATGGCAGTGTTGTAAAATATGTGAATAATAGCTACTGAAGTTTGATAAAGGGAAAATTTGATTTACAACAGATATCAACTAAGTTGCTATGTTGTTAAACCTCTAAACTCATGATCTTCTTAACCTATATAATGAACATAATGGAAAAACTGTGAACATTTTAAGGGATAATGTATACATAAATCACAAAGCACTGTTGTTGGTGTAATATATACTTGTTTACATCTAAGCAGTAATCGAGATTTGAAGGAAAATTAAACATTGGATAGAACACACTGAAGCAGTTACTTGCCAGGAGCATTGCCTAGTGGTAGAGCACTTGCCTACCAGGCACAAATCTCTGGGTTAGATTCCTCAGTGCCACATACACAGAAAAAAGCCAGAAGTGGTGCTATTTCTCAAGTGGTAGAGAAGTAGACTTGAGAAAGCCTAAGACAGTTTCTAGGCCCTGAGTTCAAGTGCCAGACCATGCAAAAAAAAATAAAAATATTTCCTAGCTCTGTCCTTTGCCATACAGAAGCTCTGCAGTATAATTCAGAGCCACTTATCCAGACTTTCCTTGATTTGTTGTGTTTCTTGCTCCTTATTAAGAAAGTTTCGAGCTGTGCCAATGAGCTCTAGTGGATCTCCTTTCTTTCTTGTAAAGTTTTCAGTGTATTGCTTTACCTGCAGGTCTATTATCCATTTAGAGTTAATCCTGCTGCACGGTGACAAAAAAGGATGCAACTTTAATTTTCTGCAGGTGCTTAACCAGCTCTGTCAGCACCACTTGTTTAAGAGGCTCTCATTCTTCCATTCTATTTTTTTAGTTCCCTTATCAATGATAAGGTGGTCATAGGTCTGTGGGTTAATATCTGGGTCCTCAGTTCTATTCCATTACTCTTTAGGCCTGTTATTGTGTCAGTACTAAGATGTTTTGTTCACTATAGCTCTGTAATTAAAGTCTAAAGTTTGGCATTGAAATTCCTCCTGGGCTGTTCTTTTGGCTAGTAATTGTTTTTTGCTATACAGGGATTGCCTCTTCTATTATGAATGAGTGAGCACCCACTCTCTAAATTGAATAAATACTGTTCCGTATGCTTTCAGTGTTACACAAAAGAATGTGTTTGATTCTAGAGTAACAATCATGTTTACTCAATTCAATGTTAAATGATGCAAAAATATCATGAAATGAAAGAAAGGAATGTTACATAAGGAGAGTTGATTATATGTAGGAGACTAGAGAGTTTGCTTTGTCTATTACTTCTTAGAAACGTCTGAACTCTTACTTTATAATTAATACTATTGAAATATTAATAAGGAAAAATGGAGATGCATGAACTAAACAAAAGCAAATATTACAAAATAGAGCTTAAAAATAAACATTAGAAATTTTGATCGCAGAAACACAAAATTAAACTCTAATGGTATGCCTTTATTTATTCTATTAAACTTTAAAAGACACAAAATCATGCTAATGTTCAGTGATGGAAACGTATCAAATTTGTGCCCACTGTTGCTAGTGGGACTGTAAGGTATGAAATTTAAAAATTCATGAGAGGAAATATCATTTTATCTCAGCCTCAAAAATTTTTAAGCTCATTTAGAGAGAAGTTATACTTGGAAATTTATCATAGTGAAAAAATAAAAGTAGTTATTGAAATAGAGAAAAATTAAAATTATTATTCATCAATAAACAAGTGTCCCTCTCAGCTGTATTATTATAATTTTCAAAACTAAGTTTAAACACTAAAGTGAAAGGAAATGGGATAAGATAAAGTATGGCAATTCAGATGATTCCATATATATTTATCATATTTTTCTGGAAGAATGACTGAAAACCATTAATGGGACAATATCATGTGACAATCATTAATGGGATAATATCATGTGGCCATTACTAGGAGCATATAAATGGATGCGTTCATTCCTTATATAAGGATCTCAGATCTCCAATATTTCAGTAACTGGCCTTACTTAACCATTGAAATATCTCTGTATCTATGCAACTGAGACACTGGAATCTTCAAAAAATTGCACAGCTTTGTCTTCACTGAAGATGGTAAAAGCTGTGTTATAAAGGTCAACTTATCATAAAAGTCCTGGCTCCCATACTAAGATGCACAATAGTACTAGTTAATACCCTTTACCTACAAATTGTCCATTTCTACTGAAATCTGTCCATGTTACTCAGCATCAACAGCTTATGTCTGATTTTGGCAGGCCAAAACTCGTACATGTGAGAGCAAAGACTTCTGTTTCTCCTCCATTTTAATATTTTCTCTGATAAATTTTGAAGAAATCCTTAGTAATTATACCATCAACTTGTACAAGGAACTACTCCTGACTTTCCTATAAACTTAGTCCTGTCTTTTCACCTGATGAGCAATGAATGAGACATCACCAAATCCCCATTTTATTTCGTATTTTCTCTGGCCACTATTTTGTGTTTTTTTAATAATTTTTATTGTGATCAATAAAAGGATTACATTATATTCACCAGATATAAGGTGCATAACTTCACAAACATTGATACCCTTTCTCATGACGTGGTCCCCATTTCCTTCCCACCCTCCTCCCACTTATCTTGATTTCCCCCCTTCCTTATCCAATTTCAAATAACCAATTAAGCACATATAAAATATGTCAGATAACAAAGTGATATATTGTAACAATATGAGATAACCAAGGGACAGCAAAGAGATGAGCAATAACATAGTACATTAAGGACAACAGTCACTCATATGGATTTTGTTGCCTTATCCTGAAGGTCCTCACATTAAGTGTCGTACTATTTGGCCTAAAGTCTCAAGATTTTGTTCTATTGTAAATCTCTGTTAGGAGAGCACAAGATTTCTACTGATTATGACAAATGAGGGAAACCCTTGAGCCTATGTTCCTTTGAGTCTGGCTTACATCACTTAATATGACTTTTTCTAAGTCTTTCCATTTCCTTACAAATGGGGTGATGTCGTTCTTTCTGACCGCAGCATAGAATTCCATTGTGTATAAATACCACATCTTGTTGATCCATTCATCAACTGAGGGACATCTGGGTTGGCTCCATATCTTTGCTATGGTAAATAGTGCTGAAATGAACATCATTGTGCTACTGGATTTAGTATGCCCTTGTTTCTGGATGATTGGGTAAATGCCAAGTAGTGGAATTGCTGGATCATAGGGGAGCTCTATGTTTAGCCTTTTGAGGAACTGCTATACTGCTTTCCATAGTGGTTGAATGAGTTTTCACTCACACCAAAAATGTAGTAGTGATCCCTCCTGGCCTCATCCCCTCCAGCATCTGTTGTTATTAGTTTTCTTGATGCTGGCCATTCTAACTGGAGTGAGGTGGAATCTTAGAGTTGTTTTGATTTGAATTTCTTTTATGACCAGAGATGTCGAGCATTTCATCATGTGTCTATAGGCCATTTTTGCTTCTTCTTCAGAGAAGACTCTCTTTAATTCTTTGGCCCATCTTTTAATGGGATGGTTGTTATTTTGGAGATTAGTTTTGGATTGATTCAATTTTTTGAGCTGTTGATATATTTTAGATATGAGGCCTTTGTCTCTTGTATGGTTAGTTAAGATCTTCACCCATTCTTTTGACTTCCTAAATTTACTGGGTATGTCCTTTGCCATAGAGAAGCTCTGCAGTTTAATGTAGTCCCACTTATCCAGCCTTTCTCTAATTTGTTTTGTTTCTTGGTCCTTATTGATAAAGTTTTGACCTGTGCCAAGAAGGCCTAGTGTGTCTCCTATTCCTTTTTGTAAAGTTTTCAGTGTGTCTGGCCACTATTTGGAGAGCCACTTGTAGTACTCTAGGTCATCTAATAAACTGACTCAAGGATAATAATAAACAAGAATGAATACAATTAGAAGAAGAAAATGAAAGAAAATGACAATGGAGCCATTTGATCAGGTTGTGAATTTATCCTTCAGTGGAAATATTGCAATAGTACAGTCTAGTTAAAGTTTATTAAAATTGTATGAGGAATCATTAAGACAAAGGCAGCAATCAAAGTATCCTAATATTCCCCTCAAGTAAATATGTCTGCCTTAATATGCTTGCTATAACATGTTGTTTACTGGGAATACGATGGGTTTCATAGCCTCTGAACAAATATATGGATAGAAAGCAGAACTCAGGAGCTTAGACAAATTCACTTCTTTTTTAATTAGAAATACCAGCATCCAACTCCTTTTAAAAAACATTTTTATTATCATTAAGTAGTTGTACAAAGATGTTGCCAATCATTCAAACTTCATGAATACAGTGCATCTTGATCAGTAACACCCTTTCAGCATTCTCACCAACCCTTCCCAGCCCACCTCATACCTCACTTATCTTGATTTAGGGTATATTGAATTTTTGCCAGTTAAGAAAGCACTTAGTGTGTACAGTTCATCTTCACGTGTCATCATTCAACATCTTCACCTCTATTTGACCCACCACTTTCCTTTTTATTAGCCATTCCTGGCTCTTGATCTCAAGCCTTGAGCATTGTCCTTGAGAATTTTTTACTCAAGGCTAGTGCTCTGTCACTTGAGCCACAGAACCACCACTTTGGGCTTTTTCCACATATGTGGTATCAAGGAATCAAACCCAGGGCTTCATGTATGCTATGTAAAACTTCTACCACTAGGCCACACATCCATCCCACCACCACTTCCCTTTTTCTGTAGTATAAATGATGAATTCTTATATTATCCCTCCTTCCTCCACTCATTCTTCTATTTCTCTCTCTCTGGCCCCTCCCTCCTATCCTGCAGTACCCTTTTCCTGGTATATATTTTGTGGTGCATTGACTAGTATAAATTAGATTTTTTACCAATTATACTCATTTTTAATGAGTCTTATTTTTTGTTTTCATGTTTTTTATTGTAATTAATAGAAGGGTTACATGATATTTGCCAGATAGATGGTGAATTAATTCCCATACATTGATACCCTTTCACATGTCTTGGTCCCCATTTCCCTCCCCTCATCCCCACCCCTCATCTTGTTTTCCCCGTTCCCTATCCAATTTCAAATAACCAAATACAAATATATACGATATATCAGGTAACAAAGTGAGATACTGAAACAATATGAGATAACCAAGGGACAGCAAAAGAGATGTGAGATAACATAATACCTTAAGAACAACAATCATTCATTATATGGCTTATGTTTCTATATCCTTGAGATCCTTTAATTTAACATCCTACTATATAGCCTTTTTTTGAATTTATTAATGTTGATTTTTACATCATATTTTAAATGACAAGTTTAACAAACAAGTGTTCAAGGAGGGAATCTATTTACAATCACTGGGACTTAGTATTTAGAACTTAATCAAAATTAGGCTAAGGGTTTGTACGTCATAGAAACATATTAATTTAAGAAATAAAACATTATGTCTATAGAGTCATAGGTTTTTATGTCTATAGAGTTATGTTTATATTTCCATTACCATGTCCATAGCTTTGGGTATGCAGTTATTGAGTTCTCGCTCTTGTACTCTTTGGATTTAATAGCCACATATTATGGATACCATGTGCCTTTTGTTCCTTAGGTCTTAACTTGTCTCACTCAACATGATTCGCTCTAGGTTCATCCTTTTCCCTGCAAATGCCATTATTTTATCTTGTCTGTTGGCTATGTAGAATTCCATTGTGTATATATACCACATTTTCTGTATCCATTCATCTGCAGTAGGGCATTTGGATTGTTTCCATCATCTGGCTATTGTGAATAGTGCAGAGCTGAGCAGGTGTCCTTGTAATATCTTGGGTCATGATGTTCAGGATAGATGCCCAGAAGTGGTATGGCGGGATCGTAGGGAAGGTCTATTTTCAGTTCTTTAAGAAACCCCCACACTGCTTTCCAGAGTGGCTGAACTAGTCTGCATTCCCACCAGCAGTGTAGTAGGATTCCTTTTTCTCCACAACCCCGCCAGCAACTGTTATTGTCTGAGTTCAAAATCTTGGCCATTCTTGTTTGGGTAAGGTGGTATCTTAGGGTTGTTTTTATTTGCATTTCCTTTATGGCCATGGATGATGAACATTTTCTCATATGCTTCTCTGCCATTTTAATCTCTTCTTCTGATAAGTCTCTCTTTAGTTCCCTTGCCCATTTAGTGAATGGTTTATTGGGTTTTGGGGGGATTAGTTTCTTGAGTTCCCTGTAGATACTGGATATTAAGCATTTGTCAGATGTATTGTTGGTGAATATCTTTTCCTAGTTGTTTGGCTGTCTCTCTACTTTTGCAACTATGTTTTTATCTGTACAGAAACTTTTTATTTTTAGGTAGTCCCATTTATCGAATCTCTCTCCAATCTGTTGTGACCCTGGGATTCTGTTCAGGAATATGTTGCCTGTGCCTGTGAGTTACAGTGTCTCTCCTACTTTATCATGTAGCAGTTTCACGGTTTCCGGTCTGACATTGAGGTCTTTGATCCACTTTGAGTTAATGCTTTTGCATGGCGACAGGCTAGGGTCAAGTTTTAGTTTTCTGCATGTGGCTGCCCAGTTTTGCCAGCACCAATAATTGAATAGGCTGTGTTTGTTCCACTGTATATCTTTGGCTCCTTTGTCAAATACAAGTTGACTATAGGTATGTGGTTATATTTCTGGGTCTTCTATTCTGTTCCACTGATCTTCTGGTCTGTTTTTGTGCCAATACCAAGCAGTTTTTGTTATTATGGCTCTATAGTAGAGTTTGAAGTCTGGTATTGTAATATCACTAGCATTGCTCTTTTTGCCTAGAATTGTTTTGGCTATTCTAGGTCTTTTCTTGTTCCATATGAATGTTTGAATTATATCTTCTATTTCTGTAAGAATGTCTTTGGGATTTTGATGGGGATTGCATTGAATTTGTATATCAATTTTGGCAGTATAGCCATTTTCACAATGTTGGTTCTCCCTAGCCATGAGCATAGGATTTCTTTCCATTTCCTAGTGTCCTCTTTAATTTCTTTCATTAGGCTTTTATAGTTTTCATTGAATAATTCCTTTTCATCTTTGGTTAAGTATATTCCTAAGTATTTTATTCCCTTGGGGGCTATTGCAAATGGGATCATTTTCTTGATTTGGCCTTCTGTTTGTGTATTGCTGGTATACAAGAAGGCTACTGACTTCTGAAGGTTAATTTTGTATCCTGCCACTTTGCTAAAGTAGATTTTTAAATGAATTTTATAATAGTTTCTCTATGGCATCTATTATACTGCAGTTAATTCATTGAAATCCTTTGCTTATCAATAAGTTTGTTTACTTATACATTTACAGGTACATTCTAGTGACCACATATGAAGGAAATCGTACGTCCTCTGTTTCTCTGGATCTGGTTTACATTGTTTAGCATAAGTTTTCAATAGCTTTCCTGTATACCAACAATGAGAACTTTGAGACTGAAATCAGGAAAACAATCCCATTAATAGCAGCCTCAAAAATAAAATATATAGAAATTAATATAATCAAAGATGTGAGGATCATTATTGTGATTTTTTTAAATTTCCAAAAGAAAATTGAAGATTTAAGGAAATTTGGAATGTATTCCAAACTCCTAGATTGGACTAATTAACGCTGTATAAATTACAATAGTCGGGAATCAGTGGCTCACGCCTGTAATCCCTGCTACTCAGGAGGCTGAGATCTGAGTCTAGAAGTTCAACCAGGCAGCATGAGACTCATCTCCAATTAATGACTAGAAAATCAGAAGTGGTGCTGTGGCTCAAGATGTAGCTGAAGCACTCTGGGACAAGCCCAGGCCCAGAGTTCATGCCCCATAACACAGACAAAAAATGACAGCCATATAAAAGCAATTTACAAATTCAATGCAATAAGTATAAAAATCCCAATAATATTCTTTGTTTCTAATTTAAATTTTATTCTAAAAATGATGCACAGAGAGTTGAGTGGGATAGGGTGGGGGAGGGAAAATGGCAGAAAAAAATGAGAAGGGTTAACAATGTTCAAGAAGTAATGTGCCCACACCTGATGACTAATTGTAACCCCTCTATACATCACCCTGACAATAAAATTAGAAAATATGTTGCAGGGGCTCGGAGTTTAACCTAGTGGTAGAGTGCTTGCCTAGCATGCACGAAGACCTGGGTTCAATTCCTCAGTACTACATACATGGAAAAAAGCCAGAAGTGATGCAGTGGCTCAAGTGGTAGGGTGCTAGCCTTGAGAAAGACCAAGGATAATGCCCAGTTCCTGAGTTCAAGCCCCAGGACTGGCAAAAAATATGATACATAAAGAGGTTTACAGTTACATAAGCAAGATAATAAGTAAATTTCTTTTTGAACAGTGTTACCTCCTCCCTCATTTTCTCCCAGTATTTCCAATCTGACCTACCTGCTTCCAATGTAGTTCATTTCCAACACAGTGTCTAGTGAGTATCGCTGTTGATTATGTTCATCATTTGTCCCACTTATTTGTATGATTCCCCCTCCCTTCTCCAAATCAGGTAAGCTTATATACACAACCAAGGGCACAGAAATCAAAAAGTAGCAATAGGGAACAAATCAAAGGAGAGAAAAGGAAGAAAAAAGAAATAACTGAAAACAGCACACTAGAAAATTTTATTTTCATTTTTTTTTGGAATTCGTTTTGAGAAGCATGACTTTATATGGTTAAATGCACACAGCTATTGAATCATTGTGATTCTCTACTAAGAATATACTCTTTTGTTCTCAGTGTGCAAATGCTTAGAGTGCTGCTCAATGAATTATGTCCAAGTGTAACTTTTTGTCTTTTACTATCCATTGAATTACTTGTAGTTTTATACACATATTCTAGTTATTACAAATGAGGAAAAACATGCAGCCTATGTTTTTTTGGGTCAGGCTTACTTCTTTTAATATAACTTTTCTATATCTTTCCATTTCTTTACAAATGGGACACTGCCATTCTTTCTGAGGAGAAGCATAGAAATCTGTTGTATATAAATACCACATTTTCTTGATCCATTCATTTACTAAGAGACATCTGGGTTGTTTCCATATCTTAGATATGGTAAATAATGCTGCAGTGAACATGGTTTTTCTGGTGTCATCAGTGCAGGCTGGGTCACAGGACAACTCTAGAATTTTGAGAAACCTCCATAATGATTTCCAGAATAGCTGAACAAACTTACATTCCCACCAAAAGTGTAGTAACATTCCTTTGTGGTTACATCCTGTCAGCTTCTGTTATTATCTGTTTTTATTTGATAATGGACATTCTAAGTGGGATGAGGTGCAATCTCAATTTTTTTGTACTTTATTAACAGGATAATGTATAGTATAGAGGGGCTACAGTTACATTTGTTAGGTAGTTGGTGCATTATGTCTCGCACATTGATACCTCTTCTCATGTTTTTGTCCCCATTTTCCTCCCTCCCCCTCCCAGTCATATTGTTTTCCCCTTCCTTTCCCTATTTCAAAATAACAAATAAGTGAATATATGGTATACCCAGTAACAAAGTCAGATACAGTAACCACATGAGATTAACCATAATTGGATAAAAAAGGAAAATAACTTCACAAAGTACATTAAGAACAACAATCACAAAAATAAACCTCTTGTTTCTATAACCTAGAGTTCATTTGGCATCCCTCATTTGTGATAATTGGTACACATCTAGGATTTTCCTAGCAGAGGATTATAATAGCTCAAAAGCTATGTACATACGGTCAATATTGTTTTGATTTACATTTCTTTCATGGCAAGAGATGGTGAATATCTCTTCATGTGTCTATTGGCAATTCTTATTTCTCCTTCAGAGAAGTTTGTCTTTAAGTCTTTAACTCACTAATTAATGGGTTTGTTACATTGAGGAGTTCCTTCTTGGGGGTTTAATTTTTTTGATCTCTAAGTACATTTTAGATTTAAAGCCCTTGTCTGACATATAGCTAGTAAAGTTCTCTCATTCTATGGGTTTCTCTTTATTATGCAAGATATGTTGTTTGCCATGCAGAAACTCTTCAGTTTGATGCCATCCCATTTATCTAGTCATTTTTAAAATTTATTTTGTTTCTGGATCTTAGAAAGTTTCAACATGTACCAAAAGGCCCTTGTATTTCCCCTATCCCTTTCTGTAATATTTTCAGGGTATCTAGTCTTAACTTTGAGGTCTTTGATCCATTTGGAATTTATTCTGGTGCAGAGTGACATATAAGCATCTAACTTCAGTTTTTTGCAAATGAATAGCCAATTCTGCCAGAATCCCTTGAGGAGGCTGCCCTTCTTCCATTTGTGTTTTTGGCTTCATTATCAAAGAATAGTTGACTATAGCTCTATGGGTCCACTTTTGTGTCTTCGATTCCATGCTATTGGTCTCCAGACTTGCATGTGTGCTAGCTCATTTTTTCATAACTGCAGCGTTGTAGTAGAGTTTTAAGTTTGGTATTTGTATTCCTCCAGCACTATTCTTACAATAAAGTAATTTTTTCTGCTAATCAGGGTCTTTATTATCCCGTGTGAAATTTTTAATTGTTTCTTCTAAATATTTAAGCATATTGCTGGGATTTCTATGGGTATTGAATTAAATTTGTGGATAGCTTTCATGACATTTATACTCCCAATTCAGGAGCATGGGAGGTTTTCCTGCTCCCTTAAATCTGACTTGTTTTTTCAGGTTTTAAAATTTTCCCTCATAGAGATCCTTCACAACTTTAATTCTTTGGGATTTTTTTAGATTATTACAGAAAGAGTTGCTTTCCTGATTTCAGTCTTGATCTTCTAGTTGTTGCCATACAGAAATGCTATTTTTCTGGGATTATTTTATATCCTGCTACATTGCTAAAGTTTCAGATCAGCTCTGGTAAGTTGTGAAAGGAATCTATGGAGTTATTTAACTATAGGATCTTGTCATCTACAAAGAAGGATAGTTTTATGTCTTACTTCCCTATTCGGATCCCCTTTATGTTTCTTGCCTTTTCGTTCTAACTAGGAACTCCAGTACTATATTGAAGACAAGTGCAGAGAAGAGATATCTTTGTTTCATTCACTGTTTTAGAGGAAATGGTTTTAACTCCACTGTTCAGTATAATTCAGGGTGTAAGTTTGTCATATACAGACTTTATTAAATTGAGGAATATTCCATGGATTCCTATCTTTTTAAGCTTTCACTTTCAGGATATGTTTGTTTTGGTGGACAAGACGTGTCTCTTCAAGAGAGAAAAGGGATGGATCTTGTTTCTGTGAACCATCCACTTAATTCATATAATTTAATTGGATAGTTAAGTCCATTATTATTAGGACTGAGAAGTGTTTGGTAGTTACTACCATTTTATCCATCTTCTTAGGCACTCTATAGATTTAGTAACCATCAGTAAAGGAACACTAGTAAAATCAGGGGCAGTGGCAAAAGAGGCAGTATGTCCATGAGCTTGCCACTTAACTCCAGCATGAATTTAAAGATGAGGAATGGGAATTTATACAACAGCAGGGACAAAGACTTGCAGCGACAACTTGTAACATAGTGAAGTGTTGGAAACAAAAAAGACATCCTCCTTTCCTCCCAGAGGAAAACATGTGAAAGGAAACTCTCGCCCTACCTAAGAAGACTCAGTCTCATTTTTGAAAATGGCATAAATCCTGCAAGGATCACCTGGCTGGAAATACTTGCTGGAGAAGAAGCAAAATTTTTAAAGAGGGAAAAGTAATCTGATATCCATTCACCTTAACTCTCTGGCAGCAAACAAAAAACTTTCCCAGGAGGAGGCAGGCCAGCTCTGGGAGCAGTGTCCCAGCCCCTGAGCATCCAGCAAAACCACCCTCAGTATTCCAGACATATTCCATCTCAGTCCCCATATAGCTATGCACCTTAGAATTACAAAGTCAAAAGTCTGTAAAAAAAAAAAAACTCTCTGAAAATAACCTAGACAGGTCACAATGGCTGAGGATAACTTCAGGCTGGCTAAAAAGGAGGATCTCAATCTATTTCTCAATCTATATTTTACCATATATGTAGATGTTTCCACTGGGACCACAGACATTAGCAATGAGGGAAAATTCAGTTCAACTCAATTGTAATTTATCTTATTCAGTCTTCTTGCTGCCATTTGGTGATGGAGACTCAAGTATGTGCCAAATTGTTGAGGAAGGTAAGGAGCCATTTATGTAGACATCTGGTTGAAATTGGCAGTACTGAAGTGTATCACAGATTTGCTTTGACTCTTACCACCACACTTAGTATTAATGTTTCTGAGTGGGAGAAGAGTTTGTCACTGATCATCATCTGAGTTTACCAAGTGAAAGATGTGAAATCACATCTCTGCTCAGTTCCAACTATACTAAGGTGTATGGATGATCACACTATCACTTAATTCTGCTAAGCATGAATGAATGTTAGTGTATATGCTGGAGATTTCTGTGATTGGATTTAGTATCATCTCTATTCAGGAGAAACTGATGTAGAGATATGGATTGTCTATATTTTTGCCATTGGGTTTGATTGAAGTCAAATTAAATTGGACTTCAAAAAGCATTTGCTTGGAGATTATTTCATCTGTACCTATTGACAGTTTTTTGAATATACTGCAGCAAAAGTAACTAGGAACCCAAACAAAAGAATGCTTTGACATTTTTTCAAGTCCTAAGATCACCATGACTTCTACCTTCTACTTTCTACATTTCAAAACTTCCTACATTTTAATTAGTTTCTTTGTGTTAGAAAGTGTTTTAGTGTTAAATGGCAGACAAGAGAAGTGAGGGTAATCAATCCTGACTAGGTACAGAAGCAAAAAAAAATCTTTAATTTAATTATAAAATGTCAAATTATTTCTTTTCATATTATGTCAATTAGGTTTAATCTCATTAGAGTTTTCTTTTCACTCTAGCATATTTGCATGTCAACTTGAAAATGACCTGATTTCCATAATATATGACAATAGTAAATTTTCCCTCTAGCTTTTGAGACTAGTTTGGCCGAGCATCTATAAAATTTAATTCTGTTCCCCAAAAAACAGTAAGCCAGAATAGATGCTGTTATTCTGTTTTACAGTGTAAATGAATAAACAGAATTCACCCCTGCCCTCAGATTTTTTAGCAACAAATGTTTTTCTAATCCTTCTATAATAGTATTGTAAGATTAATGTATTTTTCAACTGATGGGAACTCACCTGAACAATTTCAACTACATATCTATCCAAATGGCTCTGCACCTTCCTCTCCCATACCATTCTCTCCCATCCTTCTTTTCCCATTCTCAACCTCTTTTTCATCTTGCTCTCCTCATCTGTTCTGTTCCTCTATTGCTATTTTTGCTATTGTTATTATACGTTGGTGCTGGGGTGAATGGACTCATAATGGCAAGAACATTTTCTCATGAGTGAAGCACTTATCTAAGCATTCACTTTCCCCATGTCATTCTTAGTCACACTATGGTTCAAAATGCACCAGTAGGGACATTGCTGGGCTGCTTTTAGAGAATTTTGACAACACAAGCTATTGATTTCCAGGAAGCTAAGCTGCAGTTTCCCCAGTCTTCATCTAGGTTGATTTCTGGAGCTTCTTAAACCAGAAAGTAACAAACTTTTCAGTTGATCCTCAATTTAGTCTTAGCAATTGATTATTCTCTTTCTCATTTGTGTACCAGGTCTTTTAAGTATTAGTTATTCTTTAACTGCAATTAGAACAAAACTAACAAGGAGTGATGGTTTCTGAGAGTGATATATTTAGTAGGTAAAAGGAAATGATCCATTTCATGCTGGAGGAAGTTGTATGGCTTGAATGATGTTATTCCACCCGAAATTTCTATAGATATTTAATCAGCAATTCATCAACATCAAGCAGTATGGACTATGAAAAGCAATTTACTTAGGAATTACTTTACCAATAGTATAGAAGCCTTTTCAATGGAATTAGTACTGTTACAACATGCTGAGTGCCCCTTAACCTCCCAATGCAAGAAGCAAGGAAGTAACAGAGACTAGAACATGGAATTGAGACTTGCAGTACCAGGGGACCTGTAGCCTTCTGCCAGCTTCAGATCCAAAGATTCCATTCACCAAGGTTTTTATTGGTCTTATACAGAGAAGAATGTGCAGTAAATAAGGCACAAACTTCAACACATGACAATATTTTGTATGCAAGTGGTGGATAGACCACCTTATTCAGTTTAGAAGAGGTAAATAGTAAATATTACATTTGCATAAAACTAAGTCTACCCTCAGTCTTCTACCCAGTTTAGGGTGGAGTTAACCCTCACTCAGGATAGAAATATGAATTCCTCTGAAGCCAGGACAGCATGACTATTTCAGTAAAGAGTGTTCTGAGGGTATGTTAGGAGAAATCATTCCAAACTCACAATTCTTTCAGGATCTCATGGATTGTGTTTTTAGCTATCACATAGTACACTTCATTTAAGAAAAATTGAATATAAAAGTTGAAGATCATACTACATTACCTTTTGGTTCCTTCTGCTACGTGTACACAAAGTATCTCTCCTCAGAGAAGAAAACTACTGGACAATATCTTGGATGAAGAGAGCAAGATTTACCAGACATCAGTGCCAGTGACCTAGTCAAGAAATTCTAAACTTCCTAAATTTTAAGAATGTGTTCTGCTGTTTATAAGTTAAGCTGGCTCAGGTATTTTTTTGTAGCAGCAAAACAATTTAAACAGAAACTATAAAATAATAGCTGTATTGATGAAGTCAGACAATTGATTTCCTAGCTTTGCAATATTTGTCTTCTCTAATGTTGCTTTTACATGTTTATTTCAGATGATTTTTAATAAGTTAAACACATTTTATTAGACCAATGTTTAGGCTAGCTTAAAAGTCAGAAAGCAAACTCTTTCAGTATTGTATATCAGTTAGTCTCAATGTATGTTTTTGGAATAAGTAGAAACCTTTTTAAATTTAATTTCATTGTCAGGGTGATGTATAGAAGGGTTACATTTACATTTGTAAAGCAGTGAGTACATTATTTTGTGAACACTCTTCCCCCTTCCCATGTTTTTCTTCCACTTTCCCTACCCTAAACCCTCCCAAGTTGTGAAGTTCATTTCCAACATATTCTCTTATGAATATTGCTGCTTCATTGGTTCACCCTTTGTCCATTGTCTCATCATCTTCTTTTTGCCCTTCCCTTCCCTAATTCAAATAAACAAATAAATATATATACAATACACCAGGTACCAAATTCAAATACAGTAACACCAAGGGATTGACCATAAGGGAAAAAAATTAAAAAGGAGTACAGAAATAACTTCACATAGTACATTAAAGAGAAAGACCACAAAAATAAACCTATTGTTTCCATATCCTGGGATTCATTTCTATTAGCATCATCCTATATGGCCATATGCACAGAGATTTTTAGCTATTGAGATCCTCTGATAGGAAAATCCTATATACATACTAATTGTTACAAATGGGGGAAATTGGACTTAGCTTACTTCACTTAACATGATGTTTTACAAGTTTTTCCATTTCTTTTCAAATGGAGGAATGTCATTCTTTCTGATGGCAGCATAGAATTCCACTGTGTATATATGCTAACTTCAAAGAGATTTTGTTTATATAGAAAACTTTTTTTATTTATTGTCAATCATTAAAATGTTCAATAATACCATGTTAACAGGCAGAATATTCTATAAAACACACATATTTCCAGGATCAGAGTCTCTGGCATACTAATATTCTCAAAATCTTGAGCTTTTATATTTCTGCTGATAATTTTGGAAATGTACTCTTTCAGACTTCTCAGCTTCTTTTGAATGTCAGTCCTCTAGAACTCAGCCCTTAATTAGTTATGATTACAAGCATAAGCTATTGTGCACTGGCTTTATAAAAATAATTTTTGACTAAAAATCAGATTAACGTATGAAATTTTTAAATGTATGCTTCTATATAAGAGAAAAGATCATTTTATTCCTGTACTAATTCTTATATGACATTAGATAATGTGGCAAACTGTTCTGTATACATAGAAAAAATAGCTTAAAGATTACTAAAGAATTAGTAATGTTTTTTCTTCATGAACTTGTGAGATTCTCAGTAACTTTCCAGGTACAGATGGGTAGATCAAGGTTTAAAATCAACTTTCATGAAATGCAGCAAAATGAGGTTGCAAAAAACAGACTGGCAATGGTGGCTTGCAGGGAGATAGAGGGAGGAGGAACACAGTTATCATATAACCATAGGCAAAAGCACAATACTCATTGTGACAGTGGTGGAAAAGATATGCAATAAGTAACCATTTATCATATGCAATTAAAACTTTGCAAACATTGCAATTCTAAAGATTAAGACCACTGCATATGTATTGTTTCATAATTCAAACTGTATTTAACAGATCATCTGGGCTCTTAAAGCCTTTCACCAGCCTCTATTAATATTTCTAAAGGTGGTACAATCCAGGATTTAAATAATGAACACATGGTTCTGATAAGCCTTCGTAGCAAAGTACACAAAAGAGATTAACAAAAAGTAAGTTAAATCATTGAAGTTTTAGGAATTGAAAGTTTATACGTCATTTTCTTAAGCTTTAAATAATTTTTATAATCATTAATTCCGTGGATGTCAAGCTAGTTTTTCATTACTGCTCAAAGGTATATTCTGGAGAGTTGTAAAGCATTCTTAGTTTCAAAATTCTGTAGCAATATGCAAGATTGATATAGAACTGAATAATTCATCAATGAAACAGTGCCACTAGCATTAATTCTGAAGAAGATAAATTCAGATAACTGGTCCAAACTTTGCTCCTAGTTTTAGCATTCATCTTGAACTGTTCTTAATTCAAGTTTCATATTTTTTTTAAAAAAATTCAGTCACTTCATGAAAAAAATCTTTAGGAGCACCAATACCATTGAAAAGACATTTATCGTATCCTTTTCCATATTATGTATACATGGATTAAAATGTTTGGTTGCATGATTTTAATGGAAATTTAGCTACATAATTTTGTATAAAACTACATCTTCCATAAAAAAGTCTAAAATTAGGGGGAGATGGGCAGAAGATGGTGGCGGTTCAGTGTGAGGCATTCTGAGCTCCCACCAGGATACAAGTTCTGACAGCGTAGGGGACAGTTCTTTACCAAAAATTGATCCTAAGTAAGCTTTAGCACCACAGAGATCTCACTCAGAGAGGAAAAAGTCAGAATATCAGCCCCAGAAGACAGCGTGGAGCCCCACCAGCCGCCAAGCAGACAGCGCTTCACGGTGGTGCAGACCCACCTGCTGCAGACAGAGCCACACAGAGCCTGAGCGAGCCCAGAGCCGACACCCGGCCTTGCACAGACCTGCCAGCTTCACAGCACCGGAGAATCCAGGAATTTGTGAGTAGCTCCAAGGAGAAGTTTCCGCTTCTGCTGGCCAAATGGCATTCGGAGGGAGCCCCTCCCCCACCAGCTGAAAGCAGCACCATCTTGACTGCTGGCAATGACCCAGACCAAAGCAATTGGAGCCTGAGAGGTGGTGCTGGGAACGCCATCATTCTAACTGGCAAAGGATTTCCCAGAGATACCTTAGCCAGAAACCCAGCCCTAGCACTGCTGAAGTCCATCCCCTGCCGGCCACAGACCTGGTAAACAAAGCCACCCACGGATATTTCAGCTTTGTTTTACCAATCAAGCAATTTGATCCGAAAAACCGCAAAGCCAAATCACAAGAGAAAAATACTGTGAAGTGTTTGGATCCCAAATTTAGTGGAGACACAAGTTTCCTATCCTGTCCCCCCCCCAAAAAAGCAAAAATCTGAAGAATATCCCATTTTTTTTTGTTTTTCAACCCCCATTCATTTGCATTTTTAGGTGTTCTTATTTTCTCTTTGCCATTTTACCTACACCTTTTTTTTAAATGTTATGATTCATTCCTTTTAATATTTCTCCTGTCTTTTCCCACATTCCTTCTGTCACTGTGGTCATTCCTAGAAACAACGTGAGAGCTCTCAGTACAGTGTGAAAAAATATGATATATATATATTGATTCAGTCACCTGCTTTTTAATCTCCTGGTTCTCAACCCTAGTATCTCTTGGGTAAGAACTCACAATAGTGAGGAATCTCCCCCCGCCTTTTTTTTTTGGTGTGTTTTATTTTGTTTTGTGTTGTTTCTTTATTATTTCAAAATTTTTATCATTACAATCTCCTATATCTACCTCCCTCTTTTCTCTATATATTCTTCTTATTTTCATAAGTTTTATCTAAGTTCTTCTGAACTTTGGAATCAAATATTCTACCTATCACCTTAGGTCAGTTATCCTTACACTATACCTTTTCTTCATTACTATTATAATCCTACACTCCTGCATTATTCTTTTCCTACCTCCCTTGTTGTCTTTCATATTATTTTTCTATCTCTGGTCCTCTGTTCATCCTTCAACTCTTATAACGCATGGATCTACATTTGATGGTTGTTTAGCAATGCTGTGGATCTAGGTATTCAATTATACTCTAAGTCCAGAGGGAATTAAATACAATACAGATTAGATTGAGGGGCTTACTGTTTTGGTCCTAAATTGGTAATCTGTGGTTGTATTAGATTTGTATGTAAGTGCACAAAAAGAAAGAGAGAGTGATATTACCAATCTAAAAGTGTGACCATCTATTATCAGTCAACTAAAAAGGTCTAGGTTGGTTATATCTGAAAAATTATAATCTTGTTTAGTATTAATCTTGCCCCCATTTTCAAATGGACAGAACAAGAAACTCAAGAAAAATGCCAAATCAAGGAATAGCATCTCCCATCCAATATAAACAGGCAATGGAGCAGTCAGTGGCAAATCTAGAGGAGAGCCTTCCAAGTGCTATGCAAATACAATTGATAAACATCATTAATGAAAATGTGAAAACATAAAGAAAGAGATAAGGGAGGAAGCCACAGCTAAACAAGAGGAAATCATAAACAAGTTGATATGTGAAAAAGGGAAGCCATACAGGAGGCCATAATAAAGGTTTTTCAAAGAAAAATGGACCCATTCATAGAATCCACAAACAAAAAGGTGACTGAACTCTAACAAATGTACAAAGAGAATAAAGCTGCTGAACTAACCAATTAAATGGAAAACAAGGAGTTAAAGAAATTCATACATGATCTAAAACAAAATATGGAAGGCATGAAAAATGAGCAATTAGAAGCAAGGGGGCTGAAAAATAAAGTAGAAAGCTTTGATAGCAGGTTAGACAATGCAGAAGAGAGAATTTCCGGGGTTGAAGATAACTTAGTTGTTATAGAGAAAGAACAGAAAATGAGTCAATACAAATCTAGAAAATATGAGAAAATGCTTCAGGAGGACCAAGATACAATTAGGAAGCCTAATCTAACGCTAATTGGTATTGAGGAGGGTCTGGAGAAAGAGGTCAATGGTATTGGAAATATACTTCAGGGAATAATCTCAGAGAACTTCCCAAATATCCAGAAGGGCAGGCCCATCCAGATACAAGAAGCTTTTAGAACCCCAAACAGACATGACCAGAAAAGGACATCTCACTGCCGCATTATAATCCGAACTGGATAAATAGAGACCAAAGATAGCATCCTAAAAGCAGTCAGGGAGAAGAGGGCAATCACCTATAAAGGCAAACCAATCAGAATAACCCCAGATTTCTCAGCAGAGACCATGCAAGCAAGAAGAGATTGGAAGGATATATGTCATGCCCGGAAGTCAAATAACTACCAACCAAGAATATTGTACTCAGCTAACCTCTCATTCATAACAGAGGGAACAATAAAAACATTCCATTCCAGGGAAAATCTGCAACATTATGTAGCAACCAAATCAACATTACAGAAAATTCTCAAAGATGTTCTACACATAGAAAACCAACACAAATGTAATACAGAGAAAGACATGGCACCTAAAACTCATAACATCTAAGTACCACAAGAAATGTCAAGACACAAGAACTAATGAAAGCTTTTAAAAATGGCAGGAACTAATAAATATTTCTAAGTCCTGACTCTCAATATCAATGGACAAAACTCTCAAATTAAACGACATAGACTATCTTATTGGATCAAAAAGCAAGATCCATCGTTCTGCTGTCTTCAAGAGACACATCTAACCCCCCCAAAACAAACAGTTTTTGAAAGGGAGATGTTGGAAGAAAGTTTATCAAGATAGCGGCCCCCATAAACAGGCTGGAGTTGCCATCCTCATATCAGATAAAATAGACTTCAAACTAAAATTAGTGAGAAAAGACAGAGAAGGTTACTACATATTATTAAAGTGATCATTCCTCCAGGAGGACATAACCATCCTAAATTTCTACATACCTAATACTGGAGCTCCGAACTTCATCAAGCAAACTATAATTTTACTGAAACCACATATAGACCAAAACACTGATTGTTGGAAACTTTAACACATCACTCTCACCTATGGACAGATCAACCAGGCAAAAACTCAACAGAGAAAACTTAGAATTTAACAACTGTTTAGACCAATTAGATCTAACAGACATATGCAGATTACTCCACCCAGCAACAACACAATATACATTTTTTTTCAGCAGCTCATGGAACATTCTCAAAAATGTACCACATTTTAGAACATAAAACAAACCAGAAGAGATTCAGAAACACTGAAATTATTCCCTGCACTCTCTCAGACCACAATGGCATTTAATTGGAACTGAACACTCACCTCCACCAACGAAAACCCTGTAACTCATGGAGATTGAACAACACATTGTTTTATCACCAATGGTTCATTGAAGAGATCAGAACAGAAATCTAACAGTTTATGAAATTTAACAAAAAGGAGCACACAAAATACCAGCTCCTTTGGGACACAGCAAAGGCAGTACTCAGAGGAAAATTTATAGCTCTGAGTGCCTACAATAACAAATTGGAAAAATCGCAAACCAACAATTTAATGTGTCACCTTAAGCTCCAGGAAAAAGAGCAACAAACCAACCCTAATCCCACTAAAAGGAAGCAAATTGTTAAAATCAAAGCAGAATTAAATGAATTGGAATCCAATGAGGGAATACTTTTCAAACCTTTATGCCAACAAATTTGAGAATCTAGAAGAAATGGATGAATTTTTAGCCTATATTAATATACCCACACTGAACCAAGAAGACCTAACCCTACTAATCAGGCCTATCTCAAGCACTGAAATAGAAATGGCAATAAGAGAACTTCCACCTAAGAAAATCCCAGGGTCAGATGGATTCACAGCTGAATTCTACAAGGTCTTCAAAGCAGAACTCACACCAATACTCCTCAAGATCTTCAACGAAATTGAAAATGAAGGCTCTTTGCCAAACTCATTCCATGAAACCAATATAACCCTCATCCCCCAAAGCAGACAGAGATCCATCAAAGAAAGAGAACTATTGAACCATTTCTTTGATGAACATCAATGCAGAACTTCTCAACAAAATGCTGGCCAACCTTGATATATAAGGTCATATAGTATGAAGCTAATTAGCTTCATCAAAACAAATTATACACTATGATCAAACAGGATTAATCACAGGGAGGCAAAGCTGGTTCAACATATGCATATCAATTAATATAATTCAACACACCAACAGGAGCAAGGACAAGAATCACATGATTTTCTCAATAGATGCAGAAAAGGCATTTGACAAGATCCAACACCTCTTTATGTTAAAAGCTCTGGAGAAACTAGGATTCCATGGAACATTCCTCAATATAATAAGGGCTGTATATGACAAACCCACAGCTAGTATTATACATAATCGTGAAAATCTGAAGCCATTTCCTCTAAAATCAGGAATGAGACAAGGATGCCCACTCTCTCCACTCATCCTTAACATAGTTTTAGAATTCCTAGCCAAAGCAATAAGGCAAAAAGCAAGCATAAAGGGGATCCAAATAGGGAAAGAGGAACTGAAACATCCCCTCTTTGCAGATAACATGATTCTGTATTTAAAGTATCCTATAGACTCCACCCCCAAGCTCCTTGAGCTGATTAAAAACTTTGGCAAGGTAGCAGGGTATAAAATTAACCCTCAAAAATCAACTGCCTTTTCTTTAGGCCAACAGTGAGAGGAATGAGGCAACAATTAAGAAAGCAACTCCTTTTGTAATAGCCTTAAAGAAAATAAAGTACCTACAAATTATCTTAACTATGAATGTAAAGGACCTTTTTGATGAAAACTTTAAAACCCTGAAAAAGGAAATTAAACAGAACTGAGGAAATGGAAAAACCTCCCATGCTCCTACATTGGAAGAATCAACCTCGTGAAAATGACAGTCTTGCCAAGGGCTATCTACAAATTCAATGCAATATCCATCAATATCCCAATGTCATTCTTTAAAGAAATAGAAAAGGCAATCCAAAATTTCATATGGAATAATAAAAGACCCTGTATAGAAAAAAAACACTTCTTAGCAGAAAGAACAGCACAGGAGGAAATTCAATTCCAAACTTTAGACTCAATTACAGAGCTATAATTATCAAAACAGCTTGGTACTGGCACAAGAACAGGCCTGAACACCAATGGAATAGAACTTAAGACCCAGATATTAAACCACAGACCTATGGCCACCTAATCTTTGACCAGGGAGCCAAAATAATAGAATGGAAGAATGATAGCCTCTTCAACAAGTGGTGCTGGATGAACTGGTTAAGCACCTGCAGAAAACTAAAGCTGAATCCTTCTTTGTCACCCTACACTATAATTAACTCCAAATGGATAAAGACCTGGAGGTAAAACCGACACACTGAAACATTACAAGAAAGAATAGGAGACACACTAGGCCTCCTTGGCAGAGGACAAAACTTTCTTAATAAGGACCTAGAATTACATCAAATCAGAGAAAGGCTGGATAAGTGGGACAGCATTAAACTGCAGAGCTATTTATAGGTAAGGACATAGCTAGTAAATTAATTAGGAAGCCTACAGAGTAGGAGAAGATCTTCACTAACCATACAATGGACACAGGCCTCATATCAAAAATATATTAACAACTCAAAAAATTGAATCAATCCAAAACAAATCTCCAAAAAAACAACCATCCCATTAAAAGATAGCCCAAGACTTAAAGAGAGTCTTCTCTGTAGAAGAAATAAAAATGGCCTATAAACACATGAAGAAATGCTTGTCATCTCTGGACATAAAAGAATTGCAAATCAAAACAACTCTAAGATTCCACCCTACTCCAGTTAGAATGGCCAGGATCAAAAAACTAATGCCAACAGTTGCTGGAGGGGATGTGGCCAGGAGGGATCACTACTACACTGTTGGTAGGAGTGCAAACTCGTTCAACCACTATGGAAAGCAGTATGGCAGTGCCTCAAAAGACTAAACATAGAGCTCCCCTAGGACCCAGCAATTCCACTACTAGGCATTTACCCAATCGTCCACAGACAAGGACATACTAAATCCACTAGCACAATGGTGTTCATTGCAGCACTATTTACCATATCAAAGATATGGAACCAACCCAGATGTCCCTCAGTTGATGAGTGAATCAACAAGATGTGGTATTTGTACCCATTGGAATTCTATGCTGCTGTCAAAAACAATGACATCTCCCTATTTGTAAGGAAATGGAAAGCCTTAGAAAAAAATCATATTAAGTGAAGTAAACCAGACTCAAAGGAACATAGGCTCAATGGTTTCCCTCATTTGCCATAATCAGTAGAAACTTTGGACTCTTCTAGCAGAGATTTGCAATAGAGTAAAATCTAGATAAATAAGGTCATACAGTATGAAGCTAAATGAAAGGACCTCTAGGATATAGAAACAAAAGCCATATAATGAGTGATTGTTGTCCTTAATGTACTATGTTATCTCTCATTTCTTTTGCTGTCCCTTGGTTATCTCATATTGTTACAGTATTTCACTTTGTTATCTTATATATTGGATATATGCGTATTGGGTTATTTGAAATTGGATAGGAAAAGGAGGAAAACAAGATGAGGGTGGGTGTGGGGGGGAGGGAAATGGGGACCAAGACAGGAAAAAAGGTATCAATGTCTGTGAAGTAATGAACCTTCCATCTGGTGAATGTAATGTAACCCTTCTATTAATTACAATAAAATATATGGATATATATATATACTTGTTCTTAATGTACATCTCTTTTGTTGTCCCTTGATTATCTCATATTGTTACAGTATCTTACCTTGTTATCTGATATATTGTGTATATGTTTGTTTGAAATAGGATAGGGAAGGGGGGAAAACAAGATGAGGGGAGGGGGTGAGGGAGAGAAATGGGGACAAGAACATGAGAAGGGGTAGCCTTGATTGTTGAGTAATGCACCTTCTGTCTGGCGAATATAATGTAACCCTCTATTCATTGCAATAGAAAATACAAAAAAATCATATTACTAATTACTCAGAATTCATTTGGTATTTTCTATTAGAAGATACATACAAATAATAAATATTCACAAGTAATAATTGTGTGAATTATTGCTGTAGGTCAAAACTTTACAATATAGCACTACCCTGTGATCCAATAATTCCACTCCTTGCCATTTATCCAGAAGATTATAAATGAGGACACAGAATAACCACGTTCAATGAAACACTATTCATCAGAGGCAACATATTTAATTAACCTAGATTACACTCAATGGATGAATAGATCGAGAAAATGTAGTATATATAAATAATGGAATTGTACTCATTCATTAAAAAGAAAAACATTTTTCCATATTGAAATAAATGAAAGGATTTAGGTAAAAATGTGTTAAGTGAAGTAAGTCAAGTCCAGAGAGGCAAAGATTACGTTTCTCTCAAATATGGAAACTAGAATTAGTTTATAAATATATAAGTAAATATGCTTGTGGTATGAAACTATGTACAGATGTAGTCAGTGAAATATGATTAAGGATGGATTCAAATAATGTAATTTTTTAGAAAGTCAAAGTTCAACAAAATATACTAGGAAAAGGATATTTGAAAGGAGTAGAGTAAGGTCAAGAGAGAAATATACAAATGAAGAGAAGCTAAGGAGAATGCAGTCTAGAGTTGCATGAATATCCTACAAAATTAAGAAGAGTCAGGGAAGTGTAAGGTCGATAGTACTGGATGAGAATGTTGAAAGTTGTAACATTAATTAGGATGCATTTTATTTAAAAATTGCTTGTTAATTCTCATGTGGCCCCTCAATTTTGTTTAAATGTATCCTAGTAACTGTGATGGAAACTTCATAAGCACATGAAGCTAGTATTTTTCCTATTGTTACTGCCTTACCAGCACCAAGGATAGAGAAAATTAAGCATTTTGCTATAAACGAATAAATGAAAAGATGCAAAGTTTTTCAAAACTTAAAGTTAAAACCTTTGAACATCAGTAATTACGGAACACTTTTTAAATATAATGCATTTTGGAATTGATATTTATTTTCTAGAATATGCAGCAGCAATCAATGGGAAGAACAGAACAAAAGTAATTTTTAGCAAGGAAGTCATGCCATGAGAAAGTGTATCAATGTATGTGAATGTACCTTATATCTGGTGAATGTAATGTAACCCTTCTATTAATTACAATAAAAATATATAAAAAAAGAAAAAAATAATGTGACAAATGTAAACATTAAAAAAAAAGAAAGGAATTCATGGCCAGGTGTGGTGGCTCACACCTGCAATCTTAGCTACTCAGGAGCCTGAGATCTGAGGATCAAGGTTCAAAGCCATCCTGGGCAATAAAATTGGTGAGATTCTTATCTCTCATTAACCAGCAGAAAACTGTAAGTGATGCTATGGCTCAAGAGTTAGAGCAGTAGCCTTGAGCTGAAGAGCTCAGGGACAATGCTCAGGCCCAGAGTTCAAGTCCCACAACTGACAAAATAAAAGGAAGTCATGAATAGTGTAAATGATTGAATAATACTCATTGAATGTTTCAACAAAGATTCTGTTGGTGATCTTCACAGAAAAAAAGTTCCGTGAAGTGGCATATTAAAATAAAACTAACAGAACTAACAAACTGCAAAATACTTCAGTCTGAATGAGGAAAACTACCCATGTATTAATTATGGCCTATGCAGACCAGTTAGTTCATAGCTCAATGACTGATCTCTTCTTGCTGTAGGTACAAGTATTTGCCAATTCACACAAACATTAGCACTACCTTTAACTTGAGAGTAATATCCTGATAATGTTGCATAATTTAATTTTATTTGAGCTTCAAGTGTTTTGAAAAATTACTTTGTAAAACATGGTACTCTCTAATAAAGTTTATTTTTCAGCATTCTCTATTTTTCTATTAATACAATGTTCCATTTAAAATTTTGTTAGAGAGGTGGGTGTGGTGGTTCATGCCTGTAATCCAAGCTACTCAGGAGACTGAGATCTGAGGATCAAGGTTCAAAGCCAGCCCAGGCACAAAAGGCTTTGAGACTCATCCCCGATTAATCACTAGAAAACAGAAAGTGGGTCTGTGGCTCCAAGGGTAGGGCTATCGCCTTGAGCTGAAGAGCTCAGGAACAATGTCCAGGCCCAGAGTTCAAGCCCTATGACCCACCAAAAAAATAAATAACATAACATAAAATTTTTTGAGTAGTTCCTTTTTTAGTAGCAATTTTGAGACTTACAATAGACTTAACAAATGTGTCGAGTATGTTTTTGAAAATAACTTCAATTTAGGCATTCATCGGACATCATAGAATAGTCCAATTGGTTCTACATTCCTATTGAAGCATTCTGCTCTACAGTCCCAAGGTAGAACATGAATTTCATTGAGTTTTAAAGCCAAGAAAGCAGAATGATGAAATACATCGATAATTTTGCTGACAATGCCTCTATATATTCATATAACAACTCCTAAGCTAATATTGCCAAGTTCTTTATTATAACAATATGAACAATTTAAATAGACCTAAAATGTCTATTTTAGAGAAATGCATATATCTACTTCTTTTCTTTTTTGACTACTATACCATTGTAGTAATTGAAATGTTCTACACTGGAAATTACCATTTTACACTCTGGAAGTAAAATTGCCTCAGAATGTTCTAGCACAGATGAACTTCTGTGGCAATATTTTCTTAAAACAGAATTTATTGCTTGAAACAATACAAAGTATTTCAACCACCAGTGGTCTCTCCATTCATACTGAAAAAAAACTCCAGAAACTTGCACTGTTTAAGTTACCAAGAACTCAAAAAACATTCAGACTTCTATCAATTGAATTTATAAGTGAAATATTTTTTCCTTATGGCATTAAGAGATTCATTTATTTTAGGATGATTTGGCAAACTACCAACTCAATACGTCATTTGGTTTATGGTAAGCCACATTAATTCAGCAAAACCAGCTTGAAATGTTGAATACTAAATGAATCAGGAGAATTACTTTGAGAGACAGATGAAGACAGCTGAAAGAAAACAAGGCACAACTGAAATTCTCTCTTACCAAGCAAAATTTTAGAATCCCATCAGTCACTCGACATCTAGAGAGTTACACCAAGCAAGCTATAATTAACTAGATATATATAATGAAAAATATTACAAACTGTTTGCATAAGAAGACAGAAATATGTGGAAAAATAAGCAGAGAGACATTGTGGGGCACAACTTCCAAGCCAGCAGACTTAGCATGGTACCTTCAACTCACATGGAAAAAAGCAGGAACAGAACATACAGCTGAGTGGGCCACAGTCAGATGCAGAAACAATTTGCCACATGGTGAGACCATCAGAAGCAAAGATGGGAATCATGAGTATTGTACCAAGGACATCGCTCTACCTGGAGAAGTGCATCTGGCTTGGAAGTATGGGAAGGAAACCTTTCCCCTAGAGAGAAGGGTACAATTTTTGAAAATGGCAAAGAAGATGCCAGAGTGCAGGGCCAGAAACACTTACTAGAGAAATGGCACTATTTATGAAAAGGGCAAACAAATATGATATCTTTGAACCACACATCCCTGGCAGCAAACAAAAGACAAGCTTAGTGGGATTCATCCTGACCCACAGAAGTGAGCAACAAGGTTGGCATGTTAAGCCAAATTCCATCTCAGCCCTCAGTAAAACAGAGTATCTTGAAATTACAAAGCAGAAATTCTCCAATATCTCACTGGAAACACACAAACACACACACACACACACGCATACACACACACACACACACACACACACACACACACACACACACACACACACACACACACTGTTCTTAAAAACCTTAGTGCTGGACTAGGAGTGTGGCCTAGTGGTAGAGTGTTTGCCTAGCATGTACCAAAGACCCGGGCTTGGTTCCTTGGTACCACATACATAGAAAAAGCCAGAAGTGGTGCTTTGGCTCAAGTGGTAGAACTCTAGCCTTGAGAAAAGCCAAGGACAGTGCTCAGGCCCTGAGTTCAAGCCCAGAACTGAAAAAAATAGGAAAAAAGAAAAACCTCAATATAGCTTTCCCAGGCTATATTGAGACTGGGAACCCAGATGGTAGCGAGCCCGCCCCCATACAAGTAATATAGTAAGTACCAATGAAAAGAAAGTAATATCTAAATTATGAGGTAGTTGTGCATATCTATCTAGTCTTACACCAACCTTTGAAATATTTATAGAAAATAAAAATTTAAGGGCTAGGAGTGTGCCTAGTGACAGAATTATCTCCTATGATGCATGAACCCCTCAATTCGATTCCTTGAAACTACATAAACAGAAATAGCTGGAAGTAGTTCTATGGTTCAAGTGGTCGAGCTCTAGCCTTGAGAAAACCAAAGGACAGTGCCTAGGCCCTTATTTCAAGCCCCAGGACGGGCAAAAAAATAAAAAAAAGTCTTATGTTCTTTAAATAATTAATTTTCTATACAGCTGCAAAAATAGATCAAATTATCAAATGCTCTAATATTTAGGTGACATACATAGCATATAATTTATTGACAAGAAAGAATTGCATTTTAGATATTTAGAATAATAATTGCATTTTAGATATTTTCTTATACATATTACAAAGCTGACATACCAAAACAGAATACTTCTACAGTATAATACAGTAATAATCAGAAGAAAATATGTTCAAAATGTTATGTTAGGGAAAAAGACTGAAAATCAGTGACACAGTCTTAGTATTTACATCATGAAATCATAAAAGAGAAACTAATTGTGCACTTTATAGGGGATGTGTTGTTTACCAAACAAGATAGAAATAGAAAAGGAACAGAAATTACTGAGATAATACATTTAAAATAGAAAATATCCAACCTTAGATTGTTTTTTACCTCCTAAAATGAGAAACCCTTTGAAGACTTCTTCAGAAACAATGAGGTATAAATATATGTCACAAATGAAGATGAGAAAATCAATGTTGACAAGAAAATGCTTCCTATCCAGTATTATGTACATATGAAATTATGTACATGCTATTATATCAATTATAATTTAAAATAATGACATCAATTGAGATTTTTCCAGATAACACCTTGAAGAAACATGTAAAAAATGTTAGAAGAGTTGAAGTGTGTATCAAAAATTATGTGTAAGATTCAAAAAGAATGGGGATAAAGAAAAATGCTAACCATGTTGTAACTTTGAAGAATATATATAAAAGGATAAAATCCTATTTGAGAAAATGTAAAATGATATAGCTAAAATATTTTAATTAAAAAGAATCTTCAGCCTATATAATCCTGAATCTATAGGGTATAAACCTAATTAACAGAGCCTTAGGAAAAGGAATCTGAGTTAAATGCTTAGTGAAAAGCAGTTAGATTCATCAGGGAAGCAAGCAACGAACTATAAACTAGACTCTACAAAAAGATTCAGGGGTAACTAGCAGGTCTCCATATAAGCTCTACTACCACTGGCCCAAACTGTTTATTAATATTTTGTCAATACAAATGTTCATTCCTGATTCCAAAGTTTTACTTGCTTATTGAAATGGCAAGGCCTAGGTTGGTAATTATTTTTTTGAATCTGAAATCTCTAGACATATTTTAACCATATAGTAGTCAAGAGATTGGTTCAAGTTGAAGGTGACACCTTTTTATTTAGATTTTGTAGTTGTCTGCCTGCAGAAAAAGATGAAATGCAGAATTTATTCAAATAGTTCTTCAATGTAAAAACATCAGTTACATGTATATGAATATTCAATATTTTAACAGTTACACTTTATTATATAAAATTTTCATTATAATTTTATTTTTATTCCAGAAAATTATAGCATATATTCATTTTTTAAAAACTGGTGACAATATTTTAATACAAATTACAAAGCATGGTAAATCAGTATATCAAATTTAAGCTACTTGTTTTCTAATATCTATTCTGAATCTTCTGCTGTTTAACAGTACTCTAATGATAGTAATTAAAAAATTCCACTACTAATTTGCAAAGTATAAGGATATTTTTCCATTTCAGTGATAGATGGCATAACAATTGCGAATTTGTCTTTAAACTCTGAATGTCCCAAGGGATCTAATCATCTTCTCAATTGTTTCTTCATATTATCTTAGGGGTAAACTTTTTACAGTTCTAGATATTTTCAATAGTCTATGTAGCTTTACTTGCAAGTATTTAATTACCCAAACCTCTTCCAACTGTAGTGACATTTCCATCGTTTTCTCAAATTCAAAATTGTCTCCTTAACTCATTTTTTTAAACTCATTTTTTTGGTGGGTCCTGGGGCTTGAATGGTCTGGGCCGTGTCCCAGAGCTCTTCAGCTCAAGGCTACCACCCTACCCCTGGGCCTGGACATTGTCCCTGAGCTCTTCAGCTCAAGGCTATCACCGTACCCTTGAGCCAAGACCCACTTCCCATTTTCTAGAGGTTAATTGGAGATAAGAGTCTCAGGTCCTTTTGTGCCCCTGCTGGCTTTGAATCTTGATCCTCAGATCTCAGCCTTCTGGCGTGAGCCACCTTGCTGGCTTCGCCTTAAGTCATTTTATAAATATAATACTGCCTATATGTAACTGGTTAATGCATCCTTGTAACTTCTGATAAATATATTTTCTTTTATAATAAATAGCATGAATAGTTACTGACCTGTGTGCCTTGTCCCTTGAGAATGTTCTATCCAATTTGATTTCCATTTGACAATTTCCAATGTGTCATTCTCCATAATCCAAATAAGGAAACTTAGTGACCTTTTTGGGTCTTCTAGGAAAACTACACAAGATGCAGTAGCATATGTTTAGGCAATAAATTATCACAAACAGGAACAAAACAATCCAACTGATGATAATCGCAATAAGCAGTTCTTCTTTTGTTACAAGGTCTACGTTCTCTTTCATGATTATACTTGTAGATGGACGTTATAGCAGATTATGGCATGAAGGTAAAATCCTTCAAATTTCATTTGAAAGTCACCCCTAATCCTTCCACTTAATACAACCTTGTAAGATATGTGCCTGGGGTCACACCCCATTTTACTACTAAACTCACTGTTACACAGTTTTGTCCATTATCATGTCATGAGCATTGAGGAAAGCAGTTACCAGGGCAACCTGTGAGGCTGCACTCAGTTTATCCATGACCACAACCTCCCTCCTAACTTATCTACAACTATAGTGGTCACATTTATATAGAAAAATATTGACTTCCTTCTTTTTCCTATCCCTCTATAACATAGTGGTCATGATGTGATTTGTAAAAAACCTAGTTTAAAATTCTATTGATTTGTTATATTTTTCTACTATTACATAAAAAAGAGCATATATGTAAAGGTATGACCATATAAAATGTTGCTAATCAAAATGAACTGCAAGATATGGAAAGAAAGTGATTTGGGAGGAGAGGAGAGGAACTCAAGTAGGATACATTAAAAGAGAATCTGCACAACAAAGGACATAGTTACTAAACTAGAAAGTAGCCAACAAATTGGCATAACATCTTTACCAGCAACACATTGGACAAAGGCCTAATCTCCATCATATGCAAGGAGCTCAAGAAATTAACACCTCCCAAACTTAATACCCCAATTAATAATTGGCCAAGGGAGCTAACAAGAGATTGCTTAGAATAAGAGCTACAACTGGCAAAGAAACACATGTGGAAATGCTCAGCATACATAGCCATAGTGGAAAGGCAAGTCAAAATAACTCTCAGATGTCATCTCCTGTTAGATTGGGAAAATGAAAATAGTGCTGGTGAGGATATTGGGAAAAAGTACTGCTACTTCACTGTTGGTGGGAATGTAAACTAGTGCAACCACTCTGGAAAGCAATCTGGAGGTTCTTTAAGAAACAAATCATAGATCTTCCTACAACCTAGCTATACCACTCCTAGGCATCTATCCTGAGCATCACGAACCAGGATATGATAAGGACACCTGCACAGCCATCTTCATCTTCACTATTCACAGTAGCCAAGTAATGGAAACTACCCAGATGCCAAATAATAGATGAATGGGTCCAAAGAATATGGTACCTATATACACTGGAATTTTATACAGCTATTAGCAAGAATAAAATAACATCATTTCAAGGAAATTGATAGACCTAGAACAAACAACATTATCCCTACCATTCTGCCTAGATATCAAATTCTGATTTTTAACACTGTTATGTAAGACTTAAGCTTTCTTTCTATCCAATATAACCTTAAATCAAATATTTACTTCCTGAACACCACCAACCTGTTTAAAAACCTTAGGAATAATAATAACAAGCAGAAATGTAATAGCCCAAATTTGTTACAGCTGATGCAGTGTTTGGGCAAATGTGTTGTATATACACAAAATGGCTCATCATTGAATTCAATAAAAAATAATATCTTGTTATTTGCTGGGAAATGGATGGAACTGAGGATCATATTAAACAAAGTAACCGGGTTCTTTTTTCCTCTCATATATGTGGTTGTATGATTAAAAGAATGTTTATATTGAGTATGGAATATTAAATTGAGACACAAATTTTAGATAGAGTGTGTTACAAAAATACATTAAATTAGCCTGTGCAGTGGCTAATCCTAGCTAATCAGGAGCCTGAGGTCTGAGGATCAAAGTTCAAAGAAACCCAGGACACAAAAGGAACTGAGATGCTTATTTCCAATTAACTTCTAGAAAATGGGTCTTGGCTCAAGGGTAGAGTGGTAGTCTTGAGCTGAAGAGTTCACGGACAACACACAGGTCCAGGGGTAGAGTGGTAGCCTTGAGTTGAAGAGCTCATAGACACCTCATAGGCCGAGTTCAATCCCTATGACCTACACAAAAATACATTAAATATAGCTAACCCGTGGTTGGGGATTTAGCTCAGCAGAAGAGGCCTTGCCTGCAAGTGCAAGCCCCTAAGTTTGGTCCTCAGCTTCAGAAAAAAATTATATATATGATACTTGTTCCTCAGCCTACCAAATGATGGTATTAGAAGCATGCACCCCCCTACCTAAGTTTTCTGCTTATTTTAAGTACTGTCTAATAAT
The DNA here is from genome assembly GCF_031878675.1 of Megascapheus bottae. Lineage (NCBI taxonomy): Eukaryota > Metazoa > Chordata > Mammalia > Rodentia > Geomyidae > Megascapheus > Megascapheus bottae. The sequence continues at coordinate 100,267,858 of NC_143547.1, read as the reverse complement.
TTATCACATATGATATTCTCATTTCATTTGCACAGTATTTTTTAATGTGTGTAGAGTACATCATTAATAAAGTTGTGAGTACATCACTAAGGTAGGAAACTATATATCTTTTCAATAGAATTGGATATCAAAATATCCTAGACAATTACCCATTTATTTCTATAACTTACTGTAGGATAAAATTCCCTTGGAAATTTATATCAAAATAAAAGTAAAATTTAGAGCTCTAGTTAATCATTAATGATTTCCAACACACAAGAATTAAAGTTCCTTAGAGAAGTGGTAGAAATTCAGGAAACACTCCAGCTTTTCATTCAGTGCTGTGGCTTTCTTACTTTTCAATTAGCACAAGCATTTTTCTTGAGATATTAGCAACAAAACATGACTGCAAATGAAAAGTAATATTATGAAATTACACTGTGAGGTTTCTATTGAAGTTTAAATTGTGTGAAATTCTGAAATTAAAGTACAATCACTTTCTCTCTTTACCCAGTTATGTCCTAGCATCCTTATTAATACAATTTTTTCTCAAGACAAATGCATCTTACTGGATTAGACTTGAGCATCAGGCTAATATCATCAAAGAGGAAAAATGGTATTGTTAGTTTACTCTACCCTTCATTCAGTTGTCTTCAGGAAAGGATTGCAATTGCTTGTAATTTCTGCATTTAAATTTAGGTAGAGTCAATTGTCTTACACAGTGAAGTATTTGATAAAGACGACATTGTCTTCAGTTTGCTAAAAGTTTTGGTAAAGGTATTTTATGAGGTTCGGCAAAATTATAGGTACAAGGGAAAAAGGTACCATTCATAGGCAATACACACCTGTAAGACACGATTTATACTGATGCATACCAGACTACAAAACAAAACCTGGGCCTAAATACAGTAGGAGACCTTAGGAATACTGTCCAGTTCAATTAATTATGAAGACATTTGGAATTCCATAGGTAATGTAGATTTTTTAGTTTAAAAATTATTTCAAATGTAATATAGAGAGGTTACATTTATATGTCAGGTAATTAGTATATTAAGATTCTTGGTCAGTCATGGCACTTGGACTCTGGGCCTGGGCACTGTACCTGGGCTCTTCAGCTCAAGGCTACCACCCTAACCCTTGAGCCTCAACACCACCTATACTTTTCTGGTGGATGACTAGAGATATGAATTTCATAGATGTTAGTTCCTGGGCTGGCTTTGATATGAGATACTCAGATCTCAGCCTCTTGAGTAGCTAGGATTACAGGTGTGAGTCACTGGGCCCGGCACATGATATTTTTCCATATATTTTTATTGTAATTAATAGAAGGGTGACATTATATTCACAAACATTGATACTCTTTCTCATGTCTTGGTCTCCATTTCCCTCCCACCATCCCCACCCCTCATCTTGTTTCCCCCCCTTCATTATCCAGTTTCAAATAACCAAATAAACATACATACAATACATCAAATAACAAGATGAAATACTGTAACAATAGGAGTTAACCAAGAGACAGGAAAGAGACAAAAGATAAAATAGTACATTGGGGACAAGAATATATCCTGAAAGTCTTTTCACTTGGCCTCATACTATATGGCCTTATGGAACTAGGTTTTGTTCTATTGTAAATCTCTGCTAGGAGAGCCCAAGGTTTCTAATGATTATGCAAATGAGGGAAATCATTGGGCCTATGTTCATTTGAGTCTGGCTTACATCACTTAATATAATTTTTTCTAAGTCTTTCCATTTCCTTACAAATGGGGCGATGTCATTCTTTCTGACAACAGCATAGAATTCCATTGTGTACAAATACCACATCTTGTTGATCCAATCATCAACTGAGTGATATCTGGGTTGGTTCCATAACTTTGCTATGGTAAATAGTGCCACAATGAACATTGTTGTGCTAGTGGATTTAGTATGTCCTTGTTTCTGGATGATTGGGTAAGTGCCAAGTAGTGGAATTGCTGGGTCATAGGGGAGCTCTATGTTTAGTCTTTTGAGGCACTGCCATACTGTTTTCCACAGTGGTTGAACAAGTTTGGACTCCCACCAAGAGAGTAGTAGTGATCCCTCCTGGCCACATCCCCTCCAGCGTCTGTTATTATTAGATTTCTTGATCATGGCCATTCTAACTGGAGTGAGGCAGAATCTCAGAGCTTTGATTTGCATTTCTTTTATGGCCATAAATGTCAAGAATTTCTTCATTTATCCATAGGCTATTCTTATTTCTTCTTCGGAGAAGACGCTCTTTAAGTCTTTGGCCCATCTTTTAATGGAATGGTTGTTTCTTTGGAGATTAGTTTTGGAGTGATTCATTTTTTTAGGCTGTTGATATATATTAGATATGAGAACTTTGTCTGTTGTATGGGTAGTGAAGATGTTCTCCCACTCTGTAGGCTTTCTAGGTACTTTGCTAGCTATGTCCTTTGCCATACAAAAGCTCTGCAGTTTAATGCAGTCCCAATTATCCAGCTTTTCTCTAATTTGTTGTGTTTCTTGGTCCTTATTAAGAAAGGTTCCACCTGTGTCAAGGTGTCCTAGTGTATCTCCTATTCCTTGTTGTAAAGTTTTCAGTGTATCAGCTTTTACCTCCATGTCTTTGATCCATTTGGAGTTAATCCTGGTGCAGGGTGACAAAGAAGGATTCAACTTTAGTTTTCTGCAGGTGGTTAACAAATTCTGCCAGCACCACTTGTTGAAAAGGCTATCTTTCTTCCATTCTATTTTTTGGCCATAGGTCTGTGGGTTAATATCTGGGTTCTCAGTTCTCTTCCATTGGTCTTCAGGCCTGTTCTTGTTCCAGTACCAAGATGTTTTGGTCACCATAACTCTATAATTGAGTCTAAAGTTTGGTATTGAAATTCCTCCTGCTCTATTCTTTCTGCTAAGAATTGTTTTTGCTATATGGGATCATTTATTATTCCATATGAAATTTTGGATTGCCACTTCTATTTCTTTAAAGAATGACATTGGGATATTGATGGGTATTGTGTTGAATTTGTAGATAGCCCTTGGCAAGATTGTCGTTTTCACAAGGTTGATTCTTCCAATGTAGGAGCATGGGAGGTTTTGCTATTTCCTTAGTTCTGCTTTAATTTCCTTTTTCAGGGTTTTAAAGTTTTCATCAAAAAGGACCTTTACATTCTTAGTTAATTTCTAGATACTTTATTTCCTCGAGGCTATTGCAAAAGGAGTTGCTCTCCTGATCGTTACCTCATTCCTCTCATTGTTCGCATAAAGGAAGGCAGTTGACTTTTGAGGGTTAATTTTATACCCTGCTACCTTTTCAAAGTTTTGAATCAGCTCAAGCAGCTTGGGAGTGGATTCTATAGGGTACTTTAAATACAGCATCAGTTCATCTGCAAAGAGTGAAATTTTCACTTCCTCTTTCCCTATTTTGATCCCTTTTATGCTTGCTTCTTGTCTTATTGCACTGGCTAAGAATTCTACTACTAGATTAAAGAGGACTGGAGAGAGTGGGCAACCTTGTCTCATTCCTGATTTTAGAGGGAATGCCTTTAGCTTTTTGCCATTAAGTATAATGCTAGCTGTGGGTTTGTCATACTCAACCTTTATTTTACTGAGGAATGTTCCTTGAATTCCTAGTTTCTCCAGAGCTTTTAGCATAAAGGGGTGTTGGATCTTGTCAAATGCCTTTTCTGCATCTATTTAGACAATCGTGTGATTCCTGTCCTTGCTCCTGTTGCTGTGTTGAATTATATTGCCTTGCGTATATTGAACCAACTGTCCATCGCTGTGATGAATCCTATCTGATCGTAGTGTATAATTTTTTGATGAACTGCTGAAGATGGTTGGCCAGTATTTTGTTGAGTAGTTTTGTATCAATATTCATCAAAGAAATGGTTCTATAGTTCCCTTAGTTTTATGAATCTCTTTCTGGTTTGAGATGAGTGTTATAATGGCTTTGGAGAATGAGTTTGGGAAAGAGACTTTTTTCAATATCGTTGAAGAGCTTGAAGAGTATTGGTGTGATCTCTGCTTTGAAGACCTTACAGAATTCATCTATGAATCCATCTGTCCCTGCTAGTCTTGGATGGAAGGTCTCTTATTGCCATTTCTATTTAAATGCTAGAAATAATTTTCTTTAGTTGGACTAGGTCTTCTTGGTTATATGTGGGTATGTTAATATTGGCCAGAAATTCATCTGTTTCTTCTAGATTCTCAAATTTGTTGGCATAAATGTTTGAAAAGTATTCCCACATGATTCTCTGGATCTTGGTAATTTCTGTCGTGATATTACCATTTTCATCTGTGATTTTATTTTGGTATGCTCCCTTCTTTTTTTGGTAAGCATTTGTCAATTTTGTTAATTCTTTCAAAGAACCAACTCCTTGTTTAGTTGATTCTTTCTATAGTTTATTTGGACTCCAATTCATTTATTCTGCTTTTAATAATTTGCTTCCTTCTCCTGTGTCTAGGGTTGGTTTGTTGTTCTTTCTCCAAGAGGTTAAGATGCAACATTAAATTGTTGGTTTGTGATTTTTCCAATTTATTAATGTAGGCACTCATACCTATAAATTTTCCTCTTAGTACTGCCTTTGTTATTACCGAAAGGAGCTGGTATTTTGTGTGCTCCTTGTTGTTAAATTTCATAAACTGTTGCATTTCTGTTCTGATCTCCTTGATGAACCACTGGTGATTCAACAATGTGTTGTTCAATCTTCATGATTTACAGGGTTTTTGTGGGTGGAGATTGATGTTCAGTTCCAATTTGATGCCCTTGTGGTCTGAGAGAATGCAGGAATAATTTCAGTGTTTCTGAATCTGCACAGGTTTCTTTTATGCCCTAAAATGTGGTCTGTTTTGGAAAATATTCCATGTGCTACTGCTGAAAAAAACATATATTGTGATGTTGCTGGGTGAAATAATCTGCACATGTCTGTTGAATCTGCTTGGTCTATACAGATATTCCATTCTGAGGTTTTTCTGTTGAGTTTTTGTCTGGTTGATCTGTGCATAGGTGAGTATGGTCTACATGTCACAGAATCTAGCTATGCCTCTAGAGTACACTTTACTTATACATAGTTGATGTTGTAAAAACAAGTGCCATTCTTTCAGCAATTATACTGCTAGATATTTAGGGCAATGAAATCCTCAAATGTATGTTTAAGTTCTATTCTATCATCTTTGTCTCATATCTGCCTGTATATCTAGAAAAAATTTACAATACCTACCAACAGAAAAATAATTAAAACAACTAATGTAGACAAATAATCCACAGTACATAGCCCTGAAAATAAAGTAATTCTAGTTTAATCTATATGAATAAATCATAAAATAACACAATCCATTATCTCATATCCTTTATTTCATAAAGGAAGGAGGGAATGAGAAACACTAAAGAGTGAATTTAATAAAGGTACATTATATGCACATAGGGGAATATCATAGTGGAATTTGTTTACACAACTAACATGTACTAATAGAAAAGATATGAATAATTCTTAAAATTGTAACATTGAGTAAATAACGGTATATAAAACTATCTATATAGGCTAATGTGGTGTTATATTACCATTATATTTTCATTAAACATATTTGTTTTTTAGTCATCTTTTTTTTGCCAGTCATGGGGCTTGAACTCAGGGCCTGAGCACTGTCCTTAGGCTGTCCTCAAGGCTTTAGCTCTACCACTTGAGCCACAACACCACTTCCAACTTTTTCTTATATGTGGTACCGAGGAATCAAACCCTTGTCTTTGGGAATGATAGGCAAGCACTCTACCACTAGGCCAAACTGGCGACCCTTTTACAGTAATCTTTTAAGATTTTATTTTTTCCTGTGCATTTTTGTTTTCTGAGGCAGATGTGCTACAGGGCCTAGATTGGCCTCAAATTCATATTCAGATCTCTTGCCTCCTCCCTAGTTCTGGTATTATAGTCAGGTGTCACTATGTCTGACTTTTACAACAGATATTAAATCATGCAAAATAATAGCACATGCTTTACATAAATTATTATAGATAAGTAGTACAATTATTATTCTCCAATTGAATTTGGATGATATAAAACAACTCCATAAAGAGTAAAGGAGAAACTACTTGGGTTGATAATTTCATTCCTTATAAAACTCAGGCACAAATAAAGCAAAAATTTCATTTCTTTTAAATATGGATGTATATTCAATTCATTTTCTATACTTTTATGATCTCAAATATTAGTAACTTAAAGAAAACTAAGATAAGATGAAGAATGGGAGCCACTTGCAGTGTGGAACATTTAACATGCTGGTTTGTTAGCAAATGAGAAATTCAATATTACCAGCGTCAAATTTAGATTAATATTAACATTCATACTTTGCATATGACCATCCGGTCAGTTCTTTGAGTTAGTCTAATGTTAGTCAATACAGAAATAAAAAATATACAAAACCCAAAGCAACAGCTTAGAAAATTGACTGCTGGTTGACCTCACTAGTTTATTCAGTCAGAATTATTAAATGACACCCATGGGGTAGGAATTCTGCAGATTTAATAAGAAATAAGTTACATTAAATAAGTATCCTCATTAGAATAGGTTTAGAATAATCTTGCATTAAATAGTGGTCATTTATCACTAGGTCAAAAAGTGAAAAAATGTCAAAAGCCCCTTCTCCCTTAAAATACTGTTTTATAAAATAGTTTGCATGAGCATATTGAAGTAGTCTTAGCTAAAACAGAAGAAAGTACAGATAGATTTTTATGAAAATAACCAGGTTTCTCTAAACTTCAGCCAATGAAACAACTTGGGATCATGAGAATAATTAGGAAAAGATCACTGATGTTCTAATGCTCATCAATGAATTGTGCTATGATGCACGGAAAGATGAGTCAAGGCCACATTTTCCTAATAAGTGACGTATACGGAATTTAATCTAGCTAGGGAACTAATACTTATATATGACTACAGACTGGTAAATGTAATCTGTTCCTACTTATATTCATTCATTTGTTCGTTCATTCATTCAAAAGCCTTTAATGAATGACAACCATTGCTACTAGTGCTAGTGCATTCACTTATAGATTATCTACTAGGACCTAAAAATACATAACCTTCGTTATTTCCCATGATTTTCTTGATCCAGCAATTCTAAGGTATTTTCTGGTCATATGATTCCATATTTCTCATCAAGATATCAAGCACAGATGCAGAAATTTAGAAGTTTAACTGTGGGTGGGAAATACATTTATAAGTTTGCTGCTTAAGTGTTATAGCATGACAGCTGGAATTTTCTGAGTAAAAGACAAGACACTGATGTAGAAGACAATGATTATGATTCTCATGAATATGCTGTCATTGTTACCACATTCTATTGGTTATATACTACTAATCTTGATTTCACAGTGGAAAAGACAACATAGAAAAACCAGGGAGACAAAGACCATTGGGAGACATCGTTGAAACGTATCTTCTAGAATTTTCTTCCAAACAGCACACATCGTGTAAGTCTAATACAATATGAAAATGCTGTGGAATTCCAATTTTGATCTTTATCCCTAGATAAAACAGAATTACACCCCTTTTATTTGACCTCAAATGGAACAGACAGATAAAACCTTACACCCATTGACCTTATCCTAATTTTGCTCAGTGATAAAGCTAATAAATCATAGAAGTTGCATTTTACTAATATTTCTGTCATTTTGGGCAATAAGAAGGTTAAAGTTTTATTATCAGTCTTAGAGAAGATGACATCTGAGACTGATACTGGAAATAAAGTCAAAGAGAATGCTTCGGGGCAACCCTATATATCAAAATTTGCCCACTGAAGCAAAAATATTGTGAAATCAGATTTCAGATTTAACCTAGCTTTCAGGTTACTTACTGGTGATAATATTCCAACTGAAAGTGTATTATTTTTGGTCTTTAGGAGACTAAGTTCCTGACCATTACAAACAATTATCATTATCCATGAATGTTGGATTACCCAACGCTTATTTCCCTCCGCAGTCTCTTTTAATTGACCAACTTGTTCAAATGGACAAAAGGAAAAATATAGATTTTAATTTCATGTGTTTACATCCTCCAGACTAATAGAAGAATGCTGAAAATGGCAGATTTCTGGAATCATATCTGACTAGGTAAAGAGACTTCACATGGGAGAGCTGGAGGTAATTATTCAGTAGAGAAGTGCTTGACTATATTATGAACAACTTAGGCTGACAGGAACATTATGAAAATAAGAAATTGAAATGCCACAATTGTGCAATACACATGGAAAATGTTTTTTAATACTTTTGTACCAACGAAAATTTTGATAACAGTCGCATATTAGCCCTACTTATCCTATTACCGTTCAATTTTTGATTTTGCTGTAGAGAAGTACTATTATGATACATATTATACCTTCTACCTTTGACTTTTGGGTCATTACCTCTATTTCTACACACACTGCATCATGACATTCTAAGATTAGATTACTTAATTTTAAAACATTACCATTTTACTATAATTTTGTGTTTATATGAAGCTGCTAACTTATTGTTGGAAATCCATTATTTGCTTGTCTTTCCTATTTTGATGGACTGTTTTAGGTTTGAATTAGTTAACATTTGTAATATAAGGGGTTTTATCACTATATTGGCATGCATAATTACATTGACTCTTTTATCCTGTTCACACCATCCACCATGTTTCTATTCTTCTCCTCCATTCTCTCTGCATTTCCACGTAGTTTTTAATGGGTTTCACTATGTTGTCCTGACCCATTCACTCCAAAGTATACCTCTCTTTTCCTTCCCTCTTCTACTATCTCTTTTCTAAATAGTTATGATTTTACATTCAAGTCCAATATCATAAGCATCACCATTATTGAAACTTAATAGTATGTTACTGCAATCATTCACTATAATCAAGTGGAATTTATCTGAGGCATGCATGGGATGCAATAATGGCTCATTCTACTCAAATCTACAGATATGATATATTCTATTAAACACAAAATGCAAAGAAAAATGATCCTATCAATAGATACATAAAATTATAATAACCTTTATGATAAATTTTAAATAAAATTGGTATGGAAAGAGTGAACCTTCATTAAGATGTACTGTGCACATAAATGAACATGTTAAATTGTAAGTCTCTTGCACAGCTGGTTGTAGATAAAAAAAAAGAAAGCAAGTAAACTGCCAGTTCCCTCTTAAAAAAATGAACCTTCACATCACATGGGCCATATAGTCTGAGCCCTCAGTTAATATTGTTGGTAGTAATAATGGTTGGAAACTTTTTTACTAGTATCAGAAAAAGACCAGATGACGATTTTTTTGTCAGTCATGGGGCTTGGACTCTGGGATCTGGGCATTGTCCCTGAGCTCTTCAGCTCCACCCAATCCCTTGAGCCAAAGCGCCACTTCGGTTTTCCAGTAGTTAATTAGAGATAAGAGTCTCACGTTCTTTTGTGCCCCAGCTGGCTTTGAACCGCAATCCTCAGATCTCAGCCTACTAAGTAGCTAAGATTACAGGTGTGAGCCACAGCACATGCCTCCAGATGAAGATTTTCAGCTCTTCCATTCAACATAATATTTTAAGACCTATGCTACTGACCTGACTTATGATTTTTATATAACCACAAAAAAGAGATAGAAGTGAAAAATTGCATTATGAAAAACTAAAAAAGTTTCTTTACAATGGAGAAAAGAATCAACATATTGAAAACCAACTTAAGAAAATCGGTTTCTTTCTGTGATTTGGCCTCACCTGCAAAATACCTAAATCTTATATCAAAGACTTCCCCCTAACAAGCTAAATGACACCACAAACAATACTCAAAGAAGACTGAAAAATATAATTACAATTCACTATGAGCAAGAGACAGTATTTATTTTCAAACACACTTCAGAAGAATTTGATATTGAGACAGATCAAATAATTTGGTTGACAATAATGGCAAAAAGAATAGAATATGAGTCTCTGGAGACCCTATTCAACAAGACTCTCAACCTCCCCACAATGCTTCCAAGAGGAAATGGAACACTGTAAATAATGCTCAGCTGGAAATAATTGCTAAATTTTGAATCTTTATACTCTGTAGAGAAAGCTTTTCTTCTTATTTTTATGTTGTCATCAAAAACCTCTGGCACTTGAGTTCATCAAATGATCCATTTTATTTTTTACTTTATAATATTAACGCAAGTGTTTTTTAAAATAAATCCCAAGCTGTGGTGGTGTTTAATAATTGATTTCTTAGATCGACTTTTTGAGTTTCATAGATCAGTATCAAAGGATTTGTCATCCATGTTGATTTATGAAATTATAACATAGAATAACATATTTTATTCAGCAAATACTGATGTATTAATCTTTTATCAGATTTAAGCCTATACCCCAGAGCTCATAAATGTAAACCATTTTAAATAATATAGATTTAATTAGACGGGTTCCTATGACTTTTCTTTGACAGTCACACAGGAAACACAGGTTACCAATTATCATCTCTATGCTAGATTTGATTTATCCTTATCAAGGCTATACCAGCTGTAAAAAGAGTCAAGACATTGATTGAAGATAAGGGTTTTTTCAGAACTGTGTCAAATAGTAGATTTCAATTCAAAAATCACTCTAACAAAAAGTACACTGGAACAAGTAGGTGAGATACCAGTTTCTCTTCTGTTTTACTTTTTAGTGGAAGTGAATTCAAAGTGCTATAAAAAACAGACAGTAACAAAATATTTAATCCAATATATTTATTGAGTAAGCAAAGTCAATTCTGTGTTAAATAGGCATCTAATTACACAAATGGCAGGCAATTATTAGAAAATGTGTGCCTATATTCTTCATGTATTTTATTATATGTACAACATTGAGAAGTGTTTCCATCCTGAACAAAATCAGCCTTACTGCAGAGACGTTATATACCTCAGTTCATCAATTAATAAATCTATTTGCTATCTTTTCCATGGTGCTACCTGGAGTATTTCTGTATAGACTGAAATCCAAAGTAAATACTCCTTGCTCAGAAAATAACCTGGGATCTAATTGCACTGGACACTGCTTTATAATATGCAATTACTCTATATTATTGACCATAATTGGGAAAATTATTCATAAGGTCAACTATCTCCTATTGCATACTTATCTTGTAACAGACACAAACTTGGTGATTTGTTAATGATAGCAAAATATAACTAACAAAATAATCTTTTTACCATGTTACTAGTCTGAAATTTAACAGAATGTAGTTAACCCTGGACTCAAATCAATTTAAATAGAAAATCTAATCACCTGTCCAAACTACAGAAGACATCATGTCTGTTTTGCTGCATGAAGCAGAGTAGTTTCTATAAGAAGAATCTGGGGGATCAATAGGAGATGTGACATTTATACAGAATTTACAGAAGTTATACTCTCAAGTCAAACTTTTTACACTGACTTCATAAAGATTGGTTGATAACAGCCTATAAACATAAACTTCATTTGGTGAAACTCATGCAAAATAAGGTACCTTGCCATTTTAGGAACAGCTGTTATTTTATTAATCACATAAGACACGTTTAAAAGTCATTTCTAGGGATAAAAACATAAATGCTGATAAATGAATATGTAGATAGTAATGAGTTAAATTATCAAGAAGACATTGTCTTGATGAAATTATGTTGCAAAAGAAAATATATTCAGTCTGAGAATGAAAGAGTATTAATCAGGAGTCAGGAGGATAGCCTTGTGGTAGAATGTGTGTTGAGCATGCACAAAGCTTTGGGTTGGATTCTTCAGTACCACATACACAGAAATATATATTATATATATACATATATATATGTGGGGAGGAATACAATAGAGGGATACAACATTTATTCAATAAGATTATTAATTTCCCCATTCTTAAAAGACAAAAATCTCAGCCACATAAAAGCATACAGAACATTTAGTAGATAAGATCCTAGAAGAAACACTTCTAGACTTTGATATCATAGAGCTGATTTTAAATGCTGTGTTGAGGTAAAAGACCTTTAAAGAGGAACACATACTCATATTCCTCAATATCTTCCGTCAAACACAAGCCAAGGGAGCAATCCCAAACACAAACTATATAGGTAGTATCATATTCATCCCCAAACTAGGGAAGTAGTCAACAACAGCAAAAAGAAAAGAAAAGAAAAGAGAACTACAAATCAATCTCTCCGATGAACACAAAAGCACTTCAATTCAATTAAATATTAGCCAATGGAATCCAGAAACAAATTTTTAAATCGTATATTATAACCAAGTAGGTTTCATTCCACAAATGCAAGGCTGGTTTAACATGTGCAAATCAATAAATGTAATGCACTTCATTAAGAGAGGTAAGGTCAAGAACCACATAGTTATTTCCATAGACACAGAAAAAAACTTCCATAAAATATTTATCCATTCATGTTAAAGCTCTGTAGAAAATAGGTACAGAAGGAATAGATTTTAAACAATAAAAACAATATATTACAGACCAACAGCCAATACCACACTTAATGGGGAAAAACTAAAACCATTTTCCTTAAAATAAAGAAGAAGGCAAGGATGCCCACTGTCTGCAAACTACTTCAATATAGTTCTTGAATCTTTACGCAGAGCATAAGACAAGAAAGGATATTAAAGGGATCTGTATACAGAAAGAAGAACTTAAACTATCCCTACTTGCAGTTGCTACATTCATACAATGAATTACCCAAAAAATTCCACTCCCAAACTCCTAGAACTAATAAACCACTTTGGCAAAAAAAGTAGGATACAAAATTAATCTCCCAGAAATCAGCAGCCTTTCTGTAGCATCAACAACATACAATCAAATAGGGAAATGATAAAAATAATCCATTTGAAATAGCCTCACAAAGGATAAAATATCTATGAATTAACCTAACTAAAGATGTAAAGGATCTATTCAGTGAAACCTCTAAAAATCTAAAGAAAGAAATCAAAAAAGGTATCAGGAAATGGAAAGACCTTCCATGTTCATTGATAGGTAGAATCAATATTGTGAAACTGGCCATCCTGCCAAAAATGATATGCAAATTCATTACAATACCCATTAGAAACTCAATGACATTCTTTACTGAACTATAGAAACCAATCCAAAAATTCACATGGAACAACAAAGAATAGCCAATGCAATTCTAGGCAAAAGAAGCAATGCAAGTGGTATCACAATATCAGATTTCAAGCTCTACTATAGGAGGCATAATAAGAAAAATCTGTGTGGTGTTGGCACAAAAATTGACCCAAAGAGCAATGGAACAGATAAGAAGGCCCAGAAATAAAAACCACATACTTACAGTCAGCTGATATTCCACAATGAAGCTGATGATATACTGTGGGAAAAAAGCCTCTATAAATAGTGGTGCTGGGAAAACTGGACAGCCACAAGCAGAAAGTTGAGATTCCGTCTGTCACCATGCACTAATATCAACTCAAAATGGACTAAGGACCTCCACATCAGACCTGAAACTCTGAAACAAGTGAAAGTCAGAGTAGGAGAGACACTAGAACTCATAGGCACAGGCAGGAACTTCCTGAACAAAGGCCCAGGGGCACATCAGACTGGAGAGAGACTCAACAAATGGTACTACACAGCTAAAGACATAGCTACTAAACTAGAAAGATAGCCAATCAAATGGAAAAAGATATTTGCCAAGAATACATCAGACCAGCTCAAGAAACTAATCCCCACCCCTCAAATCTGATAAACTGAAAACTAAATAGTCAGGGTAGCTAAAGAGAGACTTCACAGAAGAAGTAAAAGTATCAAGGAAACACATAAGGAATATTCATCGACCCTGGCCATAAAGGAAATACAAATTAAAGACCCTTACCCCAGTCAGAATGGCCAACATTCTAAATTCAGGCAAGAACAAATGCTGATGGGATGTGGAAAAAGAGAACCCGAGTGCACTGCTAATGGGAATGTAAACTAGTGGAGCCACACTGGAAAGCAGTCTGGAGTAGTCTCAAAACTCCAAACATAGACATACCCTACAATCAAACCATACCACTCCTATGCTTATACCCTAAGGAACAGGAACCAGTATATGACAAGGACACCTGCACTTCTCTTTTTACTGTTGCACTGTTTACAGTAGCAAACATATGGAAACAACCCAGATGCGCCAATACAGATGAATGGATCAAAAAATGTGGTATCCAGAATTAATTCCAAATGGATCAATGACTTTGAGCTAAAAGTAGATACCCTGAAAGCTTTACAGGAAGGAATAGGAGATATACTAGGTCTCCTTGGCACAGGTCAAAACTTTCTTAATAAAGACCCAGAAACACAACAAATTAAAGAAATTTTGGACAAATGAGACTGCATTAAACTGCAGAGCTTCTGTATGGCAAAGGACATAGCTAGCAAGTTATATAGAAATCCCACAGAGTGGGAGAAGATCTTCACTAGCCATGAAACAGACAAGGTCCTCATATCTAAAAATACATCTACAGCTAAAAAAACCTGAATATCTCAAAAACAAATCCTCAAAGAAACAACAATCCCATTAAAAGGTGGGCTAAAGTCTTAAAGACAGACTTCTCTGAAGAGGAAATAAGAATGGCCTATAGAAATAAAAAAAATGGCTTATAAACACATGAAGAAACGCTCAACAACTCTGGCCATGAAAGAAATGCAAATCCAAACAACTTTAGGATTCCACCTCACTCCAGACAGAATGGCCATGATCAAGAAATCTAATAAGAAGAGATACTGGTGGGGATGTGGCCAGGAGGGATCACTACTACACTGTTGGTGGGAGTGTAAACTTATTTGACCACTCTGGAAAGCAGTATGGCGATTCATCAAAAGACTAAACAGAAATCTCCAGCAATTCCACTCCTTGGCCTTTACTCAAATGTCCAGAAACAATGATGTAGTAAAGCCACTAGCACAATGATGTTCATTGCAGCATTATTTACCACAGCTAAGATATGACACCAACCAAGATGCCCCTCTCTAGATGAATGGATCAGGAAGATGTGCTTTTAAACACAATGGAATTCTATGCTGCCATAAAAAAGAATGACATCTCCTCATTTGTAAGTAAATGGAAAGTCTTGGAAACAATCATATTAAGTGAAGTAAACCAGATCCAAAGAAATATAGGGGTAATGGTTTCCTTCATTTGTAACAATTAGTACACATCTAGGACTCTCCTAGCAGAGGATTACATTAGCTCAGTACCTATGTACATAAGGTCATTTAGGATGAAACTAAATGTAATAAACTCTAGGATATGGAAACAAGAGGTTTATCTTGTGTGATTGTTGTTCTTAATGTACTATGTTATTTCTCTCCTCTTTTTTTACTACTGTATCTGACTTTCTTACATACTAAATTGAATACATGTTTATTTTTTTATTTGAAATAAGGAAGGGAAGGGGGGAAAAGAAGATGATTGGGAGGGGTTGGAGGAAGGAAATGGGGAGAAAATCATGAGAAGGGGTATCAATATGTGAGAAGTAATGCACCTACTACCTAGTGAATATAATTGTAACTGCTCTGTACATTGTCCCCACAATAAATTTTAAAAATAGAACAACAAAAATGTCGTACCTATATACAATGGAATTTTACACAGCCATTAGAAAGGATAAAATAATTGCAATCACAAGGAAAAGTATGGAACTAGAGCAAATCATGTTGTGTGAAATAAGCGAAGATCAGAGAGACAATGGTACATGGTCTACCAGACATGCAGATGTTAGGTTAAAAATGTGACTTGGCAAAGTAACCAGGTTTCAGTATACCCATTCACAATGAGAGTAAAAGGGACAGTCTTTGGAGAAAAGTATCAAGTTGCAATACTCAAGCATCTCTTCATATGTACTTAAAATAACATACAGAATGAAATGATCCCCCAAAGATAAGGAAACAAAGGACCTCTTCTTAAATTCTTACCAATTTTAGATTACTCTATATTCTTTATGTTATATGTGGTATATACACATGCTTATCTGTGAGAAGGTGGGAAGAGTGCAAAGAAACAGTGGAAAGCAGGTGAGAAAGTGCAGCAGTGGAGCATATAAGCTGCAGTGCTCATTGATGAAAGTGAACTAAGCCACTCAGTGGTGTTTAGGGGAGGGAGAGATTGAGAGAAAAAGAAAGAATAGCTAATACTAAGCAAAAGGAAAGAAATGCACATATCACTCAAATTGGAAGAAATTGTTTTATTGTTTATGTTCACAGAATTGAACTTTTTCTTAGGTAAAAGTTTAGGCTTTTGCATTTTTCTTACTCATAAACTTTGTAGATTAGGATGACAATGATTATCATTGCAAATGTTACAATGTGTTTGTGACTCTAGCTAAGAATTTTTATGTTACAGTACTATGAAATTTACATAGTTATTAATCTCAACAAAGAAATCTTTAGATATGAAATATGAGTCCAAATTTGATAATTAACTAAAAATGAGCTAGAGTTATGGTTCAAATAATAGGGTGCTTATGTTACAAGAGCCTGATTCTGAGTTCAAGCTGAGGGACACAAAAAAAGAAAGTAAACCTTTACAAGTTACAAAACTAAGATTAATTGCTATTAGACCTCAATAAATAATAATAACAAATAATAGTACTGACACCTTTTCAAAAAGAAAAAAATCATCTCATTGAGAAATAAAATGAAAGACTAGAAAAGTCATGGAGAATAACATAGACCAAGATTAATATCCACCACATAAAACAATTCTTATGATTTTAAGTCTTGTAATTTTTAAAATAGAGGCAATAAAGTAAGAATACTAATATCAAAAAGTGAGCTTCTAAAAATTTAACAATAGTGTAATAAGAAAAAATTGAAACAAGAAAATCCACAACAATTGGAGATTACATAGTTAAATTATGCTGAGGTCACATGTAAAATACAATATTGACATCCATACACATCAGCATAGATACTAGAATACAATATTGGTTGAAAAGAACAAGATGTAGATGATTAACTATTGCCACCGGAATTGAGGCATATTAAAAACCTAAGCAATTTTGTTAGATTTTGATTTAGTTTTTCTAAATAATCTATTGTCCTTCTCCATAGATTCTAATTTATTTCCATTAATTCATTTATAACCACTTGGATGCAACCAAAATGTTTACTTCTAAATATATAAGCACATTTTACTTCCCACTGATGAGAGAAACCATGCTACCTATGCCTAAGTCCTGCTTACTTCACTGAATATAACCCTTTCCAAGCCTTTCCATTTCCTTACAATTTGTTCAGTTTCATTCTTTCCAATTAATGAGTAGAATTTCATTGTATATATGGCACATTTTCTTGACCACAAATCCTTTGTGATGTATCTGGGCTGATTCCATATTTGATTACCGTAAATAACACTGTAATAATGATGGTTGTGCTCTATTTGGGTAAATTCTCAGTAGTGGAATTTCTGGCTCATGACTAAAATGAGTACTAGGAAACCGAAATTTGTAAGGACCATGTCTCAAGAGGAGATTGGTAGAAGAATTAATGAGGTAAATGGGTAGAATTCAGGCAAGAACTTAGAAAATTTATTTGTACAGTGCAGTTTGACAATTTATATTTCTTAAGGTAATCTGTGTGTGTGTGTGTGTGTGTGTGTGTGTGTGTGTGTATGTCTATGCATGTGTACAAGGGACCCATTGGTCCCGATAAATTTTTAAAATTTTTTCAAAGTTTTTCAACACCTAACTCAAAAATTAAGGAAAGTTAGGGGAAGGGTAGTCTGGGAAGGGTGGATGGGATTGTTAAAAGAGGGTGACCTTTATCAAGAAGCACTGTATTCCCAAGTTTCTCTGTTGAATGGAAACTTCATTGTCCAACTACATAAAGACAGTGAAAATATATTTTTAAAAACTTCAGCAATATATGGATTAAGTATATTCCTAACGGTAAGTATATTAAAACTGAAATGCAAAGGAGATAGGCATTTGTGGCTTACAACTGTAATCCTGCCTATTCAGGAGGAAAAAACAGGTAGTTTGAAGAAATTCTAGGAAGAATAGTTTATGAGATTCTGCCTCCAAAATTAATGAGCAAAATCAGAACTGGAGACACTGAGTTGCAGAGCACCAGCCTAGCAAGCGTGATGCCCTGAGTATAAAACCTAATCCTAACTAAAAAAAAATCAATCACATAGTGCAGTGCAAAGAAGAAGAAAATCAAAGAAACATGAAACTGAAGTTGTGGAACACTCACCACTAAGGAGGAAACTGAACAGTTGAAAAAGACACGCTGATCATTTCAATGATACAAGAAATGTTCTTCTTATTTTAGTTGTTAAGTTCCAAAGTATTCATTTTTCATGAGCCTTTCTAGCATATATGAGACATAATTTGTAAAGACATGAAGAAATTTGGAAAATATTTTAAAAATCCAATTGTAAACATTATTTTTGCCATTCACATGGCAGAAGTATTGTGGGGAACAAAGCAAAAGGCATCAGTAATTCAAAATACACATATTTTAATATATAACTGCTGTTCTGCCAATATATACATACATGACAGTTTCAATAGCAGGTATGCACAAATTTCTAAATCTTATGCAAATTTCTAATACATTAAGAATGAGTTTACCTTAAGAATATTCAAAGTACTGGTTATCCAAAATCATATCAACTAAGTTATTTCAAAATTATATTTTTTCAACCAGGTGCCAGTGGCTCACTCCTCTATCAAAGTGCCGGGGCCAACCGGCAGCAAACCAGGGTTCGCAGATTGGGGTTCCTGAAATAGGGGACAAGGACTAGGAAGAAAAAGAAGAGAGACAGACACACTAGGTCCGGGATGTCCGCAGTCCAGGCAAAGACTGACTAGACTGCTGCGTTTATTTTCCCCTCCCCCTTCTTCCCTCCTCCTCTCCCAGGGAACCTCCAGGTGTTACATTCATATGGTAATTCTCAGGTCATTTACATAGAATAGGGCCAGAAAGCAATAAGACAATATAGCCATCGTCTGATGCAAGTCAAGGTACAGTTTGATTCCACTCTGGCTCCCAACATGTCCCCCGTTTTTTATTTTAAAAGAAACACAAGTGCAATTTTTACTCTTTTCTATACCCCTAATTTATCCTGTCACATTTTCCAAAAATGACTTTGGTCCCTTGGTCCAACGGGGATTTGATGGGCGGAGATTCAACTTCCATGACTTCTTCAAGCTGACTCAGGGGCGCCGTCTCCACGCTTGACCAGGGACCTTAAGAAGCCTAGCCTGTTTTATCAAGGGGTTGCAAGGATTAGACACCAGGAACAACAATCTACTCCAAACTAGAAATCATACTTGACATTCAACAACTGCACAAACCATCCTTGGCCACAACAGCGCAGCCTACCTAGCACCCATTTGCAAAGGCTTTTTCTTGATTGTCTGGGGAACTAAATTTCTGCAACCTTAACAATGCTTCAGTTGTCAGATCTAAACAGATTAATAGAGACACAAGCTTCAGATCCACAAACTTTTCCTGAATTTGTGGCTGGTGTCAAAAATAAAAAAATTCGCTCAATTAGGACTTTAAACTACCCACTATCACAGAAGATTGACAAGTTCCTGCCCAGTTATGAAAGGCACGGGCATTAGTAAGGCATGCTTACAAACTATTCTATGACCTCCCGGCTCTGATTAATTTGAATGGCCAAGCACAAGTGACTCTAAGATCTGACACCAACTCTGCCATCCAAGCAGAGGCTTTCCTGTCCCGGTAGTGTCTCTCCACACAGGGATAAACATCCCATTGGCATTTCACTTTGGTGGTTGCTGGATTTGAACTCAGGGTCTGGGCGCTGTCTCTCAGCTCTCCAGCTCAAGGCTAGCGCCCTGCCACTGTGAGTCCCGAGCTTGGTGCTTGAGTGCTTCCCCCCAGCTTTTCAGCTCAGAGCTAGCACTCTGCCACTTCGAGCTCCAAAGCAACTCTGTCCCAGCATCCTGCTGGCAGATTAGACACCACAGTCTCACAGGGACTTTGCTTTGCCCGGGCAGGCTCAAAACTGTGGCTTTCAGATCAATGAGTCTACAAAAGGCCACTTTACTCCAATTAGAAGCAACAAAGTGGTCAATACAGAAATAGTTTCTAAGCATGATCTTACCTGGAACTTGGTGAGGGCCAAACTTACATCTGAATGAGGATCTGCTGTCCTTCTCCATGGGCCTTCTGGAGATTGCTATAAAGTAACTTACAAGAGTAAGCTGAAATAGCAATTAAGCAATTACTTTGGTAGTCCTGATTTTCCTTTTTTCTCTTTCTTTAAACATTTAAGACAATTTCACTTTCAAATATTGTTTAGAAACCCATTTCCAATGTTCTTAAAACTTTTGCTGATACTGGCTTAAACAATCAACACCTTAGCCTTTATTTGCAATTGAAAAACCTTTAAGGGCACAAAGAACTCCTTCTGCCTTCAGGCCCCCTAGGGCTCAAGTCACTCCTCTTGCCTTTTAGAAAAGGGCTTTTTTTTTTTTTTTTTTTTTTTTTGCAGTTTAGATTACTGTCTTAAACTCCAACAACAATTTAAACTCAAATAACAGTTTTTCCCTAATGCAAGAACTATAGACATCAGTGCACCAAAAGTCTAGGTCTGGACTTAGTTTCCTCTCTCTTTTTTTTTTTTTTTTTTTTTTTTTTTTAAATACACCCAATAGCATGGAGATAAACCTTTAAACATTCCTTTAAAATACTAATCACATTATCCACATTTTACCATCAGATTTGCAAGAAAAGACAGACAGGCAAAATTTCTGACGTTAATGAACAATTTCACATTTAAATCTCTAATACATGTTTCCAAACTTTAACTTAAAGTAATAAATCCCAAATTCCCTAACATCTCTGTGCTAAACAGGATACAATGTTTACAATGTAAACAGTTGTATGCCTTGCAATAAAATGCAGATTTCAGGATCTAGAAAAATATTTACCAGTTTTTCTTTAAGACAATGCAATAATCCTTTGAGACATAGGAAACATTCAAACCTACTAATTTTCTTGAAGTTTAGACTTAGATTTACCCAATTGCTTTTGTGTTTCAAATGAGCTCAACCATTGTTTTATACAGCATGCTGACAATTTAACCTTGAACATGTTCACTCACACCCATTCGTACACACATTCATACTCAAAGATCTTAAAGCGCGCAAAATTAATATCGGCCGTTCATTTTCCGGAAATTTTAGTACCATGAGGGTTTTTTTGTTGTTGTTGTTTTTTGTTGTTTTTGTTTTTAAACGAAGCTTTCTAACAAGGCAACTTAGCTGAAATTTATTCTTCCAGAGTTTGTTTCTGATATCAGACATATTACTTTTTGCAGATGAAAGTTGGGTGGGAGTCTTAAACCTAGGAGAACTAAGACAAGTCTGTGTCCTGTCACCAAGTGTCTCTAGACTGTCACTTCAGCAGGTTGTAGGAAAAAGGAAACTGAACGAAGCCTGCAGCTGCTTTGTCTGGCCTCTGCTCACCTCAGCTGCAGCGGATTGGGAGGGGCCATACCAGGCCCAGAAATGTTCAAATAAATAACAAGGATGTGTGCTTGAGTACGCACAGAAAAACCATAAGGATCCATACTTAGAAATGGTACCAATTTTAAAGACAAAACTGGACAAGGAAAAATATGTAACACGAACAAGACAAACGGAGACTTTTAAATAATCAGACATTGACATATAACAAGAAAATTGGACTCAATCAGATACACTTAACACAAAAAACATGAGCTCAAATGAATGTTTTCACCAAACAGTTATTTTTAGATTTAGACATGTCTTGCTGGTGGGACTCTCAGGTATGCCTTGTTATTGACAAGAAACTCAGAAGGGGAGGGGGGGTCAAGGCGTCCCTTGACCACCCAGGCCTCTGTTTTAGGCCCACAGTGCACCTTTTCAAACAAACAAACAAAAATAAAATAAAATAAAATAAAATAAAACGCTGACATACAAGGGGGTCGGCCGACTTCTACTTACCTCTGGAGGCCTTTGCTTTTCACCTGGGCATCTTTTACAAAAAAGGTTATTAAGAAGAGGGCTGGTAAAGACAAAATAATGTCACATATTAAATTGTGTAGAGTCAATAAATATGTTAAAAGGTCCCAACATAATAGTAAAAGGAGGAGAAACACAGCTCATATGAATGTGTGGAACAAGTGGATCAGTAGCAGTCCCGATTGACATGCACAAATAACTCAGGTCCTTCCCACGTCGCAGGATGCACCACTGGAGGGTTGGGGGTGTAGGCCCAGTGAGTCACTGCTTGGATGGCCACTGTCACTCTCCACGATCCGAACGCAGCGTTCAGGCAGCCAGCGGGCGTCATTTTCTCCTTGTGAAAAAACACATACATGCCCTCGACCCCAGGTTAGAACAGGATCGGGTCCATGCCAAGCACCAGTTAGGGGATCCTTCCATTTTACTAAGGCAAAAGCACGCTGCGCTCTTTTTTCCCAGAATCGCTGAGCAGCAGATAAATTATTTGAATCCAAATTCAAAAAATTTAAAACAAATAAAGCATGATTAAGTATATTCACAGGGGTAGCGGGATATGACTCTCCTTTCTGTATTTTAGCAATTTGATGTTTTAATAATCCATTAGCTCTCTCCACGATGCCTTGACCTTGAGGATTGTAAGGAATGCCTGTAATATGAGTGATATTATAGGAATGGCAGAAGGATTGAAATGCTCGGCTTGCATAGCCAGGGCCATTATCTGTTTTTATTTGCGAGGGAATCCCCATCTCAGCAAAGCATCGAATGCAGTGAGAGATACAATGTTTAGTGGCTTCCCCAGCAAGGGGGGTGGCCAAGATAAAATTAGAATAAGTATCTACAGTAACATGAACATATTTTAATCGGCCAAATGATGGAACATGCGTGACATCCATCTGCCAAATGTGATTAGAAAGCAGTCCTCGTGGATTTATGCCTAAATGGGGGGCTGGTGAAAAAGGGACACAGTTGGAGCAAGTCTTAACTATTTGCCGCGCGGCTTCTCTAGATAATTTAAACTGTCGGCGCAAGGCTCGACTGTTTTGATGATGGATGGCATGTGACTGCTTAGCAAGTTCAACCTGAGTTAAGTAAACTCTGGTGGCGGAGTCAGTAACTGCATTGCCCTCACTTAAAGGGCCAGGAAGATTAGTGTGAGCTCGAACAAAGCCAAAAAAACAGGGGTGGTTGCGAGAACAAAGCAAAGTTTGTATTTGGCGAAATTGGGTCTGAATATTGGAGTTAGTAGTTCCAATAAAGGGAACAGTTTCTATGACTTGAAGAGCACGAATTACATATTGACTGTCTGAGTATAAGTTAAAGGGCTCGTCTTGTAACAGGACGAGTGCTTGTAAAACAGCCTCTAATTCCACCTCTTGGGCGGAGGAAAAACCTGTAACCCAAGATTGAGTTTTCCCATTAATGGTCAGAGCAGCCGTTCCATTTGAGGATCCATCTGTAAATACCAAAGCGGCAGAAGATAAAGGCGAGGCCTGTACTATGGAAGGAAATAGAAACGTATGACACGCAGCAAATTGGAGAAGTTTGTTAGATGGGTAGTGATGCAAAATTTTTCCCGTATAATTGGCCCAAGCAATGGCCCAAGAATCGCAATGGGCGAATAGCCAATCTTGTTGTTGTAAATTATATGGGACACAGATAAAATGAGGTTCCTGACCTAAATATTTACGGGAATCCACTCGGCACATGTGTATCAGATTAGCTACCAATTCGTAGTAGGGGGTCAGCACTTTGCCGGGTGTTGATGGTAGATAAAGCCATAAAAGTGGGCCATCCTGCCACAATACAGCAGTTGGGGAGTGAGAAGTAGCTAAAATATAAACTCCCCATGGTTTAGAATAGTCACAATAGGTCACTTGTTGCTGGGAAATTGCCTTTTCTACAATTTGGATGGCCCTCCTGGCGTCAGAATTTAATTCACGCAAGGATGTAGGGTTGGTATCTCCTTTTAAGAGATCAAAAAGGGGTTTTAACTCTCCTGTGGAGAGCTTTAGATAAGGCCGAAGCCAATTTATATCTCCTAAGAATTGCTGAAAATCATGAAGAGTTCTTAAGTGGGAAGTTTTTAATTGTATTTTTTGGCTTTTAAAATAGTGTGGGCCTAATATATGGCCTAGATATGTAAAAGGGGGGTGTTCCTGAACCTTTTCAGCTGCTATTATAAGGCCAAAGAGGCTCAGATCTTGCTTTAGTTGTCCAAAGGCTTGTCGTACGACGATAGGGTCAGAACAAGCCAACAAGATGTCATCCATATAATGAACAATATAAACAGAAGAAAATTTTTCACGAGTGGAAGAAATGGCTCTAGCTACAAAACTTTGACATAAAGTTGGGCTATTTGCCATGCCCTGTGGGAGCACAAGCCAGTGATATCGCTTCATGGGTTCTTTAAAATTAACAGAGGGGACACTGAAGGCAAAGCGCTTACAGTCTTGAGGCGCCAGGGGTATAGTATAGAAACAATCCTTCAAATCTATAATAATCTTATAAGTATCCTTTGGGATTGCCATGGGTGAAGGCAAGCCAGGCTGTAGGGCCCCCATCAGTTCCATTGTGGCATTTATTTTTCTCAAATCCTGTAACAGCCTCCATTTACCTGACTTTTTCTTTATAACAAAAATTGGAGAATTCCATGGAGAGTTAGAAGGGGCCACATGCCCCAAGTCCAGCTGTTCCTGTACCAGCTGCTGTACTGCAATGATCTTTTCTAGTGAAAGAGGCCACTGTTCAACCCATACCGGTTGTTCAGAGAGCCAATTTATGGGATCAGCATGAGGGGGAGGGCAAACGACAGCTCCCGTCAAGGGATACCCCAATCCTTGTCTCGTAGGGTGAGACTGGGGTTGGAGTGGCTCTAGCTCCCCCTGTGCTGCTCGGCCTAGTCCCCTAAAGGGGAGGAGGCCTTGATCAAGTAACTGCTTAGTGACCGCAGCACTAGGACTAAACATATACACTCCCATTTTTTCCATGATATCACGACCCCATAAATTAATTGGCAGATGATCCAAGACAAATGGCTGAAAATGACCAGAGTGCCCTTCCTCATCTCTCCAAACAAGGATCGCACTGCTCTGCTGTGGGTCAGTTGCTTGCCCAACCCCCTGTAGGGAAGTCATAGAGGTTGTCAGGGGCCATTGGGCTGGCCAATGTTTTTTAGATATCACAGACACATCTGCTCCAGTGTCTAATATTCCTTTAAAGGGCTTTTCTTGTATAAATATAGTCATCTCAGGCCTCTCTTGTTTTATGCTTTGTACCCAATAGATATCAGAAGATCTAAATCCTCTCTGTCCACATGGGGAATTAGCAGTCTCCCCGGGAGGTAAAGGCACAAGTATTAATTGTGCTAATTTTTGACCGGCTGGGATCGATACCACGTGTTTCGGGGCAGAGGCCATAACTTTGATTTCTCCAGTAAAATCCTGGTCAATTTTGCCAGGTGTAATCTGTATCCCTTTAAGGGCTGAGCTACTTCGCCCTAACAGCAATCCAGCCACTCCCGGGGGAAGGGGGCCGAAGACCCCCGTGGGGAGAGCTTGTGTCCCCATCTCTGGGGTCAATACTGAGCAGGTGGAGGAACAGAGGTCCAATCCTGCACTTCCTGGGGTGGCACGGAGGAGGCCGGAGACTGATCTTGGGGGGTTGTTAGAAGATGCACTTGTGGCCGAGAAGAGGGAGGGACTGCCCCATGGTTTTGCGGGGCCAGGGGCTGGCCCCTCCTCCAGTTTCCCGAAAGCGGGCGGCCATTGCGATCTGTTCTTGACCTGCAATCTTTAGCCCAGTGCTTCCCTTTACCACAGCGTGGACATGTGCCAGGTGATTTTTCTCTCTTTTGCCTGGCCTGGCGTGGGCATTGCGTCATCCAATGTCCTATTTGTCCACAAGAGAAGCAACGCCCTGGGGGTCTAGCATCCCGAGAATGCCGCTGACCTCTATATTTTAGAGACTCACTAACAGTCTTTCCTTGAGGAGCGGCGGCTAAAGTAAGGCCTTGTACATGGGAGGGTCCAATATCAGCACACAGTGAAATAAAGTCCGTGATTCCTCCCTTATTCCTATGGGGTCTGATAGCTGCCTGACAGGCGGCGTTGGCATTTTCATAGGCTATGTGTCTAACTATAATCTCCCTTGCATTCTCATCTTGTACTAGGCGGTCTGCAGTCTCCATTAATCGAGACAAAAATTCTAGATAAGGCTCATTTGGTCCCTGTTTAACTTCTACTAGATTTTTTGTACGATTGGAATTGCGTAACTTTTTCCAAGCCTCTCTCGCCGCAGCATTTATTTGTAAATAGGCCTCCTTTGCATAACCCAATTGATCTTTGGTGTTTTTATAGGTTCCCTCTCCTAACAACTGATCAACAGTGTAAGGCAGGTTCTTAGACCTATTTGTTTCAATTTTAGCCCGACACTGTGCAGTGAACTCTGTCTCCCATAATAAGTACTCTCCCGCACTAAGGCATGCTCTGGCAAGCCGCTTCCAGTCATTTGGGCATGCAATACCAGCACACGCGGCCTCCAATATTACTTGAGTAAAAGGGGCAGTTGGCCCATATTGGGAGCAGGCATTTTTTAAATCCTGTAATAGTTTAACAGGAACAGGTTGATGGTATACTTGTTCATCATGATCAACTAAACTAGGGAAGCATCGAGGCCCTGAAATACCTTCCCTCTCTCTAGCAGCCTGAGTCAGGTTTAATTGCGATTCACTGTGCCTGGTTGTAGTGCCTGTTAAAAGGGACTTGTTGCTAGGGCCTTTAGGCTTGCCTAAAGGTTGAGAAAGGGATTGAGGCCGTAAGGCTGCAGCCGGAGGCGGTGGGTGTGAGGGGTCAGGTTTAGAATCAGACACCATAGTGGCCTGAGGGTCATATTTCTTTCCTACTTCTGGGGGGGCTCTCTGCTCTGTCCCCATTTTCGATAGAAAATGTAGGATTTCTTCTAACTTCTTCTCCATTGTAGCCATTCGGCCCTCCATTGACTCATCATAACTTTCCTCCTTGATATTCAAACCTGAATTCTGATACTCAATATCTACTGGTTGTTGTTCCCTTTTCAAAATCTCACTTAGACTCTCTTGGGCTGCGGCATATGGCTCAGCCTCAGGTTCTTCAGAAGGGTCCTTTAACTCATAAAGTTCCCTTAATTCAAGATTAAGTTCAGCATCTTCATGTAGAGGATCTATGTATTTACTTACTAAATTCCATACAGTAGTAGCCTCTACTGGGGTCTTTTCGGGGCCATATACATCATAATAATCTTGAATTCTTTTTCCTATCCGCTGCCAGGCTTTTTGGAATTCCTCCTCTATAGACCTCGGGCATGCCTCCTTGAGAAACTGTAGGAAGCTCTGAAGCACCCCCTCTTCCACCCACGTTCCGTGGGCTTCAAATAGGCCTGTTAAGATCGGTAGAAATAACCCATGGCTATTAGCTTGACCCATAATTTTTACTCCTGACTATACTCTCTTAATAGTCCTACGATGTGTTACTCACCACAGGGAGGGGTCCTTCACCTTCGTCCCAGATTTTCAGGGTCCCTGTTCGGGCGCCAGCTGCCGGGGCCAACCGGCAGCAAACCAGGGTTCGCAGATTGGGGTTCCTGAAATAGGGGACAAGGACTAGGAAGAAAAAGAAGAGAGACAGACACACTAGGTCCGGGATGTCCGCAGTCCAGGCAAAGACTGACTAGACTGCCGCGTTTATTTTCCCCTCCCCCTTCTTCCCTCCTCCTCTCCCAGGGAACCTCCAGGTGTTACATTCATATGGTAATTCTCAGGTCATTTACATAGAATAGGGCCAGAAAGCAATAAGACAATATAGCCATCCTCTGATGCAAGTCAAGGTACAGTTTGATTCCACTCTGGCTCCCAACATCAAAGCAATTCAGGGGTCTGAAATCTGAGGGTTTCAGTTTAAACCCAACAAAGGCAGGAAAGACTGTGGGGGTAATTTCCAATAAACTTCTGAGAAAATACTGGAAGTGGCACTGTGGGTCAAATGGTAGAGCACTAGCCTTAAGCACAAAGTTGCTCAGGGACGGAACGAGGCCCTAAATTCAAACCCTCAGGACCAGAAAAAAAAATTGTTTTAAAGTTCAGTGCTTACTCTTTTTTTCATAGATATCCTGGCCTCAATATTTAAAAAAATGGGATTAGGTTTAGAAATGTGACTTAGTGACTTTGCCCTGAATGCATTAAGCCCTGAGTTAGATTCCTCAGCACCACATAAACAAAAAGGCCAGAAGTTCCACTTTGACTCATGTGGCAGAGTGATAGCCTTGAACAAAAGCATCTCAGGGAGGATGCCCAGGCCCTGAGTTCAAGCTCTAGTTCTGGCAGAAAATGGGTGAAGGCAAAAATATTGGAGTTAAAAGGACAACAAATAAATCTGCTTCAAAGCCAGACAAAACAAGATGGATGGAAGAAAATTGATGCAATAATCAACAAAATAAAATGATAAATATTTTTACAGTTAAGCTACACAACAAAAGGAAACATAAAATTAAGTCTGATAGACACACAGAATACAAGGCTTTAGAATTTATGACCAAGTTATTTGGAATTATAATAAATGAATTATGATTTTACTTGTTTGTAGTCATAATCAGCTGTTAGATTTTTAACAAGAGCCAACTATTCAAATAGATGGATACTTCTAATTGATTTCTTTCTTTCAAAAATATATATTTGCTTTATCCCTCATGACAATTTTTATTTGGATTTATGGAATATGTAGTCTATGATTTATATTTGAGATTTTCATCCTACTTTAAACTTTTTCTGTTTGTATGAATTGATACAAAGGTTGATTTCCATCTCCTCAACATCACTACTATTGGTGCTTTCCTTTGCAGAAGAGACTTCTTCAGTCTCTAGTCTTTCTGGAGCATTAGAAGAGTGTGGAATTCTCTCATTGCTATTTGAAATTGAGTGTTGAGGTGTCCACCTGGATAGAGAAGTATGGACAGAATGCTCTGGAAAAGTTAGAGGTGTTTAATCCATCAAAGGGCCATCCGTTTCTGAAAATATACTGGGTGATGGAGGCAGTGGCATCGGCTCATAAGGTGATAGATCATAATCTGAGTTACGCCCAATGAAAGAATCTATCTGGTCAATTGTTTCGTTATCTTTGAGGTCTAGTCCTTGTTTAGTAGAAATTATCAAGTCCAACAAGTCCCTGTCATTGTCATTGTAGCCAGGCCAGTCTCTTTTAATCTCCTTGAAAATACAGTCCTTTAAACTATACGAGTGGTTGCTGGTATTTGGATTGGCTACTTATTCAAGAATTTTACCCAGAGAAAATGTGTTACATTTCTTCCAGGCATCTTTTTGTAATCGTGTAACCAGCTCAATTTTTTTATAATCTTTCAATGCTAATAAGTGAATCACCCTTGCCCTATATTCCTTCATTGTATATTCCTACAGATTGGTGCATTTCGAACAGTGAGTGCAGGATTAACAGGGGCTGTTCTTATCCTAGCAGGCACTAGATCAGGAACTACTCAAGGACCTTTCCAAATTGAAATCTTGATTTCCATTTGTTGTATTTCAGTACTCTCACATGTGCTTTCAGAATTATCTTCTGCATCCATTTCTAATGGAATAATCTGATAAGATGTGTCGCCATCATTCACTACTTTTTCAACTGCATTCTTTTTATAACTTTAGAGGGAGTAAAATCTGATGTAGATTTTGTACTGTACTGTTCATCATCAGAGTGCATATCTGATAACTGAAATATGGATTTGAACACATTCCTGGATGAATTTTGTGGTGACCTTTCCAATTGAAATTCAACATTTGAATTCTTAGAGCTGTCTCAAGCAATACTTGCTCTAAACCATAACCTGTTAAGCTGCAAAAGTCTGCCTCTATAGGCTGCTGAATACTCAAATCTGTAAAGATCAAAGTTCATATAATAATTTTTAATTTAAATTTTATTATCAGAGTGATGTATAGAGGAGTTACAGTTACATTCGTAAGGTAGTGAGTACATTACTGCTTGAACATTGTTACCCCCTCCCATGTTTGTCTTCCACTTTCCCTTGGCCCACCCCATCCCAAGATATAAAGTTCCAACATATTGTCCTATCAATGTCGCTGTTATACTGATTCATCCTTTGTCCTTGGTCACATCAGCTTGTTATTCCCCTCCCTTCCCTGATTCAAATAAACAAATAAATGAGTATACAATACAACAGGTATCAAAGAAAATGGTTCACCTTCACAGGAATTATTCCTTTGCTACTATGCATAAGTCTATAATCTTGACATATTTTAACCCAGTGGTGTAAAGGAGTATCTGACTGAAGTAGAGTTTGGACAGATACAATGACTGTAACAGTTTAATCACTTCCTTTTACATTTTCAAACATTCGTTTTAGTTGTCACTGTTCATTCAAACTAGAAAGTACTAAATTATTCTTTCTGATTCTTATATAAAAATGATCCCTTCTAAAAAACATCATATAAAGGTGTAGAGAGCTATTACATTCGCCATTACAAGATGGTGCTGGCATCCACCTTTGTGGTTGCGCCACTGAGTTGTTTGTCTGAAAGTT
Organism: Megascapheus bottae; assembly: GCF_031878675.1. NCBI lineage: Eukaryota > Metazoa > Chordata > Mammalia > Rodentia > Geomyidae > Megascapheus > Megascapheus bottae. The sequence goes on along the minus strand of NC_143547.1, from coordinate 100,237,385 downwards.
TCCAGGAAGAGATGTGATTGTTCATGAGCTTTATGCATGATTGGAAGTATGTGTAATGCCATATTGCTACTTGTTTAGAATATGCTATAGAGGTGTACTTATATTATTGGCTATAGAATTGTAAGAAAGCAAATGTGATTGGATGATGGGCCTATAAAAGTCCAGGGTTTTGAGGAAGTCGGGGTCGACCCGGCATAGCTGTAAGCTTGCTGAATAAACTGCTGCTCGAGAAGAAGTCTCACTTGTTGCGTCTTCCTTGCCGGCTGAGGGGGTAGCGACATAAAGGAAGGTATTTGCTAATGGGAACAACAGCCAAAAGCTTTCACTAACTGGCGGTCAAGGTTTCCATAGGATATGATTCATGATTACCTAAGTCTCCATTACAGGTAATCTTATCAGGAAGATGTTGAGAAATTGAAAGACAGGGCTTTCACTGGATAGCTAAAACATTAGATAAATGATGAGCAACAGCAATGACTTATTTTTCTTTTTCGACTTTCTAATCATCAGGTTCTAAGAGAAAATGATTTTCACCTCCCTAGTTTCTCACACCTCACTGACAGAACACACATTGGTGTAGGAGGAAAAGGGAGAGAAAATTCTTGCAAGAAAATGGGCATGGAAAATAAATAGGAGTAGCTATTGCATATGCATATGTGATGGACTTCAAAGCAAAGTAGAAGAAGCAAAGGTTATTTCCTATGAGAAACATGAACAATCAATGAAGAAAACCTTATAATTGATAAAAATAGGGAACGAATGATACTGTACACAATTAGTTTAAACAAAAATTATTGAACATTAAAAGCTCACAGAGATTACAACAAAATGATAATAGAATTTAGAACTTCTCTCTTACTTATAAGCAAAAATATTCAAGACTACTCAAACTTTAATGCCAATACAGACGAATGAACTTACAGACACCTTTAGTGTTCAAATCAGCAGCTACAATCTTCATATTTTTTGAAAAAAAACGAAATAGGACACTTTCCCCAGAAATGATCATATTTTCCATCATAAAGCAAGTCTTAGCAAATGTAAGAAAACAAATTGCTTCCTGTTTACTATCAAACATGGTCAGGAATAAGAGTAGAATTCAGTAGCAAAGGAAACCACTGAATATAGTCAAATTTTATCTCATCTTCAAACATATCAAAGTAAAAGAAATGAGGAATAATATAAGATTTCTTTGTAGCTGTACAACATACCACTTTTATTGCACAACTATTATCTTCACACATTTTGAGAAAAAGCTATTGGTCTAATTATTGAATACTACCCTAGTTTCTGATTAAGTTGGTGGTTATAAAAGAACATATTCTATAAAGTATTAAAATTGAAGTACCTTTGTCACACTAATATTAACAGAATAAATATTTATTTCACAATGTACTTTTACCTCAGTGAAAAATAACCAATGAAACCAGGCGCGGTCTCCCACATCTGTAATCTTAGCTACTCAGGAGGCTGAGATCTGATGATCAAGGTACAAAGCCAGCCTTGGCACAGGAAGTGGGACTTGGCTCAAGGGTAGGGTGGTAAGCCTTGAGCAGAAGTACTCAGGGACAAGGCCTAGGCCCAGGGGTAGGGCCAGTAGCCTTGAGGTGAAGAGCCAGGGATAGCCCCAGGCGGAGTTTAAGCCCCATGACATACAAAAAAATAAAATAACCAATGCAATGCTTAAAATATATCTGGTCTTTTTTTAAAAAAATTTCAGTACTAAAGTTTGAACTATTGCTCTGGCTGCTGCCTTGAGCTTTGATGCTTCAAGGCTAGTGTCTTAACTTTCAAGCTGTAGCTCCACTTCTTGCCCATTGTTGTTAATTGAAGAAAAGACTATCAGGGACTTTCCTGTGGGGGCTGATTTTCAACTGCTAACCTCAGATCTCAGTTTCTTCACCTTTTCAAAGTTCATTGCTTTTACACTCTAAAACTGTTAATCAGCATCACTCATGTACCCAGTTTGAAAATGTTTCAAAACCTGGCTTTTATTCTGGGGCCAATGTCTCATGTCTACATTAGATTTTCAAGACACTGAGATTTGAGAATCAATGTCCAAAGGTAGACTAGGCTGAAAAGACCACAAGACTCTTACATGTAATTAACCAGCAAAACCTTGGAGAATAAAGATGGATCCAATGGGGAAGTACCAGCCATGAGCTAAAAACCTAAAGGACAGTACCCAGGTCCTGTATTCAATATCTGCACCAAAATGGATAGATAGATAGGTAGATAAATGATAAATAGGTAGGTAGATAGATGGATGGATTGATGGATGGATGGATGGATGGAAAGAGAGATGGATACATACATACATATGTACATACGTACGTACATACATACATACTTAGATACACACATACATACATACACATACATACATACGTACATAATTTATTTCATTACCTTAGACCCTTCCTACTCCAAGTTCTGAGCATTACTCTGAGTACGCACAACTCATTACTCTTAAATGTTTTTTTTCCCTCTTGGTACCAGTTCATAAACTCAGAGCCTCATAGTCTCATTGGCTTACTTGCTCATCCCTGATTTGATACACTTATTGTATCAAATCTCTACCATACCAGGTCTCTTGACATCTACTATTCTATATCTATTTTCAACTTTTGAAATGAAATTTAGAAAAACAAAAATCAATTCAAATTATTCTGGGCAATTTTTAAAGTTCTTAGAGTCTAGTCAAGAATTTGGCTACCAACTCTTACCTGTTCATGTTTTCTCATAACTCACAAATATGTACACTCTCTGGAGCTTTACTGTCTCATGTCTATCTCTACATTGCTGTGAATAGCTTGTGCTATATAGTTATTTTCATGCTTATGCTTCTAGAACTATGACATCATAATAAGCTAAATCTGGTATTCACTATGTCCTGTCTTAAAGGAAAATACCACCTTCAAGTATACTAATTTTTCATAGCTATGAAATTCCTTAATCTATAGGCTTATGCTTCTACAATTGTGAGAATTGTGTTCTTACAATTGTCTATTTCTCATATAAATCATTTCCAGTCTTTAAGTAAAATACCACCTTTCAAATATACATTTTATTGTATATTAGTAATAAATAGGGGATTTCATTGTTCCTTTTTCATACATTTAAATTATTTTCTAATCAATCCCACTTCTTGTATTGCTCACATTTTATCCATTCTTATTTGGTCTGATCTAATTCATGGAAAATTCAATTTTCTTTTATTTGGACAAACATGTATGTTCTAAGTTCTGATTTGCTGAGAAGGCTGTGTATTATGTTGCTTCTAGGTAAGCCATGTTCTTTAGACCAGGAGGTTGGCCTATGGTAGAGTGCTTGCCTAGTATGCAAGAAGACCCAGGTTTGATTCCTTGGTATCATATACATAGAAAAAGCTGGAAGTGGTATTGTGGCTCAAGTGGTAGAGCTCTAGCCTTGGGAAATCCCAAGGGTAATGCTCAGGCCCTGAGTTCAAGACCCAGGACTGGCCAAATAAATAAATAAATAAATATGCAAAGCAATGGCAAGATTTTATAAAGCATAGATCTCTAAAAATATGAATACAGATGATTGGAAGGATATTTGTTTTAATTTAGCTTTGTTTTACTTCATTTTGGCTCACATTTAAATTGTAGAATAGTTGGTGGTTACAGTAGATGACCTTTATGGACAGTTTTATTTCTATAATACAATGAATAGTTATAAATGTTTAATTTCAGTTTCTGAGTCACCTATAAAAATAGATTCAAAAATAAGCTTTGCACCATAGCAACTACCAGAATCATGTTACTTTGTGACATAGCAAAAGTAGATGTTTGTAGCACAGAGAAATATGCTTATCTTACTATTGTTTATCATCACAAATGCAGTCAGATGGCATCTCTGAATCAGAAATAGTTTTAAATAATACAAATCATGGGAAAACCATGAAATCCTTTTGTTCTATTTGACCAGAGATCTTTCTGCTTCAGTAAGTTAATAAATATAGAATCAAGTTGTATCAATAGTTTGTTATACAAAATTCAAGAAATATTTATTGCCTATCTTATTGGGTAACACTTATATAAAATAAAAATATGAAATGATTTAAAATCTAATTCTAACCAATGTTAAAATGGTATTGTTATATAAATGTTATGTGAGTTTTTAGCAAGACTTTCTGACTTATACATGGTGATAACCAGTAGGAATTAAACTCCATTTATACAATAACAACCATAAAACCCACTTTATTTGTACCTTACAATTTTAATTGTTCTACTCCCAAATATGCCCTAATTTTTATAATTTTGTTGAATTAGATACAGGAATATCTATGTAAAAAAATAGAGAGAAAGAGTGAGATAGATCACTCCATTTTTAAATTCACTATCCTTTCCACCCTTTGAAAAGTATAATCCAAACCATCAGAACTGCCCTTTGGCCACTTTCAGCTAAGCTGGCCAAAAAATAGTGGCTTCATTCTGGGTGAGAGAGAATCTCTGAAGCTCACTATTGATTCCAGATAGGATTCAACTCCATCTACAATCAAGCTACCAAAAATAGCCAATTTTTTTCTGCAGGACACACAAAGCATATTTCCCTCCAAAATAGTATGGAGATTCCTCAAAATATTAAACATTGAGCTCCCCTATGACTCAGTAATTCAGTTCCTAACCATTTACCCAAATGACCACAAACAAGGCCATACTAAAACTATCAGCACAACTGTGTTCATTGCAGCATTATTTACCATAGCTAAGATATGGAAGCAATCCAGATGCCCCTCAGTAGAGGAATGGATCATGAAGATGTATGTGCCCACATTGGAGTTCTATGCCTCCCCTCAGAAAGAATGACATTGCCTCATTCATAATAAAATGGAAAGACCTGGAAAAATATACTAAATGAAATATCCAGGCTCAAATTGAAGTAGATCTCAGGGGTTTTCTTTATTTATAATAACTAGAATATGTTTATGATATCCTTAAGTGGGGAACTCAATAGTCCAGTGCATAGGACCATGTATAATATACCATATCAAAATGAACTCCAAAAAGTAGAAACAAGAGCTTCTTATTATATCATGTATGCATTTATTTCTTTTTTTCTGTTTCAGTTTCTGTACCCTTCATCTTGTATTAAGTTTAATTGATCTGTGCAAGGGAAAGGGAATCACAGAAGCATTAGAGAAAAAGATGAACTAATCCAACAATGAGACTCAGTTGAACTGTACAACCTGGGGGAGGGAAATGGGGATTGGCAATCAGGTAAACATATAGGAGGGGTAACATTGTTTAAATGTAGTCATCACCTTATTTATCTAACTGTAAACCCCTTGTTCATCACCTTTAAAATAAAGATATAATAAACAAATGAACAAATAAATAAATGCTCTAGCTCCGAAAAAATCTGACAGCATAGTGGTACAGAGATGTCCTGTGTATCATCAAACAATTTCCTTCATGCTTATATCTTGCATTATTGCAATATAATGTTAAAAACAGGATATCAATGTATGTATAAAGTCTGATGATAGCATGTGGACATTCATTATTATATGTGACTTAGTGGTGGACTTTATAATCACTAAGCATTACAAAAATTTCTTTATGCTCCCTTTCTGTGGTTACATCTACTTCTTGAACCTAACTCTCCCAAACCCATAACAACATTTAATGGTTTCCCATGATCATAATTTCATCAATACAGAATGTGACACAGAAGAGTTCTTCAGTATAAGATCTCTGTGATTTATGCCACTAGATGTCTAAGAAGTCAATTCAATTGTGGCAGTATATATCACAGGTTAATATCAGAGGTCAAAATCCAATAAAGCTAATAAAAGCTCCACAGAACTAATTGTAACCTAGGGAGTAGACAATTTCAAGACGTATTCAGTCAGTTATTGAGAACATTTATTGACCATCTGTTATATGAAATAATTTTTGCTTACTCATGGGAAAACCACGCTACAGCCTGTTGGCCGGCAGCTATGGTTTAGGAGGCGGTTTAGGAGGCGGTGGCCGGATGGAACGGGGCCCGTGTGGCGGTCAAGAAGATCCGCTGCGATGCCCCGGAGAACGTGGAGTTGGCCCTGACCAAGTTCTGGGCCCTGACAGCCTCAAGAGACGCCACCAGAACCTCGTGCAGTTCGAGGAGTGCGTCCTGCAGCGCAACGGGCTGGCCCAGCGCATGAGCCATGGCAACAAGAACTCCCAGCTCTACCTGTGCCTGGTGGAGACCTCGCTCAAAGGAGAAAGGATCCTGGACTATGCTGAGGAGCCCTGCTATCTCTGGTTTGTCATGGAATTCTGTGAAGGTGGAGACCTCAATCAGTATGTCCTGTCCCGGAGGGCAGACCCAGCCACCAACAAAAGTTTCATGCCACAGCTCATGAGTGCTATTGCCTTCCTGCATAAAAACCACATCGTGCACAGGGACCTAAAGCCAGACAACATCCTCATCCTTTGAGCAGTCTGGCACCCCCATTCTCAAGGTGGCAGACTTTGGAGTGAGTAAGGTCTATGCTGGTCTGACACCTCGAGGCAAAGAGGGCAATCAAGACAACAAAAATGTGAACGTGAACAAATACTGGCTGTCGCCAGCCTGCGGCTCAGACTTCTACTTGGTTCCTGAAGTCTGGGAAGGACACAACACAGCCAAGGCGGACATCTTTGCTCTGGGCATTATCATCTGGGCAATGATAGAACGAATCACTTTCATTGACTCTGAGACCAAGAAGGAGCTCCTGGGGACCTACATTAAACAGGGGACTGAGATCGTCCCTGTTGGTGAGGCCCCAACACCAGCTCTTGAGTCCCAAGTGCCTGTCCCTGCCTCTTCCCCTCCCTGCCCTGCTCTGTCATGGTCAGTGAGTCTACTCTGGGTGGCTCCTTCAGTCTTCCCAGAAGTGCCCTCCCCGACTGCACACCACCTGCTGATTCTTTCTGCCTCTTCCTGGGTCTCAGGCCTGCCAGCCTCCATGGAACATCATCTCAGCACCCCAAGTTTGTTAGACACCTTACAACAGTAGTCCTCTTCCTGGATGTGTGAAAAGGGTAGACTGTTGAGAGACTGTCCTGGCCTTAGCCTCCTGGGAGAGGAGTCAGCAGGACAGATCTTAGTGCCTTACTCCTTTGTAGTCCTTGGCCAGACTCCTGCCTCAACCAGCAGCACATGGCCATCTAATCCTCTGTGTCTACTTGTCATTTGCACTCACACTTTTTCACCTGCGGATTGCCAAAGGGGAAAGAAGGTCCTCACCCCCAACCCTCTTACAACCCCAGCATTGCCCAGTTGCCTCCAGGGCACTCTGGGTGGCGTTAGCCCAGGACAGGAGAGGTGCTGCCCACAGGCGCATGCTGTCTGGTGACTCCAGCAGGTCCCTTCCTGAGCTTACCTCTAGCCAGAAGGTCACATCTGCTTCTTCCAGACTGGCTCCATCTCACCCCATTCTGGGTAAGGGGACTAAGGTTCCGCCCTTAGCCTCATCTCACTCACACCAGTAAGAGGCAATGGGACAGGTAATGGAAACTCGAATCCTCCCACCCTTCCGGGGGTTTGCTCCCATGTCTGCCTTTCAGAGGGAGTGTGTTAAATGTTTACTTAAGAAATAACCCTGTTTACAGCTGGAGGAGAAGTGCGCCCACCCTAGGGGGGAGATTTCACTCTGGACTGGGCCTGGCCTCCTTTATGGCACTGCCAGTGGTAGGCACAGAGTGAATGTAGGCAGAGAAAGTGGGGGCCCTTCATTCCCTCTGCTCCCTGACCCTGTGGTGCTAGGACCTCTCCCACCTCCACCATTCCCTTACAGGGTTCTCAGCTACTCAATATATCACTTGTCTCCTATCCTAGAAAAGCAGTGTTTGTAGCAATAAGATTATTTTTGCTTGAATTTCTAAGAAAAGGAAAAGAGCTGGTGGTGTGGGATCTTCGTTAGTACTGTTTACTCTTTTAGAAGACAACTTAAAAGGATAGATAGCTGGGTTTTAGCCTTTGGAGTATTTAGGGAACTTGAAAAGCAAGAGCCAGGCTCTGCCTGCTCAGGAGGGGACCCTAACTACCCGTGCCCTCTTCCCCAAGAGCACCTCCAGCCTCTACTCTCCTCCGGGGCGGCTAGCTCTTGTTCTAGGTGGATCTCTTGGTTATTCCTCCCTCTGACCATCTCTTCCCTCACCACCCCAAATCTGTGTGGCTAGTCCTAGACTTAGCTGCTGGAAGTGGGAGGCCCAGCAGCCTCAAGACGGTCAACTTCATTATTCAGCTCTCCAGGCCAGCAGATTTGGGAGGCTGAGGCCCGGAGCTACTGCCTCGGACCCTGACCTACCCACTCTGGCTTTTTCTGTTGGGGGGGCAAGTTAATGCAGGATCCACAGCCTCCCCCCCACACTTAGGTATGAACCCTGTGCCCTCAGTTGCCTGAGGACCCCATCCCCCTCTCCTAGGGTTGCACAGGGTACCGAAAGTTGCACGCCCCCACAGAAACTTGTTTTTCCCAGGCAAGACCACAGGAGGAAAGAAGCTGATTTGGGGGCATTTTAAAGAAATTTTGTGCCCCTAGAGCTTATCCTCAGCTGGGGAGGGCATTTCAGTGGCCTCCTGGATTGTGTGAGGGCAGATTTGTTGTGAGGGAGGTTTTAAGCCAGGCACAGGTTATTTTCAAATACTAGTTAATCTATTTTCTATTTTCTTTTTTGCACAGAAGCTGGTAATCTAGGACCTACATGTGAACAACTTTATATGAATATTTTTTGTACTTGGTTTACTTGGGTTGATATAATGCATTATATTTAAGTTCCTTGAACACTGTGGATCCCCTAATGTATGAATGACTGAGGCTTTGTAAATTAAGGGACGTTTGTGTAAATAAAGTTATTTGATGGGGTCAAAGAAGCCATATGTGATTGGAAAAAAAAACTCATTGTCATCTGTAGCCTTATGTCCCACAAGCCTCTAATCAGAAGTTAGTTGGCTACTAATTTATTTGTATTATGGCTAAGGTCACTAGATCTTGCAAACTATGGTAATTATCAGATGTGCTACTCAAAGATCTACACATATGGGAAATAGTTGCACTGTATGGGACTCTAAGGAAGCTGCCAACACTTTGGCTTACATTCATATGTATACTCCATTGGCTTATCTGAAACATAAGTCTACTCCCCAACCAGTCTTTCACTCAAGCATATGGTGGTTACTATGACCATGAACATACAATTAATATGGAAACCTGAGGCTACTCTTAAGTATAGTTTTGGAAGCTATTGGCTCATCTCCAATGATCCTGTCTTTTGATCACTTATATTTACATTTTTGAAATATAGCATCATTATTCTGTATCTACCTGTTTCTTCAAGGTTCAAAATTCAAAGTAGCAGAGTTATGAGAGTAATCACTTTACACCCCACATCCATCTCTTCTCCGGAGGAAATATCCCACTAGAGACACACTAGTTTTTATATTTGTAAAATTGCTTAAGATGGAAGAGGAGTTTTGGAGGTATTCACTTCTCATTCTTTTCTCTGACAATTTTTACTGCCTGATCATTCAAATATACAAGTTGAAAACTATTTCAATTGCCCAGTATGTCAGTTCAAATCACATACTTTGGAAGGGTATAAATGAGCAATCATGGGTTATAAACAGGAGAGTGATTAAACTACCCATATCAGACAGTAGCTCATTATTACCTAGCTTATATGCATCCAATCTACCAAGTAGGCCATTTTGCCATTTTAGGTATCTAGTGTGATCAAGAATCCACAAAATTATTATTCTCTTTGCCTCAGTTTAAAGTTCTACAAGTAAATAGTGTTTACATTCCTGCTTCTAGTTTTTGCCTTTGCTCTTTTAAATATAAAGTTAGAAACTTATTTTCCTGCTTATTTCAGATAATTAATAATGTCTGTATCTCCCTATGGTGAAAGCTGCTTTGACTGCTACTTAAAATATTTTATTTACTGTGGTGACTATATCTTTCTGGCTTGTATTACCTAAGAAGCATATCACATATAACAAATATTAAAATATAAAAGGTACTACAATGAAAGCACTTCAACTATCAGCAATGCTGTATAAAAGAGAGCCAATATTTAAGCTAGTGATTTGGTATCTTCTTCTAAACATTCCTTGTAACAACATTTGGTCCCTCCTATGGAATATATTTTTCAGAAATATTTTCTGGCATTTTATATTACATCCATACTGAATGTCATTTCCCTAAACCATTATACTAATTCGTTTTTATGGCATTGGATTTGAAGTCAGGGCCTCAAACTCACTAGTCAGGCAATCTACCAGTTGAACCATTCCTCCAGAGCATTTTTGCTTTAATTATAGTTCTGTGTTTTCACTTTTCTCTACTATTTATTAAAGAGCCATCCTAATACTTCCCTTTGTCCCTCCACTGAAGTCCTTCAAAATTATTAATAAATAAGTTTAGTGCTTCTCCAAAAGCAAACGTAAGCACTTGTCATCACTCTTTCTTAAAGAAGAAAGCAAAGGCTGGGGGGAGGAGGAAGGACATAGTCATGGGTAAGCTAAAAAGGGTAAGCTACAAAGAAAACCCTTCCCAGACAATGGATCTGTTTGTTCATTGATCTTAAACCTCCTGTTCCTTGGAACTGTAAAATATGATTATTTTAGAAAGTCAATGTTAATTTGCTATATCACTCCCTACTGACAGCAAGCTAAATCCTATAGCTCATTTGGAATGTAAGAATTAGTTCATTAGTTTATCCCTGCATCTTTATTTCACTATTAATCTCAAAATTTTATATGCTAGTCAGGTTTATATTGTGGTTACAAAATACTTCAAATGAGGAAATTCTAAAAAAAAAAGCTTATTTTATTATTTGAGGTTTTAGCTCATAGACAATTGGCTTCACTGTCTGTGCTCAGTCAGCTAATAATGGTGGTAGAGAAGGCATGAGGAAGGTAATTGCACACCCCATGGCAGGTAGGATGGAAAGCAGGAAAAAGTCCCAATATTCTCTTCTCAATCATTTACCCAGTTGTCTAACTGCCTTTCACTTCATCCTACATCACAAAGGTTCCAGCTACCTATAGGGTCCAACACTGGTAAAGATGCTTTTAGCACATGGAATTTTGGGGGGCCAAGTATCCAAATCATAGTTTTTTCCTATCCTGTTTTTTTTTCCAGGACTTAATCCTAGTTTGGGATTCAGCAACAAAGAGAATAGGTGGGACCTAATTCCTGAAGGGTTAGCTTTCATGTGAAAAGGATTTGTTTTCTGTCTTTCCTTCTGTCAGCACATTCTATTAAAAGCCCTGGGTCACGTCTCTATGCTATGTTTTTATTGATATTTTCACATTGAAAAATCTTAGTGGAATACACAGATAAACTCATTTTGTATTTCAGGGTCCCAAATTTTTCTATCCAGGACCCTAAAGTTAATGTAGCAATCTAGCCATGGGAAAATTGAAAAGCAGTGAAGTATCTCCAGAGCTCTCAGAGTTTAAATCCTAAGCATCATCAACTCTGTTCTTTCTGCATCAGAGAAGTCTGTCTTTGTATAAATTATCAAACAATTCCCTGACTCTCGGCTCCCAGGTATTTAAAAATCATTCTGACTTTAGCTTTCATGTACAGGGTAGAAATGCAGCTTAGTGATAATCTGCTAATTCTACTCTTGAGTACAGGTATTGACCTGCTACCCACCAGATTTTCAAAAGCAGGATTCTTTACTCCAGCAAGTGTGCTTTTCTCTAGTAAGCTATTCCAAGCTATTACTGCTGAAATCTTCTGTAACTAGGGTCTTATGATTTATTAGGGATTATCCTAAATTCATATTTCACATGGGGAAAGGTTGTTCTCTCAAGCTAAGTTATCCTAAAATGCATTTTACCATCTTTATCTTTTCTATGAAATCTCCTGAAACCCATGGTGCCTATTTGGATTCTCTGAGAAGCATCAGCAGATATAGGATAATACTTGGCAAAAACTATATTGATAAATGGGAAAGAAGCAATAAGTATGAAAAAGTTTAGATTGAGATACAGTTTTGTTTCTACCCAATGATTCAGAGGTTTTTAGGCAAGCATTTAAACAGTTGTGCCAAGTCTAATCCTGCCACGAAGTTTCATGAGACCGGAATAGAAGTGAATAATTTGTAATCTGTCCAATTAAGAGGCTCCATGTAAAGGGTGGTATTGAAAATTCCAAATTAGAACAGAGGTGATCTGGTACTCCTATTCTACTCAGTACTTAGCTAGAAACAACCAATAGAAAATGTAGCGAGTGCCATGGTGAATGTAAAGATGCAGCAGTTGGAAGCTGCAGTTTACTGTGCTCCTTAGAGCAAGTTTTCTTGAAGGGAGACCTGAAAAGTGCAGTTACCTTACACCACATCTGGAAAATGCTTGGATTCTGTTTCCAGGAAGATTCCAAGTGCTGAACAAATGCATTTATTTTAAGTTTCTTCTCCCCAAAGGAAAATCTTGCTTCAAAATCAGACTAAGTTAATTGTGAAAAGAAAAACCAATCGGTGCATTAGGATAAATGCGGAGAGTTCAGGTTCGAAAGAAAATTGCTAAATCTAGAATAAACATTGAACATTCTAGTATAAATCAGTGAAGATTACACAGAATGAAAAGCAATTCCGATAGCCTAAAGTAATATACAGGTTATGTTGCAATCACTCTCTTAGCAATAGCTTTTGAAACCTATATTTACTACAGAGCACTGGTAGTCAGTCCGCAGAACAAGTCAATCCAGCCTAAGTACTTGAAGCCAGTGAATGAGCATAACTGATTAGGAAGAGAAGCAAATAATATGAATATAAAGCATTTGCTCACCTGTTTGTTTTTTAATCTGTCACTTTTTTTGTAAACTTAGAACTGTTTTGCTCACTGAGAACCTTGCTTCATTAATGAGCTATATTCACCTTCAACCCATTATGGGTGTACTGGACAAGGAAAAGAAACTTATTATGACAAGTCTTTAATTAATTCACTCAGCACATTTATTAAACATTAATTATCTGCTGCACCAGGAGGTGCACTGGGAATCCAGACCCCTGTCTTCAAAAAAATAAATGAAATGTGTATTTGGCTAACTGACCAGATAGCAACGAAGAGGCATGATTTACCATGTAAGATTTTCTATCCTACTGCTAAATGTAAAATTGGATTCTTTGTTTTCATGACTATCAAGTGAAATAATAGTTTTGAAAATATATGAAAACTATAAACGTGATGAATACTTTAGGAATAAATTTTATTTATGACAATGTTTTAGATAGCTTTGTTCTTTTCAACTTTGATGGTATAATTTTAAATTTTACCTTCTATATTCAACTGATAAACATTTGCTGAGTTGTCAAGTCTAAAATGTCATAGATAGTTACATAATTTTCCCCAATTTGACAATTTAATACTTTTATAAACTTCAGATTGTCTTGAAGTACAGATCACAGTTTACAAAACAGGAAGCCTGTAGAATATACTATTTGGCAGGCAAAATAGATTTGAATCTGCAGCAATGAAATCCCTTCAGGAAAGACTGACAACTGTCTCTACATAGCAGCTCCTCACACTGACACATGCTGGACATGAATCTGCCTATAAATCCCACATTTGTCCATAAAAATTACACATGGAGCAAAAATTCCAAAGATATAAACTTGATGATAAATCTTACAAGTTGTATTTCTCACTTGGGGAAAAAAGAAACCGAAAAGTTCTTTTTACAATATTTCTTTACATAGCTAATTTTCATATTATATATAGTATCTATGTATATATAGTATCCATATATATATATATGGGTAGTATTAGAAATAATACTGTTATGAGTGATTGGAAATCTGAATTAGACAAATTATTTATAGAAAACTATTGTATACTGACTTTACTATACAACTTTCCACCCTCAAATAGTGGTTTCCAACTTTATCTATGTAAGCAACATAAAAATTCTCCAATGTTTCAGTGGGAAATAAAGTTACAATGATATAATAAAATTTACAGGGGGTTGGGAGTTTGGCCTAGTGGTAGAGTGCTTGCCTAGCATGCATGAAGACCTGGGTTCAATTCCTTGGTACCACATACATAGAAAAAATGCTGGAAGTGGTGCTGAGGCTCAAGTGGTAGAGATCTAGCCTTCAGAAAAGTCCAAGGACAATGCTCCCGCCCTGAGGTCAAGCCCAGGACTGGCAAATAAAATAAAATAAAATAAAATATAAAATAAAATTTACAATCAGGGCTCTCTTCTAAATTCCTAGCATTAGCAAAATGAAGGAAATCTTGCTAAAATAAGCTAAAAAAAAGAGTACACCTAACCATTCAATGTGGCCTTTTGGACTGCTAAATCCTCAAGTTGCTCAAGGTAAGGAATATTGTTACAAGATGTTCCTTGGGAAAAAGGTAAGCAAAGCACCTGACTGGAAGTGGTGAGGATGCACCAGCAAACAAAAACCTGCAGCTGGGAAGAGAACCAAGAAATGACAGCACAAATGCAACAGAAAAAAATAACCAAGGCATTAGAAAACCAATTGTCTTTCAGGTCTTTTTCAAAGTTACATACAAATCAAGGGCAACTCTGTAATTCTGCGGAGGCTTAAATCTGATAGAAAACATGTAGTTTGACCTTTGAATTCCTATCTCTTTAAATTTAATCACTGATTCATAACTAAATAGTATTTAACATTTCTTAACTATTAAAGCAAGCTTCTTAGTTGCACTTTGATACCCTATATAAAAAGCATCCTTCCATGAATTCCAGTAGCACCAAAGTTACTGCAATCAAATCCAGGGGTTTTTGTATTTGTTGTTGTTTTGTTTTTACCAGTACTAGGTCTTGAAATCAGGGCCTGGATGCTGTCTCTGGGATCCTTTTGGTCAAGGCTAGTGCTGTACCATTTGAGCCACCATGCCACTTCCAGGCTTTTCTGAGCAGTTTATTGAAGATAAGAGTCTCATAGATTTTTCTGCCCAAGCTAGCTTCAACTGCAATCCTCAGTTCTCGGATTATAGGTGTGAGCCACTGGCACCCAGAAATCAAATGAACTTTATAAGCACTAATTATATCTGCTATCATCAAAGTACATCATTGCAATGACAAAGCGACTGAGTCATTTCACTTCTTTGAGGAAAATTTCATTGAAAGGATTACTTCGGAAAATTTTATAGGTGGGGACAAAATTTAAAACACAATTAATTCCAAAACAGAACAAAATGTCCGAGATGGTATATAAATAAACAGATACTATCTTAGTCAACAAAGACTGCTCTCCACTCTCAACTTACAAAGTTGTGAATATACCAAGTGGACACTGGTAAAAATAAATTTCTGGAAGCCTGTCAGTAAACTTGCTGTTACAATGGACTTAAGGTAGTTGTGTTTTTCAGTAGCACTGACAACAATCTTGTACTTAATAGAAATATTCAGATCAGCACATAATTGTAACAAATAATTGTGTCTAAGTGCAATTTTCAGTAGCTGTGTTCACCAACTGTGTAACAGAATTATGTTTGCCTAAGCTGTATGCATGTCTCATATATACAAGTATTAGTGTTTTTTTCTGAATATTCTTTACCCAGTACAATAGGAGGAGAATCTGCCCATGTTGTCTCTATTGGTGTTTTTAAAATGTGAGACAGAGTTCTTGTCTTAAAGTGACCTCCCCATGAAGCTGTGTTTACAATATCCTCACAGTACTTTCCAAACTCTTCTGATGTGTACAGGGCTCCTGTATCGAGATTTGTTAAAAATGGCAGGCAGTCATCCCTATGACTTTTGCATGTATTCAGCAGTCTGACTTCTGAACTTAGCCACAGTGAGGATGTAGTCCTGTGTTTTCAGTTGGTCTTCAATGGCTCTGTAGCCATCAGATGGAATCTGCCTCGTTTCCAATTCTCTGGCTGCTAGGATTTCAGTAAGTTTCTCATTTTCCACATGTCTAGGACAAGATAAGTTCTCAGTTTCAGCTTCAGCTATCCTCTCTTCCTGCTCATTTTCCAATGCAGTTTTTTTCCCCGTCTCTTTTGTGCTTTTGCTTTTGACATCCGAGGTGGTTGATTCTCAATTACCAGGTGTGAAATGTTACCATCAATAGAATTTCTCTCATTCTCTTTAAAAGCCAGCTTCAACTGCTCTAGTTCCTCTCTATGTTTCTGTTTCAATTCTTTTTTCAACTTAGCAATGTCTTTGGTGAGTTGCTTCCTCTTCTTTTTGACATTTTGGGAAGAGCATTCTTCATACCTTCAATTTTTGCTTGCAACTCCATGCCACCTCACCAGCTACTCCTCCTCCTCCTCCTTATCTAGCTCCTTGGCCAGGTCAGCCTCCATGACCCCTGGTGTTGCCAGGCACACGGGGCAGCCTGGGACACAGATACTTGATTTTTAAACACTGTTACCATTATGAAACATAATACATGTACCATCTTGACTAATTCACATTAAAGATAATGTTGTTAAAGCTTGCTAAAGCTTCTTCAACTGTTTGACTTTCAAAATAGAATTTTTGTTAAATTTATTCCAATAATTTACATTCATTTTCTGGTTATAAAATATTAATACTATTAGTATCTCTAAGGAAATATATATGATCCTATGCACTTATATCTATGCATATATAAATGTTGAACATATATGCATATAGATATATATTAAACAGTTGTGAAGAAAGCCAAGTTAGAGACAAGAACATATTTGAGGTGAGTTCTCTGGTCAGATTCGCAAATACTGAGATTGTTGAGATTTAGAATCCTTTTACAGAAGAAAATACTGTAATGAAAGTATCTTTGAAATACCATTTAGACAAATTCACGGGTTATTTATGTCCTCTTTTCTTGTAGAAAATGCATCAAAAAGTAAAAACAGAAAGGTCCTTTGGGGGCAAGATTTAACATAATATGGCAGCAATGTATATGTAGGGATTTTTGCTTTCAAGGAGTACTTTCATTCATTAACAGGTGCATGTTTTGGCAAATTAGGTGTGAACCATGCCCTTTGGTTATGGGATTATTGGGCTTTCATTGTGTCTGCTAGAAGTTCCAATTCTAATTTAAATAGGCATTTACCTTGATCTCAGTATGGGGTATCAGAGCTGAGCAAGCAACTTTGGCAAAAAATGTGTAAGATACTGAGGTGAGGAAGGGTGATGAGAACTAAGATGGCTAGCGGCCTGGGTACCTCAAGAGCATCTAACACAAAATCAGTAATACTCAATACATAGATGCTAGTAACTTCATGACTCTGTTTCTAAATGGAATGAGGAAATTTTGGCTTGCCCAGGAATTGTGTCTGGTATGTATGTGTAGAGGATGATAGAAGCAGGTTCAAATGAATATTGGTTTGGGAGCTTTGAGGATTATGAAAAGGGGCACAGCTGTGATTCTTCAGTGGGTAGGTGAATGAAGACAGCCACCTAAGAGAGGTAGAAGAGCCAACTGGAAGTTAAACAGCATCAGTAAAAACTGGGAAGATAAAACTTTAAGACTCCAGGAACCAATATACACAAGCTTCCCCCTAACTCTCTGTTCCTAAATAGATCGTCATTGGAGTCCAGCCAGAAGAGATTTCAAACTATTATCTATAGGATTACACTAATGGCAGTTGACAGTGTATTAAGAGAGGCTCCAGAAAAACTAGACATGGAGTCAGAACACTGTGAATTTCTTTGTTCCTCTTAGTCTCTTAGTTTCATATATCCTCATAGCATACAATTGCTAGGAATGTGAAATCAAAGCTGTATCACACACAAATTTCAGCTCTTATATTTTCCAGTTGTATATTCTATCATAACATCACTGATACTTTTTCTAATACTATGTCAATTTCTTTCCCCAGTGTTGTTAGGGGAATAGAATGAATGCCTAATGCGCAATGTGTGTTATAGAACATTTATTGTATTATATAATATTTTAGACATTATATAGAGATAGAATCTCTCTATATGTGTAAAAATACAATAGAAATATGATACAGAAAGAGACAGATTGGAGAAGAACGATAAGATGAAGTATTTCTGAAGATTATAGAGAAATATATTTTTCATAGTAATTTGTACGAGTATCCTATTTAACATTTTATGTAATTAAGAACACAGTAACTGAATTTAATGAAGTAGAGATGAAAACACCTAAGTTAATGAGAATTCTCACCAATAAACATGAGCAGTCATGCACAGACACAACTATTTTAAAGTAAAGAAAATCATACATATTTTAATTTAATTCAAATTATTTTCAGAAGTAAAACTTTACTTTGTTCCTTCCATAATTATATTGTAAAACTGTTATTTTTTTCACAGCAAGGGTTCAATTATTTTCAAAGTCTTATTTACTTGCTTTTGGGTTAAATGTTTTAAACTTTATTAAATCCAAGATTTAGTATTTCTTTTTCATTAAATTCAACATACAATTCAAAAATATTACATTTTATGACATCTGGAAATAATATGGCAGATCTCAGTGTTGAAAAATTTGAATTAACTGCAAATGTAACCTATAAGACATGGTCACTCTTCAATTACTATTCACTGGCAAAGTAGAGGTTCTACACACACTTAAGTTATGCTGAGAATACTGAGATTTGCTCCTCTTGCATTTTACTCTAAATGTTCTTTTATTTTAAAAATTGCAAAGTGAAACAACTAGCATGTATTTTCACATTTCCGTTTCCCCACTGATGGACAAAGATTGCACTTCGATAAAGAATGCTTTCCTTGTTCCTATCTCTGGTATGGTGGCCCAGAATTTCTGTTAAAGCAAACAAGCAGGTCACAAAAACAAAGAGAAGTCCACAGCACTCTCAAAGCAGACTCGTTATATTTGGAACAAAGTGTGGAAAAGAACTAACTTAAAAAATAACAATGGAAATCTTGATAGTGAACAATAAAGGAAATGTAAATGATTAGAATCTTAACTGAGGAAACAAAAGAGACACATAGCAAAAGTCCCCCAGAGTTAGAACTAAGGCACAGAGATTGCAACCATCTCATCCCTAAAGAGGTGCACAATTTTAATTGCACTAAATTATGGAGTAATTTGTCTCAGGTAGCTTTCAAAAACAATAGAGCAATCACCTAAAAATTGCTAGAGGCTAATGGCGAGACATGAGACCGATAAAAGCAAACCAACTTGATAGATCAGAAAATAGAAAGTGTGGTTAAAACTAGTCATCTTTCGTTGTCAAAATGATTTTTTCTTTTCTATTAGCATAAACTACTTTTATAAAGGAGTTTCATTTTGATATGTCCATATATGGCTGCCCAGGGATAGTGCTCAGGCGCAGAGTTCAAGCCCCACATCCCAGAAAAAAATAACTTATTGCTTATCACAATGTGTTATGTGAAGAGCTATATAAATACTGTGATATCATCAGAAACATTCATCGTACTCACAAGGTTGTACGTAAAAATATATAAAAAAGAAAAAAAGCAAAGTTTTCAGTATAAGTTGTTCAGATACACAAAACTTTGTTTTCTATGGCAATCATATTGCACATTTAGGAAATGGAAATGAATGTTTATATATTAGAGCATCCAATTAGTAATCAATCAATTTACTATTGATGTTTCACACTTTGAACTTCCATTGTATGTATTACTAAACAAATATTACTACACATACCAAAATGACAAAATTGCCAGTACAATAACTTGATAATAGGTTTTTCCTAAAATGTCTTAAAAAACGAACTTGGACAATAGAAATGCCTCGAGAGAGAATTATTTCCACAGACATTAACTTGCAAATATTTTAAAGTACAAATCAGTAGGAAATGCTATTTCTCAAAATACCATATAATATTCCTATTGACTTCCAGAAAGTTAGGCATTGCTAGTAAATGTGCTAAACCAATAAGCTGTATTTTATGACCAAAAGTCCCATTTATGTTGAACAATATTGTACATTCTATATAAATGAGTATGACTAGGAATTATTTTATGTTACTGGAGCACATATTAAATGAAGAAGATAAGTGCCAGAAAAGGAATATATCATACTACATCTATATTTAAGTTTAACATTCTTAATATATTTACCTACTTCTGAATAGATGCTTACAAAAACTGGAAGGAAAGGAAGGACCAATTCCTAAAATTCAGTTTACAAATGAAAATGACGATGCTAGTTGTTCAAAATAACAAGTTCAAAAAGTATTATATGAAGGATTATCACTTATATTTCACACACACACACACACACACACACACACATACACACACACCATGTGGTCTAGAGCAAATCTGTTGACATAATGAAAATTAGAAAACTAGAAAAATATCAGTAGAAAATAGATATAATAATTATAATAATAAACTCTTTAGGCAGGAAATAGAATC
The DNA here is from genome assembly GCF_031878675.1 of Megascapheus bottae. Taxonomy (NCBI): domain Eukaryota; kingdom Metazoa; phylum Chordata; class Mammalia; order Rodentia; family Geomyidae; genus Megascapheus; species Megascapheus bottae. The sequence continues at coordinate 100,217,095 of NC_143547.1, read as the reverse complement.
TAAAGCTACTCAATAGTGATAGAATACAGAGATTTAGCCTTGCATATACCACACAGAAACACATTCCTTTAAAAACAAATTCCTCTGAAATTTGGTAGGGTGGTAGCCTTGAACTGAAGAGCTCAGGGACAGTGCCCAGGCCAAGTTCAAGCCCCATGACCAAAATAAATAAATAAATAAATAACTACACACTGTCGCAATAAGAATTTTAACTCTTTTTTATTACTCTCTCTTCCAGTATGTATATAACAATGTCTACAGCAAGAGAGCATATCACTCATACTGATTTTCTCTAAAGGAAACCAGAATTACCTGTAAACCCTCTTTGAAACAATAAATCTCTGCATCATATTTTGAGAATTATTTTTGTTATCGTTTTTATGTAGTTCTAAAAAGGAATTGTCATTTAACAAAAAAAGTTTATGAATACAACAATATATCCTGATCAGTGCCACCACTTCGTCATTCTCACCCATCTTTCACCTCCCTATCACTTCCTTCCCTCTTAAGTCTGTAGAATATACATTGGATTTGTGAGTATATTTTCCCCTCTTGTCCTCTTCATTTATCTACCCTATTCCCTTTTCTCCACCAACCACTTTCAAATACCTATTTCCTGGAGATTTGTTTTTCTGAATTTTGTCTTCCTTTCTAAGGAATTAAACGATTTCAGATCTCCTTTGGAACTAGATTATGGGAAAACATGGATCTGTTGTCTCTTTGGGCCTAAATTACTTCACATAACTTCTTCCAGGTCCTTCCATTTCTTTACAAGTTGTAGAACATTGTTTTTCTAATGGATGAATAAAATTCTATTCTCTCTCTCTCTCTCTCTCTCTCTCTCTCTATATATATATATATATATATATGTATATATATCATTTTGTAATACACTTTTCTGGAATATAAATTTGTTCAACTACTCTGGAAAGCAGTCTAGAGGCCCCTCAAAAAATTAAACATGTAGCTAACTACTTTATGATCTGACAATTCCACTCCTGCACACTTACCCTAAGATTACAAATCAGGATTATAGTAAAGCTACCAGCACAACCATATTAATTGCAGCACAATTCACTATAGAAAAGTTATGGGATTAGCCCAGATGTCTCTCAACAGACAAAGGGATTGCCTCACATCTTATAAGTGGAAGCTTGATTATATACAGAAATGCCATCATTTTTGACCACATCTGCTTTGAGTCATTAATTGAGACCATCTTAGGACACTAGATGCATTCCACGAGAAGACTGGGCATCCAAATGGGTATCAAAACATGTATTATAAAGAATGTTATAGAGAATATGGATTTATTTTTTTGCTGATGATTTTCAAGCTTTTCTCCCCAATTTCTCATGCAATAAATGGGTAAGTAATAAAGCTTGATCTTTCTAAAGCTTCATCCCACCAATAATATATCCCTTCATGTATTCTTGTTGCCTGTCAGCACTGTCATTCTTAGTATTAAAAAAGAATGTTAGGTATGGATCAATTCCTCCAACTGAAAAGTAAATGCTAATAAAACAGAGCAAAAATGGTATTCAATACACAATATAAAGAAAGGAATGTCATCTCTTAACTATGAGCAGAAAATGACAATGACTTCAGTGATAAAGAAAATATCATTGTAATGGTTTACAGTGGTTAGAAATGAAAAGCTGATATGGAAATGAAATTTCAAAAAGAATTTCAGAAAAGAAAAGATGATCTTAGATTTTCTTTTATAAAGGTAATTAAAATAAGTATAATAAGAAATGTAACATTAAACTACAAATCTTGTTTTAGCTATCTAGAAGGCAAACAAAAGTTTTGATAACATATAATATCAAATACAGTCTGGGGTAATGGGAATTCTATGATATAAGACATAAGAATGTAAAACCATACAATATTTCACATTTACTTTTTTGAAGTTACTTTGGCAATTCTACTAGACATTAAATTGCACATGTCCAAAATCTAGTGAGAACAATATTAATTAAACACATATTGAGGATGATGAAAGAAGTGGCATCGATCAAGAGGAATTTTATTTCTACACTGCTTTGTTGAATGGCAACTTCTTTGTACAATTACTTAAAGATAATAAAATGTATTTAAAACTTATACATTAAATGTATATCCAGACATTGAGACTTTGTCTTCCAACCAAAAGAAAAAATAAGGATAGAAACAAATCTTCAAGAGCAAATTAACTGTGAGAGACTTCACAGGTTAAGAAGCTAAATTGTAGTATATATTTACATATATACTACATACATGAATGCAAGTTTCATTTTGCCTGTATCACCCTCTAACTAAAATTGACTTAAAATCAAGAAGGCTCTCCACAGCCTACACATTCCTTTCATGGGGAACCAAGACACCAGGGTCAGAAATAGCTTTAAAGTCCATTAGAAAAACACTTGAGGATCAACTTTGGTTATATTTCACCCTGTAGAGAGACTGCCATAGCCAAAATGTCTAGAGATTGGTAAAAACAAAGAAAGGTATCAATGATTTAATAGGCATTCCCACAGTCTGCAGTGGCATTTTCTATGAAAGATCTTAAAAGACCGAACAACTGCAGAACTGAAAATCCCAAACACCACTCTTAGCCACAGCTGCAGCCCAATTATCACCATCAGAAAAAATCCAGCAGTAATCTCATGTACCTCTGCCACCAGAATCTCCAGTTCCATCTCTATGCTCTACAGACTAGGGACACAATGATAGCACATACTCCACTGCTCAAGACCCTGGAGCCACAATTGCTTTGTGAACTTGAGCTCTGAATCTTGACATTATGGCCACTAAATATGTTCCTATACCCTCAGTTTCAGTTCTAGTCACATTCCAGACCTCAAAAGTTGTCACTCTATCCATACTACACACCAGACTCCAGCTATGTACCTGTTATATCTTATACACTGGTGCCAGTAGGTGTCACCATGATCTCTAAATTAACATCACATTCACTAACTACATGTCCACATGCTGGACCCAGAGTCAAAAAGGAGCTCCTTTGTCATAACAGAATGACACTGAAGGCTTTCATCACTGAAGACTCCAAGAGCTCATTCAACCAATATAGACAGCCTTTGTGTAGCCCTTGGCTACAAGAGCCCCACAATGTTTGCTAATGTTCACATCTACTAAAAAAAATCTTCAAGGAAACAACACCACTGCATCTTCTCCAAAACTAAAATTATCACATCTAACTCAGCAATTGACTTCTCACCTAACAATGCACCAAGGTCATTCTTCACTGAAACAATTCCACAAATTCTACTACAGATGATCATTTCATCAGAGTTAAATGTGAGCTTACATGAAATATACTAATTTAGAAAATTTGAAACCACAATAGGAAAACAATAGCTTGCTAGTAATGCTTTCTCTGGAAAAGGACATCTATGAACTGCCTTACAAAGAATTCCAAATAATTGTACTACAATGTCAGTAATCTAAATGTGAATACGGATATATAACTTACTATGGTTTTGATATGCCCCCCCAAAGATCCATAGGTTAAAGACTTCCCAGGGTGCTATTATTTATTTTATGAACCCTTATAACATAGCTAAAATTTAGTTATTTTACGTTACTTTTAATAAAATTTTAACCAACTTAAGATAGAAATATGCATAATATTTTATACAGACATTACACTAATCATATTATACTACCCATTTTATGCCAGTGCTGGGCTTGAACTCAGGGCCTGAGCACTGTCCTTGAGTTTTCTCAAGGCTAGAGTTCTACCACTTGAGCCACATGACCACTTCTGGCTTTTTTTTCTATGTATGTGGTACTGAATAATCCAACCAAGGTTTTTGTGCATGCTGGGCAAGCACCACTAGGCCAAACACTCAACCCCTATACTACCCATTGTGTAGTGAATACACAAACTTAAAAAAAAATCAAACAAATCAGCATAAAAACTTATCAATTAGAATTAGCATAGTAGAGGAAGAAAGGAAAAAAATGACAGAAAATAATTTTAAAAATCATATATAATTTTATGGATATATATTAGAGTAGATTTTAATAAAAAAAACTTTCAAATATTTATTTACTCTTTGAAGTCTTTGTATATTCAAAATCTATTACACTTTACCTTGTGAAGTGGATTTTGCAGACATTGCTCAAGTGTGTGCTGGTGTCAAAGTAGCAAACATAGAAAATTGTTTGGCACAATATAAATTCTCAAATAAAGAGCCATACCATTGAAAGCTGCAGCCAATCACATTTTATCTGAAAAACCTTTTCTTAGTTACCTCTCACATTGACCCACTGCCATATATCTTCTGCATGGTACTAGAGTTCTTTTTCTGAGATACACAATTTAGTCATATCACTCTATTACTGTGCATGGCTTCACCCTAGGTTCTCCCATAAAAGATTCTTTTTAAAGGCTTAAAATATACATTTAATTTCTTTTTTGAGCACTTTGGACCATAATTACAATACCTACTTATGGTATTTCCATTCTTTGTTTAGAGTTAACCATAAAAAGGTACATATTCTGGGGTACCTACATGAATTTTTAAAGATGAGAGAAGTAATGTATTTCTAAAGGCAGCATAATGATCTGTTAATCTTTCTGAAAAAAATCTGTTTTACCCCCTTTTCCAACAGCACCACTAAATCTCATCATAAGAACAATGAAATTAATGGGGAAAATTTAAACGTTACTATAATTAATTTTAAATCAAAATATTTCATGACATCTCTTCTTTGAGTTGAAGCTGAATGGAGAAGTATAACTTGACTATCATAGGGTAGCAAGGTTAATAAAATCATCTAACATTTTACTTGCAAAGTTATCTCTCATTTTGGCTTACACATTAATAAAAAATTCAGAGTGTTTCAGGATTATTTCAATATAACCCTCTTGCCTTATCATTTTTGTTCAAAATAATGACCAGGAAATATATAAAAGGTGTCTAGCCTCTGGGCTCTTCTATACTTCTACCCTTACCTCCATTTGTCCCATCATAAAATCTGTACTTCAAATATTTTCCCTATTGAAATAATTCTTAAAAGCATCTATATTGTCTTAATTTCCATTTTCTGGGCTAGAGATAGAATTCAAGGCTTCAGGCAATCTAAGCAAGTGTTCTACTGCTGAGATATATCCCCAATGTCCCTAGTCATTTTTAATAATTACAGTGTCTCATATTTCACTAATCCCTGTCTCAATTTTCTCTTTTATACAAGAATTACTATGGATATGTTCTATAAAATATGTGTTTGTTTATCTATGTCTCTTTCTATTACTCATTATAGTCATCATTCAATATTTCTTGTTAAAATACGTGCTGCAAAAGTAAAAGCTCGTCATTAACATAAAACTCAGGTCAAAATTTAAATATTTTACACATCCTATAAGGTTACTCTTGGCTATCAGGAAGAGATTCCACTCACTGAACACGCTGTTTGATCTTTCTGACTCCACGATATTTTTTGTTCATCTTCTGTGTCCTGAGTCATCATTTTTGTTCATGTATTTTTACTGTAATTAATAGAAGGATTATATTATATTCACCAGATAGAAGGTGCATTACTTCACAAACATTGATACGTTTTTCTCATGTCTTGGTGCCCATTTCCCGCCCTCCACCCCAACCCTTCTTGTTTTCCCCTGTTCCCTACCCTATTTCAAATACCCAAAAGCATATATACAATATATCAGATAACAAGGTGAAATGCTGTCACAATGTGAGATAACCAAGAGACAGCAAAAGAGATGAAAGATAACAACATTAAGGACAAAAATCATTCATTATATGGCTTTTGTTTCTATATCCTGGAAGTCCTTTCCTTTAGCTTCATAGTATATAGCTTTATGTATCTAGGTTTTGTTGTATTGTAAATCTCTGCTAGAAGAGCCCAAGGTTTCTACTGATTATGACAAATGAGGAAAACCATTGAGCCAATGTTCCTTTGAGTCTGGCTTACATCACCTAATATGATTTTTTTCTAACTCTCTCCATTTCCTTACGAATGGGGTGATGTCATTCTTTCTGACAGCAGCATAGAATTCCATTATGTATAAATACCACATCTTGTTGATCCAATCATCAACTGAGTGATATCTGGGTTGGTTCCATATCTTTGATATGGTAAATGGTGCTGCAATGAACATCACTGTGCTAGTGGATTTAGTATGATCTTGATTCTGGATGATTGGGTAAATGCCAAGTAGTAGAATTGCTGGGTCATAGGAGAGCTCTATGTTTAGTCTTTTGAGGAACTGCCATACTACTTTCCATAGTGGTTGAACGAGTTTGCACTCCCACCAACAGTGTGGTAGTGATCCCTCCTGGCCACAACCCCTCCAGCATCTGTTGGTATTAGTTTTCTTGATCCTGGCCATTCTAACTGGAGTGAGGTGGAATCTTAGAGTTGTTTTGATTTGCATTTCTTTTATGTCCCGAAATGTTGAGCATTTCTTCATGTGTCTATAGGCCATTTTTGTTTCTTCTTCAGAGAAAACTCTCTTTAAGTCTTTGGCCCATCTTTTAATGGGATGGTTGTTTCTTTGGAGATTAGTTTTGGAGTGACTCAATGTTTTGAACTGTTGATATATTTTAGATATGAGTCCTGTGTCCATTGTATGGTTAGTGAAGATCTTCTCCCACTCTGTAGGCTTTCTAGTTTTCTAGCTCTGTCCCTTGCCATACAGAAGTTCTGCAGTCTAATCCAGCCTTTCTCTGATTTGTTGTGTTTCTGGGTCCTTATTAAGAATGTTTCGACCTGTGCCAAGGAGACCTAGTGAGTCTCCTATTCCTTCTTGTAAAGTTTTCAGTGTGTCTGCTTTTACCTACATGTCTTTGATCCATTTGGATTTAATCCTGGTGCAGGATGACAAAGAAGGATCCAACTTTCTTTTTTTGCAGGTGCTTAACCAGTTCTACCAGCACCACTTGTTAGAGAGGCTGTCTTTCTTCCATTTTATTTTTTTGGCTCCCTTATCAAAGATTGGTCGTCTATAGGTCTGTGGGTTAAATTTCTGGGCTGAGTCATCATTTTCTATGTCACATTATGTTCTTTCAACAGCAGTGCTAATAATTAAACCTCTTGGGACAAGTATTCAACCCCCACCCCAGAAAGCAGCAAATTTCTTATCACAGAGAAGTGTCTGGCCAGCAGCTATCCTGCTTCTCTATTTGTGAAAAAATTTCAACTATGCAGACATTAGTGATCCTTTCTTTTATTTTCATTCTCCATACAACCACAAAGCTCCTGGAAGTTCATGGAAGACAGACCTTAGGTCACTGGATCTTTTTTCCTTTTAGTCTGATTAAAGAACCTTTTGTGCCTTTCACTGCTGCTTCTTCCTATGACTGGCATACCAGGGCAGGTGGCTAGGTATAGTCCACTGGAAACCCCCAGAGGTTATGCTTTGTCCTGAGGCTGTAGTGACACTTCAGCAAGTCAATACCTTACAAATATTTTTAAAGGTTCTAATTTCCAATATAAGAGCAAAGATTATTTCTGTGTTTCCTTAAACTAAATATAAATGGAGCTATACATACGTTCTTTAGAATCGTTTCTCTCACTTAGTATAATGTATAATGAATTTAGCTTTAATTATCCTTTCACTATTTCTGATTTCCAATGTTAACTATTATGGGAAGAATAACACTGATAGAAATCTGCTTTGTTCTCATAATTCAAAATTGCTCCTATAGCTTGGCCCATTGACTACTGTCCAGACAAGTCTCCAGCCCAGAATCAACATAAATATGAAATCCCAATTTTTTATGTACACAGGTAATAGACACTTGAGAGACTGCGTAGGAGACTTTTTCAAACAAATATGTTCCCAGAGATATACCTGAAACTTAAACTCAGGAAATTCTGAACCCTCTAGCTACCATTACACTATTTAAGTCCCTCCACTCCTGCCCCCATTATAACTCGTTTCTCCTGATTCTGCTCAGGAAAACATGGCATCCCTCTTCAATTTTCCATTCAAGTTGATCTGGTCTATTGAGTTTACTTTCTGCTCTTTCTTTATTCTGATACCCTCACAACCCAGTTTCCTAACAGATGGTACCCCCTCTAAGTCTCCCATCCTTGAAAGAGACTCCATCCACCTCCACCTCCCCTCTCTCTCCCTTTCTTTCTTTCTTTCTTTCTTTCTTTCTTTCTTTCTTTCTTTCTTTCTTTCTTTCTCTCTCTCTCTCTCTCTCTCTCTCTCTCTCTCTCTCTCTCTCTCTCTCTCTCTCTCTCTCTCTTTCTTTCTTTCTTGTTTTTAATCTTCCTGAAACAGGAACTTAATGAGAACCAGTTTCTCCTGCTTACTATGGCTAATTGTAGCCCAAGAAACACCTGGGAGTTCTCAGCTCACATTGCCTGTTTTTCCATGTAAGGAGGGCTAGGTGTTGACCTATACCTATCTTGACTTGATTGGTAAACACAGTTGTAAGAGCACTGGATATCTGCTTCTGTATCTCCTTCCCTCCCTCCCTCCCTCCTCTCTCCTCTCTTGCCTCTGTCTACATCCAGACAGGAAATCATTTGGCACTATATTCCCTATAACCACCACCATCCATTTCCCCTGACAGCACCTCCATTTGGGCATTGTGAGGTAAGGATTCCAGTTTTCTTATAGGATAGCTATCAGGGATGAATCTTACAGTGCTGGGTCCTGAGAAACCTCTCTGTCCAAGGAGAAGTCCAGGCACTCAGTGCAGGATCTTAGTGGCATTAACCTAGTATTCTTTTCCTTACCTCTAAATGGGGGTAACAACCATGCATTCCAACTCACAGCCCTTTAACTAGTCTCCTTAAACATGTCTAGCTGTTCTGGGCTAGAAACTGAATCTAAAAGTAACATCCATTTTTGCATAGAAATTTGGTCTCAGTATAAATTGGACAATCACAATCAATGGCAGCAGTATGAGACTTTTTGACCCCTCAAAAACGCAAGATATAAGTAACTTTCTCCAACAGTATGGTAAATGGTCACAGCTTCCCTAAGCTCAGGCATTTCTTCTTGCCTCACTCCTGTAAACTACATTCTTCTTCCCTTTGGTCCAGATTCTCCTAGCTAGAACAGTCCTCTCTAAGTAAACTGTTTATATTTGCCCCTGTGCCTGTCAGACCTGTGTTGCTGACACAGGGTGGGAGTAAGCATAAATCTCTAAGGTAAAAGCTAACAACCCTGCTTGAACTCTCAAAGCTACAGCAGAACCCCCAAACTTCCCAACAAGAGTTACTTAATGTGTCCTTCCACATCGTTTAAGAATCATATGGAATAGGCAAAAAAAGGGAAAAAGGAAGAAATAAACTTCCTATTTGAATGGCTTGGTCTTCTCACATCCAAAACTCCAATACTAGGTGCAGTTGGACACATAGCCTACACAAAACAGACCCATCTATTTTTTATTTGGGACTCAGACAATAATCTATTCTTTTTTTTTTCTTGTGCCAGTCCTGGGTTTGAGCTCAGGGCCTAAGCACTGTCCTTGGACTTTCTTAAGGCTAGAGCTCTACCACTTAAGCCTCAGCACCACTTTGGGCTTTTTTCTATGTTTGTGGTACCAAGGAATCGAACCCGGGTCTTCATGCATGCTAGGCAAGCACTCTATCACTAGGCCAAACTCCCGACCCCTAATCTATTTTTTTTCTATTTCCTCAGTCTGCTCACATCAGGATCTGGATTCTGAATTTTTCCTTTAAGTCAAAACTCCTCTATGAGACTGCAAAAGGCCTCCTGGAGTAATCCTTCCCTCCAATCTCTTTGCTAATTACAGCTATGCAATCATAGCTGATCAATCACTCAAACATTCTCTGTTTAAGCCTTTCTGTGTTTGCATTCTGAAAAAAGAAAAGTAAATAAAAAAAGTGTATTATAAAAAACGGTTGGAAAACTGTACAGTCCACTCCCTTAAAATGCATGGAAATCAAAACTATTTTTTTTTGTCTGTGGTAGGGCTTGAACTGTGGGTGTGGGCATTGTCCCTGAGCTCTTTAGCTCAAGGCTAGCACTGTACCACTTGAGTAACAGCACCACTCCTGGTTACCCATGATTAGTTGGAGATTAGAGTATTACAGACTTGGTGGCCGCGAGTTTGGCCTAGTAATAGTGTGCTTGCCGAGCATGCACGAAGACCAGGGTACGATTCCTTGGTACCACATACATAGAAAAACCTGGAAGTGGTGCTGTGGCTCGAGTGGTAGAGCCCTACCCTTGAGAAAGCCCAAGTAGAGTGCTCAGGCCCTGTGTTCAATCCCCAGGACTGGCAAAAAAACAAAAACAAACAAAAACAAAAACAAAATAAACCACGAACTTCCACGCCCAGGCTGGCTTTGAACCTCAATCCTCAGATATCAGTCTCCTAAGTAGCTAGGATTACAGGCATGAGCCACAACACCCAGCTCAAATTTTCATTTTCAAAACCTAAGTGTACCTTAAAAATTTTTTGTACAAATGTGTGTGAGCATATTCAGAATAACCTTGATTTAATGCATTAAGAACTGTCATCATAGCATGAAAAAAGACAGTCTTCTATAAAGCTGTATCTCATATATTGATATATTAACATTGCCCCATTTGTCAGGAAATGGAATGACTCGGAAAAAAATTATATTAAGTAAAGTAAGCCAGACCCAAAGGAACATAGGCTCTATGGTTTCCCTCATTTGTAACAAGTAGTATAGGTTTAAGATTCTCCTAACAGAGGATGGTAATAGTTCAAAAGCTATGTACATATGTCAATTTAGGATGAGGCTAAATGAAATTAATACCAAGATATGGAAATAAGATGTCTATGTTTGTAAACAAAAAAAAGATGTCTATTTTTGTGATTTTTTTCTTCAGATACTGTGTAAAGCTGCTTTTTTAACGCTTCTCCCATTAAGGTGTTTCTCATGTTGGCACAGTATATTGTATGGACATATATTTGTGTATTTGAAAATGGGCAGATAAGGGAAAAACAAGACGATTGGGGAGGGGTGGAGAGGTAAATTGGTGAAAAACATGGGAAGGGACAACAATGTTCAAGGAGTAATATAATACACAGTGGAATTCTATGCTGCCATCAGAACGAATAACATTTCCCCATCTGTAAGGAAATGGAAAGACTTGAGAAAAAATTATCTTAAAGGAAGTAAGCGAGTCCCAAAGGAACATAGGCTCAACGGTTTCCCTCATTTATAATAATTAGTACACATCTAGGAAGCTCCTAGCAGAGGATTACAATAGCTCAAAACCTAAATGCATAAATTCATACAGGATGAGACTAAATGTAATAATTTCTAGGATATGGAAACAAGAGTTTTATATTTTGTGATTGTTGTTCTTAATGTACTATGTTGTTTCTCTTCTTTTTTTGCCCTTATGGTTAATCTCATATTGTTACTATATCTGAATCTGTTACCTAGTATGTTATATATGAGTTTATTTGTTTATTTGAAATAGGGAAAGAAAGGGGGAAAACAAGATGATTGGGAGAGGGCGGGAGGAGGGAAATGGGGAGAAAAACATGAGAAGGAGTATTAATGTGTGAGAAGTAATGCATCCACTTCCTGAAGAATGTAATTGTAACCCCTCTACATTATTCCCACAATAAAAATAAATAAATAGATAAGATATATAATGTACCAACTACCTGACAAATATAACTGCAAGTCCTCTGTACATCACCACAACAATAAAATAAAATTTAAAGAAAAATTGTATTACTTGAGTTAAGAAGTTCTTGAAGAATTAATTCAAAATACAAATTTAAAAAAAATCAGGGAGGGCTAGGAGTTTGGCCTAGTGATTAAAGTGCTTGCCTAGAATGCATGAAGACCCGGGTTCGATTCCTTGGTACCACATACATAGAAAAAAGCCAGAAGTGGTGCTGAAGCTCAAGTGGTAGAGCTCTAACCTTGAGAAAGTCCAAGGACAGTGCTCAGGCCCTGAGCTCAAGCCCAGGACTGGCAAAAAAAAAATCAGGGAATGTAAAGAAACAGAAGTTGATAAAGAAAATGTGGGGAAAGGTAATTAAACAGAAAATATTTTCCTTGGATAAGGAAGGATTTGGTAAGTAACAATTATCTTAAATGACTATTCTGAACTGAAAAACAGTGAGAAATTAAGACAATCAGGAATAGTCAAATAGCAGATGATATGAGTATGTCTTAAACTTTATGATAGAGCTTGTTACTAAAGTTAGTGAAGTTAGTATGTATTTAACTTGATTATTATTTTAAAACTGATGTAAAGATTCTTCCTGAGCAAACAACACAGCTAGCAATATAAATAGAAAGTCCACAGCATGAGAGAAAATCTTCACTAGCCATACAATAAGCAAAGTCCTCATGTCTAAAATATACCAATAGTTCAAAAAATTAAATCTCTAAAAATAGACCCTCAAAGAAGCAACCAGCCCATTGAAAGGTGGGTAAAGACTTTAATAGAGACTTCTCTGAAGAGGAAATAAGAATAGTCAATAGACACAGGAAGAAATTCTCGATGTCTCTGGCCATAAAGAAATGCAAAACAAAACAGCTTTGAGATTCAGCCTCACTTCAGTTAGAATGGCCATTATCAAGAAATCTAATAACAATACATACTGGTGAGGAGGTGGCCAGAAGGGAATACTACTACATTGTTGGTGGGAATTTAAACTTGTTCAACCACTCTGGGAAGCAATATGGTGATTCCTCAAAAGAAGGTTATAGAGCTCCTCTATAACCCATCAATTTCACTCTTGGGCATTTACCCAAATCTGCATAAACAAGGCCATACAAAACTTACCCGCATTATGATGTTCATTGCAGCATTATCTACCATAGGTAAGATATGGAACCAATTCAGATGCCTCTCAGTAGATTAATGGATTGAGAAAAGATGGTATTTATACACAATGGAATTCTATGCTGTCATCAGAAGGAATGACATCGCCCCATTCGTAAGGAAACAGAAAGATTTGAGAAAAAAAATAATATGAAGTGAGGTAAGCCAGACCTAATAGAACATAGGCTCCATGGTTTCCCTCATTTTGTAATAATTAGTATACATCTAGGATTTATCTAGTAGTGGATCACAGTAGCTCAAAAGCTATGTACATATGGCCATAAAGGATGAGGCTAAGGGAAAATGATCTCCAGGATATGGAACAAGAGGTTTATCTTTGTGGTTGTTGTATTTAATGTATTATGTGATATTATTTCTTTCCTCTTTTTTTCATATGGTTTATCCTCTGATGTTACTGCATCTGACTGTGATACCTTGTATATTTATATATGTTTATCTGTTTATTTGAATTAGGGAAGGAAGGGGAGTAACAAGATGATGAGACACTTGAAACCCTCGATACTCCCTTTTTGTGTCCAGTTCAGTTATATGGAAATTCCTTCTTCTTTATCATGTGCCACAACTGGGTTTATGACCCAAATGGAAATTTTCTCACTTTTGACTAGGGGATGTTCTTCTGTGTCACTCCAGTCAGTCGTGCCACCCTTTGCTTCAACTCACAATCCTCCCTTGTGAGAAGTTCTGACCACCTGGAGGTCTCTCATACATTCTCAGCATTCCTCCACTATTGTTATGCCTCACACTATGGATCTATTACCCACATCAGGTGCAATCAGGTCCAGTACTTGAAGCAGCTTGTACCATAATGTCAGGTTCAGTACTAGGGGTTGACTATGCTGGTCACAGTGGATGTTACAGCCCTCATCCAATCATCACCAGCCATACAAAGGCAACTTGACTCACTGCAGTTGTCCTTCAAAATAGGTACAGGCTTGACTTACTGCTGTACAAGGGGGACTTTGTGCCTTTTTACAGGAAGAGTGCTGTTTCTATGCCAACAAATTAGGAGTAGCCCAAGAAACTCTAAGTCGCAGGCATGTCTCAATCATTCATGGGAATCATTCCAATAAACATCCTGGTAGGATTCCCTGTCACAGTGGTACCCCTAGCTGGCTCCTCAGGACTTTTAACAATCATCCTCTTAACTCTTCCTTCTTGAACCCGATTTTCTTTACCCTTTTCATAGGTTTGTTTTTAACAGGGTAATTGCCTTTACTCAGGCTAGCACCCAGGAGCAATTCAAGGCCATCCTATTACTTCAGGCAACCCAAGTCTTTCTGTACACTGCCCTGCCCAATGTAGATCCAGACCCTGAAGACTCAATCCCAGTAACCACACTACACCTTTATGTTAGCCAGAAGTAGTCAGAAATGATCACAGTACCTCTCAACGTTTTATATCCCTTCAGGTTCTCAAATGATGGGAATCTGCTTTGTTCTCATCAGTCAATATTTCTCCCATGGCTTGGCCCATTAACTACCATTCAGCTCTGTCTCTACATGAGAATATTAATCTAAATCAAAAAGCCCACTCCTCTACTCTTCCAGTTGATAGACAGTGATGGGGCAGGAGACTTAGTAAAAAAAAATGGTTCCTAGAGCCACACTTGCATAACATCAGGAAACTCTTGGAGCCCTCCAGCTACCCTTCCACGTCTGCCCCCATTACACTTTATTTCTCCTGACACTCCTCAGGTCACCGTGGCATCCCTCTTCAACTTTCCATTTAAAGTTGATCGGGTGTGTTGAGTTCACTTTCTGTTCTTTCATTATTCTGATACTCTCATAAATCAGTGTGCTATAAAATACCAGAGAGAATGTAAAAAAGGTAATACCAGCCTTCATCTTTGATGAAAAAACTAAACCCAGTATGGAAGTTCCTCAAGAATTTGAAAACAAAAGTCCTATTTGATGCAACAATTCCACTACTATATATATATATATATTTATATATCAGTATATTTAAAAATATCTGTACTCCCATGATTATTATAATGTTATTCATAATAGCCAAGAAATAGAAACACTTTGAGTGCCCTTAAAATGATAAATGGATAAAGATGTGAAACTATTCAGCCACAAAAGGCATCAAAACATGATCCTTATGACAACATAGAACTGGAAATTATTATATTAAGAAAAATAAGCAAGATACAAAAAGATAAATAGTACATGTCCTTATTTATTTTTTTCTCTTAAGTCACATTTTTAATTTTAAAGGCATTTTTCTTGTCATGGCACAGTTTACATACAGAATTATTTGACAATCATACATGTATAGCCCCATAGTTGTAAAATTGTTACTACATAAGAGCTTGGATAAAATAAAAGTTTCCATTCTGAACAAAATTTTATGGAGTCTTCTCATAGTATTTCCTTTTTTTTGCCAGTCCTGGGCTTGAGCTCAGGGCCTGAGCACTGTCCTTGGACTTTCTCAAGGCTAGAACTCTACCAGTTGAGCCTCAGCACCACTTTCAGCTTTTTTCTATGTATGTGGTGCCGAGGAATTGAACCCGGGTCTTCATGCATGCTAGGCAAGCACTCTACCACTAGGCCAAACTCCTGGCCCTCATAGTATTTTCTTTTTATAATTTATTTTTTAGTTCTTATTCATTTATAAAAGCTAAAAAGTAACACATAGAAGAGAGTAGAGTAGAAGTCATATGCTAGCATAAAATATTAGCATTATACAGTGGGAGGTCAGATAATGAGTACATAAACCAACATACATTTGGTACATAGTTCAATTTCTACTGCACAGTGGGTAGAAAAACAAGCCTTTTATGAATTTTATGAAGAACAAGGAACTGAAATGCTTTACAAAATAAAGAACCGTGAAATTATTTAATTTCATTAGTACAAATTAGTGTCAGTTGGACTTTGTAATCATAACTTTTTCACGAATACAGGGACACATTGTAATGTCCCCTCCTTTTGAAGATTATATAATTTACTACTAATCAGAAACCTTTTGAGAAGGGCAAAGCATGGACTAAGAAATTATATAAGGAGACTTCTTTGGGAGTTCTTTGTATAAAGTCACGATTCATTACTTGAGAGGTTGTAAATGCAATTGATTTGGGGTCAGGTATTTTAAATACCTAAAATGATTTTGAGGCATTAAAATTTGGGTTGTTTATATTTATATTGATATTTATGTATCAATATATTAATATTTATACATTGATATTTATATATTGATACTTACATGTTACATATTATCTTTGTTTCATATTTGATAGACTCATATGACAGTAAGTTTAATGTTTATGTTGGATAAAGCTAGCATATATGTTACTGTAACTTTAAAGTTTATGTTGGATAAAGCTAGCATATATGTTACTGTAACTTTAAAGTTTATGTTGGATAAAGCTAGCATATATGTTATCTTTCTTTACTCTTGATAGTATAATTTCCACATAGGTCGACATCTTTCTAGATGGTGATATATATAATTAAAAATAGTAATATCTTTATAATTTTATTACCATAAATGAATACTGCAAGGTGATTTCATTTTGTTATATACACACATACTGACACACACATGGGTAATATCATTCATTAAACTTATTCCCTCATCCCCTTTTTACCTTCTACAAAAAACTTCAGCAGGCTTCACTGTTCTATTTTCACACATGTATATAAAGTATTCTGACTATATTTACTCTTCTTTGTTCATTCTCTTTGCCACTTCCTTCCCACTTGTATTCACATGTCATTCATTTTCTTCACTCTATATTAATTGTATGAAGGAGTTCCATTATGGCATTTCACATATATTACAAAGAATATGATTCTGTAAATGCCATTTTTTGGCAGCCATGGGTCTTGAACTCTGGACCTGGGCTCTGTCCCTGAGCTCTTCAGCTCAAGGATAGTGCTCTACCACTTGAGCCACAGTGCCACTTCCCTAAATGTCATTTTAACTTATATTTTCCTGAATTATTTTTGTCTACCCCTGGAGGGCAAAAGAATATATCTTATATTGTTATTATTATGTAGAGGTAAAGTTTAAGCTTCCCAATAGGGTACCACTGACAACATCTGGATAATAGATACAGTAGTGCCTTTTTACTGCTCTCCAACTAACCTAAAAGAAATACTCGAGCTGGCAGGAATGAAGAAATCTTCTCCTTTACTCTCATGAAGGTGTAAGTTTACATTCATTACTCAACTTTTGCTATTTTTTTGTGGATGGGTAAAAAGTTACTTCCTTGGTGTTTAATTGGTATGAAGTGGTTACCGCATGAAAGACTGTATTATTTTGCTTATCCTTTCTTGGTACTTTAGCTGAACAGAGGAGACATTTGTGTGGACAACTTGACTGCATACATTCTTCAATTCTACTTCTATAATATGTAAAGCAAAAAAAGAGAAAAGAGATAACATAGCATAATATGTTATCTCACAAATCTCCAATTTCCAAAGTAGTCTACTTTCTCTCTTATAGTCTATTTTTGCTTGTTTCATATTTAGTATCCAGTAAATGGAAAGATCTTTGAATGTGTATTAATGCTGTATTTGAATGTATATTAATGCAATATTAATTCCTAAATTCTATTCTGGAGGGGCACGAATATGATCTCTAAATTATGAACACTGGGAAGTTCTTGAAGAAAAAAATTCCTTCATGATAGAAGAGTTCTATGTGACAAACTTAGTCTAAGTGAATTTATTAAGGCTTCTGTTTGTGGACTGAACAATAAGAACACATAGTTGTCAGGCCCACTATGACTCATATCAATAATCCTAGCTATTTAAGAGTCTGGGATCTGAGGATCACAGTTTGAAGCCAGTTGGCACATGAAAGTCCATGAGACTCCTCATAAAAAAAAGCCAGATGTGTCATTGTGACTCAAGGGGTAGAGTACTAGCCTTGAACACAAAGAAGGTCAGGTCCAGCACCCAAGCCCTGAGTTCAAGCCCCAGGACCATGGGGAAAAAAAGAATATATTATTTTGCAGACCTTATTTTCACCCTGATAGTACAAATCTAAATGCCAACATGCCAAGAAGAGTAGAGCCTGAGTTAACAAGAACCTAAAAGCTTGAAATAGTAGCTGTGACCTTCCAACAAACCCAGATTCCACACTTGTTGTTTCCGATAGTAAGTGTTCTCATTTTAAGCCACTTTTATTCTATTATTTATAGTGAAAATAATTTTCTTAACTAGTCCAAAAATTGTGTGTGTGTATGTGTGTATGTGTGTGTAAAATTCTGAAAAGCAAAATATTGTGATTACAGAATCATAGCAAGCTTCCCTGACAGGGCACATCAGGAAAATGGAAGTTGCAAGGATATAGGGAGTGGTCTCAAAAGCTGGCAGATGCATTAATTAATTGATTAAGTAACTTCTGCTTGCCTAATATGGTAATGGGTAAGTAAGTGTGTGGCAGTACTGGAGAAAAAAACTGAGCTCCTTTTAATAAGTAGGGAAGTGACTTGGGGTCTACCATAAGTAACTTATCCAAGTACAAGTTTCTCATATCTGTAATTTTAGCTATTCAGGAGGCAGACACCTAGAGGATTAGTGTTTGAAGCCAGTCTGGGCAGTGATGTTTGCAAGATTCCATCCTCAATTAGACAGCATGAAGACAGACTGCAGGTGTGATTTGAATGGCAGAGCACCCGCTTGAAGTAAGGAAGGGAAGTAAAAGGAAAAGGTCCTGAGTTCAAGTCCTCATTTGGGCAGAACAGAGATGAAGGGAATTAATTGATGATATCTTTAGGAGATTTTCAGACTATAATTTTGGGTTCCATATCTGTGTAACTAATGATTCAACATGCAAGGATGTATTAGGAAGAATGATAGTATTAAATGAGGAAAAGGGCAAAGTCATTTTAAAATCATTACCAAACATTTACATTTCCATTAAGTAAAATAGAACAATGAATCTTTAAAGATTCCTAAATGAGTGGCACCCCACATTGTATATTTCAATACTTATGAATAGCCAATTGTAAGTAATCCACATTTCAAAAGACCACTGGCCTGGGGAGGTGTATACAAAGTGATTAGAATTTCAAAGAGCTGAGAATAAATACCAGCTCTTTGATAGGATAATTTATGCATAAAGTGGCAGGAAGAGGTGTCTGACTTGTTCTTGGAAAGTTCACACATAGCTACATTAGGACTTTTAAACAACCTTTGGTAATTTCTCATGTGTAATGAAAATCTATGCAAGATGAGTTTTGGTCATTAAAGTGTTATTGAGCAAGATATACACAAAACCATCTGATATGTGTATTCTTTTAAGTAATAAATATATCATATTTGTAAATATATAATTGTGATCTGTGTGCTAGGGTATCATGTAAATTAAACATCTTCAAAACAGCTCAAAATAAACGGAGATGAATTAACAATTCAAAGGAATACTTGTGCTCAATGTCTTTTTGTGAGTATCAGGAACCCACAGGAAATTCTAAATCCTTGAATGTATAGAGCTATTTAGTAGTCTCTAGCCTTCTGTGAAACAAAAGAAAGAAAGACTGAAATACCCATTGTATTACATAGGCTAGTTGAGTTTACACAGGTAATATTAAAGAGGGTATGACAAACAGTGCAGTTATTTACTTGCATATTACAGAGGATAAACATTAGAAAATAAGAAAATGATATCTTTAGGAAGAAATCACAATTATTCTGAAAACACATTAAGTTTACACTTTCAAGTTTCAAACTCTTCTAGTACTGAATGTTTGCCATTTAATTTGTTACTTGGTGTATACTGGAAAGAATTTAAATTTCAAAGATGCATTTTATTCTGAGAAACAATGCTCTGTGATTTCTACAGTGTCTATTGCTGAGTCAATGAAATATTCACAAATCTAAAAGCCTCATGGCTGCTATGTAACAGTTTAGGAGATTCATGGCATGGATGTGAGAATTTCTCAAGCTCTCAGCTGATGCAGTTCTCAGAGCACAGTGACTGGGTCTCTGTTCAGACTCTCCACCTGGGTCCTAACTTCCCTACACATGAGATACAGTCTGGAATTGCTCTCTCTGAGAGCTCAATTCTGTAATACTGCATACATTTCATAGCAAGTGAAGTGCCTGGGAGCATGCAGTTGCTGGCACTTCGGATTTTGGAACTAAGCCAAAAAGCCCTTATTAAAAATCCTTGTGAGGAACTGTCTTCAGATTGTATGGTGTGCAATGCAAACTAATCATGCTGTCTTTACTCAGGCCAATAATCTGAGAACAGGACATTCTCTTAAAGCAAATTAAAGCAACTTGCTTCTCACAGTAAGTGGAAAGAAGATTGTTTTATTCATTCAATTAATAATTTATGGGGCCTGAAACTTGAATGATGAAAAAGAATCAGACATAGATCACTAGTGTGCAAGTTGCAACAATGAAGAAACTCAGAGGAAGGACAGGATATTATTTAAAAGACGGTACTAGGAGGCCGGGAGTTTGGCCTAGTGGTAGAGTGTTTGCCTAGGATTTTCGAAGACCCGGACTCGATTCCTTAGTACCACATACATAGAAAAAATCTGGAAGTGGTGCTGTGGCTCAAGTGGTAGAGCTCTAGCTTTGAGAAAGCCCAAGGAGAGTGCTCAGGCTCTGAGCTCAAGTCAAGGATTGGCAAAAAAAAATAGGAGAACATACTAAGGCTAAATATTTTTATGTTTGCCCTCTTCTAATTTCAGAAGTCAGAAAATAGAACAGGACTATGTTTGTATAGACTTTTGGTTCTAATAATGGACAGAAAAATGCCTGTGACTGACTTCTCTGCTTCAATGCTACCTGATATAAAACCTAACAGCAAAGAGCACAAGAAAGTAAAAAGAATGATAGATATGAGAAAAATTAAGATTAATCCACTCTCATACATTTTAAAGAGTAACTGAATATAGCCTCTTCCATGAAGCATGTTAAAAAATGCCTTCTTCTGGCATTGTCTTTACTATGAGTAAGCTGTAGGGAATAGAAGAGCTGGGACAGTTCTATTTGATAATAATCTCACTTCCCTGACATGGATGCCAAGAACGTGGATTACTGGATAAAACCAGTGTTTTATATATCCACAAGAGCTTTGCCAATTTACATTCACACAAACAGCAAAGAATAGAAAAGTATGTTTTCCCTACTTCTGATCCAGGACTTTATCTTTTATTCATTGGAATTGTTTGGTCTGGCTTCCTACATTTCTTTAGTAATACAAAGAACCAAAAATATTGTGTATATTAATGGGAAGGTAGCCACAAATTTCTAAACAGTCTCTAGAAGAAGATGGGTTCTTTTTGATATGACTTCAGATCTGGCCATGGTCAGGCGAAATTTGAAGTCTGTCTCACCAATGTCCATGTCTTTAGCTAATGTCACAGACAACCTAGTCTCTCTGTCTGTAATTTTTACTTTCTTTATGAAGAAGTTCAGTTTTTACAAGATGATATATCTCACTGATAAACCTGACACTGGGCACCAAGACAAAATCCTATGTTAGAGATTCTACTGTGCTCCTGAGCTTATAAAGTCTTTCTTATTAGAATCAGGATGAGAGAAGCAGTCAGTCAGCTTCCTGAACTACAGCGGTTCAAATGGTGCATGCTATTGACCTGAAGGTAGAAGTCTAGTGCTTTCCTTGTGGCCATCCTGGTACTGTTTTCTTTATTTTTAATATTTTTTACCCTTTTTATAATGTTTTCTTTTTTGGGCTTGAACTTAAGGTCTGAGCACTGTCCTTGGGCTTTTCTTCAAAGCTAGGGCTCTACCACTTGAGCCACAGCACCATTTCCAACTTTTCTCTATATGTGGCACCTAGGAATCAAACTTCGGTCTTCCTGCATGCTAGGCAAGCATTTTACCACTAAGACAAACTCCCAGCCCCATATCGTATTTTCTTATCATAACTTGTACAAAGGAGTTGCCACAGTGAATACGATAAACACAGTGCCTCTTGAGCTATGTAATGTTCGATATTCTTATCCACCCATTACCACCTTGTCCTTTCCCTCATTTTTGTTATTTTTTTGTAGTTTTTTTGTTTTGTTTTGTTTTTGTTTTGTTTTTTTTGCCAGTCCTGGGCTTGGGCTCTGGGCCTCACTACTGTTCTTTTACTTTCTCAAGGCTAGCACTCTACCACTTGAGCCTCAGCACCACTTCTGGATTTTTCTATGTATGTGGTACCCAGGAATCGAACCAGAGTCTTTGTGCATGCTAGGCAAGCACTCTACCACCAGGCCAAACTCCCAGCCCTATTTTTTTGTAGTTTATGTGCTGAATTTTTTCCAATTAGCAAATGAGTTTATGGATACAATGAATCTTGACCTGTGTCATCACTTCATTATCTTTACTCTCCTTCAACATATCCCTTTCCTTATTTTTCTCGATACTTTGGTATATAAAATGAATTCTTGCCTGCATTCTCCCCATTTTGCCCTTCATCATTTGAGCCCTGTCAGTTTGGCCCAACCCTACTTGCTGCTTTGGCTTCTGACACAGCCTTGGGACTTTTCTAAGAGCTTAGTTGCATAGCATTGCAGGCATGTGACGGGGGTGGGGTCAGGTGGAAAGAAGGCATGTCAAAGCTTTCCTTTTTGATTTAGCTACAAGTTCTTCATTCTTGTGATTCTCTACCTGTGTACATCTTCCTTGTTTTCAATCTCTTGGAGTGAAGTGTGTGTTAGAACACTAAATCTCTGTTTGGTTAGAGACAGCTAGGGTGAGTTGTTATTATTTCACCCTCATCTTTTGCTCTCCCTCACTTTTAGTTTTCTTAAACACTCCTGCACTACACTTGTACTAAACCACTAATAACAAACTTTATTGGATAGATATTTTCTAACATTTCTAGTTTAGTATTATAAGAAGAAAAAAACCAATTTTCAATTTTTTGGACAGTTTTTAAGGTTTCTAGGGCGTGGACAAACTTAGGAGCAAGTCTACTACATCATGCTTGTCACTTGATATTGTCAAAAATATAATCTCTCTAGATCTCTACTACCTTCACTGTGTGACTTCAAACTGCTATGAAATTCCTGTGCTATCACATTATCTATAGGCGTATGTTTCTAGAATTCTGTTCTATTTCTTATATTTATCATCTACTGTCTTACTGTAAGCACCACTTTTTAAAATACATGAACTTTATTGCAAATCTCTGCTAGGAAAGCCCAAGGTTTCTACTGATGATGACAAATGAGGGAAACCATTGAGCCTAAGTTCCTTTGAGTCTGGCTTACTTCACTTAATATGATCTTTTCTAAGTCTCTCCATTTCCTTACAAATGGGGCGATGTCATTCTTTCTGACAGCAGCACAGAATTCCATTGTGTAGAAATACCACAACTTGTTGATCCACTCATCAACTGAGGGACATCTAGGTTGGATCCATATCTTTGCTATGGTGAATAGTGCTGCAATGAACATTGTTGTGCTGGTGGATTTAATATGTCTTTGTTTCTGGATGATTGAAAACCTTGATACAAAAGGCCATATAGTAGGACGCTAAATGAAAGGATCTCTAGAATATAGAAACATAAGCCATATAATGAATGATTGTTGTTCTTACGGTACTATGTTATCTCTCATCTCTTTTGCTGTCCCTTGGTTATCTCATATTGTTACAGTATTTCACTTTGTTACCTGATATATCGGATATATTTGTATTTGGTTATTTGAAATTGGATAGGGAAGGGGGGAAAACAAGATGAGGGGTGGGAGTGGGGGGGAGGGAAATGCGGACCAAGACATGTGAAAGGATATCAATGTATGGGAATTAATGCACCATCTATCTGGCAAATATCATATAACCCTTCTATTAATTACAATAAAAATATATGAAAAAATAAAATATATGAACTTTTTAAGCTTATAATGGCTATAAATAAGGGATTTTATTTTTATTTTTCATACATTTACATTTATGTTCTAATCAACCTCACTCTCTTGTATTGCTCTCATCTTATCTATTCTCATCTCTGATAGAATACAAGGAGATATTTCAATTTTCTTTTATTTGGACAAATGCACTACTCTGTGTTTTGGGATTTGGTCTATGTCATTTCTAAGGTATAACATTGGAGAATGAAATAATTTGTATAATACAATAATCTTTGACTTTCATCCATTTTTCTACTTTATATTCAAGCTCTGATACTCTATTTTCAACTCTGTCTATAAAGGAAAAAAAATACGATTGTTTAGAAAATGTTATGAATTCAGAATGTATTTGATCAACTAACAAGAGAATACTAAGAGTTCACTGAGTTAAAATGGGTAATAAAGCCAGGCACTGATAGCTCATGCTTTCCATCCTAGCAACTCAGGAGGCTGAGATCTGAGGATTTTAGTTCAAAGCCTGCCTCAGTGGGAAAGTTCATGAGACTGTTATCTCTTATTACCTACTAAAATCAAAAGCCAAATGCATTCCTATTGCCCATATGAATAAAGCACTAGTCTTGAGTTAAGCTAAGGGGGATTACATGTTTTTTTTAAATACTTAATGGTAGATAGAATGAGTCTACAGATATATAAGAAAACACTGGGCTGGTATTTAAGAAATTCTAAACAAATTAACTGAATTAAAATAGATATCATGGAGATTTTACATATTACAAATATTTAGAAAGTCTTCTATCTGGCAAATATCATGTTACCCTTTTATTAAATACAATAAAAAATTTAAAAAAAGAACTTAAAAAAAAGAAAGTCTAACTCAAAGACCAGCAAAATAAGAACCAAGAGAAAGAGATGGGGGAACAAAAAGGACAATGTAACGAAAAAATACATTTCATATAACACAAAATTTAGAAATGTCAGGGAAGAGGCGTGTTGAAGGGGAATGAGATAGTTGAACGGGGTGACACAGATCAAGATACACTATATTCATGAACTGCTTTGTTAAATGACACCTCCCTTACACAACTACTTAAAGGTATAAATTAATTTAAAGAAAGGAGAAAAAAGCTAAATGATGATGTCCTTTCCATAATTTCAAGCCCCAATACAAGAACGAATGAAGGGGAATTTGATCAAGCACAATGCAGAATATACATGCATACCCATATAATTGACATACATTTATTATTAACATGGACATCAAACAAAATTATAGCAACTAAGATTCCCTTATGGCCTTCCTGTTACTACTCAACACATTTTCTTTTTTTCTTTCTCTTTCTTTTTTTTTTTTTTGGTGGGTCACAGGACTTTAACTTGGCCTGGATGTTGTCCCATACCTCTTCACCTCAAGGCTACTGCTCTACCCTTGAGCCAAGCCCCACTTCCCATTTTCTAAAGGTTAATTGGAGATAAGAGTCTCAGGTCCTTTTGTGCCCGAGCTGGCTTTGAACCTTGATCCTCAGATCTCTGCCTCCTGTATAGCTAGGATTACAGGAGTAAGCCACCACGTCAGGTTAAATTCTCTTTTTTTCTGTATAGTGTCTCCTTTGGCATTTGCATCCTCAGGTATGACAGATGAAATAATCAGTAGTATTGATAGCAAATCTTTCATGTCATCTAACACACTTATCTGTACCAACTCTTGTGGTCAATGTGATCCCTATTGCATTATTACGTCAATATATCTTTGTGAAATGACTCACTTGGGAAAATTAGGTGAAAGAAAAGGAAAATAGAATTTTGATCTTCTTGGTCACCAGTCAACTGGACAGTCTTACAGAACTGCTTGTAAGAAGAGATGTCAACCTACAAGAAAATGTCTGGCTTCTATTATTTATGTAGGATTAGCTAATAGTTTTGTTTGTTTTTTTAATGACTGAAGCCTGGCACAGGGGCTCATGCCTGTAATCCTAGCTACACAAGAGGTTGAGATCTGAGGATCACTATTCAAAGCCAGCAGGGGCACCAAAGACTGTGAGACTCTTATCTCCAATTAACCACTGGAAAACGGAAAGTGGTGCTGTTGTTTAAGAGGTAGGATGATAGCCTTGAGCTGAAGAACTCAGGGAGAGTGCCCAGGCCCAGGGGACTGACAAAAATCAAATAATAGGTGATTTTTATTATTTCCTTGCACAGCATTTAGAAATATTTCTTGCACAAAATTAGCCTTTCTTTACAGATGTTATATACCTCAGTTCCTCAATTAATAAATCTATTTGTTATCTTTTCTATGCCTGGAGCATTTCTGTATGGATTGCAATGCAAAGTAAAAACTCTTTACTCAGAAAATAACGTGGGATCTTATTCCACTAGACATTGCTTTATAATATGCACTTGCTGAGATTTTTTGACGATTACAGGGAAAATGATTCATAAAGTGAACTACCTAATACTGCATGCTTACTTTGCAGCACACACAGAAACTTGGGTATTTGTTAATATTAAAAATATTATTAGGAAAATAATCTCTCTAACCATGTTACTTTTCTGAAATTTAACAGAAAGTAGTTAAGCCTGGATTGAAACCCATTTAAATATCATAATATTATAGAAGACAGCCAAGTCTGTATTGCTCCATGAGGTAAAATAATTTCTGGAAGAGGAAACTTGAGAACCAATAGCAAATGTGACATACAAGCAGAGTTTGCAGAAGTTAGACCCTCAAGTCCAACTTTTTAAGCTAAATTCGTAAAGATTGAGTGATTCCAGCCTATAAACATAATCCTCATCCTGGAGAAAGAAAGTCAAGAAAAATAATCTTTCCCTTTGAGAAGCAGCTCAGATATTATATTAAGCTCATAAGAAATGACTTTCAAAAGTCATTTCTCGAAAGTATAAATGTAAATGCTGATAAATGAATATGTAATCTTGTGATTTCAATGATCAAAAAGACATTATTTTGATGCAATTATGTAGCAAATGAAAATATATTCTTTCTGAGAGGAATGTATAAATCATTGAATCACATACAATAAGTATTTGAGTAAAATCACTTAATGCTAAAGTTTAAAAATATTTCATGATAAAGTTAACTTTAAAAAATATCATTCTGGGCAATGTGGTGTTTACAGGCTTTACTTGAAAAGATATTTTCTAGAAATTTATATAGATTGCATGTTGTTTAAAGAAATAAATGCCATATTTAATATCCCATAATTAATATCTTAATATTAAATAATATTCTAATTGATAGAAATGAAGATTTCTCCTCCACCCTATGTTTTTACTGGTTCAGATTGGCCTGGGGCTACCTTAAGGGTGTTGTAAGCGAAACTAAGCCAAAAGTACATATTCCCAAAGGTAGATATCAAAAAAGTATCAGGAAGCAGTAAGAAAAGTAATTTGGGGAATCGACTCAGAATATTAGAAAGCAGTAAGGTAAATACCCTCAGGCCATCATTCCTCTTTTGACAGAATGACTGAAGAAGGCCAAACACACACTCAACCAGAGTTTTTCCACTGGTATTATTTAGACACCAGTTCACCAGTGAATCACAATCCCCAAAGGATTCCAGGGCTCCCACATATATACATTAGGAATACTATTTGATTTAGAATAAAATTGCTTTGCATTTTAGAAGTTATGTATTTGAGTATATTGAAAATAAAATCAGTATACCATTATGAATTTTTTCATATATTTTTATTGTAATTAATAGAAGGGTTACATGATATTTGCCAGATAGAAGGTGCATTAATTCACATACATTGTTACCCTTTCACATGTCTTGGTCCCCATTTCCCTCCCCCCCACCCCTACCCGTCACCTTGTTTTCCCCCCTTCCCTATCCAATTTCAAATAACCAAATACAAATATATCCTATATATCAGATAACAAAGTGAGATACTGTAACAATATGAGATAACCAAGGGACAGCAAAAGAGATGAGAGATAACATAGTACCTTAAGGACAACAATCATTCATTATATGGCTTTTGTTTCTATATCCTAGGGGTACTTTCATTTAGCATCATACTATATGGCCTTATGTATCAAGGATATCATATTTATCATTTTCTAATTGTACTTTTATTCCAACATCTTACCTGCCATTTGAAATCTATATTTCTATTGTAAATTATTATAATATTTTCTATTAATAAATAATTTATGACAAAATGTCCTACTATTAAAAAGCCAGGGCAGGGCTTATTGGTGTATAGAAAGAAGGGGATGATTGATCTCTTAGGCAAGCAAGGCAGTCTTTCATGAGAATTTCTTTGCTTCTCTTTCTAATATAGTTCTCGAATCAACAATCTTGATTATGGCAAAATCTAAAGGAACTGCTGCTTTTCCTAGTCGTTCCTGTTGGATTTGTTCCAATTGGAAAACTAAGCATGCACTTTAGATTTAGAAAAAGAAAGTATGGAAGTAGTAGCTGTTCAATCTGAGAAAGGCATAGTTCAAGTAAGATAAAAAAAATATACCACGAGAACTAATCAGTTTATAAGTGTGATGTTTATAAAATTTGGTGAAACCAAAGGCTGATACAAGTTGACCAAAGCAGACTATAACCCGTGGCAAAATACAACTTCTTGATTCCATGTAGTCAAAATTAATTAGCAATTCTCTAGAACACAAAACATAATAGGAAATCCTTTACATGTCTTATACTTATCACAAGTGGCAATATTTCTCCCACAGGCCCTGATCAGATTACACATCCTCAATCGTCCACTTTTCATATAGGTTTTAATTATTAAAGATAGAGAGCATTCAAGACAATAGAATAGCACAAAGACAATTGAAGCAAATATAAACAATTTATGAAAGAATTTATGAAAGAATAATAAAAGCCTGATCTGGTACTAGAAACATTTCAAAGAACCTCATTCCTAAAATAATGAAAGAAACTTGAAGCTAATGTGCTTCTGAGAAATATTTTAGCTCAATTCAGAATGAACTTGTCTTTCAGAGAGGAACAAGAGTCTTTAATCATACAGATTGTGACTAAACTGAATGTTGGTCCAACACGTGACACGCTTCTGGTGAATTTCAATGAAATTCTAACACTGCCAATGACCTCTAAATAAATATAAAAGGATCTTCCACTTGGTAATTAAATTGGTTTGCTAGTCACCATATAATGCAGTTATAATAAAAGGAACTTACTTAGAAAGGGTTTAGGTTAGTGTTTGTAATTTGGAAGAGTATCTAAGGAAGCAGATCTTGACATTTGATTGAATACCATTAAGAAAAGGAACAATTTTGTGACTGGGCATTTTAATAAATCATACCTGTCTGGAAAGAAACAAGGTGAGATTAAATCTGTAATTTGTAAAACAGCAAAAGTCATTTATTTGGATATGTTATATTAGCATACAGAAAATTGTAGCACTTTTTGGCTTGAACAATATATTGCAATTCTGTTCAGATATATTTAGAGAAGTCTTTCTGTCTTGATCCAGAGTGGTCCTCTTGTCTTAATGTCCTTTAAGAGAATATTAAGGTTGGCAGTAAATAGCAAACTATGTAGCAGTAACATGCAAGGATCATATCTCATCAGATACCACTGTCGGCTTTCTCTTCTTATCCTAATCTAGATCACTTTTCCTAGGATCCGAAGCAAATTTAGCTTGCAAAATGGTGAATCTTTCTATCATGAGAAACTAATTTGTTATAAGTAAAAATAAAACCCATGTCACAGTTGTGTGATTAAATTACCCAGACCTATCTCAAATTGGCTCATATATGCAGGAATGACAGTAGAGAAAGAGAAGTATACATTAAGATGTTCCTAAGTATAGTTTTTTCATAAATAGCTCTAACAGGCCTCTTTAAGAACCTATTGTGAGCTTGATTTCTAGTTAAAAGCATCTAAATGAGAACAATACTCCAATTTTACTCAGCACAGAAAAGTTCTATAATTTGCTGAAGAGATAATAGAAATGTTGCACAGATAAACCTAAAGCTTATAAAAGAATCTGTTTACCATTGGCCTAATAATAAGTCAGCTTCTTTCAGCCTTTTCATATGCAGCTAATTTCTGGAACTGGAAAACAAGTCTATGAGTCAGGAGTTTGAAGCTAGTTGAATGCATTTACTCAACAATGCATCAACAACTTAAAAAACTTGATCCAAAAAAAACCCTTAATCCTGTTTTTTGTTTGTTTTGTAATATTGAGGGTAGACTCAGTGTCTCATTTTCAGCTTTCACCATACCATTTGAGCCATGCCTCAACCCCTATTTGTACTGGTTATTTTGAAATCAGAGTCTTAAATTTTTCTGTCCTGGCTGTCCTTGAATGTTGATTCATCAGAGCTCACCTTCATGAATATCTAGAATGTATAGGCAAAAGCCATGAGTGTCTGGCTTTAACTGTGGATTCTTTCTTCTTATAGTAAGCCACATTCTCAAATCCCATCTGCTTGTTCTTGGTCTTAGCTGTTGTAATGCTGATTGTTGAAATATCACTTTTTCTCACCAGGTTATTCAAGACCGGGGCCACTATGACTCCTCTTGGTTGCCTTTTTAGGTTAGTTTTTCACTTGAAGCATTCATGAGACCAGAAGAGGGATAAAGCTCATAGTAGCAACAGAAAAATGAGAATGTTATAGAATGATGTGAAAGGAGGGGCCCCAGGAGCAAGATGAGAATAGAGCTTAATACTTTAGAAGATTATTAAAATAATTACTTTTCAAATGCTTTTTCACTTAATTTATCTCACATAAAAATTATCTGGTTTATGTAATGCCTGAGATTCTAATGTTTCGTGTTCTCTACTTACCTCTACTGTAATGTAGAATCAGTACTTTTCTTTTGTTGCATTTGTATTCAATTAAAGTAATTCATTACTCAAGATTCTATGGTTGGATCAAGACTATGTGGTATTTATGCACAATGGAATTCTATGCTGCTGTCAGAAAGAATGACATCGCCCCATTCATGAGGAAATGGAAAGGCTTTGGAAAAATCATATTAAGTGAAGTAAGCCAGTCGCAAAGTAACATAGGCTCAGTGGGTTCCCTCATTTGTGCGAATTAGTACACACCTAGGACTCTCCTAGCAGAGGAATACAATAGCTCAAAACTTAGGAATATCAGGTCATATAGGATGAGACTAAATGAAAGGATCTCTAGGATATGGAAACAAGGGCTTTATCTTCTATGATTGTTGTTCTTAATATACAATGTTATTTATCTTCTTTTTTTTGTCCTTTGGTTAATCTCATATCGTTACTATACCTGACTTTGTTACCTGGTATATTGTATATATGTTTGTTTGTTTATTTGAAATAGGAAAGAAAGAGGGAAAACAAGAGATTAGGAGGGATGAGGGAAGGGGAATGGGGACAAAAAAATATGAGAAGGGGTTTCAGTGTTTGAGAAGTAATGCACCTACTTCCTGACATATGTAACTGTAACCCCTCTATACATTACCCCAATAATAAACAATAAAATAAAATAAAATAAAAAAGATTCTTTTGGTTGCAAATGACAAATCAACTCTAACTATATTAAGCCGGTAATGTGGGTTTCATTTGTTCTTGAAACCAGGAATAAATGACAGGCTTTGCCTGAGTACATTGGAGAACTTATGCACATTTTCTCCTTAAATCTTCTTTCATTTGTAGATATAAAGGAAAATAAAACTTCCAGGGTAACTTGACATTCTAATTTTTAATAACACAGTTGGCAGCACATTGCTGAACACTGTGTATGACTTTAAGCCTACCAAGTATGTTCCTCTTTTCCATCAAAATTAAAATTAAATGCAATAGTAAGAAATAGTAAAAATGTGAAATGATCCTACATGCAAACCATTTCATTTGGGATTTGTAGTAGCCATGGTAAACTTGTGCAGCTGCCATCGCATATTTGTGCAATTATTGTCATCTCTCTGGGATTTCAGCTGTGTTTGGCCAATTTGTTCCATTCTGATTTAATGTAATGCTGTGTATCTACTAGGTGTAGATATTTTAAACCACAGACCTCAAACCCTCCTACACATATACATACCTTTCAAAACATGTATTCAATCTTGAGTGATTGCATCAATTAACTGGGAACAGGCTGAATTTAAAATGAATAGGGAGCATTATAACCACTCAACTATTTATTTCTAGGAAAGAAGAAACAAAATATAGTTTTATCAAAACAAATTTTACAGGGAAGAGATGAAAGAAAAGTAGATGTTTATAAGAGTGCTTTGAATCTGTGATGGAAAATGCCACCCATTTACAGTAAACACTGCATGCCCTCCTTGGAGCAAAAGATTCCATCCTGGATCCACTGGGAAATAAACAGCTTGTTTATGGAACAATATACTCCACAAGGAATACAGGTGTCTATATGTGAGATAAGAAAACAGTTTCAAAAACTGATGCCATAAATGAATGGTGACTATATTTTGTCAAAGTAAGGTTCTCTTAGGATAAGATATGGTGTACTAAAGAAAATGAAAATGGCTTCTATAAGCTGCTTCTCTCTCTCTCTTTTTTTTTAAATGGGGAGCTTGAAATTTAGGCCAACTGTACCTGAGCACATTTTGCTCGATGCTACTGCTCTACCATATTTAGCCATAGCTCCACTTTTGATTTTCTGGTGATTTATTGAAGATAAGAGTCTCATGGACTTATGCTTTGAATTGCAATCCTCAGATCTCAGCTGCTTGAATAGCTAGATTTACAAGCATCAGTCAACAGCACCTGCCATAATTTCTATGTTTTTAAACCACTCAGCTTAGTGTCTCAATTCTAGCCACCAAATCTAGATCCTAAACAATAGGACCATTCACTGCATGAGTATTCTCTTCTAAAATATAAAACGTAAAATAATCTTTTACGCATATAGCCACATTGGTCTCTCTGATTCTGCGACTCTCTCTGGGTCAGGACAGACACATTGTATCACTGCAGCTTTTGCAGAGGATGTTCCTTCACTCTGGATGCTTTCTCCTTCATATATTCCCATAATTTATCCCAAGTAATGGGGATGAGGAAAGGTGATTAACCGGTAGTTCAAAACTGGTGCTGATGAAAGGGCATAATACTAATGTTGACCAAGCAAAGAAATTAATCTGCTCATTGTAAGTTAAGTAATAGAGCTCATTGCAAATCATTTCTTAGCTCCAGAAGCACGTAAAGGATGTATATATGTATGTAATTGAGAGAGTATTGTGGGAAGAAGTTTTATGTTTTTCTTATTTTTTAGTTATATTTTCATTATTAAGTAGTTGTGCAAAAGGATTATAATTTCTAGTCAGGTTATGAGTATGTAATGCCTTGATCACTATCACCCTTCCTTCATTCCTTCTCATTTTCTCCTTTCTTTCCCCAACCACAAGTTACATAGTTCATTTTTATATAATGTATATTGAATATTATGACTCTATTTGCTCATCCTTCTTCCCTCCTTTGCTGCGCCCTCCTTTTTGTCTCCTTCCAAAATATGTTTCTATTACCTGATATTTTTTTTGATAAATAGTACTTCAGTTGTTCAGAAAAGTCACACTTTTGGATTTGTTCCCAATATATACTCTCCTATAGTCAGTTTGTTTGTATGGAAATGCACAGAGCCCTAGGTGCCTTACAACAATTCAATTGATCACAAAAATCAGGTACATAACTATAATGGTATTTTACTCATCCATTAGAAAAAAATATAATATATTATTTGCTGTGTAATGGATAGATCTAGAACAAATCATGTTAAGTGAAGTAAGCCAGGCTCAGAGATACAAATGGAGCATGTTTGTTTTTTCCTCTGGTATACGGATGCTAGATCTAAAATACATGTAGTCATGATAACATATATAGGGCTCTATGAATTTTTCTTGTTTTAAATAGCTAATAATAATGGGAAGGCATAGGGTAACAGAAAAGAAGTGATTATGCTGTGGACATTGTCTTAGTAGAGAGTCTCTTTAGATTGATCTTCCCTCCATAAGGGTCAGTTAAGCACACAACAAAAATTAAGTACATGACCAACAAAAAATATAGCCATTGTTTTATAGTACTAGGGACTTAATGCTTTACATAAAATAGATTCTCTCTATTACGATGTAATGACATTCCTTGTCTCCATACTTATTTTAGTGAAAAGTCTATTTTATCATATAGCAGTATAGCTAGTCTTTTGTTCTTATAGGGTGCATTTATATGGAAGATCATTTTCAATCTCTTCACTCAGTTTGTTTTTATCTTTGACTGTGAGGTGTGTCTCCTGAAGATAACAAATGGATATACCTTATTTTTTTATTCAATCTGATATTTTTTCCTATTGATTGGGGAATTCAGTCTGTTAATGTTTAGACTAATTATAGATAGATCTGTCTGGTTTCCTGCCATTCTCTTGATTTCCTGTATATTACTTCTTTTCATTTACTATGCTTATTAAATTAGTCTTCGGTGTTTTTTGTCTAATGTGTTACTTTGGTTTTGATTTTTTCTTTTCACAAGTCCTGGGGAGTGAACTCAGGGCCTGAACACTGACCTTGGACTTTCCTCAAGATTAGTGCTACCGCTTGGGCCACAGCACCACCACTTCCAACTTTTCTATGTGTGTGATATGGAGGAATCGAACCTGGATCTTTATGCATGCAGGAAATCACTCTACCATTAGGCCAAACTCCCAGCAATTGATTTTGACTTTTTAAGGGGAATGATTCAAGAAGAAGAAATCACAGTGATTAGTATCTGCACACCAAAAAAGGGAGCACCTAAATATGTAAAACCTTTTGTGTTTATGGAACAGGATAGACCCCAATATAATAATAATGGAAGAGTTTAATACCCCACCCCCCTCACCAAAGGACAAGCCAACCAAACAAAAGATAAGCAAAGAAGTTTCTTAACTAATTGAAACATTGACTCAAATGACTTAGTCATCTACAGAATTTTTCACCCACCAAGGTCCCAATTCACATTCTTCTCAGCTACCAATGTAATATTCTTCAAAACAGATCACATCACAGGGCACAAAAAATCCAAGCAATTGCAAGAGGAGTAGACTGACATAACTCCTTGTACCTTATCTAACCACAGTGGAATCAAACTAATTCTCAACAACAAA
The DNA here is from genome assembly GCF_031878675.1 of Megascapheus bottae. NCBI lineage: Eukaryota > Metazoa > Chordata > Mammalia > Rodentia > Geomyidae > Megascapheus > Megascapheus bottae. Next base: position 100,182,427 of record NC_143547.1, on the reverse strand, counting down.
AAATCTGCAGAAATCACTCAAATACATGGAAGCTGAAAAACACATTACTGAATAACTCTTGGGTCACAGAAGAAATTAAGGAAGAAATTAGAAAGTCCTTACAATTCAATGACAATGGAAATACATCATAATGGAATCTTGGAAACAGCAAAAGTAGTGTTTAAGGAAAGTTTAGAGCTGTAAGCACACACATGAAACTGAAACAACTCAAGTAAATAACCTCATGTTGCAATTAAAATTGCTAGAAAAGGGCAGGGAGTTGGGCCTGGTGGTAGAGTGCTTGCCTAACATGCATGAAGACCTAGATTCAATTCCTCAGTACCACATACATAGAAAAAAGCTGGAAGTGGTGCCGAGGCTGAAGTGGTAGAGCTCTAGCCTTGAGAAAGTCCAAGGACAGTTCAGGCCCTGAGTTCAAGCCCAGGACTGGCAAAAAAACCCTGCTAGAAAAACAAGAAAAAATCAAACCTAATACTACTAAAGATAGTAAATGTTACAGTAAATTTTATGTATTTCAAATACTTAAATAGCTATACACAAAACCAATGAAACAAAAGTCTGTTTTGGAAAAATATCAATAAATTGATATACCACTTGCAAAATTATTTTTATTAAAGAATTTATTAACATTGATTTTTACATCATATTTCAAATAACGTGTTTAACAAACAAGTATTCAAGAAGGTAATCTCTATATACAATCACTGGCACTTAGATTTTAGAACATAATGAAAATTAGGCTGAGGGTTTTTATGTCATAGATACATATTAATCTCTGTAATAAAACATTATGTCTATAGAGTAATAGGTATTTATGTCTATATAGTTGTGTTTATATTTCTAATACCATGTACATAGCATTGGGTGAGCAAATTTTGAGTCCTCGCTTTTGTACTGTTTGCATCTATTTTTTAAAAAAAGCAGAACTTTAAATCAGTAAGATCAGAGATGCCACAGGAAACATCAAAGAAACATCAATGATTATAAAGGGGTGCTTTCCAGGCCTCTACTCACTAAAGAAGGAAAACTTAGCATAAATGGATGAAGTGTTAGAAACAAACTGCCTAAACTGAACCAAGAAGATATAAATGAGGTAATTAATCCAACAACATGCAGTGAGACAGAGGACATAATCATAAGTCTTCCAAAAAGGAAAAGCCAACATGTGGATGGATTTGTCACTGAATTTTATAAGACTTTTGAAGTTGGACTAATATCAATACATCTCAAGCTTTTCTGTGAAATAGAAACAGAGGTATCTATCTTGAGCATTTGCTATGAAACCAATATCACACACATCCCAAACCAGGTATGGTTCCAAAAAAAATATTGAAAGAAAGAACTACAGACCATTTTCTATGGTGAACATATCTGCAAAACTCTTCAATAAAATATTCTCCAACAGAAACCTAAAACATAAAATAGTATGACCAAATACACTCATTTAATGTACATAAGTCAATAAGTGTAATTCACCATGTCAACAGAGCCAAGGACAACACCAAATAATTATCTCAATAGCTGCAGAAGAAGCCTTTCACAAAATATAACATACATTCATGTTAAAAGCTTCAGAGAATCAAGGAATAGGAGGATAATTCCTCAGAATAATAAAGTCTATATATGATAGACAAATATCCAACATCATGCTAAATGAAGAAAACCTAAAATAATTTCCCCTAAAATCAGAAATAAGGCAAGGATGTCCATTCTCGATATAGATGTGGAACTCTTAACCAGAGCAATAAGGTAGGAAAATGACATAAAAGGGATTCACATAGAGAATGCAATTTATCCCTATTAACCTATCCCTATTTGCAAATTACATGATCTTATACCTAAAGGACCCAAAAAGCTACACTCTCTAACTCCTGGTGATGCTTAAGTACTTTGGCAAATCAGAGACATATAACATTAGCCCACAAAAACCTGTATCCTTTCTCTATGCCAACAGTGTATAAGCGGAAGGGGAAATTATGAAAAGAACTAGTGGCCATATTGGAACAATTGCAGTAGCATTCCATAAGCAAAATTATGAATTATTTATTTCAGATATTTTCAATTTTATATCTTAGATTACAGTTGACAATGTCTAATTGAAAGGGGTAAAATTGATCAAGATATATTTTACATATGAACTGCTTTGTTAAATGGCTACTCTTTTGTGCAAATACTTAAAGATAATAAAATAAAACCTAAACCATTAAAAAGAATCACAAAGGGGCCGGGAGTCTGGCCTAGTGGTAGAGTGCTTGCCTAGCATGCATGAAGACCCGGGTTCGATTCCTCGGTACCACATACATAGCAAAAAGCCGGGAGTGGTGCTGAGGCTCAAGTGGTAGAGCTCTAGCCTTGAGAAAGTCCAAGGACAGTGCTCAGGCCCTGAGGCCAAGCCCAGGACTGGCCAAAAAAAAAAGTAACAAGAATCGCAAGAAAGCATTACAGAGTTTTTAAAAACAACAAAAATGCAAACATTCAAACGAGATTAGGTAAACTATTCTAACGGTGAATTTGAAATCTAGTTTTCCAACCAGATATTGCTTGTGGAATTTAATACTGCTCTATCTATTCAATTCCCTACTAGAAAGTGCCTCTTTAGTTTCCCACAGATACCACAATATTTCAACAAATCTGCTATTTAGCAATTTTCCCCCTTCCAGTGCTCAAAATCCTCCAACCGCTTTCCATTTCACTCACATTAATGCTTACAAACTTTACATAGTCTCCAATATGAAAAAAACCTAGCCTCAGAGTACAAGCCCTCTATCATTTATGCAGACCCTCTTTGCTGGTTCTCTGCTCAACACAACATACTTTTCTGACTTTCTTCAAATTTCTTCAATCCCTCAAATCCTGGACTTCAATGTGCATCGTGTCTTTGGAATTATGCTACATTGCTTTGTTTCTTGCTATTCTTTAATTTCTTCACCAAGGGATTATATTCCATTACTGTATATTCTTCTGCATTGGGATCCTAACAATTTTTGTTATTGATTGGCCTGTTGGGTATATAGTAAACTGGTTAAACTTAGAAAAATGTCCATGCTTTCTGTTTAAATACAGTAACCAATTGCCTTATGTAATATCTGGCCTATAGAATAATTGCTACTTAAAAATGCAAAAATAGAAGTGATCCTGGACAAAAATTTATGCAAAGAAAGCTACAAAATTCATACACACACAAAGATAGATAGATAGACAGATACATACAAATCTTAATCATAGTGACTTATGCAGAGCTAAAAAGCAAAGAAAATTTTAAATATTAATCAAGAGAAATATAAATATATATACCAGGATATATCCATATGCATCAATAGTACACAGACCCTGTAAAGACGTTTGGCTTTCAAAACATTCTGAAATGATAATACAAACTATCATAGAGATGATGTACAGAGGGACTACAACTATATGAGTCAGAAAATGAGTACATTTCCTTTCATACAATGTCCTCTGTTGTTCATTCTCTGCCAGTCCCTCCTTCCCATCTCTACCCATGAGTTCTATAATTCACTTCTGTCAATATCCAGTAAGCTGCACTTTTTCGCCTTTTCCCCTCGAATTCTGTACCTTTCCCTCGCCCTCTCAAAGGTAGGCATGAATATACTGCTCGTAAAGAAGACAATTATCAAATCTTAAAAAAAATAGAAAGAAAGGAATTCATTTCAGTGTGTTTATTACTTTATATAAATGTGAAAAGGCACTTAGGCATGGGGCCTTTGTGTTTTAAATGTTTTTGAAACAGATAATAAGGCTTCTATCTTGTGTGGAAACTTTATTATACTTTACAATTTATAAAATGTAAATGGTATCAGTTTTATAAGAATGAAACTAGTCTTCATTGCCTTTTAGTTTCCTTACATAAAGAATTGATCTCATACACACATATACACACTAGCTCTTAATATTTATAAATAAAAAATATTTATTATGAGGAAAAAGGCAAAGAAAATTGAAGCAGACCATACCGGGAAGCAATATTATGGAAGAATCTATTGTGTTCATTCTATCAAAGAAGAAAAATGAGTTAATTTGTCTTTTCTGCTATCTAAGCACACTGTTTGAAATTTTTATTTACTGTTATTTTGAAGGTGATGTACTATTACATAAGTCAGGTAACAAATACATTTCTTTTTGGACAATGTCACCCTTCCTTTTTCTATTACAGAATGTATCACACAGTAGAGGAGATAAACAATGAATTAAATAAGTTTAAAATACTGCTATCATTTCATTTGCATCGAGGGAGGAATTGAGAGACAGAAGGAAAAAGTATACAATAGGAGACTACTGACTACAAATATTAGATTAATGTTAGTAAAATACAGATCAAACATTTTACCATGTGAATTTTCAGACAATGAACATGTCTATTTCATTTAACCATTATCTTCTCATTTTCAACATTGTAGATTCCACAAATGTTGTCAGTACATATAGAGAATAAGCATATATTTCCTATGATTAGGAAGTTACAAAAATCAACCTTGACATACAAACATCATCTTACATCAAAAAAAACACATAATTGTAGCACCTATGTCAAAAACATAAACTTAGCTGGGTGCTTGTGACACATGCCCAGGAAGGAACGTAATGAGAGTGATCTCCAATTAACCACAAAAATACTACAAGGGGAGCTGTGGTTCCAGTGATAGAATGCTACTCTTGACCAAAACAACTCAGAAACAGTTTCCAGGGCCTGAGTTAAATGCCAGGACTACCACTAAAACAATTACACACACACACACACACACACACACACACACACACACACACACACAAACTTATAGACAAAGGAAATAAAAGTGAGATTGACATAGACATGATAAAATAGAACGTTGTACCAATTCAGATTTGACTTCTATATCTGTCTGTGCTGATTCTATCTAAGTTTGTTAAGTAGGATTTCCTGAAGAAAGGGAGAAGATAGCTAATTTCTAGGTAAAATCACTTGGCTGATTATCTTGGCTACAAAAGATATCTCTGTTCTCTTAGATTTTAATAAGCAGAACAATCATTGAGCCATGATAAAAAGATAAAACAGAAGCATCAACAAACAAAAATGAGTCAAAAATAGCCTGATCTTCATTTGTGTGGCTTTTCAAAGACCACTCTAATACAATTTTGATTTCTAGTACCTTATATTACTCTGTTATATTTGCTAATTTCTGCCAGTCCTGGGGCTTGAACTCAGGGCCTGGGGACTATCCTTGGTTTTTCTCAAGGCCAGAGCTCTATCACTTGAGCACAGCACCACTTCCAGTTTTTTCTATATATGTGGTACTGAGGAATCAAACACGGGTCTTTGTGCATGCTAAGCAAGCACTCTACCACTCTGCCAAATTCCCAGCCAGGTAATTTTTAATTAATAGCTATATTTGGAATAAAACTTACATTGTTTCCTCTATCCTCTTATTAACTGCAGTAACTCTGGAGTGATGGAAGACTAGTTTCAAAACGCTGCATGCATTAGTGACTTAGGAATTCATGGGCAAATTCAAGACCTAGGCTTTCTATTTATCTTCTTTATTTATTTAATACCACTACCAAGGAAAACAGTTAGTGTTGACTTTCATTTATTTTCCCAAGTATAGAGATGATTGCTAAGGCAACAATATCCAAATATGGAAATTTGTACTATAAACACTTTACTAACAAACATGTATCAAATTAAAATGGTTGATTTGTTCTTGAGTGTCCTTTGAAATAAGATTTCTCTATCTGAGGTACATTATGCAAAAACTGAGTTCAACAAATAATTTATTTTGTCCTAATCACCTTTAAAAAATGTAACTGTTAGGAATAGGTCTTTTCTAGCTATACACAATTATTAATTATACTTAAACAAAAAGAATTGTCCAAATATCATAGAATTACCTATGAAAACTACATTAGTATGGGGCATAGATGAGCATGAACCCAAGTACTACTTGATATGTGTCCTGCATGGCAAAGTCAAATATGTTCAGGATGTGTGGGGTAATAAATTTCCACCCAAATGGAATAAATTCTTGAGTTAAAACAAAACACAAAGTTTCCGTGTTCTGGAAATGCTATTCAATATATGAGGAAAAGTTTATGAAAAGGGGAGATATCTCAAAAACCAATGATAAGGCTTTTTATTGTTGAGGTAATGTATAGAGGGGTTACATTAATCAGGTATAGGGTACATTGCTTCTTGAACATTTATACCCCTTCCCAGGTAAGGTTTTTCTTTTTTCAAATTTTTTTCTGTCCTGGGGCTTGAACTCAGTGCCTGAGCACTGTCCTTGAGATTTCTCGTGGTTAGTGTTCTACCACTTGAGCCATAGCACCACTTCTTGCTTTTCTGTGTATATGGTACCAAGGAATCAAACTTAGGACTTTGTGTAGTGCTAGGCATGCACTCTACCACTAAGCTAACCTCCTGGCCATTCATGCAATTTTGGTACTACATATTTTTTAGATAAAGCTGGTTTCAAATAATGATGCTATTTAAAGACAAAGGTTCAATTGTATAATTTTATGAGAAATCGTGAGTACCTATTCTATTCTTATAAATGATAACTGTAGGAAGTATCAAGGACACCTGTGATTACAATTGATTCATATTATTTAAAGGGACTCTGGTGATTAGAATACCTGTCTTAAGAGAAGAAAGGAAATGATGTCTGTGTAAACAAAATAATGTGGAATAAACATGATATGTTGTTTCCTAACTGAATAAATTAATCAAGATGAAATTGCATAACCAATGATATCTTGGTAGGAATTTAACATTATAAAGCAAACAATAACCAGTAATTAATACTGCCTAAGAAAGGAAGAGAACTTTAGCATCAACCTTAGTATAAGATACTCATTCTTAGATCCATCAGTGTTTAGTTGTGCAATGTTAAATGATTACCTAACCTTTCTGAACATCCTTTTCCCCATCCACAAAACAATATTAAATAAGACTCTCACTTTTAAGCATTTGTAGAGGCTCAGGTAAAAAATGACTACAAAATGCTTGATAAATTCAATTTCCACATCAACAAAACACTCATTCACTAAATGAAATCTGTGTAAAGAACTATAAATATAATATAGACTTTACATGTTGATTCCTTATATTTTTCCACATCTCGAATTATGTGAGCATATTTTTCCAAGTTGTCGAGAATGAGGAGTAAGAGATAGAATTAGTGCTTTTATATATTATCACTAGAAGTTAGCAGGCTGCAACCTAGAAATGGGGTCTCTCTCAAACTCAACCGTATAGGCACTTTGACCGCATCTTTCAGCATCCAGAACTGTAAGCATAAGTTTCTGCTTAGAGGCCACCCTATTCATGATAATCCCCTATGGTTAGACAAATTAACAGAGGGATTTCTCAGTTTTATTCAAGATAAAATAATTGACATTAGTTACATGTTTGTGAAGCAACTTGCATGTTAATGTCTTTTCCATTGAATTGTGCTTAATTTAATTTTTCAAGTCAAACACAACTGATAATTTTGTCTTTTCTTATGTATAAATTTAGATAATCTAATATTTTCAAGGTACAAATAAATTGCAGAGTAGAGGATTAAACCACATTGTTCAAAACCTACATACATAAGGGCATAAAGGATGAGGCTAAATGAAAGGACGTGGAAACAAGAGCTTTGTATGATGTGATTGTTGTTCTTAATGTACTCTGTTACTTCTCTTCTCTTGTTGCCCTTTGGTTAATCTCACATTGTTACCCTATCTGACTTTGTTACCTGATATATTGTACATACGTTTATTTGTTTATTTGAAATAGGAAAGGGAAGGGGGAAAACAAGATGATTGGGAGGAGATGAGGAGAAGGATGTAGGGACAAAAACATGAGAGGGGGTGTCAATGTGTGAGAAGGGATGTATCCTCTGTCTGGTGAATGTAACTGTGACCCCTCTATACATTACAATAAAAAAAGAAAAAAATATTTAGCGTCACACTGTATGGCCTTATGTATCTAGGTTTTGCTCTATTGTAAATCTCTGCTAGGAGATCCCAAGGTTTCTACTGATTTTGACAAATGAGGGAAACCATTGAGCCTATGTTCCTTTGAATCTGGCTTACTTCACTTAATATGATTTTTTCTAAGTCCTTCCATTTCATTACAAATGGGGAGATGTCGTTCTTTCTGACAGCAGCATAGAAAGGACCTCTAGGATATAAAAACAAAAGCCATATAATGAGTGATTGTTGTCCTTAATGTACTATGTTATCTCTCATCTCTTTTGCTGTCCCTTGGTTATCTCATATTGTTACAGTATTTCACTTTGTTATCTGATCAATTGGATAAATGCGTATTTGGTTATGTGAAATTGGATAGGGAAGGGGGGAAAACAAGAAGAGGGGTGGAGGTGGGGGGGAGGGAAATGGAGACCAAGACATGAGAAAGGGTATCAATCTATGTGAAGTAATGCACCTTCTATCTGGTGAATATAATGTAACCATTCTATTAATTACAATAAAAAATATTAAAAAAGAAAAAAAAATATAGCAGTACTGAATCAAGACTCACTCCAACACAATAGGAGGGAAGAACTGTTGGAATTCAATTGAGTATCAGTGTGTTTATTTTTTATGATCTCAGACTATTGTTTATTTTTCCTTTTTATTATCTTTAAGTAGTTGTTAAAAGGGATTTCAATTTCAATATATCAGTTTGTGAGTACAATACATCCTGATCAATGCCATCCTTTCCCTCATTGTCCCCCCAAGTCTCCCAACCCTGCTGATCCCTTCAGTTTATCTAGTTCCATTTTCATATTGAAAATTATTTTATTTACCTATTCTTCCCTTCTTTATTCTTCTGCCCCCCTCCAATTGGTCCTCTCACTACAGCAATACACATTTCTAGTGGTCATTTTGTTAAGAAGTTAATCATTCAAAGAAGTTACACTATGGGACTTATATAGTTCATGCACTTGTATATAAATCCATGTTTATAATGTAGATTTAATTTCTAGGTATGAGAATCCTGATTTACTTCACTTGACTCAGTTTTCCCAGGAACATTCATTTTCATTTTCTTGAAAATGACAATGACATGTTGTGTTATTTGTACACAATGGAATTCTATGCTGCTGTCAGAAAGAATGACATCGCCCCATTTGTTAGGAAATTGAAAGACTTAGAAAAAATCATATTAAGTGAAGTAAGCCAGACTCAAAGGAACTTAGGCTCAATGGTTTCCCTCATTCGTCATAATCAGTAGAAACCTTGGGCTCTACTAGCAGAGATTTGCAATAGAGCAAAATCTTGATACATAAGGCCATATAATGTGAAGCTAATTTAAAGGACCTCCAGGATATTGAAACAAAAGCCATATAATGAATGATTGTTGTCCTTAATGTACTATGTTGCCTCTCATCTCCTTTGCTGTCCCTTGGTTATCTCATATTGGTATAGTATCTCACTTTGTTATCTGTCATATTGAATTTATTTGTATTTGGATATTTGAAATTTGATAGGGAAGGGGGGAAAACCAAGACTGGTGGGGGGTGTGGGGGGGAGGGAAATGGGTACCAAGACATGTGAAAGGGTATCAATGTATGTGAATTAATGCACCTTCTATCTGGCAAATATCATGTGACCCTTTTACTAATTACAATAAAAAATTTTAAAAAAAAGAAAATGACAATGACAAAATATCATTCCTCCCAATAATAAAAAAATATTATGTTTTATATGTGGCATATGTATAGCACATGTATATATATGTGTGTGTGTGTGTGTGTGTGTGTGTGTGTGTGTATACATATAGGTATCATTTTCTTGGTCCATTCATGTGCTGAAAGGCATAACTACTTGCCTATGTGAATAGTTTAGTAATGAACATTGGTGTACAATTGCTTTTATTGTATCCTGACATGTAAATTTTGGATAAATGCCCAAAAGTTATATTACTGGATCCTAGGGAAATTATATGTTGTTTTGAGAATGCTCCAAACTGCTTTTCACTGTGATTGCAACAGTTTACATTCACATCAACATTGGCTTATGGATCCTTTCTCCTGACATCTCAGTCAGAATCTGTTGTGTTTTGTATTTTGCATTTCATCTTTAAGCAATAACAAACAATAAAATTATCTTTCTTAAATTTATTATTCCTTAATTACGAGTTAGACATGGTAAATTTTTATGGCCTGAGGTGTGTAATTAATACAATTTCTTAAAATATCTTCTTAACTTTTTCTATATTGTTTTGGCCCTAATCCTCTGGAAAGATAGTTGAATCATTTAAAGGAAGGAAAAACCCCTGAAAGAAGTAGAAACATTAATCTTAAGAAAAGTAAGGTTGTTCTTTTGTATGTTCAACTTTCTCTTTTGAATCTTGATGTTATCATTTATGCTGTTTTATTATAATTTAAGGAAAATTATTAGTAAGGTAAACTTCATATTCTGTAGAGCTTCTCAAGATTTTTTTTTAGTTATGTAGATGCACTTCAGGAACTTTTATTTTAATACAAATGTGTATTTTACACTTGTGAATATACAAAATATAGCAAAGAGCAAACTGTTAGTATGTCCACAGAATACATCTGAATTTTATAAACTACTAAATAAAATTAGATATAAGAACTTAATGCAGGGCCGGGAGTTTGGCCTAGTGGTTAAAGTGCTTGCCAAGCATGCATGAAGACCCGGGTTCAATTCCTTGGTACCACATACATAGAAAAAAGCTGGAAGTGGTACTGAGGCTCAAGTTGTAGAGCTAGCCTTGAGAAAAAACCAAGGACAGTGCTCAGGCCCTGAGCTCAAGCCCAGGACTGGCAAAAATAAAAAAGAACTTAATGCAGATTAATTTTTAGTTTAAATGCCTAATAAATATTATTTTGTTATTGTTTAGTGAGGGATATATTATTTTTAAAATTTTATTGTTAGGGTGATGTACAGAAGTGTTGTAGTTATATTCATCAAGTAGTGGGTACATTATTTCTTGAACATTGTTACCACTTTCTATGTTTTTCTCCCACTTTACCTCCCCCTCCCACACACCTTATTTTTCCCTGACATTACTTTTTTTCAAATAATCAAATAAACATATATACAATATACCAGGTACCAAAGTCAGATACAGTAACATCATGAGATAAACCTTAAAGGGAAAAGAAAAGAAATAACTTCACATACTACATTAAGAACAACAATCAAAAAGATGAAACTCTTGATTCCATATCCTAGAGTTCATAACGCTTACCCTTATACTATATGGCCACATGCACATAGTTTTTGAGCTATTGTGATTCTCTACTAGGAGAATCCTAGATGTATACTAATTGTTATAAATGAAGGAAACCATGGAGCCTATGTTTCTTTAGGTCTGGCTTATTCACTTAATACGACTTTTTCCAAGTATTTCCATTTCGCTACAAATGGGGCGATGTCATTCTTTCTGATGGCAGCATAGAATTCCATTGTGTATAAATATCACATCTTCTTGATCCATTCATCTACAGAGGGGCATCTGGGTTGGTTCCATATATTAGCTATGGTGAATAATGCTGCTATGAACATGGTTGTGCTGGTAGGTTTAGTATGGCCTTGTTTCTAGATATTTGGGTAGATGCCAGGAAGTATAATTTTTGGGTTGTAGAGAAGAAACCTCTACACAGCTTTCCAGAATGGCTCAAGAAGCTTTCACTCCCACCAACAGTGTAGTAGTGATCCGTCCTGGCCACATCCCCACTACAATCTGTTGTTATTAGATTTCTTGATCATGGCCATTCTTACTGCACTGAGGTGGAATCTCAAAGTTGTTTTGATTTGCATTTCTTTTATGGTCAGAGTTGTGGAACATTTCTTCATGCTTCTCTAGGCCATTTTTATTTCCTCTTCAGAGAAATCTCTCTTTTAAGTCTTTAGCTCACCTTTTAATGGGATGTTTTTTTTTTTTTTTGAGGATTTGTTTTTGAACTAATACAAAACTTTGATATAGTAGCAGGGTATAAAATTAACCATCAAATATCAATGACTTATCCTCAAAGTATGCCTAAATAATAATAATAACAACAACTATTACAATAAGAATGACAGCAAGTATAACCATCATAAAAGACACTGCCAGACAATAGGCACATGACAGCTCTGGATGAAGCATGCCACATATCTGGCTGACACTGCTGATTTCTGAGAAAACCTTTCATCTTGCACCATCTTCCAATTTACAGATAGAAAGGGAAACTGATAACTCTCTGCTGAGCTCTCAGTCCAGCCCTCCAGGAAATTATAAATCATGTTTGCAGATGTTGGAGCTGCTTCTCTTTATGTCAGTCAGCTTTGGCTATTGAGTTGCTTCATGGTGTTAAGTGGGAGATAGAGAGAAGCGTAGTTGTTGCCATTGCCCAGAGCAGGAAAGAATTGATTCATTTTTAAAATTTTATTTGGAGATAGGCTTTCACTACATAACCAAGGAGTGCCTGGGATTTTCTATGTAATGCAGTCTGGTCTTGAATTCACAATCCTCATGTCTCCACTTTCCAAGTTCTCAAATGATATGAATGTTCCAAGATACCCAACTGAGCTAGCTCTTTAGAAAAGGCATTCAAGAGTTAATTATTGATTTTCAGCCTAATCTAGGTATTTACCAAGACAACACAGACAGTGAATGGACTTGATACTTGTATGACCTTCCTTGTAATGCCAGGGGCCCTCACCAACATATGGCAGTGTCTTCCACATTTGTCATTAACTTGGATTAAGTTTTAGCCACAAGGCTCTCATTTAAGAAGCATGTCTGTTCCCAGCAACACTAATAAAAGAGCCTGTCTGTTCAAAGAACAGCCTGGAATATTTACTAGTGAAATAGTTGGGTATCGTGGAGAGACCCTCACTGTAAATCAACAAAGCAAGGTGCCAATCTGGTCTTCGCTATTGCATGTTTATTCTATGCCTCAGTTTCCCCAGATTTACTTTTCTACCAATAAGAAATAATTTTTTATTGCCAGTCCTGGGCCATGAACTCAGGACCTGAGCACTGTCCTTGGACTTTCTCAAGGCTAGAGCTCTACCTCTTGAGCCTCAGCACCTCTTCTGGCTTTTTTCTATGTATGTGGTACTAAGGAATTGAACCTGGGTCCTCGTGCATGCTAGGCAAGCACTTTACCACTAGGCTAAACTCCAGGCCCAAGAAATAAATTCATACTAACCAACCTCTAAAAAAAATTCAATGACTTTACTGTATGCCAACAACAAAACGAACAAGGCTGAAATCAGGAAATCAATTCCCTTTGCAATAACCTCAAAGAAAATTAAATATTTTTTGCCAGTCCTGGGCTTGAGCTCAGGGCCTGAAGACTGTCCTTGGATTTTTCTCAAGGCTAGAACTCTACCACTTGAGCCTCAGCAACACTTCTGGCTTTTTTTAAGTATGTGGGAACAAGGAATCGAACCCGGGTCTTCGTGCATGCTACACAAGCACTCTACCACTAGGCCAAACTCCCAGCCCAATTAAATACTTTTGAATTAACTTAACCAAGGAAGTAAGGGACCTCTATGATAAAAACTTTAAAAACCTGAAAAAGGAAATTAACAAAGATCTAAAGAAGTAGAATAACCTCCCATGCTCCTGGATTTGAAGAATTAACAATGTGAAAATGACTATCCTGCCAATGTCTATCCACAAATTCAATGCAATATCCATCAATATTCCAAAGTCATATTTCAATGAAATAGAGGAAGCCAACCAAAAATCTATAAGGAATAATAAAAGATCTCAAATAGCAAAAAGAATCCTTAGCAGAAATACAATGCTGGTGAAATATCAAGACCAAACTTGAAACTCTATTACAAAGCTATAGTACAAAAAAGCTTGGTACAGGTACAAGAACTGGCCTGAGGACCAATGCAATAAAACTGAAGACCTAGAAATCAACCCACAGACCTATTGCCACCTAATCTTTGATAAAGGAGCCAAGAATACTGTCTGAAAGAAAGACAGCCTCTTCAACAAATGGTGCTGGCCGAACTGGCTAAACAACACGTAGAAAACTAAACTTGGATCCTTATCTCTCCCCTGCATCAGAATCAACTCCAGTTGGATTAAAGATTTTGAGATAAAAGCAGATAATCTGAAAATTTTACATGGAGAAATAGGAGGTACACTTGGGCTTCTGGTCACGGGTCAAAACTTTCTTAATAAAGGCCCAGAAACCCAACACATCAAAGAATGTATGGATAAATGGTACTGCATTAAAGTGCAGAGCTTCTGTATGGCAAAGAACATGGCCAGCAAGATAAATAGGAAGCCCACAGAATGGACTACAATGTTTGTCACCCACAGTATCTTTCAAAGTTCCTCATGAAATCTTGGCCGTTATTATTCATTGAGTCTATTTTCTGAGAGCTATGCCAAGTCCCATTGTAATTTCCGTTGCCTTTTTACTAAACTTACCATTTCTACTTTGGCCAATTTTAAATTTACTATAATCAAGATTCTATTCTCTTCTCATGTGACCCCTTTTAAGATTGCTTGACTCACCATTCTTGCTGTGATAAAAATGCAAGATTCTTGTCTTCATTTTTAAAACACTAATCCTCAATATTCACTTTAATTTCCAAAATCACTTATGAAAATATTTTCCACAATTAGAGAACTTTTTCTTTTCCTAATCATTAAGTTCTCTTCTCTTATCATTTTTTACTGCTCAGGTTTTGGAAAATAGGTTTTCTTTCAGTTTCAATTTATTATCATTATCAGATTTATTATTAAGCCCACAAGATTCTATTTGGAATAAAGCCTTGCAGGCTCCACCCATGAGCTATTTTAGGTTAGAGTTGTTAGGTCACTTACAAATTGTTTACTCTTACCACAATTAGTGTACATTTTTTAAAGGCTAGAAAAATTTTCCCTCCATTCTTTTCTCACATCTCCTAATACAGTAAGGATGCACCAAGTATCACATTCAAGAAAAAAGGAAACTCATTCCCTACAGCTCATACACTCCAAAGGGCAAGTAGACCCTTGGCATGGTTTATAAAACAGCACTGATGAGAATTCATAACTGGAAAATTAAATTTACATAATTATCTTCTTAGTGTTTTTTAAATACATTCTGAAACTATTAACTTTCAGTAACATGCTTTTAAGTCCCTTCAGGACTTAATAATAAATGCTTTCTAAACTACAGGCATTAGCAGTTGTAAAATCCAAATTATGGCCAGACACCAATAACTTACACCTGTAATCCTGTAATCTCCCTTAGAAGGCTGAGATCTAAAGATCAGGGTTCACAGGCACCCCATGTAAGAATGTCTGTGAGACTCTTTTATCCAATTAACCATTCAAAACCTGGATGTGGAGTGTACCTCAAGTGGCAGAGTACTAGACCTTGAACAAAAAGTTCTGAAAGAAAATGACCAGGCTCTGACTCACATCCTAGCACCCAAGCAAACAACAATCAATAAAAACTGTCCACATTGGGATTTTGTTGACCCACATAATACTTCACTAGCCAGCCATGTAAGCCATGTAATGAAAATATTTTCTGAGTTGGTAAAATGCAACCAAGTTATCATATGAAAGTAGCAGTTCAGTGAATGGTATATGTTCTAGTTTTAATTCTAAGTATCCTTCCAATTTTTTAAATACAGTGTGTATGGTTTACTGGCTACAAAAGTTATGAAGCAAAGAATAATATAAAATGATGTAGCCTCCTTGACAAAGCTTATTAAATAATCTAAGACATCATTAAAAATTAATAGAAGCAGGTGTTTTCTTAGTGAGTCTTTACACAGATACGTAATTTATATACCTATAAATTGATCTCTCTCTCTCTCTCTCTCTCTCTCTCTCTCTCTCTCTCTCACACACACACACACACACACACACACACACACACACACAACACACACTACATAGATAAGAAAAGTTGTCTTAGAAAATTTGATTTGCCATAACAAAATAACTGAGCCGGGGTAACAAAAAGCAAAGAAGTTCATTTGGGTCATGATGCTAATGGCCTCTAGAGGATCAAAAAAATATTGTCTTGGTATATTTTTTCCATATATATTTATTGTAATTAATAGAAGGGCTACATTATATTCACCAGATAGAAGGTACATTATTTCACAAACATTGATACCTTTTCTCATGTCTTAGTTCCCATTTCCCTCCCCCCACCCCACCCTAGCCCCTCATCTTGTTTTCCCCCCTTCCCTATCCTATTTCAAATAATGTCCTGGTATCTTTATACAGGTGGCTTCATCACAAGTCAAAAAAGTATAATAGGGAATGATTGTTCCAAAGGTCCAAATACATAAGATACCTTAAAAAAATAAATTCAGGGCCAGGAATTTGGTCTAGTGGTAGAGTGCTTGCCTAGCACACATGAAGACCCAGGTTTGATTCCTTGGTACCACATACACAGAAAAAAGCCAGAAGTGGTGCTGTGGCTCAAATGATAGAGTGCTAGCCTTGAGAAAGTCGAAGGACAGTGCTCAGGCCCTGAGCTCACACCCAGGACTAGCAAAAAAAAAAGAAATTCAATCCCACCAGATAGCATTCATGCATTTATGAATATAGAGCCCTCATAACATAGTTACCTCCAAGAATACCAAAGGTCTCTAAAGATTCTACCACCTAAACATGACCCCAATGGAAATCAAGCTTTTACAATAGGAGCTTTTGTAGAACAAGCTATAGTCAAATCTTAGTAATGATATACATCAACATAAAAATATTAATGCATTACTGAATTGTTATCAGAATATTATACATACTTGATAGGAAGAAATATTATTAGAATGATGAGGAAATAAAGCAATGCATGTTATGTGTAAGAGATAATGCTGTAAGGCAGGTTCCAGTGGCTCAGGAGGCTGAGATCTGAGAATCAAGGTTCAAAGCTAGCTGAAGATGGTTAGTCCATGAGACATTTATCTCTGTATCTAACCCAGATTCCCTGCAGTAGATGAATGGATAAAAATGTATATCTACACAAGGTAATTCTATGTTTCCATCAGAAATAATGGCATCACCCTATTTGTAGAGTGGAAAGACTTGGAAAAAATCATGTTAAGTGATGTATGCCAAAGAAACATAGGATCCATGGTTTCTCTAATTTTCAATAGTTTGTATATGCCTAAGGTAGTTCTAGCAGAGGATCACAGTAGCTCAATAGCTATATACATATGACCATATAAATGATGCTAATCAAAATTAACTGCAAGCTATGGAAATAAGAGATTTTTGTTGATGATTCTTTTGTTTTAACATGTTGTATGAAGTGCTTTCTTTTTTTCCCCATTGGTTTATCCCCTGTTGTCATCGTTTTTGATTTTTGCACCCTTTATTTTGTATAAAAGTTTATCTGATTTGGGGAAGGGAAGGTGAACCACAAAATGGGGAGACAAAGGAAAAAGGGTGAACCAATGCAACAGTAATACTCACAAGACACTATGTGGGAAATGACGTGTTACGAGGGAGGGAAAGTGGGATAAAAACAAGGTAGAGGGTAGCCTATGTGACAAGCAATGCACTTATTACCTTACTTACGTAACTGTAACCCCTCTGGCATCATCCTCACAGTAAAATAAAAATTAAAAACAAAACAAAACAAAGCACCAGAAAACTGGTAGTGCCACTGTGGCTCAAAGTAGTCAAGCACTAGCCTTGAGCTGAAGAGCTCAAGGACAGCCTTCACAACCACCACCACCACCAACAACAATGATAATGCTTTTAATTAAAAGCCAAATATTGTTTTGGGCATGTTTAACATATGCCACGTTAGGTCAAAGATATTTTGTATGTTAAAGTATTCACATGTCCAGCAGCCTTGTGAGGTAATATTATATTCTCAATTACAGTAATTGGTTAAATCATAAAAGGAAAATTCAGATTTATAAGCAGCAGCCCATGCTTCCCTAACATGATATGAACCAGCAGTCCAAAAGACTAGATGAGAATTAAATAAGTGTAATATTGCCTGGCATTGTATTTAAATCTAAAAAGTAACTAGTATAGGATTCTCAGTATTGTCCTGCTAAATGTATCACAATGTCATAAGGGTCAAAGGACAATGAATAAGATGTACTTTTTTTCTCAGTCATGGGGCTTGAATTCAGTGCCTGGGTGCTGCTCTAACTGAGCTCTTTCCCTCAAGACTAGTATTTTACCACCTTGAGCCACATCTCCACTTCCAGTTTTGTGCTGGCTAGTTGGATATAAGAGTCTTACAGATTTTCCTGTCCAGGATGGCTTTGAACAGCTATCTTAGCATCTCAGCCTCCTTAGTGTCAAGGAGTAAAGACATGAACTACCACTGCATGACCTATGATATGCTTTTGGTAACTGTCAGACCTATGCTTCTGTGTCCTGTGTTTTTCTGAATAATGACATCAGTGGGGCATTTCACAACAGGAATCATATGGCCTGGGAATGCATACTCAAGAAATCTTTGTATGCATGTTTAGCAACTCACACAAAAGTTGTAAATATATTTTTTGAATTAATACCTCCTCACTCACCCTTATCCAATAAAAATCAAATGATGATTCAAAACCAGGCACTTTGTCCCTAAGTCATGACTCAATTGTGAAATTGTACGTTGAATCAAATTGAACACTGCGCTTTATATCAGTTTGGGAATGCTTCAATTGCAAAAGAAATGACTATATGGAGCTTAACAGTGTGAAAATTGTAGTACTTATCCATTTGCTTTGATTAACAATTGAAAGTTTAAAAATCAACTTAACAAGCAAGGGAGCATGAATTTGGAATCCTTCTTCAGGGTGCCATAACATTTTTGGATATGAGATTTAATGGGACTTGTAAGGAACAATATTTTCCATCACAATTGATGACTATAATTTTTCCATGCAATCATACCATATATAGGTTCTATAGCATAAGGACTTCTAAATGGCAGGTGCAGAAACATACTGATGGAAACTTCAGGCAACTTCCAACTCTGTTAATTAAACACTAATGAGGAGACTGTTCAATTGAACTTTAAACATTTGTTTATGCCCTACATTAGCTTGTTAGTGACTATACAGCTGGTAAAGCAGAACCAAGACATAACTGCACCACAAGAAAATTTTCAAAAGTCTCTCTCATTCCATTCTCTCTCCATCTTTCTACCTTTTTTCCTCCCTTCAATTCCCTCTGCCTTTTCTCTTCCTTGTACTTTTCCTCTCTTTGTTCTGCTCTTCTTCCTTTTATGTTCATTCTCCTTCCTCTCACCTGCTCACTCCTCTCCCATTATTTTTACCATCCAGCCTTATTTCAATCTCCTTTTCCATTTTCTTTCCCTTCTCCTTCTACTCTTTTCTTTCTTTTTCCCCATTGCTGCCTCTCCTTTGTCCACTAACATTCTCCCTATTTCTGCCTCCCTCACATTCTTTGTGTCCTCTCTCCCTGTTTACACTCCTTGCCCTCCTCTTAAGATCTCCCCTCTAGGCTTTGGATACAGACATAATCTGCAGAACTTCTGCACAGTATACCAACTTTTTTACCTCCTTATCATCTTTTCTTAATTTTACTATTTTCCCTAAGCTCTCTTTCATTTTGTCTCCATTGAATTTTCATGACATATGTCTTTCCCCTCTCTTTTGAAATCAAATATAGCCACTTGTTCAAATTCCTTAGTTTGCAGAAACCTACTACCTTTTTATGAATGTTTTACATTCACACCTATTTGCTATTAACTAAAAATAGTAAGTTTGCTGTCCATACACTTAGAAACTAAGCTATATGCTTTATAATTTATAAGAAATGCTAAATTGGGTAGTTAGGAATAATAAAGATAAAGCTGTCAGAAGTAAAAATAATTGGTTATATCATATTGTTACAGTATCTCACTTTGTTATCTGATATATTGGATATATTTGTATTTGGTTATTTGAAATTGGATAGGGAAAGGGGAAAAACCAAGATGGGGGGATGGGGGGAGGGTAATGGGGACCAAGACATGTGAAAGTGTATCAATGCATGTGAATTAATGCACCTTCTATCTGGCAAATATCATGTAACCCTTTTATTAATTACAATAACAAATATTTTTAAAATGTGGGGATTAAACAATAATGTCTGCTTTCTCAGCTTTGTTCCATTACTGCTTGGCAAGTTAAGAAAAGTCATGGAGAAACAAAAAAAATATGGAAGTTAGAAATTTTAAAGAAAGTAATGACTGTTCTGAATTGGAAGGAGGAAGAAGGCTATTCGGATTTAATGAACAAGCCCTACAAATAATTTAGACATTTTATTTCTTAATAGAGTAGAAACCGCAGTAAAAAGAAATAGTGTCTAATGTCTTCTCTTGGGATAAGTTAAACTTTAGGTGAGAAAAATGGGAATGAACAACATATCTTGATAATGTAAAACAAATGACTTCTGAGCAGAATTTATATATTCAAGCAACAACCTAACAAACAATATATAATAATACCATATAATATATTCAACCTAAGAAACTTAATGCAAACATAACTTCCAAACCCAAACACTAACAAGCAAAATAAGTTAAAATTAAACCAAACCAATGAAGCATACAAAAACAACTGGAAGGAGTTACTGCATAATGACCCATATATTTAACTCCAGATACATAGTGGTACATGCCTGTGATCAGTCCCAGATACCAAGGGAAAAAGATCATGCTCTGAGGATAGCCCCAGGGAAAAAGCAAAACCTAACCTAACAACATCTAAAGAGTAAAAGCTAGAATATGTATGAATTAGCAGAACCATTGTCTAGAAAGCACGAGGCCCTGGATTCATAAACAACTACTATAAAAACAAATCAAACAAACCAAAAGTACCAGAGTAAATGAACTTTTTAATTTTTTGCCAGTTTTGGGGCTTTAACTCAGGGCCTGATCACTGTCCTACGGTATTCTCAATGTTAGAGCTCTACCCCTTGAGCCACAGCACCACTTTTGGCTTTTTTTTCTGTGCATGTGGTACTGTAGAATTGAACCTGGGTCATCATGTATGCTAGGCAAGCACTCTACCACTAGGCCAAACTCCCAGCCCAGTAAATGGATTTTTTAAAATATTTTTTGATATTATCTAACAAATATGTAACTAGTTTAAAAGGTGAGAAGCTATACGATAATACTCAAAACTACAAATACTATTAATCTGTTACAAAAATGAAACATTAAGAATGATAAGAAATAATTACCCCATTGCATAATATATACATCCAATATATGCACATATTTAATATATGTATATGCAAATACATAAGCAATGAAGACATAAGGAATGACAGATCATAGAAATGAGGCATTGACTACACAGTCAAGAATAAGTGAGAAATTTGTGAATGTAAATGGAAGGATTTTAACTATACTTTATTTTCATATTTTACAAGTTTTTGTTTATTGCAGCAGTAAGAGGGGCATGTTTAGAATTTTTACAGTGCACCCTCTATCTTGGGAAAATTTACATTTAAAACAATGAGAGTCTATATGCCACAGTGATCCATGTAGAATTCAGTCAGTTGCTGCATTAAGACAGTGCAGTGTTCATTCATTCCAAGGTGTTAAGCAGCTCAGTGGCATTGAAAAAACACTATCTCCCTGTGCCTGACATATCTTCTTTTAAATCTTCCAATTTATTTGACAGCAGCAATGACTTTTGTAGAAATTGTATTCAGAAAGTCACTAGTCTTTCCAGTCTCTCCACTGGCTACCAGAAAAACTTGTGTGCACTGTATGCTAGGTACTGCCTTTAATGGTGTTTGGTAATCCTTGTGTTTAAAAGAGAATATTCAAATGAGAGGTAATACTAAAGAAAATATGCATATGCTACACTAAATTGCCGTTTGGAAAAGGAATATCCACTAAGGCAAGTTACTCAGAATTTGTTTCTGCCACTTTAGCTAGATACTACTATTTCTGTTTTCAGGTGTCATATCAGCATATTACAGCTTTTATTTTCCTATCCAATTCTTCAACATGAAAGCTACATCCTTGATCATGATCACTGGAAAACTGTCAACTTGGTAAGCAAGCACATATAGAAGTCCACTCAGTTTCTCAGCTGCTAAAGATTTATTTTACAAAATGAAAACTTGAATTCAATAAGAACAGAGTCAAAGAATATTTGCTACTTGCTTTCACTATGCCAAGAGTGGTAGCAAAAGTATTAAATAATATATGGAATAATTGTTTGAATGCTAGGAGGTAAGGTGTTTGCAGCCTTATGTAATACTTTGTTGCTCACGCTTAGCTAAATAAAGGGGTAAGAAAGCTGGGCTCCATTTTCTGAGAGAGAATGAACAAAACTGACAAGAGCT
This sequence comes from Megascapheus bottae, assembly GCF_031878675.1. Lineage (NCBI taxonomy): Eukaryota > Metazoa > Chordata > Mammalia > Rodentia > Geomyidae > Megascapheus > Megascapheus bottae. The sequence goes on along the minus strand of NC_143547.1, from coordinate 100,160,181 downwards.
CTCTAGTGTGATGACAGGTAAAGGAAATGTCAGAAATGTGACTGAGGAAATGGAAATCTCCAAGCTTGACCTTGATTAGACTGGAGAGGATATTATACATAACCTAATTAACTTGATCTATCATTAATTAGGTTAAAGTAGTGCATATTTTTTTGCATTTTTATTGTAATTAGTAAAAGGGTTACATGATATTTTCCGGATAGAAGGTGCATTAATTCACATACATTGATACCCTTTCACATGTCTTGGTACCCATTTCCCTCCCCCTCCCCCCACACCCCCCACCCGTCTTGGTTTTCCCCCCTTCCCTAGCAAATTTCAAATATCCAAATACAAATAAATTCAATATATCAGATAACAAAGTGAGATACTATAACAATATGAGATAACCAAGGGACAGCAAAGGAGATGAGAGACAACATAGAACATTAAGGACAACAATCATTCATTATATGGCTTTTGTTTCAATATCCTGGAGGTCCTTTCAATTAGCTTTACATTATATGGCCTTATATATCAAGATTTTGCTCTATTACAGATCTCTGCAAGTAGAGCCCAAGGTTTCTACTGATTATGACGAATGAGGGAAACCATTGAGCCTAAGTTCCTTTGAGTCTGGCTTACTTCACTTAATATGATTTTTTCTAAGTCTTTCCATTTCCTAACAAATGAAAACTTTACAGGAAGGAATAGGAGATACACTAGGCCTCCTTGGCACAGGTAGAAACTTTCTTAATAAGGACCAAGAATCACAACAAATCAGAGAAAGGCTGGATAAGTGGGACTGCATTAAACTGCAGAGATTTTGTATGGCAAAGGACATAGCTAGTAAATTAATTAGGAAGCCTACAGAGTGGGAGAAGATCTTCACCAACCAAACAACGGACAAAGGCCTCATATCTAAAATATATCAACAACTCAAAAAATTGAATCACTCCGAAACTAACCTCCAAAGTAACAACCATCCCATTAAAAGATGGGCCAAAGATTTAAAGAGAGTCTTCTCTGAAGAAGAAACAAAAATGGCCTATAGACACATGAAGAAATGCTCAACATCTCTGGTCATAAAAGAAATGCAAATCAAAACAACTCTAAGATTCCACCTCACTCCAGTTAGAATGGCCAGGATCAGGAAAACGAACAATAACAGATGCTGGAGGGGATGTGGCCAGGAGGGATCCCTACTCCACTGTTGGTGGGAGTGCAAACTTGTTCAACCACTATGGAAAGCAGTATGGCAGTGCCTCAAAAGGCTAAACATAGAACTCCCCTATGACCCAGCAATTCCACTACTTGGCATTTACCCAACCATCCAGAAACAATGACATACTAAATCCACTAGCACAACAATGTTCATTGCAGCACTATTCACCATAGCAAAGATATGGAACCAACCTAGATGTCCCTCAGTTGATGAGTGGATCAACAAGTTATGGTATTTGTACACAATGGAATTCTATGCTGCTGTCAGAAAGAAGTAGTGCATGTTTTAAAGGTTCAGAGACATGTAGGCTTCTTCCAGAACCTGTTTAGAAAATCAAATAGGGGCTTAGCTTATACACATAACATTTTGAAGGGTCACAGATTTACCAATAATTCTAAATGAAATAATCCATAATATAAATATTTCACTTTTTATTTTATACATGTGATTAACTCATGTCAAAGCTAGGTCTTTAAAGTATTTCCTTATTACAAACAACCTTAAATTTATAACTTATGTATTTGTTAAGTCATTCTTGAGTTTAATTATCATTTAGAATTTATATGTAGTTCATTTTTTAATGAATTGACAGTCCTCTACCACTTATGTGAATTCATTCAGAAAACAGATTTTTTAATGAATTCCCCGACTACTCGCAATTATACTCATTCTTGTAATCATGGTGGCAGAAACTATGGAGTTAGCATTCATACATAAACAATACTAATCAGATCTGGAATGAGATCTACCTAAAAGAGTAAATGGGTTTTGGTTGTTTGCTCCATATCAGAGATTTTAGGTATGCTCAATGGCAGTTTTGAATTTTTCAACTTTTTAGCATTGTAACCAATGATCTCAATATTATTTGGTCATAATAACCAAACTACTATTACTAGAAAAGCTGTTTAAAATCCAAACACATTCTTTTTTATTTTAATAATTTAGTAATTTAATAATAACACATCCTTTCAGTTTGTCCTCAGCCTTCACAGGCAGGTTACTAGTCCCCAGTTCAGCACAATTCTTTTTTTTTAAATCAATCTCCTTTCCAGCCTTTAGATTCATATTTATCTTTGTATCAAATTACTCCCAAATCACTAGGCTACCTTTCCATTTCTAGTCAAATATATCCGGGATTTGTTGTATATTTGGGGGTCACTTGTAAAAAAAAAGCCTCATTTTTTTCTAGCTAGCCTTTAACCAGCTATTTAACACAAAGGTTTAACGATATCCTTTTCTGTTTTCTTCATATATTTTAGTTTTACACCTCCTTTAAAGTTTAATTTCCATAGTACATTTTCCTGTAGTAAGATACTACTATAATTTACATTATAAAACTGAAATTAGAAGTTAAAATTGTTTTAAATGTTCATATTTTAATTAAAGGCTATTTTCAAACCAAATCTTTTTTGTCAAATTCAGGTTTTATATTTCTAATAAGGAATATTAATATTCACAAAGATGCAGTGTGACTGGTAGTATGATTGAAAAATGCTGGATATACAAATATTCCATAAGAACTGTTTCTTTTTGAAGCTATAAAATTTTCCAAAGCCTCACATTCACATGTTTTTAATTGAATTCAAAATATCTTCCAAAGGTTGAAAATGTCCTCTTAGCTTTAGTCCTGAAAGTAATACATTCTGAGGAACCCTTCCTTTACAGAAAAATAAGGACTCCATAGAGTTGTTACAGGACTAATGTAAAGTAGCTAGCTTGACATCTAACTCATGTGGAAGTTGCAATCTAATAGCTATCTCTGTTTCTCTTCCTCCCTTATCTGCTAATCACGTTAAGATTCATTAATTAGAAGAGGATAAAATAATACTGTGAAATGATTATGTGTTCCACTGCTGAGAAGATGAATTACTTTGAAAAAGTAATTCTACCCTAAGTGTCAGTTGTCTAAGGATGATGGTCCATTGTCCTATTATTAATGTTGATGCTATAATCAAAGTGAGTTTGTAAAAGCACTTATTTAAGCTTAAAGTGATTAAAAAATTAGTGCCATGAATTCAGAGTTGTCATATACTGTGATCTGGATTTTATTTGTCATACCTGAAGTAGTATCCGTCCTATTTACCTCCTCCTCAACTAGGAATAGAAAGACTTGAAAAACTGAACAGAATCTCCTCTATGATACCTCACACATTCGAGAGCATCAAAGGTTCATTTCACCTTATTCTCAAGGGAGAAATCTTGCACCCTTGGCCATCTTGTTTGTCTTACTTTCAGAGTTTTTCACTATTTCAGGAAATATACAAGCATATAATCAGCAGAGTGGCAGTAAATTGGAACTTTCTGCTACAGCTGGGGTTTCATCTGCTCTCCTCCTGGAGGCTGTATGAGGTCATCCCCGTTCATTGCTTGCTTATAAAAGACAGCAAAATTATGTATGCATTTCCAATCGTCATAGCAAAAGGATACATGTAACCACCAGCAAAAGCAAATCAGAAGCTTTGTCTCAGTCTTGGTTAATTATATAGTATAATAGGGTGAGACACAGTATCAGAAAAAAAAAAACCAACAGAAAAGAGCACTATTAGACTTGAACCGCCTAATGCCAATAAAGGACACCAGGAAACTCTAGTTGCACATCAAATGTAGCACACATTGTGTCTATAAATGACTTTCATAATGGTTGCCCATTGCAACATAATTCCTGCATTAATGTCTGACACAGATTTGGCCCTTAGAATGTTAACTTAGTACAGTGGAAAGACTACAGAACTGGAAAATAGAGGTAGGGGTTGTAAAGTTGTACTTGCTTTTGCAGATCTGCATCATCTGGACTTTGGTGGTCCTTGATAATTATGCATAATCTAATAAATGCATTATATAAAATACCAGATGTCAACATCCCTGTGAGCAAAAATAAAAAGAAAATCTCATGCTTGTCAGTGTGCTGCAGAATGAAAATAGAAACAGGCACATAAAGAAAAAGAATAACATTATAGTCAGAGTGAACTATGTGTGCAGATTGAGACCTGGAGTAAGATAATACATTCACCCTAGGTAGTACCCTGAGTAAATCGTCCGCATGGCTGGAAAGAGGAGTGAACAAATTAGGAAGCTAGAGAAAAGGAAGAAAACATATTACAGAGAGTCTATATTCTACTCTCAAGGAGCCTGAACTAAGACTTGAACATAAGGTTACTATGAGAACTGTCTTCAGAAATAAAATACTGACAATATGAATAATAGATTGGAGATAGAGAAGACAGAAGGAAGGGCTGTGGAGATAAAATTAAGAGGCAGTTGCAATAAATGAAACCATAGTGTATGTAAATGACTTGAAGTTCTACAGACTTCCACACCACCTAGAAAAAGAAAATCTTACATTTGCATTCTTCATTTTGTTTCCTTCTCTTTCCTCACTCCCTCCTACATCCCTTTATTTTCCTGTTGTTCTAAGCCTCAGGAAGCTTACTTTTAGAAAAGAGAATAGTGTATTTTTAAAAGCTAAACATTATTTGCTTTTTAATTATATTAACTCAGGTTTAGAGTTGGGGAGAAAATTGATCATATGAAAGGTTCAGAGATAGATTAGGGTACAAGGAAATTAAGGAATGAAAGAGGAAGATTTTAGAGCTTAGTATTATGAATTTTGAGTTAGATTTCGTCAACACTCAAGAAATGCAAGTAAAGAGTAAAACGATTTCAAATTTTCCTCGAACTGTTAAAGTATGCCATTCACAAATAAGATGACATATACCAGTATATTTAAATGGACGTTCCTAATACTTTAATTTTTCTCTTCTTTACAATGGATGTTGAAATCATTACTTCATAGAAGGACAAAATGAGGACCAATATTCCTATAATGTTAGCAAGGGAACACAGTAAGTTAGTAGCAGAGCTAGAAGTACATCTTGTAGCCTGTGTTCTTTCCATTTTTATTCCATAGCTGGTAAATGTAGATGTTAAACAATGTATATACTAGGGCTAGAACAATTTTCTTTGTTTTTTTTTCTGATGTAATCCTTTCAAGGCCCAAGAAAATGTACACACAATTAAATAATAAGAAAGGAATTAATTCAAAGGATGTTTGGGAAGCAAGATAGATAGAAGAAAGAAATTTTTTATTTGTCAGAAGCAGCAAGGTAAAGTAGATTTTTCTTCAGTAGATGCTGAGGGTTGAATCCAAGAGTTATAAAGGTGGAAGAGGAGTAGACTAGGTGTTACAGAGAAAATGCCAATTTAAGCATGGTAAATTGGAAACTGCTATGGAGAGTCAAGTAAGTGATGACTCAAAGGACTTGCAAATATGGAACTCGAACTTAAGAGAGGGTCAACACTGGTAGTTTTGATTTGGTATGTTATGAAGATGAGAATTAATTTTGTTTGGAGTCAATAAAGTCACCCAGGAAGAATATTACAGTTGCATTGGACCCAGGACTTGTAGATATCTTATAATTATAAACTTATCAGCCTTTCTTGACCTTTTGGTATAGCTCCCACCTAGCACAAAACCACTCAAAAAATGTTTGTTACAAAAAATTATTATGTTGCCTATAGTGTGCATATTCTTCAGTGATATAAGGTGGTTTCTCTCAACTTCCAATATAATTTCAAATGAAATGCGACAATGTGAATATCATTGATTTTTTGTTGACAACTTGGAAAACCCCTATGTTAAGGGCTCACTCCAAAAATCCTAGTTACTTGAGCTGTAGAGAGAAGCAATATCATGGCTTGATGCCATTCTGAGCAAAAAATAAGCATGATTCAAGCTAATAAGCCATGTGTAGCCATGTTTGCCCATTACCCCATCTGTGTTGGAATACTACATAGAAGGATCATGGCTTTAGGCTTACTCAAGCAAAACTGTTACATTATATCTCAAAATATAACTAAACCAAAATTCACCTGGGAGTATGGTCCAAGTGGAAGAGCACATACATCTACCAATTAAGTACAAGTTTCTGAGTTCAAACCTGAAGGCCATAAAAAAAGAAAGAGTCTTCATTGTTTACTTTATCTTAATCTCCACTCATTCATATAAAGAATATTACACTAACCATTGGGAACCTGAGCAAAATAAACGGTTGGAGTTATTTGGAGACTTATACAAAGAGACTTCATAGCTGTACTTTTGATTTTGCAACAAACATCAGGTCTGCGTTGTGTACATAGGCCATGCCTCCATAGAGATGCAATGATATTGTGAAAGACTTAGATATGGAATCCTGGCTCCAGAACAATAAGCACTCTTGGCAGAATTCCCCAGTAATGCTTTGCATATACTAATGTCCAGGCTCTACTAAAGAGTAATTATATTGATATCTCTGGTGATTTTTCATTTTCCCGAGGACTGTAATGAAATGAGATGCAAGCATCAGTCACCAGGATCACCCTATACGTTTGCTTACCTAATCTAATAGGTAATTCCTATAGAATTCTTAGAAATGATATAGAAATCTTATTTATAAAACTTCATATTCATGTTCTTGGAAAGAACAATGGAAGTTTTATTTTTCCCAAGAAGAAAGAGAAACAAATAAATATTTTATTCTGAAACGTTAAATATTGCTACATGGTTTCATAAAAGAATGTTGTGCTACTACAAAATTACCAACTATAAAATTAGACTTCTCAATCCTCAGAGCGAATGGTCCCTAAGTGCAGCAGTATTGGTCCATAATGACTGTTATTAGTTTCATCTCCATACAGAAAAAAATATTTTACTTGCACTGGTTATTAGGGCTTAGCAATACTTTCTTCTGCATAGTTCTTTTTAACTCCATGTGATATTTATTTTACAGCTATCATCCGTAATATGCTCATGACAGGGGGTACTTATGGAAACCTGATAAGCATGTTTGCCATCTTATTTCATAGTATCTGATTCATTCACAGGTCTCTTTCTGAACTCAATTTCCTTTTAAATTGCTATCCAATCAGATTTAATTCATTGCAAATAGAATAAAAATACCTGCTCCACTTAAAATCATACCTCAAACTAACAAAAATTTTATACTAAATATATAAACATACTATATTACAGGAGAACTCTTTCAGCTTCTGATCTAACTATGTACCGTTTCTTACTGTCAATGAACTTCTAAGAGCTATATATTTGTTCTCAGATCTTGAATAGTCACATATGTTATCAGAACCTTACCTACTTACTTGCTTCACAAAGCAGGGCTAGTGAGGCCACTTTGGCATGGTTATTACACAAAATAAAATTTATTGAAAAAATGCAATCTAATTTATCATGAGTATGTAATAAATCAAGTTGTTTTCATTATCCATCAACTCATACATCCATCAAATCTAAACTTATGAGAACTTCTCTATTCTAGGCTAACAATCAGCAAAAGAAAAAAAAGGGTCCCCTTCTCATAACTTAAAGAGCAGCAAGAATTATAAGAATATAGTAACAAGAATTCCACATTCCATGTAAATTTCACAGACAATATTAGTTCATTATAAATGCATTGGAAGACAAAAGTCATTTAAAGGAATAGAGAAGTAATGAAACATTGATCCATGTTTGAAATATGGATGATCTTTTCCTTGTGAGAGTTGTTCAAAGGCACAAGCATGGCTATTTTCTAGGGAGAGCTGTTTTCAGTAGTACCATGTTTGTTTCCATACCCTGTCTTTCTACATAGGGTAAGATGTTGCTTTTTTTCCCTCACCACTGTAATGCCAGTTATCTTGTGGAAAAATTAAATTAATAGGGAAAGGAGAAGGAGATCCAACTTAGAAATCAGATTCTGTATTCTGAAATTCACATTTCCTAACAATAAAGGTGGTTAGATCCATATGTCCTTTAAACTATTGTTCAAGTGATCCAGATGTTAGAGGCAACAGAGTTGTTTCCTTCTGATACATCTAATTCCATATGAAAAACTTATCACAGAGCCAGGCGCAGTGGCTCAGGGCTGTAATCTTAGCTAGTCATGAGCCTTTGATGGGATCTCTGACACTAAAGACCACGAGATTCTTATCTCCAATTAATCACTAGAAAACCCGAAGTGGTGCTGTGGCACAAGGGTTAGGGTGGTAGCCTTGAGCTGAAGAACTCAGGGGCAGTGCCCAGGCCCAGAGTTCAAGCCCCTCGACCGACACACACACACACACACACACACACACACACACACACACACACACACACACCAACAGTACATATGCCTATTTATTCACTTCTTAAATACTGATGATAGATCACTTCCTCTGGAGACTGAGAATCTTTCTTTCCCAGTGGATTCAGATGAATGATAAAGTCTACATGTAAAAATGTGCTCAAACAACTTCTGAGAAATGAGTTACACTTAAGCCTTTTATTTGAAAGTCAAAAGGTATTAAGTGATTTACTGTGTGCTATTTATTATTCATTTCTGAGAACTTGGCATTTATTGACTCCTTTATACCTCACAATAATTCTGTGGTATAAACAATATGACCAGTCTCATTTTACAGAACAGAAAACTAAGGCCCAGAAGAAAAGTACCTAAAGTCACAGAATTAACAAAATAGTATTTCGATTTTAAGCCGGATTGCTATGCACAGTGTTCATAATCTTAAACATTCTCCCTTTTTACCATATTCCTCTCTGTCAACAGAGTAACCACACAGGAGTGGTGGAAAGTGCCACTATTTAGGATTAACTGAAAATACTGATACGAAAAATAACCCCATACTCTAAAATGAAGTGTGCCCCATCGACTTTTTTAGTTTCTCCAGTATGCAAATTTCTATTACTTCTAGTGGAATATCTTCTACCTTACTTCTTAAATATCTGAAATATTCAAGTCATTCAGCCTAATCATACAACTACTTCTTTTTGTTCAATTAGATACCATTGTTTGATTTCCTTACTAGCAGGCACAATTTGTTAACTGAAATACTTTATTAGTTTCTATTTTTTGATCTAGGGCAGAAAATTAAGAGTATTCTGCCTGTATTGTCAAATGCAGTATTGTCAATTCTTGGAACAGAAAAGGAAGTCCTGATGTATGTCTTAAATAAACTGCTAAAATGAGAGTAGTCACTCAATAAATACTTGTTGCTGAAATTGAATGAATAAATGTACCATAGCACTTAACACAAAACAATTCATAAGTATTTTTTTACTGAATAAAGCTGACTGGTGTACTTCACAAGTAACAGATGTCAGGGTAAACTAGCAAGGCTAACAAAATATCTTCTACAGTTTATTCCAGACTTAATACATTCATGGCAGAGGTAGGATATAGCAGCCTCTGTCCAAGACCAAGAAAGATGATTGTCCAGAAAAATTCAGGCCTGTAAATTAATGAAACCATTCAAAAATTTAACAAGTATCCATTTAAGTACCTAAGAAAGGTTCTATTTAACATTTATGAATATTAGATTCATGCTCAAAAATTATGGACTTATATGACATAAAAACCCTCAGCTTTATTTTAATTATGTTCCAAAATTTTTGTGTCAGTGATTGTATATAGAATCCCTTCTTGAATACTTGTTTGTTAAACATATTTGAAATATGATGCAAAACTAAATGTTAATAAATTCTTTAATAAAAAATATTTTAAAAAATCTACAATGGGATAGATACTCTATTAACATGGTGTTATTTTATATAGATCAACATGTATCTGTGACATACAAACTCTCAGCTTAATTTTAATTTGTTATAAAATTTAGATGCCAGTTATGATATATACAGAGTCCCTTCTTGAATACTTCTTTGTTAAACATGGCATTTGAAATATGATACAAAAAAATCAGTGGTAATAAAATCTTTTATTTAAACAATTATTGATGAGCTGGGAGTTCGGCCTAGTGATAGAGTGCTTGTCTAGCCTGCATGAAGACTCAGGTTCGATTCCTTGGTATCACATAAGTAGTAAAAAAGAGCCGGAAGTCGTGCTGAGGCTCAGGGGGTAGAGCTCTGGCTTGAGAAAGTCCAAGGACAGGACTCAGGCCCTGAACTCAACCCCAGGACTGGCAAAAAACAAAATTATGGAGATAAAAGACAATGAGGGACCAGGAGTTTGGCCTAGTGATGAGTGCTTGCGTAGCATGCACAAAGACCCGGGTTTGATTCCTCAGTACCACGTATATAGATAAAAACTGGAAATGGTGTTGTGGCTCTAGTGGTAGAGTGTTAGCCTTAAGAAAGCCCAAGGACTGTGCCCAGGCACTGAGTTCAAGGCCCAGGACTGGCAAAAAAAAAGAAAGAAAAAGACAGTGGTTCAAGAAAGACACTTATAGATTTCCAAAACAGTTATGCTCTGTTTTTTAACTTGGATCTTAAAGTAAGATTTGTTGACTTAATAATTCTGACTGCATTGTAGAGAATGATGTAGAAATGTATAAAAATATCTTCTCTTAGTAAACACTAGATAATTCAATATCAATTAAATAAATAACCCCATATAAAGGTGAAAAAATGAAAAGCTATCCTGATACTGGAAAACTGAACTGTTATTGTTCGGTCCATCTTTCAGTAACTTCTGTCATTTAGTTAAAATTAGTCTTCACCTTTCTAGTTCAGAGTCTCTGTAAGTATGTCCTATTGTATTTACTACCTTAAGATACTATTTTTTGTCGATTTAAAGGCTTCTCTACTTCTATAGCAATGCTAGAACGATATTATCCATGGCTTCCATCATTTGTTACCTTTTTAGATTTAGTTTTTAGTGCATTTATTTGTATTTTAAAAGGCTTATGACTTTGATAATATAGTTTACTTTCAACTTTAGAAACATAATACCATGACCATTTTCCAAGTAAAACCATGATTCCCAGAGAAACAGAACAGAACTCATGTCTATCTCAAAGATTATCATTCTCAAACTTAACAGTTGTACATTTGAAAATTGCCTCTTTCAGAAATAAACCATTAGTGCATCAACGACAGTGATAAAGCTTGACTACATGAGGACAAGTATTTTCTCACAAAATGTTTCTTTGGACTATTGGAAAGAGTATAAATATAAATACTGTGATTAATACTTTAATACAGTTATTGTGATACTTCAAATTTAGTCAATTATTTAGGTATATTTTGTTTATTTGTATGGTTTAATGCATATGTCTGTGCATTACTTAGAGAATAGAATGGTTATAGATGAGTTGTCATGATTATTCGTGGTTATTATTATATTTACAAAAAATAATTTTCATTGATTACCCAACAAGCTACAGTTAAGAAGCAAAGAGCTACAGCAAGTGAATAATGTTTAACATTTCTCTTAAGGTAAGGCAAAATCATGTATTTTAGAAATAGTATGCCTACAGGTATTTAACCAATTTTGCAAGCTTCATTTATGGAAGAGCCCATCTTTCTTCCATCCTATTTTATGGCTCCCTCATTGGAGAATAGCTCAAAAGCTCTTAACATATGGCCATATACGATGAGGGTAAGCAAAATGAACTCCAGGATATGGAAATATGAGGTTTATCTTTATGGTGGTTGTTTTAAATGTACTATGTGAAGTTATTTCTTTACTCTTTGCTTTTTTTCCCTTTTGGTTTATCCACTGTTGTTGCTGTATCAGATCTTGATATCTGGTTTATTGCATATACATTTATTTGATTATTTGAGTTGGGGAAGGGAAGGAGAAATGCAAGATGATGATACAAAGGGTGAACCAATATAATAGCGAAATTCACATGACAATGCGTCGGAAATGAACCTTACAAATTGGTAGGGTGTTGGGAGACAGGAAAGTGGGAGAAAAACATGGGAAGGAGGAACAATGTTCAAGAAGTAATGAACTCACTACCTTATGAATATAACTGGAACCCATCTATACATCACCCTGACAATAAAAAAATTAAAAAAGAAGGAAATGCTATGCCTGGTCACAATTGTCTTGTTCTTACAATCTTTATTACTAAGTAGACAAAGATGAGAGGGATAAATTTCCAGGCCAACATCAGTAGAAAAATCTCCGCAAGAGGTCCTTTCAGTGGCAGGCTCACCATGGTGTCCCAATTGCCATGTTTTGGCTGCATTTAGAAATTTAAAATACATGGATGAAAGCCCAGCCATTTGTGTGAGCAGCAAGAGAGAATATATCTCAAAAATAACCTCTAAAAACCCACAGCTAGCATTATACTGAATGGTGTAAAGCTGATGCCCACTCTCTCTACTCCTCTGTAACATAGTATTAGAATTCCTAGCCAGAGGGATAAGGCAAGAAGCAAGCATACAGGGGATGAAAATAGGGAAAGAGGAAGTAAAACACTCCCTCTTTGCTGATGAAATGATTCTTTATTTAAAGAACCGTACAGACACCACTTCCAAGCTGCCAGAGCTGGTTCAAAACTTTGGCAAGGTAGCAGGGTATAAAATTAACCCTCAAAAATCAACCGCCTTCCATTATGACAACAAGGAGAGGATTGAGACAGTAATCAGGAAACCAAATCCTTTGGCAGTAGCCTCAAAGAAAATAAAGTACCAAGGAATTAACTTAACTAAGAATGTAAAGGATATTTATGATGAAAACTTTAAAATCCTGAAAAAGGAAATGAAAGCAGAACTGAGGAAATGGAAAAAAAAACTTCTATGCTCCTGGATTGGAAGAATTAACATCATGAAAATGGCAATCTTGCCAAGGGCTATCTAAAAATTCAAAGCAATACCCATCAATAACCCAAAGTCATTCTTTAAGGAAATAGAAGAAGCAATCCAAAATTTCATATGGAATAATAAAACAAACCCTGTATAGCAAAAACAATTCTTAGCAGAAAGAACAGCGCAGGAGGAATTTCAATACCAAAGTTTCGACTATTAGAGAGCTATAGTAACAACTTGGTTCTGGCACAAGAACAGGCCTGAGGACCAACGGAATAGAACTGAAGACCCAGAAATCAACCCACAGACCTATGACCACCTAATCTTTGATAAGGGAGTCAAAAAAGTAGAATGAAAGGAAGGCAGTCTCTCAAACAAGTGGTGCTGGCAGAACTGGTTAAGCACCTGCAGAAAACTAAAGTTGGATCCTCTGTCACCTTGCACCAGATTTAATTCCAAATGATTCAAAAAGCTAGAGGAAAAAGCAGATATACTGAAAATTTTACAAGAAGGAATAAGAGATATATTAGGTTTCCTTGGCACAGGTCGAAACTTTCATAATAAAGACTTAGAAACATAACAAATTAAAGAAAGTTTGGTCAAACAGGACTGAATTAACCTGTAGAGATTCTGTATGACAAAGGACATAGCTAGCAAATTAAATGGAAAGCCCACAGAGTGGGAGAAGAAATTCACTAGCCATACAATGGACAATGGCCTCATATTTAAAATATGCCTATAGCTCAAAAAATTGAATCTCTCAAAAACAAATCTTCAAAGACACAACAATCACAATAACAGGTAGGCCAAATACTTCAAGTGAGACTTCTCTGAAGAAATAAGAATGGCCTATAGACACATGAAGAAATGCTCCACATCTCTGGTCATAAAAGAAATGCAAATCAAAACAACTTTTAGATTCCACCTCACTCCAGTTAGAATGGCCATGATCAAGAAATCTAATAACAACAGATCCTGGCCAGGATGTGGCCAGGAGGGATCACTACTACACTGTTGGTGGGAGTGGAAAGTCATTCAACCACTATGGAAAGCAGTATGGCAGTTCCTCAAAAGACTAAACATAGAGCTTCCCTGTGACCCAGCAATTCCAGTACTTGTCATTTACCCAATCTCCAGAAACAAGGATATACTAAACCCACTAGCACAACAATGTTCATTGCAACATTATTTACCATAGCAAAGGAATGGAACCAACCCGGATGCCTCCAGTAGATGATTGGATCACAAAGATACGGTATTTATACACCGTGGAATTCTGTGCTACCATAAGAAAGAATAACATTGCCCCATGTAAAAGGAAATGGAAAGATTTGGAAAAAATCGAATTAAGTGAAGTAACATAAGCTCAATGGGTTCCTTCATTTGAAACAATTAGTATAAACCTAGGGTGCTCCAAGGAGAGGATTATAATAGCTCAAAACCTAGATACATGAGGGCATATAGGATGAAGCTGAAAAAAAAAGGACCTTGAGGATATGGAAATAAGAGCTGTATCATGTGTGATTGTTGTTCTTAATGTACTATGTTACTTCTCTTTTGTTGCCCTTTGGTTAATCTCATATTGTTACAGTATCTGAATTTGTTACTGATATATTATATATATTTTTTGTGTATTTGAAATATGAAAGGGAAGAGGGGAAAACAAGATGATTGGGAGGGAGTGCAGACAGGAAAATCGGGACCAAAACATGAGAGAGGGTGTCAATATGTGAGAAGTGATGCACACTACCCTCTGTTTGACTAATGTAACTGTGACTCCTCTATACATTACCAAAGAAAATAACCTTTTGAAGTCAATGCATTCTTTTTTTCATATATTTTTAGTGTAATTAATAGAAGGGTTACATGATATACACCAGATAGAGGATGCATTACTTCACATATATTGATACCCTTTCTCATGTCTTTGTCACCATTTCCCTCAAACCATCCCTGCCCCTCATATTGTTTCCCCCCCATCTGATTTCAAATAACCAATTACACATATATACAATATATCAGACAACAAGGTGAAAAACTGTAACAATATGAGATAGCCAAGAGACAGCAAAAGAGATGAGAGATAACATAGTACATTAAGGATAAAAATCACTCATTATATGGCTTTTGTTTCTATATCCTGAAGGGCCTTACATTTAGGATCATACTATATGGCCTTACGTATCCAGGATTTGTTGTATTGTAAATCTCTGCTAGGAGAGCCCAAGGTTTCCACTGATTATGACAAATGAGGGAAACCATTGAGCCTATGTTCCTTTGAGTCTGGCTTATTTCACTTAATATGATTTTTTTCTAAGTCTTTCATGGAGCAATGTCATTCTTTCTGACAACAGCACAGAATTCCATTGTGTATAAATACCACATCTTGCTAATCCACTCATCAACTGAGGGGCATCTGGGTTGGTTCCATACCTTTGCTATGGTAAATAGTGCTGCAATGAACAGTGTTGTGCTAGTGGGTTTAGTATATCCTTGTTTCTGGACGATTGGGTAAATTACAAGTACTGGAATTTCTGGGTCATAGGGGAGCTCTATGTTTAGTCTTTTGAAGAATCTCCACACTGCTTTCCATAGTGGTTGAATGAGTTTGCATTCCCACCAACAGTGTAGTAGTGATCCCTCCTGGCCACATCCCCTCCAGCATCTTTTGTTATTAGATTTCTTGATCCCGGCCATTCTAACTGGATTGAGGTGGAATGTAAGAATTGTTTTGATTTGCATTTCTTTTATGGCCAGAGATATCGAGCATTTCTTCATGTGTCTATAGGCTATAAGTGTTTGTCCCATCTTTTAATGGGATGGTTGTTCCTTTGGAGATCAATTTTGGATTGATTCAATTTTTTGAGCTGTTGATATATTTTACATATGAAGCCTTTGTCCATTGTACAGTTAGTGAAGATCTTCTCCCACTCTGTATGCTTTCTAGTTAATTTGTTTCATTCATGGCTCCTGAAACATTTTTATTTGTATTGAAGCTTATTGAAGATTATGTCCATAGTATCATAAATATTCTTGCAGTTTTTGTTATCTTGTTTTAACCATTATGTCTTAGTCCATCTGGCATTTGCTTTGATGTTTGATGAAAAAAAGTGTGTATTTTAATTTCTTTCCAGATACAGAACTAATTACACGGAATTGTTTGGTCAGTAATCTGGAATTATCTCACTCAAGGAAAATTCTAATTCACATATAGAATTTTCATGTAAAACCTGCTTATTCTACACTAATATCACCAACACTTAGTGCCCCCCTTTACTCACTGGCTCTTAATAAATTCTTTAATGCATTTGACTCTAGTTTTCTTGCAGTCTTCTGAAGAGTGATCCCCACTTCTCCAACATCTCTCCTCTCACTCTGCTCATCACTCTGTGGAAGTAGGGGAGGACTTCTACCTTCTTCCTGTCACAGCATCCACACTGCATTCTTATTTAGTACATTTTATTACTGAATGCACTTCTATAGTGCATTTGTCTAGTACTTACCAGCTTTGACAGTTGTGTCATATGCTTTGAAAGTCCATTTTTGTTGCTTGCAGGGTCACTGCTCTTCCTAAGTCCCAGAATCCATAATTTTCAGATTTTCACCTCTGCGTTCATTATCACTATTTCTAATTAATCAAGATTTTCTCCCTTCATCACAAATCAATTTCTTTAAAATTATGTTGAGGTCACCAATGGTTTCTACAATGCTAAAGTCAGTAGTCAATAGCTTTATCTAATTTCCCTAGGGGCTGATGGTGACATGTTGAATTATTCTCTTATTATAAAACAATTCATTGATTATTTGGCCTCAAGAAAATTATCTCAAAAGCTTGAAAACCTTGAAAGTATCTCTAGGTCAGTTCTTAAAATCATTTGAAGGACCATTTTATCTTTTTTTACACTGAAATACTAGTTTGATGCAAAGAGCTCCAAATGAAAGCTGTAGCTACCTTGAACTCAAGATATTTGTATTCAAGTTCCTTTTCAACATCTTTATTTATATGTCTAATGGATGACTAAAATATTTCTTATATATCTGGGTTCAGAGAGCAAAACTAAAATCACACTAACTCCTTTAAGCAATAAGAATTAAATACAATGTATTAAAATGCCCATAAAATATTTGAAATAATACAGTATGTAGCTATGTTGATCTCTTCTTCAACATACACTAAAGCAATTGCCCTGGATTTTCTATGTAATTGAAGTGCTCTTCCCCCAACTATCAGTTAGGCTAACTCTATTCTCATGTATGACTAAATATCACCTTCTCTGACCAATCTACTTTAAAATGTAATGCATACTTCTACATCATTTTTCATCCTTTCCTTGTTTTCTCCAGAGCTCTGATTCTGCAGACATTTAATCTTCTTTTTCTTACTGTCTACTCTTCACTAAAGTGCCAATTTCAGGAAGGAATATTTTATCTGTTTTTTTTTGTTTCACTGCAAAATATCTAGTACAGTTTACTTCATTTCAATTAAAATATTTGGTTAGATAAATAAATGGAAGCATTTCTTTTTTTTTTTTTGCCAGTCCTGGGCTTGAGCTCAGGGCCTGAGCACTGTCCTTGGACTTTCTCAAGGCTAGAGCTCTACCACTTGAGCCTCAGCACCACTTCCGGCATTTCATTACAATGGTTTCACATTCTGTTCTAGAATTTGGTAAGACAATGCCTTTCTTTTTTACAGATTTTGGCTGCTTTCTGGGATTTATTTTTGCTTTTATAATCTCAGTTTACTGAGAACGTGATTTTTTTTTGCACAAATGAAGTAAGTCCATGAGTCTCTTTTGGAATATTACTATGTACATTTTCATGTTAGAGACAAGATATAGTTTGGCATAACTAAGAACTTATTGATACTCAAGGAAAACAAGTGTTCTCACTAGGGAAGCAGGAGACAAGCAAGAGAATTGTTATATGATACAGCACATAGTCCTAGTCTTTAGTCACATACTTTTCTCTCAAGATCGCCTCTGTATCCTGATATGGATGACATACATACATCAGGTATACCAATGTGGCAGCAGTAAATATTAGTGATGTTGAGATCAGTGATATATTTTATAATCTCCAAATCTCATTTACTTGCAGCTAATCATAGATGTGAAAAGATTTGCACTGTTTTATTTTTCTTCCCAAACATTGGAAAGCACGTTTGGGAGGACCCAGCATCTATTGACTTAGACAAATAATGTTCAATCATTGTGTTCTTTTGTTTTCTATCATTTTCTTTTTTGAGCATTTAATTTTGTTGTCAGGGTGATGTACAGAGAGGTTAAAGTTACATATGGAATGTAGTGAGTACATTTCTTGTTCAACATTGTTACCCCCTCCCAAGTTTTTTCTCTCACTTTCCCTTCCACCCCCAAATTGTAAATCTTATTTCCAATGTATTCTCTTGTGACTATTTCTGTTATACTGATTCACCCTCCGTCCTTTGTTTCACCATTAGTTTTGTTTCCACATAGATGATGCTGTATTTAGAATGTCAACCAATATGTTTCTTTAGTTATCCATTCCTTTTCACTTTGCTGTCCTAATTTGAACTCAATAATTTACTTTTAATCATTCATGTTAGAGTTGTCATGAGTTTAAAAGTACAATGTGTTTCAAGCTTTTGAAGGACAAAATTTCACACCCGTTGGAGGATGTGTTTTGAAAGAAAACTCATGAGGAAGGAAATGCTTTACCCCTTAGGCTACTATGAAATTTCTTTACTAGAGGAAATAGAATTTAAGTCCAACTAGAGAGAATCAGAAAGTTCTACTTCCTCAGAATAGGAGAGTCATCCAAAGGAGGTAGACTTGTGAAATAGGAGGGAAAAAATACCACTTCCCTGCTGTCTGAGGACAAATCAACAATAATTTGCATATTAATAACTATAAAATATTTGAAACTTGAAGAGTCTTGCCACCTTTTCTTCTCCTAACCATAATGGAAGGCATGATGCATTTTGTGTGTTGAAACATGTCAACAATGCAGTGAATTCAAATTATGAAAGAAAAAAGAAATCCCAGAAAGTAGCCAAAAACTGTAAGAAAAAAGGCATTACCTTACTAGATTTTGCAGTGGGGAAAAAAAAAGACAGATAAAATGTTCCCTCTTGAAATTGGCATTTTAATGAAGAGTAGGCAATAAGAAAAAATGAGTGGGAAAGAACCACTAGACTGGAAATAATGACTATCAATTATGATATGGTTTTCATATATCTAAAAGGTCAATGTATCAGAAACTTAATCCTCAATATAACAGAGTTGAGAATTGAGAACTTTGAAAGTTGGTTATGTCAAGAGGGCCTTATCTCCATGAATGGATTGAAATTTTTATCATGAATGTGGGTTTGTTATTGTGAAGTTAAATTTGTTAAAGAACAAACGTTCCATCTTTTAGGCCAGGAGTTAGGCCTAGTGGTAGAGTGCTTGCCTATCATGCATGAAGACCTTGGTTCAATTCCTCGGTACCACATACATTGAAAAAGCCAGAAGTGGTGATGTGGCTCAAGTGGTAGAGCTCTAGCCTTGAGACAGCCCAAGGAGAGTGCTCAGGCCCTGAGTTGAAGCCCCAGGAGTGGCAAACAAACAAACAAATAGTTTCCATTTATCTTGCCTTCTCCTTTGGTCTATTACCCTTCTGATTTCTGCTATGATTCACCAACAGTGTCTTCAGAAGACACTATATCTAT
Source organism: Megascapheus bottae (assembly GCF_031878675.1). NCBI lineage: Eukaryota > Metazoa > Chordata > Mammalia > Rodentia > Geomyidae > Megascapheus > Megascapheus bottae. Next base: position 100,140,768 of record NC_143547.1, on the reverse strand, counting down.
TTTTGATGTCCCACCCTCCAGAACTGTAAGAAACAGTATCCCTTTTTGTTTCTTATACGGCACTAACAATTAAGAAAGATATAACCTCCTTGTCCATTTCGCTAAGCACAAAATGGACGAATGAATATTTCATCAAATATTAGAAGTACATATGAAATACTGAAAAAATCATCTAGGCTGAGCCTAAATGAAAAGATCTCTAGAATATGGAAAGAAGAGCTTTATCTTGTGTGATTGTTATTCTTAATGTACTATGTTATGTCTATTCTCCTTTGTTGCCCTTTGGTTAATCTCATACTGTTACTGTATCTGACTTTGTCACCTGGTATATTGTATTTATGTTTAGTTGTTTATTTGAAATAGGAAAGGTAAGGGGGGGGAAACAAGATTATTGGGAGGGGGATGGGGGGACGGAGATGGGATCAAAAGCATGAGAAGGGGTATCAATGTGTGAGAAGTAATGCATCTACTACCTAGTGAATGTAACTGCAACCCCTCTATACATTACCCTGATAATAAAAAATAAACTGAAAAAAATATATTCATAGAAATGATCAGTTAATACATTGTATCCTTAGAATTCAGACATGGTCTTGAGTAAAAGAATAAAACTCAGCTTGAGTCACATTATCTTTGTTAATCTAGAGATTGGAATTTTGTAATATAAAACATGCTTTGTTATAAAATGAAGATAAAATTCAAGCTTTGTTTGTAGAATAAAATTAACATGCATCTACAGTATAATTTTTTCACTTCTTAAAACTACATCTTTACCTTGTATATACTCAGATGTTACTACCCTTATATAGTGATATGTCTTTCACTTCTCAATTTCTCAATCATTAGCCACTTATATGTCTGCTTCCATAATATATGATTAATAATTGCAGTCCTTCTAGTTATTTGTGTTTCTAATGTATTATTACATTATTCAGGAAACTTTCTTCTAGGGAACAAGCTTTATTTGAATATAATCAATTGTTCTAAATATAATTAACCTTGAAATGAGTAATATAAGAATACAAGGGGCTGGAAGTTTGGCCTAGTGGCAGAGTGCTTGCCTAGCATCCACAAAGACCCAGGTTTGATTTCTCAGTACCACATACATAGAAAACAATAAAGCTGGAAGTGGTGCTGCGACTCAAGTAGTAGAGCTCTAGCCTTGAGAAAGCCCAAGGACAGTGCTCTGGCCCTGAGTTCAAACCAAGGACTGGCCAAAAAAAATAACCAAAAACAAACACAAAACAACAACAAAAAGAATACAAAATTTTATAGTTTTGAAGGGGTAATGGAAAAATACTAATGCAAATTTGCAAAATAAAGAAATCCAAAGATAGGTAGCAGTTCCATTCCAAAGTATTTGAAGCATCAGATCATATATCAAAAATTGCAGAAAAATAACTGTCAGGAAATCTTGTAAATGCTATTTGCTATTTCCATTTGTCAAGGACACAAGTCAGGAACAAAAGAGTCATGTGGGTGAAACCCAGAGAATGTCATTTTCTCTGTTGGCCCGACTCTCAATTTTCAGCTATACAACCTCTCCAGTTAATTTTTCCAAAACCCTTAGACTCAAAAAAAACCACTGAGTCTTACTTTAGTATAAGTGCATTACCAATAAATTATTTATGTATGTATTAATTATGTATAACTGTAGCAGTTCCAACAATGTCTTCAGAGACATAGTTCAAGATGAAAAGACATTTGACGCCTAAATTAAATGCATGTGAAATACTGAGATAAACTGAAAACAATATGGATGATAAGAATTATTACATTAATAATAATATATAATAGTAAACATCATGTTAATGATGAAAGGTTATATATGATGGTATCAGTAAATAATTTCAACCTAATGATTTCTGCCTTTATAGACAAATAAATGTTTAATATTAAGCTTATTTACATGCCCTTGAGAGAAAGCAATTGATTTATTCTCATAAATGTTTGAATCATCTATAATTCAAATCCCAGATAGAATTTTCTTCATTTTATAAGTTAAATAAATAGAATTCTTTATTTCTGAAAATAACACATTTTTCACATAAATCTTGATTCACACTCCCAATGGTCTCTTTTTGCAACTATAATTAACAGATATTATGTATCTGGCATGTATAACCTGCAGATGTTAATTCTTTATACTAATGATGTCAGCAATTTTCCCGTTAATTTGTATTTTACTACTGCAATTAAATGACCCAAATATCCTGAGCACTTCCACCCAAGTTTCGCTCTGCATACTAACATGTTGTAGCAGAGAAACAAGACTGTCGGCTTGCAATATTTGCCATGGACTTGGCAAATATTAAGTAAATTAACAACGTAGGGCCATGTCCCACAGAATCACACAGATGGATGTATCAACCTAAGTTCTGTAACATTCACGCAATGATGTACACATTATTTAGTGGAGTCTATCTAGGAAGGAATTGTTTTTGTGTCTGAAACATATCTATATTTCTTTGAAAGTGTCAGAAAATAAAAATAAGCTTCTTCCTTCATGAATGCCGATGAATTTGTAGATAGCCCTTGGCAAGATTGTCATTTTCACAATGTTAATTCTTCCAATCCAGGAGCATGGGAGGTTTTTCCATTTCCTAAGTTCTGCTTTAATTTCCATTTTTGGGGTTTAAAGTTTTCATTGAAAAGGTCCTTTACATTCTTAGTTAAGTTCATTCCTGGGTACTTTATTTTCTTTGAGGCTATTGCAAAAGGAGTTGCTTTCCTGATTGTTGCCTCATTCCTCTCACTGTTGGCATATAGGAAGGCGGTTGATTTTTGAGGGTTAATTTTATACCCTTCTACCTTGCCAAAGTTTCCACCCCTACTTCTCTTCATTAGTCTACCCCTTTCATCTCGAATTATCCCAACCGATTTCAAGTACCCACTTCCCGGTACTTATTTTGTCAAACTTTAAAAAAAAATATTTGTCTTTGTAAGAAATTGCATTTTTAGTTTTCCCCTGAATCTAACATATTTGTTAATATATTTGTATACAATTGCATATCTCCCAATGTATTTACTTATAAATTTCTAAACTAAACCTATCTTCCACATATAAGAGAAACATAAATCCTTTGTACATCATTGCTAAGCTATAAATAATTCTGTCATTTTAATAGGAAAATGTGCCTTATTGCATTTTAGTATGGGAATGATGGAGGATTTTTTTGACATGAAAAGGCATTTTAATTGGTTACACACATGTTTCTTTTTGAAAATAGGTGAAATTCAAGAATTTTCTAGGTACGTTTTGCAACATCATCAATTTTTATAGCTTTTTGTTCATTAGAATCATACAATATAGTCAATAAAAAGTCAGGAGCAAGAAATTCATTCCAGGAAATACAGTCAGATACAAAAGGCTGAATCTGTGTAATAATGATGATTTGGCTAGAAGCCAAATGATAAGGTCACTTGATACAAAGTTGCGAGAATTTATTTGTAGTTCTAAACTACGTCTTTACTATGTCAAACAATCATCATTTCTTTTTTCAATTAAATTTTCTTGAAAACTCAACATTTGGTAAAAATGTGTAAAATCATTAGCTGAAATTTCTCCATATAGATTTAAATTTGTGGGGGCTTTTGCTTTTCCCCAACTTTCATTTTTTCCTGTAAACTTTCCATAAAACAATTGAATCTTGGCCCAATTTAGAAGACTATCTGATTACAAATACCTATATTTTTTGCCAGTCATGAGGCTTAAACTCAAGTTATAGGCGCTGTCCTTGGACATTTTTTGCTCAAGGCTAGCACCCTGCCACTTGAGCCACAGTACCACTTTTGGCTTTTTCTGTGTCTGTGGTACTGAAGAATCAAACACAGGAGTTCATGCATGCTAGGTGAGTACCCTACCACTAGGCCAAACTCCCAGCCCATACCTATTTTTTTAATGGGGAAAAATGACAATCACCTGACAAAGTCCACATACACTTCTGGAAGCTTATGGCATCCTGTTCTGATTGACTGTAGTGAAAATCTTGTACTAGTGGGTTTCTGGAACTAGAAAATGGCAAAAACCCAAATGAAATATAACCAAAGAAAAAGAGAATTAAGACAATGGAAAAAAACATTAAATATGAAGTATTCAAAATGTTTCTTGGAATGTAGTAGGCAACAAGAACAATGATTGAAAGTATGAGGAATGAAAACAGGAAGAATATGAATTCCTTACATCTAGTCAGCCATAAAGTCTGTAGTACAATACAGAGTAAACCAGAAAAACATCATTAGTCCTATTGCAAACATTGGCAAAATAGGTGACCTAGACAGACCATCAACTTTTGAGTCTGTTTCTTCATCTGTATGCTGGAAGGAAGTGATAATATACATAGGGCCTATCTACTGTGTGCACATTGAGATACATATGTGTACATTTAAAGCCACGATGGTATAATGTTTATACCTGCTTAGTAAGTTATTTCATATTTTCAACATTTCTGAATCTTAGGGTTGATTTAGACCAAGCTTCACTCATGCCAGTTCTATCTGGTTCATTAATTTACCTCAAAACCTAGGACTAAGAAAGTCTGCCTTCTTAATATCAAGAGGTTAAGATGAATACAAAGTATGTCTAACAGTTAAAATGGGGTGATAAGGTTAAAATATATTTTATAGATGAGTTGGATAATGTGGGTCAATAAAATAACTCTCGCCTTATACAGTAAGTACTAGCATGGCAAAGGAAAGTCTAAATTTATGCCAGTTTTTAATATTATCAGTTGTTTAAGGAGCATCCCCCAAGCAATCAATTATGTCTAACAGCCTTGAAGTACGGGTCTTTGTTCTTTTAAGAAAACCACTTAGTAATATTTGTAATGTCAAAGACATATGATATGAAATTGCTTCAGATTATATTAATGAAGAATGTAAAAACTTAAGGTTATAAAGTTTTAAAAATAGCATATTTATTTTTAGGAGCATAAATTTTATAAGAAATGGAATAATGATCAGAGAGAATGAAGGAGTGTAAATATGGCCAAATATTTGTGTTCACGTATATAAATGGGGCATTAAAGCTTGTTGAGATAAGTTTGGAAAGAGAAGGGGAAATGACAGGGAGTGATAGTGTGGATTTGATAAAGATATACTGAATGTATAGATGTTAAAACGAAATCTCATCTACAAGTAATTGATGCCAACGTGAGGGAATAATAGAATAATGTTTAATTGTCCAAATTACTAGTTATTTGTTTTAAGAATTTATTAACGTTGATTTTTTACATCATATTTTAAATTACAGGTTTAACAAACGAGTGTTCAAGAAGGGAATCTATATTTACAATCACTGGGACTTAGTTTTTAGAACTTAATCAAAATTAGGCTAAGGGTTTGTATGTCATAGAAACATATTAATTTATGAAATAAAACATTATGTCTATAGAGCCATAGGTTTTTATACCTGTATAGTTATGTTTATATTTCCATTAGCATGTCCATAGCATTGGGTATGCAGATATTACTAGTTATTTTTAAAAGTAAGATTTCATTGTTAGATGCAATTTGAGAACTGAAAATGTAATGCACCCAGTCTGCCTTCCTTCTTTCGTTCTGTCCTTCCTTCCTTCCTTCCTTCCTTCCTTCCTTCCTTCCTTCCTTCCTTCCTTCCTTCCTATCTTTTCCCTCCTGTTTCTTTCTCTTTTCCTTTCTACTTTTCTTAGTGGGTTTGGAACCCAGTATAGAAAACACTCAATAAGTGTTCTACTATAGAGCTACACTTTTAGCATAAGTTTTCTGAACAAAAAGATGTATTCTTGTTTTGGGTAGGTGAAATACTCTCAATCTGTCCATTAATAAATCTCCCTTATGAGACTGATGAAACTATCTGTGTCTATATTTTTTAATTTCATTATTGATGCTCTATAAGTTCCTTTTCAAACATTCTCTAGTTCATTTATTATGATTTTCTTTTATTCATCATTTTATTGTTCTTTTTGTTCTTTTTTTTTCTTTTTGCCAATACTGGGGCTTGCAATCAGGGCCTTAGTACTGTCATTGAGCTTTCTCAAGGATAGCACTCTATCACTTGAGCCACAGTACCACTTTCAGTTTTTTTCTGTGTATGTGGACTTAGGAATTGAACCCAAAGCTCCATGCATGCTAGACAAGCAGTCTACAATTAGGTCATATTCTCAGCCCCTCCATCATTTTTAACTATACTCGTTTTATATTCATTTCTAGAGTAAAGACTCATACTTGCTAAAGCAGGCACTTTATCCACCTCATGTCATGTTCCACATGACTTAACAAAACAAACACCCAATACTGAACTCAGGGCTTTGCACTTGCTAGGTAAGTTCACTTCCACTATTAATTTTGAGATAGTCTTCCTGCCAGTTTTAAATGGATCTTATCTAATTATTTTAGCTTTCCATTTTATCTGTGATTACATTGTGTATAACCACACCCAAGGTGTCGAATGTTCTCCATAAATTTCAGCCATGTATGTTTCCTCAACATTTTCTGGTACAAGAATCTGTGTAAAGCAGATTTTATGCACTATTTGAGCTTTCATGATAAGTGTGTGTGTGTGTGTGTGTGTGTGTGTGTGTGTGTGTGTGTGCTGGTAATAGGGATTGAACTCGGTCTCTGGGTACTGTGTCTTAGCTTCTACTCAAATCTAGAACTATACCACTCAAGCCACATCTCTGCTTCCTGCTTTTTAGTGGTTAAAGGAAATAAGAGTCTCACAGACATTTCTACACACTGTCATCAAACTATGGCCCTCGGATCGCAGCCTCCTAAGAGTAGTAATAGTTGCAAGCAAGAGTCCCTGGCACCCAGTTGCTCTTGTGATTCTTTTAATTCACTGTAAACTGCTTTTGTTAAATATCTGCCTATTCAATACAGTATGCCATGAATGTGTATATATGCACACATATGTATAATAATATATAAATAAATAATAAAGTATGTGTTTTGATCAACTGTGTATTGATCTTAAAATACATGTTACCTAGACTATCGGTGCATTTTTTGAATGAGATAGGCTGTGTTATATATAGTTAGTTTTCCATGTCTCCATTTATTTTCAGCACATTATTCTGACTCTTTCCTGACCAAATAAATTTTCTTGTGTTCAGAGTATAAAAGCAGAATGTTTAATAACATTTATTAGTGAGAACTCTTGAATTCATGCATTTTAATAGTAACTAATTCTTCAAAAGCATTGATAAAAGACTTGAATGGAGGCAAAAGCAAACATCAATCCCTAGGAAATACTGAAAATGAGGGGGGAAAGACACACAGGAAATCAGATGAACACATGCCAATGACCATATTTGAATTTATCATTCCTTCATTTTTAGACCCTCTGATTTGAATTTTCAATAAGGCTTTTCTGCCTCTGCAACACATTCCTGCTTTCTTCTATTTGCCCAGAAAGTTTTCCTAAAGTTCTATTTCAGAAATATTTATGTTAATTCTGTTCTCCTATCTCTTGAAAATGATAGCGTTTAAGTATTATCTGTGCAGGTTTGGTTTAAATACAGTGGACCTCTGCATCAATTTTACTACTGTGACAATACAACAAAATTTTCTAGTCCTTTTATTAACTCAACTGCTCCTGCTGACCTGCGTATTCCCCATAATAAACATTTTATGCTCAAGTTTGGGCCCTTGTTGTAAATGTTAGTATAATATTGAACACAACATTACATGAAGAAATGCACATTGTTTCTACTATAAAATCATAAACATCATCTGAATTATAACATAAATACTCCCTAGCCACCCTAGTATTTCTCTCCAGTCAGCATTGACAAGATATCCTCTTGATTACTCAATAATGATTTTTGCAAGAAATCCTTCTCCCTATCATCTCCAGATGAATTTACATCATATTTCACATATGGGCAACTTCCCATCTACTCTATGTTCTCATACTTTTAAGGCTATTTCAATATTAGATCTTCTAACATTAGAAATTTATCTTCTCCCCTTTTTACATTTTATCACATCATATAACCTCATCAATTAGGCTTAAAACCTCATAATTGACATTCCAATATCAAGCAAATGTTACGTAGTGAGTAAATATTATGTGAAATGGCATAAATTACCAGGAAATTCCAATAATGATGCTATCTAAAGGGTCAATATTTTCAGTAATATATGTTAATATATAGCGCTTACAAATTGGCTACTCTTTATTTTAAAGTGACGTTCGATTTTGAACCTCAGTGTATTTCTTGAATACTCCCTTGGATTTTACTTCTCCTAGTGAATATTATTTTGTTCATGAGGTTTTCATTTTGTTCTAATATCACTTCACTTAAGATCTTTAAGTTTTGTTAAAAAATTAGATAATTTTTTTATTTGTCTTTTATGTACTAGAGCTGTTTTAGAAGAGATGGTGTTTTTTCTGGAATATTTTCTTAAATTTATTTATTGTTATTTTAAAGGTGATGTACAGAGAGGTTACGATTACAAAGGAGTGATAAAGAGTATATTTATTTTTTGTGAAAGTTCTATTTATTTTCACACAGATAAAACTTACAAGATCACAAATTTAGAATTTCTACATTAAAATCAATTTTCTCTGAGAAGCTTTCATTTATTCATCTATTAGGACAATCAAACTAAACAATTATAAGACAAGAAGAAATAGAATTGACCTATAACTTATATGTTATTCAGTATAACACTTGAGAAATGATATTTTTGAAGTTTTTTCTAATGTGCTCATTTTCTCATTATGATAGAATTATTTTCCACAGACTAATTTTCAATAGCCTGAGTTTCAATTAATTAAAAGTGGTAAAAACCAGTTCGATTCTTTATTACTACTACTACTAATAATAATAGCAGCAACTATCAAATGTATATAACTGGAATAATATTTTATGGGGTTTCATGGTACGATTTTATTTAATTGCAATGACAAATTTGTGATGGAAATAAATTATTATATGGCGCTACATGTAAAAAATTGGAAACTCACACAGAACAATTATATCCCTGAGAAATTAATTAAAATAATAAAAAGCAAAATAAAAGTAAAACGTGCCTATCATTCCAATGACTTAATTTTTTAAATATCAGATTCTTCCGCATACATACATCTTTCAAATAGGAAATTTAGTTGTCTTTCTTGAATGTGTCTTTAAATGTTTGTAGGCTTCAATTAAGTTGAAAGAATCTTATTTTTATGCCAGTTCTGGAGCTTCATCACATGATTTGCTTGTTTTGCTTATGTTTTTATTCAAGGCTGTCTCCTTATCATTTGAACCACATCTCCTCTTCTGGCCTTTTGCTGATTAACTGGAGATAAGTGTTTCTCAGGATTCATCTCTCCAGGCAGAATTCAAAATCTTGATCCTCAGATCTCAGCCTTCTGGCAGGCTGGAACAGTATTTTTAACATAAATATCAATATTTTGCCAGTGGTTATATTCTAGTTAACAATTAGTTTCATTTTAAATGCATCATGTATTTTTTTCTATGCTTCAGAATATTATCTATATTCAATATTACCTATGGAGTGCCAAAGATATGTATCAAATGAACCAAAGCAAAAATTCTTACAGAGAAGATAAGCTTGTCTTAATGAAAAGCTTATGAAGTTTCCTTCATGACACATCAAGGTTAATATTTATTATCTTAATAATTGTAGTTGTATATGAGGAAATAATTGATTTAAAAAGTAGATATAAATTAATGACAATATTATTGAGCTGATAAGTATCTTTGGGCTTTAAGTTTATTTTATTTTTTTTTTGCCAGTCCTGGGCTTGAGCTCAGGGCCTGAGCAATGTCCTTGGACTTTCTCAAGGCTAGAGCTCTACCACTTGAACCTCAGCACCACTTCTGGCTTTTTTCTATGTATGTGGTACCAAGGAATCGAACCCGGGTCTTCATGCATGCTAGGCAAGCACTTTAACCACTAGGCCAAACTCCCAGCCCAAGGGCTTTAAGTTTAAAATATGCTTAAAGATCAATATAACGTCCTTGAAACATCTTTTTAATTGTTTATGAGGTGACTGCACTGGTAGATTAAATTAATCAGAAAGATTCAGATACACTTCCAAATATAAATCTGGTATAACTATTTTTAATGAAACTACTTTTCAATGAAAAAGTGTAATGGAACCCAGTATTTTGGAATCAAAGTTTCAAAACTGCTGTATTTGTTTAAGGAATCTTTACGTATCTACCACAATGGCGCACATCTAAAATCATAGTTTTACGGGAGGGTTAGGCAGGTGGATCACTGTCCAAGGCAGCGTAATGGCAAATCTATGAGATTTTATGAAAAAATAATATAACCAAAGCAAAAGTATCAGAAGGCATGGGTCAAATATTACAGTGCCCATCTAACTAGCAAAATATTTTCAATTACTACAAAAAATATCCACATCTCTACAGGTTAAATATTGCTGATTTGTTATATTTTGGAAAAAAGATTGCTCTTAGAAGTCACAATTCAATCATTTGAAGTAATTTTTATGAAATAAAAAAGAATATTTACAATCAACACATGCATGCATTCTGATAAATTTCTATACTAGACAGGAAATTGCAAGAAAAAATTGTTTATTTGTATATGGTAATTTCATTTCTAAATCACTGAAAATACAGAAGATAAAAACAAACTTATTAGGGCCAGGAGTTTGGCCTAGTGGTAGAGTGCTTGCCTAGCATGCATGAAGACCCGGGTTCGATTCCTCGGTACCACATACAAAGAAAAAAGCCGGAAGTGATGCTGAGGCTCAAGTGGTAAAGCTCTAGCCTTGAGAAATTTCAAGGACAGTGCTCAGGCCCTGAGCTCAAGCCCAGGACTGGCAAAAAAAAAAAAAAACAAAGAAAAACAAACTTATTAGATTTCTCTACCGAAAAGCTTAATCTGAAAAAATAGAATATTGAGGAAATGTTTCCCATGATCCTCTTACAATTTTCTAGCTGCTGTGAGAAAGAATGACATCACAACATTTGTAAGAAAGTGTAAAGACTTGAAAAAATCATATTAAGTGAAGTAAGTCAATACCAAAGAAACAGAGACTCCATGGTTTCCATCCTTTGTAAAAATTAGTTTAAATCTAGGATTTTCTTAGCTGACGACCACAATTTCTCAGTAGCTATGTGTGTATGACCATATAAGATGATGCTAAGTGAAATGAACCCAGGATAAGGATTTACTTCTACTGAAAAGCCATATGTTTTTTAAAATTCCACTAAAACTGGATATCTTATAGCTTTGTTGAATATGATAACCTTACCTCCTGCCATATCTAAATTTAGTTTTATAATTCTCCTCCTTTACACTAAAATCATTAGAAATAAGCCTTCTATTGTTATTTTCCCAACTAACAACAAGTTTAACAAAACATATTCTTATATCTATTATATTGCTATTTTTGTTTTCATGTCACTTAGCTAAGTTCAGACTTTCTACTTTTGAGCTAGCTGTAGTAGTATATCTCATCTTAACTGTAAGTCAACCATATCAAAAATGAAGTTTATAGATTTATCCTCTACTGTGTGCTCCAACACAATACCACTATTGCTCAAGGGGCTTACCTCTACATCCCCTATTCATTTCCTAGTTAATTTTAACATGTAATCAATATACTAAGGAGCTTTATTGTAATGTTTGCATTCATGCATGCAATCTACCTCAATCAAACACATCCTACCTATCAAAAAGGTCATTCTCCAGCTTTCTCCTTGGAAAATACTTTTTTTTATCTGACTTTTGGGGGGAATGCTGTTTAGAATCCCTTCTGTTTTTCTCTTATTGCTATATGTTATCTCAAGCCCTAGAATAAATACTCAGTTTTAGCAATGATATCTGCAATTTAAGTGCAGAGACAACAATTATACCAATTTTATCTATTATTATCTAATTTTTTTAGCTATTTTGGGCTTACTTGCTGCTAAAATTCAAATATATGACTTGCTTTCATGTGAATTCAAGCAATCATTAATCCTCAACAAATTTTCTATAAATCATATTGTTTGTGGAGTTGTTGGAAGTTTCTTAATATTGGTCATTTTGCGTGGATGAAACAATGTCACGGAACAAGTGGGACTTGAGAGACCATTTACTGTTATACTTAGAATTGCTTTCCTCCATACTTGTTAGAATCTTGTATTGTTGAATTTACCTCCACTTAGAGTTACCTGAGGGATAAAATTAAATGATGTCTCTTTGTTGGATGCTGCCTTCCCTACTGTGAGTTTATTGCTTAAATATTTTGTGTGCAATGCAGCTATGACTGAAGTATGTCTCCCCTTCATAAGAATCTCCTCACTTTACCTTCTTCAGATTTATCTTACACTGTTACCAACTTGACCCTTCTTAAATTTTTTTCTATGTCATTTATCCACCAAATAGCTCCTGTTGTTATTCTGGTACTTAAAAGTCATGTCCAAATGCTTTTGCTTTACTTATGATTTGACACATTGCCAATTCATATAGTTAATGATAAACCTTATCACATTCTGCTTTTACTATCCCATTCTCTTGCAAAAGAGGATGTGTGTTACCTACACTAGATCTCTGTTATTGCTAGTAGTCCTTTCCAAATTTTCTCAACCTTTTCTATTATCGCATAGTCCATACTTACTTGCAGAATAATATATGTACTTTTTTCACCACTAGATTTTTATAGACAATCACAAGGTCAAAAATCATTTCCATTGTTACATATGATAGTTTCTGTTAAAGCTATTTTTATAAGTTATGAATAAATGGATTATATGTAAAAAGATACTGGGCTTGTATTCATCAGATTAAGACTAAACTCACAGCTCTATGCCATTTACTATGCTTGTTCATCAATACAAGTAATATTCATTGGGGGGTGTCCATTTTTCTATCTATAAGTAGAGAATGTATACTTATTTTAAATAATACCTAGTGTTGTTAGTTGTGTTGAGGAAATGGTAGGTAGTATTTTCAGAAACCATAAGTCTGGATATGAAAGGAAATATAACTTTCAATGTCTTTGTGTGTGTAATGTATTTACAAGTCAGAGGCAAAACAGATGCAAAAGCAAGGAATAAGTGACTTTTCAAAAAACATAGAAATAATCATCTGTCTGTCTTTTCCTCTCTATGAGTCAGAACATTGCAGTAGGTTTTTTATATGTATCCATATTTCATTATGCCAATACAAAATTAAACCACCAGTCCATAAATTTATTCAACTGTGATGTCTAGATTGGTAATGTGCCTTCTACATAAATTATCTTCACAAAGGTCAGATATATTCCTGAACATCTGCTTTGAGAAAATATTTATGGAGACAGGGGTGTTCTGGAATCAAGAAACACTTACTTCTCCCAGGGTATGTGTCCTATTGTTGGGCCCTTGACAAATGCAACTCGTTACATGCATTGAGACATAAGGCATATTAAAAAATACAAGAGTTCTAAATAATTGTTACATCAAATGGACAAAACACTTCTGAAAGTTCAAATATTATACATAAATATACAAATACGTATTGATACATTAATATATAAATGTTATTGCATATATATCCTTATCAGAAAATAAATATGAAAAATTTCATATGCCAGTCAATAGTATAAGTATAGTATATAGTATAAGTATAATGACTTGACGGTTACTTTATCAATATTATTTAAAAGCAAACTGAATCAGAGAAGATTTAGTAAGTTGTGTAAGGTGCCTCAGCAGAATGTAAACTCAAATAGCTTAGCTATAGAGATTGTGTTCTTGATTTCTCTGCTGTGTGCTTGAAAGAACATATATGTCCCATTCTTTTTTTCTCATATATTTTTATTGTAATTAATAGAACAGTTACATTATATTCGCCATACAGAAGGTGCATTATTTCACATACATTGATACCCTTTCTCATGTGTTCGTCCCCATTTCCCTCCCCCTCACTCCCACCCCTCATCTTGTTTTCCCCCCTTCCCTATCCAATTTCAAATAACCAAATACGCATATATCCAATATATCAGATAACAAAGTGAGATACTGTAGCAATATGAGATAACCAAGGGACAGCAAAAGAGATGAGAGATAACATAGTACTTTAAGGACAACAATCACTCTTTATATGGCTTTTGTTTCGATATCCTAGAGGTCTTTTCATTTAGTGTCATTCTGTATGACCTTATGTATCTAGGTTTTGTTCTATTGGGAATCTCTTCTAGGAGAACCCAAGGTTTCTACTGATTATGACAAATGAGGGAAACCATGGAGCCTATTTTCTTTGAGTCTGGCTTACTTCACTTAATATGATTTTTTCTAAGTCTTTCCATTTCCTTACGAATGGGGTGATGTCTTTCTTTCTGACAGCAGCATAGAATTCTGTTGTGTATAAATACTACATCTTGTTGATCCATTCATCAACTGAGGGATATGTCCCATTCTTTTAAGAAAAAAAGTCATAGGATTTAATTGTATGAATTGACCATAATTTGTATAATTAATATCTCAGTAATTTTCTTCTTTGTTTCCATTTAAATATTGGTTTTGCTAAGTATTTTATATACTCAAATTTATGAAATAAAGTATTACAGAATATTTGTACTCTGACGTAGTATTTTCATATATAAAAGCTGAGATCTGAGGATCAAGGTTCAAAGCCAGCCCAGGCACAAAAGGATCTAAGACTCTTATCTCTAATTAACCCCAAGAAAACAGGAAGTAGGGCTTGGATCTAGGGTAGAGTAGTAGCCTTGAGCTGAAGAGTTCAGGGGCAGCATCCAAGCCCAGTTCAAATCCCGTGACCCCGCCCCCCACACACAAAAAGCTGATATCATCAACACGATAAATACACAAGTTGTGTTTGTACAATTTTTTTTAAATTTTCAATAAAAGGAATTTTTAAGTAGATTTTTTCTTTTAATGTTTATTATCTATATTGAAAAGATGATGAGCAGAGAAGTTAGTTACTTAAGTAACATGATACTTACATTTCTTTTTAAACAATGTTACCCATCCTTCATTTTTTCTCACTTGCTCCTCCCCCCCCCAAGTTGTAAGGCTGATATCCAAGCTAGTGTCAAATGAGTACCATTGTGGCATTAATTCATCCTTGGACCTACTGTGTCTGTGGTTCTCTTTCCCTTCCCCTGGTCAAAAATCTTGTATACAAAACACAAGGTACAGAAAATTAAGAGAGACAAAAGAAACAAGTGAAAATAAAAATGTGAAAATAAAAATCTATGTACAGGACATAATAAGAACCTCTTAGTTCCATATCTTGGAGTTTATGTTGATATTCTTTGTTGTATATGGTCCTATGTATTAAACAAATGGGTTGTTGAGATCTTCTGAAAAGTATATCATTAACATATTTGAGTTCCTACAAATAAGGGAAACCATACAATCTACTTTTCTTCGGGTTTGGCTTACTTCATTTAATATAATTTTTGGTATCAGGTGACATGCTTCAAAAGTGTTAAGTAGTTTAGATCAAATTCTAGAAATATTTCTAGGTCCTAATCTAGAAAGTTCAAATACAAAGCTTTTCATAAATATTCTTCTTTGTACAGCTAAAGCTCATGTTGTATAATATATAATGAGCTGGTAGATTTTTTTTCTACTTTCCATCCAGTTACACCCCAATGGTGCTTATCTTACCACTACATATATTCACGCTGCAATCTTCTGAAATTTAAAATATAATAAAGGAAGTATATCACATTTTACCTCAAACTCCTCACATTCAGCATAATCAAAGTTGAAAAGGAATAAGAATAAAATAAACAGCACTGAAGAAAGTTATCTACCTGCTGGAAGGTAGAAATGATCTTGACCTACATTAACTAAACAGACATGAATCAAGTACCTATCATTCATACAATCTGTTACATTAGTAGCCATCAAAGTACCATAATTTTTCCCTAAGAAATGAATATCTTGTGTTAGTAGATTTACTATATCCTTGTTTCTGGACAATTGGGTAAATGCCAAGTAGTAGAATTGCTGGGTCATAGGGGAGCTCTATGTTTAGTCTTCTGAGGAACTGCCATACTGCTTTCCACAGTGGTTGAATGAATTTGCACTCCCACCAAAAGTGGAGTAGTGATCCCTCCTGGCCACATCCCCTCCAGCATCTGTTGTTATTAGTTTTCTTGTTCCTGGCCATTCTAACTGTAGTGAGGTGGAATCTAAGAGTTGTTTTGATTTGCATTTCTTTTATGGCCAGAGATGTCAAGCATTTCTTCCTGTGTCTATGGGCCATTCTTATTTCTTCTTCAGAGAAGACTCTCTTAAAGTCTTTGGCCCATCTTTTAATGGGATAGGTGTTTCTTTGGAGATTAGTTTGGGAGTGATTCAATTTTTTGAGCTGTTGATATATTTTAGATATGCAGCCTTTGTCCATTGTAATAGGTTAGTGAAAAACTTCTCCCACTCTGTAGGTTTTCTAGTTAATTTGCTAGCTATGTCCTTTGCCATACAGTTCTGCAGTTTAATGCAGCCCAACTTATCCAGAGTTTCTCTGATTTGTTGTGTTTCTTGGTCCTTATTAAGTAAGTTTCGACCTGTGCCAAGGAAACTCAGTGTATCTCCTATTCCTTCTTGTAAAGTTTTCAGTGTATCTGCTTTTACAGAACTCCAGGTCTTTGATTCATTTGGAGTTAATCCCGGTGCAGGGTGACAAAGAAGGATCCAACTTTAGTTTTCTGCATGTGCTTAACCAGTTCTGCCAGCACCACTTGTTTAAGAGGCTTTCTTCCACTGTATTTTTTTGGCTCCCTTATCAAAGATTAGTTGGCATTTGTAAGGAAATGGAAAGCCTTAGAAAAAATCATATTAAGTGAAGTAAGCCAGACTCAAAGGAACATAGGATCAATGGTTTCCCTCATTTGTCATAATGAGTAGAAACCTTGGGTTCTCCTAGAAGAGATTCCCAATAGAACAAAACCTAGATACATAAGGCCATAATATAGAATGATGCTAAATGAAAGGGCCTCCAGGATAGAGAATCAAAAGCCATATAACGAGTGATTGTTGTCCTTAATGTACTATGTTATCTCTCATCTCTTTTGCTGTCCCTTGGTTATCCCATATTGTTACAGTATTTCACCTGATTATCTGATATATTATATATATGTGTATTTGGTTATTTGAAGTCAAATAGGGAAGGGGGGAAAACAAGAGGGATGGGGGTGGGGGAAAGGAAGAGGGGAAGAAGACATGAGAAAGGGTATCAATGTATCTGAAGTAGTGCACATTCTATCTGCTGAATATAATGTAACCCTTCTATTAATTACAATAAAAATATATGAAAAAAGGATTGAATATCTTAACCCCATTGGAGTGTGAGTGAAGTGATTCTTTGTCACTTCTTAAAATATGTTGTTTTCTTTAGGAATATTAAAATAAAATATATTGAAATTAGTTTTAGGATATTCATAAAATACACTAAAATAGCTGAATAAAATTAAACACAGGAAACATACTTCAAGAGACTAAAGGTATTCTAAAATGAATGCTAATGAAAGTAGTAAGATTCCAATATGGTGCAAAACAGAGTGATATAGAAGCTGTACAGAAGAACCACTACGAAAATTAAAACTGATAGACTTTTTCATGCTTAAATAAGGATTGGATTATCAATTGAGAGCCTTTTTGTAAGGGAATTAATGACTTTATTTCAAAGAGAAATCAAGTGGTGAAATATCAATGTAATGGTCAATTCTTTTCTAATTTTTTTTTATTTTATATTGTCAGGCTAGTATATAGATGGGTTATAGATACATTTGTCAGATATTAGGTGCATTACTTCTCACACATTGATACCCCTTATTATGTTTTTGTCCCCATTTCCCTCCTCCCACCCTCTTCCAATCATCTTATTTCCCCCCCTTCCCTTCCCTATTTCAAATAAACAAATAAGCATGTATACAATACACCAGATAACAAAGTCAGATACAGTAACAATATGAGATTAACCAGAAGGCAACAAGGAGATGAGAAATAACATAGTACATTAAGAACAACAGTCACAAAAGATAAAGCTCTTGTTTCCATATCCTAGAGATCCTTTCATTTAGTCTCATCCTATATGATCCAAGACTTCCAGACAGTATCAGATATTTTTTTCTGATGAGCTTTTATGAAGATACTGGTGAATAAACCAAAAATTAAAGAAGGGAACAAAGAATATGTGGGATAATGTGAGAGTGTTAAATCTATACTTTTTGTGGTAGGTACCTCAACTACTGTCTGTCAGTAAAACTGCAATCATTTTCAGGAAAATATTTCATCTTACTTAGAATTATAGGGAGAAAAAAACAGAAATAAAAGGCACCACATTTCCTGTGAAATGCATGGCTGAGACCTATGAGGAGAGAGGTATTGTTCTTTATAATTCATAGATTATTTGTTGGAACTTTTTATACGTATATATGCATATATATATTCCTTATACACACAGTATTAGAAAAGCAATAATGAAGAAAAGTAGAGCTGCAAATGTGTGAAGATTTTCTTCAGTTTAACATGTATATCGTTTAGCATTTAAAATGCTCTTAAAGACTGTTCATGATAAATAGTTATTCCTGGGTACTGGTTTCCTTTTACAGTTATGTCAGAAATATCATACAAATTTTCTGGGTTCAAACACAGTGTATAAACAAGCTAACATATTGGTTTTATTAACAATGTATATTTTCCATTTGTGTTTTATCTCAAAATAAGGATTTCTATCCCCTCCCTCAAATTGAGCAAAGCAACTGCATGTATTCGAATAAAAATATTTCCATGAAAAAATAACCTCATGGTAGTTTTATTTAGTGCTTCATTTTTGCCATCTTGGATAACTAGAGAAAAAATGCCCAGAAGTTGTCTCCAGGCAACTACCCAAATGCTGCAAGCTGAGGAGCAAATGAAATCAGCATGTGACAAGATTTGGGCATACGCATAGGAAGAAATGGTGTTATGTGCCTAATTGAAGAACTTGAACAGTGTAGAGGACATATTCAATGAATGCCGACCACAATGAGTGAAATATGATTTTGGAAGACAAATAGAAAATTTAAAGCTTAAATTAGAATTAAAATTGAAATGATAATAAGCACAATGGCAGCTTTCCATTATTTTTTAACAATATGTAAAAGTAATCATGTGAATCATGTTTAAAGAAGGCAAGAAAGAAAAAAATAAGGTAAGTAATGCAAAAGTGATTCAAAAAAACACCCAGGCAAGGAAAGGGAAAAAATAAGAAAAGTAGATTAAAATAACAGCACTACCAAAATAATGACATTGAAAGATTATTAATAGAAATTTTGAGCTTAAAATAATGAGTAGTAAACTTCTAATCATCAGTCTACAAAAAACAACCAATCTCAATACTAAATGAAACACTTTAAGTTTTCAGAAGGTATATATGGAATTCTAAAAGCATGACATAGTGTAAACATGAGACGCAGGAATATGAATATTACTTCAGGTTTGTAAGTAGATATTGAGCTTCCTGATAAGAGCCTGCTTAAAAGTCTATATAGAGTCTATATTCAGAAGTATACTGTAAAAATTATACTCACATTTTCAGGGGAAACACAAGGAACATTCCTACCCTACCCTTATTCCCATGCTACACTGGATGAAAAAGAAAAAGACACAGATAAAATGGAACTCAGTGATGCATATCCACCATTGAGTATACTGTCTATGGTCACAATTTAACACAAGAAGGAACTGGTAAAATATTATTCTAGTTAACATTGACTAGCTTCCACAGAAAAACTATTCTACATTCATAAAGGAAACTTAACCCATATTGAGGAAGTAGGGTAAAAACACAAAATTGGTGGGTCACAGAAAATCTCTATGGTTAGTTTTTTTGTTTGTTTGTTTTTGTCCTTTCTGGAGCTTGAACTCTGGGCCTGGGCCCTGTCCTGAGCTCTGCAACTCAAGGTTACTACCGCTCTACCACTTGACTCACAACGCCATTTCTGGTTTACTGGTGGTTAGTTGGAGATAACAGTCTCATGGACTTTAGTGCCCAGGCTGGCTTTGAACTGAGATTTTCAGATCTTGGCCTCCTGAATAGCTAAGATTATCAGTATGAGCTACCAGTGCCCAGCTTACTATGGTTAGTCTTTTGAGGAAATGCCTTACTGCCAAACTCTTTTGGCTGCATCCAGAAACAAGGCCAGCATGACCATTTTCATTGCAGTGCTCTTTACCATAGTTCAGACATGGAATCAACCCAGATAACCCTCAGTGGGTGAATCAAGAAAATGGAATGTTACAGGTCTATCGGAAAGAATGATATTGCTCCATTCGTAAAGAAATGGAAAGTCATAGAAAAATTTTATCAGGTGAAGTAAGCCAGACCGAGAGAAACATAAATTGCAGGATTTTTCTCATTTTGCAGACAGAATATGCCTATAAATCTATAAGTAAACACATTGAATAGTAAAGGATAAAATAAAATAAACTGGAACATGATAAACTGTACAGGTATCTATGCTCACACACAGTGAGACAGAAGGAGGATATTCTTAGGAAAGGAACACAAAGGCAAAATACCTATGTGCATTTCATCATATAAAATATTTATTGAAATATTAAACTGAACTCCAGGAAGTACAAGAGACTTTTTTCTTTGGTGCTGTTTTTATTTTGTTATCCATTTGTCTTGCTTGTTCATTTTTTCTGTTTAGGGAAGGATAAGGAGAGGACACACAAATGGTTGGAGAAAGGGTGAACAAATGCAGCAGTGGTACTCACAGACAATATGTTCAAAATGAACTATAAAACTTGTGAGTAGGGGTAGGAGGAAAGAACTTAGAAAGAGGGTGGGAAAGGATGATGTTGTTCAAAAAATGTACTCATTATCTGACTTAAATAACTAACTCAGTGGACAGCATCTTTATATTAAAACAATAAATGCATGACAAAAATAATATGATCACATATTTGGGTAGGTCAAGGGCAATGTAAAATAATGGACATACCAAGAATAGAAGATATAATGAGAGTCTTAGACTTAATTCTCCTGAAGACTTATATATAGAACAGGATACTAATTAGATATAGAGTTTAAGTACATGCATTTCAAATGTTAGGCGTAGCCATTACAGGATTTGAAAAACAGCTATACCTCTGATGAATATTCACTATCTTTGAATAAATGGTTACTCCTAGGAAGGCATTCAAAAGTCATAAACTAGGTGAAATGTAAATGCAGCTCAGAAATTATATTCTTAAGTAATCCCTTTGAAATGAATATGCAACATATTAACATGCTTATTTTCAGTGATGTGTATGTGGGTGTTATAATTTCTACATTATTTTCTGTGTCTGAAGTATTATTCTATTTTTAACAGCCTGAAGTCACCTTATTATTCTAAAAATCATATGTTGTAGCCATAACTATAGCCTTGTTCACCTTAAGGAAACTCTGGTGTTGAGTTCCCAAAGATGGGTCTCTGAATTCTGGTAAGGAGATTTGGTGAACACAGGAAGGTCGTGGAAATGGCATCAAAAGTGGCCTTGGTGAACTTGCCCAAAATAGCAGTACAGCAGGTGGCTAAGGTGGATCAGTCATCATCACTGGCCATTACCAAGGGTTTCATGGAGGCAGAAGCAGAAATGATCCCAGTTCCTCAGAGGGCAGAGATGAGGCACGTCACCACAGAACCACAGTGGCCTGTCACTTGCATGGGACAGTGTGGAGCTGGCCAATCTTGTTCCCCCAAGAGCCTCTCCAAACAGGGACAATGGAGAACTTGGCCAAGATGATATCTCCTAAGACTTCAGTGGCAACCTCCCTGAAGGACTTACACCCAGATCCACATGGCTATTGTAGTCAGTCACCAATGACCCTGGTGCGCTGGCCAGCACTGGATGTTTCTCCAAGGACATAATCAACACCTCATCTTCCCCAGTAGGTCAATAATCTCAGACTCCTGGCTGGGCAGGAAGAAAAGATAGATTTCCAAAGACTTCATCTTCATGGCCTTGACCAGGCAGGTGAAGTTTGGTGATGAGGATCCATTCCTTGTCTTCACTCTTGTCTCCATGAGCCCTGAACCATGTTCTCAGGCTCTATCATGGCCACCATGTTGGCCCTGCCCCTGGAGGCACCGATTGAATCCTCCTAGGAAGACACCACAGCCTTCCTTGACTGGGGTGACTTTCCCCCCTCCCTACACCCACTTTCCTCCAGGCCCTCCAGCTGCTCTGGCATCATCTGCCATTTGGTGCTTTCTTAGAGAATAAGAAGCAAAAACATTTTCTGAATTAGAACGATATTTTTCGTACTCAAATTCTGTTTTTATCTTGATTGTTTTACTTTTCTGTGTTCCCTATACTTTGGGGGTAGAATGAAAAAAGCCCTAACATGTCACACTCATTACAAATGAATCATTTTCCCATGTTTATTAATAAACACTTTACCTTGCTGCTACTGACAAACCAAATGTCACCCTCAAGTATCCAGTAACATCTCAGACACTATGGAATTTACAATGCATAGCCCTCAAAGATCCAGGTATAATGAGAGTATAACAACCCTAGGTAGTGTTAATTAAATAAGAAATAACAGTTCCATCAGAGAGACATTATAGACATATCATCACATTCTGTGTTGCTAAAACCATCCATGATCATTTCAACCCAAATCATATGTTGATTTACAACTCTTCAAAACTAAAACCTGGTTTTCACTGGCATAAATATATCATAATAAAATAAGATGGATTCTAATGATTGTCTTTCAGAGAACTAACTGTATTATTTACATTTTTCATTTTGTCATATGACACTGTAGATATATGAAAGTGTAACTGAAACTTTCTTACGATCTTCATAGGAATTTCTGCTTTTGATATAATATTCTGTTGTGCTCTAAGAAATCAAAGTGTAATATAAGTTGGCATATTGGTATATTGCGAAGAATAAATGTATCTTCTTTCAATTTTCTAATATTGTCCTTTCCCTGCACATTTTATGACTATGGAAGATAAAAACACCTAAGTCTCATAACAAAAATGATATCCTTATTTCTAAAGAGTATGATTAATATAATGAAGAATTCTAATTAATAAATAACTGGATATACCAAGTTGTAGATTATACAAAATCTTCTCAGTTCCTTTTCCTTGTGGGGAAGCTTTCCATTAACCTTTACTGCCAGGTTTATTTCATATATGAATAGACTAGGAAAAAAAGAAAAATCTTAATTCAACTTAATTTTGATATGAGAGTACTCTGAATGTTCTCTTATAGATAGACCAAAATGAAATTTGGAGGCTACATGTAAACTTATTTTTGATACCAGATTCTCCATAAGTATGGAGAAAATATTTGGATTATCAGCAAGCAGCCAGTGAAATCACGAGATGTCCTCAAAGAGCAGAAAGAAGCAAAGACTTGAACACTAGTTTATAATCTATTATTTGAGGGAACTTCAACTGCAGTATCCTACTTAATATTTTCAATGGTCTTAAGAATGTGTTACAGATGGATACACAAAGACTTGAGTCAGTTATTAATTTTCTCATGACCATAAATTAGTTTAATTATAGATATAGTATTCTAAGTACTCCAAAATGATATTAGGGGTACAGGGTTCCACAAAGAATAAGTATGTAAATATCCATTTACTCCATAACCCCCCAGAATAAACTGAACCAGGTATAAAATCAAGTTCGACCTGGAAAGAAATATGGCCACTCTTACCCTCCTTAAGAAAAATTGACCCATACTCAAGGGGAAAAATATTCTTAAGGTCAACTGTTAGAAATTTCAATACTTACATTGAAAAGTGATCCTTTTATCATAAAAAAAATCAAGGGAAGAATCATATGTAAGGTACAGTAGTTAACAGATATTTCATTTTTAAAATAATTTAACTTATCTGTAGAGTAATAATACAAGGGGGTCTATTACAACAGTGTGAATATATTTCAGAACTGAATTCAGTACAAGGAATCTCTTCAGTACTTTCAAAAGTGACTGCACAGGGAAGAAAATACAGAATGAAAAAACAATAACCTAGATCATTCAGCCAAAAGTTAACAATTTATTGGTGTCAAATAATAAGCTCTTTCATAAAGATACACTTGAATTAACTATTCTACAACTGAGATAGCTCAAATATTACTATTCCTATACAACTCATTTAGGTTTGTGTGTGTGTGTGTGTGTGTGTGTGTGTCTGTGTGTTTGTGTGTGTGTGTGTGTGTGTGTGTGTGTGTGTGTGTTTATGGGTCACGTGGCACTGTCCATGAGCTCTTCAGCTCATATCTGCCACTCTACCCTTGAGCCAAGCCCCACTTCCCATTTTCTAGAGGTTAATTGGAGATAAGAGTCCCTGGTCCTTTTGTGCCCTGGATGGCTTTGAACCCTCAGATCTCAGCCTCCAGTGTTTCCAGGATTACAGGCATGAGCCACTGTGCCTGGCCACAACTCATTTAGTTTTCAAGCAAGAAATATGTGTCTAGATGAGAGAAAACATTTGCTCAATGCTACACAGGTACTACGGACTGAGCTAAAAATGCAAACAACATTTTCCACTATGTCTTACTCTATAACTAAAGATCTCAGTACTGTAGTTAGTGAACAATTAAAGGAAACCAACAAAATGAAATTTTATATCACTTGAATACACTGCCTATAGTGTATGACCATCATAAGTATTGTACTTTTATGTATTTTATCACTTGTCCTTCATAATTTTTTTCTAAGATTGCTGGTGTTAATCATAGCCGAATTTACAGAAAAAGTCTTTGAAGTTCAGTAATAGTTGATGTATGGCTGGAACTCGGTTACAATTGTTAGTCCAGTATAATCTTTCCTACTTACAACAGTATCTCTGGATATCTCTCCTTTGTAGATTATAGATAAACACTTGGGGTTATTTATAAAAAAATACTGTGTTTAATATTTTTAAAATATTTCCATTATTTTTATAAAACCAACAAAGTGACTTACAGTCTCTACAATTTCCACAGCTTGAAAACAATGAAATGAGAACTAATAGATAATATCCCTACTTGTCTGAGGAGATTAAGAAAACAATCATTTCAAGGACTAGTAAACATCAAGGAACTGTAATTGCTGATCAGTATAAAACAATATATAGAAACAAACCAAATATTTTCTCTCAAGAAGCCATAAAAAATTCAGACTCATTTTATTAGTTATATGTTCTATCAGATGGTAGCACTGTTTCTCATCTTCCCTGTTGAAGGAATACATAAATGAAGAAATGAAATAGATTCTGCTTGTTTAAATTTTACAGTACTTCATGAATACTTATTCAATTTCCAATGGTAATCGAATTTTTTGAAGTTATTACAATTTGGAAAGTGTTGGCATTTTTGGAGGGACTTTTAAACTGATTAGTTTTCTCCAACAGTCTCTTGCCTCTGTCTCTGTCTTTGTCTCTGTCTCTGTCTCTCTCACATGCACACACACACGCACATATCATTTGGCCTTGTCTGCCCCATAATTTCACCCAGGGATATTTTAGTAATTCTTAATTTGGGTTTGTATATACTCTGTTGGAAAATAGATATAGCTATACGTGTGAATGATATTTGCATAATCTAATTACATATGAAAATGAAATGACTTGTTACTATTTCATTTTAGTATCAGCTGCAAGGTAGTTTGGATAATTTTTCATGTATGAATTTCCTTGCAAAACTCCTGTATCACACTGTTTAGTTCTATATGGATTTATGGATATCACATTTTTTCAGTTTCATTATCAACTGACCTGAAAATTTGTAATAATTGAATTCAATAAATTTGTACAATTTTATCATTATAAATTACCATCATCTTAAGATTTAGTTCATTAAAATAGGTTCCCTGTAATTTTGTATTGCATTCATTCCATTTTGACTGAAGTTATTTAAGTTTCATAGCAGAAATATCTCAAAGGGCTTTAGGTGAGGTAATGCAAATCATATCATAACCTCAGCTTCTTAGGAGTCAGAGATAGGAGTATCACAGTTTGAAGCCTAAGGGCAAAAGTTAGCAAGACCTTATCTCAAAGAACAAGCTATGTGGGAGGCAGATGTAGGAAAATCAACATCCAAGACGGGTCCTAGAGAAAAAGAAGATGCTACTCTCAGAAAAATGTAACTAACAGAAAGCACCCTGTTGGCCCGGCATAAGCTATATAGTAGCTGTTGCTTATGAAACAGAAAGTCCTGAGTTCAAGCCTCTGCACCACCAATATAAGCCAGAGCAAAAGAGAAAGAAACATCTCTAATGAAGTCTCTTTTTCAGAATGTGAGTAAGTGACCTATCTAAGACAAGACAATAACAAAACTGCTTTTTTCACCTCTGTGTTATGGTTACTTGTTATTCTTTCATACCAGCAAATACAAATAAATGTTGTGCTTCCCCAAGAGAATAACTTTTACAGTAATACTGTAAAAAATTCAGTGCCTTACTTAAGTCTGGCTTATTTTCTGAGGGTGCAGGCACTTAGAAGTCAGGAAGTGTTCTTGTAGTGTCATGCAACACCACAACACTGTGGTGTTACAAAATATAGTGACCATAATATATTCCATCATATCAGCAGATTTTATTTAATAAATACAAACCCATGGCTCTTCTGCGCTCCCATTGAATTTTGAATATACTAAAATAGCATTACCAATATTATGGCGTTTCCCTCAAGGACTACTTTCACTATTATTTTTATGACATTTATAGGCTTGAAGAATTCCCCAACACATATTCAAAACCAGAATTACAGACAGGGAAGTCAGGAACTAGTTCTATGTAAAAAGCTACTGAAATCATAAGACAAAATGTATATAAAAACTGAATATTCATTTTCCTTTTTAAAAATTTTTTATTGTTGGGGTAATACGTAGAGGGTTTGCAGTTACATTTGCCAGATAATAGGTACATTACTTCTCACACATTGATACCCCTTCTCATGCTTTTGTACCCAGTTCCCTTCCCACAGCCCCTCCCAATCATCTTCCCCTCCCCCCGGCCCATTCCTATTTCAAATAAACAAATAAATGTATATACAATATACCAGGTGTACTATGTTTTTTTATCTTCTCTTGTTTTGTCCTTTGGTTAATCTCATATTGTTAGAGTTATCTGAATATTGATTTTCATACATTATACTTCAAAATAAAAGTTGTATTTCAAGCAAAGACAAGTAAACATTCATTTTATATTATAATAAGGGACCTAGAGAATGTTCTTAATGAACTTGATTTTTCACTTTTTGAGAACATTATGGATAGTAATCATTAGAAGGTCACCCTTCCCTTCCTCTTGAACAGAGGCTTCATATCTTCTGCATTTGTTAATAAAATATAGTTGTAACTATACCATTTTCTAAAATTCATAAATAGAAGATGAAATACAGATCCCAATTTGCATTTTTCATTGGGATCTTTAGCTATCTTACAGAAAACTTCACAGAAATATAAAGGGTAATACTTTGCTGTGCTAGTTGCTGTATTTTTCTCAATTATTCAGGTGAAACTGATGCTGCTGATTCACGGATCATATTTTGCACAGCAAGGATTTACCCAGCAGTATTTTAACAAGGTCATATATCCAGTAAGAATAGAATTAGGGAACAGAAAAAGACAAAACCTTCTTAAAACTTTTTAAGTACAATGTTTCAGAATTCTTTTTCAAATCGCTTTATTTTCATAAAAATTCTTTTGGGGCCAGGAGTTTGGCCTAGTGGTAGAATGTTGGCCCAGCATGCACAAAGACCCGGGTTCAAGTCCTACTACCACATACATAGAGAAAAGCTAGCAGTGGTGCTGGGGCTCAAGTGGTAGAGCTCTAGCCTTGAGAAAGTCCAAGGACAGGGCTCAGGCCCTGAGCTCAAGCTCAGGACTGGCAAAAAAAATTCTTTTGATGAAATAGGAACTACCTCACTGATGCCTAGGTGAAATAAAAATTTTTGGATTTCACTTTTCTGATGTATAAAATCACATTGTGGTAAATGTGATGAACAAAACTAAATAGAGTGTCACAACCTCAATTTTTTTTATTGCTGAAACCTATTTTTGTAGCATGTGGATTTATTCAAAATCATTCTTGAAACGTTAATAATAAAAAGAGTTCAAATTAATATTGTATTCATTTGTATCTACATGAATACACAGTAGATCAATCATAATATAATATGCAGGCATTTACTCCCATACCATCACTCCCTCCTAATATAAACAATATGATGTCAAAAGCACCTTGCATTACAAAACTTAATAAAGGTATGCCATTCCAGAAAGACACATTGTATTTATTTTGCAACTGCATTGACTCAGCAAAAGAATCTGAGGACAGAATGGAAATATAACTGTTTTAGGCAGCAAAATTAAAAATAAAATAGGTACAAAATATTAAGAAATAAGTGAACATATATAACTGACACCATTGATACCTCCAAAATATGTAAAGATCTCCACAAATCAGCTATAAAATATTAAGCAATAAAGTAGGAAAATGATGAAGGCTCATCACAAAAGGGGTGTAAAATTATTCACCTTCAAAGATTCTCAATGTCACCAATAATCTGGTCAATATAAATTGAAATAAAATGTAGGTTTTACTACAAATCAGTAGACTGTCTAAAAGTGTTAAAAGCTATCAATTTAAAGTACTTTCAAGAACAAAAGGAAATGTCACTAATTGGTGGTGGGAATATAAAATGTAACAACCCTATTGGAAAATAGGCATGAGCTACTAAAATTGAATGTATGATTCAGATGTATCATAATTTTTAGGAATTCTAAAACAAGATGCTAATTGTTCTTACCACACCAAAAAGTGTTAAGTATATAATATATATATACAAATACATTATATTATATAAAATATAAATATAAGTTAAGGCATTTGTTAATGTGAGAACAATTTTATATTTTTAAAAATATCTGAGAGGGCTGGGACTTTGGCCTAGTGGTAGAATGCTTGTGTAGCATGCGCAAAGACCCAGGTTCGATTCCTCAGTACCACATATATAGAAAAACCTGGAAGTGGTGCTGAGACTCAAGTGATAGAGCTCTAGCCTAGCCTTGAGAAAGTCCAAGGACAGTGCTCAGGCCCTGAGTCAAAGCACAGGACTGGCAAAAAAAAATATCTGAGAGGCCAGGCAATGTCTGGCCAGTTTGGAATACCTACAGACAGGTTCTGAATTGTTTATTTATGAAGTTATAAGGGTGAAGTAGAGGAAACCTCAGGAAGTTAGACTTGTTATCAACACTGAATGTATGCTGAGGAAATCTGCAGGCAGCAAGGAGGAGTATTGAAAGATAGAGACCATGTGGGCCATAGAGGCAAGTGGCACAGAGACTTAGGCTGTTCAAATCCTTGGAAGCTCTCATCAAAATAGCATCTGTTCCTGATGCTAGATTCAGGGATATAGGATTTAATGTTTTCCCTGTTAGCATTTATTCTTTTTTTGGCCTGATTCTTCTAATCTATGGTCCAATTATGCCATTTTAGAATGAAATATGTATTTTGGAAAAATGTAATGTGAGCTTTTAAATTTAATGGAATTCACAAACTAAGACTTTGCCTTGAGTTTCATGGGGAAATTTGTAAACATATTGTCACTAAGACTGGAAAGATTTTTAGAGATTGAGTGCATTTTGCAGTAGGAGATGTCATTAACCTCAAGCTTGTGTCAAATTGACACAGAATGAAATTGTGTTTAAAAATCTTGATAGTCAACTTTTTGAATAGGAGGTGATTCGGATATTAGGAATGGATACCTCTGTGAGTATCTATGAAGGGGTTTCCAAAGATGATTACCTAAAGAAGGGATACCAGCCTAGCATGTGGGAGTCATCACTTAATAGCCTTGTGGCTTAGAAGAATAAAAGTTAAAATAGTCTGATAGAAGAATAAAAATTAAAGTAGACAGTCTGATAGAGAATACCTTCCCTCTCTGCTTTCTATGAGATTTTCTGCTCTTCTATAGCTTCTTTCCAATCCAAAAATGAGGGCTTTTACACTTAAGTTGACTTTCTCTGTTATGGAAGTCTGACTCACCCCAATATCTGTGCTACAGTTAGCCATTCAATGTAAAAGTATACAACAATGAAAACTTATGAATTACTGCTTCATGCAATAATGTAGATGATCCTTCCAGTCATAATATTTAGTGAAAATAATCCATAAACAAAATAAGAAGAACTCATTGATTTCACATATATGAAATGAGTAGGAAATATTTAGGTTGACCACATGATAAATAATTACAGGCACAGGGCTTCTGTGATATTAGTAGACTTGAATATAGTTACACATGTGTTCATGATTTGATAAATATTGACATCCAAATATTATTTGTCTATTTTTTATATAATTTACATTTAAATCAATAATTTAAACTGAAACTTAAAACATCAATGAATGGTCATTAAGCACTAACTGTGCTGGACATTGGAAAGGAAAAAAATCTGCATTTATGGACTTGAGGGAAGAGAAGACGCACAAAAAACAAGCAGACAAGAACTAAACACCCAGCTTCAAATGAATGAAATATTGGGGGGGTGGGGGGGAGGGTAATGGGTACCAAGACATGTGAAAGGGTATCAATGTATGTGAATTAATGCACCTTCTATCTGGCAAATATCATGTAACCCTTTTATTAATTACAATAAAAAATTAAAAGAAAGAAAAAAAATGAATGAAATATTATGTCTGATAGACAAGTCCAAATAATAGTGGCATAAAGGAGAAAAGCAAAAACTAAAAGAAAATTGTTTCATGAATCTAGTACAATATCCTACTGCTCTTGAAATAACACAAACAAAGCTATGTCTGAACTACAAATAAATAACATGTTGGAAGCTACTTTAAAAAATCAGAAATCAAGCCTATCACCTGTTCCAAAATGGAAGAATGATGTAATAAATCCCAGTAACATGTGTAAAACATGGTCAAGAAAGAATAATATACAAATCGTAAATTATATTCACACCATAAATGATTTAACCATCAATTCATTTGTCTGTAGTCCCCAGGGAACCACACTGGGATTTCTTTCGATTTTTTTATTTTGTTTATAAAAGAAAATATACATTATGAAATCTTTGTTGTTTACTACTTTCACTTGTACATTCATATTGTGAATTATCCATGCTGAAGCATCTATCAACATAGTCAATGAGTGTATGTATGTATGCATGTATGTATTTATTATGCCAGTACTGACATTTGAATTCTGAGACTGGTGCTCATTTTTCTCATAGTTCTCTACTGCTATTGACATGTCTCCATAGTTTTTTTTCTATATATTTTACTGTAATTAATAGAAGGGTTACATTATATTCACCAGATAGAAAGTGCATTACTACACAAACACTGATACTCTTTCTAATGTCATGGTCCCCATTCTCCCCCCCCCCTTTCCTCCACCCCGCTTATCTTGATTTCCACCCTTCCCTATCCAATTTCAAATAACCAATTAAGCATATATGAAATATATCAGATAACAAGGTGAAATATTGTAACAATATGAGATAACCAAGGGACAGCAAAAGAAATGAGAGATACCATAGTACATTATGGACAACAATCACTCATTATATGGCTTTTGTTTCTATATCCTGGGGTTCCTTTCATTTAGCATCATACTATATGCCCTTAGGTATCTAGATTTTGTTCTATTGTAAATCTCTGCTAGGAGAACCAAAAGTTTCTACTGATTATGACAAATGAGGGAAACCATTGAGTCTGGCTTACTTCACTTAATATGATTTTTTCCAAGTCTTTCTATTTCCTTACAAATGGCGCGGTGTCATTCTTTCTGACAGCAGCATAGTATTCCATTGTGTATAAATACCACATCTTGTTGATCCACTCATCAACTGAGGGATAACTGGGTTAGTTCCATATCTTAGTTAATATCTCAATATATTTTTTAAATTGTTGAGTGGTGTCTATTACACAAATGTACTAAAATGTGTTTCCTAATATATTTTTCTTCTTTCAGTTCCATCAGTTCCAGCTACTATAACACAGCAGACTAAATGTCTTATAAACAGCAGAAATTTATTTTTCTCATTTCAATATCCTAGAAGTATGATGTTGCTATGCCAGGATGGCAGTGTTCCTAGGTTCCAGATTCGTAATATATATATATATATACATAATTTTTTCCAAATTTTTCCAATATTTTTTCCAAAATCATTTCATGATAAAATTGTACTTTTCTTCACTCAATTCTCCTCATAGTTCAGTTAAAAATTAAAGTACCTTAGATTTGTGATTTTTTTTCAAATTATTTATCCTTTATTATCTTTAAGTAGTTTTCCTAAAGAGATTCAATTCAAACTACGAATCACAATGCATCTCGATCAGTGTCATCCCTTCCATCTTTCTCCTCTCTTCTATCCCAGTCCCATGTTTTTGAATTTTTTGAAATTTTTTGATAATATAAATGCAATCATTCTTTATTAACATCATTTGCTTTCAATTTTTTAATCTTTATGGTAGCACAAAATGGACAGTATACATTCTGCATAACTCACACTTATCTTCATGCCAAAGAAATATTTATTGGATGGCAAATCTTGTGAATTTTAATTTTTTGTTTGTGGATAGTTCTGACTTTATGCGAATATCTTAGTTGTGTGATGCATTTAATTTAGAATGAAACAGATTATTCTTCTTTCGTATTTTCAATTTGTTAATTTTACTGGAGAAATTATTCCTTACCATTGAGGCAAGCTCTTTCTGAGTGTTCTTTTTTTTCTGCTTCACTGGAAAAGTGGTACTATTTACAGCCCTAAGTCAGAACCAAGTACTATTCCATCTAAATCTCCCAAGTGATACATTTTCTAAGCCCTATTGAATGACCTCTCCAGCATAAACCTGAATACCTCATGGGTCCAGAACTGCCATACACACTTAAACTGTATTAGCCTCTATATCTTTGGAGCATGAGGATTTTCTATGTAATTGTACAACAACTAAAGGTGATTTAAAGATTGGTCTATGCTAGTAATGTCCAATTATTAAGAAATGTTATACACTGCCATACATATACATATATTTATATTTTGTAAATTTGAAGTACATTAACATATCTAGAATTTTCCTTTCTCATTTCAATTAACTTAAATTTTGATTATGATCTGGAATACTTAGGCATCCTAGATTTCTCAGATTCTAAAAAAGTGTGCCTTTGAAAATGACTATAAAACATAGTAGCAAATTATCAGTGTGTTACTTGGATGCTATAAGTCATAAGGATACAACTTCTAATAAAAGAACTTCCATAAATAAACTAAAACAACTGTTAATAAAAGAAAGAGAATATGATATGATATGTGATAGTATTCTGTGTTGCAGTTTTCTCCTTATCTAAATAATTTGGGAAGTGTTAAACAGTATGGAACATTTACTCTTACATTACCATGGCTATAATGATTTATGGAGTTTATGCTAGTCATCAGAGAATCAGTGCAAGATGAGGAAACATTTGCTTTGCAGAAAGTATGCTGTTTAATTTGTATCCTCATACCCTTCTTGTTTTTATACTGGTTATCATTTTTTCAGCTTTTTTCTTTCTGAGATATGAATTTATATAACATAAGTGACAAAGCTTATTGTATTCTAAATTCATAATCTAATATGTCTCTCTAAAATGACTCCTAAAGGAATAATGGACTATCTGAAGCTTCAAAAACAATTGCATCGAGTTGGCCATCCTGGTCATCTCATGGCGTTGAAATAAAATCAGTAATAATACCCCAGTAAAACTACTATGACAATTTCATGTGTTAAACCTTGTATTACGAGAAGGAAAGA
The DNA here is from genome assembly GCF_031878675.1 of Megascapheus bottae. Lineage (NCBI taxonomy): Eukaryota > Metazoa > Chordata > Mammalia > Rodentia > Geomyidae > Megascapheus > Megascapheus bottae. The sequence continues at coordinate 100,107,052 of NC_143547.1, read as the reverse complement.
ATATAAGTAGATTTGATAGTAAGACTGAAAAATACAGGTATATAATACATTCTTTGAGATTCTCAAAAATTAAGGAATTCTCATTTCATGACTGATTGTCCCATGATTCTTGATGAATAGTTATCAAGCATCTCAGGACAACAAATACTTCCTTCCATTTTCAACTTTAATTACTTAGTTTGTAATGAGCTGTGTTGCAAAGTTGCATTTGTGTGTATTTTCCATGTTTTTTCATAGCTACAAGATCTTTTTTGAAAAGAAGTGTTTTTATTTTTTATAAGCCAAGTTCAGGGAAATTCTGGTATATGATTTGAAATTCACAAATGACATCCGGGTTCAGAAGAAGATGAATCAATACATAATCAGAAAGACAAAACAGAAGAGTTAGAAAAGAGCATCTGACAGGTTTTTTTAGAACAAGAGTTCAGGGGAACTAGATAACAGAGAAGTGCAAAGGCTAGTGAGTGTGCACATATGCATGGCCCCACACTCAGAAGAAATTTAATATTGTAGTAGCCATTAGAAATTTAATATTAATTTTCTAGTAGGAAGTGTTATTTTATTCTTTCTTCTGTAATTGTAAATGTGTGTACAGATGGGTTACAATTACATATATAAGGTCAGGACATAACTATGATTATTTTCATTTTGGTAAAGAAAGTATAAGATTCAAAACTTTTATTACCCTAGGTGGAAACACACAGCAATATGTAAACAATTGCCTTTGCTCAAATAGAAAATATTATCAGCAGTCAAGAGAGATGATTGAGAATGAGTGGAAATCACATATGGCTAAAGGAATGGTGTGTTTGAATCTGCAAAAACATAAGAAGTGGTTAAATAAAAAATGGATTAACAAAGGGTAGAGAGTAATTGAAGAAATCTAATTATGTAGACAGTTAAAAAAAGAAATTATCAACATGAGTTTGAGGAGAAAAGATTTATTTTTCATTTGTGGGGCTTGAACTTGGGGCCAGGAGCTATACCAAAGCTCCTTCACTCATAGATAGCACTCTTCCACATCAAAGCACAGCTCCACTTCCAGTTTTTGAGTGGTTAATTGGAGATAAATGTTACAGACTTTTTAACCCTGACTGTCTCAAAACCATGATCCTCAGATCTCAAACTTCTGAGTAGCTGGGATTACAGGTGTGAGTCCCCAGCACCGAGCTAAGATCAAAATGTTTTGTCAGCATCTGCTATCCTTTTTCTTTTAAAATTAAGACTGTATGCTCCTTGAAAGCACAAGGATATTCTCTATTATGTTCTCTTGTGCTGTAGTCCTTCCCTCTTTCAATTCTGCAACATAGCTTGTACTGCTGAGGAACTGCAAGTGACAAAACTATGGAGGAAGGGAAAGTGAAAGAAGGGAAGGAAGAAAGGAGGGATGGAGGGAGAAAGGAAGTAAATGCCCAGTCTACTTTCTCCAGAGTAAAAAAAAATACCTAATGTTTAACTTGACTCTCTCCACTGACAGAGGCTCGGTCTGTTGCAATATACCTCATCCCATTTGAACAGAGTTGTGGTGAGCAGATATGTTGAAGCAAAATTTCTCTCCTTACAACTTCCCTAATTTAATATTGGCCCTTTATTTTAGTCTCTTGATTAATTCTGTCCTCTATTTGAAGATTATTCACTGATGTTATGGAAATAAATACATGGCACACACAGAAATATGATTAAACTGTTTAAGAAAATGATCATGAAAGAGTGGCTGGAAAGGGAGTTGAAGAACTCCAGTGCTAATAAGTAGCAAACAGCATAAGACCTTTCCAGAAAAATAACAAGACCCCTGCTTAGTCAAAGCTCAGGAGCACACTGGGAACTTCATAATCTGAGGTTCCTTTTCTGTTCCATACCAATATTTCATTGTTGTTCTATGCTGGTAATCCAGTTAGAAGACAGAAAGAATTTGGAGGGTGAGCTCTTGAAATGGAAGTAACATTTCAAGCCAGAGGTGGAATTCTTTTAGAGTGTTCTCCAAGCATACATTCTTGGTTCTCAATAGGCCTCTTTTATCCTGCTAGTCTTGAAGATTGAACTCACCACCTGGGTTCTGTCCCTGAGCTTTTGTTCTCAAGGGTAGTATGGTACCACTTCAACCACAACTCCCCTTCCAGGTTTTCTTTTTGTGTGTATCTGTGATTAATTAGTGATAAGAATAGCATGGACTTTCCTGTCCATGCTGGCATTGAACCACAATCCTCTAGTTGCTAGAATTATAGGTGTGAGCTATCAGGGCTTGGGCATTGACCTATTCTTAACACAATAATACTATTACAAGAGGGCTGGGGATATCATCCCAAATTAAAATAGTTTGAAAGCTAAATATCTGAAGAGCTATTGATTAACTATTTTAGTGACCCTTTATGACTTTTACCATCCTAAAACAGCTACTAACCCAGTGTTATCCTACATCATTCATGTTCCTTAAGTGTACAGCCTACCTTTCCTTTGAGCACTTATCCACTTTAATTTCATTCTTCTAGTCAGACTTTTTCTTGCTTTATTTTATTTTTGCCAATCCTGGGCCCTGAACACTGTCCTTGGGCTTTATCAATGATAGAGCTCTATCAATTGAGTCACAGCACCACTTTCTGATTTTCTACATATGTGGTACCAAGGAATTGTACCCAGGTAGTGCTACGTGTTAGGCAAAATCTCTCCCACTAGGCCAAACTTCTGGCCTTAGTCAAGCTCTTTCTATAGCTTTCTGAAACTCCTCAATTTCATAAGTTAGGTTTTTTTTTCTTTAAGATAGTTAATCACATTTTGTATAAATTTATTCGTTCATTCTGTTCAAAAAATTAAAGTCTAAGATATTGTAGGGTATTGAACAAGCAAGAGTTTGAGCATAGCCTCTTAGGTCAGAAGAAAATTACTAAATTACAATTCAGTATAGTATTATTTAGACTCAGAATTATATTATTGGGTGTATATAAAAAATTCTTCCTCAAACTGGGTCAAAGCCCAGGAAGTTCTCCTGTATCAAGTAAACTGGCCCATCCAGCTCTATATTATCATCACTTTATGAGCTAACCCTGTCTATTGAAATGTGCAGCTTTCATCCACATAAAATTATTTAAAAAATAAAACTGCAAAATAAAACAAAAAAATGAAAAAAATAAAAAGAGACAATTTACTTAGAATCAGTGCACCTACACATTGTACCTTTAGCTTATTGTTCATGCTCCATATAGAAAGTGACAATGACTGATGATCCTCTGCATTATATAATGAAGAGCTTTGGAAGATGGCTTCAAATTTCTGGTTTGGTGTTTTGTGCATTTGGGACTATAAGACAAATTGTTTTTAGAATGTGATATCCAGGGGCCGGGAGTTTGGCCAGGTTTGATTCCTAGGTAACACATACATAGAAAAAAGCCAGAAGTGGTGCTGAGGCTCAAGTGGTAGAGCTCTAGCCTTGAGAAAGTCCAGGGACAGTGCTCAGACCCTGAGCCCAAGCCCAGGACTGGCAAAAAAAAGAATGTGATATCCATAGTAACCACTCCTGTTCCAACTTTCAACTCAAAAAAAATTAGTAAATAGGATAGTTTATTTTACCTAAACTGTGTGGTTTGTTCACATCAGATAATAAGAATTATACCAAATACTGTGTTTCCTTTTCTATTCTGGCTTCTCTGAAGCTTAGCCTCAACCCAAATAAGCATTATAATTTCATGACTACAGTATTTTTTGTGTAACTTCTTCCTCTGAATCCTCCATGACATTTCTTAAATCTTATAGCAGTATTTTCATTCTATATCACCACAAATTAATTTTTAAGTAATCAATGTATGTGTAACATATATCTATACTCAATTTATTGCCTTTCATGAGGCAGTCCTAGAATTTTCTCTGCAGGCAGTCAACGTTAGTGCATCCTATTATTTAACTGGATGCAAATTCTCATAGAAGTTGTTTAGCAGTACTAATCAGGTATTAATTATACTCTAGTTGTATCAATTGCAAGTAGTAACTGTTGCAGACAGTTGACAGATGTAGTGGTGGGACATATACTACAAACTAATGTTAAGAAACAAGAACCTTTTAATAAATGCCTTAGGTTGTAATTACTGTTGTTTAATGTACCTAATAGTAAAATTAAAGTAAGATAATACCATTAGAAATAGAACAAAATATGATTCCTAGAAATCCACTTTTACAAACTAAAAAGCTGTGTATGTATGAGCCCCTTAATTTCAGGTTATGTTATTGAATTACATAGTCAGACAACCAAATTCTTGCTCAGATTAAGCCTCTACTGTGACTAAATTATCATTATTTATCTGTGTGTTTCCATGCTACCCAAATGAGCCACTAATCATCCAACAGAAGAATCCAAAGAGACCAAAACAAACCAACAAATTTCCCAAGTCATGCTTTTCCTTTGGCAAATATTAACTCCAGAAAAATAACAGTGTGTCACGCAGCAAAGTGAGAATTTGTTACACAACTACAGGAACTAACTAAAATCATATCTAGGACTCATTTAATATGTCACCCTATCCACTTTCAGGAAGAAGTAGAGAAACAATTCATATTTTTGAACAAAAATGCTTCTGACTTATACTACTTCCAAGAATCTTAATATTAAACTAAATAAAATACAAACTATATAGCCCCAGCAGAAGTCTCAAAATGATCAAATGAGAATAATATCTTAAATTATTATTATCATATGTTAATTGCTAAACATAATTGGTTCTATTATATTTTCATATATAAGAGATATTAATCACATTACCTCATATGTAACCCTTCTGGTTGTTCAATTCTTTCAATAACCAGATCTCCGAAAACACCTTAGTAATGGTACATTTACTAGTGTATTCTTGAATGGACCATCTCCTAAAATATATTGGTAATGCCAAAATGGATAATTGAAAAGCATTGCTGGCCATTCATCTAGCGTTCATGTTCCCAAATGACACTGAGCAAGACAATACTCTGATTTTCTGTTCTACCTCTCATACAAAGACAGCCAAATGATGAAACAGTACAATACAGTACAAAAAAACTTCAGCTTTAGAAACCTTAGTTTCACAAAATTTGAGTCCCAGTTTTGTCTGCTCTATGTAGATTCTGGTGAGTAATTTATAATCTTTGATTTTTATTTTCTCTTTAGCAAAATACTATGAAGGAGAAACTACCAAGAGAATCATATGTAATAATTTATGGTTATAATATATGAGCTATGGATATCTTTCTTTTTCCATCTTGTTCCTACCCACGTGTGTGTGTGTGTATGAGTGTGTGTGTGTGTGTGTGTGTTCCCATGAGCATATTCATTCAGTTTTCAGAAATAAGGAGATTTTGAATGCACGAGAATTTGCATGTGCATTGTTATGTATACACGCCCAGTTTATATTATGCATCCTCTCTACAAAGTTTCGTTTGGCTCTTTAGCAAAAGCATCGTAGAGACCTGACTATAAATCTTACAGTAGGAATCCCTGAACACATGCAACTTAGAAATTAGACCTACAGATACTAAATTAATTTAAATGAGTACATGTCAATAGACATATATCACCTGGTACTATATCTCCTAGTTCTGGCTGCTGTAACAAAATACATGTGCTGGAGTAATGAAGGCTGACAAGTCCAACATGGAAAATGCAGTGGTAGGTTTGTTTGTTTGTTTGTTATTCCACAAAGGGATAAAAGGAAATCAGCTCTATGCTGCTTCTATAATAAAGCTATCAATGACATTCGCAAAACTTGAGTGTTCATGACGAAATCACACCATCAAAGCCTTTTATTCTGGGATCATTGTGTCCGGGGTTAGGAAACAATCTATGAATTTGGGGGTTCACACAAAGATTCACCCAACTTTGTAGGCAAAATCAAAGTATATTTGACACAGAAGAAGCCATATTGGATCAATGTACTTCCACTCAATCTTATCTTTAACAAGTATAGCATAGAATATTAGAAACTATTTTTGTTATCTGTACACAAAAAACAGAGTTCCTTCCAAGATGTGTTGGACAACTTTCAGTTATAAAACCATACACCACACCTCACTCCAGTTAGAATGGACAGGATCAAGAAAACTAATAACAACAGATGCTGGAGGGGATGTGGCCAGGAGGGATCACTACTACACTGTTGGTGGGAGTGCAAACTCATTCAACCAGTATGGAATGCAGTATGGCAGTTCCTCAAAAGACTAAACATAGAGCTCCCCTATGGCCCAGCAATTCCACTACTTGGCATTTACCCAATTATCCAGAAACAAAGACATACTAAATCCACCAGCACAACAATGTTCATTGCAGCACTATTTATCACAGCAAAGATATGGAACCAACCTAGATGTCCCTCAGTTGATGAGTGGATCAACAAGATGTGGTATTTGTACACAATGGAATTCTATGCTGCTGTCAGAAAGAAAGACATCGACCCATTTGTTAGAAAATGGAAAGACTTAGAAAAGATTATATTAAGTGAAGTAAGCCACACTCAAAGGAACATAGGCTCAATGGTTTCCCTCATTTCTCGTAATCAGTAGAAACCTTGGGCTCTACTAGCAGAGATTTGCAATAGAGCAAAACCTTGATATATAAGGCCATATAGTATGAAGCTAATTGAAAGGACCTCCAGGATATTGAAACAAAAGCCATATAATGAAGGATTTTTGAGAAGTTTTGCATCGATGTTCATCAAAGATATAGGTCTATAGTTCTCTTTCTTTGATGAATCTCTGTCTGGTTTGGGGATGAGGGTTATACTGGCTTCGTAGAATGAGTTTGGTAAGGAACCTTCATTTTCAATTTCGTTGAAGAGCTTGAGGAGTATTGGTGTGAGCTCTGCTTTGAAGACCTTATAGAATTCAGCTGTGAATCCATCTGGCCCTGGGCTTTTCTTAGGTGGAAGTTCTCTAATTGCCATTTCTATTTCAGAGCTTGAAAAAGGCCTGTTGAGTTGGCTTAGTTCTTCTTGGTTCAGTGTGGGTATGTTAATATTGGCTAGGAATTCATCCATTTCATCTAGATTCTCAAATTTGTTGGCATAAAGGTTTGAGAAGTATTCCCTCATGATATTCTGGATCTTGGTAATTTCTGTCATGATATTACCATTTTCATCTGCGATTTTGTTTATTTCGATATGCTCTCTTCTTTTTTTGGTAAGATTTGCTAAGGGCTTGTCAATTTTGTTAATTCTTTCAAAGAACCAACTCCTTGTTTTGTTGATTCTTTCTATAGTTTTTTTGGATTCCAAATCATTTAATTCTGCTTTGATTTTAATTATTTGCTTTCTTCTCCTGGAATTAGGGTTGGTTTGTTGCTCTTTTTCCAGGAGCTTAAGATGAGACATTAACTTGTTGGTTTGCAATTTTTCCAACTTGTTGTTGTAGGCACTCAGCGCTATAAATTTTCCTCTGAGTACTGCCTTTGCTGTGTCCCAGAGGAGTTGGTATTTTGTGTGCTCCTTACTGTTAAATTTCATAAACTGTTGGATTTCTGTTCTGATCTCTTCGATGACCCATTGGTGATTCAACAATGTGTTGTTCAGTCTCCAAGAGTTACAGGGTTTTCATTGGTGGAGATGTGTGTTCAGTTCCAGTTTGATGGCTTTGTGGTCTGAGAGTGTGCATGGAATAATTTCAGTGTTTCTGAATCTGTCCAGGTTTGTTTTATGGCCTAAGATGTGATCTATTTTGGAAAATGTTCCATGTGCTGCTGAGAAAAAACGTATATTGTGTTGTTGCTGGGTGGAATATTCTGCAGATGTCTGTTAGATCTAGTTGGTCTATATAGTTGTTCAGTTCTAAGGCTTCTCTGTTGAGTTTTTGCCTTGTTGATCTGTCCATAGGTGAAAGTGGTGTGTTAAAGTCACCGACAATCACTGTATTTCGATCTATGTATGGTTTCAGTGTAAGTAAAGTTTGCTTGATGAAGTTTGGAGCTCCGGGATTGGGTGTGTAAATATTTAGGATCGTTATGTCTTCCTGGAGGAAAGATCCCTTTAGTAGTATGTAGTAACCTTCTTTGTCTTTTCTTACTAATTTTGGTTTGAAGTCTATTTTATCTGATATGAGGATGGCAACTCCAGCCTGTTTATGGGGGCCGTTAGCTTGATAGAGTTTATTCCAACCTCTCACTTTCAAAAGATGATTGTTTTTTTGGGTAAGATGTGTCTCTTGAAGACAGCAGAACGATGGCTCTTGCTTTTTGATCCAACTAGACAGCCTATGCCATTTAATTGGAGAGTTGAGTCCATTGATATTGAGAGTTAGGATTGAGAGATATTTATTAGGTCCTACCATTTTTAAAAGCTTTTATTTGGGCCTGTGTCTTGACAGTTCTTGTGGTCCTTAGGTGGTATGCTGTTTAGGTGCCATTTCTTTCCCTATATTGCATTTATTTTGGTTTTCTATGTATAGAACATCTTTCAGAATTCTCTGTAGTGTTGGTTTTGTTGCGACATATTGTTGCAGCTTTTCCCTGGAATGGAATGTTTTTATTGTTCCCTCAGTTATGAATGAGAGCTTAGCTGGGTACAGTATTCTTGGATGGTAGTTATTTGACTTAAGGGCATGACATATATGCTTCCAGTCACTTCTTGCTTGCATGGTCTCTGCTGAGTAATCTGGGGTTATTCTGATTGGTTTTCCTTTATAGGTTACTGAACCCTTTTCCCTGGCTGCCTTTAGGATCCTTTTTTTGGTTTCTACTGATCCAGTTCGGATTACGATGTGGTGGTGAGATGTTCTTTTCTGGTCAGGTCTGTTTGGGGTTCTAAAAGCTTCTTGTATCTGGATGGGTCTGCCCTTCTGGATATTTGGGAAATTCTCTGAGATGATTCCCTGAAGTATATTTCCAATACCATTGACCTCTTTCTCCAGACCCTCCTCAATACCAATTAGCCTTAAATTAGGCTTCCTAATTGTATCTTGGACCTCCTGAAGCGCTCTCTCATTCTTCCTAGATTTGGATTGACTCATTTTCTGTTCTTTCTCTATAACAACTAAATTATCTTCAGCCCCGGAAATGCTCTCCTCTGCATTTTCTAACCTGCTATCAAAGCTATCTACTTTATTTTTCATCTCCCTTGCTACTAATTGCTCATTTTTGATGCCTTGCATCTCTTCTTTTAGATCATGTATGGATTTCTTTAGCTCCTTGATTTCCATTTGAGTGGTTAGCTCAGTAGCTTTATTTTCTTTGAACATTTGCTGGAGTTCGGTCACCTTTTTATTTGTCGATTCTATGAATTCATCCATCTTTCTTTGAACAGCCTTTATTATGGCTTCCTTTATGGCTTCTTCTTTTTCACTTATCACCTTGTTTATGGTTTCCTCTTGTTCAGCTATGGCTTCCTCCCTTATCTCTTTCTTTATATTTTCACATTTTTCATTAATGATGTTTATCAGTTGCATTTGTACAGCACTTGGAAGACTCTCCTCTAGGTTTGCCAGTGACTGTTCCATTGGCTGTTTACATTGGGTGGGGGAGGTGGGAGATGTTGTTTCTTGATTTGACATTTTTCTTGAGTTTCTTGTTCTGCCCATTTGAAAATGGGAGCAAGATTAATACTAAACACGACTATAGTTTTTCAGATATAACCAACCTAGACCTCTGTAGCTGGCAGACTCTAGATGTTCACAAGTTTTGATTGGTGTTATCACTCTTTCTTTTTGTGCAGTTACCGACTAGTCTAATTATTCACTGATAAGCAATTTATATCTAAAACAATAAGCCTCTCAATCCAATCTCTATTGTCTTTAAGTCCCTCTGAGCCTAGAGAATAATTAAACACCTAGATATACAATGTTGCTCAACAGCTATCAAGTGTAGATCCATGCAGTATAAGGGTTGAAAGAGGAGCAGAGGTCCAGAGATATAAAAATAGAATGAGAGAGGTCAGGGGGTAAGTAGGTAGAGTATTTGGAAAGTATTAGAATAAAACTTATGTGTTGCTGCGCGACTAGCTCTTAGCCCAACCAGTGGCCTCACAGTGGACCAGGGATGGATCTGCGAGCTTCCGTCTGAGCGTGGTTGGGGGATGTTTTCCTGTGCTGCTTGCAGGGGCGGCCCCAAGCCAAGGGTCTGGGGATTGAGAGTTTCAGGAGCTCTCAGCAGGACCAGCAGGAGGCCCCTCTGTTCCCAGGGGCGGGGCCCAGCTGGGGACATGGGCTCCAAGGGCGGAGCCACGCCTTTTTGGTTCTCAGAAGGGGAGCTTGGCTGCTGGTCGGCCCTTCAGATCCCTGCTGTGTTTCCACTGCTTTGTCAGAGTCTGTGACTGTGGGGGGGGGCCTTGGTGGTGTCTTGCTCAGGATTCCCAGCTGGAGGATGCCCTGCTCAAGAATTGGGGGGGGCAGATGCAGGCTCCTTTTTACCCGCACCCCCTACCCACTGTTGTAAGGCAGGGTCTCAAAGCCCTCCACTCTCCTGATCCAGTGGCCTGCGTGAGGAGCCTGGTGGGCGGGTGGGAGCTGGGACAGCTCCGCCTCCCCTGGTGGGGTGCTGAGTCTTAGGGTCTGCCCTCTTGTCAGTCTCCAGTCAGAGGGCTGGGGGTTGAGCACATTGGGCGGGTGGGAGTTGGGACAGCCCGGCCTCCCTTGGTGGGGTGCTGGGTCTTATGGGTAGCTCGCCTGTCAATCTCCAGTCAATGGCCTGATCAAACTGGATTCATCATGGGGAGGCAAAGCTGGTTCAACATATGCAAATGAATTAATATAATTCAACACATCAACAGGAGCAAGGACAAAAATCACATGATTGTCTCAATAGACGCGGAAAAGGCATTTGACAAGATCCAACACCCCTTTATGTTAAAAGCTCTGGAGAAACTAGGAATCCATGGAACATTCCTCAATGTAATAAACGCTGTGTATGAGAAACCTACTGCTAGTATTACACTTAATGGTGAAAATCTAAAGCCATTCCCTCTAAAATCAGGAACGAGACAAGGATGCCCACTCTCTCCACTACTCTTTAACATAGTACTAGAATTCCTAGCCAGTGCAATAAGGCAAGAAGCAAGCATAAAAGGGATCCAAGTAGGGAAAGAGGAAATAAAACTATCCCTCTTTGCAGATGACATGATTCTGTATTTAAAGAATCCTATAGACTCTACTCCCAAGCTCCTTGAGCTGATTCAAAGCTTTGGAAGAGAAGCAGGCTATAAAATCAACCCTCAAAAATCAACTGCCTTCCTTTATGCCAACAGTGAGAGGAACGAGGCAATAATCAGGAAAGAAACTCCTTTCACAATAGCCTCAAAGAAAATAAAGTACCTAGGAATTAGCTTAACTAAGAATGTAAAGGACCTTTTTGACGAAAACTTTAAAACCCTAAAAAAGGAAATTAAAGCAGAACTAAGGAAATGGAAAAACCTCTCATGCTCCTGGATTGGAAGAATGAACATTGTGAAAATGACAATCTTGCCAAGAGCTATCTACAAATTCAGTGCAATACCCATCAACATCCCAATGTCATTCTTTAAAGAAATAGAACAGGCAATCCAAAATTTCATATGGAATAATAAAAGACCCCGTATAGCAAAAACACTTCTTAGCAGAAAGAACAGCGCTGGAGGAATTTCAATTCCAAGCTTTAGACTCTATTACAGAGCTATAATTCTCAAAACAGCTTGGTACTGGCACAGGAACAGGCCTGAAGACCAATGGAATAGAACTGAGGACCCAGATATTAAACCACAGACCTATGGCCACCTAATCTTTGACAAGGGAGCCAAAAAAATAGAATGGAAGAAAGACAGCCTCTTCAACAAGTTGTGCTGGCAGAACTGGTTAAGCACCTGCAGAAAACTAAAGCTGGATCCTTCGTTGTCACCTTGCACTAGAATTAACTCCAAATGGATCAAAGACCTGGAGGTAAAAGCTGACATACTGAAAACTCTACAGGAAGGAATAGGAGATACACTAGGCCTCCTTGGCACAGGTCGAAACTTCCTTAATAAGGATCAAGAATCACAACAAATCAGAGAAAGGCTGGATAAGTGGGACTGCATTAAACTGCAGAGCTTTTGTATGGCAAAGGACATAGCTAGTAAACTAATCAGGAAGCCTACAGAGTGGGAGAAGATCTTCACCAACCAAACAACGGACAAAGGCCTCATATCTAAAATATATCAACAACTCAAAAAATTGAATCACTCCAAAACTAACCTCCAAAGTAACAACCATCCCATTAAAAAATGGGCCAAAGACTTAAAGAGGGTCTTCTCTGAAGAAGAAACAAAAATGGCCTATAGACACATGAAGAAATGCTCAACATCTCTGGTCATAAAAGAAATGCAAATCAAAACAACTCTAAAATTCCACCTCACTCCAGCTAGAATCGCCAGGATCAGGAAAATGAATGACAACAGATGCTGGAGGGGATGTGGCCAGGAGGGATCACTACTACACTGTTGGTGGTAGTGCAAACTCGTTCAACCACTATGGAAAGCAGTGTGGCAGTGCCTCAAAAGCCTAAACATAGAACTCCCCTATGACCCAGCAATTCCACTACTTGGCATTTACCCAACCACCCAGAAACAAGGACATACTAAACCCACTAGCACAACAATTTTCATTGCAGCACTATTCACCATAGCAAAGATATGGAACCAACCTAGATGTCCCTCAGTTGATGAGTGGGTCAACAAGTTGTCGTATTTGTACACAATGGAATTCTATGCTGCTGTCAGAAAGAATGACATAGCCCCATTTGTTAGGAAATTGAAAGACTTAGAAAAAATCATATTAAGTGAAGTAAGCCAGACTCAAAGGAACTTAGGCTCAATGGTTTCCCTCATTCGTCATAATCAGTAGAAACCTTGGGCTCTACTAGCAGAGATCTGCAATAGAGCAAAATCTTGATACATAAGGACATATAATGTGAAGCTAATTGAAAGGACCTCCAGGATAGTGAAACAAAAGCCATATAATGAATGATTGTTGTCCTTAATGTACTATGTTGTCTCTCATCTCCTTTGCTGTCCCTTGGTTATCTCATATTGGTATAGTATCTCACTTTGTTATCTGATATATTGAATTTATTTGTATTTGGATATTTGAAATTTGATAGGGAAAGGGGGAAAACCAAGACGGGTGGGGGTGTGGGGGGGAGGGAAACGGGTACCAAGACATGTGAAAGGGTATCAATGTATGTGAATTAATGCACCTGCTATCTGGCAAATATCATGTAACCCTTTTACTAATTACAATAAAAAAAATTAAAAAAAAATGAATGATTGTTGTCCTTAATGTACTATGTTATCTCTCATCTCTTTTGCTGTCCCTTGGTTATATAATATTGTTACAGTATCTCACTTTGTTATCTGATATATTGGATATATTTGTATTTGGTTATTTGAAATTGAATAGGGAAGGGGGGAAAACCAAGATGGGGGGGTGGGGGGAGGGTAATGGGTACCAAGACATGTGAAAGGGTGTCAATGTATGTGAATTAATGCACCTTCAATCTGGCAATATCATGAACCCTTTTATTAATTACAATAAAAAATAAAATGGTATAGTAAATGTGAGTAGAAGTTCTAAAATTGGTATTCTAATATTATGATTAAAATGTTATTTCAATATATTTTATTGAATATATTTTTATAACCTAGCTATGTGTGTTTGTACTATAAGAGGAGAAAGAGAAACATGAAACGTGCATCATCAGTTTGATGCTGTATTTCATATTCCATTAATTTTCTAGGATTAAAACCTAAAGGCTAATGGAATATCACTGTGTAATTCCATATCTCATGAGCTAAGAGTTCTCCACAAATGTTTGATGGTGGTTATATATGAAATTTATTGTAGTTGGTGTCTGTGCTTTCCATAGAAGAATTTTTACAAATGAATATACCTACACTGGGTAATAAATGTCAACACTTGTCTCTCAAAAAAAAAAGCCATACACCAGCACCATGAGTTTGGCCTAGTGGTAGAGTGCTTGCCTTGCAAGCCCAAAGACCCGGGTTCAATTCGTCGGTATCACATACATACAAAAAAGCTGGAAGTGGTGCTGAGGTTCAAGTGGTAGAGCTCTAGCCTTGAGAAAGTCCAAAGACAGTTCTCAGGCCCTGAGCTGAAGCCCAGGACTGGCAAAAAAAAGAAAAAACAAAAACATACACCAAATATTTCAAAGACCTGGAGTCCTAAATTTATTCTTAGGAAATATGACACAAGTATAAACACAAGTTGCTTTGTTCTTTTTAGTCAGGGCTCAGTAATGCCGTGCCTTTCCTTTTTCATCCTTGTTATTTTCTTCTAAGACATATTCTACCTCATTGCAATAATGCTTCATTATTTTTTCTAAATCAAACACAGTATTCCAGTAAAACTCATAATTACTACCAGTACTGTGATACACAGTCTGGTAATCAATAAGTCGGTGCTAAAATCTGTTTTCGTTATTTCTTACCTGAGGGACTTGCTAAAGAGGCTTTAATTAGCTTCTGTATATGTAAAATGGGATCTACATACACAGAGTCTGAGTAAATCCTACTAATTATCACCATTGTTGTTGACCTTAGCCTTTATGGAATATCTGTTGGCTCAAGTAAACTGAATTTCATGTATAATCTTTCAAAAACAGTGCTTCTTTTCTTTTTCTTTTGGTCTTTTCTTTTTTGGTAATGGGATTGAACTATGGACATTGCAAGTGCTTACCTCAAATACCGTATAAAGAAGTCAAAAGAGCATCATAATGCTTTAATTCTATAACAAAGACACGACAGTCAATAATCATGCAAGTATATATTGGATGAGGAAATTAATTGGATCTTAAATCTGTCTTCTAATCCATTGACTCAAAATAGTGTTACACATTTTAGCAAATGGCCTCTGATAAAGGAGAAAGTAATTTGATTTATGGCATTATAGTGAGAATCTAGAGACTTAGATACTTTATCAAACTCTTTCTCACGAAAAATCATATGCCTTCTATGGTAATGCTGTTTACAAATTAGAAGGATTGCATTGGTAGATAGGCCTACTTAGAAAACTATGTGCTAAGTATTGTTAATGTGGTGATAGACATATTCTTGCTTAGTAAAGCTCAGAGTTGCATTTATATCTGGATCTGATGGAGAGAACTGAAGTGAATGCAATGATCATGTAGATGTTTGAGATATGATCAACTTATGGAAGAGGTAAATAATGTGGTACTAAAGAGTGACATGAAACTTGATAAACAGAAGTATAGCCTGAAGCAAAGTATTCTACTTCTAATCAGTATCTGATTTCTGTCATTGCTTCTTAATAAGTCTTTAGACCACATATAGCTTTCCCCCTTGGCCATTACATGGGTCCATGTAAACCAAGTTTTGGTCAGTAGAATGTGTGCTGATGTAGATTGGTTGCTAACACTTTTGATGATCTCCTTCACAAATTTCATCTCATTAGCCAAGCAAAAACACATGTATAATACATACACATACACATACACATGCAAACATATACGCATATATCCACAGATAATACAATCCAACCAAGAGCTACAAGGCCCGAGAAGAAAATAATTTGCAGAAATATTTCAGCATTTGCAGAAATAATTTCTTCACCCCATGAAATTTAGTGATTGACTACATAAAATGGAATCAAATGCTTTTGACCAAATGAAATTTCACAGGAGTGAGAAAATGGAGAAAAGAAATAAGAGAAAATGAAGTTACCCATTAACTAAGACTGACAGCAGTGTATATACGTATATGTATATATGCACATTTATGTACATATATATGCCCATGTACTTCTGTGCTCACACACATATACAGCTATAACCTCATTTATAATTTTAGAGGCATAATATCCAAAACACAAAGCTTTTGAGAATAGTAACATCAAATATCAGTCCGTGTGGGGCCATTTTAAGCGTTTAATACATACACTGACATTCACCCTCAACTAGGCATTGTAACTCCTCTATTTCTTTTTTCTTCTTGCTTTCTTTTTAAAAAATTTTTAAATTTTTTTTGCCAGTCCTTGAATTCAGGGTCCAAGCACTGTTCTTGGGTTTTCTCAAGGCTAGGGCTCTATCACTTGAGCAACAACACCATTTTCAGCTTTTGTATGCATGTGGCACTGAGAAATCAAACCCAGGTCTTCTTTTTTTTTTGCCAGTCCTGGGCTTGAGCTCAGGGCCTGAGCACTGTCCTTGGACTTTTCTCAAGGCTAGAGCTTTACCACTTGAGCCTCAGCACCATTTCTGGCTTTTTTTCTATGTATATAGTACTGAGGAATCGAACCCAGGTCTTCATGCATGCTAGGCAAGCACTCTACCACTAGGCCAAATTCCCAGCACAAACCCAGGTCTTCTTGTATGTTATCCAAGCACTACCCCTAGGTCAAACTCCCAGCCCCTCCATCTTGCTTTCTAACAATAACATCTTGTTTTTGTTTTAAATTTTATTTTCTGTCAGGGAGATGCACAGAGGCATTACAGTTACAGACATAAGATAGTGACTACATTTCTTGTGGAACATTGTTACTCCCTCCTACATTTTTCTCCTTTCTTTATGTAGTAGAAATATTGACCTTTTACAGTGAGAATGAGTTATTTTAAATCAGTGCAGATACAATATAAATAACCTTGAGGTTCATTCTTAAATAATGTGAAGTTTAAGCCATTGTAAGCATTGCAAAAGCTTACCAATGCTATAATTTCTGCTTTTCTCAGAAAATCAAAAACATTATTTTTGTGTGAGGGGACAAAATACATATTCAATCTTGCAAGTATAAGAAAACATCTTCTTGACTGTGAATTGACTATGAATATAGCACTAAATAGCAGAGGCAAGTTAAAAGTAAGTATAGTTTCATATCTGCAGCCAGTAAATGATGGGCCTAGTTTGGACTCCTGCTTTCTGTCTACAATAGATCCATTTTTTCTTAATTGTTCCATCAAAGACATGCTCTGATAATAAACAGCTGTATATTCTATAAAAACTCATTCGAATAAAAGACACAGTAAAGTAGCCCATTCATTACTCTGAGAAAGGATTGGTACCTTTGACAAAGTAATTATAGAGAGTGTCATACGAATAAAATTCCATTGATATTCCACATATTCAGATGAAAAACACATTGGAAAAGTGAATAGTGTGCAGATTTTGTTCCATCAATCCATCATATTTGTTTGATAGCTGATATATGCAGGATATCTATTGAAAGGCATGTGACATACAGCTCAATAAAAGAATGAAATGGAAAAAAATGTTCAACATCCAGCTTCTCTACAAATTCTTTATTTTTAATTTTTATTACCTTTATGTAATTGTAGAAAGTATTTTACATTTAACAAAATATTTTTTGAATACAGTGCATCCTGGTAGATGTAGCCCCTTTCAAAATTCTCATCCATGTCTCCCAATACAATTATTTCCTCACATTTTAATATACACTGCATTTATTTTATTTTATTTTTTTCCCGGGGCTTGAACTCAGGGCCTGAGCACTGTCCTTGAGATTTCTCAAGGTTAGAGCTCCACCACTTGAGCCATGGCACCACTTCCAGCTTTTTTCTATGTGTGTGGCACCAAGGAATCGAACCCGGATCTTCGTGCATGCTAGGCAAGCACTCTACCACTAGGCTAAATTCCCAGCCCCTACATTGGATTCTAGACTGCATTCTCTTCCTCTTCTATTTTCCGTCTATTCCTTTCTCTTTGCTGCCATCCATTCCTTTCAATTACCTACTTCTCTTCAGATTCTTTCCCCAAAAAACTTTACAATCTCTCAATTGTTTTTTAAAATAGTTATAATGAAAATTTTTTCAGTCTTTGTGAACAAAGTCAACTGAACTTTCTGTATCTGTATTGTTCCCACTGTGTCTTCTGCTTGAGTATCCTCCAGACTTAGCTGTACATACGAGACTCAACTCTTCTCTTAAAATTAATTGTATCTGCTATGGATTTAAGTCAGGCTTGTTGGATTATTCCTCCAAACACTTGAATGAGATTTTATGTCTCCTTATTCTTGCATGTGGGAATGCTTCTTTGGACACTTCTTAATCTCAATTGTTCGCCCTTTGTATATTTGTTTCAGGAGCTTTGGTACTTCTACTAATTAAATATCATAACTGTCTTATTTTTTAGCACTCACAGTGATTAATAAAATTCCTTGTGTATAGTTCGTGCTCTACATAATAGAAAGTTTTAAACCCACCAACAAAATGCAAGTCATTTATTAAAATGACTGCGAGACTCAAACAGATACTTTTCCAAATAATATGCACAAATAATGGAACACATAAAAAGTGCTTTAACAATAGTAGTCATGGAAATGTAAATCAGAACCACCATGAATTATCATTTATACTCATTAAAATGGCTATTATCAAAAATAAAATCAAATAAGCATTGGCAAGAATGTGGAGAAATTACAAGCATTGTGCACTGCTACTGGGAACATAAAATAGTGCAGCTGCTATGGGAAACAGTCAAAAATAAAATTGTTTTGATGCAAAAATTTCACTGCGAGGCACACACCCAAAGAAACTAAAAGCATGGATTTAAACATCAATATGCATGACAGTACAATTTCCAATACGACCCAAGAGGGCAAATATTTTCCACCAATAGATTAATTGATGATGGAATGAACAAATGAATGAAAAGAAAATCTAAGCTCTGCCACAATACTAATGAAACTTGAAACATCATAGTAAGTAAAAGAACCTCAGCATCTAAGGACAAACAATGTGATAATGTACTTACATAAAGTGGGAAAATTAACAAACAGGAAATTATAATAGAAATGACCATGTCTTGGCTGTAAAAGAGATAAATACTGTATATAGTTATTGTTTACGATAACAAACAAGATCTGGAAATGTATCATGTTTGTGGTTAGACAACACTGCTAATATACTTGAAATATTAAATTGTACTTCCAAGTAGACAAGAGGCTGAGATTTTTAAATTTATTTTTATTTTTACTTTCAGTTTTCTTGCTTTATCATATTATATTGTTGGGGTGATGTATAGAGGGATAACAGTTACATTCATCAGATAGTGGATACATTATTGCTTGAACAGTGATACCCCTTCCCATGTCTTTTCTTGTTTTTCCCTTCCCTTCTGTATTTCAAGTAAACAAATACACATAAAAATATTTTAGTAGCATCCATTATTTGAACAAGGAGGATTCATGCACAATGTACCTGGATCTGATTGACCCTCTGTTACAATTCCTCATCCCTTCTCCATTTTCCCAAACCAATTTCAACATGATTCATTTTTTCATTTTTCTCACATCCTTTATTAAGAAAGTTTAAATCTATGCCAATGAATCCTAGTGTATTTCCTCTTGCTTCCTGTAATGTTTTCAGGGTATGTACTTTTACGTCAAGGGCTTTTGATCCAATTGGAAATAATTGTGGTGCAGGGTGATAGGTGCATAACCAGTTCTGACAGCACCATTTGTTAAACATGTTGTCTTTCTTCCATGTTATTTTATTTTGCTTCCTTATCGAATATTAGGTGTCCATAGGTCTGTGGGTTGATTTCAAGGTCTTCAGTTCTATTCCATTGGTTCTCATACCTGTTCTTGTGCCAATTACCAAGCTGTTTTGATTAGCATAGGTCTGTATTGATATTTCTTCAGGGCTGTTTTTGCTATTCAGGGTTTTTTATTATTCCATGTGAATTTTTGGATGGATTCTATTTCATTAAAAAATGACTTTGGGATATTAATGGGTATGACATTGAATTTGTAGATAGCCCTTGGCAGGATTGCCATTTTCATGATGCTAATTCGTTCAATCCAGGAGCATGGGAGGTTTTTCCATTTCTTTAGTTATGCTTTGATTTCTTTTTTCAGGTTTTTAATGTGTTAATCATAAAGGTCCTTTACATCATTAGTTAAGTTAACTCCTAAGTATTTAAACTTTTTTGAGGCTATTGCAAAAGGAATTGCTTTCCTGGTTTCAGCCTTGGTGTTCTCGTTGCTGGCACACAGAAAAGCCATTGATTTTTGAGGGTTAATTTTACTGCCTGCTACTCCAGAAACACAACAAATTAAAGAAAGTTTGGACAAATGGGACTGCATTAAACTGCAGAGCTTCAGTATGGCAAAGGACATAGCTAGCAAGTTAAATAGAAAGCCCAAAGAGAAGATCTTCACCAGCCATAAAACAAACAAGGGACTCATATCTAAAATGTACCTAAAGCTCAAAAAAGTTAATCACTCAAAAACAAATCCTCAAAGAAACGACATCCCATTAAAATGTGGGCTAAAGACTTAAAGAGCGACTTCTCTAAGGAGGAAATATGCCCACTATCTCTGGCCATTAACAAAATACAAATCAAAACAACTTTTGAGATTCCACCTCACTCCAGTTAGAATGGCCATTATCAAGAAACCTAATAACAACAGATGCTAATGGGTTGTGGCCAGGAAGAATCGCTGCTACACTGTTGATAAGAGTGTAAATTCCTTCAGCCACTCTGAAAATTAGTATGGGAATTCTTCAAAAGTCTAAACATAGAGCTCTCTATAACCCAGCAATGCCAATATATGGCATTTACCAAAATGTTCAGAAACAAGGATATACTAATGCTACTAGCACAACAATGTTTACTGCAGAATTATTTACCATAGCTAAAATATGGAACCAACCAAGATGCCCCTCAGTAGATGAGTGGATCAAGAATATATGGTACTTATATACAATGGAATTCTATGCTGTCGTCCAAAAAAATGACATTGCCCAATTCTAAGGAAATGGAAAAACTTAGAAAAAAAATCATATTAAATTAAGTAATCCAAACCCAAAGGAACATGGGTGCAATGGCTTCCTTCATTTGTATGATTAGTGCACATCTAGGACTCTCCTAGCAGAGGATTACAATAGCTCAAAACCTAGGTATATAAGATCACATAGGATGAGGCTGAAAGGAACTCCAGGATATGGAAACAAGAGCTTCATCTTGCGTGATCGTTGTTCTTAATGTACTATGTGAAGTTATTTCTTTTCTCTTTTTCTTCCACTCATACTTAATTTCATGTGGTTACTGTATCTGACTTTGGTACCTAGTGTACTCTATGTACACTTATTGTTTATTTGAAATAGGGAAGGGAAAGGAGAAAGTAAGATGATTAGTAGGGGTGGAGAAGGGGAAAGGGACCAAAAACATGAGTAGAGGTATCAAAGTGCAGCCATATTTATTGCAGCATTGTTTCTCATAGCCAAGACATGGAATCAACTCAGACATCCCTCAGTGGACAAATGGATCAAGAAAATGTGGTATATATACACAATGGAATTATACTCATCCTTTAGGAAGAATGATATTGTACCAGTTGTAAGGAAATGGAAAGACATTGAAAAAAATACATTAAGTGCAGTAAACCAGACCAAAAGAAACATAGGCTGCATGATTTCCCTCATTTTTCAGAAGTAGAATGTGCCCATAAATCTACAACACTCTGGATAGCAAATGGAAAAAAAATACACTGGATAATGATAAATTGTGCAGGTCTCTATGTATTCACAGAGTGAGCCCAAAAGAGGATATTCTCTGGAGAGGATTACAAAGACTCAATAGCTATGTGATATGATCATATATAAAATAATGTGAATCAAAATGAAATGGTAAGTCACTTTTTTCTTTGTTGTGATTTTTGTTTTCTTTTCCTTCTGCCTTGATTGTTCATTTATCTGTCATTGGGAGGTTTCAGGGGAGCACAAAAATGGTAGGATAAAAGATGAATAAATGCAGTAGTGATACTCACTAGACATTATGCTGAAAATGAACTGTACAATTTTGGGGTGGAGATTGGAGGGGAAAAATCAGGAAAGAGCAAGAGAAAGGGTGACATTGTGCTAAAAGAATTGTACACATTAGCTTATTTAGGTAACTGTAACTAACCTTTCTGGACAAAACCTATTTGTGATATTCACAAGACAATATGTTGGAAATGTACTTTGCATCTTGGCAGGTGTTGGGAGGTAACATGAGAGAAAAAAGAGGGGGTAATGATGTTCCATAATAAATGTACTTACTACCTTATATATGTAACTGTAACTCTTGATAATAAAATTAATTTCAATTAAGAAATCTTAAATCCTCTCACCACCACTGTGCTTCTAGAACTGGTACTTTGTTCTCAGTACTAAGTATGTAGGGACATTTCTACTGAACATGGTTTAGTATGTATTTCAGGGTGTCAAGAAGAGCTAAAATACTTGCCTTCCATAGTCTGTGGATCACCTACATCATTCTTTCCCAGTGTTCTGTGTGTGGATCAGGAGGAGGGGACAAGAGACTTGTATAAATGCACTTTCCTGTACCACATGCCTTACCTCCAGAAATAGATTCTGTTTCTAGGTCCCTAGAATACAAACACACACTTGTCATTACTAAGGATACTATGATTTGAAAACTTCCGCAAACATTAGGACTACTCTTTCCCTGGTGACAAGCCTCCCAGGCACATCATGATACATTCGAATTTCTAACCTTTCCATAAAATAAAAATTAATATAATATGCATAAGTGGGAAAGGAGAATTACAGACATTGTGCCTTTTGTTTCCATCTCAAGACATTTTCCTTGAAAGGAATCTTTTTTTTTTTATTGTAATTAGTAAAAGGGTTACATGATATTTGCCAGATAAAAGGTGCATTAATTCACATACATTGATACCCTTTCACATGTCTTGGTACCCGTTTCCCTCCCCCCCCACACCCCCCACCAGTCTTGGTTTTCCCCCCTTCCCTATCAAATTTCAAATATCCAAATACAAATAAATTCAATATATCAGATAACAAAGTGAGATACTATACCAATATGAGATAACCAAGGGACAGCAAAGGAGATGAGAGACAACATAGTACAATAAGGACAACAATCATTCATTATATGGCTTTTGTTTCAATATCCTGGAGGTCCTTGAAAGGAATCTTTAAAAAGCAGAGATTTATAATAGAACAAAACCTAGATACCTAAGGCCATAATATAGAATAATGCTAAATTAAAGGACCTTCAGGATATAGAAACAAAAGCCATATAATGAGTGATTGTTGTCCTTAATGTACTATGTTATCTCTCATTTCTTTTGCTGTCCCTTGGTTATCTCATATTGTTACAGTATTTCACCGGGTTATCTGATATATTGTATATATGCGTATTTGATAATTTGAAGTCGGATAGGGAAGGGAGGAAAACAAGATGAGGGGCGGGGGTGGGGGGAGGGAAATGGGGACCAAGACATGAGAAAGGGTATCAATGTATGTGAAGTAATACACCTTCTATCTGGTGAATATAATGTAACCCTTCTATTAATTATCATAAAAATATATGAAAAAAACAAAAAAAGAAAAAAATTAATTGAATTTGGTTACAAGATTGTTTTAAGAATTAAATCTTCCAAATACATATGTTGTTAACTTGCAAAATTTCTTCCTAAATACAAGATTTGCTAGAAATAACTTGTTTCTTTTCATTCTCTTTCATTAGGCTCCATATTCTTCTCCAGGCCAAGCACACAGCTAGGGATATAAGTTTCTAGTCTTCTAGCTCTTTGAAAGTCTGCACAATTATTACATCTTAATAAACAAGAAAATGAAAGGTTATAATCACTGAAAGAAAAAAACCTAAAGAAAAGGAAAATCTACCCAAGGGGCTTCAGTTAGTGCACATCTGCCGCCAAGTATTGATTTGTGGGTGCACATAACTGCCGATCATTCCTAGTATATGGCCTCAAGTAGTGCTTTAGGGAGCGGAGGAGTAACACATGCAATGAACTACCACACAGTGAATCATTGTGAATGCCATGAAGAAGTCAAAGGAAAGGGTGATGGAGGTTTGTGGAAGATGTTATATGCAATACTTCCAGTAGAAAAATACTGCATGGAAGAAGTGACAACTCTTATAAGGACAGTTACCTGTATCTTTAAGGTAGAAGATATGAGATATTTATGCTTTTACACATTCTGAATTATGCTCAAATGAAAATGAGCTATGTTGGCAATGGAAATTGTCCTTTCTTTTTACTTCATTATGTACAGAATCTATAGACAGATTATTTGATATAAAAACATTCTCGAATGAATAAAATGTCAGCAATATATTAAACATTCTCAGCAAGGAAAACTATAATAAATCATTTTAATGGTAATAAACGAAAGACAAATCAAAGTCCAAATGTCAAATATCTAAATATCTGTGAACAATTTTGAATCCTGACAATACTAATCAACATAATTCCAAAACTGAATAAAGGATAGCATGTAAATATTATATGAAGCAATTTTTCACATTTTATAGATTTTCCTTTCAGAATGTGATATTTTTGCTTAGGAGTTCCTTTGTTTTATTATTTCTGCCAATATGCTTTTAGACAATTGTGTAGTGGAATACTAATTCATAGATTATTCTTACAATTTTTAATTCCTAGATGAAGTTTAATTCTTTGAGATGACAACCCAAGCTTTTTGAAATAAAGGAGAATTTAAGGTACATGGATTTATTGTCACTTTGGGGCATCTTAAAGTGTACTGATATCAAATGTTATGCACAAATTACCTACAGGTTTAATGCTTCCCACTTTTCTTTTGTTAATGAAATGTTTGCACAGCTGCTTGCAGTATGTACAAGAAGATTAAAACCTGCTGTCACTTTGTTAAAAGAAACCTAAGGGAGGCTTAACACATCTGGACTGGGGATTAAGAAAACTTGATATAACTAAAATTGCTCCTTATTTTATAGGAGCTTAGTACTGGGGATTGAAAGCAGTAAGGAAGATGCTGTGACCTTTAAAGTTGACCAAAATCAATTAACCCATGTACCTGTCAACTCTTTATGACTTATGCTTACACCTTTAACACTTCTATGAATTCTTATCTAAATCAAGTTTTTCATTCATTTAAGATAGTGTGAAATAACCAGGCTGAAAAAGCAGTTTCCCATCTAAATGGCAAATGGTGTTTCTGCCAGGTATATAGGCTTTACACATAGTCTTTAACTTATCTTTATTTTATTTTATAAGATAAAATAAAACAAAATAAAATATAAAATGGCACCAAGATGAACCATATTAATAATTTGCCAAACTGTGAAAAATAATGTTCTAGAGACATAGAGTGCCAGCAGCAACTCATGCACAGCTCTCAATCTGTGGTCAAACAGCACAGTAAACAAATTGAGAGTAGAATGGCTTGCCACTCACTGAAGGCTAAAGAAGCTGCTTGTCTTCTTTGTTTCAAAGTTATATCTTAAGGGTAGAATTGAGAGAGTGAAGAAAGCAACAAGCACAGCAGGCTAGGAAGATTTCACATGTTGACTCTTTGTACTTGAGTGAATATTTCACAGAGAAAACACAGCATGCTTTAGAAAAGCAGACAGGACAGCAGAAGGGACCAAAAAGTTTAACAATGTGCTCAGTGCTAGTTAGCCTGGTTTTGAAATTGCCAGCCAGGGGCAAATTGAGGTTTTGTCCCAATCACCACGACGAGATTTATTCAACAAAGAACACTTTTCTAGTACAGAAGAGGAGATATTGAATCCAAGAACAGTGTTATTGAAAAGAGAGACTTGAAGGGATGGGTGGAGCTAGAAGACAGGGGAAAGAATGATAGAGAGGTTGATAGTTATTAGATATATTATACTGATAAGTTGAAATTTTAAACTGAAACTTATTTATACAACTGCTTAAAGATAATTAAAAATTTTAAAACAAAGGCTACCCTCTGCAAAGAATTACCTTGGCAACACTGACAAAATAATAAATGATTACTTCTTTTTATTATTACTATTTCTTTGTTTAGTTATTTGTTTGCAATTTAACAAAGCAGATCATGAATACAATGTGTCTTAATCAATAACACTTCTTTCAACATTCTTATTTATCCCTTCCCTACCCACCCCTTCCTTTACTCTTCTTAGTCTTTTAGGAAATACATTAGATCTTTTACTAATTTAATTTTATTGTCAAGCTGATGTATAGAAGGGTTACAATTACATACATAAAATAGTGAGTATTGTTGGAAGCGGCTCACGGACCTGGCGGCCATACCTTCACTTCCTGGAATGGGGGTCTGACTTAATCAGGCGTGGCTGCCCATTTACCCCTAACTGCTTAGCGGAAGCCTGCGCTGTGCATGAGCGGAAGCGTGCTGGCCTCCATCTTGCTGCGTGATCAAGCGAGTGCCGGATGCGTGCGCTAAGTGTGGCAAGAGATGATTGGAGGAGTGTATGAGGTGGCTAAATTCTATTGGTGGATTTTGGAGATATATACCCAGGGCAAAAGAGGAAGAGAGAGGGGAGGAAAAACGAGAGGGGAAAGGAGAAGAATAAAGAAGCTTTGCAGCCTGTATCGTGTGTCTGATCTTTGCAGGCAAGGGTCAGCGCGCGATAAGTATATTACTTGCTGAGCATTGTCATCCCTTCCTCATTTTCTCTCACCTTTCAGACCCACGTTCCCCCCCCCAAGTTTTAAAGTTCTTTTCAAACATAGTGTCTTGTAAGTACAATGGTTGCATTAGCTTGTCCTTTGTCCTTTGTCTCACCATTTTTTTTTCTTCTCTTTCCCTTCCCTAATTCAGATAAATGTATATGCAATACACAGGGTGTCAAAATCAAATACAGTGATGACAGAGGATAAACCATAGGGAACAAAAAATGGAACAACTTCACATAGTACATTAAAAACAACAACCACAAAGAAAAACCTCTTTGTTTCCATAACTTGGAGATCATTTTGCTTAACATCACCTTGTATGATCATATGTTTTTCTATGACTTTCCTTGACATATACTATTACAAATGAGTGAATCTATGGATCCTATGTTTCTGTAGGTGTATCTTAGTACATTTAATATGATTTTTGAGGTCTCTCCTTTTGATTATGAATGGGGTGATGTCAATCTTTCTGATGGAAGCACCACGTTTGTTTGATTCATTCCTTTACTGAGGGTCATCTGGATTTGTTCCATGTCTTGTCTATGGTAAAGAGGATATAACTAACAAGATAAATACAAAGCCTATGGGTTGGGAGAAAATCTTCATTACCCACAAAACAGACAAGGGCCTCATATCTAAAATGCTTAAAATTCAAATAAAAATAAATCTTCAGAGAAATCACCTCATCAATAAGTGGGCTAAACACTTAAAGAGAGACTTCTCTGAAGAGGAAATAAAAATGGCAAATACACATATGAAGAAATGCCCAACATGTCTGGCCATAAAAATGTAAATCAGAACAACTCTAAGATTCCACCTCACTCCAGTTAGAATGGCCAGGATCAGGAAATCTAATAACAACAAGTGCTGGAGGGGATGTGGCCAAGAGGGATCACTACTGCACTGTTGGTGGGAGTGCAAACTTCTTCAACCACTATGGAAAGCAGTATGGCAGTTCCTCAAAAGACTAAACATAGACCTCCCCTATGACCCACAAATCCCACTTTTGGACATGTACCAAAATGTCCAGAAAGAAGGAAACATATGCCTCAACTGCTAGACAGCTAACCTTTAGGAAAAAAAAGCTAATGCGCAGAGCCCAGACTCTGAGTTCAAGCCCCATTAATGGCACACAAAGGAAGAAATGCCTCGTAGATTCAGTTTGTGCAAGTAAGCTGTTAATCTTGAAACAGTTGAGGCCTACTGGATTTTAGAAACCAAGTATAATCATAGGGGTATAGATGTAAACTTGGGATTAGTGCATTTCTAACTGGGAGATTTGCAAGCAATGCTTCTTATTTCTCCTACCCCTGGTGACCTCTGCATTAAGAAGACACAGAAGGGTAGAATTTATCATTAGTACAAGCTTTGTAGACCAGGTGAAGATGATGGTTCATCTGCTTGGGAGTTTCTAAAGAAGTAATTTTCTACCCTGTTTCCACCAACGAACACTAATTGAGCCGACTCTCCATTCCTTGCCTTGGAAGTGCTATTATTGTTTGTCAACAGTGTGCTCTAAGGTGAAGGGCAGTTGGCTTTCAGAAGTCACTGGCTAAATTCGACTGGCAGACAAGCAAGAAGACAACAGATGGACGCTGCCGGAAAGTCGTGCCTCTCTCTCAGTCCTCCTTCCCACCTGCTGCCAGAGCCTGCTGCTTTTCCTCTGTACAGTCTGGCTGGTAGTTCTGCCTTCCTCTCCCCATCATAGCCATTCTCTGTCAGCTCAGCAGGCTGCTATCACATTTTCTTCACAGCCCTTCCTAGTTCAATCCCACTCCACAAATCTAATCCTTGGGACCCCTGCTGAAATCACATTTTTTATTTAAATTTTTTTGTAAACATGATGTGAAGAGGGGTCACTCATATAAGTTTGGTAGTAAGCACATTTCTTTTTTAACAGTGTTATCACCCTCCCTCATTAAACATTATTTATATGTTATATTTTACGCACACTCACAGAGAAAGTACTTTTTTTCTGTGACCTCCAAGATGTCTAGAATTACAAAATGAAAGTCATTTTGTATTGCTTAATATGAAGAAACTTTCAAAAATTGTTTCCTCCAGCCACAGGGGTCTGACACACACAATAGGTTTGAAATTTGTCTAATGGCACTGCACTGACTTTCAGCTGTGCCTTAGTTTCCTCATATCTAACACAATAATAATACTTCATACGAAACTCAGGAGAATTAAATAGGGGAATGTATGTAAACTGCCCAAGAGGTATATGAAAAATTATTAATCATAGAAGTTTGAATAAACATGAACCTATAAAATGGGGTGAAGTTGGAAATAGATTGACTGCCCATATTTACTCAAAAAAATCAAATATTACTAAAAATAAAAAATAAATACATCTAAAACGGCTACTATCATGTCCTATCAAATAGTCTTTGTAACAACTAATACAAATGTTATTTTAAATTTAATTTTGAATTTAAACTTTTTTAAATTTATATATAAATATTGTTATTGTAGAGTTTATATGCAGAGGAATTACAGTCATATGAATCCGGTAAATGAGTAATGAGTGTATTTCTTTTGGCCTATGTCTCCCCTTTCATAAATATCTCCTGTTTTTTCCCACCAGTTCCCACTCACAGGATGTGCAGTGCATTTCCATATATTGTCTAGTGAGTACCACTGTTTTATTTGTTTACCCTATTCCTACCTTTCCTGGGATCTACCTTACCCTCCCAAATGCAAACTGGCAAGCAAAACAAAAGGAAAAGAAAACAGAAACAGCAACAATGACAACTAAAAAGTGTCCTTGTATCTTTTCTTTGGAGTTCCTTTAATAGAATATTATTTTTATGAACATATGTACATAGCTATTGAGCCTTTGTCAACCTCTCCTATGCATAACCTCTGTTGGCCTCAGTGTGTGAACGTCTAGAATCCTATATAATTTATCATGTTCCAGTGCGTGTGTGTGTGTGTGTGTGTGTGTGTGTAATTCAATGTGTTTACTTGTTGATTTATGGGCACATTCTGTTACCCCAAATGAGGGGGAAAATGCAGCCTATGTTTCTAAAGCTCTTGCTTACTTTGCTTAATATAATTTTCCCGTGTCTTTCCGTTTCCATAAGAATAGTACAATATTATTCTTCCTCATAGATGAGTAGAAATCCACTGTGTATATGTTCAGCATTCTATTGATCCATTCATCTACCAAGGGACATCTGGGTTGATTCCATATCTTGGCTATGGTAAACAATGCTGCAATGAACACGGTTATGCTGATGGCTTTAGTGTGGCCTGGTTTGTGGTCAACTGTTGGGAGCCAGAGTGGAATCAAACTGTACCTTGACTTGCATCAGACGATGGCTATATTGTCTTATTGCTTTCTGGCCCTATTCTATGTAAATGACCTGAGAATTACCATATGAATGTAACACCTGGAGGTTCCCTGGGAGAGGAGGAGGGAAGAAGGGGGAGTGGAAAATAAACGCGGCAGTCTCGGCAGTCTTTGCCTGGACTGCAGACATCCCGGACCCGGTGTGTCTGTCTCTCTTCTTTTTCTTCCTAGTCCTTGTCCCCTATTTCAGGAACCCCAATCTGCGAACCCTGGTTTGCTGCCGGTTGGCCCCGGCAGTCAACTGGATAAAAGCCAAGAAGTAGGATTGCTCGAAGCTCCATCTTTAGTTTATTTTTAAATTTTAAATTTTATTTTATTATCAGGGTGATAAAGGAGTTACAATTGCATTAGTAAGGTAGTGAATACAATACTTCTTGAACATTGTTACCCCTTCCCGTGTTTTTTCCCCACTTTCCCTCTCCCTACCCCCTCCCAAACTGTAAAATTTAATTTCCAACATATTGTCTTGTGAATATTGCTGTTACACTGTTTCATTCTTTGTCCTTTGTCTCATCATTCTGTCCCCCCCCAAGAGTGATTGAACAAATTTGCATTCCTACCAACAGAGCTCCCTTTCAGCCACACCCATGCCAGCATTTGTTACTATTAGTTTTCCTAATTATGATCTTACTAACTGGAGTCAGGTGGAATCTCAATGTTGTTTTTATCTGCATTTCTTTTATGCCCAGAGACGTGGAACCCTTCTTTGTGTGTCTATTGGCCATGTTTTGTGCCTCTGAGAACTTTAACTTTAAACATATAGTCCATTGGTTGTTTGGATTATTGAATTTTTGAGGGTTTAGTTTTGCAAGTTTAATTTTTTGAACTCTTTATATTATATATATGAGTTTCTTGTCTAATGCATAGCTAGTGAACATTTTCTCCCATTCTGTGTTCATTCTATTTTTCTTGCTAGCTATGTCCTTCACCACACAGAAGCTATTCAGCTTGATGTAATCCCATTTATCCAAACTTTGATTTGTTGTGATTCTGGATCATTACTTAGGAAGCTTGGACCCATGCCTGGAAGGCCTAGAGCTTCTCCTACCCCTTCCTGTAATATTTTCACAGTATCTGGAATTATATTGAAGTCTTTGGTCCATACTGAGTTGATTCTGATGCACAATGTTAAATAAGTATTAGCTTTAGTTTTCTGCATACAGATAACCAATTTGCCAGCACTATTTGATGAAGAGGCTGTCTTTCTTCAGACCTGTGCTTTTTGCCTCCCTTATCAAATACTAGTGGCTATATGTTTGTGGACTTAGTTCTGGGTCTTCTATTCTGTTTCATTGGTCCTCGGACCTATTCTTGAGTCAGTACAAGGATGTTTACATACATATTTTGACAGAAGCTATGAGCTTCCAAGAAGGGTGTTATAAATGATATATACTCCTATATATAATCTCTTTGCTATTTGATTTTACCATTTCTGCAAAACCTCCTTTTCATGTCATATTCTCACACATCCTCTAAGATCCAGTGTCATGACTTCTGCTATCTCTATACCTCTAAATAGAGACAGTGGCTTCCTACCTTTCCATCTCTTATGACAGTGTGTCCTTAGGTCAAACATGTTGGAGCATGATCTGGAGGATTCATGAAGGGCTGTTTTCATGCCTCCATCTTTCCAGAATGATGAACTGCTTGGAGACAGGGAATGATTATCTTCATCTTAGTATATATAAACTCTACATAACATAACCTGACAGAATATAATATTCTGACCACATGGAAGTGATTTGTCAAGTAATTTGCTTCATTGGCTTTTTACTTTTTGGCCAGGTAAGTGGTATTCGGAAAGTAGAATTTGGATAATAATGACAGCTAAACAGTCAACCATACTTCTCTCTCTCTCATAAAAATAAGTTTTGACTGCATGTATTTAACTCTGCTTATATGTACTTACCATATATTTTTCCTTTATATTCTTTAGTATTCATATTTTATTATCTTAGGATTCTTTTTAATTGCATTTTATTGTCAGGGTAATGTATAGAGGGTTTAGAGTTACATTTGTCAGGTACTGGGTGTGTTACTTATCAAAACTTCATACCCCATTTCCCTCCCCCACCCCTTCCCAATAATCTTGATTTTCCCTTTCCCTTCCCTATTTCAAATAAAAAAATAAATATACATACAATATATCCACTAACAAAGTCAGATACAATAACCACATAAGGAAAAAAAAAGAGAGAAAAAAAACTCCACGTACTACACTAAGATTAATAATCACAAAGATAAACCCCCTTGTTTCCATATCCTAGAGTTCATTTTATTTAGACTCAGCTGATATGACCATATGTAAATAGCTTTTATGCTATTGTGATCCTTTGCTACCTAAAAATATACTAATTATTACAAATGAGGGAAACCATGGAGCTTATGTTCCTTTTGGTCTGGCTTACTTCACTTAATATGATTTTCTTCAAGTCTTTCCATTTTCTTATGAATGGGGTGATTTCCTTCTTTCTGATGGCAGAATAGAATTCCATTGTGTACCACATTTTGATCCATTCACTTACTGGGAAGCATCAGGGTTGGTTTCATATCTTAGATATGGCAAATAATGCTACAGTAAACATCGTTGTGCTAGTAGCTTTAGTATGGCCTTGTTTCTGGACATTTGGATAAATGTCAAGGTTTGAAATTATTGGGTCATAAGGGGAGTTCAGTGTTTAGTCTTTTGAGGAATCGCCATACTGACTTTCCCAGTGGTTGAAAGAATTTACAGTCCCACCAACAGTTTAGCAGAAATCCCTCCTGGCCACATCCAACCAGATTCTGTTGTTATTAAATTTCTTGATAATGGCCATTCTAACTGGAGTGAGGTGTAATCTCGGGGTTCAAGTCTCATGATCAACAAAAAAATTTAAAAATTAACATAGTCCAATTCATATAATTTTACTGTTCTGTTCTTACCTTTGCAAATATGAGCTTATTTTAATAAATAAAAACTGTCAACTTTCTGCTGGGCTCAAGTGGGTAATGCTTATAAACTAACTACTGAGGAGGCTGAGATCTGAGGATCACAGAAGCCAGCTGGGACAAAAAGTCCATGAGACTCGTATTTCCAATAAACTACCTAGAAATAGCCAGAAGTGGCATTGTAGCTCAAGTGGTAGAATGGTAGCTAGCCTTGAGCACAATTAGGCTCAGGAATAGCACCCACATCCTGTGTTCAAGCCCCAATACCAGGTTCACCAAAAAATCATTAATTTTCATGAAATATGAATGCATACAGAAATGCTGACTAACAAATAAATGCACAAATATTTAACTTTAGGGTGAGGAAGAAAACATAATTACAGAAAAATCTATTGCATTCCAAATTTTAATCTCAAATTGTTGTGATAGAGGTTTTTTTATTGTAATGTATAAAGGAGCTACAGTTATATTCACCAGGTAGTGGGTGCATTACTTCTTACACATCGATACACCTTCTTACATTTTTGTCCCCATTTCTCTCCCCCCACCTCCTCCCATTCATCATGTTCCTCTCCTTCCCTTTCCTATTTCAAATAAACAAATAAAGGTACATACAATATGCCAGGTAAGAAAGTCAGGTACTGTGACAATATTGGATTAATCAAAGGCCAACAAGAGAGAAGAGAAATAACATAGTACATTAAGAACAACGGTATTGTGATAGACTTTTATTGGCCTACTTAAATATTTATTTAAAGACAAGTATAGGAATTCATGCTAATACCCTGACTACTATGATGGTAGAGCTGCAGTGGACTGTAGTTCCAAGTGAAGCAGGAACTAATATTCAAAATACATGAAGAATTTATAAAAATCTGAAAACAATTTACTGAAAAAGGTTAGTTAAAATTTTTCACACAAGGAATGCATGGGCAACAAATATTTCAAATAATTCTTGAGACTTATTGATGGTAAAATTAGAATTATAACAAGCATTAAATTGTCTTCCACATTGCAAAACATTTTAAATTATGATAATATAAAATAATAAAACATAATACAAAATAAAAGACATATAACTGCATGTATCCCTCATTATTGTTGGTGGATAACAAGTATCTGTTGAAAAAGTTGTGGGATATAAATTTCAACATTGTCTATGCTATAGATTACACTGACATTTGAAAATACCATGATGGCCAGGTTCCAATGGCTCACAGTTATAATAGTAGCACCCCAAGAGGCTGAGATCAAAAGGACCTTGGTTTAAAATCAATTCAAGGAAGAAAATGCCTTAAAACTTCATCTAGAAACTAATCATCAAAAGGCAAAGCTGCTGGAAGCATAGAATTCCATTGTGTATAAATACCACATGTTGTCGATCCAATCATCAACTGAGGGACATCTGGGTTGGTTCCATATCTTTGCTATGGTAAATAATTATGTAAGGAACATCATTGTGCTAGTGGCTTTAGTATGTTTTTGTTTCTGGACGTTTGGGTAGATGCCAAGTAATGGGATTTCTGGGTCATAGGGGAGCTCTATGTTTAGTCTTTTGAGGAATCGCCATGCTGCATTTCATAATGGTTGAGTTTACACTACCACCACCAGTGTAGCAGAGATCCCTCCTGGCCACATCCCAACCAGCATCTATTGTTATTAGATTTCTTGTTCATGGCCATTCCTAACGGGTGAAGTGGAATCTCAATGTCATTTTGATTTGCATTTCTTTTATGGCTAGAAATGTTGAGCATTTCTTCATGTGTCTATTGGTCATTCTTATTTCCTTTTTAGATAATTCTCTCTTTAAGTCTTTAAGTCTTTAAGTTTCTTTGAAGATTTATTTTTGGTGGTTTAAATTTTTTGAGTTCTAAGCATATTTTGGATATGAGGCCCCTGTCTTTTGTATGGCTAATAAAGATCTTCTCCCAATCTGTGGGATTTCTATTTATCTTGCTTGCTATGTCCTTTGCCATACAGAAGCTCTGTGTTAATGCAATCCTATTTGTCCAAACTTTCTTTGATTTGTTGTTTTTCAGTTTCTATTGAGAAATTTTCAACCTATGCCAAGGAGCCATAGTATTTCTCCTATTCATTCCTGTAGTGTTTTCATCGCCTCATAATGAAATGGAATGATGTGGGAAAACTCTCATTCTCTCATTAAGTTAAGCCAGACTCAAAGAAGCACAGACTCTCTGCTTTCCCTCATTTGTAATAATTAGTATTTGTCCAGGATAGTTCTAGCAGAGGAGCACAGTAGCTCAATAGCTATGTACATATGACCATATAAAATGATGCTAAGTGAAATGAACTCCAATTTATAGAAGCAAGAGAGAGGTTATTCTTTGTTGTTCTTTATTGTACGGTGTGAACCTATTTATTTTTCTTTATTTTTATTCTTTTTATTTTCCTTTTCCTTTTTTTCTTTTATCCCCTGTTGTCACAGTATCTGATTTTGGTTTGCTGTATCTTGTATACATGTCTATTTTAATTGGAGAAGGGAATGGGTAACAGCAAAATGGTGAGACGAAAGACAAACTAAATCAATGCAACGGTGATACTCACAAGATAATATGTTGGAAATGAACTTTACAACTGGGGGCGGTATTAAGGAGAGGGAAGGTGAGACTAAATATGAGGGAGGGGGTAACAATATTCGAAAAGAAACTACTAATTACATATGTAACTGTAATCCCTGTGTACATCACATTCAAAACAAAATTAAATGAAAAAATTTATGCCAGGCTTAAGGTTTAGCTCAAGTGATAAAATCCCAGCCCAACAAGCAAGCTGAGAAAACATAGGATTTTGACATTAGTTTCTATTAGCACCAAAATGATGTAGTAATACACATGAATATCTACTATGCACTATTTATGGAATATAAGACACTGTGGGAACAAAACATAAACTCTCTGGGTCCCGGAGCATGGCCTAGTTGTAGAGTGCTTGCACAGCTTGCATGAAGGCCTAGGTTTGATTCCTAGGTACCAAATACACAGAAAAAGCAGGAAGTGGTGCTGTGGCTCAAGTGGTACAATGTTAACATTAAGAAAGCCCTAGGACAATGCCCAGGCCATGAGGTCAAGCCCCAGGACTGGCAAATAAATGTTGATTGATCTGTAAAGGTATATTGCTATGTAAAGGTATTGATTGATATATAAAAGTATATTATTGAAGTAGCTAGAATATATAAACTGAATTATTCATGTTGTTTCTAAAGATGGGAGGAATAATTAAAGACATACTTTCCATTTTTTAATCCTAGATTTTGCATTGTTTCAAATTGTGTTTTACTGTAAGATGAAATCCACATACTGCTTGCCTATAAACAAATTAAAATATGTCTATTTTCATTTCTATTTTTTCTCTGGTATAAATCATATTTTATAAGCTTTATATATCTTCTCATTTTTCCTTAAATATCATAATTGTAATTATCCATTTTAGTCATTTCTCTAATTTATTGTAAGTGTATCTTTTAATACTATTTAATTTATTCTGTCTACTTGCAGAATATAAAGGAAAAAATCTAACTGTTAAATTTTATTTGTTTCCCTTTATCATTGTTCCAAGTAAAACAAATGAACAGTTTTTAATAGTCACAGTGTACGCACTGCCTTTCTGATGAATCTAATCCTCAGTCCAGTATTCTAGCTAGGAGTCTAATGCCAACAATAGATAATTCACCTGTTTCTTTCATTTCAAAGTAATTGTGTGTGTTAAACCTTCATTACTAGTCACAATCAAATTAGTCTTTGTTCAAAAATAGGATCTTAGTGATTATGAATACCTGGCAAATTTTAAAACTTAAAATTTGTTTTACACTTCAAAGAAGCTTTGATTAATGAATATTTTATTTTATTTTGGATCTCATACAAATTGAATCAAGAAACAAATGTTTCACATTTGTTATGCACAAAGCCATAAGTGATAAAAGCTTGGGATGAAATCACAGATACCATCCTATATTTTGTCAGAGCCATATCTGTCAGCTATTATTATTGTGGGAGGAACTGTGGTCTCACTTGAACAATCTGGGAACCAGTCACAGCTTTTTTGATTTTGTGGTGCTAAGTATAGCATATAATCTCCATTCACCTCTCTTTTTTGTACATATAAGTACCTAATATGATACCCATCTTTATTTTTTCACAAGATTATTAAAATGCCCGGCATTTAATAGTGGAGGATAAAGTCTCACAAACACAAAACATAATTGAAATTGATGTGTAAATACTAGATGAGAATCAGCCATTTGATGCTGTATCCATTCAATCCCCATTCTTTTCTTTCAAACTGTATTTTCTGATATGAGAGAGCCATGATAGAAAAATAAAATGCAATCAATACATTTGTAAGGCACAGTCATTTTGTAGACAATGAGCTGTAGGGAGATACATACTGCTTTACTATTCTAAATAGTGTGAAATAAAATAAGTTGAGGTAATTTTCACACCATAGTATTTGTAAGTCATTGATGCTTTTTGGTGTTAGAATTGCTGATTTAGTCTCCCGAAGAAAAGTTCAACCCTTATGTTGGAGATTAGCAGAGACCAAAGTAAGATAATAGCAACCATTACCTGCATGATAACTCAGGGATTTCTTCAACTACATGGAACATGGATGCTTTCAGAAAAAAAATAATTTGCTACAACAAATGTTTTAAATGCGGTTACTAGAATTAAATGAACATAGTTTTTAAAAATATTTTAAATATTTTTTTTCATTTTTTTCACATTGCAACCTATATTTTTGCTTAAATAAATGAGGAAATAAACAAGTTTGGCAACCAGTGAAAAGAAAGGACAGAAGAAACAGCATAGTATAGAAAAACTAAGATAGTGATAAGATTTGAAAGCTGTTGGTAATCAAAAGCAGCTCCAGAACAGTTAAAAGAGTTCAACCTTGCTCAAAATAGCCAAGCCCTTGGAGCTTATATGTATCCAAATTATCAGCAAAGTTACTTGAAAAAATCTGGCACCACCTGGACAGCAGAAGCAAAAGGCCTGAGAAAAGCTAAGACAGCTACTGTTGGTTGCTATCTCCCAACTGCCATGACCCAACTGTGAATGTCCAGATATACATCTCTGTGATTGCTACAAAGGAGCCATAGTCCAGAGGGAAAAGATAAGACTTAGAATTGTGGAGAGAGAAGTAAAGAAGGTATTAAGTAAATACATTTGGAGTTCTAGGCATCACTAGACTCATGAAATTACAACAGTAAGTAGAGAGATCTATGTACTATGAGCTTGTATTTTGTCATCCAAGTACAGCAAAGTGACCTGTCAACAGTCCACTCAGTCTTTCAGCTCTGTAATTTGATATGTATTAAGGCAGTGTGTCTTCATCCCATAGGTCTCTATTGATTGCAGGGCATTACCCAGTTTTATAAGCAAAGTTTTATTAGAACATGTCAGAATAATTAATTAACATATCACCCAAGGGAGTCTATTCATTCTTGAAAAGCAGAGTAAAATAGTTGCAACAGAGACTTGGTAAACTACAAAACCTGAAGTATTTACTATAAAACCCTTACCAAAGTTTGTGGATTTCACTAATTAAGCTGGTCTAACCTCTATATCCCATATAAAATTGTGGTTTCAAGGGCAAGAGAGCAGGTTTGACCTCTGCTAGATCCCTCAAACAGTATCAAGCTACTTAGACTATGAGACCATCACATACTTTTGTGGAATTATTCTGTGAGAATGTTATTTCACTTTTGTGCTGCTTTTTCTTCGAATACTAGGCCATTATTTTAAGAGCAAGAGATACAGCATATAATTTTGGGTATTATTTGTACCCAATATTTTATTACAACTACATAGTTTACCATATTTTCCTAGTGAAAATAACACTTTTTGTAC
The DNA here is from genome assembly GCF_031878675.1 of Megascapheus bottae. Taxonomy (NCBI): domain Eukaryota; kingdom Metazoa; phylum Chordata; class Mammalia; order Rodentia; family Geomyidae; genus Megascapheus; species Megascapheus bottae. The sequence continues at coordinate 100,068,523 of NC_143547.1, read as the reverse complement.
TATTTAAGTTACCTTCTTATCAATAAATACTATAAAATGAACAACTTTATGCTAAATAAAATAATGTGTGAGGTTAAATTTGGAAAAGCCATGCTAGTGCTGTAAAATTTTGCTGAAATTTTTACAGTACCGTTGCTTTAGGCAAAGCTTTGCATGCTGAGTCCATAAACAATCATTTTTTTAGCTGCAGTCATTGACAGTTTTCATCTTGATTCTTACTGCTCATCCAGCAGGCTTTTAATCAATTAGTCTCTCATGTGTGAGAATTGGGAAGTGGTGTGTTATTCAAGGCTCTCATTTCATGTCAAGTTATAAGAAAGGAGCTGAGGACCAGGAGTTTGGCCTAGTGGTAGAGTGCTTGCCTAGCATGCACGAAGACCCGGGTTCAATTCCTTGGTACCACATACTTAGAAAAAGCCAGAAATGGTGGTGAGGCTCAAGTGGTACAGTTCTAGCCTTGAGAAAAATCCAAGGACAGTGCTTAGGCCCTGAGCTCAAGCCCAGGACTGGCAAAAAAAAAAGGAGTTGAAACTGAAGGAATAAGCTTGGAGCCAAAAAATCTGAATCTGCATTCCATTTCTAACTAGGAGGGCCTAGAGTAGGGAAGGGAAATTGATTATGACCTATGGAAATGGAGAAATCCAGGTACTGCTTTTGGGAAAAGGTAAGAAGAAAGTAAAGCAGGGAATGCAATGCTTAATTCATAGGGCAGGAAGTTCAGAAGTCCAAGCAATAGTTATTGGGGCTTAGAGATATATTTCTCATCTTATGGACAAGAGGAGTTTCTTACCATTCATACACAAACTCTCTCTCACACACACAAAAGTTAATAGTTGGAATGCCTGGACAGATCTTAGATCTTCATATGACTCAATTCAGGTTGATTTCTAATTAATGGGAATGATAATTATTGTTTAGTTTCTGTCCATTAAACATCTTTCTGTAAATGACCTTGTGGTTTGCTGTACAAAACGAGAAATGTTGACTACTGTGATAGACTGAAGTTTGTCATCCCCAAAGGAATTCATATGTGAAACCCAGTATCGTCATATGAAGTCAGAAACTTTATGGAAACATCTTGGTTAAATGAGATCATAAGCCTGGGGTACTAATTAGATAGTACTTACATACTTAGAATTAGGGAGAAGGAAATTCAAATGCTTTTCTCTGAATCTTCTGCCTCTTCCTCCTCTGTTTCCTCTTCCTTTCTCCTTTCCCTCCATCCTTCCTTCTCTGTCTGTCTGTCTCCCTTTGTTTCACTCTTTTTCTCTCTACCTCCTTGCATGCATACAGAAATGAACATGTTAGGGCACCAACAGAAAGTTATCATTTACAGACCAGAAAAATAATTCTCATTAGAGCAGAAACTCAATCTTCTGGTGTTTCGGTCTGGGACTTCTGACCTCCGGCAGTATGAGAAAACAAATTTTTGTTTTTTTACACACCCAGTCTGAAGTACTCTGCTATGGCAACCTGAGCAAGCTAATATAGATAAGCAATATGCCATGGCTGGATAATTAGTATCCCTTCCACATTCATATTAAAAGTAATCGCCAGAGTTATCTATTATCTGCAGATAGAATCTTTGGTAGGTTATTAAAATTAGGTAAGTTCATGAGGTTAGAGCTCTCATGATGGCATTAGTGGCTTTTTAAAAGGAAGAAGAGACAACTGAGACTTTTAAAAGAAGCTAGATTTGTCTTGCTGTGTGATTCTTTCCAAAGTATGATTATGCAGCAGGAAGACAGAGCAAACACCAACAAAATAATTTTGTTGGACTTCCTTGCCTCAAGAAACATAAGCCAAGCAAACCTCTATTATTTATAAATAACCCAAACTGTAATATTTTGTTAAATCAACAGAAAATATATTGAGATGCAATGATGTCTAGATAGGGTTTAAGGCCTAGTAAAGCAAAACAGATATAGAACAATAAAATTATTTTCATATGCCCAGCGTTAATAATGCATCTAATGAGGTTTCCCATAGAGCTTCTGGCATTCACTCCATTCTATACACTAAGTTACCAGGCTGGCTTTCTAAATTGGGTCATGTTCACATAGATCCAGCTATAAATATCTATAGAAAAATCTAAATAAGACAATTGGTAGAGTTTAGTTCTAATGACTTTAGTTTCAATGACTTATGTTAATACAAGGCATGATCTTTCTTTTTTTATTTTTTTCTATTTTTTTATTGTAATTAGTAAAAGGGTTACATGATATTTGCCAGATAGAAGGTGCATTAATTCACATACATTGATACCCTTTCACATGTCTTGGTACCCATTTCCCTTCCCCCTCACACACCCCACCCGTCTTGGTTTTCCCCCTTCCCTATCAAATTTCAAATATCCAAATACAAATAAATTCAATATATCAGATAACAAAGTGAGATACTATACCAATATGAGATAACCAAGGGACAGCAAAGGAGATGAGAGACAACATAGTACATTAAGGACAACAATCATTCATTATATGGCTTTTGGTTCAATGGTTTCCCTCATTCGTCATAATCAGTAGAAACCTTGGGCTCTACTAGCAGAGATCTGCAATAGAGCAAAATCTTGATACATAAGGCCATATAATGTGAAGCTAATTGAAAGGACCTCCAGGATATTGAAACAAAAGGCATGATCTTTCTTATGGATCTATTGTGAGGAAGGAAACTTTTGAAAGCTGAAACATAGTTGGGGGGAGGTGAGTCATAACATGCTGGTTACCTGGCACAGGGTCAAAATAATGGATCCAGTTATCATGGACTGCAAATTATAAAACTCTAAACCCAAATAAAACTTTCCTGTGAAAGTTATATCTTAGGCATTTTCTTTTAAGGATAGTAGAGTGACTAATGAACCAACTCTATGCACTAAATTGTTCCGCAAGATCCTTCACTGTCCTATTCACTAACACTTTTCATCCAAACTCTATAACCTCCAGATATATCGATTCAGTGACTTTAGTCAACTCTCTCTAGAATGTCCCTCCTCATATCTAACCTCCTCATGTCTACCCTCACTCAAGTGCTTGTCATTTATTTCTTCTTCCCCTCCCAGGATCAGCTTAAGTGTCACTTTCTCTCTGTCTATCTTGTGAAGCTAAATGCTTACCTGTTTTTGTCCTATTTGTAATTGCTTGTGACATATTTTTTGTTTAGTCATGGGGCTTCAACGTTGGGCCTGGATGCTGTCCCTGAGCTCTTCAGCTCAAGTCTACTGCCCTATCCCTTCAGTAACAGCACCACGTCCCAATTTCTAGCCATTTATTGGGTTAATTGGCCTTTAGTGCCAGGGCTGGCTATGAAGCACAATCCTCAGATCTCAACGTCCTGAATAGCTAGGATTACAGGCATGAGCCACTGTGCCTGGCTTGCTTGTGACATTAAAGTGCAGTTGATTTTTTCTTTTTTGCCAGTCCTGGGCTTGGGCTTAGGGCCTGAGCACTGTCCTTGGACTTTCTCAAGGCTAGCACTCTATCACTTGAGCCTCAGCACCACTTCTGGCTTTTTGCTATGTATGTGGTACCAAGGAATTGAACCCGGGTCTTCGTGCATGCTAGGCAAACACTCTACCACTAGGCCAAACTCCCAGCCCTAAAGTGCAGTTGATTTTTAAAGTGACATTCCCTTACCCCACCACACACAAAAAAAACAAACTCTTAAAAGGAGATAATATGTAATATAACAACAATGGCTCAATAATACCTGCTTATAAATAAATTTTCATAAAGGTTCCAGAGGATCAATATTAAGTAACAATGAGGACATTGAGAAGTATCTGAATAAGTGATTTTCCAGTACTCCCACAGAAAATGCCATTCAAGAATACAAGTACATGTTTATCATCTAACTGGTAATGATATTAAAATGGTAAAAAATAAGTGAAGTATATGATCTTGACCAATGATTAGAAGGAAACATGGCTGGATACACTTTGTGAATTTGAAAGAAGCAAATTGGTCTATGATTTCTTTTTTGTAACATGATGAATTCAGATGAGAGATTTTCTTTTTTTATATATTTTTATTGTAATTAATAGAAGGGTTTCATTATATTCACCAGATAGAAGGCACATTACTTCACAAACATTAATACCCTTTCTCATGCCTTGGTCCCCATTTCCCTCCCCCACACCCACCTCTCATCTTGTTAGATAAGAGAATTTCTAAGGTGTCTTCAGACCCTTAGTTATTTGATTGTGTGATTTATCACAGACAAGAAAATACTTATCTCCACAATTCCAGCTTCCTAATTTTGCAGTTATGATCGGCTGAAGAAATCAGCTCACATCATCAGAGAGGTAGTTAGCTGAGAAAGAACTGGTTGAAAGTTTGCCTTTTTAGAAAGCCCCAGTAGACTATCTGATTATGCAGCTGCCTGCCTAGGCTGCCTCCCTGGGACCCAACAAGCCATCAGATATAATGACAAGGGTCGTCTTAGGGCATTTCTAGCATGGTTAAATATCATCAAGCCTGACAGGATATTACTTCTTGAGGCATTGGGACCAATGCAAAATAAGCATCAGATTTAAAACAGAAAACAAAAGTACTGGCTTGAAAAGGTATAGATAAGCTAAGTAGTACACCATTCAGACAGTAGACAAGTCTTATCTAGATAGTTGACCCAATTTAAATAAATATACTTTGGAACTCAAACCAAACTGTCAAGTTAAACTGCTAATTGCTTAAGTACTTCATGTTAGTGATACAGACTTAAGTACATTTAGATGCCATAGCCATCATCTAAATTGGGTCTCATAAGTTATTAAGAACAAAATCATAAAATGCAGGATAGGAAGAATCTCAGAAGTCATGTGCAATTTACATATGAAAATAGTGAAATTTAACAAGGGCTAACTACTCTAATGTTTAGTGTTCTTTCTAGGATATACATTTGTCATACCATGCACTTATATATTTCTACAAATATGTATATAGAACATTGAAGATTGAGAGTTAAACTTACTAATGTAAAATCATCCAAACACCCCCTTTGTCTTCACTTTTACCCACAAACTGGAACACGAGCTCAACATTACTTTAAACTTTGCACATTTGTCAGACAAGGCCATGTATGATATGATCTCTGCAGGTATTTTCACTCCTGCTCCTGCTTGCCTTAAATTTAACATCAAAATGATTCACTCATCATAAAATCTTACTTTGTTTCAAGTAAATCCAATACCATCTCACACCTTGGTGCCATTCTTCATACTGGTACTGATGTCTGGAATATCTGCTTTGTAAGTATAAATGTCATACACTTGTGCATTTATGAACTTCAAAAAAAATCCCTTCCTAGAGAATTTCCATTAGAACCAATCTCTGTGCCAGTTTTTTTCCCAAGTCCTGGGACTTGAACTCAGGGCCCAGGCACTGTCGTTGAGATTTCTCAAGGATAGTCCTCTATCACTTGAGCCACAGCGCCACTTCTGGCTTTTTCTGTTTACGTGGTACCAAGGAATTGAACCAAGGGCTTCTTGCATGCTAGGCAAGCATGCTACCACTAGGCCAACTTCCAGGCCCATCTGTGCCAGTTCTTAGTCTCAGTACTCTTTTCTGGGTGTTGATCACATTTTGTTTGTATTGAGAAGTCATATTCATGTCTGACCCATTCATCATAGCTCTAAGAACCACTGTGATTATTAATATGGAATCAAGCATACATTAAATGCACAATAAAGTATATTCTTTTATGATTTCAGTTGAGGATATAGATAGAAAAGGGTTGATTCATCTTGATATCTGGAGATTTCAGGCAAAAAATGTAAAGCAGAACATTGTTTTATACTTCTTTTTGATTCTGCTGATTTCTTCACATCCAAGGTCACATACCTCATGCCAGAAAATCTGGCTTCCTTTGATGTTCTCTTCACTATGAAAATTTTAACTTCTTGGATCCCTCTTCAAATCCAAGTAACATTTCATCAGTGTAGGACACTGAGGATGAATGAAGTTTGGGATTTAAATGTGGGGCCACAAAAAATTTTTGTTTATATCCACTGAAAACTCACAATAAATGTTTCTTATGAAGCAAGGATTAAGTTGTACTAGCTGGCACACTAATCATTTCATTACTTTTGCCAGTTTAATATTTTGAATATTTTTGCTATAATATTGGCATTATGGAGCTATATATGGACTGGATTATATATTATATATGGAGCTGTATATGGACTCTTAACCCTGGGTTATTCAGCTGATATATTGTAGTTAGTCCCATTAGGATAAGCCCATTGCAAAAGAAAGTCTTACATAATAATTTTCACATAAGAAGATGTGTGTTGAATACTTTGCTCCACCAGAGTGCCACTTTGATTTCTTCAGGAAGTAAATACTAAGAGTCAAAAGAACAAATGATTTATTGTAAGCAATCATCTTGTTAGATAAAGGGAAAGACAAATTACTGGTAGCAATGAAAAGCCTGCACTTTCTTTTTTTCATATGATTTTTTGTAATTAATAGAAGGGTTACATTATATTCACCAGATAGAAGGTGCATTACTACACAAACATTGATACCCTCTCTCGTGTTTTGGTCCCCATTTCCCCTCCCCCCACCCTCGCTCCTCATCTTGTTTGCCCCTTCCCTATCCTATTTCAAATAACCAGATAAACATATATACAGTATATCAGATAACAAGGTAAAATGCTGTGACAATATGAGATAATCAAGGAACAGCAAAAGAGATGAGAGACAGCACAGTACATTAAGGACAACAATCACTCATTATATGGCTTTTGTTTCTATACCCTGGAGGTCCTTTCATTTAGCATCATACTATATGGCTTTATGTATCTAGATTTTGCTCTATTGTAAATCTCTGCTAGGAGGGCCCAAGGTTTCTACTGATTATGACAAATGAGGGAAACCATTGAGCCTATGGTCTTTTGAGTCTGAAAGCCTGCATTTTCACAATGTTCTCAAAGTTCATACATGTTGTGGCAAATACTTCAAGAATAATTCATTCTTTCCTTAGAGCCAAATGATATTCCATTGTACTGGTATACCATTTTGCATGCTTTATTCACCAGTTGCTAAAAAGTTGATGCTTCTACTTTTGGAATATTCTGTATTCTGAGGCTATGAACACTCACTCCTAAGATTTTGTATAAATACATGTTTAAATTTTAATTAGCTAGTCATGTAGAAGTGGAATTTCTCAGTCCCAAAGTGTCATTTTAATCTTTTCATTGTGTAATCTTTTCATTTCACAAGGTACCTGGAAATACGTTTCAAAAATACCACATTCGGGCCGGGGGTTTGGCCTAGTGGTAGAGTGCTTGCCTAGCATGCACGAAGACCCGGGTTCGATTCCTCGGTACCACATATATAGAAAAAAAGCTTGAAGTGGTGCTGAGGCTCAAGTGGTAGTGCTCTAGCCTTGAAAGTCCAAGGGCAGTGCTCACGCCCTGAGCTCAAGCCCAGGACTGGCAAATAAAAAAAAATGCCACATTCTTTTTTTCTGAATTAGAATATCAAATTCATATCATGTTTCTGTTAAAAAAAAAGAATATAGTTTGCCCATACATAGTCTAGAAAATTTAGATTTATCCATGCTTCCAATTATAACACATCCATCATTTAAGGAAGTATGTTATAACTAGTACAAAGGCGAGAAGGTGCTAACATGGATGGCTGTTTTTTTAAGTTCCATAGAATATATGGGTCTCAGTACATTACACTTGTAATTTTAGGTACTCCTGAGTCAGTAATCTGGAATATTTCCAGTTTGAATCCAGTTGAGTCCAACAGCTCATAAGAACCGTGTCTTAACTAGAACTAAAGAAGGCGTTATACCATCAACACCAGATGCTGGGAGGATGGTAGTTCCAAGTCACCTCACACAAAAATGTTTGTAAGGAGAATATAATGCAGAACCAAAGGCTAGACAGAGTGGTATAGCCTACCTTCATAGATATATTGGCAAGATCACTTTAGGAGGATGGCAATCCAGACTGGCCAGAAGTATACAAAAACACCTTATTGCAAAAATAACTAGGGGAGAGTATTTGTTTAGGTAAACCTAGCTTCACCAAAAACTAATTTTAAAGAAAGGAAAAAAGAAAACTGATTGTATTCCCAGGAGAAGGTAAAATGACACACTCTTCATTTCTATAGACAAATAGGTAACATCACTCTTAACTTCAGTGAATAAATGAAAACCTAAGTCTCTGTCTTGAGGAATATAACTGTTATATAATGGCATAAAGTAAGACATGTCTGTTATATAAAAAAGAAAATTTGGACTCAGAGAAATATTAATTCAAGGGACACTTATTCATTGCCTTCTGTGTACCTGTTTCCATACTAGATACATACATAATTTGTTTATTGATAATATATCAAGTGTCTCTATATAGTAAGGATAAATATTTACACTTAAAGTAACAAAGAGAACCCAAGGTTCCAAAAAGTTAAATAACTTGGTCCAAATATATAAAAAAAGAAAATTTGGACTCACAGAAATATTAATTCAAGAGACACTTATTCATTGCCTTCTGTGTACCTGTTTCCATACTAGATACATATATAATTTGTTTATTGATAATATATCAAGTGTCTCTATATAGTAAGGATAAATATTTACACTTAAAGTAACAAAGAGAACCCAAGGTTCCAAAAAGTTAAATAACTTGGTCCAAATCACAGAAGAAATAGCAATAGGTAGGTTTCAGTCTATGGTCAGTTTGCTCCCAAATCTAGTGGCATTTGAAGACAGAAGTATTCAAGATTAGAAACAATTTTCAGTGCCTTAACTCCCCAGCAGAATAGTGTTTCTATATGTGGCAGTAAATTCTTCACTAATGGAAATATCAGTAGAAATATTCAAGAATACATTAAACAACCACTTGGAGTTAATATTATAAAGGAAACAGGACTGCACAAGAATTTGCACAAAAGGGTACATCCAATTACTGTGTTCTAACATTGTACAATTGAGGTTATATGTAGTATCTAATGATTGATGAAAAATCCTTTGACAAAGTATTTCATCATAATGAAAAATAATAATAAAATTTGTAAGTAGCATTCAATAAGTAATGTCTAAATGTGATGACAATAAAAGATACATATAAGTGATAAATTACATTTCAATTCATTTATTCAGCATTTATTGGGTACACACCATGTGCTTAGAACTACTTCAGATGTTAAGAATGAATCTGTGAGAACAAGAGAGAAAAGGTTCTTTTAGTCAGTAACTTATTATTCAATGCTGAAAAAAGAGTAATGATGAAATAAATACACATAATTATACGTGTATGTATTATATGTGAGGAAAGTTAAACTGTGGCAAGTGAAGAAAATAATGTTAATAAAAGAAAAATGAATTAATAAATTGATATTAATATTTGAGCTCAAGTAAGCATGATACAAAGAATCAAGCTATATGACAATATAGAGAATAAGTGTTCAACAATTTAAAGAACATTTTGTTGTTGGTGGTGGTGGTACTCATGACTCACTGAGGACCTCATATTTGCCAGACAGCCTTCTACTACTTTGATTTACAAGAAGCCATGATTTTTAGCTTTTGGTTCTTTTGTTTTCGTTTATTATTTTTATATTGTAATTAATAGAGGGGTCCCCTTCTCATGTTTTTTCCCCATTTCCTTCCCTCCATCCATCCCAATCAACTTGTTTCCCCCCCTTTCCTTTCCTATTTCAAATAAACAAACAAACATATATACACTATGCCAGGTAACAAAGTCAGATACTATAACAATATGAGATTAGCCAAAGGGCAACAAAAGACAGACACCATTTTTGTCTTGTTATTTTTCCTTCATTTTTCTTTCTTTCTTTTTCTCTTTCTTTCTTTCTTTTTCTTTCTTTCTTCCTTCCTTCTTTCCTTCCTTCCTTCTTGCCTTCCTTTCTTCCTTCCTTTCTCATATTTCTTTAATCATGTCTGTTCCTTTTCTTTCCTTTCTTCTTTCCTTTCTCTTTTCCTTCCTTCCTTTCTCTTTTCCCTCCTTCTTTCCTTCCTTCCATCTCTGTCTCCTTCCCTGTCTCCTTCCCTCCTTCCCTTCCTTCCTTCCTTTCCTCCTTCCTTCTTCCCTTTTTCTTTCCTTTTCTTTCTTCTCTCTTTTTTCTTTCCCTATCTCCCTACCTCTCTCCACAACTTTCTTCCTTCCTTCCTTCCTTCCTTCCTTCCTTTCTTTCTTTCTTTCTTTCTTTCTTTCTTTCTTTCTTTCTTTCTTCTTTCTTTTCTTCTCTCCATCCCACTCTCCCTCTTCCCTCTCTCTCACGCCTTCCCTCCCTCCCTCCTTTCCTCCCTTCCTTCCCTCTTTCCTTCCACACCCTCTCTTTCTTCCTATTTTTAGTAAGTTTTAGAAAAAGATTTCCAGTAATATGTGAATTTATGAGTACGAATCACCTTGATTAGTATCATCCCATTCATCATTATCCCTTTCCATCTATCTCATCCCTATATTTTCCCAAGTTACTTAATCGTATCTTCATATACGTAAGTTGAGTATAGTAAATTTATCTAGCCTTACCTCCCTCTCTAGTCATTCCTCTCTGTCTCCCTAAAGCCCCACCATTTTTATTCTTGAGCAATGCCAATCTGCGCTGTGATCCTCCCACTTGTACTTTCCTGTGTTGCTAGAGATGGCAAGCACGTGCCACTGGGCCCAGTCACTTTTCTGCTGCAGCTGAGATAACAGATACCTGAAACTTTGCCAGCCATTCAGTGAGTTGGAGTCTCAAAATCTCTTTGGCCTTGAGGTCTGATCCTGTATTCATTGCCTTTCCAATAGCTAGGATTATAGGCATTACCCAGTATACACATCAATAACTGTAGAATTTTGGAGGACATGAATGAGGTCAATAAGATTGGAGAGGATGAAAAGAAATCCATATAAAAGTATATTAGAGAAGAACCTGGTGACAGATCAAACAAGGAGCTATGATTTCATTCTGAACTGTTTCTCACAGATTCATGTATTGCTTGTTTGGTTCGTGGGAAATGTAACTGTTTGGGGAGGTTGTGGGAATTTTAGCAAGTAGAATTTATTTTGAGAATTACTGAGCAAGTATATATGAAGGTCATGTGTGGCCCTTTGTATTACTCTGCTTCCTGAAAGCCACGAGGTAAAGAAATCACACAAAATTGTGTTTGTGCCACTTGGCCTCACCATATGCCAGGAATCCATATGATCATGTATGGATGGAAATCTCTGAAACTACAAACTAAAATAAATCATTCCTCCTTTACGATTTTTGGTCAGATAGTTTTATCACAGATACATAAAAGTAATTAATAGAATAATATCTTGTAGCTTTCATTAAGTTTAATCTTGTCTGAGAAAGTAAGCATTAAAATTCTGAGTATAAGAGTGGTTATGCAATGCATTCTATATATAAAAAATAATAATGTCTCCACTACAGACATAATGAGTTATTGGTAAGAAGAGGAAGAATTCAAGCAAAGAGACCAGATGTAGTGTGCACTCCTGTGATCTCAGCTACTTGAGAGCAGTTTGGATCATAATTCAAGGTTTGTCTAAGCAAAAATATTAACAAGACACTATCTCAAGGAAGAAGCCACACATTCTGTCGCACATCAGTAACCAAGCAATGTGGAATTGGGAGGCATTGGAGACCCAGGAAAAGGAAGATCTTATCTGAAAAATAACCAAAGTACAAAGGATCTGTGGCTATTTCTCAATGAGTAGAGTAAGTGGTGGCCCTGAGTTCAAACCTCCCACAGCATCAGGAAAAAAAACCAAAAAGTAATAGAGGCACTGAGAAACTATAAAGCTGTTTCAAAACTATAATAGCGATCATATTTGTTTAAACCAAGATGAAAGTAATGTAATATAGTACATTCATGTGATATTATAATAGACTTACCTTGAATGTGTGTGTTGATTGATTGAATAGAGAAGGTAAGAAAAAAACAAGATTATCACTAGGTTTTCTTCGTTGACAACTAAATGAAATTAAACTTCATAGAGATGGTGAGTTCAATACTAATAAGAGATTGGATGTTGTATACATTGTTTCAAAATTACTATTTCGTTATATTAATCTTAATATTCTCTTCTGGTTATGCAGTTGTTGTCTTTGTAGCTCATTTTTGCTTTCTCAATGATCACTGAAATGGGTCTTTTAAATATGCTACCTCTTAGTTGGTATGATGTTATATTTAGTCAATAAAGCGTCCTGAGCAAGTGTTAAAGGAAGGAATATTGATTTCTATTTCTGTGGGTTCTCTTTACAGGTAGCTTCTGATTCAGAGTCTCACCATTTCCCAGCTCCCATAACATCAGCAGCTTCTCCAGGACCTCAGCCCTGGGACAATCAACCTCTGGTATTGAGATCATCCAGTGATTATTTAGTTTTGTTGGGCCAATTATTGAAATAGTTCAGGGCAGGGTGGTGTGAAACTGTCATGTAATACAAATAGTAGAAAAAGATGGTGTAGGCAAATGTTGAGATAGAATATAATTGGTTTCAAAATATCCTAGTAAAAGATTTGAAATATCTGAAACATTTGGAATACTTCTCATGAGTGAACAATATATTGTTGTCTAGAATTCATTGAAAATTGAGCGTTATAGTATAAAGTTTTTTAAAGCAAAACAAACTGATAGGAATAACTAGAATAGAGAAATTCATTTGCTCTTTTAAATAAAGCATGTTCTGCTGGGCTTCTTCAGCTTCTGTAGTCAGGCTTCTGTAACCACAGGAGGCCAAGCTTATGTTCACTGGGAAATATAAGGAAGACACCAGATGACAAGAGAATCATGCTCAGCATTACTCCACCTAGATAGCCTTAAATAGCTGGACATAATTACTTCTATATTAATTGTTTTTTTTTTAAAAATCTACTTGTATTATCTTAAGATACATAAGGCCATACAGAATGATGCTAAATGAAAGGACCTCGAGCATATAGAAACAAAAGCCATATAATGAGTGATTGTTGTCCTTAATGTACTATGTTATCTCTCATCTCTTTTGCTGTCCCTTGGTTATCTCATATGGTTACAGTATTTTACCTTATCTGAAATGTTGTATATATGTTTTTTCATATATTTTTATTGTAATTAATAGAAGGGTTACATTACATTCAGCAGACAGAAGGTGCATTACTTCACAAACATTGATAACCTTTCTTATGCCTTGGTCCCCATTTCCCTCAACCCACCTCCGCCCCTCCTCTTGTTTTCCCCCCTTCCCTATCCAATTTCAAATAACCAAATATGCACATATACAATATATCTAGGTTTTGTTTTACTGTAAATCTCTGCTAGGAGAACCCAAGGTTTCTACTGATTATGACAAATGAGCCTATGTTCCTTTGAGTTTGGCTTACTTCACTTAATATGGTTTTTTCTTAGTCTTTTCAGTTCCTTCCAAATGGGGCAATGTCATTCTTTCTGACAACAGCAAAGAATTCCATTGTGTATAAATACCACATCTTGTTGATCCACTCATCAACTGAGGAGCATCTTGGTTGGTTCCATACCTTTGCTATGGTAAATAGTGCTGCAATGAACATTGTTGTGCTAGTGGATTTAGTATGTCCTTGTTTCTGGACAATTGGGTAAATGCCTAGTACTGGAAATGTTGGGTCATAGGGGAGCTCTATGTTTAGTCTTTTGAGGAACTGCCATACTGCTTTCCATAGTGGTTGAATGAGTTTGCACTCCCACCAACAGTGTAGTAGTGATCCCTCCTGGCCACATCCCCTCCAGCATCTGCTGTTATTAGTTTTCTTGATCCTGGCCATTCTAACTGGAGTGAGATGGAATCTTAGAGTTGTTTTGATTTGCATTTCTTTTATGGCCACAGATGTCGAGCATTTCTTCATTAGTCTATAGGCCATTCTTATTTCTTCGTCAGAGAAGATTCTCTTTAAGTCTCTGGCCCATATTTCAATGGGATGGTTGTTTCTTTGGAGCTTAGTTTTCGAGTGATTTATTTTGTTGTTGTTTATATATTTTAGATATGGGGGCATTGTCTGTTGTATGCTTAGTGAAGATCTTCTCCCACTCTGTAGGTTTTCTAGTTATTTTTCTAGCTATGTCCTTTGCCATACAGAATCTCTGCAGTTTAATGTAGTTCCACTTATCCAAATTTTCTCTGATTTGTTGTATTTTGGGGTCCTTATTAAGAAAGTTTCCACCTGTGCCAAGGAGACCTATTGTATCTCCTATTCCTTTTTGTAGTTTTCAGTGTATCTGCTTTTACCTCCAGATCCATTTGGAGTTAATCCTAGTGCAGGGTGACAAAGAAGGACCCAAATTCAACTTTCCCAGTTCTGCCAGCACCACTTGTGCCGGGGCCATCCCGCAGCAAACCAGGGTTCGCAGATTGGGGTTCCTGAAATAGGGGGCAAGGACTAGGAAGAAATAGAAGAGAGACAGACATACACGGTCCGGGATGTCCGCAGTCCAGGTAAAGACTGCCGCGTTTATTTTTCACTCCCGCTTCTTCCCTCCTCCAGACCCAGGGAACCTCCAGGTGTTACATTCATATGGTAATTCTCAGGTCATTTACATAGAATAGGGCCAGAAAACAATAAGACAATAAAGCCATCGTCTGATGCAAGTCAAGGTACAGTTTGATTCCACTCTGGCTCCCAACACACTTGTTGAAGAGGCTGCCTTTCTTCCATTCTGGTTTGGTTTTTTTTTGGCTCCCTTATCAAAGATTAGGTGGCCATTGGTCTGTGGGTTAATATCTGGGTCCTCAGTTCTATTCCAAGTGCAAGTACCAAGCTGTTTTGATCACTATAGCTTTGTAATAGTCTACGGTTTGGTATTTAAAATTCCTCCTGCGTTGTTCTTTCTCCTAAGACTTATTTTTGCTATACGGGGTCTTTTATTACTCCATATGAAATTTTGGATTGCCTCTTCTATTTTTTTAAAGAATGACATTGGGATATTGATGGGTATTGCATTGAATTTGTAGATAGCCCTTGGCAAGATTGCAATTTTCACAATGTTAATTCTACTAATCCAGGAGCATGGAAGGTTTTTCCATTTCTTCAGGCCTGCTTTAATTTCCTTTTTCAGGGTTTTAAAGTTTTCGTCAAAAAGGTCCTTTACATTCTTAGTTAAGTTAAATCCTAGGTACTCTATTTTCTTTGAGGCTATTGAAAAAGCTGTTTCTTTCCTGATTGTTGCCTCGTTCCTCTGATTGTTGGCATATAGGAAGGCAGTTGATTTTTGAGGGTTAATTTTATATATTGTATATATGTTTATTTAGTTATTGGAAATAGGATAGTGAAGGGGGGAAACCAAGATGAGGGACTGGAGTGGGGCATGAAAATGGGGACCAAGACATAAGAAAGGTTATCAATGTTTGTGAAGTAATGCACCTTCTATCTGGTGAATATAATGTAACCCTTCTATTAAACAATAAAAATATATGAAAAGAAAGAAAACAGGAAATGGGGTACGGTTCAAGGATAGAAGAGCTCAGGGACAACCCCCAAGCTCAAGAGCTCAGGGACAGGGCCCAGGCTGAGGTCAAGCCCCACCCCCCCCCCACAAAGAAAAAAAGATTTATTCTGATGAAGGAGTCCCACTTTTCCTGTTGCAAGAAAAGGATGGGCCGGGGCAGAGATATGAATATTCTCAAGGTTCTTAAAATCCACAGAACCATTCTGATATGGCCTTTTATTTTTGTCACATTTCCTTCACGGAACAGGTTGGCTCTTATTTGTGCTTTGATTTCTTTAGTAATTTGACCATTCCACTTCCTCTTGACTCATGTGCTTCCTTTATTGGGAAGGTACAGGATGCAGCTGATTCAACTCTGTAAGAATTTATGTTTTGGGTTGTTTTGCCAACAATGAGCACGGGCTAAGAAAAAAAAATAAAGGAAGAGGTGGACTGCCAGCTCCTCCACAGCTTTCCTTCTCTGATAACCTTTATTACCACAGGTATATTGGGATGGTGTCTTATGCTTTGTAGAAAATGAGAAAGAAGTGATAATGTCTTGGTTGGAAAGCCAAAGTTAGAAATACAATGAATATTTTGGAAATTCCTCCCAAACTAAAGTTCAAACTTATAGCAATAGTAGTAATGAATTTAACCAGCTGTCTATTGTATCTCAAAAGGCCTATAAATCTTTTTTAACCAAAAAATAAATAAAAAATGAAAAAATAAAGCCCAAATCCAACAAAAAATATCTATGTGTATTATCTTAAGAATACATAAAAAGTTCTTTGGCATATTTACAAGAAGTATGAGAAAAATAGAAACAGTAGCCAGTCTGGTTCAAAAATTTGAGTTTGGAGCAAGAACTAGAATTAAATGAAACCACCAATATTCCCAGAAGCCTTCACCCTATAATATGTGCATCTATATATCTATCTTTCTATATGTAAAATACATATATATGTGCGTGCATAGGTATGCATAAATACAAACATATATATGTATACATACTTATATATATATGATAAATATGTGTGCCTTCATATACTTATATATACACATATGAGAGCCTAACAAACAGACAAAAGAAGAATTGTAGAGTTTTTGGAATTTATGAAAGAGGAAAGTATTGATGTATGGTTCTTAATAGAACCCACTGGAGTTTCAGAGAATGTTTTGTCAGTCTTTCTGAATGTTTTGCCTCCATTTTCTTTTTTCTCCAAGACAAAACTCCTTACCAGTATGTGTTCATAAACATCTTCTTATAACCTTACCCATTAGTATTTCCAGAGCCTGATTCCAATAGTCACAAAGCTATCATGTATTGGTACTAATATTCTTTTTCTGCTATGTTTTACCTTCAACTTTGTCTCAAACTGACATTGCTTTGGAAATATATGGATTTAGAAAGTGCTTTGCTGAACCTGGCACGGTGGCTCACACCTGTAATCCTAGTTACTCAGGAGGCTGAGATCTAAGGATCAAGGTTCAAAGCCAGCCAGGGCACAAAAGGACTCATATCCAATTAGCGTCTAGAAAATGGCAAGTGGGGATTGGCCTAAGTGTAAGGTCGGTAGCCTAGAGCTGAAGAGCTCAGGAACAGCCCCCAGGCAGAGTTCAAGGCCTCATGACCCCCCAAAAAAGAAAGAAAGAAAGAAAGAAAGAAAGAAAGAAAGAAAGAAAGAAAGAAAGAAAGAAAGAAAGAAAGAAAGGAAGGAAAGTGCCTTTCTGAATGGAAAGGTGGAGTATGATGCTTATAATGTTTCTTCTATGGAAAAATCTCAGAAGATAAAAACTATAAATGAACACACATTGTACATTTTTAAACATACAAAATAAACTTGCATATATACATTGATTCATGTAGTAGGGCTTCATGCTCCATAATTCCATTAGAGTTTAGCACAGTACTATCAAGTTCCATTCTTATTTAAAATACTGATATTTGTTTACAGTAAATTTTTTCATGGATTTCAACTAAGTGAACCATTGCATTGAAATACTCCATATATTGGGTTTCTACCATGAGCTTTATGTGCCTGAATCAAGTAAGTGATTTTCTAACTACCCTTGATGAGCACCTCTCCATTGAATAGGAAGAGTGACTCACTGGATCAGCTATTGATAGATGGTCAGGTAAGATGAAGATGGAGATTTGACCACTGTACTTAGCAACATAAATGTCATTAATGACATTGATAACAATGCTTTTAGTGGAGTGTTGTATGTAAAACCCTGTTTAGAATGTACTACATAGTATACTGAAATATACTCCTGGAATTGTAAGTTATGGGGTTATCTAACATTATTTGCACAGACTAATGCCTTTGAAAAGAGATTTTAATCATGGACATTTTTTTAAAAGAGAGGGCTACAAAGGAATGCGTTCAGCTGGATCAAAAGGCAGAAATAGTACTGAGTAAAAGCATGGCCCAGAAGTCTCATTGTGTTTTCCTGCCTGGGAATAGTTTAATGTTGGCTCTAGGCTATAAGGATAGTCTATGGTTCTCTGATACCTGGTCCTAGGGATTTAGAACTGAAGAAATATTGACTTTCTGTGTGACAGTTATATGAAGGAGGGTTAGACTGAAGGCTTGTAATGTGATTTTCACACACCATGAAAACTGGATGACACAGAAAATACAAATTTTAGTGATTAATTCGGCTTTGTGATTAATGGATGAGAAATACCTAAATAATAGAATCTAAGAAAGACATTTGGAATAAAGACACAAAGATTTGTGAGAAAATGCAGAATATAGAACTGTTTCATGTTTGCTTATTTACTTGCTGTTTCAGTGTGGTAGGATTTATTTTAAAGCTGTAGTTAAATAGCTAAGAATTTTGTTACATTTTCACAACCTATGTATGTTCAAACATATAAATAAAAATAACCACGGAATTGACATTTCTTGTGAAATGTTCAATGTAATGCCATCTTTTCCCAATACAAAGATGAAGAAAAAGTTACCATTGAATTGAAGACAGAAATCAAATAATGAGATAAAAAGTATTACTTCCTGTTGACATTTTATAACATTTAATTTACCTTTTCAAATGTCAAACAGTCTTTTCCCTTTATTTAGCATGTCTTCCCTGCTTTCTTTCAAAAGGTTTGCCCTCTTATAGTGCTAGAATTTCTCAACACAGTCCAATAGCTTAACCAAAATTGAGAGTTCTGGAAAATATGTGCTATTTCTCAAGATAACTGAAATTAGGGGTTGTAAAATATTAATATTTCAATTCATAATAGTCCCCTATTACTAGAAATTCAATGTAGTATAGTCACTGGCATCTATCTTGTTCATGGAGCTGATATAAAATGTTAAGGATTGATGAATTCCAAAGAACTATGTGCTCCTCTGGATCCTGTAAACACGAAGATGTGCCTACCTCAAGGATTCCGATGGCAATGATAAACAATGTACCTCTATAAATTTCTTTTTCAGTGTTTGATTTTCATTTAAAATGAATGTGAAATAACTGCACAGTGGGTGGTTGAACAGATAAGATGAACTCCCTTATGATGTATTTCAACACATCACTACCAGCTGGCAACATGGTTTTGACTCAATGTAATACACAGTAGTTTTATTCATTTTGTCTGTTAGCCTATTAAGGCTGCCATAATAAAAACAAGGAAACAAAGATCTTATAAAAGAAGACAAATGTATTTTTCTCCATCCTAGGCCTTAGCAAATCCTTGATTAAGTTGCTGACATGTTCAATGACTGGGGAAGGCCCACTTCATCAAACACTGTGTGTCTTCTGTTGTACAAAGAACAGACATGATCCTTTGAGCCTCATTTATAGAGGGACTGATAATCTCCTAACAGTGACTCCTGCAAATGCTCAAACGTTGAGAATTAAATTTCAGTGTATGAATTTGTACAAGGGCCTAAATATTTTGACCACCATACTATAAATGTTTAAATTTTGCAGTTAATAGTTCAGTTGAAGATAGATAACATCAAGAACATTGATGTGGCTGTGTAGTCTATGACAATTATGACTTTAAAACAATACTTTAGATGGGGCCAGGAGTGTACCCTAGTGGTAAGAGTGCTTGCCTAGCATGCACGAAGACCTGTGTTCCATTACTCAATACCATATACATAGAAAAAGCTGGAAGTGGTGCTATAGCTCAAGTGGTAGAGCTCTAGCCCTGAGAAAGGCTTAGCACCCAGGCCTGGAGTTCAAGCTCCAAGACTGGAAAAAGCATTCTTTAAATGATCTATGACTTACAGATCTATCAGTAGCCTTACATAATGTGAAAGACTGGAAGATTTCAGAAACCATCCTTAAGCCAGTCCAGTGGATTATATCTGACAGACCTTGGGAAAGGATGGCAAGAACTATCTCAAAGAAGCCAGAAATTGTGTTTCATATCTGTAATATGACCTGGAGGAGAAAAGAGGAAATTGTGGTTGGATGCTGAACTACACGCAAAATGTACAAGACCTCATCTGAAAAGTAATTAAACCAAAAGGAATTGGAGGCATGAAACAAGTTGTATAGTACCTCACTAACAAAACTTAGTGACACAAAATCTTTAAAGAGGCAACATACTGAACACACAATTTGTCTATTTGCTTATTAGGAATAAAACGCTAACTTTACTTAAAAAGCATTATTTGTGGAAAAATGACTTTCAAAATAACAGAATGAAGTCTCCTCTGTAGTGTGTGTGTGTGTGTGTGTGTGTGTGTGTGTGTGTGTGTGTACACCTCTTTCTCTCATCAATATTTACCAACCAAATCACATTGTTAAAAAATAAACAGATGGATTATTAGGTACAGAGTACATGCTTTCTATACTTGTATTTATTAATGAGTAACCCAGGCAGGCACTTTAAAATAATTTAAGTTATTGATCTAGCAAACAGTGAAACTAGAAGACAACCAGAAAAGTCCATGCTCTTGCATGCATTGTTTTTTAATGGAAATATCCTATGGTTGTAACACTTTTATGATTTGGATATAAAGTGTACTCCCAAGGGTTTGGTTCCCAGCTAGTGGTGCTGTATAGATTGTTTCGGAAACTTTAGAAGGTGGGGGACTAACTGGGTTGGATAGTCTTTTCCTAATTTATTTTTTGTTGTTGTTGTTTTTGGTAGGTCATGGGGTTTGAACTCTGGGCCTGAGCATTATGTCTGAGCTCCTCAGCTCAAGGCTACTGCCCTAGCCCTCGAGCCACCACACCATTTCTGATTTTCTGGTGGTTAATTGTAGATAGGGGTCACAGGGACTTTGGTGCATGGGCAGGCTTTGAACAGCAATACTAAGGTCTCAGCCTCCTGAGTAGCTAGAATTACAGGCATGAGCCACTGGCACTTTTTTAAATTTAATTTTATTGTGAGGGCGATATACATACAGAAGGGTTACAGTTACATAAGGTAGTAAGTACACTTCTTGTTGAACATTTTTAGTCACTCCAGTGTTTTATCGCATTTTTCCTCCCCCTCAAGCCCCTCAAGTTGTAAAGTTCATTTCCAACAAATTTTCTTGTGAGTATCACTATTGGTTTACCCGCTCCCGTGTCTCTTTTCTACCATTAGATGAGTAGTTTCTTCCTCACCATCACCACCATGTTCTGCCTCATCACAGGCCTAAAATTAACATCAGCAAGGACTATGGAGTGAAACTTCTGAAGCCATATGTTAAATAAATTTCTTCTCCTTTAATTTGCTTTTGTTACATATTTTATTACAATAAATTTTCTAACACAGATTCTCTTTTCCATAACACATTATCTTTTAATAACATATAACATATGTTTTGACTGCAGTTTTTAAATTTATTATTTGTAAAGAATGGAATACGCTACATACTATGCTTTATAGTCCAAAAGAGATACTGACATTTCCAACTGTGCCATTTTAACCTCCATGCATTATCCTAAATAACATTAATTTTGAAAGTTATCTGATATCACACAAGTGGAGAAAGGCTTGAAGAAAATAGAATTGCCTACTCTTATCCCTTTATATTAGGCTTCAAGAAAGAGAGTAACTTGTCCACATCAATACATTATATTAAAGCACAGCACAGTGGAAAATCATAATTTTTCTCCCTACACCCATGTAGTCATTTCAGCCTCTGAAAGTCCAATGAGTGTTTATTGTCTATTATTTTGAGGGCCCATTGTAAACAATGTTCTTTGTAACATTAATATGCAGATTTTCTATTGTCATTGCAAGACTTGGTTAATTTTTATTCTGATCGCTACTTTTAGCCTTCGTACATGTGCATAAAGAAAAGCAAAGGATGAAGGTTTTATTTTTAATTATTTTTTTACCAGTTCTGGGGATTGATATCTGGAGCTGCGCAGTATCCTTGGACTTTCTCAACGCTAGAGCTCTACCACTTGAGCCACAATACCATTTCCAGCTTTTTTTTATGTATGTGGTACCAAGAAATCGAACCCCGGTCTTTGTGTATACTAGGCAAGAACTCTACCACTAGGCCAAATTCCCAGCCCAGAGTGAAGGTTTTGGCAGATCAATAACAATTTGGTATAGAAAAGAAGTTATGAGGGCTAGTGGGACTATCCAAATGTAAAGCAATAATACTCCTAGGAAATGATGACATGTATGTAAACAAGGAAAGGCTGATAGGCTATGATAATTATTTTGAAGTTGCTGAAAAGAGTCAAAAAGAATTATGAATATTTTTTCTTAGAGACCCAGGACAGCTTGAGAGAGAGAGAGAGAGAGAGAGAGAGAGAGAGAGAGAGAGAGAGAGAGAGAGAGAGAGAGACAGAGAGAGAGAGAGAGAGAGAGAGAGAGAGAGAGAGAGAGTGTGAAGGGAGGGGAGAGGCAGAAGGAGAGAAACAAAGAGATGGACAGAGACAGAGGTAAAAATAGATATTTGTTACAATATTTCAACTTGTTATCTGATATATTTTAGATGTGCTTAATTGGTTATTTGAAATTGGATTGGGAAGGGGGGAATCAAGATAAGTGGGTAGAGGGTGGGAGGGAAATGGGGACTATGTCATGAGAAAGGTATCAATGTTTGTGAAGTTATGCACCTTCTATTTGGTGAATATAATATAACCCTTCTATTAATCACAATAAAAATTATTAGAAAAAAGAAAGGCAGAGACAGAGGCAGAGATAGAGTATGCGCCAGTCTGGAAGTAATAATTAAGGGAGTACTTGACTGATATTGTTAATGCTAACCCTATCACTTATAGCTCAGGGCCTGAGGAGACCTGGGAGCTATATTCCCCAGACATTTGTATTATTCTTGCATCCAATGAGATTTGGAAGTTAAAATACAAAGTGAAGCAGGAGATGGCAGTCATGAATTTAGCTGTGGCTTCTGAGCAATCTGCTTTTCATGTTGAAATCTGTTGAAACCATTAACAGCTTTTGCGATTGTACTTGCTGGTTTCCTCAACTTGCATGACCTGTGCTTCATTCCAAGTGTTATGTGAATGTGCGATTCTCAAAATTATATTTCATTTGTGAATTATCTACATTTTACTTAACTTTTATTTCTCTTCTGACAAACTCTGATTGACACTGACCCCTGTTAATGAAAGTGTGGTTCCAGATTCAGGAGTATAAGTACCACCTGGGAGCTCATTAGAACTGAATCTCAAGTGCCACACAAGACCTACTGTATTATAAAATGAATTTTAACAAGACCTCTAGGTTATCGTTGAGTATTAAATTTGGAGAGGCCTTTCCACAGAGAAAATGAGACCTAGATCATCATCTTCTGAAAAAAAAAATGGAGTGCATTGATGAAAGAGGTTACAAAAAGAAAATAATTAATGGAGGATATGACAATTAATTGTTAGAACTCTTTCAAATAATTTATCCATTAAGCAAAAGGAATAGCATTTCCTTTACCTATAGTGTGTAAATCTAAAACAATTCACAGCATTGTGGTTACTGCACAAGGGTTATTTGCTGAAATAGTTGTTTACCTATTTCTACTGGACAGTTGTTCTTGTGCATTTAAAATACGTTCAGTCCAAACTAGATACAATATAGGTTCAAACTTACAAATAGGTTTTAAACATGAAAAAAATATAATAAAAATCATTATATTTGTTTCATAGTTATGACAAAGTAATGAAAACATTTTGGACAGATCTAACCATGTTTCAGCATTCAATAATACTATTAATTTTTAAAATTAAGCTTTATTGTGTTGGTAATGTACAGAGGGGCTACATAAATCAGGCAATGAGTACATTTCTACATTTCTTTTGAACAGGGTCATCTTTTTTCTCATTTTCTCCCAGATTTTCCCTCTTGACCCCCTTCCCCGACAAGTTTTATAATTCTTTTTGTTTTTATTTTTTTTTCAGTCCTCTGTCTTGAAGTCAAGGCCTGGGCACTGTTCTTGGGCTTTCTCATGGCTAGAGCACTTGAGCCATAGCACCACTCCTGGCTTTTCTCTGTTTATGTGGTACTGAGGAATAGGACCTAGGGCTTCGTGCATGCTAGGCAAGCACTCTACCAGTAGGCCATATTCCCTGCCTGTATAATTCTTTTTTTTTTTTTGGTGGTGGAGCTTGAACTCTGCCTTGGCACTGTCCCTGAGCTCTTCAGCTTAAGGCTATTATTGCTCTACACTTGAGCCACAGCGCCATTCCTAATTTCCTTATATTTTAAAATCACTGTTTTACAAAGCGTGATCCTAAATTTACAAAGATGATCCTAAATTTTCATATCTTTGGGTTTAGAATTCTATTTTTAATTTTCTCAAATTCTTGTTTCTCTTATGTATGTATTACTCATCCAGAATTATTTCTTCCAAACACTTTTTTGTTTTCTTAAATTTTATTTTATTACTTAGATTCCATATTACATGGATTAGCTCAAAGGAAAAAATACGTTCAATAATCACCCTAGAAGGATAAATTCTTCCCACAGACTTTCTGGAGGGTAAGTGAGAAGTTGGTGAAGAGTATTTAAATGTACTTCATGATCTATAAAGTGGTCTGTAGTTTTCCGTTTCTCACTCTTCCCCTAAAACATAAGAGAGCTACATTTTGATCTCCACCTTTGACATACAGTAATTTAAACATCAAAGAGGGATTTTAGTAATGGGTTTCACACATTTGAAGGAGAAAGGATTCCCATAGTTTTTTGGCAACAGATAAAAGAACTGAATCAAAATAACCCAGATAAACTGCCTGTAGAGCTCATTGGTGAAGTCCAGTTTTATAGCTCAAAGGCTTTCCTTGAAGCAACTAACTTCTTCAGAGAAACAATAATACAATTCATTTGTGAGACTGATAAATAACTCATTCCTTCAACTTTTAAACTTTACATGAAAATTTCCTCTTTCAATTAATGTAAGTCAAACTGAGAAACAGAATCAAGGCAAGGTCCTTAGACTAAAAGAAAGAATACGATGTGATAAATCAAAAAAGCTGAGGAGGGGAGGAAAAAAGAAACTACCAAACAAAATTATTAACAGAATGGCATGAAATGCTAGATGCTGATTGAATTAAGTCATGTGGTTTAGATACTTCAAATTCAGAAGTAACATGGTGGGCCAGAATCAGAACAATATGACAAATCTAGAGCCAACATCATATTAAATGGCAAGAAATTAAGACCATTTCTTTGAATATCATGAATTAATCAAGGATATCTTTATCTCTAAACTTATTCTATATAGCATCGGAATTCCTGGCCAGAAGAGTAATAAAGTAAAAATGGTACACTTCATGAAATCCTGGGTTTGATTCCTTGGTACCACATACACAGAAAAAGCCAGAAATGGTGCTCTGGCTCAAGTCCTAGAGTGCTAGCCTTGGGAAAACCCAAGGACAGTGCCTAGATCCTGAGCTCAAGCCCCAGGACTGGCAAAAAAAAAAGGTCTCACAGAAATGCTTTAATAGATAAAGTACTGTCACATGGGGATCCAAAGAATCAGTTCCATCCTGTAATGTAAATGAACAAGTTTTTACAACCTATTAAGTTTCCAAAGATTCCTGTTTCATGTAAGAGTTGATCTGTCCTCTGACCATGCCTGAAGAATCTATTTACTCAACCCAGGTAGATATATCGTGGTTCAAGTAGTGATCTAATGCTCTCATTGCACAGAAAAATAAAAGGTACAAATTAGAAGCCCAAACTCTTCCCACATCATTTTCTGATCTAAAACTTTCATTGTATATATAAACACACATCTCTCTTTCCTTCCTATTATGAAGAAAACTGGAGATGCACTTTTATAAAGAATGCATCTATTGCCTGACCCTGGTGGCTCACACCTGTAATCTTAGGTACTCAAGCGGCTGAGGTGTGAGGACCACAGTTCAATACAAGCCCAGAGAGAAAAGTCCCCATGAGACTCATCTCCATTTAATCACTGAAAAAACAAGAAATGGTGCTGTGCCTCAAGTGGTAGAATACGATCCTTCAGTACAAATAGACTCAGGGACAGTGCCCAAACCCTGTATTCAATCTCTACATCGCCCCATTTGTAAGGAAATGGAGACTTAGAAAAAATCGTATTTAGTGAAGTAAGCCAGACTCAAAGGAACATATAAGCTCAATGGTTTCCCTCATTTGTCATAATCAGTAGAAACCCTTGGTTCTCCAAGCAGATTTACAATTGAACAAAACCTAGATACATAAGGCCATATAGTATGACACTAAATGAAAGGACCTCCAGGATATAGAAACAAAAGCCATATAACAAGTGATTGTTGTCCTTAATATACCATGTTATATCTCATGTCTTTTGCTGTCCCTTGGTTATCTCATATTGTTACAGTATTTCTCCTGGTTATCTGATATATTATATATGTGTGTATTTGGTTATTTGAAGTGGGATACAGAAGGGAGGAAAACAAGATGAGGGGTGGGCGTGAGGGGAGGGAAATGGGGACCAAGATATGAGAAAGGGTATCAATGTATGTGAAGTAATGCACCGTCTATCTGGTGAATATAATGTAACTGTTCTATTAATTACAATAAAAAAGATATTAAAACAATAATTATTGTCACAGGCAGCCCACAATGAATTGAGGATGATGTGATTGGAAGAAGGAGGAGGATCACTGTTAGATAGTAGCAGTTCTCATAACTAAATTGTGTCTTACTATTATATGTGGAAAGCAGAACTCTTATGTGATGAACTTGGATATTAAAGATATTGCAATAAAAATACTAAGAATCCAGCCTGGGTTCTTTATTTTTTGTCAGTCATTGTATATGAACTCAGGGCCTGGGTATTGTCTCTGATCTCTTCAGCTCAAAGCTACTGCCCTATCCTTGAGCCAAGCCCCATTTCCCGTTTTCTAGAGATTAATTGGAGACGTGAGTCTCTCGGACTTTTAATGCACAGACTGGTTTTGAATCACAATCGGCAAATCTCAGCCTCCTGAGTAGCTAGGATTACAGGTGTGAACAACTGGTGCCCGGCTTAAGCCTGGGTTCTTTTTTTTCTTTCTTTTTTTGTGAGTCATGGGGCTTGAACTCTGCCTGGGCGCTGTCCCTGAGCTCTTCAGCTCAAGGCTACCGCCCTACCCTTGAGCTAAGCCCCACTTCCCGTTTTCTAGAGGTTAATTGGAGATAAGGGTCTCAGGTCCTTTTGTGCATGGGCTGGCTTTGAACCTTGATCCTCAGATCTCAGCCTCTTAAATCCTTAGGATTACATGTGTGAGCCACCGCGCCCGGCTTAAGCCTGGGTTCTTAATGAATATAATGAAATATAAGTCAGGGAAGGTAAATGTAGGTAAGGACTGTCAGAAAAATACACCTGTCATTCATTTATATTGCCATTGTCTTCTTTTTTTCTTCAATATATTTTGTTTAATTGATGTCTTCTGCCTTTTTTTAAATATAATTTTATTGTAATTAATAGATGGGTTACATTATATTCACCAGACAGAAAGTGCACTACTTCACAAACATTGCTACCCTTTCTCATGTTTTTGTCCACATTTCCCTCTCCCCACCCTTCCCCTCATCTTGTTTTCCCCCCTTCCCAATCCTATTTCAAATAAACATATATACAATGTATCAGATAACAAAGTAAGATACTTCAACAACATGAGATAACCAAGGGACAACACAAGAGATGAGAAATAACATAGTACATTAAGAACAACAATCACACAGTGCTCAGGCCTTGAGTTTAAGTCCCAGGACTGGAAAAAAAAAGCCCATTTGGGCTTCTGCCTTTTATAAGAGAGAGTTATTTTATCATATCTTCAGTTCATATCAATTAGGATTGGATATGAATATAAATCCAACTGTGATTTATTCCATACACTGCAATACTTTACCAGTGTGAATAGAAACCTTAGTTTCAAATATACATATATACATATATCTGGAATAAATAAATGAAAATACTATGATAAAGCTATTTTTTGAAACAAGTAAAAAGACTGTTAGAGTATGAAAAGCGTATTTCTCTCTTGCCTGTATTAATCAGACATTAAAGATTCACCTTGTGGTTTGTTTGTTTATAATTAGAATTATTTTTGTAAATGATCCTTCTACAATTTAGTTGTACTACATTGAAGATCAATTGAAAAATTAAAATTAATTTTTGTGGGTTGAAACCAGTCTGGGCAGGAATGTCTGTGAGACCCTTTTCGCCAATTAAACCAGAAGTGGAACTGTGGCTCACGTGGTAGAGCACTTGACCCGCAAAAAAAGCTCTATAGTTCCTCCTGAACTGACACACACATCCTCCCCATCCCACCCCCAAAACAAAAGAAGAAAAGAAAAAGAAAAAACACTACACCTTTCCCAATCACACACAATGAATATACATATATATAATTCAGTACTATTATTTTTATAAATTTATTTACAACTTTATTTATGCTTGATGGAGTTCTCTGGCAAGTTAATTTTAAAACTTGAGTCTGCCAGTCCTATAATGCTTTAACTGAGGAAAGAGTCTCCTAGTTGGTGCTGCTATACCCCATGCAAGTTCTTAATGTGAATGATGTGTGTGATAAATTTTCGCTCAAATATTTTCCCAAGTTTTGTCACTTTCAATATTTTTCTTTGGCAAAGTTTTATATGTCCAAGAATGTAAATTGAATCTATGATTTTTTTATCAAAGTTAGATGCTGGGAAATTCTCAAATCAACTTCTTTTCACTCTGCTACAGAACACAAATTTCATATTGTCTTCTTTTATAATGATGTTTTCATCAACATATAAACATATTTTAAGTATTACTTCCAATAGAAAAACATACTCTACTGAGGTAATATACATGATAGAAAATTGGCAAATATCCACAATGAATAAATCTCCAAATTTAACTAAAAGCCACAACTAGAGACAGTGATGAAGAACAGACTCTCAGAAAATGTTTACAAGAATATTCTACGATACATGTAGCACCTATGAGTAGAGGAAACATGAATTTGTGTCCTGGAACAGGAGCACAAAGTAAGTAAGATAAGGAACAAAATTTAAGGAGGTTCTTCTTTCCAATTGCTAATATTGTACTTGAACATTCCTGATAATATGTTTTTCCTTAAATTTATGTTTTTCCACTTGCCACTTACACATTTTTGGCCCTGTTGAACTTCTGTTTGCATTGCCTTCAGAGTTGGCGAGAGTGTGAGTGGAGTTTGTTGTACCTATGTGGTGGCCAAGGAAGTCAGATCAACCACGAGGAAAATATGCAAACCTCAACTGTCCCAAGACAAAAAGGACTCAGGGAACACACAGGAACAAAAAGTGTACAAAATTGTACCAGTAATGGCCACGCCTTTGAATATTTTACTTTATGTGTCATGCACTTGTAGCAGAATAGAGAGATTAATTCTTCGTGGCTTTAAGAAAGCTGCCATGTTGTACCATGTAAAATATGTAAGAAGCAATAATTAAAAATATTGAAAGGTTTACCGTTGTCCTGACATTACACAATGATGGTTGTTTTATATTTTATTAGGAGGTTTTGAAGGTCATTACCTTATCTATATCTCACAACTTGGACGAATGGTACCTTAGGTGCTTTTATTTCCCTTTGAGATAGTAAGAAGCATCATGCAGATAAGACTGGCTATCTTATATGGCTTATGTTTCTGTATCCTAGAGATCCTTTCATTTAGCGTCATACTATATGGCCTTTTGTACCAAGGTTTTGCTATATTGCAAATCTCTGCTAGTAGAGCAGAGATCTGTTGTTATTAGTTTTCTTGATCCTGGCCATTCTAACTGGAGTGAGGTGGAATCTTAGAGTTGTTTTGATTTGCATTTCTTTTATGACCAGAGATGTTGAGCATTTCTTCATGTGTCTATAGGCCATTTTTGTTTCTTCTTCAGAGAAGACTCTCTTTAAGTCTTTGGCCCATTTTTTAATGGGATGGTTGTTACTTTGGAGATTAGCTTTAGATTGATTGAATTTTTTGAGCTGTTGATATATTTTAGATATGAGGCCTTTGTCTGTTGTATGGTTGGTGAAGATCTTCTCCCACTCTGTAGGCCTCCTAATTAGTTTACTAGCTATGTCCTTTGCCATACAAAAGCTGTGCAGTTTAATGCACTATGTTATCTCTCTTCTCTTTTGCTGACCCTTGGTTATCTCATATTGTTACAGTATCTCACTTTGTTACCTGATATATCAGATATATTTGTATTTGGTTATTTGAAATTGGATAGGGAAGGGGGAAAACAAGATGAGGGGTGGGGGTGGGGGGAGGGAAATGGGGACCAAGACATGTGAAAGGGTATCAATGTATGGGAATTAATGCACCATCTACTGGAAAATATCATGTAACCCTTCTATTAATTACAATAAAAAAAGAAAAAAAAGACTGGCTATCTTAGTAAGAACATAGCCTGACTGGGATCAAGGCAGTTTTAAGAAGAGAATCTTATAAAGAGAGTACTTGGATAAGAATGTCTTTTAGATCCAGAATCGACCTCCCTTTACCGTGTGTTCTGAAGAAAATAATTTTATATGTCTTTGCTAATTATTTCATTACCTATAAAATCTCTGGCAAAAATACGTGGGTTATCAGACTGCACTTAACATTAAAGTAGAAATCAGGTGCAAGCTCTCCACAAATATGCTCCTTTCCTTTTCAGAGTCAATACTTTATTAGTCCTTATTCTCTCTATGCCAATTTTGTCTGGAACTTTTTTGTGAGACGACTTTCTCAGTGAGCTCAGTGGTCAGCTTCTTCAAGTGCTTGATGAATGGCAACGAAGGACCTTTGATCATTAAACAAATCCTTTAACTCAACTAAATGGACATTGGCCCCCAGTGGTGCCGGACCTGCAGGCCTTCAATTTTCATTGGAAATAAATCAATACGTGAATCGGAGCAATGCATTGCAGGAACCAGAGAGGGAAACATTTTTAGAACTGTCACTTTAAAAATATGTTCCCTCCTGCCTTGAGGCTCTCTCAGTGGGCAGATTTTAAAATAGAAACAAGTAACTTTAATTAGGCTCTAATTAGCCCCACAAGTTTGGTGAGCTAGGATAGTTTATTTTAGAAAAAATATAATAACAGACGGAGGATCTTCCAGGCACCACAACTTTAATTACAATCCCAAACACCTCAAGCAGGCTTTGTGGGCCAATTAAATCAGCAGGGCAATGGCAAAGCTAATGTGCTACCCCTAGACCTAGGCTATGATGATGCTTTCTATTTGAGTTTGTTTCCAAAGTAATTTGAAAAGCAGATAACTTACAATGCTTACTTAAACAGACGCAAAGATGCCTTCACGCTGCTGCTAATGCACAGTTAACTGGGATCTCAATGATAGGGATTGACTAAATTGCTTTTGCTCACCTGCTGGACAGACAGTTTTCCCTGGTCTTCCAAGCCATGTCCTAAGATGTAGTTTCTTGGCTTTTTTTTTTCACATTCACTTCTGAGGCCAATCCTAGCAAAATGTTAGTGAGACTTCATCCCCATTGCAACAAATAAATTAAATGCAAAACTGGTATCCTAGCTATGCAGTCAGAAGACTGCCTTAGGCAATATCACATGACTGCATCTAAAAATAGTTAAAATAAAAAGGTCTAGAAGTATGACTTTACTGACAGAGCAACTTTCTAGTAAGAGCAAGGCCAAGTTCAATAACCCAGTTGTGCAAGACAAAAGCAATGGAAGATGCTAGGTAAGAGAGGACTGGGTGGGGGAAGGAGAGGAGGGTAGGGGAAGGGAGAGAATAGGGGAAAGGAGTCTTTATATTTTCCAGATCACATTTAGGAAAAAAGCAGGTTATATACAAATGTCCAAATTGAAAAGTTAAAATTTACTAGAAGTTGAAGAATACATCCATGAGAATATGGAAATATTTTTCTTCTCTTTCAGGATAAGGTAGCCCCTCCCCACCTTCATAGATATAGTGAGTTCCCTATAAGCAAGGACTTTTGACCGTGATACTGTATGTCAGAATTGAGTTCGGGTTCTGTCCTCTTGTTTCGTTATTGTTATATTTAAAATAGTACTCCAGCAAGTTGATATTTTCATTCTAAATGACTAATCTGATGCTAATAGCATCGCAATCAATACGTGGGTGTCTCCATATGCACCTGCCAGTAGACAATGAATGTATTGAATGACTCCTTTTATTTTTTTTTCTTATTTTCTAAGGCATTGTTCATTTATCTAAATTTGGTGCTCTGGGTAATTAATTCCTTCACTGAGCAGTGACACAGGTGCCAAGTGGGTGTTAGGATTTGTTCTGAAGGTATGAAAAGGAACAAAGCAAGGTTCCTCTGATGTGTGTGCTTCCTAGCAAGAATGGAACAAGAGAGATTCTGTGGAGGAGATGGAGAAGGAAAATATGCACAGGGAAAATAAGAAGGGTGTTTTCCCCCAATTGTGAAGCTGGAGTCATCCTAAGAGCAGTAGCAGGGGTATCTGTACAACGCAGTATTTTCTACCCTCCCTACATTGGAGTGGTTAGTATTGCAAAGAGAGAAGCCCTAAAGATCAAGGGCATCAGTGCAAAGCCTCTGTTAAGGAAACTTCCCAGAAGTTGTAGCTTTTTCCCGGATAGGCAGCAAAAGAAAAGGGATTTTTTTATAGGTATGTCTGCAATAAGGGGTTAGAGGATGGATTTCATGAATTTCAGGAACTGTGGCTCAATACCAGACCTAGTTTCTTTCAGGAACATCTTCATCCTTGACTGAGAGTGTCCAAGACAAGGGTCTGCTGCAAGGAAACTGCACTGAGCTGTGTCATAGAACAATGAAGGCACTCTGTGATCAGGGCTCAGAGATAGAAAACTGCGAAATTGTACGGTGACACTGGCCAAATACTAAAGCTCCGAAAATTAGCCATTCTATTTGATGAAGAAGCAAGCCAGAAACAGTTGAAAACCATGAGATGTGTGATGTTTCATATGAGAGCATTTAATTAAAGCAATTCTTACTGTGAACAGTGCTTGTCAGTACTCTCTCCTGCCTACAGAGAATGTCAGTCTCAGAATGATCTTTTTGCATCTGGACCACTTCATATTCCTTCCATAATTACTGGTCTCCACCAGAAATCTCAGTGTTCTTTATTCTTTGACTATTTCACTTTGTATCTGATACCTGGCAATAATAAAATTAATACTAATAGCTCATCTCAGTGGCGCAAACTTGTCATCTGAATTACTTGGGAGGCAGAGACTCAGGGATCACATTTCAAGACCAGTCTGAGTAAAAAGTTTCTAAGAGCCATCATAACTAAAGAAGTGCCTAGAGAGTTTCTCTTTACCTATAAACTGAGGAGTATACACTCAAGATATGTAAGATGAAACAAATTCATTAAAAGAACACTGAAATTATATTGTTCCCATTTAATTTCTTTTGGGGTATATTTTACAGTGTATGTATTAACATAATGGTACAAAGATACAGTTTATTAAGAAATGAATATACATATATTTGGGTAAATATGAACAAAATACTTACAGATAGGTTGGGTATCATAGAAGATTAGAGGCCAGCAGCTTTTAAGACAATCACTAATTCTTTGCTGTATTTAAGGTAGTATCCAAGAAATGGAAACAAGAGGTGTTTTCTTTCAATTGTACTGTTTGAAGTTCTTTTTCTCTCATCTTTGTTTTATTCAATTTTGTATCTATGTTTTTAATTTCTGTAACCTTTGTCTTATATAGAATTTTATCTGACTTGAGGAGAAGAGGAAAATAGTGGGATGAAAGGTGAACCAATTCAGCAGCAAATTCTATGTTGGAAATGAACCACACAACTGGGTGGAGAAGGAGGTTGGGAGGAGAAAACCTCATTATGAAGTTTCATAGTCATATTCTGGATTGACATTTTAATGTATACACTTAAGAATATACAAATATTGAACTTATATCAATGAAAAAATTAAGCAATGAAACTATTTGTCAGCATTTTTTCTAGTATCTTCTACAATGATCAGACAATTGAGCGCCTTTATTTGTAATGAGGATTCAAACACAGTGATACTAGCCTTATAGATATTCCAAAACTACGTAATAGTTTATTTCCATGAAACTTCTGTGATTGTTCTTGTAGTTTCCTACCCCCTCCCACACTCAGTCTAGAGGAAAAGGGAGATTAGATTTAATTCATTAATCTCAAACCTAGTCACTAAAATTTATTTTAGTTATCTCTGTGGATAATTTTCTGTCTCCACTGATGACTCAGTTTAATGATGCAGTCTTTTGCAGTCAGTCTCTTTTCAAATATGGCATTTTCCTAGGCCCTTAGGGCTTCTGTACCAAAATAGAAGGCTTACAAATAGCAAATCTTTATTTCTTATAGATCTGGAAGCTGTGTAGTCAAAGATTAAAGAGCCTGCAGATTTGGTGTTTTGCTATGGCTGGATACTTGTAAACATCTTCTTCCTAGTAAGTTCTCACATGGTTGTAGTTGTTAAAGTCCTTGAGGTCTTTTATATAACTATGAAAGAGCAGGTTTGTTAGGACTCAGAGACCCTCCACATGGCCAGAGGAAACCAGATACAAAGTAGACAACATTGTTTGTAAAGATTTTTAGCAAGAAAGAAAACATCCTGCCTCTGCCCTCCTCCTGGCTCTGACCTCTCCCAGCCTCTCCTAGTTTCTCAAGATATAATACACTTCTCATAATTTTGGAAGGCAGGGTTTTCCAGAAGGGTCCTAATTGAGAATTCTCAACTACTCAAAATGCTGGTGGATCGGATCAATAAAAACATCACCTTGTAAATACCTAATTTTAATAAGTTCACAGAGCACAGACGAGGATATACAAACCCTGTGACCCAGATTCTTGACTACATGATAGCAAACAGCCTTCAATTTTTTTAAATTTGTCCTTTGAGTAAAATTCTTTCGACACACTCTTTGTTGTCCATGGACATTATTTGTCTGAGAAGTCCATAGTGCTACAACATTGGCAGACATTGCCTGCTACTGAGCTGCAACAGTATCAGGCATTACCTGTTGCTGAGCTGTAACACCTAGCAGTCATTGCCTTATACCATGCTGCAATATTGTACATCTTTTCAGAGTATGGATTTAGAACAGCCATGACCAGACTAAGTTGTCCCCATCATGAACAGCAGAAGAAATCTGTATCAGTAGCATTAATTTTGTTCATATAGGTTTCACACTCCTGACTTAATCATTCCCAAATAACTTATCTATTCACACTATCAAAATAAGAGTTAGAGTTCAGTATATGAATTAGAGGGGGCACAAATATTCAAACCATAGTTGACATCTAAATATTATTTAGTGAGGAGTGTAGCATGAATGAACTTAGAGAGGCAAAGAAAGAGAAGGCCTTAAAGAGAAATGTATATGCTCATTCTCTTTAGCATTTCCTGGTGACTGGTGCTAAGTGGTTGGAATTGAGTGTAATCTAGAATTGATGGCTGCTTAAATATAGTCTTAGGGATGAGTATAGTTCACACTGCAGGAGCCAGTGCTCTAAACTGAAGTTGTTCAGTGTTCAAAGACTCCTCCTGGATGCCTCTTATTTTAGCCCCAGTTTAATGGAGGATACATTCATTCTTTACATCATCTATACACCATGACAACATACTCTGGAACTCCTGGATCACTTTTACATTTTAGGCAAAAGGTTAGCTTTAAGGAATCTAGCACTCAAATCCCTGCGGATACATTGTACCACTGTTCCTTGCCTAAGGAAGAAGTGATATGTTTTCCTTCTAGAGAATATGAAAAACTTCCTTTTAGAATGCTAATGGTATGGTCTGTACATAAGGCTTTTCATTTTCTGTACAGTAAAACAGTTTTGAATCTAGAGTACCTTGCTTCGTGGACAATTTCATATAGATATATGTATGAGTATCTCTGCCAAGTCTTTACTTGAATGTTTTATTTCTTTTCCTTTGTACTCAACCGCAAATATAACTTACAGAAAGCAATGTCAGTTCTAACAAGTATTACTCCTCCAGAAGCTGAGTAAGAATAAAGCAATGACATTTATAAAAACGGATGTCTCTCTCAAAATATTTCACAGAATCTGTTAGACTATACTTTTATTTTCATAGAACGCATGTCATGCCCTTTGCCAAATACAGAAGGTACATAAATACACAAAGCAGACATAATTCCTGCCCCCTCCCAAAATATACAGATTTTGAGGAAGTAAGGGACTATGCCCTAAATTTCTCTATAGTCAAAGTACCAAATCATGTTTGGTTCCTAGGATTTAATGCTTAGAAAAAAAAATCTTTCTTTTTACTTTGTTGCTGTAAATGTGATGTACAAAGGGATTACAGTCACATTTCTTTGGCCAGTATCACTTTGTCCTCATTTTCTCCCAGGTAGAAAATGATTTGATAAAAACATATAGTATATTTGATCTGAAATTGACCTTAGAGATCCTTTTGGTCTGAGAGCATCAATGCTAGCACCCCATCACAATCACTCAACATGCAAGGACATGTAATATCCGACCAATTCTCTAGCTTTGAGTGCAGATTTTCTGAATGAGCCTAGAACATATGATGACTGGATCCATTATTGAATATTTTTAAAACTTCTCAGATGATTATGATAGGAGTTTAGAGTACTATATTTGGAAATCATTGTAGTAGCCCAGGAGTTTCCATTTTTCCCTAAATTAAAAAAAACTCTTTTATAACAAAACAAACTTTCCTAACTTTGAGACAGAATACTCATAACAAATTCTTGCATAATGCCTACAAACATAATGTAACACAGAATTCTATTAATAAACTGTGAAAGCATAGAAATGCTACTGAGAAGTGCAGAACTGCTTTTATGAAGGAAATGATTGATATTATACGGACAGATGTTGTACTGTGCAAACTAGTGAGAAACAAGTCTATCCTGATTGATTCAATTTATATCAGATTCAAAAATAGGTTTTTGAAATTATTGTGATCTAGAATGGAATAGTGGCTACCTCTAGGGTAGCAGATTGAAGGAAATGGAACTGAATTGGCCTTGGTGTTTGACCTTAGAGAAAATGGAGCAGGGAACATTTGGTGTAATTAAAACTTTCTGATTGTTGATTTGGGTAGTGTTAAAGGGTTATATTTATTTTGAAAATATTTACTGAGAGCCATGAGCCAGTGGCTCATGCCTGTAACCCTAGCTACTCTGGAGGCTGACATCTGAAGATCTCAGTTCAAAACCAGCCCAGGCACAAAAGTGTATGAGACTCTGATGTCCAATTAACCCCCGGAAAACTGAAAGTGGTGCTGTAGCTCAAAGTGGTAGAGTGCTAGCCTTGAGCTGAAGAGCTCAGGGCCAGCACCCAGGCCCAGATTTTAATCCCCATGACTGACAAAAAGAAGAGGAAGAAAGGAAGAAAGGGAGGAGGGAATAAGGAAGGAAGAAGGAAGGAAGGAAGGAAGGAAGGAAGGAAGGAAGGAAGGAAGGAAGCAAGCAAGCAAGCAAGCTATATATATATATATATATATATATATATATATATATATATATATATGGTAGATTTATGCTTAGGGTACTTAAGGATCCAAGTTCTATTCCCAGCTCTTCAAAAATGTTTTGAGAATCCACAAAAAATTTATGGAGCTTACTATATGTCACAATAGTGATTGAAAACCAACAGGACATTATCAAGCCCTTTGGAAACTTGGATGAATATAGTAACAAAAGCTGTAATGCTCTGCCTGAAACTTAAAGTGTAAATGGCCTATTTGGGGCTTCCTGCGACATCTACAATAACAAACTGAATACTACAGATTCAGACAGTCCTCTTCACTGCTCATATACAGATACTCACTTCACAGAAAAGAAAATATCTGCAAAGAAGAAAGTGTAGAGCCAGAAGTAAAAATGAATCCAACAGGAGTAACCACATTAAAGCCCATTATACATAAAATGAAAAAGATCACTGTTGTCACTGTGACCTAAAATAATGCAAGCTAGAAGCAAAGCATGCCAGGTCAGAACGTTTGCTTCTCAGTCTCTTTTCATTCCTTGAATCACTTTCATCCTGCTGCAATTTGATTTGCACTGCAATAAAGCCCCATTTATTCAATCTCCACTAATTGGGAACTGATGACCATTTAGAAGTTACCTATAACTCAGCAAACCTTTTCTTTAAAGATTGAATACATTAGCTGTAGAAATCCAATTAAAGGCAGTATGCTTGCAATACTTAAAAAATAAGCAGATTTAAAGCAATCCTAAGTACTTTAGAAAGGCCTGGGGAAGAAAAGTCTGATACATTCTTCAAATCAAGGTTCAAATGGTGCCTAATTTCTGTGACTTTCATTGACCTGCCAGATACAACAGACTTCCCTCTCCTCCTTGACAACTGGATCCTATCACTATGGAAACATTTCTTCCATCATTGTCTAATTATTTGTTTGGAGTTTACCTACTTGTCTAGGTTGAAGTTTTGGAAACCCTTTATCTGGTCAGTGAATAAGGAAATAGCTGGCTGGGAATGACTGCAACTAAGAGCACATCTGGAGGTAGAGTCATCTGGACCAGACCTGGATGTAGGGTTTAAGATAAACTTCAAAATCTGTCTCTCAGATTTCAGCTTTTGCAAAGGCAGTTCAACATAGTTAATGGTTAGATTATAGGTAAGGGAAGGAGAGGGGAGGACAGGAATATTATTAAAGTATTAAAGAATCACAATCATGCTAGTTAAAACCCTAGGAATCTTTGTTGTGTAAAAAACTGAAATATTTTGAATCAAGGAAATGCAATGCTTTGATATCCATTAGAAAAGATTACCTTTTGCTGCAGTATGAATTGTGATATGATGGGTGTCACTAAAGGTTTGAAATCGTGTGCAGGGACTAGTGAAGAGCAACAGTACAATGGAATCATCTAATAATTTAGAAGATGATAATTTAGAAGTTGGAACTATTAAGGATAATTTTCTGGTTTGAATGACATGAGTAAATGCTAACATTTTTCTTTCATAGCAACTCCTTTCATTATACATGCAGGAGCCAAGTATTAGTTTGATTTAAAAATTTAAGTAAGGCATCATGATTGATATTTGTTTTTTACTGGTTCACTATATAGTGGTCAAGCTCATCTACCCAGGGACAGAGCATATCTCTAAACTTGATCTTCATTTTCAGAAATTCAGAGCCTAAACTTCTATTCCCTACAATTCGATCACATGCTATATTCCCAGCATTTTTCCTTCATGATGTTGTTTAATTTGGACCTGGACCTCCTTGTACTTCATACTGTATAGATCAACAAAAGTTGTCTTCAATGAATTTCTATGCAGTAGAAAAAAGTTCTTTGTATAAATTAATCCATCTATTCAGTCTATTAATATATTTTCATCATCAATCTATAATCTATCTTATGAGTTGAGGAGAAGGATGAAAAGAATAATAAAGATCAAAAACTATGCTGAGAAACTCTCAAATTCTTCCCCTCATCCCCAGCTAGTGATTTCATTCTGAGTTTCCCTCACTTTTCACATATCAGCACAAAGTAGATTAAGCTTATTGAAGACACACTTTGTATAGCTAACATCTTCTATTTCTGATAGATTAATGCAAAATATGATACTGCAGGGAAATATAGTATCAGAGCAAGTGCATAGAGAAAAATCCCATAGCATATTCATTATATATTAGTATGGCAGACACTTATTCCATATAGAGGAGCTGAATCTCTGAGTAAGCAATCTCCTTTAGAATTTTCAGATATAGAAATAAATAAACCATTTCTATTACTTTTTAGTGGTCAAAATTTATGCAGATTTCATAATACTCCATTGACAAAGCTTTGGAGTCTATGGTCTTCTTGGCTCTTGTAACATTTCCAAAAATTAAGAGGAATGCTCCAAGTCAGACTGTATATCAGCATATACTGACATTGCTCATTGAGGCTCATTGTCAGGCCCATTGATTTGTTTCTGTTGCTAAGCTATTAAGAAGATACAGTATAGTATCCTGATTCAGTATACTCAATTTGTGGAAATTTCTTCTGGTTTATCTAAAAGTTAATTATAACTAAGAAGTTTCAGTAGAGGATTGGGAAATTAGAAAATAGGATGACCTGCAAAAAGAAATGTGACATCTTCCTGAGATATATTGGTCAGGAATTTCTAGAGAAAAAAAACTAAGGACTAATAGAACTGAAAGGCTTTAGATAGGTAAGAGCTAAGTAGCAGATGGATGAACGTGTGCGTGTGCAAACACGCGTGCACGTGAGTGTGTGTGTATGTGTGTGTGTGGGTGTGTCTAACCTCTTGTTATGCTGGAGAGCCCCTGTGTAGTGTGTCAGTATGAGTCCAGCAGTCTAAGAAGCAGAAGAGCTGATGGTATAAGAACCAATTCAAATCCAAACAGAGAGCAAGTCAAATACTGCAGCTCAAAAATGTTCAGGCAGAGAGTGAATTATTGTTTACTCACCATTTCATTGTATTGACGCCTTCAGTGAACTGGATGCTGCCCACTAAACTTGCCAGGACAATGGACTTTATTCTTTGTAGTATTTCTAAAATTAATTTATCCAGAATGAACATCATAGACACACACAAAATGTTTGAGGAAATATCTGGGTATCTTACGGCCAGTCTAGTTAACTAACTCAGTCTAGTTAATACATAGACTTAGCTATTACATGGACTATCCCTTAGCTGTATAGTAGTGCTCTGGACTTTCTAAGCACTCCTGAATAAGGATTGGCTGATAGTTCATGATAGGCATTCACAGTAATAAAGAATGTGTATTTTTCTTTTTCCAATATTTTTATTGGTATCAATTAGTTGTGCAAGTGATTTGAATTCTGACATGTCCATATAGGCCTACAATATAGTTTGAACTTTGTCACTCTCCCTCATCTCTACTTCCCCTTTCAAAAATCATTCTGTAATAAGGTAAATTCTCATTTCACACTGAATTGATTTAGACAGTTTGTGCATGGAACACATGACCAGGTGCTGAGGTGAGATGTTTTGGGGCTGAGAGTTTGGCCTAGTTATAGAGTGCTTGCCTAGCATGCACAAAGACCCAGGTTCGATTCCTCAGTTCCACATACATAGAAAAAGCTGAAGTGGTGCTGTGGCACAAGTGGTAGAGCTCTGGCATTGAGAAAGCCCAAGGACAGTGCTCAGGGTGTGAGCTCAAGCCAAAGACTGACAAAAAAAGAGAGAGATTTCCTAAACAAGCTGTCAGTCTCAACAACTACCATTTTCTAGCATTTTTAATATCCTAATTGTGTTTTCTTATTTGATCCTGACAACACTCTTAAGATGCTCTTTATCACTATCATTATTCCTGCTGTTATTTCCATTAATGCATGTGGATAATGAGGTTTGTTGAGATAAGGTAACCTTCTCAAGCTAACTTAAGGTTACAGAACACTTAAGTGAGAGAGCTACAATTTGATTAAAGTCTGAGTGGTTTCAGAATTTTTTAACTAGGATGACTTATGGCCTTCTACGAAGAAAAGTTTGCTTTGAAAATTTTCCAACTTGTAGTCAACTAAATTCTACAACCTAATGTGCAGAAACAAGTTAAGAATTGTCAAGAAGGTAACTACATTGCCAGAGTGTGGTTGAATGATTCTGTGTAGCTAATATTAATGTAAAACGGTCACAGATGCCCAGAATAAAAAAGCCCAATTTGACTATGACTGATACAGTTCAGTGATTTCTTAACCTGCTCTGGCAGTTCAAATTCCTTTCAGCATACCCACTTGTACTTTCCTGGACAATGCAGTGTCATTCAGTTTATGAGTGGATCTTTATACTGAGAAAAAACAATGCACTCTGCTCTATAGTTAAACTTAACATCCTAGAACCTACAGATATTGTAATGGTCAAGTGTTTCACACTCGGGTTTCTTACTGCTTTATTTCATTTGTCTTATGAAACTCAAACCACCTCCTTTTGAACACTCTAGTATTGCTATAGCAGAGGTAATTGATGTTTTCTCCCATATTTTTTTATTTCCATTTGCATTTGGTGTCTATATGAGGTAATTTCTCCAAACTTTGTACCATTATAAAGAAAAAATTGCCTACTAAGTCTCAGATTCTTTCTGCTTTTATATTTGGCTTGTGATTTGTTTTTTTGTATAGTAAGATCAAAGACTAAACATTTATAGCAATAAAAGCATGTAAGGACTAAAGTGTTTAGAACTGGAAAATGGCTTAAGGATTGTTTCTATCAAGCTAGATATTATTACACCCATAGTCAAAATGAGACACAGGTAGGTGCTTCTGGAAAAGACACTTTGCAGATTATCATCCTGAGGAGCTTGGAATGTGATGAGAAAGTGGCTCACTATGACAATCCAGGCCTCTTCCCTGAAATCTGTGAGTTTTCATTGGTTACTCTCATAATCATCCCTGATGACATAAGTGCTTGAGAGAAACCACATGTGCCACTTTATTAAATTGCAAATCCTTTGTACAAGTGCTTAAAAGATATTTTTTAAAAAGTATAACTAGAAAGAAAGAGTCAAAGTAAAGTGGGGTGTTATGAAGATGACTCTTTCCCAAACATTGGACTTTTAAAAAATGAGGGATTACAGGTATTGATGCAGATTAAGCAAGAAAGTATATTATTAATGCAAAGCTACTCAGATTGTTGGGCTCATACTTCCAAGTAAATTTTATTAGAAAGTCAAGACAACTTTGGTCATGGAAGAGTGCCTACGTTAGAAAGGCAAATGGAAAATAGATTATAAATGAAAATAAAAACAAACAGTTTCAAGTTCAGATTCAGAACAGAACATGGACACACTGGCTCCCATGTGTAGTCCTGATTACTCAGGAGGCA
Organism: Megascapheus bottae; assembly: GCF_031878675.1. Classification (NCBI taxonomy): domain Eukaryota; kingdom Metazoa; phylum Chordata; class Mammalia; order Rodentia; family Geomyidae; genus Megascapheus; species Megascapheus bottae. The sequence goes on along the minus strand of NC_143547.1, from coordinate 100,025,952 downwards.
TAGACCAGAAGGAAAGTTTATTCAAGACCGGCACAGGCAAAAAGTTCATGAGATTCGATTTCAACCAATGAAAAGACTGGATATAGATTGTACCCCTACCACCAAAGCTATTCAGGATGTAAAAATAGGAGGATTATAATCTACACTGGAGAAGGTATAAATATGAGGCCTTATTAGGCAAATAATAAAAAGAAAAGTATGCTGGGGTTGTAACTCAAGTTATAGAGCACTTTCCTGGCAAATCTCAGGCCCTACACTCAAATCCTCCTACTGCCAAAAATTTCATATTCAAACATCTCTGTTTGATAAATGATGAATAATCAACAAACTTAGTTTCTCAAATTCTAACATCCTGGTAGTTATTATAAAGTATGCAACACAGGAATGTAAAACAGGTCTTGCCTGGGTATGAAAGCTAGCAGGATAGGAATGGGGAATGGAAAGTGTAAAAGAGAGTGACTATAATCAAAATAGTTTATTTGCATATGTACAAATGGAACAATGAAGCTTGCTGAAATTACCTTGGGAAATACAGAGAAGATGAAAGAGGTTAATGAAGTAGATGAATCTGATCAACGTTCATTTTACACATAGGAATATGTTACAATGAAACTCTTATGTGACTAATGGATCCTAAGAAAAATGCAGAAAAACAAAGCAGGCACCACAATTATGCTATTCATGTTTTAATCTTGCTTGGGAAAGAGATTTAAATTCTTTGAACCTCATTTCCCTCATTTTTAAGACAAAAATAATATGATGATGTCAATAATAGAAATAATCCAAGACACATTGACAAAATGGAATGAAATAATAGTTGCACATATTCAAGATAATGTTTAATTAGGAGCTCACTTATACAATACATCTAGATTGCAGCTAAGGGTATCTGACAAAAGCTAGAGTAAATATCATGAGTCTTTTGTAGGGCATTGTCCCACAATAGTCATAGGAAAACAGGTTTCATAGGTCAACATAACATGAAAGATGGAAACAAATACAGTCTTCTTTATACCTCACTCATGGTTTTATGTCTTTCCTACTGCCACTAATCTTGTAGTTTTCACACTAATCTTGTAGTTTTCAAGGACGCCACTATTATGAAAAAGAAAATAGAATACCCAAGACTGTTTTACCTTCATTGTTAATTTTTTGTTGCTGTTGGTGATGGGGCTTTAACTTGGGCCTGGGCACAGTCCCTGAGTTCTTCGGCTCAAGGCTACCGCCAAAGCGCCACTTAAGCCAAAGTGCCCCTTCAGTTTTCTAGAGGTTAATTAGAGATAAGATTCTCAGGTCCTTTTGTGTTTGGGCTGGCTTTGAACCTTAATCCTCGGATCTCAGCCTCCTGAGTAGCTAGGATTACAAGTGTGAGCCACCGGTGCCCTGCTCTTACTAATTGTAATAAATAACTCCAAATAAAAATCAACAAAATAGAAGTCCCAGTTCTTTAGCAGAAATGGTCAATTGGAAAGTAGAAGAGAAAATACATTGGTTACTTGAATCCTATTTATGAGGGAGCTATGGTAACAGAGCAGATAAAGACCGGCAGGATGGTATCCACCAGGAATATCCACCTCTCTGAATCATTTCAGATTTATACCAATCTCCAGCTAAAATACTGATATTTTCTCTGATTTGCCTGTCCAAATTCAAGCTCACCTCTTAGACAATCACTGAAATGAAGGGAAATGACTGTGTTGAATTGGCAAGGCCTGGAGCAAAATTGCCCCTCAACCTCCACGCAGAATACATGGATTTTAATTGGATTAACAATGAAAATTATATGGTGTTTCTACAAAATATGAAGACAAATAATATGCATGAGTTAGAATTGTCTACTTTCAAATGGATGAAATATGAGTAAAGTAAAGTTCTCCCAAATGACTACCTAAATCCTGGAACCAGTAAGCATGCTACCTTATACGACCAAGGGAATTGTGCAGATGTGATTAATAATCTGAGTCCTTGAGAAGACAGACTAGCAGATAGGCCCAATTTAACCAAAATTGTCCTTACAAGTAGATGGCTAAGTTATAAGTAATTCAGTCTGAAAAGGATTTGATTCTACTGAGAAATATAGAGATAGCTGAATGGATCACCAGGTAAGGAAAGCAGCCAACCTCTAGAAGATACAAATGTTAAGCGGACAAATTTCCTTTGCGTTTATTTCAATGAAAATACTGATCTCCAGGAACATAAGACATTAACTTCATATTTTTTTATTGTAATTAGTAAAAGGGTTACATGATATTTGCCAGTTAACTTCGTATTTTAAAGCCAATACATTTGTGGTAATGTATTACAGTAGCAACAGAAAAGTTAAACAACATAGTTTCTAATATCATCATGAAAATGTGCTTGTTATGTACAAAGCCAACCTGTCCTAAAGTTTAGAAAAATATTTCAGTGTCAGTGACAGATTTTAGAGTTCATCTGATGTACAGACATGCCACAAAGCCTACAGCCCATAAACACCCAAAAAGACAATTAAATTCTTTAGTCATTTTGATGTTCTTGTGGGTTCAAGTTAAGAGGATATTTTGAAGATTTGTAAGTCAACCTTAATTGTGGGAAGCAGCTCTCAGCTAACTCATGCTAGGCTGAGCGGAGAGGTTTCTATGCCCCTCAGGAGCATTTTAATAAGACATGCTCAAAGACCAGAAAGTTCTGCATGTCAGCATCACTTGTAGGGAAAGTTTAGCTAAAGTCTGCACAATTCCACCCGAGTTATGTATACAGAAAATTACTGGCGTTAAGCAAAGACTCATTTAGACCACAATGTTCAGGATAGAATAGTCAAAATAGAGGGGCCGGGCGTTTGGCCTAGTGGTTAAAGTGCTTGCTAGCATGCACGAGGACCCGGGTTCGATTCCTCGGTACCACACACATAGAAAAAAAAGTCAGAAGTGGTGCTAAGGCTCAAGTGGAAGAGCTCTAGCCTTGAGAAAGTCCAAGGACAATGCTCAGGCCCTGAGTTCAAGCCCAGGACTGGCAAAAAAAAGAATAGTCAAAATAGAAAATGTACACAAAAAGAAAAGACAATAACGAATTGAAGCAAATAAGAGCAAGATTTATCAAGCCAATTTAAGAACCACTAAATATTTGCTCATGTCACTGTGGTATTTTTCAACATGATTGAAGGAAAATATCCCAAAGCTTTCAAGTATCTAAGATTTCAAAAATAGATTTACATTGAAATGAATCTTATCCTCCTGGTAGATATTTCAACTATCTCAAATTGTTCTTTCTAAGGGAGAGAAAAATCTTAGTCTGAGGAAGATAAGAAGCTGCATGGCTCACTGCACTGAAAACATGCCAGAGAAATGAGAGCTAAGCAATTTTCTGACTGCCAACAGATCAAGTGGCAGAATGACACACTTGATTTCCACAGGGTAAATGGGAATTGACTTCTTCTAAAATCCCACACCCCTCCCAATCAACTCTAAGGAAGGAGCAGTCAACAGCACATTTAGCAATATCTACGGGAACTGTAGGCTTTGAACCATAAGGCAGAAGAGAACACCCAATTTATACCAGGAAATCCAGAAGTCATCATAAACATAATTGTGAGTCTCCTAGATCAACCACCCCATTTTATCTGAAACAGAGCCTCTCATGAGCAGTACTGAACATTGCAAATCCCCAGTTCAGGGGATTTGATATGTTTGAGATGGCAAATGTTAAGTGGAAGTGACACTGATATAAGCTAGATATATTTAATTGTCCAAATAAATAAATAGGTAAATAAGACAAAGGAAGAGAAAAGAGAGAGAAAAAAGGAAAATCAAGTTACTCCTGTTTACCTAATAATTTGGGACTTATTTCAATACCTGGGCTGGAGACTGGAAGCTGAGTTGAGATTCCTCCCCTCCTCTGAAGCATGGACCCCAGAACAACAGTTTCAGCCTTCTGCAAGGTTGAAGTTCATTCTACTGAATTCAAGTTATTTTACCTTATGACTCATATACATATCAAACAAATACCACAGGTCCATTCTGCTCTTAGTACAGATGGGGAAACCGAGGCCCAAAATTATAAAGGACCTGCTAAAGGCCACTAAAAGAATTTGTAACAGATCCAGGATTAAAGCTCAGTTCTATGGTTTTGTTTCCAAATGTGTTCTTTGACATTTGATAGCCACTACTGTTACTGCTTTTCTAAAATATACTGAAGATTACTTTACCTTGGTGAGTGAAGTATCTTCTAATAAAACATTTTCTGATTATTCAATAAATGCTTTACAGATATACTCCACAAAGTTTTTAAATATTTGTCTCTTTGTGACTATCAGCTAGAATGTGTGGATTAGTGTAGTGATTAAGAGACAGGGTTTTATGGTCCTATGGAGCTATAATTTTCATTCCATAAATTCTAAGTAGCAGTTCCTTGGTTAAGGCACTATTTCTCTATATGAAGCCTTCTTTGCCTACTAAATGTGGATAAAAATGTTGCTGAAAGAAGTCAGAAAAATAACACAAGGTACAGCCATAAGTATAGGGCCAACTAAGTCAGCCAACTTTACGACTTACATGTAATTGATCTAACTCTAGTAGCAGTAGGCCTTTTATGCTTTCAGAAAAATGCACATCCTAGGATAGCCATTATTCTTAGAGCTACTCAGCAATACAATAGTTTCTTTTAAAATTTGCTTTAACCTCTCAACTTTGTTTTGAATGAGTGGGGTCAGTAGATTAGGACTAAGAATATAGCCCCTCTATCTTTTTTTAAAAACAGGCTAGGACTATTTTTTGAAGAACAGCAAGGGCCCAGATCTTCCCGTGGGATTGGAAGTTGTGCTAGGGACTGGATTTAGGGGTAGGCTTACATAGTAGTTAACAAATATATTTAAAAAATGGGTTATGGTCTCCTGGGGGCACAGGGTGGTGCCTTTGGCCAGGCCCACAATGGAATGCTCCACCTTGGGTGTGGGAGTCATTGACCCCTAAAGACCAAAGTTGCCTGCCACCAAGCCCAAGAGCATGCACCAGGTGCTTTTGTTTGACCTTGGGGAGTAAGACAGTACTCAATCCTTCATATTCCATCTTCAGATACATAAAAAGATTGTAGCCCCTCTATCTTAATAATGTAAACCTTAATAGAAATGAAGCCAGAGAAAATGTATTTGGGCCTCAGCTCCATTTGACTCCCTAGATCACAACCTCTGTTTCAATGCCTACAGATTAGAATCCTACCATAGAGGGTGTGAGAATGAGAACAAAAGCAGAGATATAGGGTACAATGAGGTTTTCAACACTGAATTCTCAGAATCAGACAACTGAGAAGCCTCCTTAAAATTACTTTCTTTGACTTACTTATTTTATGAGATTACTGAACCTCGGAGAATAGAGATAACATAATCCCAACATCATAAGTATCAGAACCAGGAGTAGATAATATTTAATATGCTAAAAAACAATAGCTGTTTTTATTCCAATGTGTACACTGTGAGATTTATAAACTAATCTCATTACATCCTCCCAATTTCTGAGATAGATGCTATCTTCATTTCTAGTTTTGAAATGCAAAAAAATAAGCCACATACAGATTAAATAACTAATTCAGTACAATCATGTTAAATGTCAGGGCTAGGATTGAAATCTAGGTTGAACCACCCTAAAGCCTGTGGCCTTTTTATTGATGATCCCCCCACTCCCTGTCCCCACTTAGCTCTTTGAACTACAGATTCATCATGCAAGACAAAACTTAGAGTTAGTGAAATTACATTCTGCAAAGCTGCACAAATTTTTGTGATTTTATGTATGTGATTCCATTTTGGGGTTGTGAGCTTTCTGAAGACTGATTTCATCTTGGGCTCATATTGGACCTTCGCTTCATACCGCTTGTATCAAGCCTTAGAACTTTCTGCTCCTTGATATACTGCTCGATTTATAAATATTCATTCCTAAAGCACCCAAGTGCCATGAATTCCCTGGCTATGATTAAGTCATTTGAATGTACTCCCTAGCTATAGTCCCAAGTCCTCCCCTAAGTAACCACAAAATCACACTATACTGCTTGTTGTAATAATGCAGAAATTCAACAAGAAGCCTAGAATGCGACTGCTACCATGGGATGTTACACAAATTGTTTTCACTTTTGAGCTTCTGTTCCCTCACATATGACCCTCACACTGAATCCACTGTGGGCAGATTTCCTCCTCCAGGCTATGATAGACTAGACCATAATACTTAACACTCCATGTTGGAGTGCACATTTAATTTTCTTTCTCTATCCATCATACTGCAGTCTTTCTAACTTCATGGACTATAGCTTATTCATTCCTGTTTCCCCAGGGCTGAGCATAGAGCTCAGCATGTAACTACACTAGGTAATTAGCCCAAGCACCCTTATGCTTCCATAGTTTTAGGAGGTATTTTGGTCTGAATAATATAGAAAGGTAATAATAACTGGATTTCTCTGTATCAGAACTGAATTTTAGTGGTAATTTTGATGTGTAAACACTCTCAAACACTTAGTAACCCAAACCATAAAATAAATAGAAATGAAGTCATACTAACAGAGCATCTTTGGCCTCAGAGAGAAGAATAAATTTTAGTTTTAAGATAGGGCAAATAAAGTGTTATCTCTCTCATTTTTAGTGATTCTTGAGCTTTACAGAGTTTCAAAGGAGATAGAGGCCATAGTGCAAATTGTTATGATTCTTACTGACTCCCTTACATCTTCGAACTAACCATTTCCCATGATACTCTTTCATTCTTTCAGCCATGTAAGCATATTTAGAATTCTGCATTTGCTTTTTTTTGTCACTACACTAAGGGGTAAGGTGCAAAGATGAACAAAATAAGGCCTGTGATGGACAAAGCAATTTTGATATTAGAAGCAGAAATGTTGTAATAAGGTAGTAACTACTTGAATTAAAATAAGAACTGGCTGCTGAGAGGCAGTTATCAGCCCTGCTTATGAGGGAGGAGCTTCTAAGGAAGAAATTTTAAAGAGGAGGAGGGACAAATGTATCAAAGGTCTTCGGGTACAGAGCATAGTTAAGCAATGTTCAGAATTTACACAAGTCTTCAAATTGGATGAGATGAATGGGTTGCTAGAGCATTTCTGGAAGAAGGAGCCTGAATGGTTTAAATGAAAACTGTACATGAGACACAGATGCAGATTGCAGGCGAACCTGAAGTACAATGGACAGTAGAATGGAGGAGACAGGAATAAGGAAGTTATGGGTAAGTAATGAAGTCATGAGAAGCTGGATAGAATATGTATAGGTACTGGGGAGCAGCAGTGAAAAAAATACAATTATATATTTTTTATTTTAAGTGCTTTTAGAAGTTACCATTCAACCAATAACTCTACAAATACAATGCATATTGATCAATGTCACTCCTTCCATCATTGTTTTCATGCCTCCCATACTAACTCCTCCTTTAAATTTTCTTACTTTTATGACTTTCATGACAGCATTCCCCTCCCCTCCTGAGATGTTCTCAGGTATCTGGGTCCACTAGGGACTCAATATAGAAAACAAGTTCAATTTATACTGGGAGCTAGATAACAACTGAACCCAAACTACAAGTCGGCTATTGTGTAGGGCAATGCGGTGGATGGTTCTCTGAATTAGAGATAAAATAGTACAAGAACAAGTTTCATTTAGTTTTCTTGCAATGCAGTGAATACCAAATGCCTAACCTTTGATACACCGTTATCCATCCTAATTTTTTTTTTGCATAATAGTAAACTGCCTTTCTAAGCAGAATATACAGGAATAGTTTGGATCTAATTCTCTTGTAGCCAAGTAAACAAATTTTTTATTTCATACTAAAAAAAATAACCACAACTTGGTGACTTAAAAGAATACTTTGATTATTTCACTTCATGTTTATTTAGAATTTCTTTCCATTGGCAAAATTTATCTAGATCATTTCTTTTCTTTTTTTTTTTTGCCAGTCCTGGGCTTGAGCACTGTCCTTGGACTTTCTCAAGGCTTGAGCTGTACCACTTGAGCCTCAGCACCACTTCTGGCTTTTTTTCTATGTATGTGGTACCAAGGAATCGAACCTGGGTCTTCGTGCATGCTAGGCAAGCACTTTAACCACTAGGCCAAACTCCCGGCCCTTTAGATCATTTCTTTTAGAGTATCATTGGTTTGCTATTTAGGCAATGGCTAGAATTGTGATCTCATTACAAGTTCAAGTGGGGAAGGTTCCACCTCCAGGTTCTCTGAGACTTTGGTAGTTTTTATCTCTTGGTTATTGAGGAGTGAAGTTCTCCTTTTCTTCCTGGCTGTTTGCTGAATGTTTTGGTATGTGACTAATCAGCTGTTAAAGACCATGTCAAGTGCCTCTTAAGAAACTACCATGAACAAGATGGCTGATATTTTCTTCAAGACCAACATTAGAAAAGAAAATGTCTCTGTCTTAGGGAATGTGTAGGTCCTATTTTAAGGACTGTTGATGAATTCATAGCCACCTGTAATAATCTCCTTTTTGATTATCTCAAAGTGAATGGATTAGGGACCTTAATTTTATCTATAAAATCCATCAGTTACAAGTAAGTCATAGAAAATTCCCACACTCAATGGATTTAATTATACTAGCATGAACAACAGGACAATTAGAGGAATAATTAGAGGACATTGTAGGATATATCTGCTCTACCAAGTTCTTCACTTGGTTATATTTGATAACTCCTAAATTAAATGCATGTTGGACTTGAATAAGTCCTTTTGTTTGCCTCTACAATCATCACCTTGCTGGGTTTCTAATTATGCAAATCCCAAAGTCCCTAACCTCTAACAAAAAAGTCCTTTCTGGGCTAGGAGCATGGCCTAGTGGCAGAGTGCTTGCCTAGCATACACGAAGACCCAGTTCAATTCCTTGGTACCACATACATAGAAAAAGTGGGAACTGGTGCTGTAGCCCAACAGGTAGAATGCTAGCCTTGAGAAAGCCCAAGGACAGTGCTCAGGCCCTGAGTTCAAGACCCAACACTGGAAAAAAAGGTCCCCGCATTTATCAAATATAAGTTGAGGCGACCATTTGTCTTTATCAAAGATAATTTAACCTAGTGTTGCTGGCTCATGCCTGCATTCCTAGTTACTCACCAGCTTGAGACTTGAAGACCAAGGTTCAAAGCCAGCTTAAGTGGAAAAATCAGTGCGATTCTATACGTCCAATTAGCCGGCAAACAGCTAGAAGTACAGATATAGCTCAAGTGATAGAGTTCAAGCCCCAGAACTAGCACGAAAATGTTTACTTCAAACACAATTAGAATTTTTAAAACTCTGCAAAAAATTACTAATCTATAAAGGCCCAGTTCTGCCAAAATACCAACAAACTCAGCATTGCTAAATGGAACAAGTTTGAGAATTTACCTTTAAATTCTTCATATGTATATCCTAAAATTATGTGTTACTTAATCTCCCTCTACATCAACTAAAACAATTACATAATAATAATAATAATAATAATAATAATAATAATAATAATAGTAAGGAGAAGGAGACAGAGAAGGAAGATGAGGAAGAGGAGGAGAAGGGAAATAATATCTGTTGTCAAGTAGACTTGAAAATTCTTGAACATTGCAAAACAAAAGAAGAGAGGCATAGAGATTACCATTTAAATTATTTTTCTCAGCTTATTTTTTGAGGATACCAAAGTTGTCATGGGCTTCTGAAGAGAATGAGCATGAACAACATGCTTCCTATTTCACAAGGGACCTTTTTCCCTTACTGCTGTCAGCAGTAATTGCTGACAGCTTTTGAAAAATAAATGCTTAATAAGAGTACATAGGTACATGGATAACTCAATTAATGGCCTTAGGTTTTAGATTTTCTAGGTAATTAATTAATTAATTTAATTATTGCCAGTCCTGGGATTGAGTTCAGGGCCTGAGCACTGTCCTTGGACTTTCTCAAGGCTAGAACTCTACCACTTAAGCCTTAGCACCACTTCTGGCTTTTTTTTTAATGTATGTGGTACTGAGGAATCAAACCCAGGTCTTCATGCATGTTAGACAAGCACTCTACCACTAGGCCAAACTCCCAGCCCTAGACTTTCCAGATTTAAGGAATAGAATCAATAAGAAAAAGTTCAAAAAAAAGTGGTATAAATATAAACATATTAAATAGAATTAAGAATGTATTTTAAATGTGGAAATTATTCTTCCATTGAATATATTAAAGAGGTCAAAATCTTTTGAAGGACATAATAAATTCTGCTACAGCTTTTTATAAACAGAATTGTTGCAAATCTGCAACATGATAAGAATTTCTCCCTTACTCCCTTCTTCACCTTTCTGCTCTTTCTTTTCATCACTTCTTTCTCTTCCCCTTTCTACCTTTCTCACTATTATGCACACACACACACACACACACACACACACACACACAATCTTCTTGAGTAATTTCTAATATTCTGAATTGTATGAATTGATGCTCTATAAATCAGTAGTCCCTAAACCTGGCAAAAAATCAAAATTGTGTAGAGACACCTGGCACTGCAGAAACTTCCATTCAGTAAGCTTGGTCCCATTGTGATATCTCCTTTGATGATGTTCAAAATTAGAGATCAGAGCTTACCAAAGGAATAGCTACCTCTATAAAATAAAGCAAAACAATAATAGAGATGCTGCCAATTGCTGTGAAAATAAACTTCTAATATTGATGTCATAGACCATGGTCATTCTCTGGGTTCCCAAGCAGTTGGAATCTTTACAGCAGACTTGTGAGCCCCACAGTCAGCAACATTCCCCACTGTTTTCTTTTCTCTAATTCCTGATTTGGGCCAGTTTACCACCCTTCCTGGGGATATTTCAGGAGACAAAAGACCCTTTTCCCATCTCCAGAGGAACAATCTTGTGCTATAAACTATCATCATGACTCATCTGAATACTAGGAATTAGATTAGAACTAAGAGTGTGAAACTATTCTTCCAATGAGGAAAAGTCTGTCCGGAGAGTTCTAGTAGAATTTCCTCTGCTAGTAATAATATGGATAATGAAGCAATCCATATTTTTCCACCAGATTTGACCTAGTTATAATGTTTATAAAGGGAAAGAAATCTTATAACTGTAGATTTAAGCCAAAGTGGAGGAAGGCAATGCTTTGAAAATGGCAGAATGAAATAATCTCTCTTTTCAAAGACACAGTTGTATTCTCAAATGAGCATGGAAATTCTTGTCCTTGAGACGTGTTATTGCATGAGCTAAGTATTCTTAGTGTTGAAACCAATGTGTCTCAAAGAGAAGGATAACCATTACCTTGTTAGAAGGTGCAAATTATTGTTTTACCCTAAATCCACTGAATCTGAAACTCCAATATTTGGTGGGTGGGACCAGTGTGCTAAATTTCAACATACTCTAGGAAAATGTTTAAATGTTTGTGCTCACTCAAGTCCGAGATCTAGTCTAGATTCAGTTGATGTATTTTTGTTTCTTGTAGTCAAATACCTGAACTGATAATAAAATGTTTATAAATAATATAAACACCAAGATGATTACTTTCACTTATATTTACTCATTAATAGAACTTCCTGCCTGTAGCTATGATTTTGGTGTGATCTCAATAGTGATATCATAGATATTTTAATTGGAAGTATGCTAAATGAGAAACCATATAAACAAATACCTAATCAGTGTTAAAGTAGTACGTTGTTATTAAATAGTAATCGGGATTTAGTCTTCTCTGAAGAAGAAACAAAAATGGCCTATAGACACATGAAGAAATGCTCAACATCTCTGCTCATAAAAGAAATGCAAATCAAAACAACTCTAAGATTCCACCTCACTCCAGTTAGAATGGCCAGGATCAAAAAATCTACTAACAACAGTTGCTGGAGGGGATGTGGCCAGGAGGGATCACTACTACACTGTTGGTGGGAATGCAAACTCATTCAACCACTATGGAAAGCAGTATGGCAGTGCCTCAAAAGGCTAAACATAGAGCTCCCCTATGACCCAGCAATTCCACTACTTGGCATATACCCAATCATCCAGAATCTAGGGCATACTAAATCCACTAGCACAGTAATGTTCATTGCAGCATTATTCACCATAGCAAAGATATGGAACCAACCTAGATGTTCCTCAGTTGATGAGTGGATCAACAAGTTGTGGTATTTGTACACAATGGAATTCTATGCTGCTGTCTGAAAAAACGACATCGACCCATTTGTTAGGAAATGGAAAGATTTAGAAAAAATCATATTAAGTGAAGTAAGCCAGACTCAAAGGAACTTAGGCTCAATGGTTTCCCTCATTTGTCATAATCAGTAGAAACCTTGTGCTCTGTAGCAGAGATCTGCAATAGAGCAAAACCTTGATACATAAGGCCATATAGTATGAAGCTAATTGAAAGGATCTCCAGGATATTGAAACAAAAGCCATACAATGAATGATTGTTGTCCTTAATGTACTATGTTATCCCTCATCTCCTTTGCTGTCCCTTGGGTATCTCATATTGTTACAGTATCTCACTTTGTTATCTGATATATTGAATTTATTTGTATTTGGTTATTTGAAATTTGATAGGGAAGGGGGGAAAACCAAGATGGGGATGGGGGGTGTGGGGGGGAGGGAAACGGGTACCAAGACATGTGAAAGTGTATCAATGTATGTGAATTAATGCACCTTCTATCTGGCAAATATCATGTAACCCTTTTATTAATTACAATAAAAAATATAAAAAATATTAATTATTCACTACAAGCCATGTTCCAGCCTAAGACCTTTCACATGATATTTATTAGGATGTTCACAACAATTTTCCAACAACTGTTGCATTATTGATCCCATTTTACAAAATAAGTTTGCTAAGATGAAATGGGAAGTCTTTTAGAGTACACTACACATTTCCCAACGCTATTCTTTTGCTCAATGATATGGATACACGCCAATGGTGTTAGCTGATGTTACAGATTTTTGTGAAAGACTGAATGGACAGCTGAACTTTGTGCTGCCCACCTGTAATATCAGATATTCCTTAGACGTCTGAGACAGAATGATTTTGAATTCGAGGCCAGGCAGGGTAACATTAACAAACTCTGCTTCAAACATAAGTAAGAACAAATGTACTGGGTATATAACTCAAGCAATAAAGTACTAGCCTAATAGAAAATTAAAAAGCAACAAATGCATAGTATTTTGCCTGGAGAAATTTATAGGCACATAAAAATTAAAAAAAACAGATATGAGGCCTTGATTTTATTTCTAAGACAGTTTACTTCCAAAGACAAATAGATGAGTATTATCATTCCATTTTGAAGGCAGGAAGAAAAACAAAAAGTTTAAAAATATGTTAAGCCTTGCCATAGTAGATGGCAGATCTTGGACACACATCTTTCTGTTGTTTCAGATACTGGCTTTTAGCACACACTGACTGCTCCACTACTTCTAGCAGGTATTTGTGAAACGAATTAGCATGGCATGAGTGAAGGGTGGAGAACAAAGCACCTTTGTAAACACTGGGGTTTAAAATACTTGTATCTATCTTTCTTCTTGCTCCAATTTTAACCAATTTGGTACTGGTCTTAAAAATGGCTACACATTCCGGATTCCTTTTATAGGATCTTTGCTGATTTTTTTTCTAGAGACAAAATAAATGCATTTATTTAGAATACACTTATCTCTCTGCAAGTCCTGCATCTGTGGATTCAACTAATTGAGGACTCAATTTAGAAAACAAAATATTGTGTCTGTATTAAGCAATATCCCTTTACCATTACAAGATAACAGCTGTTTACATAGTATCAGTTATTGTGGTTCAACTAGTAATGATTTATAGTACAGGAGAAGATATGTTCTCCATAAAACAGAGTACCATTTTATATGAGAGACTAGAGTAATCACAGGTTTTGGTATTCACAAGGGTTTTAGGAATTAATCTCTTATTACTATTAAGGGATAGATAAGTATATAAATTGCATTTTATTCAGGAAGCCAAAAGCACGTTGGCTTTAGGATTCTTTGATCCAATTGTGCTGGAAAAAAGATGAGATACTGAATTCTGTCACAGACTCAAGTATTTCTGTCAAGTACTAGGTGAAATGAATTCTTGAGCATGGAAGTTCAGTTTCTAACATTCATTGTATTATACCCAGAAACTGTCTTTTACACCAATCCAGCTAACATTTGTTCCCTTGTTGTGTATTAGGCAAACATTCTCAAACTAATATATACTAAAACACAAAAGGGCCAAAATGTATTGATAGATCAAACTGTAGTAATATAGTACATATTAATTAATAACAATAGTATTTGGTAATAATTATGAGTAGTATATAGAGGCAGAAAATCTGATTTCCTTCAGCTATTTTTTCACTTATCATACTTCTGTGCATGAAATGGCAGATTGGCAGATATAGCCCTTTCAGTCTATCTACTGAGTTTAGGTTTCTCAATGTCTGGCTACGAGTCTTTCTCAGTTTTCTCAGTATGCCCTTCTAAAGGCTACCAAGCAAGCTGGTTTTCTTCAATCAATGGTAAGATTGCTGCTCAGTGACCTCTCCCACAGAACCATGATATACAATATTCTGGCTATTTTATGCAGACACAAAGTTGTACACAATTCATGGGAAAGTGAAAATTGGAAAAATATTCTGTTAGATTACCCTACCACTGTACTGTCTAGCTAAGCGTAAAACATAGAAATATGTTCACTTATGGATGGTGAGGTTATCACGGTCCTGAAGCAAACAGATCAATAAGGAGCACTGAGACATTATTAGAAAAGCAATGAACATATATGTCTAGGATCAACCAAAATAAGAGATAAGCAGTGAAGAAGTGAGGACAAGAATGCATAAGGAGTAAGGCAGATTGGCAAACTGAAAGAGAGTAACTAGTGCTCAGGGTCAGAATGGGTAGGAAAGCCTTGGCTCCGAGGCATGGGCAGCTAAGCTCAATTGTTCTAAACACAGAATTGGGAGTCAGACTTGACTGAATGTAAAACTCTCTTTTTCTACTTACCAATGCAGAGATTTTAGGCAAGTTACTCAGCCCCATTTCTAACTTTAGAAACTGGTGACAAGTCTTGCTTCCCAAAGTTTGTAGTGAGGAATAAATGTGAGAACAAAGGATTCAAAACAAATGACAGATGCATGGTATATAGTCACTCAGAATTTTTCCCCTTCTTCCTTTCCTTTTGATAAGAGATAAAACAAGGCTAGAACAAGATAAAATATGTTCAGCTGGATACAGGAGTTTGACTCATGTAAGTTCAAATCCTTTCTGACCTAGACAAACGCAGTCCTTCTGCTTTAGTGTAGATCGTGTACAGAACTTCATGTTACGAATTTAATTTTCAATAAATATTTTCAAATTTGCTTTTGAACACTATTTGAAAGTACTTGAAATAACTCTTGTTCATTCAAATGTTTTCAATAGAGATGTATTTAGTTAACATTTAATTATAGACTTGAGAAAATTTCTATCAATTTGTATGTCATGGAGATAAGGAAGGGTAAAAAGTGGAAAAGATTGAAAAACAGGAAGGTGTCAAAGCAAATCTAGATTTGAACATTCATTTGTCTCTAAGATAATCATTGTAATAAAACAAGTCAAATGCAAAGACAAAGCAAGAAGGGAAAACATCTGGAAGCATTTTTCATTTACAAGAAAACAGGACATAATTTTGAAGCATCCCTTTGAAATTTCCACATACTTCCATGCAATAGACAGGTGACACAAAGTAATACAATAATACATATTAAATATAAATTAAGTGCTCGAGATACTTAAAATATGGTCAATTTTGTGCTGCATGGCTTGAAATAATGCAAAATATCTTTATAGCGCTTTTCTTCTCCTGTAAATCCAACAGATTCTTATTTATGACATCCCACTCTGCAAACTGAAAACTATGTATTGTAGAACGAGAAGTCTCAAGAGGCAAAATCATAACTCAGATGAATCATTTAACATATTAAAAGCGAAATCCGAATTAGATCCACGTACCAATTAATATAGTTAGGTTTGGTGACAGGGCTCAATTCAATTTACAAATGAAACTTACTTTTCCTTTTAATTTTACTCAAATCATAGTATTTGCCACTCATTTATTCAAATCAAGACACAAGAATTCCAACACTTTCATGACATTGTGAAGTCATTTATTTGTCTTTGTGTTTATGTCTGGGTAAATCAATTCCCCTTGGCATTAATAAAATTAAAGAATAACTAATGGCTTGATGATGAATCATTTAGTAAGGCTGCAGCTCCAAAAACTTACTTTTTAATTACAATATTAAAGCTCCTTTAATTTATAAATGAACAATGCTTAAAAGGAGCAATGCCAGTGAGTGGCACTGAAACAATTAAGATATTTCTGCTTAACAAATAAAATTACATATTGTTATTAACATATAATCCTTAGTATTTGTTCCCTGTAGTGTATTTCTCTACTCTTCATGACGTAATTCATGGCAAAGAGGCACAATTCTTCCTTTATGACTCTAGCTAACATTGAGTAGTAGAAGGGATTCCAAATCCCAGGCAAATTCAGGTGTCAGGATTTGATGCTTTCTAGTATTTCCCCTAGAGTTCAAAGTGATCTGGCTATTTAAGAAATAAAAATAATAATAGATAAGCCATGGATATTTTCTTCACAATGCAACTTCGTAAATTTTCAACTTATGCCATACTAATCTAGTGAAAAAAATGTCAGTGTTTCAGTATAAGCAGCACAATGTTCATGATCCTTTATTCTAAAAGGTTCTAAAATAGAATTTCTTGAGAAAAATATGAATTATTTCCTTTTTTGAATGCTAACTCTAAAAAACTGAGTTATGCACTTTTTATTCCTCATGTAATCTTTAAACCAATGGTTATTGGGGGTATAGATGTACTTGCTAACTATCCACCAGATATCAACTATTTCATATCCCATGAAGAGAACTTATTAAAGATAGCAATGCCACCAAGGAAACACATTTCATAGTCCCTTTTTCAGCTACCCGTGGTCATATGGTGTTCCAGTAAAGTAAATACAATTGTTATTATAATGAGTATGCAATACCTCAAATAAACTAACTGTAGGGGACTGCATCTACAAAGAGGAGCAGCAGGCCCTCTTTTTGTATCACTATGATTCTTTTTTTCTTCTTTTCTTTTTGCCTGTCCTGATGCTTGAACTCTGGGCATGAGTGCCCTCTCTAAGCTTTTGGGCTCAAGGCCAAACTTGAGCCACAGTTCCCCTTCTGCTTTTTGTTAAAAGTCTCACAGACATTCCTGATCAGGATGGATTTGAGCCATGATCCTGAAATCCCAGCCTCCTGAGTAGGTATGATTATAAATGTGAACCACTGGCATCTGGCGTGTGATTCTTATTTACTTCAATAATTTAATAGTGATTTTGGACCATGAAGTGAATTGGAAGGGAAGGCGAATTGCTAGATTTGCTAGACCGTAAATAAAGAGGGAATTGAGTTGCCATTGTCCTTGGAATTGCCATACTAATACTATACTTCCTGCCTTTAGATTTCTTTCACATGACTTTAATTTTGATCTTTTATAATCAGTGTTAGTTTGGGGAAGCCAGTTTTAACTCCTAACTAATGTAAACATTCTGTATAATTACTACAAATGGATTTTTTTGAGTGTAAACTACTAAGTGACTGAGCATGAATTCTTACACAAAATATGCACGCATACACAGATACACACAAAAATAAACTTTTCCCACATTCTGCCTCAAGTGAGGACTATGAAAATGTTCTGAATGTTTTCTTTGTTAATGCACATGTACAAAAGAAATTAGGAACTTTCACACTTGCTGAGTAGGTACATTGTGTCAAGACTTCACACATATTAGCTTATTGCATCCCTACAGCAAGTATTAAAATATTGCTACTATATTCTTGTGTTAGAGATGAGGATACAGAAAAGAATCAGAAAGCTTAACAATTTTTTCCTAAGGGAACTAGCCAATAGTCAATGTCAAGCCTGCCTGTTATTGATAGCATTCCCATGGAAATTCTATTGTTAAATAAATATGCCTATACCCACATAAGAATAGGAAATACTCACCTCTTATGGTCATGGTGTTTGGGTACTCCAGAAATGTTGACAGTGTCTATAATGAAGACCCTGTGTACAGTCATTCTAATCCCTAACAGAGAAATCAATTTAGACTTTAGCACCTTTCTTTCAATAACTTTTGATGATCTTCCATGGCCTTATGACTAAAAGTGAGACTGTTCACCAGGAAGCACAAAAAAGTCATCATGTGATATCTACCCTCTTTTTCAGTATGGTATACCCACACTATCTTGTTACTTATCAAAGCACTAGTCGCCATCTCTTTTTTGTTATAATAGTGTAACTTAGGTGTATAATTTATAAAGGAGAAACATCCATTCAGGTTCCAACTCTGGAAACTGGGAAGTTCACAATCATAGTGCTGGCCAGAGGCTCTCACTGCACCCTTTGATGGCAAAAGTAGAAGGATATGCAGGTTCATTTGGAAGGTGCAAATACCGAGCAGATTCCTGAAAACAAAATGATTGTGTGGCATCTAATCCAATCCTGGTAAGAGATAAACCTAATCATTTCTCCTTTCGCAGAGGGGATTTACTGGAGTTTAAACACAGAGCCTCCTGACTAATACTTTCTAGACAGATACTCCACAACTTGGGGCATATTCTGCATCATTTTGCTTTTAGGTGTTTTTAATAGAGTCTTGCAATTATTCCTGGCCAGACTAGACTGCAATTCTTCTATACTTCCTGCACAGCTGAAATGGCAGGCATAATCTAGTACATCCAGCTTGTATTGCTTAAGATGGGGCCTTATGAGTATTTTACTCAGATTGGCCTCAGTCCACAATTTTCTTGATCTCAGCCTCCAGAGTAGCTAGGATTATAGGTGTGATCCGACTCAACCAGAGCTAATTGCCTCTAAAAAGCACTATCATGCCTCTACATGGTCATATTTGGAATCAAATTTCAAAATGAGATGTGGACGGGACAAACCAAATTCAAATCACAGCATTAGACACAGTTTTTGGTTTCAAGGAATTGAATTTTCTTTCTTTTCTTTCTTTCTTTCTTTCTTTCTTTCTTTCTTTCTTTCTTTCTGTCTGTCTGTCTGTCTCTTTCTTTCTGCCCCTTTCTTTCTTTCTTTCTTTCTTTCTTTCTTTCTTTCTTTCTTTCTCTCTCTCTCTCTTTCTTTCTTTCCTTCCTTCCTTCCTTCCTTCCTTCCTTCCTTCCTTCCTTCCTTCCTTCTTTCTTTCTTTCTTTCTTTCTTTCTTTCTTCCTTTCTTTCTTTCTTTCTTTCCTTCTTTCTTACTTTCTTCTTTCTTTCCAAAATTTCTTAGATGGCATCTTTGCCACAGCTACTTTTGAACACTCATTTAAGTGATCATCCTAGGACACCCTCCAGTAGTTGTAACTACATGCACATACCATCACACATGATCAAATTACTTGAAGCTTTGGTTCCTTATCTGTAAGCTTTCTCTATTCGTTTTACATAGCTCTTTCTTTTAATTGTCGGGGTAATGTGTGGTGGAGTTACAGTTACATTTGCCAGGTAGTAGGTGTATTTCTTCATACACATTGACACCCCTTCTCATGCTTTTGTTCCCATTTTCCTCCCCCCACCGCTCCCAATCATCTTGTTTCCCCCCAGCTCTTTCTTGCATAATTAAGATGTTTTACTCATATTATTTCTTCACAGAGGAAGTTCTCTGAAAGTCTAAAGTAGTTAGTGTCAGATCCACCATTTATTTTATTACCTGATATTTCTTGTTTTATTCATTAACTTTTATGTTGGTTATATCAAGTCACTGGCATGTAATTTCTGTCAAAATGACCTATAATGGTTGATTTGTTTCTAACTAATATTTTACGCAACAATAATTGAGTCAGAAGCATTGACTAATTGTCTGTTCTACTTGATCATCTAATAACTTTGAGTTTTATGACTTGTACTTGAGACACTAAAGATAATTAAGGTATCTGACTTTTAAAAAGTAGACAGTTTAGTTCTGGTCTGACATAATTATGCTGTAAATTTAGCTCTTAATTATCTGTTTAAGTAATTCTTTTCAATATAAAATGTTGCTATGCACAAATAAAAGCAAGGCTTCTGGCTCCGCAGTTCAGTGCTTTCCTCCTTCCAAGTTACCACATCTACTGTCTCATACTATTAAAGTCACAAAGTGGGTAGATAATTGATATGAATCAAGAAGAAATAAGGACTGATATTCAGAGATTAATACAAAGATTTTAAGTAGGGAATACGTTTATGAACACATTCTCTGGAATTAGTTACATTGCATTTATGATTTCCATGAAAACATTCTTTATCTAGACATGATGACTCAAACCTCTAGTCCTATCTACACTTGTGACTGGAGAATGGCATAATCATAGTTCAAAACCATTAGTAGCCAAAAGGTTCATGAGATCCCATCCTAGCAGATGAAAAGGTGGAAAAAGTGGTATGTGACTGTCATCTGTGGGGAGAATGAATATGAGGATTGCAGTTTATGTCCAGATGAAAATTGAGAGGTTTTTTTTAGATTTTGAAATTAAAAGACCTTCCCCACAGATCAAGATAGAAGGACATTATTTGTATGATTATATTTGATTCGTCATCCCAAATTCTTGGTACTATTTTTCATCAGTAGATTATAGCTAAATGGAATCTTAGGAAATTGGGCCTAAATGGAGGAACTTGGCCCTGTAGTCTACCTTTGAGTGTTATATCTTCTTTCTGCCCACTCTCTTTCTCCATAGTCTTTTCACTCTCTTCTTCCTGTATATCTTGAGGTAATGTAATCAGTTTTCTTCTATCATTTCCTGAACTATGGTATCTGTGCTTTGTTATATTGGAACCAGCTAACTACTGGTTGAAACCTCTAAACAAAATACTCTTTTTTTTGCCAGTCCTGGGCTTCAGCTCAGGGCATGAGCCTTGTCCTTGGGCTTTCTCAAAGTAAGAGCTCTACCACTTGAGCCACAGCACCACTTCTGGCTTTTTTCTATGTATGTGGGACTGAGGAATCAAACCCGGGTCTTCGTGCATGCTAACCAAGCACTCTACCATTAGGACAAACTCCCGGTCCCAATACTTTTCGTTTTAAGCAGCTTATTTCAAGTATTTTGTCACATCAATAGAAAAGCTGACAAATATGACACAAATATGGTATTCCTGAGGACATGGACTGCTTTTGGTTTTTTTTACTGCTATAATATCAAAATAGTCATATTGTTATAGTATCTCACTTTGTTATCTGATATATTGAATTTATTTGTTTTTGGATATTTGAAATTTGATAGGGAAGGGGGGAAAACCAAGACGGGTGGGGGGTGTGGGGGGGAGGGAAATGGGTACCAAGACATGTGAAAGGGTATCAATGTATGTGAATTAATGCACCTTCTATCTGGCAAATATCATGTAACCCTTTTACTAATTACAATAAAAAAATTAAAAATAAATAAATAAATAAATAAAAAACAAAATAGTGAGCACCATGTCATTATTACATAAATGCTGAAGCAATTCTCTAAATGAAAGTAAAAATCATCACAAAGTCAGAATTTTAAGTATATTGAGGGTGTTAATTGCTAAAGAAAATATAAGACTCTCTTTCCCAAACTTAATTTCAATGGATTCCTTTCAACCCTAGTCGACCCACCCCTTTTATCTCTCTCAATTCCATGGTATATATTATGACTTCATGATTGCATTCTCCCTCTCTTTCTCCCTTCATTTGTCTATTCCTTTCACTGGCCCAACCCTCCCTTACATGCACTCTTTTTCTGGTGCTCGTTCTCTGTTGTGCTTTGACCTATTCTTACCAGAAAAGAATACTATTTGAGATCTTTACTTAATTCATTTGTAACCACTTGCATAACATACAACATGTTTACTCATACATTTAGAACAACATGATTAAATTAGAGGAAATATTGCTAATCAATATATATTAGAACTTTAAAAACTTTGAAAGAAACACAAGTCATCAACGGCAAAATGTTGATATATATAAATATATACTTATATATATATATATTTATATATATATTTACCAACATAAGTATACAGAAGTATCATTTATAGAAAAATTGAAGGTGGAAATGACATGGGCTATTGTGTATATATACTTCTAAAATGAATGAGCATATATGAGTATTCACACAACTGGATGAGCAGCACTTCTAGGCTTGTTCTTCAATTGTTTGAGGATGACCTATTCCAAATACTTGCCAGAACACCAAGAATTATAACATTGATGATTTTTCCATCTGATGTAAACATACTAACAATACAGGAAAAGACCATTTGTCATGTGTATACATACTATTTAATTTCTTAGCCTTCTCAACAAACAAAAACTTATATTGAACACTGATAATATTTTACCTTTTAGTTCTGCCTCTGCCACTAGAAATATAATAGACCAGATGCCCAATGCACTGTCCTGCTTCACAAACAAAATTTCTGATCTCTTGTGTGAAGGCCCCAACATCAGGCATCAGTTGAGCTATTTACAATAAAAGTGAATAATGCTGATAATAATCTTTGCTATGTTGTTACTGATAATATTCTCTTTTATGTAGATGTCATATACATATATATATATGAGGGTTTTAGTGACATCTAAATGAACTCTATCTTATTAAAATCTTTAATTTTACTATTATATAATTATACTAATATTCAATTTTATATCATAGTTGTTGGGAGCCAGAGTGGAATCAAACTGTACCTTGATTTGCATCAGACAATGGCTTTATTGTCTTATTGTTTTCTGGCCTTATTCTGTTTAAATGACCTGAGATTTACCATATGAATGTAACACCTGCAAGTTCCCGGGGTCTCAAGGAGGGAAGAGGCTGGAGTGGAAAATAAACGCGGCAGTCTTGGCAGTCTTTTTCCTGGACTGCAGACATCCCGGACCCGGTGTGTCTGTCTCTCTTCTATTTCTTCCTAGTCCTTGCCCCCTATTTCAGGAACCCCAATCTGCGAACCCTGGTTTGCTGCCGGCTGGCCCCGGCACATAGTATCATGTCAAACTTATAGGTAAGAGGAAGCATATCAGATTCCAAATGTTATTTCAGAAAATCATAGTCTTCATTATACATTTGTGTTGAAAATTTAGTAAAACACTTAATTTCATTGATTGAAGAGAAATTAGGTGAATTAGTTTATCGAGTTTAAACAATATTATTACTTCCACCTTTTATTTTACCAACTATCCCTGTAGTGCTTTATCCAAAAGATGAACATAGAAATGATCTCCTTTCAAAGGAAAGGAAATAATATTATACTAATAAATATAACAGGACAACAGACGTAGCAAAAATGGCAAGAATGAATAAGAATGTATGTTCATGGTTTACAAAGCACTTCTGCCAACCTGTTGTCCTAGGCTAAGTTATCAGAGAGTTGTCTCTGAACCAAGGGTTTGAGTATATGTTATTTATTAAGGAACTTCTTCCCCCAAAAAGAGTAAGGTAATATAGGAAACAGGATACGAAGGGGAAGAGAAATTTAAGAATTTTGTACATAATTAATATTTTCAGTTTAGTGTAAACATATTTTGGAGAGATTTAAATATTTGATCTTTACTTTAATTTTTAATTAAGATTGAATTTTAAAATACATAATCTACCTAAATAAATAAAAATCTGCTTCTTCAATGTAAAATCACAATGGTACTAATGATAGAAAGTCACATTATTTCTCTGGACTGAACTAATTTAGTCAAATTACAAGGTTACAAGACTTGTAAGTATCATAGCTAGCATTTAAACACAGCCCTTAGCACAAAAGCACAAGTGTGTCCCTAGAGTACAAGTATGTCTGTAAGGCATAATTGAAATCTTACTCATCTTTGGAAACACAACACAAAAGTCAGCGTCCAAAAACCAAAACACAACAAAAAAAAGCCCTACCCCTACTACTTTAGTAAGAGTACTTCCTACTCTTCTGGTGTTAACTCTACCTGTGTGGATATATAAAAACTAGCATATACCTGGGTGCCATTGATTGTTGAGTGAATGTTTCCCATCTATATCTGGTTAGTTCATCGAAAAACAACCAGTTGGGCTGGGAGTTTGGCCTAGTGGTAAGAGTGCTTGCCTAGCATGCATGAAGATCTGGGTTCAAATCCTTGGTACCACATACATAGAAAAAAAAAGCTGGAAGTGATACTGTGGCTAAAGTGGTAGAGAAAAGTCCAAGGGCAGTGCTCAGGCCCTGAGTTCAAGCACCACAACTGGCAAGAAAAAGAAGGAAAAACAACTAGTTTGTAATGTAAATGGCATTCCATCAATCTCACCTCATTTTAAAGTACAGGATTATATAGGATAGTATCTCTGTTTTTTCTTGTTGTCATCTTTCTTCTGTTTTTTTTTATCCCTTCCTTCACCCAGGAACTTACTGAGTATTTGTTATATGCTATGCCTTTGCAACAGAATTTCATTATTTTCATGGGAATCTGATTGTCACCATTTCAGGGTATGTTGTTACTTAATCATTGAGAAGGCTGTGTTAGGAAGTAAGGAATCTCTTCAGTATTTCACCAACAGAGGCTTTGCAATGAGCTCTTCTAAAATCTGTGAAGTATTTCAACAAAATATTCATCCTGTAAAATATTTTCACAATATAAGAATAAATTTCAGAGGTTAAAAATCCCAGAAAATTTATTGATCCTATTCTCTTATTGTAATCCGGCAATAAATAATTCAGACTATTTATCCTAACAGAATCATGTCTGTCATACTTCTGAAAGTTATGCACAATAGATTTTACCTCCATTTTCAAGCAAGCTAGAATCATAAAAGGAAATGAAAAGAAATAACTCCAGTGGGTCTGGTACTCGTGGTTTGTGCTTACAATACTAGCCACTCAGGTGACAGAGACCAGGAGGCTGATGATTTATCCCAGGATAAAAGGTTAACAGGACTGGTACCACAGGAGAAACTGTTTGTGCACATTTGTGTCATCCCAGCTACATTAGAAATATAAGCAAGGTTCAAGCTGCACCAGAAGAAAAAGCAAGACTTTATCTCAAAAATAGCCAGAGTAAGATGAGACTAGGTTCATGGCTCAATTCATAGAGGATGTGCCTAGAACATTGTAGCATTGAGTTCAAATCCCAGTTGAACCAAAAAAGGAGAAAATGAAAAACTGTCCATTCTAAAGTCGTTTTGTTACCAAAATGAGTCATATTTGATACCAAAAGAGTTTTAGTCAGATTTAGAATTATGCTGAGGAAAATAATGATATCTAATTGGATGAGGCAGGGAAAATAAGTGCTTATAAATTGATATTGTTTTGTTGAGGGTGGAAATTTATTAAAGATTCAGTAAAATTTTAAAACTTTCCCAAATATTTTACCCAATAACTTCATTTATGGGAATGTATCTGAAAGCAATAACTAAAATTTTTCACAAAGACTTACATAGGACTGATTTCATTAGCAAAGTAACAGAAACAACTGAAATATTATATAACATGATTCATATATGCTACCTCCATTCAGTAATATTGTACTCCACAGTCTATGCTTTTATAACAATAATCTCAAATCATATTGACTTACCAAAACAAATATTTATTTCCCATGTTTGTTATCAGTCCAACAATAAAGGTTAGGATTGGTTGAGAGTTGGTGGCTCATGCCTATAATCCAACAATTGGGGAGGCTGAGATAAGAGGATCACAGAAATGTCCATAATGAAAATCCAAGCAGGAAAACTCGTGAGACAAAAAGTAGAAACTGAAGGTATTGCTCAAGTAGAATGTCATCTTTGAAGGGGAAAAGTTAGGCATTTTGGGCCCTAAGTTCAAGCCTCAGTACTGGAACAAAAAGAGAAGAAAAAGAAAAAGAAAAAAGATGAAAGTATAGGAAACTCAGCTTCATATGGCCATTCATTCATAAAGGCTGAGAGAAAATCCTCTAAAGCATGTCCACAATCCCTAAGCAGAAAACGAAATGAACGGATTATGGAATATACTAGCTGTTCAATATGTTGGCCACACTATGAGTTAGTTTGTGTATGCCTGTTGGCACAAATGATTCATGGAGCTCTTCTAAACTAAGAGGATGATGGAAAATAACAAAACTGGAGATGGAAAGCATGGTCAGTCTAAGCTCACATCTGTATGAGACTAGATTCATGTCTCAAATGGCATAATACTTGCTGAGAAAGCATAAGGCCTTCAGTTCAAACTTCAATATCACCGCAATAAAGCAGTCCTATAGAGTTGTAACAAAATACAATGCATAAGTAAAAAAGCTAGATGAAACCCTTGCAGAACTTAATTATAAACTTGTCAGAAATATATTATTTGCTCTATTTAAAACATTCTTTAATTAAATGTTTAAATTTTATAATGAATTATTTACAAATAATTGTCACTTGACTTTAGATAAACATTTTTACTAGTATCTAATTTATGCCAGGTACAGTGCTAGGCACAGTGGATGATGAGATGGTCAAGATAGTTTTCACCCTCAGAAATCTCAAAAAAAGTCAGTTGTAAAACCGCAAAAGCACACTCATATAAAGAAAGAAGACAATGTAGAGAGATATACAGTGCTGACAATGATAAGATACTTGTTGTAGCTGTACAGAAAATTTAAGAGCTTGCACACATGAAAGGGTCCCCAAAATTACTTTTTTAATTTTATTTTTTATTGTAGGGGTAATGTATAGAGAGGTTACAGTTACAGTTGCCAGGTAGTCAGTGCGTTTTGGTCCCCATTTCCCTCCTCCAACCCCTCCCAATCATCTTGTTTTCCCCACTTCCCTATTCTATTTCAAATAAACAAATAAATGTATATATAGTATATCAGGTAACAAAGTCAGATGCAATAACAATATGAGATTAACCAAAGGGCAAAAAAAGAGAAAAGAAATAACATAGTACATTAAGAACAAAAATCACACAAGATAAAGCTCTTGTTTCTATATCCTAGAGATCCTTTCAATTACTCACATCCTATATGACCTTATGTACTTAGATTTTGAGCTATTGTAAACCTGTGCTAGGAGAGTCATAAATGTATACTAATTATTACAAATGAGGGAAACCATTGAGCCTATGATCCTTTGGGTCTGGCTTACTTTACAATATGATTTTTTCCAAGTCTTTCTATTTCCTTACAAATGGGGAGATGTCATTCTTTCTGATGGCAGCATAGAATTCCATTGTGCATACGTACCACATCTTTTTGATCCAATTTTCTACTGAGGGGCATCTGTGGCTTTAGTATGTCCTTTTTTCTGGATTTTTGGGTAAATGTCAAGGAATGGCATTGCTGGGTCATAGGGGAGCTATATGTTTAGTCTTGAGGAATCACCCTTGGGGGTGATGGATAAATAGGGGCAAAATATGATGATCCTCTGAATGGAGAAATCCATATGTGACGCCTTTTTAAATCCCAGGGCCAAAGATATTTTGACTCTGGTAGTCTTTTCAATTGCTCCTTAGTAGTCCACATCTATGACTTTTAATCAAGGTCTCTTTAATGCCAATCATTTTCCTAATCACAATTAAAGTTATTTCATTGATTATGGTTTATAAACTAGTATGATAATGATGTTTGGGTGTAGATTGTGTTCCTAAGAAATGTGAAATCATTTGTAACTCTGAAATGTGATTGTACAGATTGCTCATTTTAGAGAAAAATATTTTGTACATAGAACAATGAGTATAGTTTTATGATTTCTTGCTGCTTCTAATAGCTAATAATTCAAAGTAGTAACAAAGTATGTGTTCATTATTTCAATATAAATGGAAAAATTTTGCCACCTACTTGGAAAAAATTGTATTAAGCTGAGTAAGCCAGATCCAAATAAATAGTTTGTATGATTTCCCCCACTTACAGTAACTAGAAAATGCCTACAAATCTACAGTAAAAACAACACAATTTAAAAATTCATGACAAATTGTATAAGTCTGTAGACATTTACACAATGACATTAAAAGGTGATATTCATAAGAATAGATCACAAAGGCTTAATAGCAATGTGCATATAGCTATGTAAAATAGTATTTTATGAAATGAAATCCAAGAAAAGGAACCAAGGGGATTTTTCTGTTGTTGCTGTTTTTGTTGTCATTTTCTTTTGTCTTTGTTGTTAGTTTATTTGTCTCTGGGGGGAAAAGGGGGACACAGAAAAGGTAGAACAAGGGGTGAACAAATACAGCAGTGGTATGTATGTGGAAAATAAACTATACATTTTGTTGGTAGGGATGTGAAGGAAAAACTGAGAGAATAAGGCAAGGGGAGACATGGTTCAAAAAGAAAAGTGCTCATTACTTGACACATATAACTGTAACCCTAGATTATATCACCTCACAATAACAATAAAATATATTTTTAAAAACCATACATATAGGGGCCGGGAGTTTGGCCTAGTGATAGAGTGTTTGCGTAGCATGCATGAAGACCCGGGTTCAATTCCTCAGTACCACATACATAGAAAAATGCCTGAAGTGGTGCTGAGGCTCAAGTGGTAGTGCTCTAGCCTTGAGAAAGTCCAAGGACAGGGTTCATGCCCTGAGCTCAAGCCCAGGAC
The DNA here is from genome assembly GCF_031878675.1 of Megascapheus bottae. Lineage (NCBI taxonomy): Eukaryota > Metazoa > Chordata > Mammalia > Rodentia > Geomyidae > Megascapheus > Megascapheus bottae. The sequence continues at coordinate 99,997,450 of NC_143547.1, read as the reverse complement.
TGGCAAAAGAAAAACCATACATATGCAGAAAATTGTTCCCATCTTTGTAAGAAACAACAAAGAAAAAGAAATGTAGATTGATTTATAAGAACTGATTATACACACTTTTTCTCTTGTGATATATTGTATACACTATCAGAAGATAACTCCACTGCAACAATTATTACATTGACATGTTGCTATTTACAACATAGCAGCACAGAGTCTGCTTGTGTTCTGTGAATGGCAATGCAATAAAGATTTTAAGACTAAAAAACACCCATACAAAATATATGTGTTGTGGGTGTAAATGTCTACCCAGTAAACTAAAAATAATAGTTATTTATGTGCAAAATTTCTTTTTTTGCCAGTCCTGGGCCTAAGCTCAGGGTCTGAGCACTGTCCTTGGACTTTCTCAAGGCTAGAGCTCTACCACTTGAGCCTCAGTACCACTTCTGGCTTTTTTCTATGTAGGTGGTACCGAGGAATCAAACCTGGGTCTTCGTGCATGCTAGGCAAGCACTCTACCACTAGGCCAAACTCCCAGCCCATATGTGCAAAATTTCTATATAATGGCATAGGGCATTTGGCTTTTATCTTTAAAAGACTATTTTTTCCTATGATTTAAAGAAATGCTAATGTTTTCTACAGTTTGGATTTAAATTACAGTAACAGAATTTATTTTATTCTGAAATAAATATGCTTTAAATTATATAAACCATTCTTTTTTGTTCAGTTTTTTTAGGGTTTTTATTTATTTATTTTTAATTGTCTGGATAAAGTATAGCAGGGTTACAGTTACTTTCATCAGGTAGTAGGTGCATTACTTCTCACACATTGATACCTCTTCTTAAGTTTTTTCTCCCTTTCCCTCCCCCCAGCCCCTCCCAATCATCTTGTTTTCCCCCTTCCCTTTTCTATTTCAAATATAATTCTTTCTTCTAACATTGTTAAATTGTACTCTAAAGCAGAAATCTCCAATCTACTGCCCACAGGACAAAATCTAGCTCACATCTTCTTTAGTAAATGTTTTAATGAACTATAACCATACTTTATGCATTTAAATGTGCATTTGTAGTTTTGCATCTACATTAAAATGGCACAATATAGTACTTATAATAGAGTCACGATTCAAAAAATCGAGTCACAATTCTAAAATGTTTATTGCTGGACACTTTCAATTGAAGGGTTTCAAATGCCAGCTCTAGGGGAATGAAGTTCATTATGTTAAAGATTTCAGAAGCCAGTTCTAGGAGAATGAGTCAAGGAGTAAAAAGATGATTTAGCACTGAGAGAAAGTGCTATTACTTACAGGGAATGAAACTTGAAAAGTTTTTGACTATAGAGATTCCACATTGAAGAAACATTTTCCCTTGAGAAATTTTTGGCAAAAAGCCTTTTAAATTTTATATCCTTGCTTCTACTATTGTTTTAATTAATATTATCATTAAGTTTCTTGCTGATGTCAGTTGAGGAGATCTTCACAAAATGAAAGCTTGGGAAGCTTTGAGTCTCATAAAGATGTGGCAGTCTGAAGCTTCACTGAGCTAATAAATTAATCCAGCCTTTAAATAAGCTAGAAGTGGACCAGGGGGCTATTTCTTTGGAACAGGGTGGTTTCAACTTCAGGCTCAAACTCCTTTGTCTTCCTCCTGCTCCATGGAAATCAATCCATAGACGAAAGTAGTGGAAATATTTCCTGACTTAAGGGTAATCTTTTACTTATTTCATAAGAATTCTTGAATTGTTTCCAGATGGATTCAAAATATTAGAACACTAAGGAGTTAATGAGGAAATTTTTGCACATAATCCTGTTTTTAAAAGAAACTTGTCTTAGCTTCCTCTTTTCAGAGCTTAAAAGTATTGCATAAGAGTTGGGAGAATAACAACAGATACTGGAGGGGATGTGGCCAGGAGTGATCCCTACTACACTGTTGGTGGGAGTGCAAACTCGTTCAACCACTGAGAAAAGCAATATGGCAGTGCCTCAAAAGGCAAAACATAGAGCTCTCCTATGACCCAGCAATTCCACTTCTTGGCATTTACCCAACCATCCAGAAACTAGGGCATACTAAATCCACTACCACTACAATGTTCATTGCAGCATTATTCACCATAGCAAAAATATGGAACCAACCTAGATGTTCCTCAGTTGATGAGTGGATCAACAAATTGTGGTATTTGTACACAATGGAATTCTATGCTGATGTCAAAAAAAACGACATCGCCCCATTTGTTAGGAAATGGAAAGTCTTAGAAAAAATCATATTAAGTGAAGTAAGCCAGACTCAAAGGAACTTAGGCTCAATGGTTCCCCTCGTTTGTCATAATCAGTAGAAACCTTGGGCTCTACAAGCAGAGATCTGCAATAGAGCAAAACCTTGATACATAAGGCCATATAGTATGAAGCTAATTGAAAAGACCTCCAGGATATTGAAACAAAAGCCATACAATGAATGATTGTTGTCCTTAATGTACTATGTTATCTCTCTTTTGCTGTCCCTTGGTTATCTCATATTGTTACAGTATCTCACTTTGTTATCTGATATATTGAATTTATTTGTAGTTGGTTATTTGAAATTGGACAGGGAAGGGTGGAAAACTAAGATGGGAGGGGGTGAAGGGGAGGGTATTGGGGACCAAGACATGTGAAAGGGTATCAATATATGTGAATTAATGCACCTTCTATCTGGCAAATATCATGTAACCCTTTTATTAATTACAATAAAAAATAATCAGAAAAATCTGAAAAAAAATCTGAAAAAAATTTTAATTAAAAAAAAGAGTTGGGAGAAAGTAAATATTAACTATAAACACAGTCTGTCATAGCTGAAAACCAGAAGAACTGTCAAACTTACAAGTATGTATTAGTTTAATACATGACATTGAAATGTTAGATACCTCAATGCATCATGTGTGAAGTACAGAGATTTATGCACTAAGTGCTTGAAAGTTCACTCATTTTAATCAGGCTCAAACGAATAATGTACAAAACCAAAATACAAATTTATAAATACTCTAAAATAGATTACACGAGTCAAATAGTTAATATCTAGTTAATATTCCCCTTTCAGATATTTTATATGACAGTTTAAAGTGTACTCACAAGGCCAATTTGTTGAAGTACACACAGATGCATGACTGTTACAGGGCTCATATCCTTTTAAAGACAGCATACTCCCTCTCCTGAGGCAAATGTTCATTTGAATCGAATCCATAACCTAATGAATAATTTGTGAAGTGTTATGGACTCTGCTGAAAATGATATTTATTTTTTGCAGTAGATCTCACCTGTGAAATTGGAATACTTGCTTCTGTGATTCTTCTTATTTATTCACTCATTTAATGATTCATTATTCACTTATTAATTTTATGCATGTATCTGCCATGTAACTCTTATGTCTCAGAGTCTTTCTAATAGTCTGATAAACATTAGACTCAGCAGTAAAGAAAATAAAAAAATCTACCCTCATTCTAGTGCTCATATTATAGATAGAAGATAACATAAGTGAGAAAATTAGGTCAGGTAACAGAAATTGGAGAGTCAAAGATAAGGAGTAGAATTTTGAACCAGTGATCAAAGAAGAGCAAAAACCTGTCCTACTTCCAAAAGGTATCTTGGTTAACACATCCTTTTGCCTCCTCTTGAAAGAAGTCTTTTATCAAACGCATTCTGTGATATGAATAAAGTCCTAAATCCATGAGCTATTTACCTTTTTATGGCAATGTCTCACAATCCTGAAAACAAGGATCTCTTGGGGGATCTTCTAATAAATACTTTGTTCCGTTGGCCCATGAATAAGATTCTCCAGTGATGGGTTTGAGGCATAAGTACTTTATTAAAAGTTTTGTAGGTGACTATAATGTGCAGAGAGGACTGATAGTCACCTCACTATTTTATAGTTGTTGTTGTTGTTTTCCAGAGCCGGGGACCAAACCCAGGGCCTTGCACTTGCCAGGCTAGGGCTCTTCTGCTGTGCCAAACCCCTGACCCCTACCTCACTATTTTAAGATGACTTTGTTGTAACTCATTATCTGTTGAGCTCAAAGTCGAATTCTGCAAAGACAGCATTATTTCCCACTTGTGTGGCAATATACCTTGGACCTCCATATTCTTCTGCACAAAAAATAATGTAACTTTTTTTAAAACTGCTTAATGCAGAGGAAAGTGTTATAGGAAGTATATTTGAAAATTTTAATCAATTCCTAAAGAAGGACCAAGAAATACATAATAAACTATTGAAGTTTTTTAAGTAAATTTGAAAAATATGAAAATAGAAACTCTCTCCAAGACCATGACTTCACCTTTCTGGTAGATTTCTCTTTAGCAATAATAAAACACACAGTGGTTCAGCAGACTCCTCAGTATTAAAGGTTGCACCTCATTCCCCCTTGGAGAATAGAAGATTGAGTTAGTAATCTAGCTGCAGTCACATTTAGCTATTGATTTGTTTCAGCTCCAAGATAGGTGCTGTGCTGAGAATTACAGCACTTGGTTACAGGGTACTAAGGCCATTTCCATATATCTCCTGTCAAGGGAGAATGTTTACAGGAAATTCAAAGTTTCCATGTGCACCACTCATGGCTAATTGGGTAATTAATACAGAATAGGCCAGATTTGTATAAGTGCAATATATGCGGACAGTGTAACCCTGAACTTCTTGACAAAGAACATATTGCTATTATCAATATAAAAGCAGTGGGAAATGAACCTGTCACATTACCTGGCCAATCTGAAAATTGCCGGCAATGATAACTTGTAGGAGACCCTCAAATGTGATTCATCCCATAGCTTCCAGCTGTCATGATTTGTTCCTGAGAAAGTTTAAATTTGATACCTGTCTAGCTTTCTCTTGAGATATACATGTATTTGCCAGTAAAGAAAAATCTGTCCTTCTGAGGCACAATATGCCTTCCTCATTCAGAAATAATAGCAAAAGTAAAGAAGCAATGTGAGCTTCAAGTACCACCACTCTACTATGTGGCTTTTCTGGCTTCTTTTCATGAATCAGTTTTTTCACCTGAAAAGTAATTTTAGCTAAATCTGTAGGTAGGGAAAAAATAGTTTCATTAGGATGCATATCATGAAGGAATATTCTTCTGTATTTCTTGAAGAAGAATAAAAGATGATTCTTGGTTGAAGTGAGGAAGGAACACACTGAGCTTTCTGCAACAGTTACTCACTCTATTCCTAGCTGTTGAAGAATTTGAATAAAAGGAGGACATAAAGTAGAAGAATCATGTCTTCAGTGCCAACAATGTCCTAGGCATTTGACCTATATGGATGAGACCTGGTGAGTCAAAAATCTCCCCCCAAATTCACATATCAGAATCTCAGAATATGATGCTAATTACAAGTAGGGGTTTGGAAGATAAACAATTAAAGATCTTGAGACCATAGGTTACTGGATTCAGGGTGATCTATAAATCCAATGACTATGTCCTTCTGAGATGAGCAGGGATTGATGAAAAGAGGCCACCACCAACAAACACCAAAGCTGTCAGAAGTAATTCTCTCCTAGAACCTTTAGGGGGGAATATGACCCTATAACATTTTTTGGGACTTGAACTCAGGGCCTGACCATTGTCCTTGGCCTTTCTCAAGGCTAGAGTTCTACCACTTGAACCACAGCTCCATTTCTGGCTTCACTATGTAGGTGGAACCCAGGAATCGTGCATGCTAGGCAAGCACTCTACCACTAGACCAAACTCCCAGGCCCCTATAACAAATTATGTCAGCCTTCTAACCTGTTGAACCATGAAATAATCTGTCTTTGTTTTTTTTATTATATCAATTTTGTGGTATATTACTAATGCAGCAAAAGTAAATTAATAGATCATCTAATATAAAACAAATTTATGAGTAAAATACAGATAACCTTACTTAACAGTGGAAAAAGAATTATACCTATTTGACTCCAATGTTTGTTCTTTTTTCCAGTAACCTACACTGCTTGTCCAATAAGAAACACTGTGATCAATTGTCTTCTGACCTGGAGCTTCACAAGCTTTTATGTGCATATGAATCATCAGGGGTTCTTATTAAAATGCAGCTGCTGAGTCCTAAGTCTGGAAAGTAACTGAGATTCTGCACTTCTAACATGCTCTTGGGTGCCTCCAAGACTGTTGCTAGGGCATGGCCTATACTTTATACTATCTACAGCATATAAATCAGTGGCCAGTAAGGTAGTTCTGCCAAGGGCCACATCGTAAGCAGTTTTAGTCTAGAGGTTACTTTTACACATTCACATGAGAGTTGCCATAAAACAATATGTAAGTAAGCACGATAAAATCTCAATAAAACTGCTTATATGCACCAAATTTTTAATGTCATGTGATTTTAATTTGTCAAGAAATATTCTTTTGATATTTTAGCTGTTAAAAATGTAAACCTTTTGTGTTTTTCATGCCTATATTTGAGCTACTCAAGAAGCAGAAATTATGAATATAGTAGCTCAAGGCCACACTGGGGAAAAAGTAAAATTCCATCTCATCACAAGAAATGAGCATGGTGATATGTTCCTGTCATTCCAGCTATTCTCATCTCTTTTGCTGTCCCTTGGTTATCTCATATTGTTACAATATTTCACCTTGTTATCTGATATATTTTATATATGCTTAATGGTTTATTTGAAATAGGATAGGGAAGGGGGGGAATTGAGATGAGGGGGTGGGGGAGGGAAATGGGGGCCATTACATGAGAAAGGGTATCAATATTTGTGAAGTAATGTACCTTCTATCTGGTGAATATAATGTAACCATTCTATTAATTACAATAAAAATATATGATAAAAGAAGGCACAGTACTTAACCACAATGTAGGGGCTTAAATAACATTGATGTTATGGGTCAGGAATCCCGACAATCAGGACTGAGTTTTCACCTAGTGCCCCTGGAGAAAGCCAGGGCCCAGATACCTTTCCTTTGTTGGTAGGGCAATTTTAATTATTCTACTGATTTCCCAGCATATGTTTTTGTCAAGCAATGTTTTGCTAAATGTTCTTGTTTGTGGTATGTGACTTTCTTATCTATGACCTTAGCATTTATTATCTTTTTTTTTGCAAGAACTGAGGACTCCTGCTTTCCTTTAAATTTTCCTGCTCATGGCTATTTCTCTAGAATTTGAGCCATGCTTCAAGTCCAGAATTTTGCTGGGTAATTGGGGATAGAATCTCTGTCTGAGCTGGCTTTGAACTAAAATTCTTATATCTCAGCCTACAGAGTGAATAGAATTACTAGTTTTAGTTATGGCACCTGGCTGATTACAAAATTAGACTATGTGTATAACCAGCAATCCAAAATGAGTAGCTGACACACTGTTCTACTAGGTACAATCATTGAGAGTATTCCTAATGCAAAAATTAAATAACAAAAAGACAGGATTGGAATGCAAGAGGAATTGTGGAAAGAAATGGAATAGAGCTGTTTCTTAGAATTTCATTTTTGCTCTTTCTTTGCCCACAATTACCATTGATATTAATCACTTTCTATTCTGTCCAAAACACTTTTATTCCCATCATCTTCAGCCAATTACTCCTTCCTTTCCAATTTGTTTTCCTTATATAGCCTCAAAAGACAGCATTCAATTGAATGTGACATTCAAACGTGGTGGAGAAACAGAGAATAGACTGACTACATCTACACAGGCAAAGTATAGAAGAAGACATTTTGAGTAGGTTTGGCAGAGTGTTGAGATTGTTTTAAAGATTCACTACACCTTGGAGTCTACTTTCTATACACCACCAAGAAGGTAAATGGAATATTTAATTCCTGTAACTCATATATTATGGTCCAGTTGATTTTGAATGTGGGAGATTACATGAGTGATACAATTAAGAACCTTTTAAGCTGGGTGTCAATATGTAGTACCTAAAATCTTAGCTAGTCAAGATAGTGAGATCTGGAGGATCATGGTTTAGAGGCAGCTTGGGGAGGAGTTTTTCAAAACTCCATCTCTAATTAACTAGCAAAATGTCAGGCTAGAGGTATGGCTTACATGGTAGAAAACCAGCCAATAGAAAACAAGCTAAATGTGAGCCCCCTGAGTTCAAGCCTCTACATTGGATAAAAAGAAAAATACATAAATTTAAGATAGCCCGCTAGACCTATTAAATTAAAATCTGGGTTTCAACCTGAATAGCACTTGTGTTATGTAACGTCAAAATGCTTTTCCTTTAGTGAATCCTGTTTCCAGGGCTTGCTATAGTAATAACAACCTAGGATCTTAGAATGTGTTGTTTGTTTTATTGTCCCTTACTCCTATCTCTTCAAAAATGAAAAGAATTGTTAATAGATAATGTTGAGGTTGTAAGATTAGCTCAATTTAAGCAAGCACAGGTATCCAATTCCTCATGTCTATAATTGTAGCTGCTTAGGAACTGAAATCTGAAGATGGTAGTTTGAACTCACTCTGGACAGTAATGACCATAAGATTGGGCAAGGCTCAAGGTAAGGCTCAAATGGTATATCACCAATATTAAGTGAAGAAACTAAGGGACAAAGCACAGGCTATGACTTGAAGCTTCAGTATGAGTACACAGAAAACTAATGTAGAAATTTAATTGCTGTTGAGGCAATATTATAAGGTACATTCTTTGAAAAGTAGTTATGATCTAAGAAGTATAAGTATGAGGATTAAGAGTCCAGGCCAACAAAAGACAATCCAGTGAATAGCCAAAGTAAAAAGTAGAGGTGTGGCTGAAGTAGTATGACTGCATAGAAAGCATAAGGGCTTGAGTTTAAATCTAGTCGAGCCATACATGTGTCAATCAAAATGTTTACATGTTTAAAGAGATGAATGTACTAAATGTCTTGATTTAACCATTATAAATTTAATACATGAATCAAATTACCATGCTGCATTAAACAAACAGGTACATTTAAAATAAAAGTAGAAGAGAATTTATTAGATTTACAGAAAGGATTAGAGATTGAAAGAACTAAATGAAACAGGAAATTAAAACAATTAAAGATAATATGAGTGCTACTAAGGACTTTACCAGATGAAGTACACAGATTATAAGAATAGGTGAAAATATGAACAGAAAGAAGAAACTCTTAATAATGCTTCATAAAGAAATACTAGATATTGAAGAACAGTGTAATGTACACAAATAATGACTTTGATTGGAAAGGGCTTAGTAAACAACAAAAATGGGAAAAGAATTTCTGAGTGTGGTGATAAATCAGAAAATATGTCTAATATTGAAAAAGGAAATAAAACAGGAAAAAATCAAACAAAATAGAATACTGAAGAGCTGTGGAGTACTACATAGGTTTCATATGAAGCATGTGAGTACTAATCAAGAAGCAAAAGGAAAAATAACAGGAAAGTACTTGAAAAAAGGATAATAGATTCCCCCCAAAACAATACTACTCAAAAACCCATGGAATAATGAGATTCTGAGAATCCCATGAAAAAAATAGGTCCTTAAATATATATGCTTTGACATATTATGCTGAAACTATGAAATATCAGTCAATGAGGAATTAGTATAAGGACAAAAAAATAAACTCAAAAATCCACTATAATAATTGTATTCCGTTTCTTTTTTAAAATTTTTTTATTGTAATTAGTAAAAGGGTTACATGATATTTGCCAGATAGAAGGTGCATTAATTCACATACATTGATACTCTTTCACATGTCTTAATACCCATGTCCCTCCCCCCCACACCCCCCACCAGTCTTGGTTTTCCCCCCTTCCCTATCAAATTTCAAATATCCAAATACAAATAAATTCAATATATCAGATAACAAAGTGAGATACTATACCAATATGAGATAACCAAGGGACAGCAAAGGAGATGAGAGACAACATAGTACATTAAGGACAACAATCATTCATTATATGGCTTTTGTTTCAATATCCTGGAGGTCCTTTCAATGAGCTTCACATTATATGGCCTTATGTATCAAGATTTTGCTCTATTGCAGATCTCTGCTAGTAGAGCCCAAGGTTTCTACTGATTATGACAAATGAGGGAAACCATTGAGCCTAAGTTCCTTTGAGTCTGGCTTACTTCACTTAATGATTTTTTCTAAGTCTTTCCATTTCCTAACAAATGGGGCGATGTCATTCTTTCTGAAAGCAGCATAGAATTCCATTGTGTATAAATACCACATCTTGTTGATCCACTCATCAACTGAGGGACATCTAGGTTGGTTTCATATCTTTGCTATGGTGAATAGTGCTGCAATGAACATTGTTGTGCTAGTGGGTTTAGTATGTCCTTGTTTCTAGTTAGTTGGGTAAATGCCAAGTAGTGGAATTGCTGGGTCATAGGGGAGTTCTATGTTTAGCCTTTTGAGGCACTGCCACACTGCTTTCCATAGTGGTTGAATGAGTTTGCACTCCCACCAACAGTGTAGTAGTGATCCCTCTTGGCCACATCCCCTCCAGCATCTGTTGTCATTTGTTTTCCTGATCCTGGCCATTCTAACTGGAGTGAGGTGGAATTTTAGAGTTGTTTTGATTTGCATTTCTTTTATGAGCAGAGATGTTGAGCATTTCTTCATGTGTCTATAGGCCATTTTTGTTTCTTCTTCAGAGAAGACTCTCTTTAAGTCTTTGGCCCATTTTTTAATGGGATGGTTGTTACTTTGGAGGTTAGTTTTGGAGTGATTCAATTTTTTGAGCTCTTGATATATTTTAGATATGAGGCCTTTGTCCGTTGTTTGGTTGGTGAAGATCTTCTCCCACTCTGTAGGCTTCCTGATTAGTTTACTAGCTATGTCCTTTGCCATACAAAAGCTCTGCAGTTTAATGCAGTCCCACATATCCAGCCTTTCTCTGATTTGTTGTGATTCTTGGTCCTTATTAAGAAAGTTTCGACCTGTGCCAAGGAGGCCTAGTGTATCTCCTATTCCTTCCTGTAAAGTTTTCAGTGTGTCAGCTTTTACCTCCAGGTCTTTGATCCATTTGGAGTTAATTCTAGTGCAAGGTGACAAAGAAGGATCCAGCTTTAGTTTTCTGCAGGTGCATTCCGTTTCTATGAGTAGCTTCTAAAAGAGAAAACAAGCAGAGAAGAATAAAACTTCTGGAAGAAATAAAAAATGTCACTTTTTTACTGTTTGACTCATAATAAGAAAATAAATCTTGCTCTCACACAGGTGTCCTTCCTATGACGTGACCGAAGTTTGGTGGGTCATGGATAGAACATACAATGTGAGTGTCATGGCCTAGAACCTCAAATAGTGTGAATGAAAAAACTTTTCCTTTTACATCATAATTGCCTCTATTATCTGATAGTAAATCTACTACACTCCATGTTATCTAAACTATCAATTACTTAGAACAAACACCAGGATATCTGAATTATGTAAAAATAATGTACACAGAATTTGAAACAAAATTAAAACATCTCTGGTAAACACTTTACAGTTAAAAAATAAAAGTAGAGGGGCTGGGAGTTTGGCCTAGTGGTAGAATGCTTGCCTAGCATGCATGAAGACCCAGGTTCAATTCCTCAGTACCATATACATAGAAAAAAGCCAGAAATGATGCTATGGCTCAAGTGGTAGAGCTCTAGCCTTGAGAAAGCAGACAGTGCTCAGGCCCTTGAGTTTAATTCCCAGGACTGGCAATAAATAAATAAATAAATAAATAAATAAATAAATAAATGTAGAAAAAAAAGAATGTAATTAAAATTTAGGAAAGATAAAATTACTTTTATCTTTACTGACCAAATGTGAGTAAGAAGAGGTAGAACAAGTTTGGTCAATTTGATGTAAAGTAATTGAAACGATGCAGTTTCTTATTCCGGAATCCAGAAAGGTCTGAGATAGGTATAAAGTGTTACATCATTTTGACCCAAAGAAATCCCACTTGTATCAAACTTATGGGGGCTGAGGGAGGATTGAAGTTCCCTTTCCCGGAAGTGGCTCTCACAGGTCCACATTTCATTGGCCAAAACCCCTGTCAATCTCCCAGTCCAACTAGAGGAGAGGGCGGGCTTCTGTAGTAGTTCCTCTGAGCTCGGGAGGAAGCCATGATGACTCTCAAGACGGCGGGGAATGGTCTTGCAGTGACCGTTCTTCCTCTGGAGGCTTTCGGTCATACTAAGGAGCCATGGGTCCCTTTTGCAGACCCATGGCGTCTGAGGACCCCACTAATGCTCCTGCGGGCACTGCTGGTCGTCGTCCCGGGACTGTTGGTCTTTGGCCGGACTGAGCCCTGGGGCTGATGCAGTCCCGGCCCCTGGTGGGACGGCGTTCGTCTGGGTAAGGGTAATTTACTGATACATTCGTTTTCTAAGGGGGTGGATAGAAGCCTCTCTTAAGAATCCAGCTGTGCATTGAGAGTTAAATTCTGCTGCCTCCGGTTGTATAAATCCCCACTTTTCCTTCAAAATGGAGGCCTGAGTAGCCCGAAGGCCCCGCCCACGCGCCCTGGAAGCCATTTTGCCTCCGCCTTCCACCACGCTTTGCGCCATTTTGGGCTTGATCTCAAAGCCAAGCTTTTTATGAGACTGAGCTTAAAGGGTAAAACAGTCTCATTTCTACAAAGCGAACCTCCGTCGTCCGGGGGTGGCGGTGTGTGTATGAAATGCCAGCTGCGGTGGGAGGCCATAGCCGGGAGGGATGAAGTCATTCGAGGCCGGCCTGAGCTAACTAGTGAGACCAGGTTCCCCCAAACACCTGTCCATGTCATCTACGTCCACATGTGAATATTCTGTATTTCAGTTTCATATTGTTTTACAGTAGTATTAGCTTCACTAAGACATTTCACAACTGTGCAAGGTGGCTTCATGTCTTTAGTGCATGCTGCTGGGGAAAGAGTCATTGGAGAGGGTCATGGTTTCATTCGCAGGTGTTGCCGCATGTTGGGAAGGCTTTGCAAAATTAGTGAACTATACAAGTGCACAGGCACAGACTTCTCATCCCAGCAACACTGAGAAGATCATGACTGCATGGTGACCCTGGCTTGCATGACCAGACCTGTCTTACAAATAGTTACTTTGCTCATCTTGTGTGGTTGGTTTGGAATCTTAGCTTTAACTGAAGTTTATGCTTCCTGAGGGAATCTTTATTCATGTAAACAGAACTTGGAAGACATAGGTGGAGAAGCCATTGGTAGGAAGATCCAGATGTTGCCCAGGTAGGGAAAAACTAGAGACCTCTGCAATGTAACAGAAAGCCCACAATTTCAACTGGAAAAGGACATGCCTAGTAAGCACAAATTCCTGACTACTCCCAAGCACACTGTTAAAAGGCAAATATGAAAGGGGAAAAAGCATTTGGAAATGTTTACAAATTTTCACGCCAGGTATTTACCATGTAACATTGTGGTAAAAATGTACCCTGGGGGGCTGGAAGTTTGGCCTAGTGGTTAAAGTGCTTGCCTAGCATGCATTAAAACCCGGGTTCGATTCCTTGGTCGCTACCACATACAGAGAAAAAAGCCAGAAGTGGTGCTGAGGCTCAAGTGCTAGAGCTCTAGCCTTGAGAAAGCGCAAGGACAGTGCTCAGGGCCTCAGCTCAAGCCCAGGACTGGCAAAAAAAAATGTACCCTGGGAATGGTGAAGTGCATTGATTCAAGTGTAAACTGGAAAATGATGATCTTGAGATGCTTTCCACATTGGAATAATTGAGATACTGTCTTCAACAATCATCCCTGTATTTTCTTCTTTCTTTGAAAACAATGTCAGCTTTATTAAAATGTTGAGAACTAAAAAAGAACGAAAGCAAGCAATTTCAATTTCAAAGAACCCATCAAGAGTATATACAATATATCCGATAACAAGGTAAAGTAATGTAACGATATGAGATAACCAACGGACAGCAAAAGAGATTAGAGGTAAGTACATTAAGGACAACAAGTACTCGTTATATGGCTTTTGTTTCTATATCCTGGAGGGCCTTTCATTTAGGGTTCTACTGTAGGGCCTTATGCATCAAGGTTTTGCTCTATTGTAAATCTCTGGTAGGAGAGCCCAACGTTCTTACTGGTTATGTCAAATGAGGAAACCACTGAGCCTATATTCCTTTGAATCTGGCTTATTTCACTAAATATGTCTTTTTCTACGTCTTTCCATTTCCTTACAATTGGGGCGATGTCATTCTTTCTGACAGCAGCATAGAATTCCATTGTGTATAAAGACCACATCTTGTTCATCCACTCATCAACTGAGGGGCATCTGAGTTGGTCCATATCTTGGCTATGGTAAATAGTGCTGCAATGAACATTGTTGTGCTGGTGGATTTAGTATGTGCTTGTTTCTGGATGATTGGGTAAATGCCAAGTAGTGGAATTGCTGGGTCATAGGGGAGCTCTATGTTTATTCTTTTGAGAAACCGACATACTGCTTTCCATAGTGGTTGAATGAGTTTGCACTCCCATCAACAGTGTTGTAGTTATCTCTCCTGGCCACATCATTGCCACCATCTGCTGTTATTAGATTTCTTTTTTTCATATATTTTATTGTAATCAATAGAAGGGTTACATTATATTCACCAGATAGAAGGTGCATTACTTCACAAAATTTTTACCCTTTCTCATGTTTTGGTCACCATTTGCTGCCCTGTTATTATATTTCTTGATCATGATCATTCTGACTGAAGTAAGGTGGAATCTTAGAGTTGTTTTGATTTCCATTTCTTTTATGGCCTGAGATGTTGAGCATTTCTTCATGTGTGTATAGGCCATTTTTGTTTCTTCTTCAGAGAAGACTCTCTTTAAGTCTTTGGCCCATCTTTTAATGGGATGGTTGTTTCTTTGGAGATTAGTTTTGGAGTGATTCAATTTTTTTAGCTGTTGATCAGTAGACCATTTTCTAATTATAGATGACGTACAAATACCATTGTCATGTGCAGGCCAAAACAGAAATGCATTTCTCTTTTATTAACAACTTCTAGATTTACTTTTTTATGACCAGAAAACATATTCTAATTATTTTACTTTGAGCGATGTATTGAACATTTCATAAGATTTAATTTATGATTATTGTTATTGCAAATTTTAGTAAAGCACAGATTGCAGATGTGTTCATGTATATCAAAGTCTTGATTTTGGATTTTATGGAAAACTTCTATTTTGTTGTTTTAGTTAGCTATGTATTCTCAGTTGTTGCTCATTTTTGCTTACTTGGTTTGTCATTGTGCTTTTTATTCCACTATCCTTGCATCTTATACAGTTTTCAGTTGATTGGTATTATTTTCTTCCAAATATTCTTGTTTTGTTTTGTTTTTTGCCAGTCCTGGGCTTGAGCTCAGGGCCTGAGCACTGTCCTTGGACTTTCTCAAGGCTAGAGCTCTACCACTTGAGCCTCAGCACCACTTCCGGCTTTTTTCTATGTATGTGGTACCGAGGAATCGAACCCGGGTCTTCATGCATGCTAGGCAAGCACTTCAACCGCTAGGCCAAACTCCCAGCCCCTTCCAAATATTCTTACATATAAATCCATTTGGCATTTTGACTTTTAATATTAAAATAGGCGTTATGTTATCTTTTGTTTTGTGTTTTGGCAGTTGATATTTCTTGCAATTTTCTGTTTCTCTTTTGTTATTTTTTTCCCTTCTATTTGATTTTAGCATTTTGTTTCAATTTTAGTAATACAAGTTTTCATATACAACGTTTTTGAATTTTTTTCAGTGAGTAAATTGAAAATATTTGTATGTGGATTAAGTCCTTTTTTCATATAAATTATATGTGTAGTTGTTTTCCAATCTTTTATACCTGTGAATTCTTTTATATGCCTGTAAATTTGGAATTTACTTAATGTTAACCTATACTTACATTATTTCAGAAAATTTCCTCTTATAGAATATTTGCTTTGTATTGATACTGTTTTAAATACTCGAGGTTTCTTTTCTTTCTCCTTTACCAACTGTCCATATTTTGATTTCAACTTGCTTTACTACTTGTTATCTGTTGTAGATTCTCCTTTCCTGATTTTTAGTTTTATGGTTTTTCTTTGTCAAAATATTATGTATATGTATTCAATTTTCATGCTATATTCTTGTGGTTTCTTCTTTAAATTTTATCCAACCATTCTATTATAGACCTGCCTGCCCATCTATTTCAATGCTTAAATTTGAGTTTTTCTATTGATGGTTTGTTTTCTCTTTTTATTTGGTGTGGGGGTGGTTCAGCCATGGGGCTTGAACTCTGGGCTTAGGCTGTTTCCCTGAGCTCTTAAGCTTAAGGCTAGCACTCTACAAGTTTGAACCATAGCACCACTTCCAAATTTCTGGTGGTTAATTGGATATGATATGCTCATGAACTATTGTGCTCTGACTGGTATTGAATCACGATCCTCAGATCCTAGCCTCCTGAGTAGCTATGGATTACACATGTGAGCCATCAGCCCCTGGCTCTGTTATCTCTTAAAGGCTAAGTTCCAGAATAGGAGTCAAAATTATTCCTGTTTTATTTTTTTATTTATTAATTTATTTGCGAGTCCTGGGCCATGAACTCAGGGCGTGAGCACTATCCTTGGGTTTTCTCAAGGCTAGAGCTCTACAACTTGAGCCACTGCACCATTTCTGGCTTTTTCTATATATATTTGGTACCGAAGAATCGAACCCTGGTTTTTGTGCATGTTAGGCAAGCATTTTACTACTTGGCAATACTCCCAGCCCCTCCTGTTTTATTCTTTTTGTGTGCTGGTTTTGGGTCTTGAACTCACAACCTCTGTGTTGTCCCTGAACTTTTGTTTCCTCCACCAGTAGTTATGTACATTTCAGGTATATGTATTACTTATGCCTTTTTTGGTGGTTAATTCAAGGTAACAATGTCATGGACTTTCTTAACAGGGTTTGTATTCCTCAGATGTCAATGTCCTAAATAGCTAGGGTTTTAGGTGTCATTCCTTGGTGCCAGAGTCAGACTATATTTCTTATAAGTCAAATAATAAATTTCACACTATGTCAGAAATACTTATCTCACTTTTTTGTATTAGTAAAGAACTAAAATTATATTATAAAAGCAAATGTCTTTGGTTTTATTGATATATACATTTTATCTAGGGATTCTTTTTAGTCTGTAGAATTTCTACAGTCTGAAAATACTAGTCATTTGATACTGTCTTAACTTTTAAAACCTAAAACTTGGACAGGGATCACGGCATCATGGTAGATTGCTTGCCTAGCATACACAAATCCCTGGGTTCAGTTTCTCCTTGTAACATATGCAGAAAAAGGCAGAAGTGGTGCAGTGGTTCAAGTGGTAGAGCGCTAGTCTGGAAAAACCCCAAAGACAGTACCCAGGTCCTGAGTTGAAGCCCCATGATTCGCAAAAAATATATTTGTTAAACTTTTTAATTAAAGGGATAGTCTGGATGTGAGTTGTTGATAATTGTTTGCCCATGAACATTTTCTATATGAAATTCCTGATAAGGGCTCATGCATGTAGAATTCATTAAACTTCTGTACATAAAATACATTTTAATAGCCTTGATATTTGAGGGTGGCTTATATGAAATAAATTTTGTTATTTATGTTATCTTTCTATGAGTATTGTAAATATGTTGCCTCCTTTTGTATTTTTTTTTTGCCAGTCCTGGGCTTGAGCTCAGGGCCTGAGCACTGTCCTTGGACTTTCTCAAGGCTAGAGCTCTACCACTTGAGCCTCAGCACCACTTCTGGCTTTTTTCTATGTATGTGGTACCGAGGAATCGAACCCGGGACTTCATGCATGCTAGGCAAACACTTTAACCACTAGGCCAAACTCCCGGCCTCCTTTTGTATTTTTTTAAGCAATGAATTTTAATATTGGATGACAGTCCAGTGAGCTTGTGTTTATGTAACTTCACTTTTTTATCCTGGAGAAAATGAAGAGGTTTTTGTTTTTAAATCCATTGATACATATCTACTCTGTTCAATCATAAATTATATCTTTTCAATGTGTATGTATGGTTCAGTTAATTTAGCTTCTGGAGTGTTTTATATCCCTATGATTTTAAGTCATATATTTGTCTCACGGAATATTTTTTGTAGGAATTACAGTGATAGAAATGTCATTTCTTTTCTGTACTCTTGTCTTCCACAATTTTTCTTTTTTTCTTAATCTAAATTTTACTTTATAGTTTGTATTGCTTTCAGTAAAATTTAGTGCCTTTTGCTGAAATTTAATGTCTACTTAAACTTAAAAGAGCATGAATTTATTGTTCAGATCAAAATAATTTGTCATCCTTTCATTTGTCTCCTAAATGTAGTCATATGTTTACATATTTTCTGATCTTATTTTGCCTTTTTTGTTCTTTGATATCAGTTTGTAACATAAGGAATTTTTAAGTAAAATCAGCCATTTCATATTTTATAATTCTATAAATTAAAATGTTACATTCACTTTTCTCTTATTCTCTCCCATAATTATTTTCTAAGTTGGAGTTCCTTAGTTGATATGTAAACAGTATAGTAGGATTTGAATTTTACATACAGGCTTTATTATATTTGAGCTGATTATTTGTGTGTATTGGGGATTTTTAAGGAATTCCTACTTGACAGAAATATTCTATAAGTAATACCTAGGTTGTTTACTGGATTCACTTTATTTTGTTCCTGGAGAAATCCTGCATATCCTCTGAATTTATTGGTCCCATAAAATAGATGGTACTAAATTGTGCCTTTCACATGTATGTGCAATTATCAAACAACTGTTAATATATGCCTCTTGTTCTACCATTTTGGGTTTCTCACTTGTTTGTTGGTTGGTCAAGGGGCTTTAATTCAGGATGTGGGTACCGTTCCTAAGCTGTGTTTTGTTCAAGGCTATTAGTCTACTGTTATCTGCCAGTTTTACTTCAACTTTTTGGTGGTTAATTGGAGATGAGTCTCATGACTTACCTGCTAAGGCTGTTTTGGATCAGGAAACTTAGATCTCAGGTTCGGTAGTAGCTAGAATTAGAGTTATAAGCCACTGATGCTCAGTGTTTTAGTTGTTTTTCAGATAGCATTTTGAAATTTATCTGGGTTACTAGGGCCAAGGGCTTCCTTTTAAGTTTCCTACCAAAGTTGAGAGTACAGCCCACTATACACAGGTTTTTTTGGTACACTGAAACTAGAGTTTCATTTATGTAATAATGATGGTTTTATCATATTAATTATACTGATAAACATGAGAGTAATTCACATTTTCTAGTATCTACTTCAGTTTATTTCTTCATATTTTTTATTTTTTTACTTTTTTATTAAAGAATTTATTAATGTTGATTTTTACATCATATTTTAAATGACAAGTTTAACAAAGAAGTGTTCAAGAAGGGAATCTCTATTTACAATCACTGGGACTTAGTATTTAGAACTTAATCAGAATTAGGCTGAGGGTTTGTAAGTCAGAAACATATCAATTTGTGAAATAAAACATTATGTCTATAGAGTCATAGGTTTTTATGTTTATATAGTTATGTTTATATTTCCATTAACATGTCCATAGCATTGGGTATGCAGTTATTGAGTCCTCGCTCTTGTAGTCTTTGGATTAATAGCCACATATTAAGGATACCATGCGCCTTTTGTTCCTTAGGTCTTGACTTGTCTCACTCAACATGATTCTCTCTAGATTCATCTAATTCCCTGCGAATGCCATCATTTTATCTTGTCTGTTGGCTATGTAGAATTCCATTGTGTATATATACCACATTTTCTGTATCCAATCATCTGTAGTAGGGCATCTGGATTCTTTCCATTGCCTTGCTATTGTGAATAGTGCAGAGATGAACATAGCTGACCAGGTGTCTTTATAATATCTTGGGTCATGATGTTCAGGATAGATGCCCAGAAGTGGTATGGCGGGATCGTAGGGAAGGTCTATGTTCAGTTCTTTAAGAAACCTCCACACTGCTTTCCAGAGTGGCTGAATTAGTTTACATTCCCACCAGCAGTGTAGTAGGGTTCCTTTTTCTCCACAATCCCGCCAGCAACTGTCATTGTCTGAGTTCAAAATCTTGGCCATTCTTGTTGGGGTAAGGTGGTATCTTAGGGTTGTTTTTATTTGCATTTCCTTTATGACCATAGATGATGAACATTTTCTCATATGCTTTTCTGCTATTTTAATCTCTTCTTCTGATAAGTCTCTCTTTAGTTCCCTTGCCCATTTAGTGAGTAGTTTATTTGGTTTGGGGGGGATTAGCTTCTTGAGTTCCCTGTAGATACTGGATATTAAGCATTTGTCAGATCTATTGTTGGTGAATAGCTTTTCCACGTTGGTTGGCTGTCTCTCTACTTTTTCGACTATGTTTTTATCTGTACAGAAACTTTTCATTTTTAGTTATTCCCGTTTGTTGAATCTCTTTCCAAACTGTTGTGGCCCTAGGATCTGTTCAGAAATTTTTTGCCTGGGCCTATGAGTTCCAGTGTCTCTCCTACTCTAACATTAGATCTTGACTTGTCTCACTCAACATGATTCGCTCTAGATTCATCCACTTCCCTGCAAATGCCATTATTTTATCTTGTCTGTTGGCTATGTAGAATTCCATTGTGTATATATATATATATACAACATTTTCTGTATCCATTCATCTGCAGTAGGGCATCTGGATTGTTTCCATCGCCTGGCTATTGTGAATAGTGCAGAGATGAACATAGCTGAGCAGGTGTCCTTATAATATCTTGGGTTATGATGTTCAAGGTAAATGCCCAGAAGTGGTATGGTCTCTCTCCAATTTGTTGTGACCCTGGGATTCTGTTCATGAATCTTTTGCCTATACCTATGAGTCCCAGTGTCTCTACTACTTTATCATGTAGCAGTTTCACGGTTTCCGGTCTGACATTGAGGTCTTTGATCGACTTTCAGTTAATGCTTGTGCATGGCGAAAGGCTAGAGTCAATTTTTAGTTTTCTGCATGTGGCTGCCCAGTTTTGCCAGCACCAATAATTGAATAGACTGTGTTTGTTCCACTGTATATTTTTGGCTCCTTTGTCAAATACAAGTTGCCTGTAGGTATGTGGTTCTATTTCTGGGTCTTCTATTTTGTTCCACTGATCTTCTGGTCTGTTTTTGTTCCAATACCAAGCGGTTTTTGTTATTATGGCTCTATAGTAGAGTTTGAAGTCTGGTATTGTAATATCACTAGCATTGCTCTTCTTGCCTAGAATTGTTTTGGCTATTCTAGGTCTTGTGTTGTTCCATATGAATCTTTGGATTATATCTTCTTTTTCAGTGAAGAATGTCTTTGGGATTTTGATGGGGATTGCATTGAATTTGTATATCAATTTTGGCAGTATAGCCATTTTCACTATGTTGGTTCTCCCTAGCCATGAGCGTAGGATGTCTTTCTATTTCCTCGTATCCTCTTTAATTTCTTTCGTTAGGCTTTTATAGTTTTCATTGAATAATTCCTTTACATCTTTGGTTAAGTATATTCCTAAGTATTTTCTTCTTTTGGGGACTGTTGTGAATGGGATCATTTTCTTGATTTGGCCTTCTGTTTGTGTATTATTTGTGTACAAGAAGGCTACTGACTTCTGAAGGTTAATTTTGTATCCTCCCACTTTGCTAAAGTGGTTTATTAATTCTAGAAGTTTGGGAGTGGAGTTTGTTGCGTCACTCAAGTAGAGGATCATGTCATCTGCAAATAGGGATAGTTTAATTTCTTCTTTCCCTATATGGATTCCTTTGATGTCCTTTTCTTGCCTTATTGCTCTGGCTAAGGGTTCCAGGACTATACTGAAGAGGAGTGGAGAGAGTAGGCATCCCTGTCCAATTCCTGATTTTAAGGTGAATGGTTCCCGTCTTTAACCATTTAGTATAATACTGGCTGTAGGTTTTTCATATATGGCTTTCACTATTTTGAGGAATGTACCTCTTATTCCTATTTTTTCTAGTGCTTTCAACATGAATGGATGTTGTATTTTGTCAAATGCCTTCTCCGCGTCCAGAGAAATTATCATATGATTCTTATCCTTAGCTCTATTGATGTGATGTATTACATTGATTAATTTGCGAATGTTCAACCAGCTTTCATCTGTGGGATGAAGCCTATTTGATCATAGTGTATGATTTTTTAAACTTGTTTCTGTATTCTGTTGGCTAGTATTTTATTGGGGAGTTTTGCGTCTGTGTTCATTAGAGAGATAGGTCTGTAGTTTTCTTTCTTTGTTGGGTCTTTCACTGGTTTGGGGATGAGAGTAATATTAGCTTCATAAAATGAAGAGTCTATTCTGTTGACTCAAAGAACCAACTTTTTGATTTATCAATTTTGTGTATAGTAGATCTTATTTCAATCTCTGATATTTCTGATTTTATTTTTGTTATTTCTATCCTTCTAGTTGTTTTAGAATTAACTTTTTCTTGCTCCTCTAGGTATTTCAGTTTTTTTAGGTTATTTATATGCTCTTCTTCTGTCTTTTTAATATGTGCTCCAAGTGCAATAAATTTGCTTCTTAGAACTGCCTTTGCTGTGTCCTATAAGTTCCTTTGTGATGTTTCTTGATTGTCATTACATTCATGGAAGTTTTTAATTTCGTTTCTGATCTGATCTGTAACCCAGGAGTTATTCAGAAGTGTGTTGTTCAGCTTCCAAGTAATTGAATGTTTTTTGACTTTGACTGCATTGTTCAGGATTAGTCTGACTCCACTGTAGTCTAATAGAATGCATGGGATTATATCAGTTCTCTTGTATCTGCTTAAGTTTTCTGTTTGAACTATTATATGATCTATTTTGGAGTGTGTTTCATGTGCTGCTGAGAAAAATGTAAAAAGTTTCGCCGTTGGGTGGAAGACTCTGTGTATATCTGTTAAGCCCAGCTGGGCTATGGTGTCGTTTAAGTCGATGGTGTCTTTGCTTAACTTTTGTTGAGTTGACCTGTCATTTGTTGAGAGTGGTGTATTGAGGTCTCCCACAATGATTGCGTTTGAGCCTATCTTGTTCTGTAATTCTAAGAGGGTCTGCTGATGAATTTGTGTGCTCCCATGTTGGGGGACTAAATGTTTATAACTGTAATATTATGGGCATGGATTGTACCCTTTACTAATATATACTGGCCGTCTTTATTTTTATGTACTGATTTTACTGAGAAGTTAATTTTGTTGGAGATTAAGATTGCTACTCTTGCTTTTTTGCATGGTGCATTGGAGTGGAAAATTCGTTTCCATCCTTTCACTTGAAATTTGCTTCTGTCTTTGGCGATGAGGTGGGTCTCCTGGAGGCAACATATGGATGGGTTGTGTTTCTTAATCCAGTCTGCTGCTCTGTGTGTTTTGATTGGATTTTTCAGCCCGTTCACATTTAGGGAAATTATGGAGAAGTGGTCAGTGTCCATTGTCATTATTTATTTTTACTTCTAAGTTTCTTTCTGTCTCTTTTTCCCCCCTTTTTGGTTTAGTGAATTATAGATATTTGCTTTTTGATGGGGATTCTTGATGTTCTACAATTTGTTCTCGATTAATTAATATTTTTTAACGCTGGTTTAGTGTGAACGTATTCATAAAGCTTCTCTTTGGAGTGAAATATTCTTGTTTCTCCCTCAAATGTAAATGCTAGTTTTGCTGGATATATCAGTCTGAGTTGGCAGGTGTTGGTCTTCAGGACATGAATGATGTTTTTCCTACCTTTTCTTGCATTTAGGGTTTGCGTGGAGAGATCTGCTGTAATTCAATTTTTTCCCCATTGTAGTTTAGCTCTTTCTTTGTTTTTGCAGCATTTAAGATCAGTTCCTTGGTATTCGGGTCTGGTGTCTTTACTATGATATGTCTAGATGAGTTCCTTCTAGGATCTTGCCTGTTTGGAGTCCTGAATCCTTCAATAATGTGAGTATTTTCCCTTTTGAGGTTGGGGAAGTTCTCTGCTATGATTTTGGTGAATAAGGGTTGCATTCCTTGGTCCTGAAATTCTGTGCCCTCATCAATACCTATTATACAAAGATTAGACTTCTTTGCTGCATCTTCCTGGTCCTGGAGTTCTCTCTGGTGGATTCTGACTGATTTTTTCAAGGTGGTGATTCTCTGTTGTAGCTCTTTTGTTTTATCTTCCGTTCCTGATGTTCTGTTCTCCATCTCAGTCAATCTGCTGCTTAATGCCTCCGTTTTTGCCTGAAGTGTGGACACTGAGCTGATCACGTCTGCTGAGAGGGCATTGAACTTTTCTTCCACTTCTCTTTCGAATTCGAAGAGTTCCTTGGAAATTTCTTGCTTATGTTTTTGGAAATCAGCCTTAAATTTTGTTAGTCATTTCCAAAATCATCTCCTTGATTTGAGTCATATTTCGTCTCTCTTCAGGTGTCATTTCTTGGGATGGTGACATCTCTCTCGTCCCTTCACTCTTGTTTCCTTTTGGGATTTGCTTGGGACTTTGATTATGTATGTCGAAATTCATCTTGGTGCTTTCTTAGGCATCGAGCATTGTTGTTGTAGGTTTGCTCTGTGGTCGGTAGGTGGCAGTCTTTACTTGGATTGGGACCTGTGGTTCTGGAAATCTGTGTATACCTGTGGTTCTCGGCCAAACTGATTCCTCTGCTGACTATGTCAGAGTTCGCAGTTTTTGCAGGTGTTTTTCCTGTTCCCAGAGGCTGTGTGCCGCTGCACAATTAGCTCTCAGCCCAATCAGTGGCCTCACAGTGGGCCGTGGGATGGGTCTGCGTGCTTCAGTCTCAGCGCACTGGGTGGATGGTTGGTTTTCCAGTGCTGTTTCCAGGGGCAGGCCCTGGCCAAGGGTCTGGAGTTTGGGAGTTTCCAAGAGCTCTCAGCTGGACAAGCTGGTTTCTGCTCTGTTCCCAGGGGCGGGGCCCAGCCAAGGACTTGGGCTCCAAGGGTGGAGCCTCGCCTTTCTGATTCTCAGAAGGGGAGCTTGGCTACTGGTCTGCTCTTCAGTTCCCTGCTGTGTTTCTGCCCCCTTGATCAGAGAGAGTCTGTGACTGTGGGGGGGCCCCTTGGTGCTGTCTTGCTGGGGATTCCCAGCTGGAGGGTGTCTGGCTCAAGATTTGAGTGGGATAGATGCTGGCTCCTAGACTCCCGCACACCCCACTCGCTGTTGGAAGGCAGGGTCTCAGTGCCCCCCACTCTCCAGATCCAGTGGCCTGGGAGAGGAACCTGTTGGGCGGGTGGTAGCAGGGACACCTCTGCCCCCTTTGGTGGGGTGCTGGGTCTTAGCGCCCGCCCGCCTGTTAGTCTCCTATCTATGGCCTGGGAGAGGAACCTATTGGGAGGATAATAGGAGGGACACCTCCGCCCCTTTTGGTGGGGTGCTGCGTTTTAGCGCCCGCCTGCTTGTCATTCTCCAGTCAGAGGCCTGGGGGAGGAGGCTGTTTGGCGAGTGGGGGCTGGGACACCTCCGCCTCCCTTGGTGGGGTGCTGGGTCTTAGCGCTCCTGTCAGTATCCAGGCAATGGCCTGGGGGAGGGTGCTGTTGAGGGAAGGGACAGGATTCTAAATTCCTTGCCCCCCTGCACTTGCTAGTCTTTCTCGGGCAGGGTGGAGGCGTTTGAGTTAAGTTCTATAGCTGGTCACCAGTTCTGCTTCCCCAATGGTTTTGGGGACCCGCTGGCCTCCCGCTGGGCTACTCCTCTGCATTTGGCTGTGAGCTCCGTGGTGTTGGAGATCCCCTGGGATCTCAGCTGCTGCCTGTGTTATATGTCTGGGTTTTGCTGCTTGCTGGTCTGTTCTGGTGCCTGCGTCTGGCTTCTGCCGCTTTTTGGCCTGGTCTATGCTGGTTTCTGCGGCGATCTGGGCTGCCCGGCCCGGCACCCTCTGCCGAGGCTTTCCAGTCTTGGAGCGAGGGGCGAGGGGTGGGGGAGGGGGTCCTCGCTTTTTGAATTCTTTGAGAAAGTTGGATGTAAGCTTTATTTGGATTTGTTTTCTGGTTTGGGTCCTTCTCCATTGCTTCTTGAGTTTGTTGTTGTGGATTTCTTAAGGTAGTTGTTTTCAGGGATTCCCTGGTTCTCTCTTTTTGTGAGAGAGAGCTAGGCAGCATCCCTATTGTCTCGGCACCATCTTCCTTGACTTCTTCATATTTTTAAGTTGACATTCTGGTGCTCTTTTACCTGCGTAGTTAATTATTTTTTAATTTAATTCAACTGTATTAAAATAATAG
The DNA here is from genome assembly GCF_031878675.1 of Megascapheus bottae. NCBI lineage: Eukaryota > Metazoa > Chordata > Mammalia > Rodentia > Geomyidae > Megascapheus > Megascapheus bottae. The sequence goes on along the minus strand of NC_143547.1, from coordinate 99,971,505 downwards.
TTATCATTTAAAGCAGTTGGGGTGGGTTTTTTTCCAGCTTAATTTTGAAACTTACTGTCTTTTCATGTACAAAAGTCTATAAAATTATTAACGCAGATACTGCATCCTACTTATTTCCAAAACTATCAAAGAATTTTTGGTGAAGTCCTATTTTTATCTATAAGATTTCATTTAAAACCAAGTATAGATTTAATTGTTCATCTCTTATTTGCATTGCTTAATATTTTTTCTTTTGTCTAAATGATCTGGCATTTCAGCTGCTTCTGTAACATGGCTATTGAGAATAGTGATATAGTGAACATGTGTGTGCAAGTACATCTTCTGTAACTTATCTTACAATCTTTTGGGCAAATAGTGTTACTATTGCTGAGTTAAATGAAGTTCTACTTTTAGTTTGCATGTTTTTTTCAGAATCTCTATATGTTTTCCATAGTGGTTGTAGTGATTGAAATTCTCATTATCGATGTATCAATCTATTAGGTACTCTACTCTTCTTGCCAGTGATTGTTGCTAGGATATTTCTGATTTGCCTGGAGGGATTTAATATAGGTATATATCTATATGCTTATTAATGCTTATCTTAAAGTAAGAATGAATAATGCAATCATGAAGAAGAGAGAAAACAGGGTTAAAGATGTTCCATGGGGTATTATGGTCTGTCCTATTGAATTTGTGAATGTCAACAGTTGAAAATGAAATAAAGCAACAATATCAGCATGGTAAAAGTCAAAATTTGCCATTGCAAGAAGCTATACTATAGAGTATCATTATTTACCTTTGAGATTGTGTGTCTTGTTGATGAGGAGCACTTAGACACTACAATTGATTGGCATCATCAGAAAATACTACAAGACATATCAATTACATAGGAGTATGAACTTAAGGAGAGTATTGGGTTGATACACTCTGGTCTCTGTATTGCTTTGTGCTTGTCATGATGTAAGCAGCTTCTTCCAACATACAGCACCTTGCCATAGGCTACAAAATACTTTTCTTTGGTGTCACCATACCATATTATTCCCCAAATGAATACAAAAGACATTCTGGTAACCATACATTTTCAACATGATTTTATGTGGCCTCTAGTCCAGTTTCCTCTAGTCCTAGTCTCTTATTTATTATAAACTATCCTAGCTACATTGCCTTGTTTTTGAAAATGCTACATTAATTTTTTTTATCACAGAGGCACTGTCCTTGTTGTCTTTGTACTGATATCATTCAGAGCTTTGAACTTTGCACAACAATGCACTTCATTATGCTATTTTGTCTTAGTTCACATGCCCTGGTTTAGTAAAAGCTTTTCAAGTCACCTGATATAAAATATCTACAGGTTTATGGCCATACATCCAGTTCAGATTTTTTCACAAAACTTTTTTCCTTATTTATTTAGTTATGAATTTGCACCTTTCACTCTATTGGAATATAAGAAGCATAAGAGCAAGAACTTTAAAGATTTTGCTTAATTATATCTTGCAGTTTGCATAGGTATCTTTCCAGTATCATTTGAGATGTTTGAGAATAATTTGTTCCATCAGTTCTTGTTATTTTCAAATGAAGCATTAAGCCAGAAATATAAAATAAATACTCAATTGTATATCAAATAACATTTGAATTTGAGAAAATCTCTTGGACTCAAAGATGATAACTGATTGTAGAATGGCACGGCAAGCACTGTGATTTTTTTCCAGTCCTGGGGCTTGAACTCAATGTCTGGGCACTGTCCTTGGACTGTCTCAGGCTAGCACTCTACCATTTGAGCCACAGCAGCACTTCGGGCTTTTGATGAGTGTGTGTTAGCAAGTAATTGAGCCCAGGGCTTTGTGAATGTTAGGCACGCACCCTACCACTAGGTCATGTTCTGGCCCAGTTCTGTGAATTTTACTCAATCTCAAATAAAATATTTGCCCTACATTAGTTAGTAACACAGAGGTACAGTTCATAGTTAAATTTCCACACATGCTTATAACACATTCCAATCATTCTCATCCCATCTATTACTATTCCTGCTCCCTTTGCCCCTCAAACTTTAATTTGTGCAGACATTAAAATGTGGCAATAATTATGAAATGACAATGGATTGGGAGGGGTATGGTCAAGGATGTCTGTTTATAGCTAAAGTTAAAATTAAAGATGATTACTAGCTTTCATTTAAATTCTGAAATTCCTGGAAGCTAATAGCTCTATGTTTGCTTGTTGAGCTCATCTACCCGTTTATCTGTCTGTCTCTCTGTCTGTCTGTCTGTCTATCTGTCTATCTGTCTGTCTTTCTACACATCTAATCATTGAGCCTGGAACTTTTATTGCATCAAAATGTCTTGTATGTAGAATTCACTTAAATGGCACTACAGAAAAAACAAATGAGTGACTTAAGTTACATCTTAAAAATAGCTATAAAGCAGAAAGTGCTATCCCATACTGGGAAGGTAAAGCAAGTATCTGTGAATAATACAAGCTGAATGCAGTAGGAAAGTGTGGAGGCAAGAAAAGTTTTTTTAAACACTGTAAGTAGAATTTAAAAATGGATAGGAAAGCAGGGTTGCAAATAAGGATCAGAAATCTGACAGTGTAGCTCAAAGGGAAAATGTATATGAATTTTCATTTGTAAGCTACACAGTTCAATGTAAACTATTAATGATGCCTGCCCTTTTAGGTGGCTAATTCACTTTCTTGGGTCTTAAAGGATAGATACTGTACTGTACATGATTTGCAAGGGAGCCTTGGGATTTGAAAAGTTACTAATCAGCAGTTCTTGCAAATCTTCTCACAGTATGTTCTCCTGAAGGCCATCATTGTAGGGGAGTGGGTAGGATGTGTCCCTAATTTTGATACAAAGAAGGCTCATGTGTATCAAACTTAGGAGATGTAGGGAAGGATGAACAGCTCCCTTCCCCAGATGTGGTTCTGAACCTCCACATTTCATTGGCTAAGCCTGTAGTCACTTGACTCACTGTAAGGACAGGGGAGAAGGCACTTCTGCTGTTGTTCCTGGGAACTGGTGAAGAAGCCATGATGACTCTGAAGGTGAAGGATGCACGCCAGCTGTGTCCATGAATTCTTGTGAGATTTTTGGTTTTATGAAGGATCCAGGTGTCCCTTTTTAGGAGGTGAGTGAGTGCCCTGGTGAAGAGAACACTGATTCTCCTGAGAGGATTGCTTGTCTTCTCAGAACTGTTTGTCTTTGATCAGACTGAGACACTCTTCTGCGGGGCTCTAGCAGTCAAAGCTGTATGTAGAAGAGTTCAACTTTATGTGGGAAGTTCAACTTGGTAAGCATTACTCATGTTTGTTTTCTTTAAATTTTGTTTTCTACAGAATAGATGTTTTGGCAGTTGCTTGTGGCTCATGCCTGTAATCCTAGCTGTTCAGGAGGCTGAGATCTGAGGATTACAATTCAAAGTCAGCCCAGGCACAAAAGTTCTGGAAACTGTTATCTCCAATGAACCAGCAGAAAATTGAAAGTGGCACTGTGGCTCAAGTGGTAGAGCACTGGCTTTTAGCTGAAGAGCTCAGGACCAGTGTGTAGGCCCAGAGTGTAAACCCCATGACTAACAAAAAAAAAAAAAGGAAAAGTAGTAATAATAGAAGTCTTATTTGCTCTGCTATTTTTTTTTACCATACGCTTGTTTAAGTTTCTTTTTGTTTCCTAAGTTCTTACTTATCCTTCAAAATGGAGGTCTGAAGAGGAGGCCACACCCACTTCCTTCAAACGTGTTTACAATAGCCATGTTTTTCATTGCTCCTTTTGTTTGAAACTGAAGCTGTGGATAGACTTGTGTTTAGAGGGTCAATAGATATAATTTCTAAATTTGAAGTTTTTTGTTGGTGTGGCAATGTGTGCATGTAAATTACACTACAGTGTGAGGCCATAAATAGGAGGGCCCTCATTTCAATACCAGCCTTGAGTCTTTAGTAAACCACTCTTGGAACAAAGGGATATATGTATATATTTGTATATTTATGTGAAATAAATGCCTGAGTGCTCTCCTTAGGCTTTCTCAAGGATAGAGCTCTGCCACTTGTGCCATAGCATCATTTCCAGCTTTTTTCTATGTATGTGCTACAGAGGAATTGTTCCGTGGTCTTCATGCATGCTATGCAATACTCTACCACTAGGCCAAACTCCCGGCCCTTGTGATTCACTTTTGTGTCATGTGACATAGTGTTAGCTTAAATGGTAAAGCATCTGTGGAATTGGCTTTTACACCTTTAACTCTTATGTTCTTGGGAGGTGAATATCCTGAGGGAACGATTCATCGTTCTTTAGTTCTTTTGGGAATTATGAGCAAGAATTTTACAAGAACCAACCCAGTTAGTAAGTACTGTAGTTAACATGGCACAGAATTTTTTTCCCCAGATACATTGAGTGGATCAGAATTTGACGTGAGCCTAGAATTCGGTTCAGTCATCATACCCTGTTGCAAATCATATGGATTTCTTATGTATCTAATTTTGTTTCCATGATATTAGTTAAATATAGTTTATTTATTGGTGGGATAGCATTATGCATATAATCACTAATAATAAGGTATAGATACACTTGCCATGGACATGGGTATCTTAATCCCAGGCTGTATTGGGAAACACTAGAGAAAAGTAGCTAAATGCACAAAATGGTCTAAATATATAGCTCTTGACATAGAGTAGTTCCCTAGAAAATGAAGTGTGGTTGTTTGTACATCCAAACTGGAGTTTTGGAGTTAAAACACTGCCAAAAACTATAGTTCAATGTCACAGAAAACAGAATTTGAATTGACAATGATATTATATACATTTGTATATATAAGGTATATTTAAGGTAATTATAACAACTTAAGTTACTTTTATTAATATATCCTATATATCAAATATGTTTAAGAATATAAGAAGATGGTAGGGGATGTATTTAACATTCCGTTGAGTATGGTATGAAAACTATGGAGTTGTAAAATAGGTAACATAAACATCATAAAGTGAAAAACTGACAATTTTTACATATTTGACTCACTTGAATTTCTAAGATAATAAGATGTTCTTGCTAAGGATAATTTTTTGTCTTTTCATTATAATTCAACAGTATACAACATAGGTAACATATGGTTTATTATGCTTCATTATTAATTTTTTTTATGTTTTCTTCATTCCAGAGTTTTTACCCTTGTACAGAAGGATTAGCTCTCATCATCTTAAAACTTGTGGAGCAGATACATGGTATTTATCTATTATCAATTTTTGTCTTTTTGCATTATTTTTTCTAATTATGTAGAGATGGCAAATATAAATTTTTGAGCAATTTCTTTGTTAGCAATTTGTAATTGTATTGATTTATAATCGTAGAATTGCTCCTAATATTTTTTCTTTTTGAAACATATTTGGCTTCTGTGGTTTAATATGTGAATACTTGTGTAAATTTACAAAGAATATTAAATGAAATTTTATTCATGTCACAAAGATTACATAAATATAAATATCATTTCTTCTGCTTTTTCCTCTTCTGTTTTATTTAGGCTTCCCTAATCAATTTTTTATTCAGTTGATGTTTCCTTACACTTCAGTGTAATGTAATTCATTTTACTAATTTTTATTGAGATCTGTTCTCCCAGTCATGACTTCTAATGTTCTTTTTATTTCTAAAATTATTTTTGCCTTTCAGTTCTTTTGTATATGTAGTCATATGGTTTCACTTTTTTCAATTTGTGGTTTTTCTTTATTGGTTTTAGATGTAAGGTTGTTATTTAGGAGATTTGAAAAATACAATCAAGGGTCTGGGAATCTGGCTTAGCAGTAGAGTGTTTGCCTAGCATGCATGAAGTACTGGTTTCAATAACTCAGTATCACATACTCAGAAAAGGCCTAAGTTGTACTGTGGCTCAGCAAAAGAAGCTCACATACAGTGCCTAAGGTCTAAGACTAGGAAAAAATACAATGAAGTGTTTGTTTTATGTAACTTTAGCATGATAATCACACTGTTCTGTTTTATTATTTTTTCATGGTTGTTTTTGTAAATGGAGGTCTTCATTTAATAATAACTATATTTAATGTATTTTTAGTTTTTTTAGATTAAATTGGTTATGTTTTTTTAGTTGCTCATTTCTGTGATACGTGAGTATTTTATGGATTCACACTTCACAGAGACTTCCATATGTAAGCTTTTTACTCTATTCATTGTGCTTTTGCTCGGGGAAAAATACTGAGATTCATCTGATATTCCTTTTCCTAATTTTAACATTTACCTAACAATTGCTAGTATGTGCTTTTTTTCACATCTATTATTTCGTTGTAATGTATAGAGGGGTTAAAGTTATATTCGCCGGATAGTAGGTGCATTACTTCTCACACATTGATACCCCTTCTTATGTTTTTGTTCCCATTTCCTACCCCCACCTCCTCCCAATCATCTTGTTTTCCCCCCTTCCCTTTCCTATTTCAAATAAACCAATAAACATATATACAATATGCCAGGTAACAACCCTACCTCACCCACTTATGCCTTTGGGCAGTATTCAGGGATTTGGCATTGCTAGACAGGATATAAGAGCCTTAAGCCAGGTTTACTGACTATTTTGCTCTGTTTTTTTTTTTTTTTTTTTTTTTTTTTTTTGCCAGTACTGGGCTTGAGCTCAGGGCCTGAGCACTATCCTTGAACTTTTCTCAAGGCTAGAGCTCTACCACTTGAGCCTCAGCACCACTTCCAGCTTATTTTTATGTATGTGGTAGCGAGGAATCAAACCCAGGTCTTCGTGCATGCTAGGCAAACACTCTAACCACTAGGCTAAACTCCTGGCCCCTGCTCTGTTTATTTTTTAAATAGTTTCTTTTGTGTCTATGGAACAAAGTTACTCCTATATGTATTTTCTACCATATATGATTTGACTTCACAAAATCATAACACACAGTTTTATTTTAAGTTTTGATGGAATTTTCTGAATGCATTACCAGTAATTTCTTTTTTTTTTTGCCATTTCTGGGGCTTGAACTCAGGGCATGTGTCTGTCCTTAGATTTTCTCAAGGCCTAAGTTTCATGCCATGCACCAACTAAATGATTTACTGTGTTGCATGAGGTTTAAAGTCTTTTTTTCAAGCATCTCTCTTCTAATTTATCTAAAAAGTTTTGCTTAAATATATTTTTAGATATTTTCTTTGATGTGTTTACATTAAGCCATTGATTTTCTCTTGTTTCTAATTTTCTATAACATTCTAAAAATTGTACAAGGGCATTTACTAGGATTTAATATCCTTTAATCATGTTTAACTCCTCTATTAATATTTACATTCCCTTATTTCTTTAATGCTTTAATGTATTTTCATAATTCTTTGTTCATTTAGTTTGCAAATTTTTTCAGTCTTGACCTTAATTTCTTAAATATTTCCAGTTTGTTGCCTATTTTTTTTTCTTGCTTTTTTTTGTGTGTGTGGTTCATTGAGCTGGAACTAGGCCTGAGCATTGTCTCTGAGCTCTTCAGCTCAAAGCTACTACCCTACCATTGAGCCAAGACCCACTTCCCATTTTCTAGAGGTTAAGTGGAGATGAGTCTCAGGTCCTTTTATGCCCTGGATGGCTTTGAACCTTGATCCTCCGATCTCAGCCTCCTGAGTTACTAGGGTTACAGGCATGAGCCACTGCACCTGGCTATTTGTTGCCTATTCGTATTATCTCCAAATAATTTCTTGTAATGATTTTCAAATTTCAGTTCTTACATTAAGGTCCTGTATTTATTTTGTACAGGATGATGGACAGGATTTAATTTCAGTGCTTTTTAACTGTGGATATGCAATATTTTTAGCAAGAGTTGTAGAAGCAGCTATATTTTGTTCCATGTATAATTGTAGGGGATTTTGATGGGTACTATGTCAGTGGTTTGATTTGGAGACTACAGAGATTTTCACCATATTGATGATGCTGATAACTACACATTTAAAGGGTTTCCATCTTCTAATGTCTGTATCATTTTGTTTTTTTCCTGTTGTCAGCTGTGATATAGAGATCTTTTTTTTACCTCCAGTTAAGTTTATTCCTATGTGTTGCATATTTTGAAAACATTGTTAATAGGATTATTTTCTAGCTTTCATATTCAGTCTGCTGGTTTTCCATGTACGTAAATATATAGAATTATATATGTTATTTCATGATCTTGATACTCTCAAAAATATGTAGTTGATAAATGGACATTTTATTGTCATCTTTTGGGAATTTTATATGTGGGATCTTCTCATTTGCAAATAGGGATAGTGTGACATTTTAAAATCTTACTTGTATCTCTTTTAAATTTTTTTCCTTCATTATCTGGATAAGAATTTAATCTCTTTATAGAGAAGTGGTAGAGTGTGAATATTTTGGCCCATTCCCTACTTCAGAAAACCTATTTCATGTTTTCCCTATGTAGTATGACATTGGTTATGTTTATCTAATATTATTCATATAATGTTGATGTACTCCTGGTACTTTTTTCAGAACATTTATCATGAAGAGATGTTAAATTTATTCACATGTTTTCTATGTTTATTAACAGAATCATGAATTTCTGTCCTTCATTCTGTTTATGAGCTTTGTTGTGCTTATAGTTTGGTAGTTGAACCATCTTTGCATACCTTTTACAAAATTGAATTGATCTAGCACCTTATGTTGTAATAATGTGTTGAATTCAGTTTTCATGTATTTAATTGAAAATTTATGTGTCTACATTTAGAAGGAAAATTAGTGTCTTAATTCTATTTTATTTTGTGTGCTTATCCACTTTCGTTAGCAGGATAACAACCGGGTTATAGAATGAAATCATTGTGTGGATTTCCTTTTTATTTCGTTAAACACTTTAAAAACCACTGATGTTTGTTCTCTGTAGTTGGTAGAAGGGCAGTATAAATCAGTCTGGTACTGAGCTTTATGTTTTAGAAAACAATTTTATTTTAATCATGTCGTCTAGATTCAATTTTGTAGATTATATCCATATAAAATTACTTGTTTTGTAGAAAGATCTCAGGGATGTAAACAGAATTTGTTTTTGTCTAATATTTTTTGCCATCTTTCATATCACTTTAAAATATTATGCTATTTAAGCCACTCAAAACTTTTTTGTTGGTGCTTGTATGAATTCCTTTGTTAGTTATGAATATCAAGTAAGGACCTTTTGCTTGTTAGACAAGCTTACCACTAAATAATCACTGGAATTAAAAACCTGACTAGAAGCAAGTTCTTCCTAATTTTGTTCTCTTGCAAAGTAGCTAGGATGATAGGAGTATACCATCATAGTCATCTTCTTTCTTTGAATGACTCTCAGAAACTACTTGTAAGGCCATCCTTTAATCCTAATAGTCCCATTCATCTTCCTGAGAATGTAGGATTATTGGAGTGAGCAGATGTGCTGATTTTGCTGGGTTATTTTTAAGGGTAATCCCCTATTCCTGCTCTATATGTCCAGATCTGTGTTTTGATACAGTTGGAGTTTTGGATGTTTCCATTGTATCTAATTTAAAATCATGTCTTGTTGAAAAAATTTTATTTGCTGGACATGAAACAGTTTTTCTTTGTGTCTCCTGACTAATTTTAGCCTGGATTTTGATGGGATAAATTTGAGCATAGCTACTTCTACTTGCTTCCAACTTCCATTTTACTTATTCTTTCTGCATCTTTTCACTTTAAGTGTATGTTTGTCTTTGGCCTTTAGGTGCATATCTTATAAGCAGAATTTGATGACTCATTTTTTAATCAAATCAGGAGTCTGCCTTTGGATTGGAGAAATGATAAGAGAAATGTTCAGATTTACTATTCAAATATCTAGTATTCCCTCTTATTTTTATTTTCTGGTTTTCAAAATACTATTCTTAGGGCCGGGAAGTTGGCCTAGTGGTAGAGTGCTTGCCTAGCATGCACAAAGTCCCTGGTTCAATTCCTCGATACCACATCATAGAAAAAAGTCAGAAGTGGTGCTGTAGCTCAAGTGGTAGAGCTCTAGCTTTGAGAAAGCTCAAGGACAGTGCTCAGCTCCCAAGTTCAAGGCCCAAGATTAGCAAAAATAAAATAAAATACTGCTCTTACTTAAATTTGATTATATACTTTTAAACCATATATATATATATATGTATATACTTTCCAGTTTGTTAATTGTTGTGCTTATCTTCTTCTGTTTGTGGACTATTGAATGTAATATTTGTTAGTGCTAGCTTAGGGGAAAATAGTATTTTTAAATATCTGGTTTTTCTTTTGATATATTTTTATTCTCTCATTTACTTAGGAAAAATACTTTTCCTGGTTAATTTAATATCAATTGGTACTTTATTTCTTCCAAGTAGGAGAAATGTGTGTTTATTTGGATCTAGAAGCTGTATATACAACTTGGTGCTTCTATTCTGTATATTTTATGTTCTAATGATATAATATTATGTGAGTAGTTTTCTTTTCTAATCTTCTCTATTTGGAGTTGTAAAACTTCCAGTACCTGGAAGGACCTAATTTTACTCAAGATTTAGGAAATTTTCTCCTCTTGGTTATCTGAGTAAAATACATTGGACTTGTTATCTTTCTATGCTCATAATTTGTATCTGTGTTTTTTTTCTGCAGTGGTTTCCTTGAAGTCTTGCATGTTTCAATTAGTATCATTTTGTTAATATATTTTTATTTTTAACCAAATTTTATTTCATTTACCTGTAGTAAAACTTTTGACATTTAGCAACTAATTTGATCCAGTCTAGTAGTAGTTTTTCAGCAGAGTTTGCTTGATTTGTTGAATTTCTCATTTCCAATATTCATTTAAAATTTTTGTATTTTATCCAAATCGTGCATTGTCTAGATGATTTCATTTAATGATTGTTTATATTAATTCAAATGTCATTCAGTGCCAAGTGTCAGTGGCTCAGGAGGCTAACTTCTGAGGATCTAGATATCCTGTGTTAGCCAAGGTAGACAAATTTGAGAGACTTGATCTAAAATTAACCAGCAAAAACTGGAAGCAGAGCTTTGGGCTCAAGTGGCAGAACATTATCCTTTAGCAAAAATACTAAGAAAATACATGGGGTCCTGAGTTTAATTCGCAAAAAGACATAGGTATCATTTGGCATTTTTTATTTTGTGCTCTTTTAATTCTCACATATGTTAATAACTTTCACTTTTACTTTACTCATCTTTTTTGCTCTCATTTTGAATCATTGTACTCTCTGAGAGTTCATTTGCTTCAGTGTCTTTTATTTTGGAAATCTGACTTTTACCATTATTGCTCTGCTTTCTTTATGTTTCTTAGGTTCTATCTTGAAGTTTGATATTATAAGCATATAAATTCTTTCAGTTGAAATAGTCTCAATGCCGTTCTCATACAGTTTTTCATCACAGAATGTTGTCAGAGCTGAGCAAGAACAAAATCACTAATTAAAACCATAACCAGGGGGATTGAGTCATGCATGATTCAATTGGTGTAACATCTGCCATGTAAAAAAGTTATTAGTAAAAAGTTATTAGTAATCGCCCCCAAAACAAAAGTAAAAGATCAACAAATACACAGCCATATATTAATTTGAGGAAGAGTTAGAACTATATTCTATTACACTTAGAAATTTGTATGCGAAAGTAAGTACGGTTCTGATGGCTTATGCTAGAAATATAAAATGGTATTAGTGCTATAGAAGGAATTTTGGTGAAGTATGTAGATAAATAGGGAATTTGGGAAAGAAATCAGTACAAAAGTAGATTCTGATTAATATGCAATATATATATGTGTGTGTATGTGTGTGTATATATATATATATATATGAAATATGAGACAAACAACTTGATATGATTAATACAGGAAAAAAACCCTGACTAGCAGGAAAGTTAACAAGTTTTGTTTGGAATGTGATAACTGCATGAAAGGAATGACTCACAAGGTGAATGATGAAGAATATGATGGAAATAATTTGCATAGAAGAAATGTGAGGGGCCGGGATTTTGGCCTAGTGGTAGAATGCTTGCCTAGCATGCACGAAGACCCGGGTTCAATTCCTCGGTACCACATATGTAGCAAAAAGCCAGAAGTGGTGCTGTGGCTCAAGTGGTAGAGCCCTACCCTTGAGAAAATCCAGGGACAGTGCTCAGGCCCTGAGCCCAAGCCCCGGACTGGCAAAAAAAAAAGAAATGTGAGGAAATATGGAAATTGTTTCAGCAGGGGAAGTTAGCAGGCAAGACTGTTATTCTAAATATGCTGCCTCCTATTCTGTACTTGACCTTCTTCTTGGGAGTTTCAGGTGGTAGTTTCTGTATTAATATTTGCCATTTTCTGCCTAGCCTGCTATGATGCTTCCCTATGTAGTTTGTCCAGCCCTCTGGATATTTATTAGTTCATATGGTCAGATGCATATGACCATAGCACTTTTGTGTTTATTAGGGACCTTTATAACATGGAGTAGCTTCTCCTTTCATTTTTATGAAGTCCCCTTCTTACGCTGATATCTCATGATCATTATTATTGTTATTTTAGGTGTAGATGCTACATATGAGTGAAAACATGACATTTGCCTTTCTTTAACTCTTTCCACTCTTCCTTTCTTTTTTCTTTCTTTTTTGTTGCCATATTGAAAATTAAAACAGGGTCATGTCACTGTCTATTTCTCTTCTCTTTTTCTTGCATCTGGAGCTTTAACATTTGAGCTGGACCTCAATTTCAGCATTGTTGCTAGATAGTTGGATGCATGCACTCTTAAACTTTTGTGCCATGCAAGCTTTGAAATGTAATCCTCAGATCTTAGATTCCTTAAGTAGCTAGGATTACAGTCATGAGTTACCAGTGCTACTTATAGTTCGCATTTTTAGTACAGCTTGCTGCATGTATTGTGAAGATATCCCAGATGCATTTGTTTTACATCCAATGACATAATTTTCGAAATTCTTATGACTGAATAATATGTCATTACATAAATCTATTAAATATTATTAATCAGTTTGTTAGTTTGTAGGAAAATAAGCTGATTCCACAGCTTTCTTTTCTTTACTTTCTTTTTTTTTGTGGGTCATGTGGTTTGAACATGGCCTGAGTGCTATCATTGAGCACTTTTGCTCAAGGCTACCACCCTACCTTGAGCCAAGTCCCACTTCCTGTTTTGGAGATAAGAGTCTCAGGTCCTTTTGTGCCTGGGCTGACTTTGAACCTTGATCCTCAGATATCAGCCTCCTGAGTAGAAGTTATTAACACAATATGTCAGCAAATCATTTGTTATAGTGGTGTATTCTTGTCATCATAGCTATATTAGAGGTTGTGACAGGGAGAATATCATTTCCAGGATGTCCTGTACAAAAAAAATATTCGGTGATGAGGCATTGCAAGTTTAGACAGGAGAATTAGGGTTTATTCCTAACCGATCAAAAAGTAAGATCCTATCTCAAAAATATCCTTTCAAAATAGGTCTTATGTCATAGTTTAGTGGTAAGCATGAATCTTGAATTCAAACAACAGTACTTCAAAAAAATAAGAACTGGGGCCTGGAGTTTGGCCTTCTGATAGAGTGCTTGCCTAGCATGCACTAACCTTGAGGCCAGTCCAATGATAGTGCTCAGGCCCTGAGTTCAGTCCCAAGGACTGGCAAAAAAATCACATATTTGTTAATATAAAATTATCAGTATAATTAATTATTAAGAATATTCAAACAAAATATAGTGAAGTGAAACTTTACATACAATAGGATATGATACAAACAAAAATGAAAATGAAATGCTAGTGTGCAGGAAACTTGAACCTCTTGATTATTTCCAGTAACATGTATGTATATTAGCTACTGTAAAAAATGGTTTGATAATTTCTCAATATGGAAATATAGAACTCACAGTTAATTAAGCAGTTTTATTTTGTGGTTGGTTCCTAAAACTAATGATAACACATCGAACCTCCAAGAGCAATGTATGTTTGCAAATGTTGCTAGCAGGATTATTCATTATGGCACAAAATAAATAATAGGTCTCTTATCAATAGCTGAATAAACAAAGACTAATGATACCTAGTCTATCAGTGAAAATAATAATTTAACTAATAAGGGACTTAAATAAGTCTCTATTGTCATAAAAATAAATAGTAAAGAATAATGTTTATATATTGATGACCCTTCTTTAAAACCATTTTAATTGAAAGAAACCATTCACAAAAATCCATATATTGGGCTGGGAATGTCTCTTTGTGATAGAATGCTTGCCTAGCATGTGCAAAGCCATGGATTCAATTCCTACCACATACAAAGAAAAAGACAAGGGGTGTTCTAGCTCAAGTGGCAGAGCAATAGCCTTGAACAGTAGTGCTCAAGGACAGTGACTAGACCATGAGTTCAAGCCAAAAGACTGGCAAAAAACCCCTATAAATTGGAAAGCATTGTATCTGAAATGACCATAATAACCAATCCAATATAGTTGATTAATAAAGATTGATATTTTTTGCATGTTAATTCCATCAAAAGCCAGTGTTTGGAGGGTTTACTCCTCATGTCTGGATGTTGCTTTGTGACATGATGAAATCATCAGAAAGTGGAACATCATGGGGACTCCTGGCACACACAAATATAGGGAAATCCCAACCACCCTCTCTGGTTCAAGACAAGGATATGTTTAATTATGTGTGTTCCATAATAATATTCCATCTTCTACTTTTTTCACTTAAGACTGAATTTTATTACAGCCCTTATGCAGAACATAGAAAAAAATTTCTCTTTACAACTCAGAAATGCCAAGTAAGAAATGCTCCAGTGTAATCAAGCGCTACCCTCAAAGTCATCTGTCCAAGTAAACTCTACCTTCATGAGCAATTTCACGTGTTTTATGGTTCAGCAATATTTGTGTCCCAATGCCAATGCTTAGACATTAATCAGTAAAAATATGCTGCACAACTGAATTTAAAATGGGAAAGAACCCCAGTACTGCTCTTATAGAGCAATTCATAAGGCCTTGGCATAATTTTTATAAATCGTTTTTATACATCATTTTGAGGCTACAGGATAAAACATTCCCATAATGCCTTTCCTTTCCATGACTCTATTAACCAAACCAATAACACCTTTTCTGAAGGATAGGCATTCGGGGAAAAACAAACTTCTAAGACACATAAACACAATCATGACTCAGGTTTCCTGTAGTTAAACCCACTAAAAGTATGCACGTATACATAAAAGTAATCAACCCTCAGTAGATTTTGAGCATCTTTCTTAAATGACAACACACCCTGAGTATGAGAACACATCAAAGAACTATTCAGATGCTCCAAGGGCTCCCAGCTCCACTCGGCCTCATTGGGACTCTGGTGCCCCCAAAACCCCAGGGCTCTATACAAGTGCTGAGATCACCTCCCTCCTATAGGAATGTCATCATGAACTTAACTGAAAAACAAATCTCTTTAGAGAGATCACTGTAACATATGAGCAAACTTACAATACTACCTTTGTCTTTCCAGATGGTCCAACTTAAAGAAAATCTTTCTGAAATAAGATCAGCACAACTTTGCTTGCTGATTAGAGATAAGAAATTATATGTGACATTTTCTGTAACATCCAGTCTCTTTATTCAGGTTTGGACAGTTCTCAGTTACAAAAAAGTTGAACGAACAGGACCATCATCTACTTTTATTAGCAAAATGGAGTGAGTGCAATCATCATGACTTTGAAGCTCCACAATAATCACTAGATAACAACCCTATTTATATAAATAATATGTCTGTAGTACTTTGCTGTAGTAATGTTAAGCTGACCAATTAAACTTAGGGTAATGATGAAATTGAAAATTAGATTCACTGTTAATTCATAGGTTTAGAGTGAGAAATTTCCAGAATTAAGTGGTCCTCATTAAAATAGTATATACAAATTAATACCTTCAAATAAGGTACATAGTCCATGTTTTTATTGTATTTTACTGCTTTAGGTAGAGGAGAAGAATCTAGGCTGTTCTTCACTACCATTGAAATTGGAGGAAGGTACAAGGCTTTCTTTAGTTGAAGGAAGGTGAAATTACATTCCAAGATAAAGTGATAAAATGCTTCATTTTTTGTATATTTTTAAACAATTTTTGTTGTGATTAATAGAAGGGTTACATTATATTCACCAGATAGAGGGTGCATAACTTCACAAACATTGATACCCTTTCTCAAGACATGGTCATGGTCCCCATTTCCCTCCCACCCTTCCCCTGCTTACCTTGATTTCCCCCCCTTTCCTATCCAATTTCAAATAACCAAATAAGCACATATAAAATATATCAGATAACAAGGTGAAATATTATAACAATATGAGATAACCAAGTAATAGCAAAAGACATGAGAGATAACATTGTACATTAAGGACAACAATCACTCATTATATGGCTTTTGTTTCCTTATCCTGGAGGTCCTTACATTTAGTGTCATGCTATTTGGCCTAATGTCTCTAGAAATGCTCGACATCTCGGGTCATAAAAGAAATGCAAATCAAAACAACTCTTAAGATTCCATCTCGCTCCCGTTAGAATGGCCAGGATCAAGAAAACTAACAACAGATGGTGGCAGTGATGTGGCCAGGAGGGATCACTACTACACTGTTGGTGGGAGTGCAAACTCATTCAATTACTCAAAATACTAAACATAGAGCTCCCCTATGACCCAGTAATTTCCACTACTTGGCATTTACGTAATTGTCCAGAAACAAGGACATACTAAATCCACTAGCACAATGATGTTCATTGCAGCACAATTTACCATAGCAAAGAATATGGAACCGACCCAGATGCCCCTCAGTTGATGAGTGGACCAACAGGATGTGGTATTTATACACAATGGAATTCTATGCTGCTGTCAGAAAGAAGTACATCGCCCCATTTGTAAGGAAATGGAAAGACTTAGAAAAAGTCATATTAAGTGAAGTAAGCCAGACTCAAAGCTACATAGGCCTAATAGTCTCCCTCATTTGTCATAATCAGTAGAAACCTTAGGCTCTCCTAGAAGAGATTTACAATAGAACAAAATGCTTCATTTTTAAAATGTGTTGTCCTATCATTTCTGTACCCCCTCTGCCTAACCAAAGACAGATACATTAACAAGAAAGATAAAAAGGAAAAGAAAACAAAAACAACAAGGAAAACATGTTTCCATTTCCTGGAGTTCATTTTGATAAATACTGTATTATGTTATATGATTAGATGCACATAGATTTTGTTCCTTTGTGTTCCTGTCCTATAAAATAACTGCTTTTGGTTTCTCTGTGAATGCCTATAGATTTTTGTCCCAGTGTCGTTGTTTTTTACTATCCCATAAATTTATTGGTAGATTAATAGGCACATTCTAGTTACCATAAGTGAAGGATATCATGTAAATTATGTATCTTGGTGGATTGTACAATATGTGTGTAGAGATGGGTGGGAAAACCTGGGAAAGAACAGAAGAGATGACGTTCAAAAAATGTTCTTATCTGCTTTATATAATTGAAACCACAGTGCATTAAAAGTAGTGATAAAATGCCACCCAATTGAGAGGAAATATAGCAATAGCATACAAAAAACTCCTCCAAGGTTAGGAGGAGATTTTATTTGTCTGTAAGTGTACCTAAAGATCTATATCAAGGGTTGGTTTTCAGATTAATTGGTGACATTTTTTTCCTGAGTGAATGGACTTCTTACTAACCTGTTGCAAATGATTTCACTGTTATCTGTAGAAAAAGGTTGATGTTCAATAAAATTTACTATGGTATTCCTTCATATATTTTACAAGGAATCTGTAATGTTAGAATTTTCCTCTTATTTTTTGGAAATAGGACAAATATCAAGTTATTGTAGACATTTCAAATCATGATGAGACTTTGTCTCCTTTCATCTTTTCTCCCAGCCTTTGGCATATGGAAGTCTTTGTTGCTAGTGAATATATATTTCTTTATTGCATAAGACACTGTTGATCATTTTTGTGTCTTAGCTTAGAATTTGTTAAATTAGGCAGCTATGCAGAACATCTGGAAAAGTTGCTGCTAATGGAGGATGTTGATGTGACTTGAATGATGCTTTATTTCAAAGCTCATGTGCAAATTAAACTACCATGGAGGCAGTATTGATAACTTAGTACTTTGAGAAGAAATTATGCCATAATAAGTAAATCAGACAATTGAGGTTCAAGCCAATCCTAGCCTAAGAGATATACTATTTGCAAAAATTGTAGGTTTGGTTCAGGTGGTAGAATACCTGCTTAAAAAGCATAAGTCCCGGGGCCGGGAGTTTGGCCTAGTGGTAGAGTGCTTGCTTAGCATACACGAAGGCCTAGGTTTGATTCCTTGGCACCACATGCATAGAAAAAAGCAGAAATGGTGCTGAGGCTCAAGTGGTAGAGTTCTACCCTTGAGAAAATCCAAGGACAGTACTCGTGCCCTGAGCTCAAGGCTCAGGACTGGCAAAAAATAAAGTATAAGTCCCAAATTTAGTTACTCCAAAAATCAAAAAAAATTTAATTAGATAAAAATATATTTGATAATGTATTACATGTTGTATATATAAATCAAATATAGGTTTATACTAGTCAAATTCAAATAATGAATATTTTATGAAACAGTAATGCAAAATTACAGTTTTAAAGGACAGAAGAAGCATTAGAGCTAAGTATAGCAGGTATACTGGAATTATCAGAGAAAAAGAACTAACATTTTTATAAGCCCCATTAAGATCTCCACATGATCAAGTAAACAGCATAGGCAATTAGAATGGGAAAATAAATAGGGCTTAATCAATTTATAAAGAAGTGTGAGATATGTAAGAACACTGTTAGGATAAATGAAGAATGACTTGGATGGGTTATTGCAAAACTGAGAATAATACAAATGAATCTGAGTGTGACGCAATATTACAAGATACCTTAAAGGACAAAAGAAGGAAAAATCTATGGGATTTATACAATTTTTTAACATGTATAATGCATTTTCTAAGGGAAAAGAAAAAGTGGAAAAAACAAAGTGTATAGTTAAAGTATACATTTACTCAAACTTAATAGCCATTCTCAATGGAAATTAGTGGTAGTCAAATGATTACTGGCAATATCTAAGTGTACCGCAGTGGTTGACTACTCTCCGTGCAAGTACCGAACCCTTCAGAACTTCAACAAATAAGAGAAAAATGTGGATTAATTGCATCATGGACAGTTAAATGAAATGAACCTTTAATATCCCATTCCTCCTCTGGATATCTCACAGGGTCCAGAAAATTGAATATCACATGATGAGCACATAAAGGGAAGGACAAGCATCAACTAATTCAGAAAACTGATACAGAGCAGTTCTCTCTCTAGGAGGCAAGAAACATGTGAGATAGGTATAAAGTGTTACATCATTTTGACCCAAAGAAATCCCACTTGTATCAAACTTATGGGGGCTGAGGGAGGATTGAAGTTCCCTTTCCCGGAAGTGGCTCTCACAGGTCCACATTTCATTGGCCAAAACCCCTGTCAATCTCCCAGTCCAACTAGAGGAGAGGGCGGGCTTCTGTAGTAGTTCCTCTGAGCTCGGGAGGAAGCCATGATGACTCTCAAGACGGCGGGGAATGGTCTTGCAGTGACCGTTCTTCCTCTGGAGGCTTTCGGTCATACTAAGGAGCCATGGGTCCCTTTTGCAGACCCATGGCGTCTGAGGACCCCACTAATGCTCCTGCGGGCACTGCTGGTCGTCGTCCCGGGACTGTTGGTCTTTGGCCGGACTGAGCCCTGGGGCTGATGCAGTCCCGGCCCCTGGTGGGACGGCGTTCGTCTGGGTAAGGGTAATTTACTGATACATTCGTTTTCTAAGGGGGTGGATAGAAGCCTCTCTTAAGAATCCAGCTGTGCATTGAGAGTTAAATTCTGCTGCCTCCGGTTGTATAAATCCCCACTTTTCCTTCAAAATGGAGGCCTGAGTAGCCCGAAGGCCCCGCCCACGCGCCCTGGAAGCCATTTTGCCTCCGCCTTCCACCACGCTTTGCGCCATTTTGGGCTTGATCTCAAAGCCAAGCTTTTTATGAGACTGAGCTTAAAGGGTAAAACAGTCTCATTTCTACAAAGCGAACCTCCGTCGTCCGGGGGTGGCGGTGTGTGTATGAAATGCCAGCTGCGGTGGGAGGCCATAGCCGGGAGGGATGAAGTCATTCGAGGCCGGCCTGAGCTAACTAGTGAGACCAGGTTCCCCCAAACACCTGTCCATGTCATCTACGTCCACATGTGAATATTCTGTATTTCGGTTTCATATTGTTTTACAGTAGTATTAGCTTCACTAAGACATTTCACAACTGTGCAAGGTGGCTTCATGTCTTTAGTGCATGCTGCTGGGGAAAGAGTCATTGGAGAGGGTCATGGTTTCATTCGCAGGTGTTGCCGCATGTTGGGAAGGCCTTTGCCAAATTAGTGAACTATACAAGTGCACAGGCACAGACTTCTCATCCCAGCAACACTGAGAAGATCATGACTGCATGGTGACCCTGGCTTGCATGACCAGACCTGTCTTACAAATAGTTACTTTGCTCATCTTGTGTGGTTGGTTTGGAATCTTAGCTTTAACTGAAGTTTATGCTTCCTGAGGGAATCTTTATTCATGTAAACAGAACTTGGAAGACATAGGTGGAGAAGCCATTGGTAGGAAGATCCAGATGTTGCCCAGGTAGGGAAAAACTAGAGACCTCTGCAATGTAACAGAAAGCCCACAATTTCAACTGGAAAAGGACATGCCTAGTAAGCACAAATTCCTGACTACTCCCAAGCACACTGTTAAAAGGCAAATATGAAAGGGGAAAAAGCATTTGGAAATGTTTACAAATTTTCACACCAGGTATTTAGCATGTAACATTGTGGTAAAAAATATACCCTGGGAATGGTGAAGTGCATTGATTCAAAGTGTAAACTGGAAAATGATGATCTTGAGATGCTTTCCACATTGGAATAATTGAGATACTGTCTTCAACAATCATCCCTGTATTTTCTTCTTTCTTTGAAAACAATGTCAGCTTTATTAAAATGTTGTTAACTAAAAAAGAAGAAAACCAAGCATCTTTTATCCAGATTCTCATTTTTAGTTTTTATTTACTGCATTTGCTTCATTACCTGCTTTTTATATTCCAGTCTGTTGTGCATACCATGACTCCTTACTTCTAAAATATTTTCTTCAGACAGAAAAATAATACAGAGATAACAATACAGTAATATAATGAAGATACTCAGGTCATAATATTGCAGTGTGCAATTTATATCTCATTGTTTAAATGTCCTTTGTATTTCTCTTCCTATTGCCTAATTTATAGCTCTCATGTTTGAGGATCAACTATGATTACCTCTGAAACCACTCATCCTGCCCATAGTGGATGACTCTCATTCAGTTTTATTTCAGTAGACTATTTTCTAATTATAGATGATCTACAATTACCATTGTCGTTTGTAGTACAAAACTAAATGCATTTCTCTTCTGTTTAGTATTTCTAGATTTAATATTTTATGACCAGAAAATATGTCCACTTGGGTATATATGTATACATATATACATATATATGTATATATGTATATATTTTTTTCTTCGGTTGTGGGCCTTAAATTCTTCCCCTGGACACTGTCCCTAAGCTTCTCAGCTCAAGGCTCTGCCTTCCCCTTTGACACCTAGAGCTATTTCTGGTTTTCTGGTGGTTAATTAGAGATAAACCTTTCATGGACTTTATTGCCTAGGCTGGCTTTAATGGTAATTCTCAGATCTCTGCCTCCTTAGCAGCTAGGATTACAGGCGTGGACCACCGTATCTGGCTGGTTTTTTTTCTTTCAGAGCTTTACTGAACATTTCATAACAATTTATGGTGGTTTTTGTAAATTGCTGTATAGCAGAGATTGAAGGTATGGTCAGAAATATCAAAGTCTAGATTTTTAATTGTATTAAAATATTATATTTTGTTGTTTTGATTATCTATATATTTTTAGTTGTTGCTCATTTCACCACTGTGAAAAGTGGCTTCATGTCTTTAAGCTGCTTGGGAAAGGGGCATTTGATAGGGTTATAGTTTATTTTTAGGTTGCACCAGATTTTAGATGCTGATATATGTATATCATGATTTGGTAACCCAGAAAGATATACCTGGGACATTTATCTGGAATTATCCATTTAAAATTCAGAAGTAGTAGAATGATTCAAGTGTTAATCTTTTAGTCCTGAATGATAAAGATGAACCAGAGGGGATGGCCCTGAGTTCAATCTCTAGTACTAGTCCCCCAAATAAGACAATACTCTTGTGAAGTAAATTACTGAATAATGGACATAAGTTCTGTGTCCATGCCATGATTATTTTCCTTCAGTTTCTATTTCATCATATTATTGCGTGATTTTTTTCCCAATTTCTCTCTGAGTCCAGGTCTGCCTGTGCCTCTCTGGGATGCAGTGTGGGTATGTAGTCTAGTGATTAGTTAATACTTGGGCAAAATATGTGGCTTCAGGATGTATAGGGGCACTGGCGTGAAGTGCGGCACATGCTGCTCAGGATGTAGATACAAAGGGACAATATTGCATTTTGGATGGGTCTTTAGATAATGTGACAGCATTCTGAGCTGAAAAGCCTACATGTATAGTTCTATAGCCAAGCTCGTAGCTGATTATCTTCTTGTATCTGTTTCTGTATTGTGTGTGTTGGATCTACTTCTTCGCAGATTTATGTAGTTCAGTTCAGTAGTTACCTTCCATTTTTCTGTAGTGAAATTTGCCATTGTCTTCCTAGCCTGCTTTGATATTAACTCAATTTATATAATGTGGACAGCAGCAAAATCTTAGACTGTGTTGTGTTGGGTTACAGAACAAAACAGATTTGCATATCTTTGCATAATAATTTTGCCATTTCTGTAGAACACCTGTGCCAGTGTTTTGCGTGTTTTAAGTGCACAGGCTCTGCAGTAATATTGAGTTGTTGCCTGTATTTCACTAGAAGTGTACTCCAATTTCACAGTCCAATCAACATTTGCCTGTTGGTCCATGACTAGGAGTTGTTAAACTATCATGCTAGTTCTGGAGAGAGTTTCAGGGATGAGAAGACGGTGTAGATATAGATATAAAGAAATGATAGAACATTATATAAATATTTATACCTACATATTTACATGTGAATATGTGTGCATGTATGTGTGTATACATTTACATACACACATACATGTGAATGAGATACTGGGATTTGAAACCACTGAGTTGTACGTGCCACTTGAGATATAACTCCAACCTCTTTTCGCTGTACTTTTTTAAAATTTAATTTAATTTATTTATTTATTGCCAGTGCTGAGGCTTGAACTTGGGGTCTGAGCACTGTCCTTGTGCTTTCTCAAGGCTAGATAGAGCTCTACCACTTGAGTCACAGCACCACTTCTGGCCATTTCTATTTATGTGGTACCAAGGAATCAAACCTGGGACAATATTTTCTTTTCTAAGCTTTATTGTTTTTTTCAATGTTAATTTTTTTGTAAGACAGTCTAGATTTATATTCCTAGGACAGCCTAAGTCGTCCTACCTATACCTGCCATGTACCTGGTATTGCTGGTTAGAACAATTGTGTCCAACTTGTTTATCCAGACGGTGACTAATCAACATTTGTCTTGGGCTGGCATCAAATTACTATTCTTCTGCACCTTTGAGTGGCTGGGCATACAGGCATGAGTCACTGTGCCTGGGCAAAAATGTCTACTAAATGAACTTCAGCTCCACTTAGAACAGATTACCCTGTCTTCAAATACTTTAATTCAGAAATTGTAAGAAAACAATGCAGTTGATTCAATACCTGAAATTTGTATATGATTATATTTGAAAGAAATATTTGAGCTACCTTCTTCTAAAACAAGAAAATGCTGACAATTGCATGAATCTTAGACATTCTATTCAATTAATTTTTAGAATAAAAAATTAATTCTTCTGTGTACATAAAACCAGAAAAGTTTGCTTTAGTAAGTTATATAAACTCATTCTAACATAATAATCATTTAAAATTCAAGAATTTTTTTTTCAGCTTTACTGTATCTTTAGCTCCAAGTAGCTTAATTTTTTACTACACATTAATTATTCATAAACATTTCTATTCTCTTTTATCTTGTGATCACTTACTTACACATGATGTATTTTAAAGATTCCTGTCTCTGAAAACCAAACCCATTTTTTTCTGAATATCAAGGATTATAATTCAGGTAATTCAACACTAGGCTCAAACTTTCTGTACCTCCTAAAACAGCCTGGAGCTTTGAAACTATTTTGGTAGAATCATTGCTGGTAAGGTATACCTTGTTTTTAGTAATTTTAATTTTTACCACTCTAATTTCTACTGTGGATGACCCAGAAAAATTCTATCCTGATATATAGTGACTCAAATGTAACTTCACTTTTAATTCAACTGCCTAGCATTGAGTTTTGTTTTGTAGCTTTCATCATTGTCTCTTTTTTCTTTCCCCATACATTCTCTACAGTATTACTCTTTTCTGGCTATCTACTTTAAAATCTCTGTATCACGTATATTTCTGTACTGTCAGATTTACCAGTTCTTCAACTCAATGTTATCTTATTACTTCCAGTGTACACTCCTTCTTTCTTTCTTTTCTTTGGCCTCCATTGGTCTCCTTGAAAGCACCAGCCCAGAAAATCATGCGGACACCAAATCATGTATAGCAAAATTTATTCTCAGCAAGGTGACAGGCTATCTCTCTGGAGAAAGTTAGTAGTAAGCCTCTCCTTATGTAGGGGATGTGTTTATACGGTACAGGGAAGCTGAAGGCAAGACAGGGAGAATCTCCTGATGGCAGCAGAAGCATTTTGCTAATACAGCTGGGGGCTAGAGATAGTGCAGTTTAGCTAATAGTGGGAAATTGTGCCTAGGCCTGGCCCAGTCACTTGATTTCAGGGAAAGGGTAGAGGGTCTAGGATGAAGACTGTTAAGCCAAAATAGGGGTAGATATATCCTTTGTGTTGTATATCCTTTGGGGTCCAGATGAATTCCCATTGTTAGTGAAGTATATGGGCTTCTCGCTCAAAAATTCTTCAAATTTCTTTAGTATTTTATATTTTCCATAAAGTGTTTCTATTACTGGCCTTTCTAGTTGATAATTACATCTTTCATACTTTTATTAGCATTCAACACAGTATGATACTAATTTTATTTTCCTTGAGTATTTGACTTGCAACATGAGTTGTGGCACACACTATACTTTTACTAATAAAGACATGATAACAAATAATGATGTTTGAAGGTTGTTTCACTGGTCCACAAACAAATGATGATGATTTGTTCCAGGAGATAAGTTCTAGCTTATCATTGTGATATTAAGTTATGCTTGAATGTTGGTAAGCCAAGCAACTTCAACACAACTGTGATTCCAGCTATAGAGGATGCTGCAATTTAGAAATATTTTGGCTCTTCCTAGCCAGGACAAAAGCTGTGTATGAAAATCCATCACAACAGAAAATGTTTGGTGTGGTGATATGAGCCTTTCATCCCAATTGAAGCAGGCAGTAAGTGTAGATAGGAGGATTGAATTCTAGGCTGGAAGAGATAGGAAATAGGATCCTTACCAATCAGAAATGTCCTGGAAGCATGGCCTAAGTAATAGATTTATTCCTATCAAGCATAAAACCCATGAGTTCAGATCACCTTATTAATAAAAAAGAAGACAATAAATGCTTAGCAATAGTTACTAATAATATACGAATCAAAAGTACAATAAGAGAATATAATGTACAGTAGGAATTTCTTTATTCATTTTTAATTTTTGCCAGTCCTGGGGCTTGATCTCAGGACCTGGGCTCTGTCCCTGAGCCTCTCTGTGCTTCAGGCCAGTGCTCTACCGCTAGAGCCACAGTACCACTTCCAGGGTTTTCTGTTTATGTGGTACAGAGGACTTAAACCAGGGGTTCATTTGTAGTAGGCAAGCAGTCTACCATATTCTCAGCCCTACTAAATAGAATTTTGGTGATAAAAGAAAGTAGAAAACAAAATTTTTGCTAGAATCTAGAAATATTAAAACATTTCAGCACTTAGAGTGATATGTATGGTACATTGGCCCTGGGGAAACTGATAATTCTTCAAAATGCAAATTAGTTTCTCTATATATAACCGAGAAGTTCAATTTTATGTTCTTTTCCCATGATTACTGGTAGCACATTACAACCCCTCAAAAAACAGATTAGATGTTCATAGCAGCATTATTGATGAAGCAACAAAGTAAAAGCACCATAAATGTCCATCCATGGATAGATGAAAAAAACAATTGGAGTATACTAGCTTAATCTACCTGTAAAAGAATAATCTATATTTGAAGTTGGATAGGGAAGGGAAAGAAAACAAGTTAAGGGAGGTGTGGGGGAGGAAAATGGGGACCAAGACATGAGAAAGGGTGAGAAAGGGTATCAGTGTATGTGAATTAATGCACCTTCTACCTGGTGAATATAATGTAACCCTTCTATTAATTACAATAAAAATATATGAAAAAATGTATGAGAAAAAAACATAAAAAAAGAATAATCTAGCCAGGAACTAGTACCTCACACCTGTAATCCTAGCTCTCAGAAGGCTGAGAATTGAGCATTGCAATTCAAAGCCAACATGGGCAGGAAAATCTGTAACTCATCTCCATCTAACCACCAAAAAGCTGGAAGTGAAGTTGTGGTTCATATATTAGAGGGCTAGCATGAGCTAAAAAGTTAAGACCCTGAATTCAAGCCCCAAGACACACACACATACACACACATGCACACACACACACACACACACACACACACACACACACACACAATCTACCTAACGTATAAATCCCTATGTCTAGTCTTTAATATGATAAAGAAAAATGAAAAAGAGTACAAAGAAGTGATTGAAATTAATGATGTTACTGCATGGATGAAACTTCAAGACATTTTAAATGCCCCAAAGTTCTATGCATAAAAAGTTTTCTTTTCAGGTCTGGATAGTGCTATTTCAGATGTTGAAAACATCACAAGTTGGAACATACTAGGAAGTACAAAGATCACTTCAGGTCATATACCTAGAAAAATTGTGTAGCTCTAGCTTTTCTTTTTGGTTCATGATGAGAGAATGTTGATACTAGTTGTGCTCCCCCCCAATGTTCCATTACCTACTGCTCTTACTAGAATTAGGTATGTGCAGGCATCATGCATTTAAAACTACAATACAGGCACTAGAAATACCTTTCTTCTTCATAAATGAGTTATTTATAATATCTTGATGTAATGTTAACCTGGCTACTTAACGAATTAGGAAAAGACACAATTGAAAATTGAGATAGAATGTTACAACAGGTATAGGGTATATATGTGTGGCATTTACCCAACCATCCAGAAACAAGGACATACTAAACCCACTAGCACAACAATGTTCATTGCAGCACTATTCACCATAGCAAAGATATGGAACCAACCTAGATGTCCCTCAGTTGATGAGTGGATCAACAAGTTGTGGTATTTGTACACAATGGAATTCTATGCTGCTGTCAGAAAGAATGACATTGCCCCATTTGTTAGGAAATGGAAAGACTTAGAAAAAATCATATTAAGTGAAGTAAGCCAGACTCAAAGGAACTTAGGCTCAATGGTTGCCCTCATTCGTCATAATCAGTAGAAACCTTGGGCTCTCCTAGCAGAGATTTGCAATAGAGCAAAATCTTGATACATAAGGCCATATAATGTGAAGTTAATTGAAAGAACCTCCAGGATATTGAAACAAAAGCCATATAATGAATGATTGTTGTCCTTAATGTTCTATGTTGTCTCTCATCTCCTTTGCTGTCCCTTGGTTATCTTATATTGGTATAGTATCTCACTTTGTTATCTGATATATTGAATTTATTTGTATTTGGATATTTGAAATTTGATAGGGAAGGGGGGAAAACCAAGACGGGTGGGGGGTGTGTGGGGGGGAGGGAAATGGGTACCAAGACATGTGAAAGGGTATCAATGTATGTGAATTAATGCACCTTCTGTCTGGCAAATATCATGTAACCCTTTTACTAATTACAATAAAAAAATTAAAAAAAAAGAAATGTGGATCTTAGAATTAATAGTGGAAGTTCAACAGCATAGTGAATATGTGGAAGACCAGATTATATAAATTAATAAAACCGAATTTTATGAGACTTATATTCATGTTTGTTTGTTTTCTTATTTATAGATTTTGTTAGTCATGCAGCTTGAACTCTGGGCCTAGACCATGTCCCTGAGCTGTTCAGCTCAAGTCTAGTGCTCTATCACCAGAGCCACAGTGCCACTTCTGCTTTTCTTGTAGTTTACTGGCAATTAAGAGTCTCATGGACTTTTCATGCCAAGGCTGGCTTTGAACCTCAATCCTCATATCTCAACCTCCTGAATACCTAGGATTATAGGCATGAGCCACCAGAGTCCAACTATATTCATGTTTATGTGTACTCAAAAAGATATAAAGCTTTCAAAGAAGATACACTGTCTACTTCTTGATTATGTTTGCTTGCCCTTAGGCATTTGAAAAGAAAATAAGTCCTTCCTTTACTACTAGTTGAAAAAGGAGTCAAAAGAATGTATATCCTTAGTTGAAGAAAAGTGAAATTACATTCTAACATTAAATGCAATGATGAAATCACTCCTAACTCAGAGGAGATATATAAACAGCAAGAATGAAACAATTTCTCTCTAAGGACGGGGAAATTGTATTATTCTTATCAGTGGATAGATGTCCTAGGAACAATGCAGTTGTTTATTTGCACAGTCTTCATCAACTCCTGCACTGAACTTTTTATTTTTTTTAAATTTTTTATTGTAATGAGTAAAAGGGTTACGTGATATTTTCCAGATAGAAGGTGCATTAATTCACATACATTGATACCCTTTCACATGTCTTGGTACCCATTACCCTGTCCCCCACCCCCCCACCCGTCTTGGTTTTCCCCCCTTCCCTATCAGATTTCAAATAACCAAGTACAACTAAATTCAATATATCAGATAACAAAGTGAGATACTGTAACAATATGAGATGACCAAGTGACAGCAAAGGAGATGAGAGACAACATAGTACATTAAGGAAAACAATCGTTCGTTATATGGCTTTTGTTTCAATATCCTGGAAGTCCTTTCAATTAGCTTCATACTATATGGCCTTATGTATCAGGATTTTGCTCTATTGCAGATCTCTGCTAGTAGAGCCCAAGGTTTCTACTGATTATGACAAATGAGGGAAACCATTGAGCCTAAGTTCCTTTGAGTCTGGCTTACTTTACTAAATATGATTTTTTCTAAGTCTTTCCATTTCCTAACAAATGGGGCAATGTCATTCTTTCTGACAGCAGCATAGAATTCCATTGTGTACAAATACCACAACTTGCTGATCCACTCTTCAATTGAGGGACATCTAGGTTGGTTCCATATCTTTGCTATGGTGAATAGTGCTGCAATGAACATTGTTGTGCTAGTGGATTTAGTATGCCCTTGTTTCTGGATGATTGGGTAAATGCCAAGTAGTGGAATTGCTGGGTCATAGGGGAGTTGTATGTTTAGCCTTTTAAGGCACTGCCACACTGCTTTCCATAGTGGTTGAACGAGTTTGCACTCCCACCAACAGTGTAGTAGTGATCCCTCCTGGCCACATCCCCTCCAGCATCTGTTATTATTCGTTTTCCTGATCCTGGCCATTCTAACTGGTGCACTGAACTTTTTAAAAATTTATTTTGAACATAAATGTACTATATCCTCTAGAAACCTGAAAGATTTTGGGACCGAGGAAATGTACTAGGCACTTTCTTCTTCATTTACTCTAGAATGAAATTGTAATGGTGGAAGAATTTTCTTTCCCTTTCTCAGAAATATGGTAAATCTTAAGTTTTTGGAAGACACCTCATAGTGACTCAAATCAGAATGACACTGTTCCTCCCTTCATCTATATCTTCAGTCCTTTAAATATGCTAGTACTTATTAATAAAATATTCATATTTCTTTATTGCCTAGGGTACTGCTCATCATTTTTATATCTCAGCATCACCCACATGAGGCAAGGACTCTGAATACTTAGAACAAAAATGGTGTTGATATGGTCGTTTAAATCATTAACAGGTAAGTCCCTTAATATGTAGTTTTACCACAAGTCTGAATTGGGGACTGAGTCATCCCTGGCAAACATGAGACCCTATTTGATAGGGAAGGAAAACAAAAAATTGTGGCACTCTGGCTTAAGTGGTAGAATATCTGCTTAGCAAGCAGAAGTCCTTCTGGTCAAGCCTAATACTTACAAAAAATATTAATCAAAATTTTAAGTTTAAGGAAATAGTAAGCTAATTGCACAGTTTTATCCATGACACAATGTATATATAAATCAAATTAGTACACTGTACTGTCATTTTTTTTTAAAAAAGGCACTTAGAATGACACACATAGAGGGTGGGAGTTTGGCCTAGTGGGAGAGTGCTTGCCTAGCATGCACGAAGACCTGGGTTTGCTTCCTCAGTACCACATACATAGAAAAAAGTCAGAAGTGGTGCTGTGGCTCAAGTGGTAGAGCTCTAGCCTTGAGAACATCCATGAACAGGGCTCAGGCCCTGAGCTTAAGCCCAGGAATGGCAATAAAAAGTGACAAGTAAAGGCAAGAATCCCAATCTGAAAAGGTAGCCAAAGCATCAGAACTAGGGTATATCACATATGGAGAATGACTTGATAGGCATTTCAAATAAACCCCATTAAGGACTTTATATCTGATCTAGTATGCAGCTTGCAAAATTGAATAGACTATCAATATAGATAATGTATATTCTTAAGAAATGCTGAATATTGTAGAGCACTGTTATGAAAGTGGATAATATCTGATGGTTTTAGTAACTTGTTTGAAAAATTTTCTTGAATCCAATGTCATATATATATATGTGTGGTATATATATATATATGCATATATATATGTATATCCATCCCAGTAAGTGAAAAGAAGAGGGAACAGAATGTAAATATGATTTCTCCGAATGGGTAAGAGATATCACGTGAGTTCTAGGGGAGAAGAAAACAGGATATGACAGAAGAAACTATTAAATATTGACTATGATTTTCCATTTCCTTTTTTTTTTGTCGGTTGTGGGGCCTGGGTGTCAGTTCTAGGCCTGTGTGTTGTCTCTGAGCCACAGTGCTACTTCCAGTTTTCTGATGTTTAATTGGAGTTAACAGTCTCAGAATCTTTGTTCCTGGGCTAGCTTTGACCTGCCATCCTCAGATCTCAGCCTCCTCAATTGCTAGTATTACTGGTGTGAGCCACTGGTGCCCAACTACTGATTATGATTTTCTGAAAAATGTAAAGTTGGACAAAAATCATGGAAAAATAAACACCATGAATGATACCTATGCTGGATAAAATTTTCGCTTAGTGAAATTCAATGACAAAAATTCTGAAAGTACCAATTGGCAAAACTAATTTTTATTCCAAAGAAGAAAAGCTAATGAATAAATCAAAATTGTCTCAGAAGTCAATCAAGAAGAGAGTACACTAAAATACGTAGCATGCTGAACTGGAAAAAAAAAGCCTTAAAACATATTATTGCCAACTCTTAAATTGAAATCATTTTTCCAAAATAATGGAAAAAGTATTGAGACAGAATAGACAACCAGATGTTTGACTGTAGTGTGTTTGTAGTTGAGGGCTGGGTACCCAAGAGTCATTATTGTAGATGGTAGAAACATTTACGCATGAGGTTTTGTGTGAGATGTCTTTACTTACTGACCACTTTTATAGGAATGCCATATGTTCAACATGCTCCGCAGGTTTGCTATAGGTGATGTAGCTTTGAAGTTTCTAGCTAAATCTCACTCAATGCAGGTCCCATTCCTGTGAAACTCCAATTCTGTGAGGTAAATAAAAGTTTTACTTTGTTAAGCATTTCTTTCATGCCTTGGATATGTTAAAAGAGTTCTTCAGAGAAAAGGAAATTGTATTAAAAATTGAGATTAATAGAAGGAAATGAAGAATTAAGATAAAATTTAAAAAACTAGTTTTGTTTTAAAATATGTTAAAGAGATAGCAGTTTGTTTAAAATAGTATTCACAATAGCAAGTTCAATTAGTTTTCCTTGTGCTTGTTTCATTTTCCTTTTTTATGAATTTTATCTTTTATTAATTAAAATTATTTTTAGCTACAAATGGTTATATGAGGGGTTACAGTTAAACACATCTATATGTAGGTACAGAGTGCACAATAATCAGTCATTCCTAGTATGTTTTCTTCTCCTCCCATCTACCCACTTCTCTCTCCTTCAGTCATAGTCACTTTCCCTTTTCTTTTACGTGTGTGTGTGTGTGCATTGAGTTTCATTACTGCAATCCTTTTTCTAATCAGCCAAACCCTCCTTACTAGCTCTACCTTCAGAATATATTTCAGATTATTGACATTAATTTTGTTAAACTGTCAGTAATTGTTCAAAGATAGAGTGATTTTGGTCATATATTTACACATATGCATCTGTGCATTTGTTAAATTGGGAGGTTGTATTTTAGGTCTGTGGTCCACATATGAGAGAAAACATGCATCTTTTCTCTTTCCAGGCCACTCAGTATGGTTTTTTATTTCACTTCTGTCCATTTCCCTCCAAATGACAAAAGGTAAATCTTCCTGATGAATGAATAAAAAATCCACTGTGATGTGAACCTGCACAAATTCACAAATATATTTACATTTTTATTTTTCATTTTCTTGATTTTCTTCACTCATTGATCCATTGTAAGTCATTTGAGTTATTTCCATACCAACTTGGCTATTATGAATAATGATGTAGTGAAAATGGATATGCAACTACCATTTATGTAAATAACTTACAAACTGTTGGGCAAAGGCTCGGTACAACTGTTGTGGAATTATAGGCTGCTTTACTTTCAGTTTAGTTTTTCTTTAAGAACTCACATATAATTTCAAAAGTGGTTTGATAAGTCATATTCTCATGAGCCTTGTGATCTAGTGTATTAGGGATCCTTTTTGTAGTCAACATTGCCTTGTTAGTATTTTTATTATGACTGGGGGAGGTTAACTTATTATATAACTTCATGCTTATTAATGCTTATATAGAAGTAAAATAAATAAGGCAATCATAGAAGGAAAGGAATTATGATTAAATATGTTCCATGAAGTGCTAGGTTCTGTTCAATTTGTGAATGTCAACAGTTGAAAATGCATTAAAGCAGTACTATCAGCATGGTAAAATTCAAAATTTGCCATTGCCTAAAGCTGTATTGTAGAGTGCCATTATTTACCATTGCGATTGCATGTCTGGTTGATGGGAGTACTTACACACTACTGCTGATTGGCAGCATCAAAAAATACTACAAGACATATCAATTACATAAGAGTATGAACTTAAGGAAAGTATTGGGTTGATACACTCTGGTCTCTGTATTGCTTTGTGCTTGTCATGATGTAAGCAGCTTCTTCCAACATACAGCACCTTGCCATAGGCTACAAAATACTTTTCTTTGGTGTCACCATACCATATTATTCCCCAAATGAATACAAAAGACATTCTGGTAACCATACATTTTCAACATGATTCTATATGGCCTCTAGTCCAGTTTCTTCTAGTCCTAGTCTTTTATTTATTATAAACTATCCCAGCTACATTGCCTTGTTTTTGAAAATGCTACATTAATTTTTTTTATCACAGAGGCACTGTCCTTGTTGTCTCTGTACTGATATCATTCAGAGCTTTGAACTTTGCACAACAATGCACTTCATTATGCTATTTTTGTCTTAGTTCACATGCCCTGGTTCAGTAAAAGCTTTTCAGGTCACCTGATATAAAATATCTACAGGTTTATGGCCCATACATCCAGTTCAGATTTTTTCACAAAACTTTTTTCCTTATTCATTTAGTTATGAATTTGCACCTTTCACTCTATTGGAATATAAGAAGCATAAAAGCAAGAACTTTAAAGATTTTGCTTAATTATATCTTGCAGTTTGCATAGGTATCTTTCCAGTATCATTTGAGATGTTTGAGAATAATTTGTTCCATCAGTTCTTGTTATTTTCAAATGAAGCATTAAGCCTGAAATATAAAATAAATGTTCAGTTGTACATCAGGTAACATTTGAATTTGAGAAAATCTCTTGGACTCAAAAATAGTAGAAGAATAAAGATGATAAGTGATTTTAGAATGGCACACCAAGCACTGTGATTTTTTTTCCCAGTCCTGGGACTCGATCTCAGTGTCTGGGCACTGACCTTGGGGTTTCTGAGGGCTAGCAATCTACCACTTGAGCCACAGCAACACTTCTGGCTTTTGATGTGCATGTTAGGCAGGCACCCTACCATTAGGCAACGTTCCTGGCCCAGTACTGTGATGTATTTTTTAACATTCGTAGGCTTGAGCTCAGGGCCTGAGCATTGTCCTTGGACTTTCTCAAGACTAGAGCTCTACAACTTGAGCCTCAGGAACACTTCTGGCTTTTTTCTATGTATATGGTACCGAGGAATCGAGCCCCCAAGTCTTCATGCATGTTAGGCAAGCACTCTAGGGCAAACTCCTAGCCCCATACTGTGATTTTAAATACTATTCTCTAAGTAGAAATTGGGAATGGACTGGAAGGCCGGTTGCAAATAAAGATCAGAAATCAGATAGTGTAGCTTAGTAGTAGAGCATGTTGCTGTATATACAAAGAAATAAAGGGAAATGTATATGAATTTTCATTTGTAAGCTACACAATTCAATGTAAACTATTAATGATGCCTGCCCTTTTAGGTGGCTAATTCACTTTCTTGGGTCTTAAAGGATAGATACTGTACTGTACATGATTTGCAAGGGAGCCTTGGGATTTGAAAAGTTACTAATCAGCAGTTCTTGCAAATCTTCTCACAGTATGTTCTCCTGAAGGCCATCATTGTAGGGGAGTGGGTAGGATGTGTCCCTAATTTTGATACAAAGAAGGCTCATGTGTATCAAACTTAGGAGATGTAGGGAAGGATGAACAGCTCCCTTCCCCGGATGTGGTTCTGAATCTCCACATTTCATTGGCTAAGCCTGTAGTCACTTGACTCACTGTAAGGGCAGGGGAGGAGTCACTTCTGCTGTTGTTCCTGGGAACTGGTGAAGAAGCCATGATGACTCTGAAGGTGAAGGATGCACGCCAGCTGTGTCCATGAATTCTTGTGAGATTTTTGGTTTTATGAAGGATCCAGGTGTCCCTTTTTAGGAGGTGAGTGAGTGCCCTGGTGAGGAGAACACTGATTCTCCTGAGAGGATTGCTTGTCTTCTCAGAACTGTTTGTCTTTGATCAGACTGAGACACTCTTCTGCAGGGCTCTAGCAGTCAAAGCTGTATGTAGAAGAGTTCAACTTTATGTGGGAAGTTCAACTCGGTAAGCTTTACTCATGTTTGTTTTTTTTCTTTAAATTTTGTTTTCTACAGAATAGATGTTTTGGCCAGTTGCTTGTGGCTCATGCCTGTAATCCTAGCTGTTCAGGAGGCTGAGATCTGAGGATTACAATTCAAAGTCAGCCCAGGCACAAAAGTTCTGGAAACTGTTATCTCCAATGAACCAGCAGAAAATTGAAAGTGGCACTGTGGCTCAAGTGATAGAGCACTGGCCTTTAGCTGAAGAGCTCAGGACCAGTGTGTAGGCCCAGAGTGTAAGCCCCATGACTAACAAAAAAAAGGAAAAGTAGTAATAATAGAAGTCTTACTTGCTCTGCATATTTTTTTATCATCCTTTTTTCATATTTTTCTTTATTAACGTTGATTTTTACATCATATTTTAAATGACAGGTTTAACAAACGAGTGTTCAAGAAGGGAATATCTATTTACAATCACTGGGACTTAGTATTTAGAACTTTAGGGTTTGTATGTATAGAAACATTAATTTTAGAAAATAAAACATTATGTCTATAGAGTTATAGGTTTTTATATCTATATAATTATGTTTATATTTCCATTACCTTGTACCATCCTCTTTTTTAAATTTCTTTTTTTCCCCCAAGTTCTTACTTATCCTTCAAAATGGAAGTCTGACTAGGAGGCCACACCCACTTCCTTCAAATGTCTTTGCAATACCATGTAGCCATGTTTTCCAATGCTGCTTTTGTTTGAAACTGAATCTGTGGACAGACTTTTGTTTAGAGGGTCAATAGATATAATTTCCAATTTCAAGTGCTTTTTTGTTGGTGTTGCAATCTTTGCACATATGCAAAATTACACTATAGTGTGAGGCTATAAATAGGAGGGCCTCCATTTCAATACCCACCTTGAGTCTTTAGTAAACCACTCTTTGAACAGTGGTATGCATGTATTTATTTGCATATCTATGTGAGTATATGTATCACATACATATATATTTTGATATACTTCTTTGTAATATATATAAATATGTATACATGTATACAAATATGTGCATATGTGTTCATATATTTACATTTCACTCTATCAGTCGACCAAACTTCTGGCCCCATTTTTTCATATATTTTTATTATAATTAATAGAAGAGTTCCGTTATATTCACCAGACAGAAGGTGCATTACGTCAGAAACTTTGATACCCTTTCTCATGTCTTGGTCCCCATTTCCCTCCCCCACTGCCCCTCATCTTGTTATCCCCCCTTCCCTATCCGATTTCAAATAACCAAATACACATATATACAGTATATCAGATAACAAGGTGAAATACTGTAACAACGTGAGATAACCAAAGGACAGCAAAAGAGATGAGAGATAACATAGTACATTAAGGACAACAATCACTCATTATATGGCTTTTGTTTCTATATCCTGGAAGTCCTTTCCTTTAGCTTTATGGTATATAGCCTTATGTATCTAGGTTTTGTTGTATTGTAAATCTCTGTTAGGAGAGCCCAAGGTTTCTACTGATTATGACAAATGAGGGAAACCATTGAGTCTGTGTTCCTTTGAGTCTGGCTTACTTCACTTAATATGAGTTTTTCTAATTCTTTCCATTTCCTTACAAATGGGGTGATGTCGTTCTTCCTCACAGCAGCATATA
This sequence comes from Megascapheus bottae, assembly GCF_031878675.1. Classification (NCBI taxonomy): domain Eukaryota; kingdom Metazoa; phylum Chordata; class Mammalia; order Rodentia; family Geomyidae; genus Megascapheus; species Megascapheus bottae. The sequence goes on along the minus strand of NC_143547.1, from coordinate 99,934,649 downwards.
ATTCCATTGTGTATAAATACCACATCTTGGTGATCCACTCATCAACTGAGGGACATCAGGGTTGGTTCAGTATCTTTGCTATGGTAAATAGTGCTGCAATGAACATCGTTGTGCTAGTGGATTTAGTATGTCCTTGTTTCTGGACTATTGGGTAAATGCCAAGTAGTGGAATTACTGGGTCATAGGGGAGCTATATGTTTAGTCTTTTGAGGAACTTCTGGCCCCAGTTTTTTAAAAATTTTTGATCAGAGGTAAATACTGTCCTCTTTTTTTGCATATTTGGTTTCACAAACTTTATTCCTTTTAGTTCTTTTACCCTTTAGTAATCAATTGACAATGCATGAATTCTTCTGCCCCTCCAACTGAGAGATAACCAGAGCTCCTTGCTTACAACATAGGATCTCTAACACATTGAGCCATGCCCTTTTTGCTCTATTTTTTGCTAAAGCCTTATAATTTGCCCGGAGTGTGATTTTCCTATTCTTCTTGCCTCAGTTGTATTGAATTGTACAAACCAGCAGACCCAGCTTGTTCTGTTGAAGTAGAATGTTGCAGTTATTTTCCTGGACTACTGTAGAATGATAATCTTCCTGATCTCAGCCTCATGAGAGTGGGGAGATATGTGTGCAATGTTGGCTCAGGTTTATTGATGTGATGTCTTGAAACGCTTGTGCTCGTGTTGCCATATAATTACACTGCTTCAAATTTCTACCTCAGATAGGTAGGTTTACAGGAGTATTTCATTTGCACACAGATTTTCTTCCTCTCTCTTCATTTTGTCCTCTGAAGGTTGGGAATTGGGATTGCATGTATTTTGATGTGTTACAGCTCAGTAGTAGAATCAATTGCTGCATATGTTTAGGGATGTTGGCCTGATATGATCACAGAATAAATCAATGTGTCAATAAATTGCAAGCTTAACTTTTTCTCTGATGTCTGTGTTCTAATTTGCCTAGTTCATCTTTAACTGATTTTAAATTTTGCATGAATTTATACCATCTCACAGTGGCTTTAGATTAAACTACTTATTTTCTTTCATTTTTCCCCCTTGTAACTTGTAAGTATATTTTAAAAATTGTTCAAGGTTTTTTTGTAGGACTCTCACTACATGCAACAATACATATGGATTTTGGTCATATTTGCCACATTCATTACTATTCATTTTCTCCTTTGTAAGCTATTTTAGTGTTTCATTCATATACATAATATACAGAAATAATATTTGCTTTTTCTCATTCTCTCCTTTCTTTACACCTTCCAGTCCATCACTATTTACTTTGTTTTTATGCTAGTCCAGGGGTTTTAGTGTATCTGTACTGTCCCTGAACTTTTTATTATAATTATTATTAATTCTAATGCTCTTCCAGTTGAACCTAGGCTCCACTTCCAGCTTTTTGGTCGTTAATTGGAGATGGAGAATCCCAGAAACTGTCCTGCTCTTGCTGGCTCTTAACTTAGATCCTCAGACCCTCAGCCTTTTGAGTAGCTACTAGGAATATAGGTGTAAGCCATCAGCACCCAGCAATGTCTATTTTCATATTTATCTCTTTAAGTTTATTTATTTTAACTTTATTTTGAACTGCACTCAGGTGTTTCCAACTTCTAGAGGTGTGATTTACTAGTTGTATCATGTCACCAGCCCCTTTTCCCACAGGTTATTGTTGAGGTCTAGTTTCAGTTTTTGCCTAGGCATGGCAGAGGTACAGTCTCCTAGTATGTTTCCTTGTATTGGTGGAGGGGGAGAAGACCCTCATGTCATTGACCCAACTATTATATCTCACCTATAGGAATAAGGACTTGCATGAAGTCTTTTGTTATCTCTTTAATGTTAGGTAAAATGCGTTTTCATTTTCATTTGATTATAGGAAATTTCAGGTTACTTTCTTCTGTCTTTTGGATTAAGTTCTTTTTAAATCCTCCCATGTTATATAGAATGGTTATTATTCAACATTTCCAATTTACACGTCCAGCACTTCTTGATCAGAGATGTCTTTTCCATCATTCTTCTTCATTCCTGTACTCTATCCTTTTGAACTCACGTTTCTCACTTCCTTTATCATACATTAACATTAATTATTTTGACTCTATTTTATCTTTCTGTTTCCTTTTCCATTCATCTTAATCCAGTTGTAACTTTGTCATTGCTTTACTTCAGGTGTGTATCTTTTGGTTTCTATATTTTTGCATGTTTCTTGCTACTAATTTCTAGTTTTATTCCATCTTGGTATGATATAATTCATGGTGATATTTAACTTTTATATACTTGTTAATAATTACGTCATGCCCTAAAATACACTCTTTTACAGGAAGTTCCATAGTCTGGTAAATACAATACGTATTATGTATTTTCTCTGTCTAATATTATTCAGATGTATGATACTTCTTTATGTGCATGAATATATGTATATTCATTAATTTTTTATATTTCCTTAATATTCTGAGTGGAATATTTTTTGATGTTACTGGAATTAGAACTCAGAGTATCATACTCTGCTCTTTTCTGACTTATTTGGTCACAGTTGGCATTATACCACTACCGCTACTCTTCCAGTTTAAGTTTTTTGCTGCTTAATTAGGGATTTGAATCTTAAAGGTGGTCTGCCAGTGCTTGCTTTAAACTATGATTCTCAAATGTCAACCTCCTTTTTTTGATAGGATTATTGGGCTCAGCCATTGAGACCCAGCATTTACATTCTCTTGATGGAAAATAATCACATGATCGATATGAAGATATGTTTTTTGTCTCTCTTGACTAATGTTGCTTTGAAGACTTTTATAAGATATGAGTCTGGCTATTCTGCTTAGATTTCAGGGTCAATTTGATTTTATTTTTCTATTTTTCCCCACGTTTCATTACTGTTTTATTTTTAATGCAATGTGTTGATATTTTAAAAGTGAGAGTACTGTTATATAAGTCAGATAAAGAGTATAGTTATTTTTGAATAATGTCACTGCTTCCCTTGCTCTCTCCCAGTTCTCCATTTCATCACTACTCATCAGATGTAGAGTTTATTATCAATGTAGTATCTAGTATTACTGTATTTACTCTGCTGTATTTATTCACCCTTTGTTTCACTATTTCTGTGTTCCACATTACCCTCCCAAAGACAGGCAACTTAACAAACAAGACAAAAGAAAACAAAAAAAAACCTTTTCTTTCCATTTCCTGGAATTCATTTTGATAAATATTATTTTATATGATAAGATGTCCTCTCCTAAAAATATCCTCCTTGTGCCCCACTGTGTGTAAATGCCTAGAGACCTGTATAACTTATCATGTCCCAGTTTATTAACCATTGAATGTGTTTATTTGTAGATTTATAGGCACCTTCTAGCTATCATGAAGGAGGGGAAAATGCAACAACTTTTGTTTAATCCTGTGTTTGTCTTGGGCAATAAAATATTTTTTTGTGTGCAGAAAAGAAACTTTTTTTAGTGAGTCATGGGGCTTGAACTCTGTGATGGCACTGTTCCTGAGCTCTTCAGCTCAAAAGCCACCACCCTAACCCTGGGGTTCGTTGTTGTCTCTGAGCTCTTTAGCTTATGGCTACTGCCCTACCCCTTGAGTCAATCCCCACTTCCAGTTTTCTAGAGGTTAATTGGAGATAAGAGTCTCAGAGTCTTTAGTGCCCAGGCTGGCTTTGAACCTTGATCCTGAGTAGCTAGGATTACAGGCGTGAGCTACCACCCTTGGCTGAGGACTTTTTCTTGTTTCAATCTCTAGAAAGGTGAAATGAAAGCCCACATTTCTCATCAATCATTTAATTAAGGAAACAGTCATCAGATTATTCATACATGTTATGTATGCATAAAATGTCTACACTCTGGGGCTGGGAGTTTGGCCTAGTGGTAGAGTGCTTGCCTAGCATGCATGAAGACCCAGGTTCGATTCTTCAGTACCACATACATAGAAAAAGCTGGAAATGGTGCTGTGGCTCAAGTGGTAGAGTTCTAGCCTTGAGGAAATCCAAGGACAGTGCTCAGGCCCTTGAATTCAAGCCCCATGACTGGCAAAAAGAATGTCTACACTCTGTATTGACAAACCAAAATAATAGGAATTAAAATATTTTATGCTTATATGCAATAAAATTACAAGTAAACATGACAATATTATTAGGGACAACAAATTATTTATTAAACATTGTCTTTTAGGCTTAAAATTTTGCTTGTGTGTGTGTGTGTGTGTGTGTGTGTGTATTTTATTGTAGTAGGGTTTGCCCTTGAATTCATGTGTGTCATCTGAAATACATACTGAACCATATTGCTTTAGTTATTTTTAAGATAAAGTCTTTTGTATTTGGTCTAGCGTGAGCGTGTACCTATGATTATGGAGTTACAACACAATATTCTGTGTGTTAATTATAATGGGGTCACAATGATTTTTTATGCACATTGACCTCAAACCCATATTCCCCTGCATCATTGTCCACAAAGTAGCTTATGGTATGAGAGACTATGTCTGCCTGGTAATATATAATATAGGCAGTTCACTAATTACTTCTAGCATAATTGTCATCTAAATTCGTGAATTGTACTTTTGTATTTTCAACTTCAGGGAACTTGTTACCACATTGCTAATACAAATTTTACATTTATAACCTACTTGTCATAGCCCACTCCCTAACCCTAATGCCAATATGGCCCTGATATACCACCTAACTTTATCACTTCTTTATAATTTTAGATTTGTTTTGATATTTTGCTGAAAAGATGGGAAGGTGAGTAGCCTGACCATGAAATATCTGAAAAATGCTGAAAAAGATATTAAACTCTTCATAATTAACATTAAATCAAAATGAATTATGAATGAATGCCAACACCATTTATAATTGTATGCTTATTCATTTATGCCTAGGCCATTTTGGATTTACACAAATGTCTTTGTGCAGCAAAAACATCACATGTCATATGTTATAAATTATCCATAGTCTCACAGTCCCTGAATATCAATTCAAATGTTTACATTTTTCACAGAATTATATTTATTACCTATAAATATTTTTACATGTTAACTGACATGTATAGTACAAAACAAGTAGCATGAAATTAGAAAATTTAATGATTATGTTGAAATGTTTGTTCTTTATCTAGGTAGCTCATGAATACAGGCAAAGTTCCTAAACTATTATTAAATGTATTCACTTTACAGATGACAAATTAACCTTAAAGGAGAGAATGGTTATTTGGTAATATAACTTCATTGAAGATATTTAAGATGATATTGTCATGATAATGATAATAACTATGAATGTATTATCCAAAACATTTTTAAAAGAAAATCTTTAACTCTCAAAAAATGGAGATAAATGTGGAAGATGACTGTTAAGTTCAAAGACAAGATGAAAATAAAGTTCTACTGCGCTTAACGTTCCTACCATATAATTGGTCTTCCAGCATTGCACAAAAAAAACCTTGAAAAATTACTAATTACATGATACAAAATTGAGTGTATCTGTAAGGCCTGCTGCAAAATGTGTCTGGCCCATGGTCTTCTATTTTAGAATCTGGGTGTTTTGCAGGATTTGCAAGGAATACCTATTGAAAAGTCTTAAACTGATCTCTTTAAAGCAAAAAATATGGAGGTATGTCTACAAAGTATTGTATCATTTGGAGACAAAGAAATCCCACTTGTATCAAACTTATGGGGGCTGAGGGAGGATTGAAGTTCCCTTTCCCGGAAGTGGCTCTCACAGGTCCACATTTCATTGGCTAAAACCCCTGTCAATCTCCCAGTCCAACTAGAGGGCGGGCTTCTGTAGTAGTTCCTCTGAGCTCGGGAGGAAGCCATGATGACTCTCAAGACGGCGGGGAATGGTCTTGCAGTGACCGTTCTTCCTCTGGAGGCTTTCGGTCATACTAAGGAGCCATGGGTCCCTTTTGCAGACCCATGGCGTCTGAGGACCCCACTAATGCTCCTGCGGGCACTGCTGGTCGTCGTCCCGGGACTGTTGGTCTTTGGCCGGACTGAGCCCTGGGGCTGATGCAGTCCCGGCCCCTGGTGGGACGGCGTTCGTCTGGGTAAGGGTAATTTACTGATACATTCGTTTTCTAAGGGGGTGGATAGAAGCCTCTCTTAAGAATCCAGCTGTGCATTGAGAGTTAAATTCTGCTGCCTCCGGTTGTATAAATCCCCACTTTTCCTTCAAAATGGAGGCCTGAGTAGCCCGAAGGCCCCGCCCACGCGCCCTGGAAGCCATTTTGCCTCCGCCTTCCACCACGCTTTGCGCCATTTTGGGCTTGATCTCAAAGCCAAGCTTTTTATGAGACTGAGCTTAAAGGGTAAAACAGTCTCATTTCTACAAAGCGAACCTCCGTCGTCCGGGGGTGGCGGTGTGTGTATGAAATGCCAGCTGCGGTGGGAGGCCATAGCCGGGAGGGATGAAGTCATTCGAGGCCGGCCTGAGCTAACTAGTGAGACCAGGTTCCCCCAAACACCTGTCCATGTCATCTACGTCCACATGTGAATATTCTGTATTTCGGTTTCATATTGTTTTACAGTAGTATTAGCTTCACTAAGACATTTCACAACTGTGCAAGGTGGCTTCATGTCTTTAGTGCATGCTGCTGGGGAAAGAGTCATTGGAGAGGGTCATGGTTTCATTCGCAGGTGTTGCCGCATGTTGGGAAGGCCTTTGCCAAATTAGTGAACTATACAAGTGCACAGGCACAGACTTCTCATCCCAGCAACACTGAGAAGATCATGACTGCATGGTGACCCTGGCTTGCATGACCAGACCTGTCTTACAAATAGTTACTTTGCTCATCTTGTGTGGTTGGTTTGGAATCTTAGCTTTAACTGAAGTTTATGCTTCCTGAGGGAATCTTTATTCATGTAAACAGAACTTGGAAGACATAGGTGGAGAAGCCATTGGTAGGAAGATCCAGATGTTGCCCAGGTAGGGAAAAACTAGAGACCTCTGCAATGTAACAGAAAGCCCACAATTTCAACTGGAAAAGGACATGCCTAGTAAGCACAAATTCCTGACTACTCCCAAGCACACTGTTAAAAGGCAAATATGAAAGGGGAAAAAGCATTTGGAAATGTTTACAAATTTTCACACCAGGTATTTAGCATGTAACATTGTGGTAAAAAATATACCCTGGGAATGATTCAAAGTGTAAACTGGAAAATGATAATCCTGAGATGCTTTCCACATTTGAATAACTGGTAAGCAATTTAAAGGTTGGTACTCTTCTCCAGAGACAATGTTTTTGCTTTTCTCATCAAGAATTCTACTTCAGGCACTATATACTATGATATTTTGAACTGAATAAACTCATAACATTAATGAGGTTATAATTTAGCACATTCTATTTTACTACATTGTTGAATTTTTATTTTATATATTTATTTATTTTTATATTTTTACTGTAATAGAAGGGTTACATTATATTCACCAGATAGAAAGTGCATTACTTCAGAAAAATTGATACGCTTTCTCATGACATGGTCCCCATTTCCCTCCCCCTTCCCCCCATTTTAATTTCCCCCTTCCCTATCCAATTTCAAATAACCAATTAAACACATATAAAATATATCAGATAACAAGGTGAAACATTGTAATTATTTGAGATAACCAAATAATAGCAAAAGATATGAGAGATAACATTGTACACTAAGGACAACAATCACTCATTATATGGATTTTGTTTCCTTCTCCTGGAAGTCCTTACATTTAGTGTCATACTCTTTGGCCTCATGTCTCTAGATTTGGTTCTACTGTAAATCTCTTCTAGGAGAGCCCAAGGTTTCTACTGATTTTGACAAATGAATGAGACTATTAAGCCTATGTTCATTTGAGTCTGGCTTACGTCACTTAATGTGAGTTTTTCTAAGTCTTTCCATTTCCTTACAAATGGGGCGATGTTATTCTTTCTGACAGCAGCATAGAATTCCATTGTGTATAAATATCACATCTTGTTGATCCACTTATTAACTGAGGTACATCTGGGTTGGTTCCATATCTTTGCTATGGTAAATAGTGCTGCAATGAACATCATTGTGCTAGTAGATTTAGTTTGTCCTTGTTTCTGGATGATTGGGTAAATGCCAAGTAGTGGAATTGCTGGGTCATAGGGGAGCTCTATGTTTAGTCTTTTGAGGAACTGCCATACTGCTTTCCATAGTGGTTGAACGAGTTTGCATTCCCAGCAATAGTGTAGTACTGATCCCTCCTGGCCACATCCGCTCCAGCATCTGCTGTTATTAGTTTTCTTGATCCTGGCCATTCTAATTGGAGTGAGGTGGAATCTCAGAGTTGTTTTTATTTTCATTTCTTTTATGACCAGAGGTGTCAAGCATTTATTTCTTCATGTGTCTATAGACCATTTTTATTTCTTCTTCAGAGAAGACTCTCTTTAAGCGTTTGGCCTTTTAATTGGATGGTTGTTTCTTTGGAGATTAGTTTTGGAATGATTCAATTTTTTGAGCTGTTGATATATTTTAGATATGAGGCCTTTGCCCATTATATAGTTAGTGAATATCTTCTTCCATTCTGTAGGCTTCCTAATTAATTTACTACCTATGTCCTTTGCCATACAGAAGCTCTACAGTTTAATGCAGTCCCACTCATCCAGCCTTTCTCTTCTTTGTTGTGTTTCTTGGTTATTATTAAGAAAGTTTCGACCTGTGCCAAGGAGGCCTAGTGTATCTCCTATTCCTTCTTGTAAAGTTTTCAGTGTGTCAGTTTTTACCCGAGGTCTTTGATCCATTTGGATTTAATTCTAGTGCAGGGTGACAAAGAAGGATCCAACTTTAGTGTTCTGCAGGTCCTTAACCAGTTCTGCCAGTACCATTTGTTGAAGAGGCTATCTTTCTTTCATTCTATTTTTTTGGCTCCCTTATCAAAGATTAGATGGCCATAAGTCTGTGGTTTATTATCTGGGTCCTCAGTTCTATTCCATTGGTCTTCAGGCCAGTTGTTGTGCCAGTACCAATCTGGTTTGATTATTATAGCTCTGTAACAGAGTCTAAAGTTTTGTATTGAAATTCCTCCTGCACTGTTCTTTCTGCTAAGAATTGTTACTTTCAAGTATTCTGGCACACGGACATTGCCTATTTTAGTTTTTACTATTGGCTTGTTGTAGTATGCTTAAAATTAACTGTATTTTGTGCATGAAACACAATTTTATTTTTCTTTTTAGAATTCTGAATTGTATTACTTTATCATCAGATAAATTTCATAACATTTTTTATTTAAAAATTTATTTCATAGGTATTACATATAACATGCTCTCATCTTAAATTTTAATTTCAAAGTGATGTAAAAGCTGGATTTGTTGGCTCACACCTGTAATCCTAGCTGCGCAGGAGGGTGAGATCTGAAGATTGTTGTTCAATTCCATCCTGGGTACTAAATATGAGTCTGTGAGACTACTAGAAAAACAAAAGTGATGACGTGTCTCAAGTGGTTTAGTGCTAACCCTAAGCTGAACAGCCCTGGGATAGCAACCAACAAAAAATATAGGCATATATAATGAGGTTACAAATAACATATATAAGGTAGTGAGTCTATTTTGGGTTGAACATTTTTAACCTGTCCCTCATTGTTTCCCACTTTACCTCCCACCAACCCCACCACCCCCACTTGTAAATTTCATTTCCAACATTTAGTCTTAAAATTATCACTGTTGCTTTGATTTGCCATTTGTATCACCACATTATTGTTTCACTTGTTCCCTAATTCAAATAAATGTATATAGAAGAGAAAGGATACCAAAATCAAATACAGTGATAACAGCGGTTAAACCATAGTAAATGAAAAACAAAATAAATTCACATAATACATTAAAATAAATAACCAAAAATAACTACTTGTTTCCACATCTCAAGTTCATTTTACTTAGCATCATCTTTTGAGCTATTGTGATCCTCTGCTCAGACTCTCGTAGACATGCACTAATTACTTATTACAAATGAGGGAAAACATGGAGTCTATGTTTCTATGATGCTGGCTTAATTAACATATGAAGGTTTTTTCCAAGTCTTTCCATTCTTTACAAACAGGATGATGTTACTCTTTTTTAAATCTTTTTTCATATATTTTATTATAGTTAATAAAAGAATTACATTATATTCACCAGATAGAAGGTGCATTACTTCACAAACATTGATACTCTTTCTCGTGTCCAGTGTGTGTGTGTGTGTGTGTGTGTGTGTGTGTGTGTGTGTGTATATATATATATACACACTACATTTTCTTGATCCACTCATGTACTGTGGGATATTTGGATTGGTTCCACATCTTAGCTATGGTAATAATGCTGCAATGAACATGGTTGTACTGGTAATTTTAGTATGGCCTTGTTTGTGGTCATTTGGGTAAATGCCCCAATGTGGGGTTGCTGGATCATAGTGGAGCTCTGTTTAGTCTTTTGAGGAACCTTCATACTTCTTTCCAGAGTTTTTGGAAGAATTTATACTCCCACCAACAATGTAGTCTTCTCACCACATCATTGCTATCATCTGTTGTTACTAGATTTCTTGATAATGGCCAATTCTATCTGGGGTGAGATAGAATCTCAATGTGGTTTGATTTTCATTTCATTTATTGTCAGAGTTGTTAAACATTCCTTCATGTGTGATTGGCAATTCTTATTTCCTCTTCAGAGAAGTCTGTATGTCTTTAGGCTACTTTTAATAGAGTGTTGTTTCCTTGAGGATTAATTTTTTTGAGCTCTATGTATATTTGGGATACAAGGCCTTGTCTGTTGTATGGCTAGTGAAGATCTTGTCCCAATGTGTGGGCTCTATTTATTTTGCTTGCTATGTTCCTGCCATGCAGAAGCTTCGCAGTTTAAAGCAATCCCATTTGTACACACTTTCTTTTATTCGTTGTATTACTGGGTCTTTATTTGGAAAGGTTCTACCTGTGCCAAGATGCCCTAATTTTCCTCCTATTCCTTCCTGAAATAATTTCAGGGTACCTGCTTTTACCAGGAGATCTTTGATCCATTTGGGATTGAGTCTGGTGCAGAGTGATATATAACGATTCAACTTTAGCTTTCCACAAATATTTAACCAATTCTGCCTGCATCATTTGTTGTAGAGGATATCTTTATTCCATCCAATTTTTTGGCTCCTTTTTTAAAGATTAAGTGGTTATATGTCTCCAGGTTCATTCCTGGATGTTCAATTCTATTCAAGTCCTCAGGCATGTTCTTGTGCCAGTACCAAGCTGTTTTTATTACTGTAGCTTTGTAGTAGAGTTTGTAGTTTGGTATTGATATCCCTGCAGTGCCGTTCTTTCTGCTAAGGATTGTTTTAGTTTTTCTGGGTCTTTTATCAATCCACATGTATTTTAGGATTGCAATCTCTATGTCATTAAAAACGGTGTTGGGATACTGCACTGAATTTGTACTAGCCTTTCATGGTATTCATGATGTTAATCCTCCCAATCCAGGAGCATGGAAGGTTTTCCTACTTCCTTATTTCTGTTTTAATTTCCTTTTTTAAGTGTTTAAAGTTTTCATCATAGAGGTCCTTGTTTTGTATTTTTGTAGTGGACCATTCAAAAAACACCGCTTCTCCATGCTCTATAATTTCAGGTCAATAAATTTTAAGAATTTTTAACTTCTTGGTTAAGGTATGTTCTGACCTTACCTTTTAAATTTGAATTATATCAGAGTTAGAATGAAATACTAGTTTTTCAAATTCATTGATTTTTGTTTCTAGCATTTTATGTAGATTTCATTTCATATATGTTAGTATCTGTAGTAAACATCCTTAAGTATTATTGCATCTGTCTGTACTTGGACCTTTAATATTAAAATTGTCTTCTTAAATTTATGTTCATTGCAGCTTCTTTGCTGTTGCCAGGATAGATATCTCATTTTCTTCTCTTTCTATATTTTTAACTTATTTTCATCATGTTTTTATAATTTTTGTCCTTTACTTTTTGTTTTTGCCTGTTTTTAATTATTTTGAAATATAGTTTGAAATATGTTTAATGTTCAATTTTGCTCTTATTTTAGAAAGCAGGTTAACTACATTGCCATTTCTTAATATAAATTGCTTTCAATTATGTTTCAAAGTTTAGTCATGTAAATTGTATTTCCTGTGTTTACTTTTAAAATGTTTTTATAAATACTTATATCTATAATATATAGAAATACTTTTATTGTAGTTTTTATATTCATATAATTGTAAATAATTCTCCCTCTTATTGAGTGATATCTTAGAAAGTTGCTTGATACTACAAGGACATATGTGATACTACATTTGCATTCCTTTTATTTTTCTAAGACTTAGTTAATGTTTATCATACGATACATCCTTATACATTATGCTTACATTGTACTTACATTATTTGCCCCACTGTTGCCTTAGTAAATTAGATATAAGTTATGAAGTAATGAGGTTTATGATAAGGATACAGTTCCTTTTTGGAAGACTTAATGCCAAGGGGGAGAATTTCCCTTCTCACATATGTTGTTCATAGAACAGGACTTTGAGTAATAAGAAAAACAGGCAATTAGAAATGCAGAGTTATAATTTTCATTCAGGTTGTCCAAGAAGTTGGTAAACTTAGAATTTCTAATGCTCTGAAGTGAGAGTAAGCAACCTGCCCATGGGCAAATCAACTCATATTCTAGTTTTATAAATTAACATTTTATTGCACAACGAGAAACCCATTGTTTTGGGAATTACCTCTGACTACCTTTGTTTTAATGACTGGATTGTGTAGATTGGATAGACAACTGCTTATAGATTTGAAAGTCGATAAGCTGTTTATTCTCTGGCCATTTATATAGATTTGAAAGTCGATAAGCTGTTTATTCTCTGGCCATTTATACTTTGCTGATCTCTAACCTATAGAAAGATTATCAGGCAATTATGATACAGATAAATTCCAAGAAGTCGTGGATTAGTGAATTTCTGTCTAGCATAACTGAGTTATATGCTTCTTTAATAGCAAGTCTCCTGTGAATTTTGTCCATTGTATATATCACTGCCAATGATGTACTTCTTATATTGTTCATATCATCTAAAACTCCTCATTTGACTCTTGAGAACCTCTGCTCAAATGAATGCTCTGTGATTCTTAACCACAGTGTCACTAATTTTGAAAGCTAACAATCCAAATGTCTCCTACTTGACTGTGATCAGGTCCTCTGTACTTGCCTAAGCAGATTCTCCTCCCAGAATCTGTTTATCTTGCTCTGTAAATGCTGTACACATAAAGGTTAACTGTTCTTTAAAATGTGATTTTAAGATCCCAGTTCTGTCCAACGGGAGGCTCACATCTGTAATCCTATCTAATCAGGAGGCTGAGATCTGAGGATCAAGGTGCAAAGCCAGCCTGGGCACAAAAGGATTCTTATCTTCAATTAAACTCTAGAAAATGGGAAGTAGGGCTTGGCTCAAGGATAGGGAGGTAGCCTTGAGCTGAAGAGCTCAGGGACAGTGCCCAAGCTATTTAAAAGCCTTCAGAAAAAAACTTTTTTGTATGCCTTGTACTAAGCAACTTTAACTGCTTTCTCTAGACAACCTTTTATGTCTCAGGTTATAGAAGCATGCTCTATTCCCTTTAATAAGGCTTCTGGCTGCCAAATAAACACTGGTTTTTAACCCTGGATGCACATCAAAACCACGGGGGGAATGTATAATAAATACTGATACCGAAGACCAACCCAGAGATTTGAGTTTAATTGGTTTGTGGTGAGACCCTGGGCATGGATATTTTTCAGAGTCCCCCAGATGACTTTAAGGCACAAAGAGAGGTAAATATCTACTGATATAATACAGTAATTGATTTCTACTAAAGTTTCACTTTCTATTTTATAAAGTGAACACACACAAGAGAAAATTATATCTGGCCTTGTGTACTTGAGTACATGCAGATTGAGTATAGAAGTCGCTTCTAGTCACTCTGGATCTTCATGTTCATAATACTGTGTGTAGTTTATAGCTAAGATATAGCTGAGAGTTTGGAAAGATGTAATATATAGTTGATACTTGAGAAATATTTAAAGGAAATTAAATGAGATTATTTTTGGGAAAATGTCTAGTATCATGCATGAATGAACCACAATGATTCATCAAATATATAATACATATACATTCGTCTCCCTTCTGTTTTTCCTCTACATTTTTCTTTTATAAATAAGTACTAAGGGTTGTTTCACAGTTATAGAAAATATGTGTCTTAATGAAAGCTGGAAGCTTGTTCAACAGATTTTGTTTTATTATTGACAGTGAGTAGTTGTACATTGCTTTTATTTTTATTTTAATGTATCTTATTAATAGACCCATCAGCAATTCTTGAGAAATTTTCAAAATCTACCTAAATAAAAGTAGATTTCATTCCTAAAATTAAATTTGTATTTCCTTTTCGTATCAAAACTCATGGTCATAGTGTATAAACTAGTTCTCAATGGCTTCTCTAAACATGATAAACATGCATTATTCTAAAAATTTCCTTAAACACCAAAGTAAATCATTTCTCCTTCCTCTCATGCCACAGTGCTTACCTTGCTAACATGTCATCCCATATTTGGATTGCAGCACCTGGATCATTTATCATTTATAGTGTGAAAACAGTTCACATAATTTTCAGAGTTGTTACACTTTCTTCTTTCATTTCTACATTTTTCTTTTTTTATATATTTTTATTGTAATTAATAGAAGGGTTACATTATATTCACCAGATAAAAGGTACATTACTTCACAAATATTCATAGCTTTCTCATGTCATGGTCCCCATTTCCCTCCCTCCTCTCCCCGCTCATCTTGATTCCCCCCTTCCCCATCCTATTTCAAATAACCAATTAAGCATATATAAAATATATCAGATAACAAGGTTAAATATTATAAGATAACCAAGGGACAGCAAAAGAGATGAGAGATAACATAGTACATTAAGGAAAACAGTCACTCATTATATGGCTTTCGTTTCTATATCCTGGAATTCCTTACATTTAGCATTATACTGTATGGCCTTATGTATCGAGATTTTGTTCTATTGTGAATCTCTGCTAGGAGAGCCCAAGGTTTGTTTCTACTGATTATGACAAATGAGGGAAACAGTTAAGCCTATGTAGCTTTGAGTCTGGCTTACTTCACTTAATATGAGTTTTTCTAAGTCTTTCCATTTCCTTACAAATGAGGCAATATCGTTCTTTCTGACAGCAGCATAGAATTCCATTGTGTACAAATACCACATCTTGTTGATCCACTCATCAACTGAGGGACATCTGGGTTGGTTCCATATCTTTGCTATGGTAAATAGTGCTGCAATGAACATTCATGTGATAGTGGATTTAGTCTGTCCTTGTTATTGGACTATTGGGTAAATGCCAAGTAGTGGAATTGCTGGGTCTTTAGAGTAGATTGACTTTTTAGAGGTCTTCTCTTTGGTCTGATTTACTATCATTCTAAATGGTTAGTTTGAGTACTTCCTTAGTCATAGGCTCAACTTTGGAGCCATAATCACTTCTTCCACGTATAGAGAATGGACCACATTTTTCATTATCTTTATAGCTTCCAAGTTCTTCCTTAGAAAGAAATCCATACTTACTGCATTGTTCTGAGCTTTGTAATACAGAAGTACAATTTTCCTAATTCTTTGGTGATCTTATTTGTGTCTGACTCAGGAGAATTATGTACTGTTTTAGATAAAATTCATGACATGATTCCAGTTTAATTTTACATATCTCTTGTATCTTTTGTGCTTTTTCCTCAAGTTATGCAGCTTTTGCATACATATGGAATGTTCAGGCACCTTCTGGTCATGATTTATAGTTGTAGAATTAGTAAGACTTCCCAAATAGGTCTGGTTGCATGCTTACAATCATAGCACTTGGGAGATAGAGGCAGAAGGACCACCAGTGTGGGCTAAATTGCAAGTTGAGGTAACTTGTGCTACATATTAAGCATTTTTTTAAAAAAATAAAAGAATAAAAAACAATAAAATGAATCTTAAAAGGAATCCTGAGTCTTAGAATCAGAGTTTTTCTTTGAAATTATCCATGGCTGATCCTCTTCATAAAAATGTAATCTCAGAGGGTAAGTGAGAGAAAAACATAGAAGGGGTAACAATGTCTAACAAGAAATGCCCTCACTACTTTATGTAACTTTAACCTTCTGTAAATCACCCTGAAAATAAAATTAAATGAAAAAAAGGTTATAGAATCATTAACGTATAGTTGTAATATAGCTTGTAAAAATCATTCCAAAATGTGACACTAAGAACTTAATTTAGAATATTAGGTAAAACCTGCTTTTCAAAGAATAGACTGTCATCTCACTTTTTATATTTAGTAAACTTCTAATAATAAAGTTACAATCACTACGCAGTGTCTAATTTATCACACTGTTGACTGAACCTGAGCTTGTGTAAAACAACAACACTACTTTTGAATGTAGAAAATCTCATACATCCTAAACATAGACATTACTTCGGCTTATTTTATTACATTTGGTCCAGATACTAGCTTCACATAAAGCCTCATTAACTTCCCCTTAACTAAATGTATTGGTTTATCTTTTCAGCTCATAGAGATAATTTTCGATCTGGTCTGTTTAAATGCTTTATGTGGATTCAAAAAGAATAACCCCCATAACTTGTTTTCTTTTTGTAAAACAAATACTACTTTTTAAATATTTTATTTACATTATTCTGGTCACTCTATGTTGCCGTCACACTTTTATCACACTTGGAAAATGTTTTTAAAGACTGCTTATAGAAGTATTGCTATCTAGCTTTGTTTTTATTTTAAGCTAGTTTGTGGGTCTCAGTACCAAGTCAGCTACCATTCTAACCCTGGGCCTGGGCCTTGTCTCTGAGTTCTTCAGCTCAAGCCTACCACCCTACCCTTGAGCTAAGCCCCACTTCCTGTTTTCTAGACTGTTAATTGGAGATAAGAGTCTCAGGTCCTTTTGTGCCCAGGCTGGCTTTGAACCTTGATCCTCAGATCTCAGCCTCCTGAGTAGCTAGGATTACAGGTGTGAGCCACTGTACCCGGCTTCAGAAGGTAATTGTAATCAGCATATAAAGCAATGGAAGCTTTGAACTGGGAAGGATTACTCATTCACTAAACATACATGCAGAAGTGAAAAGTAATAACAAAACTGATCAGAGAATGATAACAGTAAGACATAAGGAAAGAAAAAAAATGAAAAGCATATTGATGAATTTGATGAATGATTAAGGATTTTTAATGGGTATAATACAAATTTGATTGCATCATAAACTATAGCTGTGCAATTTAGTTTCAAATAAAAAATACTTTGATTTGTCTCTTGTATTCTTAAAAGATCTTCCAGAATATCTCATGCATCCTTATGGCAAATCTGGGTCTGTGAGTTTGTATAAGGATCACAAGCCCAGTTTGTCATAAGTTAAAATGAGAGAAGCTACAAGAAATTGTGCGATGTTCATATGATGTACCTAGGTAAGTAAGAGTTGACTTTTGGTCTTCAAGCCCAAACTTTCCACAAGTCATGTCTGATCACTTGTGATTATCTGGTAGGGTAGGATTCAGGCATAGTAATAGCTGCAGAGAAAGGAGAAAACACTATTGTCCATGGACTATGTCCATGAAAATAGCCATTTACGCATGTCAGTCCATTGTAAGTTATATCTGGCATAGAACCATGAGTTACTTTTTTAACATTCTTTATGGGAATTTGAGATAGGGGTAAAAATCTTATCAATTATACTCTAGTTGAAAATTACTTGAAAGTTATTTCAGAGTTCTGGAAAAGTTTTACCATAATGTTGTTAAGGCTCAGATTTTCCTTTTGTTTTGAAAAATAGCAGGTCTGGAATACCTTGAAAAGTGCATGTATAATGAGTGGCTTTGAGCAGAACAGATGGAAAATGTAGGGAGAATTATAAACATTTTCTAATCCGTTTAGTTCATTTATGCACTAAGGAAAGATTCTACTGCTTTTTGCCTAATTACTCATACGCTGTGTCTTTCAGGAGGTAGTTGTCTGGTATACAAAAATATGAAAATGAAGTGTTTACTCCTAGAGTCAATATAAAGAAAAATATATCTAAGACTTTACCTGAGGTTACCAGCACCAAGAAAAGAAAAAAAAACCCTGAAAAGCTGAATGATGGTATCTAGGAAATGTAAGCAAAAATAAATTTATTTTTCAATATTGAAATTTGTATTTGAACACGCAATTTTTTGGCTGCATTTTAGATCCTTGAATATCTTCGTGTGTTTTTTAATGAAATCTGTGAGAGAGTCAGATGCATAAGCAGTGATTTATCACTATTAAGAAGATGAAATGAGAAAATCTACTTAAAATCTCAAGAAAACTATCTCCAATACAAGGAACTGAAAATGAGGTTTTAGGTTCTGCATTAAAACTCCTAAGGTTTCAAGTTATATTTTGGCAGTAGATACAATATACTGTATCAAATAAGAATATGAAGGAAGCTCAGAAATCAGAGAGTATTTCAGAAAATATAGAGGGCCCTGAAAATGAAATGTTCACCATTGGAGTAAATGCTGCATGAGAATGGGTAAGAATTTGTAAGACTAAAACCAAAATTACTAATACTGAAGCAAAAAGAACATTCTGCAATAGAAGAGATCTTAAAATGGTGGGAATGAATGAATGTGAACAATAAAAATGTATTATTCAGAAAATCATCTTTAAAAACCTAACAAGTTATACACTCTTTGCTACAGTTCAGATTCTTTGAGAATCTTCATATATTTTCTCAAGGCAAATCTGTGAATTAGAAAATAAGCAGTGCCTTAAATTTTTCAGATATGGTAAATCAGACAACTTCAAAGAAATCTTAAATTGTTGTCCACTGTGTAGGTAAGTGAAGCTGGGGTTTTAGAGTCCAGATACAAAGTCTTTTATGTTCCTATGTCAATTCAAGCAAGTATCCCCAATACAACGTATATAATGACAATATTAGAGATTGGCAGAAAACTAAACAGTTGGGTAGGCCAGAACATATTACTGAAAGAAAGAAGACACAGGATAATTTTAGGCCATTTAGAGGAAAATATAGGAGCTTCTGTTTAGAGAAACAACAAAAAAAATGATGGCAAATTGAGTTATATGTGAATTAGCTGGGTGAGGTGGCTCACACCTGTAATCCTATCTATCAGGAGGCTGAGATCTCAGGATCTCAGGTTCAAAGACAGCCCGGGCACATAAGAATACCAACAGTAACATACAATGAAAGATAAAATCAATTTAAAAAGTATACTGATGAGATTAATGACTGACTGAACATGTTTGAATTTGAGCATATCCTTTAAATATTTACAAATGTGGATTTTGAAATGGAAAAATGTCTGTATTCATATGTCTTCCATGTTTTCAATTTGTCTTCAAGTTTATCCTCATGAATCCTCATGATAAATCTGGGACTGTGGTGTTGTATAATGATCACAAGCACAGGTTTGTCATGAGGGTGAAATGAGAACGTCTACAAAAAATTCCATGCCATGTACCAAGGTAAGAAAATTCATGTGGTTATCATGCCCAGACTTCTGGGTTTCCACATGTCACGTTTGATCACTCCTGCTTACTCAGTAGGGATGAGAGTGGAGGTGTACTATTGAGTCTTGGACATGACCATACAAATGGGCAGTTAGGCAGTTTAGTCCATTGTCAGGCCTAATTTTACATGAAGCCCTGATCTCTAGTTTTACATAGACAATGAATTTTGGTTGAGTCATAGATGTGTACTTTTTGTCAAATTCTCAATATCAGGTATGTTCTGATTGAACTTTTCTTGAATGCTTTTTCAGAATTCAGGAAATGTTGTAATTGCTGTGCTAATGAGGTTCTGATTATCCTTTAATGTTATTTTTATGTTACTATATGAAGAGGTTATAATTTCCTAATGAGTATAATGCCTCTTGGGTAATTTCACCTTTTTTTTTTTGCTTTCTCCTATTTCCCCCCATTCCTACATACAAGTTT
This sequence comes from Megascapheus bottae, assembly GCF_031878675.1. Taxonomy (NCBI): domain Eukaryota; kingdom Metazoa; phylum Chordata; class Mammalia; order Rodentia; family Geomyidae; genus Megascapheus; species Megascapheus bottae. Next base: position 99,914,743 of record NC_143547.1, on the reverse strand, counting down.
AATTTTAATTTTATTTTAATTTATTGCCAGTCCTAGGATTTGAACTCAGGGCCTGGACATCGTCCTTGAGCTTTCTCAAGCCTAGTGAACTACCACTTGAACCACAGCACCACTTCCAGATTTTTCTGTATATGTGGTACCAAGAATCAAACACAGGGCTTCACTCATGCTAGGCAAGCACTCTACCACTAGGCCAAACCCCTGGCCCTCTTAATTTTTAGACAATGATTTTTGAATACAGTGACTGCATTTATCTCACCTTTCTCTCCTCCATTTCTGTGCCCACTTTTTGCCCTCTCTCCCCAAAGTAAAACAAAAGTATCATGTTTCCACTTCTTTTTTTTCTAGTTCTGGGGCTTAAACTCAGGGCTTGGATAGTGTCTCAGAACTCCCTTTGCTCAAGGCTAGCATTCTACCACATGAGGCACAGTACCACTTTCAGGGTTTTTTTCTGAGTAGTTTATTGGAGAGAAGAGGTTCTCACAGACTTTTTCTGCCTGGACTGGCATCAACTATTATGCCATTTCAGCCTACTGAGTAGCTAGGATTACAGGCATGAATCTCAGCACCCACCTATGTGTCCATTTCTTAGAAGTTGTTTTGATAAGTCATGCTTTAGTTGTTCAGAGGAGTTACACCTTTGGATTCTTCACCTACATATGCCCTCCTTTAGTCAGTTTGTTTTTGTGAAAATGCATAAAGCCTCATATAAATTATTGTGTTTCCTTGAACATTAGGTATAGTATCCACATATGAAAGAACATATGTCATTTGTCTCTCTCAGCTTGACTTTACCTAATTTTTTCTAAGTTCATCCATTTTCCTGTAAATGACATATAGTTCTATTTAAATGGTCTACTTGTCTATTGTAAGGCATCTGAGATTGTTTCCTTACCTTGTCTATTGTGAATGGTACAGCATATTCTGACATAATGTTTTGTGGAAATCTCCAAATTCCCATCAAAGTGGTTTTATTAGTTTACAGTCCTACCAACAATGTGATGAGGTTCCTTTTTCCCATATCCCCAACAGAATTTGTTGTCGGAATTTTTTTATTTTCTCAATAGTCATGGGGCTTAAACTGTGGGCCTGGGCACTGTCCCTGAGCTCTTTAGCTTAAGTACTGTTCTATCACTTGAGCCATAGCGCCACTTCTGGTTTTCTTGTGGTTAATTGAAGTAAGAGTCTCATGGACTTTAGTACTTTGAACCAAGGTCCTCAGATCTGTTTCCTGAGTGTCTAGAATTACAGATTGGAGCCCCTGGTACCCTGCTGTTGTTTGAATTTTTTTTTATTATATTTCATTGTTGGAATAACATATAGAGGGATTACAGTTACATTTGTCAGGTAGTGGGTGTTAAGTCTGCCTGGAAGAAATGACTTCTTCCCTTGGCTCTCTCCCACTGAACCCTGGAAATCCCCACCCAGCACCTGTAACCCTGGCAACTGGCATGCCTGGGGGCAGTGGGAGGTCCCCACTGAGGTATTTCCCCATCCTCTGAGGTCATATCCACTTCCACTGTGTCTATACCCCTCCCCCTATATAATCTGTCACTTCCGGCCCTAAGTTCTCTTGCTCTCCGGACTCCATCTTGGGTGGCAGGAGACTGCTCTTTCCTCAGGCAATAAACCCTCTTCTCATGAATTGCGTGGAGTTTCCTTTCGCTGACCTTACATTTGGTACCGCGACTCGGATGGGGGAGAGGGTCAGGAGTGGCTGGATCCCCTCTTTTTCTTGAGGGTCAATCCACCTTCTGCCCCCCCCCCCCCCCCACTTCAGACCAGAGAAAGGAAATTCCATTCCCGGACCTCTGCCTTTCCCATAGCTGACCGTGTATTCGCTACAATGTTTCCTGTCTGCACCTGGTGAGTGACTCCTGCCTGCAGGCCTCTTCTTCTGTCTCCTTTAACCCACCCCTGCATAGGGCTCTCTCCCTGCATCTAGTTTAAGACCCTCCCCCACCCCCCAAAACTGTTCTGTTGAGTTTGGATTCCCCCTGCCCCCCACACTCTACTTTCCCACTCACCATCCTTATTGACTCTACCCAATGACATCCTCATTGACTCCAACCCCTGACATCCTCATTGACTCCAACCCCTGACATCCTCACTGACTGGGCCCCCCCACCCATGTCCTCACTAACTCTTCCCCTACCTCCTCACTGACCACCCCTCACCCTCACAGACTTCACCTCCTCTTAGTGTTTCTTATCACAATGGGGTCTCATCAGTCTCACCCAAGCCGGGATACCCTCTTGGGATATCTTTTAAGCTCTTTAGATGTTCTTCTACTCAAGAGACTCAATAAAGCCAAAACGGCTCATCTTTTATTGCAATTGTGTCTGGCCAAAGTATAGGCTAGACAATTGGTCTCAATGGCCAGAGGTTCTATATGTTCAGGCTTTCTTTGCTCTCCATGCTTGCCCTTCTCTCTACCAATCCTGTTCAACTTCCCCTGTCCTACTGGCACAGGGGCATCTTGTCCCTGCCAAATCACCTAAGAGCCTGGAATCTTCCTAAACCTAAAGTGCCTGATCCCCTACTCAACATTGAAGACTCTGCTTCTCTTCACCAAGCTAAAACTTTCCTTACTTCTCCCCCTTCATCTCCTTTTGACTTACCTCCTGCTACTCATACTCGATCTTGTACTGGTAGTTCACAGCCTCCACCAGCTTCCTTATATCCTCTGCGGGAGGTGGCAGGGGCAGAAGGGGTCATTCGTGTACATGCCCCTTATTCAATGACAGATCTTTCCCAGATTGAGATGCGACTAGTATCATAATCCCAAGACCCCAATAATTATACCAAAGAATTTAAATACCTTGTTCAGACGTATGATCTCACCTGGCATGACTTATATACAGTCCTGTCCTCTACACTTACCTCTGAAGAAAAGGAAAGGGTTTGGGTTGCAGCCCAGGCACATGCTGATGAAACCCACTGCCTAGACAATACTTTCCCAGTAGGGGCAACGGTTGTGCCCAGGGAAGAGCCCAAATGGGATTATGAAAATAATGCCCCTGGAAGGGTTAGCAGAAATAGGATGGTAACCTGCCTGGTAGCTGGCCTCCAGAAGGCAGCCCACCATGCAGTCAACTATGACAAACTAAAGGTTACCCAGAGACCCACTGAAAACCTGGCCGAATTTCTTGAATGCCTTACAGTGGCACTCCAGCGTTATACTAAGCTGGACCTGGAGTCAAAAGAAGGTATAGTGGTCCTTAATACCCATTTCATTTCCCAATCAGCTCCTGATATTAAAAAAAAATTGAACAAGGCTGAGGATGGCCCTCAAACCCCTCAAGGAGATCTGGTGAGCATGGCCTTTAAGGTTTTTAACAACTGGGAGGAACAGAAAAAAGCTGATAAGGCTGCCCGTAATAGGAAAAAATGCCAGCTCCTGGCTACTGCCCTTTGGGCTCCTCAAAGAAGCGCCCAACGCACACCACCCAGACCATGCTTTAAGTGTGGCAAGGAAGGCCACTGGGCAAGAGCTTGCCCTACTCTAAAACCACCATCTGGACCCTGCCAAAGTGTGGACAGCCCGGACACTGGGAAATCGGCTATCCCTCCTCACCTCTACAAGGTGGGCCAGTCCCTCCCATACCCCCGACACATGGTGAGGAGCTCAACTTATCCGAGATACTCAGCTTGGCAACGGAAGTGCGATGCTGCCCGGGGCCACTGTATCCCACATGCATCGCAATGGAGGAGCCCAGGGTATGTGTCCAGATTGCAGGCAAGCTACTTGTATCCTTTCTTTTGGATATGGGAGCCAGTTATTCGTTGTTATCTGAGTATTCCAGCCTGTCTTTTCCCTCCCAGATCTCAGTGGTGGGTGTAGATGGCCTTGCTTGTTCTATAACTACCCATGTAGAATAGATAACTTCCTTTTTTACATTCCTTTCTAATCTTACCCCACTGTCCCATATCCAAGACTCCCTCAGCCCCTTAAAGCCCTTTTCCTTCTCCCCCAATTTTGCCTGAGGATCGAGTCTTTCTTAAGACCCTTAATCTGTCTGGTTTACATCCTAAGTGGACAGGCCCTCATCAGGTCTTGCTGACCGCTCCCACTGCAGTTTAGCTCAAAGGACAGCCACAGTGGTTTCTTCTGTCAAGAGTGAAAAAAGGCTACTGCTCTTGTCCCTTCTATGACACCAAGGTATCTCACATCCCTGAAGAAGATGGCACCCCTGCCTCTTAAGACTTCTTTTGAATTTCATCCAAGGACACATATGCACTTTTACTACTTTACAACTATCAGAAGGTGGGAATGTTAAGTCTGCCTGGAAGAAATGACTTCTTCCCTTGGCTCTCTCCCCCTGCACCCTGGAAATCCCCACCCAGCACCTGTAACCCTGGCAACCGGCATGCCTGGGGGCAGTGGGAGGTCCCCATTGAGGTATTTCCCCATCCTCTGAAGTCATATCTACTTCCACTGTGTCTACACCCCTCCCCCTATATAATCTCTCACTTCCCGCGCTAAGCTCTCTTGCTCACCCGACTCCATCTTGCGTGGCAGGAGGCTGCTCTTTCCTCACGCAATAAACCCTCTTCTCCTGAACTGCGTGGAGTTTCCTTTTGGCTGACCTTACAGTGGGTACATTAGTCCTTGAACACTGATGCCCTACTCACCAATCTCACTTGGGTGAGATTGATTATCAATGTTTTTATTTTAATTTTTGTATAGCCAGGGATGTTGAGCTATTTCTTCATGTGTTTATTTGCCATTATTACTTCTTATAAGTCTCTGTTTGGTTCCTTTGATCATCTATGGATTGGTTTATTCATTCTGTGGGAGGGAGCAATTAGATTTTTCATTTCTTTGCCCACTTATTTATTGGTTCATTCATTTCAGGCAGTAGTTTCTTGAGCTCTTTCTATGCTTTGGATATTAGGAGCTTGTTGGATGTATATCTAGTAAAGATCTTATTTCAGTCTTTTGGCCCACTTTCTAATGAGTATCCTTTTTTAGGAAATTGTTACCAGTCCTAGGATACATTTATTGTTGTGTCTTATTATTTCTGTAGGTTAAGTTTACTTGAAATATGAGTGCAAAGATAATGGTTTTGAGTAAAACAAATGAAAACTTGGAGCAGATATAGCAAGTGTTTCTCCTTTTTAATTGTTTCATATATATATATATATATATATATATATATATATATATATGATGCCAGTGCTTTTGGTCCTAGCATTTCTATTTTGTGTATTGCAGGAGAAAATTTGATAGTAAAATTGATTAAAAAAATGGGGTATGCTATGAGAATGAAGAGTCAATAAAGGACAATTGAACTAAAAGCTGCTAAGACTGAAATTAAAAGTGTTGGCAGTGAGAAAAAGGAAGGCAAAAAACAACAGAAGAAACTGTGGAACTATTCAGTAAACTAGGAAGCTGAATGAGAGTAAATAGGTAATGTGAACAGTAAGGAATTTTATTTTTTTTGATATGGTAAATGATCTTTAGATCTATAACTTGGATTTCCTATTGGACTGCAGATCCTCATGGGTATCTTCGTATGCTTTTCAAGCCAGTTCTATCAATGAGCTAGGCAGATCAGTAATAACATTATTATGTTCATGATGGTCAAAGCAGAAAATCTGCATACAACCCTCCAATGCATTGTCTCTTGTTTAAGTAGTAAGTGTTGTTTTACTGTTCATATCACAGCTAAGTAATTAATAGTAGATTTTTAGGTTTCACCCTCATTCATCTGTGATTCCACAAGTCACACCTGAGTATTCAACACATACCCATGTATCTAGCCATAGTAATAATAAAGGGAAGCAAATAGGTTTACTGATACTGGGACATGACAGTGAAAGTAAGTAATTGAGATGTTTAGTCCATTTTGAAGCAATTCTCTACATCTTAAATGCTCTTAAGTATCTTAATGCATTGTCTCTTGGCAAATATCTTGCTGAGTTAGGAAAATGATCAGTGACATAGATTTGTGATGAAGGTGAAATAAAGTCTATAGAAAAATCTCAAGGGAATTTTGTTCTGTATAGGTAAGTGAAGTTTGAGTTTCGATATTCAGGTCAAAGTATTCTAAGGCTTTACTTCTCAGGTCTGGCAAGTAGCCCCAATATACCACATAGAGTGACAGTATTGAAGAAGGCCAAAGAATGGATAGATTAAATAGGCCAGGGCATATCGCAAATTGAGGGAGGATGAATGACTATTTCAGTACATTGTGAGCCACTGTCATAAAAAATAGGAACTTATTTTTTTATTTTTATATTTTTACCAGGCTTATTTTATTAGCTTAAGGCAGAATATGGAAAAAAGTGTACTTCTTCCCTCATTAACCCAATTCAGCTACTATTCTGCAGTTTGCCACCCACCATTTGCCTAGATTTTATTACACACAAAGGACTGTCTGTGAAAAGGCAGGTCGGGGTGAACTTGCAATGTCTTCAGAAGTAAAATAGTCTCTCTGTCCATCACCACTGGCAACCCCGCCCCCCTCCATCCATCCTGCCTCTGCCCTCTATGCTTGTTCAGAGTTTCCATGCAGATGACTCCTGAGCCCTTTCTAATGTTTGGTTCAATGTGTCTTCAGTTAGTGAGTGCATGTGACAGTGATGACGGGCATAGCTGTTTCATTTTAAATACCATGTCAGAGATGGCATCAGGAAGCAAGAATATACTCCGTGCTCTTTCTGGTGTTGGGATGGCACTGGCTTATATTTAATGGGAAAGATTTGCATCTCTTAAGGGAGCTTTGTTTTTAACAGACAAAAATTGGTAGAAAAATTAGAGCTGTGTGCATGTTTATAAACTCCAGTGAAGTGTGATGATCTGTTTTTAGTCAATCTTGTACATCTTGGATGTCTTGGGAAAAATTGAAAGCATTTCAAAATTGAATTGAATTTTTATCTTATTTTCAGCCCTCAATATGAAGTCCCCTTTTTAGGAGTGACTTTAGAATCCAAGTAGTATATTGGACATCAGAGATACATAGAGAAGAATAGAAGGTATGGTAGTAGTAGCATTCACCACTTAAATAAAAATGCATCCAGAAAAGAAAATATTCCATGACTGGTCTGATGAATACTAATAGTGTGACAGTGGAAGAGCATATTAAAAATAGTAGTTAACTGGTGCCTCTCCCTGTATTCCTAGCTACTCAGGAAGCTGAGATCTGAGAATCAAGGTTCAAAGCCAACCCGGGCACAAAAGGACCTGAAACTCTTATCTCCAATTAACCTCTAGAAAATGGCTCAAGGGTAGGGCAATAGCTTTGAGCTGAAGAGCTCAGGGACAATGCCCAGGCCCAGGGGTGTGGTGGTAGCCTTGAGCTGAAGGGACAGCACCCGGGCTGAGTTTAAGCCCCATGACCCACAAAAAAAATAGTTATCAATGAGTATGATCAATGATTATGGGTCTTTGTTGCATATATAAAATTAATGAGCCTTAAAGTATTTATAGGGATATAATATACATAAGAATAATAAAATAGTCTCTTCTCAGCGGTGCTTGGTGCCTCACGCCTGTAATCCTAGCTACTCAGGAAGCTGAGATCTGAGGATTGCTGTTGAAAGCCAGTCCAGGGCACTAAAGAACATGAGACTCTTATCTTAATTAACCACCTGAAAACAAGAAGTGGTGCTGTGACTCAAGGGTTAGACTGATAACGTTGAGCTGAAGAGCTCAACAACAGTGCCCAGGCTGAGAGTTCAAGTCCCACGATAGACAGCAATAAAAAAAAAAATCTCTTCTCAACTGTTTCTCACATTATCAAATAATTTTCAAGTGTATTCTCTTGAGAAATTTGCAGATGTGCGTTGATATAATGAATACAAGGCTAGATAATGATCATCAGTGAATAATAGAATCTAAAAGAAATATCCCTGGGCTGGGAGTTCGGCCTAGTGGTTAAAGTGCTTGCCTAGCATGCATGAAGACCCGGGTTCGATTCCTTGGTACCACATACATAGAAAAAAGCCAGAAGTGGTGCTGAGGCTCAAGTGGTAGAGCTCTAGCCTTGAGAACGTCCAAGGACATTGCTCAGGTCCTGAGCTCAAGCCCAGGACTGGCCAAAAAAAAAAAAAAAAAAGAAATATCCCTGTAGCTGTTTAATACCTAGATATGTGGAAATGAACTCTTGGTATTAACATTTCTGAATTTCTGTGAGTCAAGTTTGACCATGTATACTTATCCAGCGGAGTTAGATCTAGCCCTAGTAATAATTAATGGAAGAGAAAGGAGTTATAATACTGAACTTGCGACTATGCATGTGACAAATTAAGTAGGTTAGCCCCATTGTAATGCATCATCTCCCATAGAGACATGATATTTAGTTTGTTTGCAAAATGAACTCCAGAATATGGAAACAAGAGGTTTATCTATGTGATTGTTGTTCTTATGGTACTATGTGAATTTAGTTCTTTTCTCTTTTTTTCCCCTTATGGTTTATCTCATGTCATTACTGTATCTGTCTTTGGTGCCTGATATATTGTATATATGTTTATTTGTTTATTTGAAATAGAGCAGGGAAGGGGAAAACAAATGATTTGGAGAGGGCGAGGGGAGAGAAAGTAGAAGACAACATGAGAAGAAGTGTTAATGTTCAAAAAGTAATGTACCCAATACTTGATGAATGTAACTGTACATATAATAACAAAAGGGAGGGAAGGAAGGAGGGAGAAAAGAATTCTTGTTAATGATAGAGTCTAGTTCATCTCCAATATGTTATCTTGTAAATATCACTGTTACATTAGCTCATCCTTTTTGCTTTGTCTCATCATTTGGTTTTCCCCTTCCCTTCCCTGTTTCAAATAAACACACACACACACACACACACACACAAACACACACACACACACACATATATATATATATATATATATATGTACAGTATACCAGGTACAAAAGTCAGATAATGAATTTTACAATGTGGAGGGAGTGTGAGGGGAGGAGTTGGATAAAAACATAGGATGGAATATCAATGTTCAAGATGTAATGTACCTACTACCTGATATCACCCTGACAATAAAATAAAATTTTGAAAAAGGATAGTGTGTGGTAAGAAATACCTAGTATCAAATTAACCTCTAGATGAACATTATTTGAATGTTATTTTAAATTTTAGGGGAAGTCATAATCAGTATTGCATGGGAATGAATTTTCTTTCCTTTTTGAAAATATTATCAAATCTCTGATATATAATATGAATCCATCCTACATTTTTAGGGAGTCAGGGTAATGATTCTCGAGAGAATGTCTTTGAGAAAAGCAGAGACAACAGAAGAACTGATACCACTTTCTCCTGCATCTAGAAGATGTGTATACCCTAGTACCATGCCAAAGCTTTCTTTCTAAGTAGCTTTATCCTATGTCTTTCAGGAAATAGTCAAGAAAAAAAAGCACTCATCATTGGACTGGATATAATGACAAAAAACACAAGAAACATCAATAATGACTGTGGAGGAAGCTCAATGATGGTAAGTAGGCAATGTCAACAATAGAAAATCAATATTTTAATGTATAAAATTATCTTTATACATAGAAATATTTGTATTTTCTGCTGTATTTCATATCTTCCTTTATATCATATATATTCTCATGATATATATTTCAGTGAGCTAAGAAAATCAGCAGCGACTTAGATTTGTCCTGATGGTCAAAGGTGAACACTTGCAAAAATTTATCAAGAGCATCGTATTCTTGGTAGATAAGTACAGCTGGAGTTTTGGGTTTCCAGTTCAAATTCTCTTAAAATTTCACAGGTCTGGTCTGTCTGACAACTAGTCCCAGTATACCATATAAAGTGGTAGAACTCTTAAAGGCCAGAGAATGGAGAGATTAGGCAAGTTCAGACATACAGCCAATTGAGGGAAGTCCATTGTCAGCATTTTTTGAACAAAGATATAAACTTGACATTTAAATAGAAAAAAATTCAGTGGCAAAGTAATAACTGTATACATACTTCCAAAAATGAAGTGTTAAAGTCTTTTTGTCAACTCTGTACAACTTAGGATGCCTGAGGATAAAATTCAGAACCCGTACAGAAAATGGAATTTGTGCTCTAAGTTCTGCTCATTTTTTAGTTGGTTTGTGGGTCCCTGTTTGACATCAGTTTTTAGCTAAGCAATCAAGTACTTGATTTAGCAATCAAGTATCATATTTAGTGTCATAGATATACAGAAAGTAATTGAAGCTATAGAAACTGAAACTTTCATTTATCAAGTGAATATAGACCCAGAAAAGAGAAGACTTCTTAGGACTGATTATAAGAATGCACACAATTGTGAGTGCTAGAGACATTCAGAAAATATAGAAATTCTAAATTAAAAATGGTACCTGATGTATTGTATATATATTTATGTGTTTATTTGATTAGGGAAGGGAAGGAGAAAAAAAATGAGATGATGAAACCAAGGACAAAGGGCGAACTAATGTAATAGCAAAACTCATAAGACAATATGTTGGAAATAAACTTTACAAATTTGGAGGGTTTGGTAGAAGGGAAAAGGATAATAACATAGGAAGGAGTAACAATTCTTAAGAAGTAATGTACGTACTAACTTATGAATGTATCTGTAACCCCTCTATACATCATCCTCACAATGAAATAAAACTTTTTAAAAAAGGTATTGATTAATGTGTGAGAAGTAATGTACCTACTACCTAGTGAATGTCACTGTAACCCTCTATACATTACCTGACAATAAAAAAGGTATTGATTAGGATTGATGGATGAACTAGGTCTACCTTTCATCATTGATATAGGAGATTGAATGTGCTATAAAAATTATAGACGTGTATTATAGTTTGAAATTGATAATAATTCTTAGCTGTCTTTCATGTTCTCAGTATATCTTCCTGTATCCTCATGATAAATCTTAGTCTATAAGGTTGTATGAATGTCATAAACTCAAATTTGCCATAAAGATGAAATGAAAAAATTACAAGAAGTTCCACCATTTCTGCTTCATACGTGGGTAAGTGAACATTCCCTTTGATTTCCAGACCCAAATTTTTGTGATTTCTGTGAAACCACTCATAGTAAACCAGCAGAGATGAATCTAGATATGGTGAAAATAAAGGGTTGTGAAAGCAGGTGTATTACAGTGCCTGTGATATCTCATCATCCTATGAAAGGTTAAATAGTTTAGATCTTTTTAAAACATCATCTGACATACAGCCATGAACTTTACTTTTAAATAGACAAAGAATTGATGTTGGGTGAGAGAGTGAAGTTCTTTGTGAAAAAGTGCCAGTACCAACTATATTTTTACTGAATTTTAAATAAATCTTTCAGACATCAGGAAAAGAAGTTACTGTGTTCTAATTTTCTTTCTTTTGAGGTATGAATATTTTTAAATTTTACTTTATTTTAATGTATAGAAGGGTTACAGTTATATTTGACAGATGGAAGATGCATTGTTTCTCACACTGATACCCTTCTCATGTTTTTGTCCCCATTTCCTTTCCCCCATCCCCTCTCCTTATCTTTTTCCCCTCCTATTTCAAATAAACAAATAAACATATATATATACACATACATATTATACCAGGTAATAAATTCCATATGAAATTTTAGATTGCCTCTTCTATTTCCTTAAAAATGACATTGAGTTAATGATGGGTATTGCACTGAATTTGTAGATTGCCCTTGGCAAGATTGCCATATTCACTATGTTAATTCTTCCAATCCAGGGCATGGGAGGTTTATCCATTTCTTCAGTTCTGCTTTAGTTTCTTTTTCCAAGTTTTTGAAGTTTTCATTCTTAGTTACTTCCTAAGTACTTTATTTTCTTTGAGGCTATTGCAAAAGGAGTTGCTTTCCTGATTGCTGTCTTGCTCCTCTCATTGTTGGTATACAGGAAGGCAGTTGATTTTTGAGGGTTACCTTGCCAAAGTTGCGAATCAGCTCCAGCAACTTGGGAGTGCTGCCTATAGAGTTCTTTAAATACAGAATCATGTCATCTTCAAAGAGGGAAAGTTTCACTTCTTCTTTCCCTATTTGGATCCCCTTTATGCTTGCTTCTTGCCTTATTCCTCTGGCTATGAATTCTAATACTGGGTTAAAGAGGAGTGGAGAGAGTGACCATCCTTGTCTTGTTCCTGGTTTTAAAGGAAATGGCTTTAGCTTTTCGCCATTAAGTATAATGCTAGCTGTGGGTTTGTCACACATAGCCTTTATTATACTGAGGAATGTTCCATGGATTCCTAGTTTCTCCAGAGATTTTAGTATAAAGGGGTATTGGATCTTGTAAAATGCCATTTCTGCATCTGTTGAGACAGTCATGTGATTCTTGTCTTTGCTCCTGGTGATGTGTTGAATTATATTAATTGACTTACATGTATTGAGCCAGTTTGCATCCCTGTGATGAATCCCGTTTGATCATAGTGTATAATTTTTTGATGAGTTGCTGATTATGGTTAGCCAGTATTTTGTTGAGAAGTTTTTCATCAATGTTCATCAAAGAAATGAGTCTGTAGTTCTTTTTCTTTGATGAATCACTGTCTGGTTTTGGAATGAGGGTTATGGTGACTTCATAGAGTGAGTTTGGCAAATAGCCTTTACTTTAAATTTCGTTGAAGATCTTGAAGAGTATTAGTGTGAGCTCTGCTTTGAAGAACTTATATAGAATTCAGCTATGAATCCACCTGGCCCTGGATTTTCTTGGATAGGAAGTCTATAATTGCCATTTTTATTTCAGTACTTGAGATAGGTCTGTTTAGTTGGATTAAGTCTTCTTGGTTCAATGTGGTTATGTTAATATTGGTTAGAAATTCATCCATCTCTTCTGGATTCTCAGATTTGTTGGCAGAAAGTTTGAAAAGTATTCCCTTATAAACTTCCCGGATCTTGGTAATTTCTGTTGTGATTTTTCCATTCTTACCCAGGATTTTATTTATTTGGTTGCCCACTCTTCTTTTTTTGGTAAGATTTGCTAGGGGTTTTGCACCTTCTTTTTTATTGTTGAGGGTGATGTATAAAAGGGTTACAGTTACATTCATCATGTAGTGGGTACATTACTTCTTGAACATTGATACCCCTTCCCATGTTTTTCTCACACTTTCCTCCCCCCACACCCTGCCAATCATCTCGTTTATCCCCTTCCCTTTCCTATTTTAAATGAACCAATAAACATATATACAATATATCAGGTACCAATGTCAGATACAGTAACAACATGAGATAAACTATAAGGAAAAATAAAAGAGAAAAGAACTTCATATAATAACAAGAACAATAGTCAGAAAGAGAACCTCTTGTTTATATATATTGGCGTTCATTTAGCTTAGCCTCATCTTATGTGGTCATATATACATAGCTATTGAGCTTTGTGATCATCTAGGACAACTCTGGAAAGTAGTGTGGGGGTTCTTCAAAAGACTTAACATAGAGTTCCCTTATGACCCAGCAATCTCACTTCTGAGCATTTACCCAGATGACCACAAATAAGGGCATACTAAAGCTTCCAGCACAACAATGTTCATTACAGCATTATTTACTATAGCTAAGATATAGAACCAACCCAGATGATCAGGAAAATGTGGTATTTATACATAATGGAATTCTATACTTACATTAGACCAAATGGCATCACTCCATTTGAAATGGGAAGGCTTTGAAAAATCATATTAAATGATTTTTTGGTTTTTGAATTTTACTTCATTAAGTTACATGAAGATGGAGGAGATTTTCTTTCTTCCAAAAAAAAAAGAGATGAAATGCAAGCAAGCTGTTCCTTTTAGTCCCGATCAACATTCAGGAAAATAGTAAATGAAAGGTCCCCAATGTGGGAGAGATTTAAAGTAAAACCATTGACATAGGAATTCTTTAATGTTTAGGAATAAATATTGAGGTATCAGTAGTAGTTGGAGTAGTGCTAAACTGTGTGAGAAATGATGGGGCCTACTAGGTTAGGGAAACTAAATTCATTTTGCTGTGTACTATATACGACTAGAAAAGGTACAGCTCACTTTACCATATATGACAGGTTCCCGGTTCCCCTTAGAAACCTGTGCTTGAGTGTGTTTTCTGCTAATGGTTGCTATACTGCAGGTATTTTGAAGATCTATCCTTGACTAAGATTGATGTAGATTCTCCTAAGATTTTGAATCCTTAAGATATTTCAGTTTTCTTCCCCGAGCATAGTGTCAAGTCTTCCAGTTCTGCTTACTGGTTAAAAAACTTAGATTGCTTAAGGCTAAAGTTAATGGGACAACTGGACCTATGAATTCAGTAAGGCTCATAAACATTCATGTATTTTGTCTTCTGTGAGATGATAGTGATGCAACTAAGATATTCTAAGTTGTCTTTCTAAGCCCAAAGTAGGGCTTTTTCATCTCTATCTGCTATGATTCTACAAAATAATTTCACATTGCATTGACACTATAAATAAAAGATTTTAGATCATTAATGGGAAGAACACAATGTCTTTCATAGAGAGGTAATACAATGAGCTCTTAAAAAATCTTTAAACATGAGAAAGGGGTATCAATGTTAAATAATATATCCATTATCTGATGAATGTACTATAATCCTTCTATATATCACCCCAACAGTAAAATGCAATTAAAATTAAATAAAATCTTTTGTATTACTAATATCCATTTTCCACAGCAGAAAGATGGACACAAACTGAAGGTTAGTGTTCTAGATACACTGTTTAGTTTCTAAACTACTCAATTTTAAGTTCCGGTAATAGATTACTTGCAGCACTAGAATATGGATAGATAGAATATTCTAGGCCACCAGATAATGAACTCATCATAGTATGTGTCAAAATTTATTGGAAAGGTGCAGGACGCATCAAAATGTCAGAAATCAGGTATCCTCAATAAGTATTGTATTTACAAATATTTAAGGATTGATAGAGGTTACTTGGGATCACCAAACTAATCATACAATATAAAGTACACTATTTAAAATGTGTGAGTCTGTTGTGTTGTTTGGAAATAATAGGTCTTTAGGTGATGGAATAAACCTTAAAAATTTCTTCTTGTATGTGAACACTGGATGGCATTGCTGTTGTAGCTCAAATCTTGACAGAGGCACACATTCAAAGGGAAGGACACAGTGAAGGAAGTAGAACTTTCCCTGTATTATAAACAAATTAGTTCACAGTTCAAATATCATAGAATACATGAAGCATGCCAAAAAACTTCAGAAAATGATGGAACAGACTGGGACAGCACCTCCACATTCACTATGCTGTGTGCAGTGCCCTACTGAGAGAAGTGTCAGTCACATGAACAACTCTGGGTAGCATAAGGCTCTCAAAGTCCAATTGTGTGGTAGAATATACTGATGATGATCAATAATTCAGACTTCCTAGACAAATCCCCATTTTTGCCAAAATGCTTGGCATCAC
The DNA here is from genome assembly GCF_031878675.1 of Megascapheus bottae. Classification (NCBI taxonomy): domain Eukaryota; kingdom Metazoa; phylum Chordata; class Mammalia; order Rodentia; family Geomyidae; genus Megascapheus; species Megascapheus bottae. Next base: position 99,899,404 of record NC_143547.1, on the reverse strand, counting down.
CAATTAATTTATATGAGCTCATTGAAAAAAATCTATGGTGAAGGTGATTGAATTTGTTTCTGCTTTTATATGTTTACTATATTTTTGTTAATATATATATATTTATATTATATGCTTTAACATAAAGAAAAGAAAAGGCATAATGCTACTGTAGTGAATGTTGGAATGTAGAATATAAAAGGAGCCACTGGAAGCATCTTCACATATGCCATTTTGTACAAAATTACAAAACATAGATTGTTTATAATCAATAAAGTGTTAGTAACAGCTTTCTCTGTGGGTGAACCTCCTCTTAGAATACTTTTTATATATTCTGGCTTCTGAATAGTGGTATATTGTAAGTAGTGTATTTTAAGTGTCTCTACTAAGGTTTTCCTTGGCAATCTCTAGCACCTAGGCTTAATTAAATATCTTTCAATATGAATATACACAGGTTTGGGACAAGGAGTGTGGCCTAATGGTAGAGTGCTTACCTAGCATGCATGAAGCCTTGTGTTTGATTCCTTGGTACCACCTACACAGAAAAAGCCAGAAGTGGTATTGTGGCTCAAGTTGGTAGAGTGATAGCCTTGAAAAAAGCTCAAAGACTATGCCTGGAGTTATGGCTTGAATGTTATCTCTGTGCTGTTTTGCTCAAGCCTACCTCTTTATCACATGAGCAGTAGTTTCACTTCTGGATTTGTATTTGTTAAGTAAAATAAATGTTTTATGAAATTTTCTTTCTAGGGCTGTATTTGAACTTGATCCCCAAATCTCAACCTCTTGAGTAGCTAGGTTTATAAGAAAGAGCCACTGATACCCAGCTTAAAAATACAAAAGTAAACATCATTATACTTTTTTCCATTTTTTTCTGCTAGGCAGTAGGGCAGATGATCCATATGGAGGGAATAATACAATGTGAAAGGTTGTGTAATTGTTTTTTTTGTATGAGATTTCAATGGATTCAGATTCTAGGTAGCCTAGGATATTGTTAAGAGTGAAATGGAGGTAAATTTTGAGTCAGAAAACTACAAATGTGTGCCATCCTCTGGGTCATCCTCTTCTTGGAAATATTCAAGTCAGTTGAACTGCCCAGGAGTGCTCCCTCTAGACACTGTAAGATTTGCCAATATCTTATTCTGATATCTGTGTAGAATGTACAATATTATGGGTAGCTTCTACTTAGGTATGCTATAGATGCCTCGAGTATCCAAGCTGTCCTAAGTAGTTTTCCACTGTTTAGTTTTAACAAGAATAGCATAATGTTATGGGTACTGGTGGCTCATGCCTATAAATCTAGCTATTCAGGAGGTCAAGATCGGAGGATCTCAGTTCAAAGCTAGCCTGGACAGGAGACTTTGTGACTCTTATCTCAAATTAACCACCAAAAATACAGAAATAGAGCTGTGGTTTAAGTGGTAAAATTGCTAGCCTAAAACAAAAAAGCCCAGGGACAGTACCCAGGTTCGTAGTTTTAGCTCCAGGACCTACACATGTACAAAAAAAGAATATGCTGATTTCCCAGGTTTCTTCCTTCCACTTAGACGAAAATAAGGGACATGGTAGCCTCAGCATTGGTGCTGACAATCATTTAGGTACTGTGGATATTGAAATCAACATGGTGCAACACAATGTGAACATAATGAGTATGTTTTGGAGTTCAAGAGTAAATGAATTTAGAGTTATATCATGCTGTAATAGTCATAAAAACTAATTATGTCAAATTCAGCATTATTTTTTGCTATGCTCTATTTGTGAATGTGACATTTCAGTATTATCTCTATAGATACAGTCAGGCAAAACAAAGTCTTCATCCATTGTGGCCTTTATATGCTGATTATAGTATTGTGCAAGTTTTCTGTGGCTGCTTTTATTCTCTCAGGTATGCTTTGGGTTCCCCTAAAATTTGAAATTCCTTAAGGTACTTTTTACTTATTTCTAAGTAAACACAATTCAGAAGATATAAACATGTAATATATTTTCCCTTCTTTATAGGAAAGCATTCCTAAGAACCAGTTTATCCTCTCTGCCAGGTGAGCTGGCAATTAACACTTAACAGGTAAGAGCATCATTCTGGAAATAGGGAGTGAATATAAAAGTACAGAAGGGTCTGTGTATCCTAAGACTCAGGAGTGAAATTTCAGTAATTAAGTATTATAAAATACATTAGTAGTAAAGAAATCTCTAAGGAATCACATCATATATTTGGACATTACCAGTGGTCTCAAGATGTTGTGTGTGATACCCTACCTAGAAATGTTCAGGTCTCTTGTACTATATGTTACCTGTACTTTTCTAGGTAGAGTAAAGCTCATGAAATTCTTCATTGATTGCAGCCAGTGAAATGGTGAAGGTATTATAGTGGCAACACTGCCAAGAAAATGTGTCTGTTGTTTATGACATTTATTGGGTAAACCACAGGACTGAGTTTTTACATTCTGGGAAAGAGAGAAGTCAAGGGTAGTTGAGTTCTTCTGTGAGCTTGTGAATACATATTTCAGGTGTCATACATTACTATGAGATCAGGTAAAAAGCTGGAGTATGTAATGAAATCATGTGGTGCAGCAGTATCCATATTCATCTTGTGTGTATATTCCTTTACATAGAGAGGTTTGGGGCACATGAAACCAGGTTACTGACTTACAAAATTCAACATTCAATTGAAATCTACTTACAGATGATAGAGGATTAGTAGTCCTCCCTTAATATTCTCATCAATCTAGAAGTGCACATGAACCACCATTAATTCAGATGGCTCAGGATGTCTCCAATAAAATCTCGTGTTTTAGCATCCATATTCATTGCAGCATTATTTACCATAGGAGTTTGATACAAGAATAACTATGGGGCCGGGCGTTTGGCCTAGTGGTAGAGTGTTTGCCTAGCATGCATAAAGACCTGGGTTTGATTCCTCCATACCACATGCATAGAAAAAAGCCAGAAGTGGTGCTGTGGCTCAAGTGGTAGAGATCTAGCCTTAAGAAAGCCCGAGGACAGTGCTCAGGCCCTGAGTTCAAGCCCTAGAGCTGGAAAAAAAAAGATTTGAAATGGGCGAAAGCTTGGTTTCTTGGTAGACAGTCACATAGGAAAATCAAATCCAAATGTGATGATGTGTGTTGGGAAAAGTGCATGATGAAGTAGAGATAGGTCTTTATTGCATTAAATGTTTGAATAATTTATTTATTTTATCTACATGGATTTATTTTGTTGTTTAATCTGTAGCATTTGTATTTTGTATGTTATTTAGGGCGTACCATGTAGTTATTGTTGGTAGGTCTTTATAGTAGACTTTGAAGCCCTATTTTTATCTCTGGTAGTATTTTTTGCTTAAGATTGATTTTGATATTCTGTGCTTCCACATCTTAGATGGTGTGAACATGGAGCAAATAATGTTTGTTTCTAATAGAGGAAATGAAAAGCAGAGTTCTTTTGCTTGTCATCAGCATGAAGATAAAGAAGAGATGAAAAGATTCACAGTAGAGGAGAAATTCAAGCTAAAACAGAGTGGGATGTTCATCTGTATTGCTTAAAGGTAAATATGTATAGTTCAGATGTCATGGAATGTAGGAACAGCACAAAATTGCTAGGAGTCACAGACTGTTTAGAAAGCAACTCCAAATTTAGCCTGTTGTGTGCTGGTTACTATTTGGATTAATTTCTTTGTTAGTTATGGATACCATTTAGTTTGGGAAGTGTCAGTAAGTATGTTGGAAATATTTCCCTTTATCACAGTGATCTAGATTTCCCAAAAACATAGGGACACTTAACATAATTCAGTTTCTTTTCTGATGCAGACCTTTTATAGTTTAATGAGATTTTTTTAATCCTTTCTATTTCCTCAGCTACTGGAGTTATATTCATGAAGATTAAAGGAATGTTGAAAATCTTCATGAAATCAATCACTCATTCATGATGTGATATTCAGTACACTCTGTAGAGTGAATGTTGTCATTTGTACTATATTTAACAGAATACTTCTCTGTATGGAATAAAACACATGAAGTTCTTCATTAATTGAAGAATCTGAGTACATGACAGATCCTATTATAGCTCTGGATATACTTGACAGTAAGTCATTTTACTTTTAAAGCTTTTATCTTTGTTTATGGAACTTTGGGGGTAAACAAAAATCAGAGAATTCACCAGGTTGGAAAGTATAAGGGAAATATAAGTTGAGTTTTTAAGATAGTGTGAGCACTCCTGTCTTACAGGGGATGTTAGATATGGGTGACGGCACTTCTACCTTCCCCAGGTGATGTGCATTGTTTAGTCAGAGGCACATCACTGGGTAATGTAAGCTTACAAAGTACATGGATGTGTTGGGTGAGATGATGGGGATAGATAGCCAGGAACTTGAAATTCCTACCAGTACAGGAAATACTCTTTAAAATTATTGATAATTGGGCTGGGAGTTTGGCCTAGTGGTTAAAGTGCTTGCCTAGCATGCATGAAGACCCGGGTTTGATTCCTTGGTACCACATATATAGAAAAAGCCGGAAGTGGTGCTGAGGCTCAAGTGGTAGAGCTCTAGCCTTGAGAAAGTCCAAGAACAGTACTCAGGCCCTGAGCTCAAGACCAGGACTGGCAAAAAAAAAAGAAAAAAATGATTTATAATTGATATAATTTATGTATGACATAGATTTGAGGACTTTCAGGACCAGTTTATCTTTTTATTTCTGATAGCATTTGCATTAACAGCAGGTCATATCATTCACATAAAGTGATGGATTTGAATGCAAAGGATTCTGGAAAGATGGCATATCCAAATATTCACAAATAAAATATTCAGTGTTTAGTTTTTTATAAAATATGGTAGTAGTGATGAACTCTGCCTGAATGATTGCTGGAGGACCACATGTAGTTTCAAATGTCTATGTATATAGTACCCTAGTTAGAAATGTCTAGATCACGTTTACTGTGTGTGATTAGTACCTGTAAGTGACATCATACTCATGAAATACTTGCCTGCAGCATATGAGTGAAGATGAAGTTGCATCTTTGTGTTATCTCTTCCTTTATCATAGTCATGATATAACCAAAAGCACAAAGGCATTCCTGGCGGAAGAGAGCTATGGTAAAAAGTTTAGTTAGTCTTTTCTGTATCTATGAATAAAAGGTTCAGTGTTCTGGTTTGTGAGAAACTGAGTCCTAAAAAGAGTAGAGTATGATGCAAGTAGATGATGTAACAACTCTACACTTTTTATGTTGTGGGCAGTGTACTACTCTAAGAGGTTCTGATTATGTGAATAACGCTTAATCGTGACTTCTTTGGGTAGATTAATGCTCATTTAGTCCGATGATGTAGAATCTAGAAGATGATGATGAACGTGTACCACATATGCACTTGATAGGCCCACTCATCTTTCATGAAGGTTAATAATAAACTAGCTCAATAACACAGCTCAGTAATGCAATAACCATATGTACCTCTTTGCAAAGAAGAATATAGGAAGGACATTTAAGGTTTTTTTTTCAAATAGAATAAAGGAAAACTAAGGGTATTTTTTTTGTTTGTTTTTGTTTTTGTTTTCGAATAGAAGAAAGGAAAACTAAGGAACTAAGGGCTAAGGGTGGGTTTTTTTTTTTGTGGGTCATGGGCTTGAATTCTGGGCCTGGGCACTGTCTCTGGGCTCTTAAGCTCAAGACTACCACTCTACCACTTAAACCAAATTCCCACTTCCATTTTTCTAGTGGTTAATTGGAGATAAGAATGTCATGGACTGTCGTGCCTGGGCTGGCTTTGAAATACATTTCTCAGATCTCAGCCTCCTGAGTAGCTAGGATTACAGGAGTGAGCCACTGGTGTCTGGCTTTTGTTTCTTGATAGTGTCAGTCATTCAGGTAGTTGACTGTGACTATGATGATGTGCATTGAGAAAGATCCATCTTGGGGCTGGGAGTTTGGCCTAGTGGTAGAGTGTTGCCTAGTATGCACGAAGACTTAGGTTCGATTCCTTGGTACCACATGCATGGCAAAAAGCTGGAAGTGGTGCTGAGGCTCAAGTGGTAGAGCTCTAGCCTTGAGAAAGTCCAAGACAAGGCTCAGGCCCTGAGCTAAAGCCCAGGACTGGCAAAAAAAAGAAAAAATCGATTCTTTAAGAAAAAATTTTCTTATTGCCACAGAATTGAAAGCTTAAGTTTAAGAGCAGATTAGCATGCTTTGATGGGATGTTCAAGGGATGATGGTTATTTACCTGAGCAACACGTTCAGTATATTCTCTCTGTACAAAGTGGCAGGACTGTCTATGGTCAAGAAAATAAATGAGATAGGTATATCATTGGAAGGACTAAGGCTCATCAAACTTGTGATATACCGTGGCCTGTCAATTTTGATAGAATAGTAATAGAAGTGGTTTCAGAAATTATACTTTGACTCAGGGATGCCTCTAGTGTTTATGATTAGTCAAGACACTTTCAAATTCTGATGTTCACAGATAAAAATATCCAACCTTATATTTCAGGCCATAATGGAGAAAAGTTATAATATGAACATCATTATTCTTTTGTAATCACTATTATCACTTTAAACATAGTCAAAGAATGTATTGATAGCACTTGTGGTATGTCTTTGTTTAATTTGTAACAAAGACTTAAAGACAGGTGCAAACAGTAAATCCTCTTTTGCAACCCAGAACTCACTGGATTAGTATGAGTTTTGGACATATAAGAAGGAACATGCCACCATTTGTCATTGTTAGTTTTCTTGATAATGGCGAAGTAAACAAACTGGATGGTTAAAAAATACACTGGGGTGTAATTATACGGGTCTCTAGGCATTTCCACACAGTGAGACAAAAGGAGGAAATTCTTAGAATAGGAACACAATTGTACAATATCTACGTGAATTTGATCATATGAAATATTACTAATAAAAATGAACTCCAGAAACATTTTTTCTTTGTTGCTTTTTTAAAAATATTTATTTTAAATTTAATTTTATAGTCAGGGTAATGTACAGAGAGGTTACAGTTACATATGTGAAGTAATAAATTTCTCACTCTCCCCCTTTCCCTCCTTCCCCGAACTCCCTCCAAGTTGTAAAGTTCATTTCCAACATACTGTTTTTTGAGTATCACTGTTGCATTGTTTGGCCCTTTGTCCTTTGTCTCACCATTTTATTGTTCCCTTTCTCTTCCCTAATTCAAATAACCATGTATACAATACACTAGTTAAGCTATTTATTTTTTTCTTTAATTTTTCCCTGTATGGTTTATCACCTGTTGTCACTGTAGTTGATTTTGGTGTGCTGTATTTTTTTTTCTTTTTTCTTTGGGATCATAAAGAGGGCACAGAAAAGGGCGAAAAAATGCAGCAGTGATACGTATTAGATAGTGCATTTAAAATGAACTATACATCTTGTAGGTGCGGACTAGAGGGAAACATTGGGAAAGAGCAAGGGAAGGGGTGACATTGTTCCAAAAGAAATATATTTGTTATCTGTTTTATGTATCTATAAACCCTTTTATATAACTATTACAATAATAATATAAATTCATTAAAAGACATACAATATTAAAAAGGAACATAATTCCTACAATAGTTTGAAGTGATGGATGATGGTACTGATGTAAGCTGGTGCTTAAAATTGATGTAAAAGCTGAAAAGGGGATCCATTGAGAAAAAAAAAACATTCTTGGTAAAGGAATAGTATACATAGTCTTCTCATATAATGTATTAAGTTTATTTTGGACCAAGATGAGGAAAAATCTTGACCTAGCCTCCCATGGTTTGTAATACGGACTAATGAGTATATGGCCACCATTTGAGTCATTTATGACTGATTCAATTCCTTGTGTAATAAGGATCATTACTATCATCATTGCTCTGTTTCTTGGATGGTAACATTGGTATCCTACAGTTAAACTGAGATTTGTGGGGACATCACACTCAAAAAAATTCTTTGAATATATATAGTACCTAAGATTCCTCAAGATAATTTTTTGACAGAATATCTGCTTATATTTTCACTAATGTGAATACGGAAGTTATTGTTTCTTTCTAAGGAAAGAAATTCAATCAACTTCCTCCTTTATGTTGTGACCCAGGAAAATAATACATGAGATGATCCATAGTGCAGGATAGATTTTGAGGTAATACCTCAGTAGAGTGCACAGCCTATAGCACTTGTGAGTTGGAATTCCTACGTTTTAACTCTAGTATCAAAAAAATTTAAAAAGGGAATTGATCAGGAGCCGGGGATTTGACCTAGGGGCAGAGTGCTTGCCCAGAACAAATTACTCCTAGTTATGATCAGTACGCCAGTAAATAGGAATTTGAGAAGATCTATAATGCAGCAGTAATCAAGGCAAATCCCCTGCAGTATGTATTCTTTAGGACTTTTTTTTGGCTTGTATTCATTTAACAAGAGGGAATTCATTTTCTTTTGTCCACACATTTGCATTGCATATCTAGCAATTTTTTAGTCAGTGCATTTAGCAATCAAGGAATGTAAAGAGTAGTGCAGAACACTGTATAATGGGATACAGACATCTAGGACAGTGGTTTACATATTCACCATGTTATGAGAACTTCCATAAGTGGTTTGGCTCTGTTGAAATTCCTACATCTGGTAACTCTCTAAGTAGAGAAGGATTCATCACATATTTTTTGTGTTTTCTTATGTTGATTATGATATACAAGGTCTCTTGGTGTGAGTTTCCTGATATCAACTAAATAGTTGAAGAGATTTGGTGAAAGTGACAGTACATACAAGGAATAAAGGCATACTGAAATAAGTAGGTATCATACTTCTTAAGATACCAGTTAATTGGTTTGGAATATAGCAGTCCTGCACTTTGGACATGCTGAAAACTGCAGTGGGTGATGGCAAGCCTCAAATGCAATGTATCATATAAATGATTTTGATTCATATATTTTATGGTCTGTTAAATAAACTTGATGTGAAATATGAATCTGTGGTTGAAGTAAGGCTCACACGTTCATATATTTTGTGTTCCTTGGCTTCATTCATGGCTTTTCTTTTCTTTATCAGTCATAGGGCTTGAACTCTAGGCCTAGGCTTTTTCTCTGAGCTCTTCAGCACAAGGCTAGTGCTCTACCACTTCAGCTACGGTGTCACTTCAGGTTTTCTGGTGGTTAATTGGAGATGAGTCTCCTGGCAAAATGAACTCCAGAATATGGAAACAAGAGGTTTATCTTTGTGATTCTTGTTCTTAAGGTAGTATGTGAAGATATTTCTTTTCTCTTTTTCTTTCTTTCTTTTTCTCCTTATGGTTTAATATCATGTTGATACTGTATCTGACTTTTGTACCAGGTATATTGTATACACATTTATTTGTTTATTTGAAATAGGGAAGAGAAGGGGAAAACCAAGATAATTGGGAGGGGTTGGGGGAAGAACATTGGGAGAAAAACTTGGGAAAGGGTATCAGTGTTCAAGAAGTAATGTACTTAAGGTCATAGAGGATGAGACTGAATGAAAGGATCTCTAGGATATGTAAACAAGAATTTTTTTCTTACATAACATTTTATATCTTTCTTTTTTTTTCAAAAATGTAATTTATTCTACTACATAAAAATAACTAAAACTGCTCCAGATTGTAGAAGTGAAGGAAGCAATGAACTGAGACATATCTCAAATACATTAAATTCCAAAACATGTTCTTTAAACCTCAATAACATTTTATTTCTTTTTTGCATATATTTTTATTGTAATTAATAGAAGGGTTACATGATACTTGCCAGATAGAAGGTGCATTAATTCACATACATTGATACCCTTTCACATGTCTTGATCCCCATTTCCCTCCCCCCTACCCCCACCCCTCATCTTGTTTTCCCCCTTCCCTATCCAATTTCAAATAACCAAATCCAAATATATCCGATATATCAGGTAACAAAGTGAGATACTGTAACAGTTTTAGATAATCAAGGGCCAGCAAAAGAGATGAGACATAACATAGTATATTAAGGACAACAGTCATTCATTATATGGCTTTTGTTTCTATATCCTAGAGGTCCTTTCATTTAGCGTCATACTATATGGCCTTATGTATCAAGGTTTTGCTCTATTGCAAATCTCTGCTAGGAGAGCCCAAGGTTTCCACTGATTATGACAAATGAGGGAAACCATTGAGCCTAAATTCCTTTGAGCCTGGCTTACTTCACTTAATATGATTTTTTCTAAGTCTTTCCATTTCCTAACAAATGGGGCGATGTCGTTCTTTCTGACAGCAGCACAGAATTCCCTTATGTACAAATACCACATCTTGTTGATCCACTCATCAACTGAGGGACATTTAGGTTGGTTCCATATGTTTGCTATGTTAAATAGTGCTGCAATGAACATTGTTGTGCTAGTGGATTTAGTATGTCCTTGTTTCTAGATGATTGCGTAAATGCCAAGTAGTGGAATTGCTGGGTCATAGGGGAGCTCTATGTTTAGTCTTTTGAGGAGTTGTCATACTGCTTTCCATAGTGGTTGAAACAGTTTGCACTCCCACCAACAGTGTAGTAGTGATCCCCTCCAGCATCTGTTGTTATTAGTTTTCTTGATCCTGGCCATTCTAACTGGAGTGAGGTGGAATCTTAGAGTTGTTTTGACTTGCATTTCTTTTATGACCAGAGATTTTGAGCATTTCTTCATGTGTCTACAGGCCATTTTTGTTTCTTCTTCAGAGAAGACTCTCTTTAAGTCTTTGGCCCATCTTTTAATGGGATGGTTGTTACTTTGGAGATTAGTTTTGGAGTGATTCAATTTTTTGAGCTGTTGATATATTTTAGATATGAGGCCTTTGTCTGTTGTATGGTTGGTGAAATCTTCTCCCATTCTGTAGGCTTCCTAATTAGTTTACTAGGTATGTCTTTGCAATACAAAAGCTCTGCAGTTTAATGCAGTTCCACTTATCCAGCCTTTCTCTGATTTGTTGTGATTCTTGGTCCTTATTAAGAATGTTTCGACCTGTGTTAAGGAGGCCTAGTGTATCTCCTCTTCCTTCTTGTAAAGTTTTCAGTGTGTCAGCTTTTACCTCCAGGTCTTTGATCCATTTGGAGTTAATTTTAGTGCAAGGTGACAAAGAAGGATCCAACTTTAGTTTTCTGCATGTGCTTAACCAGTTCTGCCAGCACCACTTGTTGAAGAGGCTATCTTTCTTCCATTCTATTTTTTTGGCTCCCTTGTCAAAGATTAGGTGACCATAGGTCTGTGGTTTAATATCTAGGTCCTCAGATCTATTCCATTGGTCTTCAGGCCTGTTCTTGTGCCAGTGCCAAGCTGTTTTGATAATTATAATTCTGTAATAGAGTCTATAGTTTGGTATTGAAATTCCTCCTGCGCTATTCTTTCTGCTAAGAAGTGGGAAACAATAGTTTTATCTTATGTGATTGTTGTTCATTTTAATGTTCTATGTTATTTCTCTTTTCTTTTTTTACCCTTATGGTTAATTTCATATTGTTACTGTAACTGTCTTTGTTACTTCATATATTGTATATATGTTTATTTGAAATAGGAAAGGGGAGGGGAGAAAACAAGATGATTGGGAAGGGATGGGGGGAGGGAAATGGGGAGTGGAGTAGTGTACCTACTACCTGACGAATGTAAATGTAACCCCTCTATACATCACCCCATGGACTTTTGTGCATGGACTTGCTTTGAACAATGATCCTCAGGTCAGTCTCGTAAGTATCTAAGATTACAGACTTTTTTCTGTGTATGTGATGCTGAAGAGTTGAACCCAGGGCTTCGTGCATGCTAGGCATTCTACTACTAGGCCAGAATCCTGATGGATTTTTGAGTTTTATGGAATATTTTGAGGATAGTTCTTAATTCAATTCTATTCCTAAAAATATTTTACTCATTCAACTAACAGGTCATTCTCTGAGTAAATTTAGAGCTTCTTAGTGTGTCTGCTTTAAATGTGTATGATAATGTAGAGAAGGTCCTAGAAAGTTTTATCTTTTCTGTATGGTACTTTCTAAATGCCTATAGTATATAACTATCATTAAATTATTTCTCTTTTTACTTTTCACATGATCACTTACAGGTTGCAGAGCTAGTATGTAGAAGATACTCCATTCTTTCCAAGACTAGCACCCGTGGTGCTGAAAGTCTTACAACTATATAAGAATAGAGAAGATCTCTAATGCCCCAGGTAATCAAGGGAAAGTAAATGAGTTGGTTTTCTGTTGGATTTAGAAGTAAATAAGTTCAAGTTTCTGATAACATGAAATAATTAGGAGAGTGCTGAAAACTTCCAGGTTTGTGCTCTCTGTGAGTACAGATTATGATTATACAACATGGCATCTGTAGTACATCCTTTACACTACCAAGTAGAACGAAAGTAATGTAGGGTATTATAATTCTAACAGAAAAAAGGAAGTGAGAACAAGGTACTCCTTTAGATAAATGTAATGTAAAGGAGGCATTGTGTTCTGGTGAATATGTGTATATTTATATGCTGAATAATAGTTACTTATTCCTTAAGACATTTTAATGAATAATCGTGTATTTCACACTTCATAGTTTGGATGATGGGCTCTGTTGGGTCATTACCGTAAAATTCGTCATGATACTCAATGTTACCTAAATCAGAATGCTTAGTGTTAGTAAAGGGTGTCACATTCACCATGCTGTGGGCAGTGTCCTCCTCACAGAAGTTCTGATTGTATGAATAACATTTAATCGGCACTTCTGTGAGTAGATTACTGCACACAAAATACCATGTGGTGAAACGAAGAAGATATTACATGATTCCCATCTCCAATTTGGATGTTTGAAAACCAATATGAAGTCACATTGCCCCAACCTTAATATAAATATGATTCTAGGTAGGGACAAAGATATGGACATTAACTGTTCTTCCAAGTAGAAGAAAAGAAGAGGGAATAATTTTAGTTTTTGTAATGATAGTCATTCAAGTAGATGGAGTGTGATAATGTATACTTGGAAAGATCCATCCTGATGTAAAAGTAGTTCCTTCTTAAGGATTTTAAACAAATCAGTTGGGGTACAGACATCATGCTTTGATGGGGATATGATGGAGTGCAAGGGAGAATTAGTACTACTGGGACATCTTCAAATTTAACATGCTGCTCAGAGTGGGAGAATTTTGACTGGTTATGATCAAGAAACGTGTCATATAGGTCACCAACATGTGAAATAAAGCTCAATAAAGCCTTTATATGGTGATCTTATACATGTTTTAATATTGCAAGGCAAGTGACAGCAAAACTCTTCCTTTGTCTTTGGTATGCATTAGGTGCTTCTAAGATCTAGGATGCCTTGACAGTTGCCATTGTTTGTACATCATGGTGCTTGAGCTCATTGCCTGAGCTTTTTCACTCAAGACTACTGCTCTACCACCACTTCAGCCACAGTTCTACTTCTGGTTTTCTGGTGAAAAAAATAGGAGATAAGAAGTTTGACAGACTTTCTTGCCCAGTCTGACTAGGAACAATGATCCTCAGATATCAGTCTCCTAAGTAGATTGGATTATAGATGTGACCCATAAGCACCAAGGTCAGTTTTTATTGTTTTACACGTAAACATTTATCAGTATTCTTTCAAGGCATTGAAGGTGGAAGAGTCTTTCTGACTTCACTACAGAAAATACCTCATCACCATCACCACCCAAACATGAAGTAAGTAAATCTATCCAGATTTACTTACATTATGTCTATAGAGTCATAGGTTTTTATGTCTATATAGTTATGTTTGTATTTCCATTACCATGTCCGTAGCTTTGGGTATGCAGTTATTGAGTCCTTGCTCTTGTACTCTTTGGATTTAATAGCTGCATATTAAGGCCCAATTGGTGATTTTTAAAAATAATTTTTATTGTGATTAATAGAAGAGTTACATTATATTCACCAGATAGAAGGTGCATAACTTCACAAACATTGATACCCTTTCTCATGACATGGTCCCCATTTCCCTCCCACCCTCTCCCAGCTTATCTTGATTTCCCCCCTTCCCTATCCAATTTCAAATAACCAGTTAAGCACATATAAAATATATCAGAAGTAAGCCAGACTCAAAGGAACATAGGCCCAATAGTCTCCCTCATTTGTCAAAATCAGTAGAAACCTTGGGCCCTTCTAGCAGAGATTTGCAATAGAACAAAATCTAGAGACATTAGGCCAAATAGAACGACACTAAATGGAAGGACCTCCAGGATAAGGAAACAAAAGCCATATAATGAGTGAGTGTAGTCCTTAATGTACTATGTTATTGCTCATCTCTTTTGCCATCCCTTGGTTATCTCATATTGTTACAATTGGTGATTTAAGTATAATGCAGTTAAAATGGAAGGCTATTCATGTTTTTCAAAGTGCTTTTAAGGTGAACATGAGCTAGGATTCCTTAGATGTTTTCGACTTTTGTGTTTTGAAAGCATATTTACGTAGAGGGTAGAGTAAAACAGAAAATTATTTTGTTCAAATAGAAAATGAAATCCAAGCAATATCCAAATAATAAAGGTCATTAGCTTACAGTTAAATTAGGTAAGGGAGGACTGATAATGCAGAAGAGATTTGAGGTATTACAAGAGTGGGGTAGACACTGTCTAACTTAGAAATATAAATAAATTAGGGTACAGATAATATGGAATAGCTGGAGCAGTACAAAAAAGCAAGTAATAATGTGGATTGTTGGAAAGCAACCTGAAATTCAGTGGACTACTGGGAAAAATGCAACTCAATTTTACTACATATGGCTAATTTCTTTTGAATAAAATAAGACTCCCATTTCTTCATTAGTTTTGGATACTCTTAATTGATAGGGACTTAGTAATGCATTTTGAAGACTTTCCCTTGACTCATTGAATTTGAGTCCCTGAAATCTAGGAATGCTTATGATAATTTCAGTATTCTTTGTGGTGCAACATTTTTAGTTTTATGGGAACCCTTATTCAATCTTTATTCGTGTTTGTTAAGCTCATGGAGTTCTACTTAGAAAGATCTTCCCTACGTCAACTAGTTTGAGTGTTTCCTTTATTCTTGCCTGTGGTGTCAAATTTTCAGGTATTGTCTAAGATTGCTGATACAGGTTTTATTGATAGAAATTCAAATTGATTTTGTATGTGATTATCATATTTTGGTAGTGTCATTGGTGATGGGTATTACTACTAAATGAGGCTTAGTACATTTTAGATCTATCACAGTGGGAAGCTCCTAAAGACACTGGAGGAACTGGTATTTCTTTTGTGTTAGTCCATTATTTAGTATTCATCCTTGTGAATAATAAACTATGAAAACAAAAACTTGAAAAAAATTAATACATAGAAATTTCTATGGTATTCTAATCAGTAGCATTAGTGTTTTTGTTAGTTATTTGTGGTAGAACTATGTTGTTACTTTTTAGTAGATCTCTATAGTAGAGTTTGTACCCCATTTTTACGCCTCCACCATTGCTTTTTGCTGAAAATTGCTTGGCTATTCTGTGTCTTTTGCTCATAAAAAAGTTCTGTTAATTTCTTACAGAAGAAAAATACTATGCAATCAAGTTTTTCAGCACGATGGTGTATAAGTGATAAGAAGATCACAGGTAAAGTAGAGGATGACAAACTTTCTGTCAATTAAATGTAAATAAATTAGAGTTCAGTTGTGATAAGAGTAGTAGAAACCATGCAAGAAAAGATGCAAGTGGTAACATGAACTGTTGGGAATGCAATTAGAAATTTAGCATACTATGTGTCAGATACTATTTCCAAAGATAACTCCTCAGTCTTATTACATATTCCTTGCTCTTGTCTGGATATAACATAAGATATTTTCCAGAACCTCTTAAGTAATCAGGCTGTGTCTTACCCTCCTTGGAAGGACCTGGTTCTTTTATTGTGACTGATTTTGTATCTGGTTAGTGCAAAATTTCACCAATGTCTTCTAATGATGAGGATGGTGCTGTACAAAATTACTTTGAGGTTTCCATTCTTTGTTTCAAATATATCAAAATTCCTCTTGTCCCTAGACTATTATTAAGCATCTCCAATTTCTGAGTTTGGACATGACAACTTACAGGATATTAGACTAGAAGATAGAGGAGATTCTATTTTTCTTTTTTTCTGTAATTGACTGAATTTCTTTAAAATAACTTAATTCTAATGGTTGTATAAAGGATTTATAAAAGTCTAGAAGACATTAGAGAGTCCGTCCTTAACAAATAGAAAAAAGCAAACCAGCTTCAGTATTAGTCCTAACAATCATCCAGATAAATAGCGGATGATAAATGGCCCAATTCCAAAGAAAACTAAAATAAATATAATAAAAATAAAATGTTGGGCATTCACTTGGAATTAAGAGTAAATTGAGTATTCAATCATCATGAAATAATTGGGAGAATACTAGGGAAAAATTAGGTCATATAGGGCATGCCAGGAGAGAACAAACAAATTCATCCTTGGTTTATGCTCTACCATACTTGAAAATGTACCAGTCATTGAAATTACATAGGCTAGCTCCCTGTCTTATAGGGTGAGGCTAAGCAATGTCTCTATTTCATATTTCCTCATTTGATTGTGAGTAGTGTATGGCAGACAAACATCCTGAGGATGCTTCCCTTATTTCACATTTCTATTGGATAGTTCTAAGACAAAGGGATGCTTCTAGAAGATTTCTAGTATTTATTTTACATCAGTGAAGAAGTTTAATTCTTAGGGTATGAAAGTGGAACATGCTAAGTTGTATTTCATTAAAGAAACGTCTACCCTTAAAACCAGCTGATTATTTCTGTCCTGAAAAACATCTGAAAGAAGATAAAGAAAGAAGATCCAGATAGAGGGAGAATGTATAATGTGAAGGACTATGGAAGATTGGCATATAAAAGGACTCATGAGTGAAAAAACGTGATGAGTTAATCACGGAAAACCATTAGGATGAACACTACAGGGGATGGTGATTACTAGAATACCACTTTTTATCTCAACTGTTTATAAATACATATGACAGAATCGTGTCAGTTTTCTACCAAATAGCAGGAGATCATGGACCTAGAAGATTCAATAGCAGTAGGCCATACTGTGGGTAGTGTTCTGCTCAAAGAGGTTCCAATTATGTGAATAATGTTTAATTGGCACTTCTTTGAGTAGATTAACACTCACAAATGTGACATTGTAGAGCCTCGAAGAAGATGGTGGAAGTGTATCATGCAGCTCTCACATGCCTACACACGTAGTTTGGGAAAGGAATTTAAGTCACATTGCCTTTATAATGCATCATTAGTACATCCTCACATAAATACTTTATAGGGAGGTAGAAAAATAAGGAATTCAGGTTTTAGGTTTTTGTAGGGATCATCATTCAGTTTTATAAAGTACTAATCTGATAATTTGTGCTGGGGATAATCATTAAATTGGTCAACACTGTGGAATAAGGCCCATCAAACATTTATATGCTGTTTCTTTTGCAAGTTGATAGTACTATATTCCTTTCATTGTATATTCTGTGGATGCCACTGGAATCTAGGCTTTCTGAAGACAATTTCAATTTTAACCATTTTTTGTGCCCATCTTGGGGTTGAACTCAGAACCTGGGCACTCTCCCTGGACTTCTTTTGCTCAAGGTTACCATTCTACCACTTTCGCCAGCTCCACTTCTGGCTGCTTGGAGAAGAGAGTTTCATTTATATTCCTGTCTGGGCTGACTTTGAATCATAATTCTCAATTTTTTATATATTTTTATTGTAATTCATAGAAGGACATTATATTCATCAGAGAGAAGGTGCATACTTCACAAGCATTGATACGCTTTCTCATATCTTGGTCCCCATTTTCTTCCCACAACGCCCACCACTAATTGTTTTCCCCCTTCCCTATCTGATTTCAAATAACCAAATACACATATATACAGTATATCAGATAACTGTAACAATATGAGATAACCAAGGGACAGCAAAAGAGATGAGAGATAGCATAGTACATTTTAAGGACAACAATCACTCATTATATGGATTTTGTTTCTATATCTTGGAGGTCCTTTCATTTAGCTTCATATTATATGGCCTTATGTAGCTAGGTTTTGTTCTATTGTTGATCTCTGCTAGGAGAGCCCAAGGTTTCTACTGATTATGACAAATGAGGGAAACCATTGAGCCGATGTTCCTTTGAGTCGGGTTTACTTCACTTAATATGATTTTTAGGCAGAGGCCTCATATCTAAAATATATCAACAGCTAAAAAATTGAATCACTCCAAAACTAATCTCCAAAGAAACAACTATCCCATTAAAAGATGGGCCAAAGACTTAAAAGGCAGTCTTCTCTCAAGAAGAAATAAGAGTGGCCCATAGACACAGGAAGAAATGCTCGACATCTCTGGCCATAAAAGAAATGGAAATCAAAACAACTCTTAAGATTCCACCTCACTACAATTAGAATGGCCAGGAACAAGAAATCTAATAACAACAGATGCTGGCAGGGATGTGGCCAGGAGGAATCACTACTACACTATTGGTGGGAGTGCAAGCTCATTCAACCACTATGGAAAGCAGTATGGCAGTTACCCAAACGACTAAACATAGAGCTCCTCTATGACCCACCCAGTAATTCCACTACTTGGCATTTACCTAATTGTCCAGAAACAAGGACATACTATATCCACTGGCACAATGATGTTCATTGCAGCACTATTTACCATAGCAAAGATATGGAACCAACCGAGATGCCCCTCAGTTGATAAGTGGATCAACAAGATGTGATATTTATACACAATGCAATTCTTTGCTGCTGTCAGAAAGAACATTGTCATCAATTTTTAGTTTCCTGAGTAGCTAGGCTAACAGATGTGAGCCACTAGCACCTGGCTAATTTTGACTTTTTTCACTTAAACACTAGCAAGTATTATTTCAAGACCATAATAATTTGGAGGAGTTTTAGTGCCTACAGTGCAGATGATTTTTTTTCTTGTGACCTTCATCAGCCTAAACAGGAAGTAAGAGAATCTACCCAAGGGAACAATCTCAAGTGAGTGATAGTACATTATTTCCTAGGATTTATGACTAAGTTGATTCAGAGTGAAAATTGTAAAATCTCTTATCGCAGTGAAATTAATAGGAACTTTTTGGCTATCTCTGAGAAATTCATTATGTTTTCTGCTGTACATTAATTAAATTGATGTCTCTTAGTTGAATCATATATGCCTGGTTCAACACCTTGTATAGTAAGAATCACCTGTTATCGCTTCTCTGTTTATTGGATGGTGGTATCAGTATTATACAGCTAGGCTTAATATTCTGTGTCTTTCCATTGTATGCTTTTGTATATAAAAATGGTTGTGTAATTTGTAGGCCTTGAACTTGGGGCCTATGTGCTGCTCCTTCGCTTTATCATACAGGCTAGTGCTCTACAACTTTTGAGCCTCAACATCACTTCTGGTTTTCTAAATATTTCACAGACTGTTGTCTGGGCTGGCTTGGATCCTAGCCTCAGGATCCTTGAATCCTCGTTGGACCTTAGCTTCAGGAGTATCTAGGATTATAGGCACCAGCACTTAGCTCGTGTTTACTTTTAATGTTTATATAATACCTAAGTTTACTTTAGATGTTATTAATTTTTTTGAGTTGAGACAAGTTTATTTGTACCTTAAATGGTGTGAATAACAAGGATGACATTCTGTTCTTTCCAACAGAAGAAATGAAATGCAATCAAGTTCCTCCTTTTTATTGTATCCATCATGCAAGAAATAAAGATGGGAAGATACAAAATTTAGGAAATACTTACAGAAACAATACCACAGTGAGTGGACACTATATAAAGTATTTAGAGAAAATAGTTATGGTTCAGCTACCGTGGAGAATTAGGACTTGTGGAAAATCATGGGGGTCATAGAATTTACTGTCACTTATTTCAAATGCAATATTGTTGGTGAAACCATTGTATTATTATGATTGTTTACCTTTGAATACAGTAGGACTCAGAATATCTTGTTGGCTGTGGAGATTATCAGTTGATAGAGGCGTACTGTAAATATATGTAAGATCCTTCCACTTATTTAGGTTAATTTAGATTAACCTCAAAAATAGTAACAGTTATGGCAATTTTATTTTTCTTTGTGGCCAAGAATCATTTATTTTGATGAGATGTATTTCTCAATCTTTGCCTCCATTTACTGAACTACTAGTGTTGGTTCTGTTCAGCAAAGTACTGGCTATACCAATATATGGTAGTTTTTTCCCTACTCTGTCCTATAGTTTATTTTCAGGCTGGGAGTTTAGCCTAGTGGTAGAGTGCTTGCCTAGCATGCACGAAGACTCGGGTTTGATTCCTCGGTTCCACATACATAGAAAAAGCTGGACGTGGTGAAGTAGCTCAAGTGGCAGAGTGCTAACCTTGAGAAAAGCCCAAGGAAAGTGCTCAGGCCCTAAGTTCAAGCCCCGCAACTAGCAAAAAAATGGTATGATATTTTCAAAGTCTTGGGTATTACATTTTGATCTTTAGTCCAATTTGTGTTGACAATAGTACAAAGTGAATGCTGCACATCATTTTACTCTTTTAGCACAATTATTGAAGAGGCTACCTTGTCTACATTGTACATTTCACTTACCATTTAAAAATTATCCTTACACTTCTTTGCGATTTATTCTTTGGTCTTTTGATCTGCTCCATTGGTCTTTTTATATATTTTTGTGTAAGTACCATTCTGCATATTTGAACTAGGCCTCTGCAGTAAGATTTAAACACCAATATTTTGATACTTCAAAGGCTGCATTTTTTTCTTGATCACTGTCCTTTATTTCTTTTTTCTTATTGTCATGGTGAGGTACAGATGGGTTACAGTTACATTGGTAAGGTTGTAAGTACATTACTTCTTGAGCATTGTTACTCCTTCCCATGCTTTTCTCCCACTTACCCTTCCCTCACCCCTCCCAATTTGTAAAGTCCATTTTCAACATATTGTTTTGTGAATATAGCTGTTATATTGGTTCACACTTGTCCTTGGTCTCATCATCTACTTCCCTTCACTTTCTTCCTTTTTTTTTCATTTAAATTTTATTACAAAGGTGATGTTCAGGAGGTTAAGTTACATGAGTCAGGTGCTAAATATATTTTCTTTATTTTTTGTTTTATTTTATTGTCAGGGTAATGTATCAAGTGGTTACAGTTACAAACGTCAGATAGTAGGTACTTACTTCTCATACATTTTATTTGGCATAATGTCACCTCCCTCATTCTCTCTCAGGTTCCCCCTCCCCACATCCCTCCTCCAGAGTTGTACAGTTCGTTTCCAACATAGTGTCTAGTAAGTTTCACTGCTAAATTTATTCACCATTTGTTCCACCATTTCTTCTCTTAAGTTTTTTACATGTTTTTTGTTGTCAGTAATGTATAGAAGGGTTACAGTTACATTCGCTAGGTAGTAGATGCATTACTTCTAACACAAGGATAACCCTTCTCATGTTTTTGTCCCCATTTCCTCCCCCCACTCCCTCCCAATCATCTTGTTTTCCCTCCTTCCCTTTCCTATTTCAAATAAACAAATAAATGTATATACAATATACCAGGTAACAAAGTCAAATACAGTTAACAATATGTGATTAACCAAAAGGCTTAAAAGAGAAGAGAAATAACATAGTACATTAAAAACAACAATATAAAGCTCTTATACAACAACCACAAAGAAAAACCTCTTGTTTTTCTTTTGTTAAATCCCTTCTGCCTGTTTTTTTTACTTCTCTACCCTTTGTCTTGTATATAAGATCATCTGATTTTGGAAAGGAAATGGGAAGCATAGAAATGGTGGGACATCCCCAAGCGATAGACCATCCCCAACAGATGGAGAGATTATACATACATATATATATATATATATATACACACAACAAAATGGTGAGACAAAGGACAAAGGGTGAACCAATGTAACAGTCATATTCCCAAGACAATATTTTGGAAATGAACTTAAAACTTGGAGAGAGGACTGTGAAGAGAGAAAATGGGGGAAAAGGTGAGGAGGTAACTATTCAACAAGAAATGTATTCATTATCTTGCATATGTAACTGTAACCCCTCTGTACATCACCTTGGCAACAAAATTCAAATTAAAAAAAACTAAAAGCCCCCTGATTTTTTTAATTAAAAGTCCCTTACACCCTGACTTGCCTAAAATTACTGTTTATAAAAATCAATGTAAAATTAGTAAAAAAATTACTTTCTCCCATAGTGATACACAAAATTAATTAAATAATCACAATTTTCTCCAGAGAACTCCTGCTCATTGACACTGGCTTTGTTGTCAGATTGCTTGTGAATATGATTTTTGTCAGTAGAGAGTAAGGCAAATCCAAGAGAGTACAATGAACTCAAGTATTTTTGTCCAGCTGTGTTTTGTAAGTGGGTGAAGGAAGATGAGAAAAATACCTTTTCATACCCACTTTCTTTTGAGTGAAAAAGACTACTGCAATAGAAAAACTTTTCTTGCAGGTCTGTCTCATGGACATGAGGAATATCCACTTCTCATAAGAACACATGGAATGGACATTCTCTGCTTCCTTGTTTCCCTTTCCAGGAAAGGACTAAGGGAATGGATGGGGTAGGTGCAACCCAAGTACTTCTGTTCATGAACAGTAGAACGATTTGTCTTTGGCAAACACAGATTACCTCAGAGCCTGTAAGCCTCTCATTTTGAGGCAGGCCCAGTAATATTCAACACTGTTATGTTTGTCTCATCTTATTGATGTTTAACACTTCTATGCCAGTGTGTGGTTTTTTTCCATATTAGTCTTGGAAGGTTTAGGTCAAACGTCATTCTGAGAATCATGTAATTGATTCATAGTTATTTTTCTAAAAGAGAAATAAAGAAGGAGAATGGCATGAGTTCAGTCTTTCTCAAGATCTAGCATTCATTGGGATGAATATACTTCATTCTGTCAAAAATTCAATCTTGGGGGGCCGGGAGTTTGGCCTAGTGGTAGAGTGCTTGCCTAGCATGCATGAAAACCCGGTTCAATTCCTTAGTACCCCACATACATAGCAAAAAGCCGGAAGTGGTGCTGAGGCTCAAGTGATAGAGCTCTAGCCTTGAGAAAGCCCTAGGACAGTGCTCAAGCCCTGAGCCCAAGCCCAGGACTGGCAAAAAAATTCAATCTTGGGGGTGTATTAAGAGATAATTGTGGAGAAATGTTTTCCTTCATGAAGAAGAACTACTTGTATCACTATCATTGACAATCCAAGATTTTTACAGAAGGACTTTTTATTCTTAGATGTTTAAATTCAGATACTAGCATTAAATAAGTGTTGAGATCAATGAAAATAAAAGAAAAACATAAAATAGAGAACCACAAATAGTATAACAACAAAAAACTCATCATTTTATATTATTTTATGCACATAGCTGTTGAGCCCTTGTGATCATCTTCTACAAAAATTCACCTTTGTTCTCACTGTGTGAATTTTTAGATCGTTGTTTAATTAATAGTGCCCAGGTATAATTATTTGTCTTTTACTGAATGAAAGCATTTATGTCATTCCTTTTTGCAGAGCTGAGGACTGAACTCTGGACCTTACACTTGCCAGGCAAGTTCTCTTCCACTGAGTTGAATCTCCATCCCCCAGTGTGTGCATTTAAAAATAATGTTGTTTGGTTTCCTAAAACATTCTTGCATTTCTGTGGATAGTGACATTGCCATTTGACTATGTATTGCTTTGAAGCTGTAGAATTTATTTTTGTATTATTGAAAGTTTCACCATATTATCTATGTCTGTTCATGAGTAATGGAAATCTTTACTTTTCTGTTTTTTAAAATTTATTTCAACATGGTTTTATAAATTTAAATGTCCATGTCTTTCCATTCTTCAGTAATTTGCACTTCGAATTTTGAGAGCCTAAATTAGGACAGTGCTACAACTTTCCATTCTTTATACAAGAGTTATAAGAACCAACTTATCCTTTAATTCTGGAAAACCACCAAGATAAACTCTCTCTCAGACAACTCACATGAAACTTATGCTTCAATGTGAAGGACATTGTGAAAGGGAATCCCAATAGACTGAAGAAAGTGTTTAACATTCAGATAAACAGTATTGATGGCAGTGATGGGCAATGCAAAGAATTCCAATGGCCAACTAAGCATTCACAATCCTGTGTGCAGTACTCTTCCCTAGAGATGTGCTGGTCATGTTTTACTATACATGACCGTTCTGCTCTAGGAAGTGTAAAGCACATGAAATTCTTCATTCATTGAGACCAGTGTATGGTGGATAGTATTGCAGATGTAGGTTCACTTGAAAGTAAATATATCACTTAAGTTTTTATACTTCTAGTTTAAAAACAGAAGATCCAGTGGGCTAGGAAAGGTGCAAGATAATTTGCAGTTGATACTCTGAGTATGAATAAATAATACATTCAGGATTCAAGATCACAGAGTAGTATTAGCACTCTAAAACACTGAAAGTGTGATGGAATTAGGTGGCTTAGCACATCCACATTCACCATGCTGTGATCGGTGCCCTACTCAGAGAGGTTCCTATCACAAGTAAAGTATGTAATAGGTGCCTTGCTGCGTAGTGCAAAGCTCACAAAGAACATGGCTGAAACAGAGTCTACATGACAGTGTGAGATTGACAGGAACTCATGGCATGCCAGAACAGTTAACAAGAGTGCTTAGGGTAACCTGTAAGTCAGATGGGCTCAGATACTTCAATAGTAAATATTCAGTAAATATATGTTTTGGGGAGTGAAAGATAAGACAGTAGGGTTCATCCAATGAAACAGAAGAAAAGGAATAATATGTCATCTTTTGATATTTATAATAATTTAAAGAAAATACAAGTGAGACCCCATGTTTTGGACAAAAATGGTGAAGGACTGAGTTATTGCATAAGATTTGAATAAATCTTTGGCTTGTAGGAGCCATGCTTCACCTTTGGATTTCATAAACATAAAGGTAAATAGGAAATGAAAAATTGTATATGCCAAGTGAAATGAAAAATTACATAGGTTACCTTCTTGTATTGGTGGAATAAGGCTAGGTAATGTCATTTGTTCTTACTGTTTGAGGTGAAAGTGTTATAGTACAGCCACTGTGATATTCCTTAATTTGTCTCAAATATACGTTTAATTTTTTCTTTTTCTATTTGTTGGTTTCAGGGCTTGAACTCTGATCCTGGGCATTGTCCCTGAGATCTTTAGCTCAAGGCTAGCGCTGTACCACTTGAGCCACAGTGCCACTTCGGGTTTGCTGGTGGTTCATTGGAGATTAGTCTCATGAACTTTCATACCCAGACTGGCTTTGAACCTTGATCCTCAACTCTCAGCCTCCTGAGTAGCTAGGATTACAGGCATGAGCCACAAGTACCAGGACACTTTTAATTACTTTAAGAGCTAAGAAATAGATGTAGATTTGAAATACTTATTTTATACCAACGAGGACTTTTACTAAAAATATCTGTAACTTAAAACCAGATTAATTTTTCTGGCCACGTGGATAGCAAGTAATAGTACTCATTTTTAGAGAAAGATTAAATGTGAAGAATTATTGATGGTTAGTGTATAAAATGAATTTATGAGTAGTTTTTAGGTATCATGATAGAGATAGTGAATGCCACAACGGATGCTAGATCTTCACATGTGGTGTTAAAAGGCTATATATAATACAATCTTAAGTAAAAGGATCACGTCTTCTATATATATTCAGTAACTCTCTAGATGGTATAATGCTCATAAAATGTTTTTTTTTATATTTTAGCCAGTGATGACAACTGAGTTTAAGCTGTAGGTTATCACTTTGTTCATTCCAGGCATTGGTTGAAACACAGGATAGAGAATTAACATGATGTGAAAGAGGTAAGGTGTAGGGGAATTTAGTTGTTCTTCCCCGTGCCTGTGAATAAGTAGTTCTGACTTAAGCTGTCTTAGAATATTTTGAGTATTTTTCTGAGAACAGCATTGGAAGATGAAACTGGATGTTACAACAGCAGCATTCCATTCCCTATGCTACAGGCAGAGGTTCTAATTATTTGCATATCATTTTATCATCACTTCTCTGGAAAGGCAATGCATGTAGTTTGATGATGTAATGGAAACAAGAAGATGATGGTAAAAGTTTAAAAACATACCCTTGGTAAAACCAGTTAGGCCACTTGGTGGACAACCATAAGTCACATTATATCACTACTATATCATTAATAAATTCTTAAAAATACTTTCTGGTTAGAGAGAAAAATAACTGGAGTTCCTTGTTTTTATTTTTTTTTGTGGGCGGGGGGAAATCATGGGGCTTGAACCAGCCTCGGTACTGTCCCTGAGCTCTTCAGCTCAAGGCTACCACCATACCCGTTGAGCCACAGCGCCTTTTCCAGTTTTCTGGTGATTAATTGGAGATAACAGTCTTAGGGATTTTAGTGCCTGGGCTGGCTTTGAACTCAGTTCTCAGCCTCCTGAGTAGCTAGGATTACAGGTGTGAGCCACAGAGCCTGGTGCTTTTGCAGGTGCTGGTGGTTTGTGCCTTTAATTCTAGGCACAAAGGAGACTGAGATCTGAGGATTGCACTTGAAGACAGCCAGAGCAGGACAGGCCATGAGACTCTTATCTCCAATTAAAGACAGAAAACCAGAAATAGATCCGTGGCTCCAAGTGGGTAGAGTGCTAGACTTGAGCAAAAGAAGCTCAAGGACAGCAACCAATCCCTGAATTCAAGACCCAGGACATACATACATACATATATATATATATACATATATATATATATATATATATATAAGCTCATAATACCTCTGAAACCTAGGAACTCTTAAGAAAACATCAATTTTTGAGATGTGTGGGTATGTCTGCATATACCAGTGGTAATGGATAAATTTTTTGTTTTTGTAATAGAAATGTAACTGCAAACAAGATTCTTAGGCTTATTACCAGCATCCAGGTGACTAAAGATGGGAAGTCACAATACAGGCAAATTCAAGGTGATACCACAATGTAGTAGAGGTACTGTTTCATTCAAATATAAATAACATACGCTTTAGGTATCATGGTATAGTTGGAAAAGTACAAAATGGTACAGATGGTAAGTACTGTTGGGAATGCAACTCCAGATTAAGCATATTGCATGCTGTGTACTACGCAGAAAGCTACAACTTGGTTTTGCTACATGTGCATAGTTTCCTTTGATAAATTAATACTCTCCAGTTTCTTCATTCATTTTGGGGGCCATGAGGTGTTAAAAAAACTGATACAAATTCTCAAGTCTAGAAATATTTAGGATAATTTCACTGATTTTGGTGCAAAACATTCTTAGTTTAATAAAATCCTGTTTGTTAATTTTTGTTCATATTTGCTAATACACTGAAGTTCTGTTCAGAAAGTTACTGCCTATGCTAATATATTCTAGTCTTTTACTTTTCTTTCCTATAGCAGCTTAAAATTTTCAGGGATTACATTAAGATCCTTGCTTCACATTGAATTTATACTAATATAGTAATAGAGCTGCCTGAGTTTATACTGCTTACTAATACCATTGTTAAAGTATTGTCAGTTTAGTATTTGTTTGGGGATCTTTTCTGTTTACCTACATGAATTCATTCCATGTCCTCATGATCTGTATCATTGCTATTTATATGTTATTCGTGTTAATATCAAGGTGCTATTGTTCCTAGGTCTCTATAGCATAGTTTGAACCCCAGTACATGGATACATCCTGTGTTGATACCTTCTCATGTATGTTTTGGTAATTCTGGTATTTTATGCTTTCATAAACATTTGAGGATTCACATTTCCATATCTTTGAAGATTACTTTGGTCTTGAACAGATCATTAAAGCTGTAGAATGTTTTTGGCATAATGCCCATTTTCAGGATATTATTTCTAACTATCCATTATGTTTTCCTCATTTTTTATAGATTTAATTGTGTGTCTGCCTTTCCTTCAGCAGTGAACTCTTAAAATTCAGAGAGCATGAACATGTTGAATGTTAATTTATTTTTCTTAATGGAAATTTAAAATTTAAGGATTTTATCCTCCTGTCTGGACAGCATTCAGGTACACTGTCATGCAGGTATTTCACTTATAGGGAATCCTTGAAAATACTGATATAAGAAAGAGTATACCATAGTACTTACAAATAAAAAATCAGTACTCAGGCACATTGAAAAAATGATGGTACTAACCAAAAATGAATGGAATGTTGAAGGCCACCATGACATCCAGGGCCAATTCATAATTTTTTTTTTTTTGGCCCTCTTCTCTTTCTGGCCCGCTCGCTCCGGCCCCGCTCGCTCCGGCCACCACTCGGTTGGGCTCCGCTTGCTTGCTTTTGCTCTCTGTCGCTTGTTGCAGTCTCGTCTCTGCCACTTCCGGCTTGGTTGTGTCTCGTCTCTGCCACTTCCGGCTTGGTTGTGTATGTGGGATACCGAGGAATCGAACCCGGGTCTTTGTGCATGCTAGGCAAGCACTTTAACCGCTAGGCCAAACTCCCGGGCCCCAATTCATAATTTTGTATACAGTTCACTCTGTGGAATGTGTTGGTCAATGCGTTTCTATGTGGTGTAAAGTATATCAAATATTTCAGTCATAAGATTAGTGCATACACTTGAGTAAGCTTCCTCATTAAGCTTTTCTCCTTGTTTATAATAATTTTGGAAGTAAATCACAAAAAACAGATGATCTCCTTGTGAAAGGGACAAGAAAAAAGCTTCTTTCCTAGTGTGAATAAGAATTTAGAGCACAAAATAACATGGGCACTATCAAGAGTTGAAAGGGATGATGGAATGCCATGATTCAGCAACTCCACATTCATACTGCTAAGTGAGTGCCCTACTCAGAGAGGATCCCATCACACAGATAGAGAACACATGTAAGAGTAACCTCACTGGGAAATGTAAGCTTCACAAAGTACACAGGTATGCTAAGTTCCAAATGATGTTGCAATAATGACAGGAACCGCTGGCATGCCCTCTTTGATTCAGATTGGCTCAGAGTGTCATCATTTGCAAAGTCTCTACAAATAAATCTTCTATGTAGAGAGAGATAAAGTAAAATTTTTTTTAATGGAAGAGAGGAAAGGGAACTAGGTTTTTCTCTTGGAAACGAATACCATTTAAATAGAATACAGGTGATATCATAGTGACAGATAATTGTTGCCTAAGACTTCTGAATAAGTTCATTTGAGCAGTAGAAATGTTTAAGTTTTGAATTTTGACAGGTTGAATAATTTACAGGATAGAGGATGTGAAAGTGGAGGCAGTCCTACCTAGAAGAAAATAAAAAGTTAATTAGGCAGCATTGGCTTATGTCTATAATCCAATGTGTAAATTATTAGTCCTGTGCCACAAAAAATTTAAGCAAACTGTGTTCTCCTGATTGTCCTGATCAGCTTCCAGGCAAATAGCAATTGAGGCACTCCTCAAAAATGCAGGAGGGTTAAGGCAGAAGAGTTTGCCATATTAAGCCTCTAGCACATTTTTGCTTATATAAAGATTTAATAGTTACATCTCCTCAGCTATTTGCACTGTATCCTACGGACTTTTGATTCAATGAGTTCATGGATCAGGAATCAAGCAATGTGTGGAGTAGATAAGACATCTGCGACAGTGACTCCAGAGTTACTGTGTGACTGGTACCCTAATGGAGATTAGTTTGGCTCAGTTAAAACTTTTGTGGAGTCTCTGTTAGTATAGTAAAGCTCACCATTGTCTTCTTTCTGTGTGAAGAATGCATTCTAGAAATCCTTCCTGTTACTGAGGTAGATCTTAAATATCTTTACTTGGACTTCTATAAGATTATTCAATTGTATGTATATTTTCCAAAGTAAACATTCACTGTTCAGAAAGCATCAGCATGGATCATTTTGATCATTTTGATCATTTTGTTCATTTCCTAGTAGAAAAAATAACCTGAAAATTAACTGATCCTTTTTGTACTCACAAAAATCCAGATACAAAGCATAACACAGCATCTACAAGTAGTGATTCAGAATGAGTATAATGGTCTGAAAGCATATGCTAGGACTTGAGGGAAAAAGTTCAGCATTCAGGTATCTTCAAATATTTCCAGAGTGATGCAGTGAGTCACACTACCCAGCACTGGCTCTTACCTGTATGTAGTAAGGCTTACCAATACTTTATTTATTATTACTTCTGTGTTATAATTTTAGATGCCTGTAGAACTCAAATAAACTAAAGTTATTTTCCATTTTTGGATTTGAAAACTAAAATGACATATTTTCCTTTTGTTCTTTCTAAGAAACCCGAGGAATATAGTTTTATCACTGGTGCTGACAATCATATAGGTACTTTGGAGACAAAACCCACAAGGCCCAAGATAATGAAAGCAAGGCATGGAGTAAGCTTTCCATGGAATTTACAGGTAAACAAACTCAGATTTGAGATATCATAATAGTAACAGTCATGCAAACAGTCGTCACATCCCAGTGATCTTGGGATGTGTTTATAGGGCACACCAAGTCAGCATTGTTTTGTGCTGTGTCCTATTGTAAATGTGCTGCTCTGGAATTTCATATGCTGTCATGTGATCTCTGGATAGTTTTACACACCATTGTTTACATTCATTGTAAATTCTGTGTTCTGATTGTGGTATTGTGCAAATGTCCTATGGTTGGTTCCATTTTCTCAGGTATGATTTTAATCCTCTAAAACCTACAATTCCATAAGATAATTCATATCTATTCTTCAACAATGAGAACTTCCAATTCAGAGTGTATAAACATGGGACATATTTACATTTTTCTTTATTAATAAACAATAAGAATCTAATAATTAATCCCTCTGCCAATTGAGCTTTTAGGTAAATAGCAGATAAGAATATCCTTCTGGAGATAGGATTGGACACAAGGGACATTCTTGAATTCATGAATGAAATTTTGATATATAGGTAAAAGCTGTAAAGAGTGATATTGTGTGTCTGAATATCACCAATGGTGTCAAGATGCTTTGTGCTGTATGCTACCTAGAAATGTGCAGGTTTTTTATAGCATATGTTATCTGTGCTCCTTTAGGTAGAGTAAAGCTCATAAAATTTTCCATTGATGATATCCAATAGTGATGGTGTTATAGTGGCAATGCTGCTGAGAAAATGTGTGTCTATTGTTTATGAACATCATTGAGTAAACTACATTGAGGAAAAGAGACAGGCTAAAGGGCAGCCAAACTCTTGTTGCGTTATTATGTGAATAAGTAAGTTTAGTGTTCAGGTATCACAAACTACTATGAGATCTGGTAAAAGCTGAATTGTATGATGGAATCAGATGATGTAGCAGCATCCACATTCACCTAATTGTGTGCAGTGCCCTACTTAGAGAGGTTTGGGGTACATGAAACAGTGTTACCTGCACTTCTCTCTGTAGAGTAAGGCTCACAAAATTCAAGACTTAGTTTAAATGATACAACACTAGAAGACTTGCTTGACATTCCTGACAACCTAAGAGAACTGGTGTTCAGAAACCACCAATAATACGGATGATCTCAGAAGGTTATTGGTAGGCTAATTCTGATAAGCAGGCTCTCCATGTAGGAAGAAAATGTAGAGGACATTTGAATCCTTCTAATGAAGAAAAGGCAATGGAAGTAAGCTTAATCTCTTGGTAAGAGAATATGATATAGGAAAATATAATCCAAATATGCTGATTTGCACTGGGGAAGATGTGTGATGAAGAGAAAGTCGCTTATTGCCTGAAAATTTGAATAAAATAGTTCAATATGTGGTCATCGTGATTTGTTGGGCTGTGACTGATACTGTGAGACAATGTGATAAAATTCACTTTCAAAATGACCACATTAATTTTAAATAAATTCTATGTGTTAGACACATCTCTGCAGGGAGTAAGACTCAACAAAAATCTGTGTTGTGTTCTCCTACTAGAGATGATTAAATAGTGCAAATTTTCTCAGAAATGATTGCATTCTTCTTTGTGTGCGTTGGATGCCAGTAGGATCTAGACTTACTGAAAATAATTTATGGTTTAGGATTTTCCATAATGAATACTTAAAGATTCATGATAGTAAATGTAGAGTCTAAATGTCTTTGCTATTAAAAAAGTACAGTGAGATCCCACTTAATCTTTGGTTATCACCGTCATTCAGCTACCCAGCAAGTCAGACCAAACCTGTAAATGTACAAAATAAAGTAGGGGCTTATTTTATTTGATGGGATTGATAAAAAAAATTAATTCTTACTCCATATATCATGATAGTTTGTAGAAATTTCTTAGTGGAACATCATACGGCAGCATTCAAATTCATTTTCGTATATACAGTGAGACTAAGGTACTTCATACCAAAAGAATAGTAAACAGGGACAGGTTACTCTCTTTTAACTGGAAGTAGTTCGCTTAGGAGTGACTTACCATGTGATGAAATCCTCTTATAGAATTCTACAGTGACGAAGAGTATGTTAGTAGTGAATATATTAGGTTAGTTTGCAGGTATCGTGTTTTATTGTGAATATTGACCCTGCTGTTGTTGAACGCTGTTATAAAGGGAATCTTGCATAGTGTCCTATCAATGATCACATGTACCTACTGGACATACAAAGGCCCAGCAATTTTCTGATTTGTTGATATTTGCAGTTGCCAGGGATACCTTTGATGAGATGTCACTATGTGCCTTAACATATCCAAGATATTTTCAATTTTTGTCAATTGTTATCATGACTAAGTGACTGTAGCTAATGAAGACGGATTGATTCATTTCTCCCTATGAGCACAAAAAAATTAAATGCACTTCCCTTGTTATTTCTGATCAACATCCAAGGGAATATGATGATAAAAAAATCTGTATTAACACAGAGTCAATATAAAGCATATTTTGTGCTGTGATCAGTCCACTGGACTTGAGTACATTTAGTTCAAGTTTCAGAAATTACATAGTACTGGTAGTAATTTTGCAAAGTGCATTGAGTAGAGACATCCGCTAGGAAAGCACCAATTAAGGTTAGATCCTATTGCAGTGTCTTGCCATTCTTCATGCTGTGTAAAATACAGAACTTGTATTTTGTGTTTAATAGTGCACTCTACATAGCTCTTGAGACCACAGCTGATGCTCCAACAACTGAAACCATCTCTTTCAGTAATCATCACTGCTATAAAATTACATGATACATGAACATTGAAACTTGTATTGGTTTGTCTTTTGATATGCTCATCTTACATTACTGTTTATAATCAATCATCTCTTCAAGTATTCTTTGGATGCTCTAGGGTTTGGACTTCCTAAAGATAGTTTCATGTGCAATAATTAGGATGTATAGCTCAATGTATGAAAATGGAATAAATCATGCTCTTTTCATTTTTTATTAGAAATGACTAATACATTAAAGTAGTTTACTTTCTTTCATGTCATTGTCAACAGGACCAGCAGCTCAGAGCATAATTCTGGAGAGTAGGTTGATGGTGATGGCATTTCAGTAGCAGCTTATTTCTTTGTCCTTTAAAATCATTTGGTAAATGAGAGAACAGTGGATTATGGCAGGAAGGAGAGTTGAGTATTTCTTTGTTTGAGCTCTGAATATGTGAGTTCAGTGTTGTAGGTATCACAGATTACTACAAGTACTATTAGATGATGATGGAAATAACTGAAGCAAAAACACCACCACATTTGTCATGCTGTGGGCAGTATTGTACTCAGAAAGGTTCTGATTATGTGCATAACATTTAATCAACACTTCTCTGGGTAGAGTAATGCTCACAATGTTCAATATTGTTATATAACATAGAAGACGTTGGTAGAAGTATAATATTCCCCCTTCACATGCCAAACTTGATCACTTCTATGATCCCAACTATGATTCACATTGGGTTACTAAACTATTAGGAACCCATCTTTAATATAAACACCTTTTGATTAGAGATGACAATAGCTTCTTTGTAGTAGAAAAAAAGAGAATAAGTTTAGTTTCCAGGTTTTGACAAATATTCTGGTAAATATAGTATTCCTATGATGATATGCACCATCTTGATGGGCTCTAAAGTAAAATGAATGCCTTCTTATTTCAGAATTTTGAAAAACAATGAGTTTGTGGTGAAGACATCATTTTTTGTGTGGATCATGGGGCTTGAGCTCTGGTCCGGAGAGTTGTGGCTGAGCTCTTCAGCTCAAGGCAACCACCTTACCCCATGATCCATAGCCCCACTTCCCATTTTCTAGTGGTTAATTGGTGATAAGAGTCTCACTTATTTATTGCCTGGGCTGGCTCTGAACTGTAATCCTCAGATCTCAGCCTCCTGAGTAGTTAGTATTACAGACGTGAGCCACTGAACCCAGCTAAGACATCATTCTTGATGAAGTGTCGGGTGTGAATTTGTTGAGTAAGATGGGCACTTTTGTGCCAAGATCTTCAGTGTAAGATGCCTGTAAAAAGAACTCAGTGGTATTTATTGTCTACAAAGCAGGTGATGTTGATACATTAGTGGCTGAAATAATGCTCTTGTACAACTGATTTCAGAAGCCATCCTTTACCTGATTTATGTCAATCATGCTACTAGGATCTAGGCTTCTTCAAGACACCTCCGGTTTCTGAGTTTTCTGCATAAACATTTATGAGTTTACATGTGAAGCCATTAAGATGGAACAATCATTATACCTTCCTCACAGAAAGTAATTCATTGACAATACCATCATTTTTTCTCATCACCACCATCCATCTAAACAGCAAGTCAGAGGACCTACCCAAAAGGAGAAATCTAAGGGAAAGGATATTATTTTACATTCCTTGGTACTTATGAATAAGTTGATTCTTGGTTAACATGAAAAAATACCCTTACAAAAATGGGAATCATAAATATTCCTGTACTGTCTGCTATAAATTCACCATGGTGTTTGCTATGTCATTCTTACAATGTGCCATTCTATTGACATACAAACGACTTATGTCTCATTCAGAATTGTAAGGATAACAAAGACAATTTTTTTGAGATGGTGAAATTATTAAGATGAAAACAGGGTCCTGCCTCTTTTGTAAGATGCTTTTAAGGGCAACAGTACTTAGAAATTTCAATGATATTTTAAACCTTTGAAATTTGAGAGCATGTCTACATAGCATGTATGATAACAAAAGAAATTATGTTTTCTAGTAAAAAATGAAATGAAAGTGAGATCCATCTTATGGTTTCCACCTTCTAGGAAATTAGAGAGTAGGAAATTGACAATGAAGAAGCAATCCAAGGTATCACAACTTTGGGATGGACATTCTCTAACAAAATCTAAATATGTTAGTGTTCAGGTATTATGGGGATTACGTAGAGCAGGAAAAAATTGCAAGTGCTAATTAGCACTGTTGAGAAATAAGTCAGAATTTATTATACTCTTGGCTGTGTACTATTTAGAAACCTGCAACTCAGTTATAATATACAAGGGTAATTTCTCGCAGGATAAAGTAAGGCTCTCCAATTTTATTGTTAGTGGTGAATGTTTTCAGTTGATGGAGTTGGACTTAGATATTTAGTAAACTTTTCACATGATTTTGATTCCTTGAATTCTGTAAACACTTAATTTCAGTGTTTATTATGATACGGTTTTATTTTAGTGGATTTCTCCAGAATTAATTTCAGTGTTTATTATGATACGGTTTTATTTTAGTGGATTTCTCCAGAATTATAAAGGCATTTTAAACAAGAAACTAATAAAGGCCATTCAGAAGAATGAGCATTGGGATCTAGAAACCATTTGTCTTCTAGTGAGGTTTTTTTGGTGTGTGTTAAGTTCTGTAGTAGCTTGAACTCAGGACCTCAGCATTCATCTTTTTTTTGCTCAAGGCTCATGCCTCAGATCCTGTTGGGAGCCAGAGTGGAATCAAACTGTACCTTGACTTGCATCAGACTATGGCTTTATTGTCTTATTGTTTTCTGGCCCTATTCTATGTAAATGACCTGAGAATTACCATATGAATGTAACACCTGGAGGTTCCCTGGGTCTGGAGGAGGGAAGAAGCAGGAGTGAAAAATAAACGCGGCAGTCTTTACCTGGACTGCGGACATCCCGGACCCGGTGTGTCTGTCTCTCTTCTATTTCTTCCTAGTCCTTGCCCCCGATTTCAGGAACCCCAATCTGCGAACCCTGGTTTGCTGCCGTTGGCCCCGGCAAGATCCACTTTTGGGTTTTGTGTGCTTAATTGGAAATAAAAGTCTTATGGACTTTTTTCTACTTGGCTGGTTCAGACTCTGATACTTTGGATCTCAGCCTCTTGAGTATCTAGTATTACAGGCGTGAGCCACTGGTGTCCAGCACTGTTTTAGTTTAATTGGAACCTATTTATCAATTGTTACTCCTATTTGCTGAACTAATGGAGTTCTGTTAAGAAACTTACTATTTATGACAAAATGACTGTGTCCCCTATTTTTGTAGTAAGTTTAAGATTTTTCAGCATGCATTGACTCTTAGTACTGAAAGGCATACAACATGATTGTTGAGTGTGATTATGCTGTATTACTAGTATAATTGGTGAAGAGCTTAACTTGGCACAAATGCATGTTTCGGGGTTCCTTTGTGAATTTTTTAAAATTATTTTGTCCAGTCCTGGACTTAACTCAGGGCTTGAGCACTGTCGTTTGGATTTCTCAAGATTAGCATTTTACCACTTGTATGTGACACTGAGGAATCAAACCTGGGTCTTTGTGCATGCTAGGCAAGCACTCTACCCCTAGGCCAAACCCTAGCTAGCCACTTTGTGAAATTTTGTATGTTTTTACCTATGTGAAAAAAGTCTGCAGGCTAATCTGTAGCAATTGTATTTTTGTAAGTTATTTATAGAATTTTCAAGCTGTTATTATGGTGTAGTACAGTCTCAAGTAAAGTTTGGACTCCATTATTTTGATTCCTGCAATTATGCCTTTTGAGTCAAGACTGCTTTGTCTATACTTTTATCTTTTGTACTTCCATCTTAGATGGTATCAACATAGAAAAAATTCTATTTCTAATAGAAGAAACAAAATGCAATCAAGTTTTTCCTTTTGACCATCCTCCTCCTCAAGGAAAGAAGATATGAAAAGATCCACAAGGCAGAAGAGATTCAAGGTAGCATGGAGTGGGATGGGCAATCTCTATCACTTAAATGTAAAAAATATTACTGTTAGGGTATTTTAGAGAAATTAGAACATTGCAAAAAATTGTTCAAAGTGACATGAAACTTTGGGAAAGCAAATCCAAATTTAGCATACTGGATAATGAGTACTATTTGGAAAAGTACTCACTTTTATTATATATGCCTTGTTCAAGTTTGCATAATATAAAATGTTTTAATTTGTTAGTTGTGGATAATGTCTGATAATAGAAATATGCTTAGGTTGATCAAATTGATTTGGATATCCCCTAAACACCACAATGGTTACGGTAATTATATTTTTTTGTGATTTAGTTTAATGGGATCCCATTTGTCTTTACTTTCATTTGCTTGCTAATTTACTGGAGTTCTAATCACAAAGATTAAATCATTTCTGAAGATATGGGGGCATCAAATTGTAATCTGTAGATTTTTGTCTTTTTTGCCTTTTATTACAGAATTGTGCTACTACCGGTCTTGGTAGTACAATTTTAACCTCAGTAGTTTGAAAACTCCAATTTTGACAACTCTAAATTTCTCAGGATGACTGTCCCTTACTTGTCTTTGTACTTCCATATGAATTTTAGAATTAGATTTTCTGTTTCAGTAAAAATGTCTTTGGGATATGACAGGGTAATTTCATTGAAGCCATAGAATGCTTTTGTTGCATTATTGACATTTTATGGCAATTTTTCTTTCTATCCTTCAGCATGGGATTCCTTCCTTCTGATGGTGACTTCTTAAATTTTTTACTCAAGTCTTTCCTTTTCTCAGTGAATTAGAGGTTAAAGAACATAAAATTAAGATGATAAAGTTAAAAGATGTTCACATTCTCAGCTTGGTCTTCATGTGTTATGAAATAATTTGGAGAATACTAAAAAGCTCTAGGGAAGATAGGGTATATTAGTAGAGCACACCAAAATTGAGAAAGTTTATGATCTACCCTGGTGAAAAATATGCCACTTGGTAGAATTACATGGTAATGCTTCCTCTCTTGTAGTGTAAGGCTAAACAATGTCTGCATTTGTTCTGTCCTCATTATGTTGATAGTTGGGTAAAGCAAATGTCCTTAGGAACTTTCCTTTGTCTAATGTTTGTATTGCGTACTTCTGAGACCTAAATTTTTAAAAAGATTTTAGCACTCATTTTCAACAGTGAAGGCTTACACTTCCTAGAGTATGGGAATAAAGCCTGTTGAGATTCATTTCCTGAGAGAAATGATTAATTTAAAACTAGTGTAGTCGTTTCTGTCCTGGTAAGCATTTAAAAGGGAGAGCAGGTCAGAAGATCTACATAGATGGAGAGAGAGATGGAATGAAGACTGTGGAGCCTAGGCATACCAAAGGGTTCATGATTGAAAAATTCAGTATTCAATTATCACATAAGACTACATTAGTGATGAGCACTACAGCTGATGGTGATGATTGTTGGAACATATACTGGCGTCTCAAGAGTATGCATGCAATGCATTATTTAAAAAACATGGGTCAGCTGTACTACATGTTACCAGTACCTCACTAGGTGGAGTAAGCACATTAAATCTTTTACAATATTGGAGCTGTAACTACTGTTAATCCTGGTGTTTATCACAATCATTAGCTGAACAACATTGCAGAGGCTTTGCAAAATATTTTTTGTTTTCTTTAAGTAGTTGTACAAAGGAGTTCCCATTTACCAAAGGAGTTTATAAATTCAGTTCACCTTGATCATTGTCATCTTTTAACATTCTCATCCACTCCTCCCAACTCAGCCTTCTCTTACTTAATTGTAGGTTATGTATTATTTTATTTTTGCTTTTAGCAAAGCTGTTTATGCATATAGTATATTTTAATCTTCGTCATCACTTCAAAATTTTCACCCCCCCTCCTTTCAATGCATTTCTTCCATTACATTTCTCAGTTCTATGGTAAATAAAATGAAGTATTGCTGACATTCTCCCCGTCCCCTCTGCATTCTTCTACTACTTTACCCTTGGCCCCATTCTACTCTCTTGGAAGTAGTCTTTTCTTGGTACTTACTTTGATGGACTTTGGCTTAGTTTTTTATTTTTTTAAAGAATTTCACCATTTGTGCTCTCCACAGTCTATTCTACCTCAGTTATTTCATTTATAGTCACTTGTTTACCATCCAGTGTATTTACTTGTAGATTTATAAATATATTTTTAACTACCACAAATGAAGGAAATCATGAAACCTATGTTTTACTGGGTCTACCTTACTGTACTTAGTATAACTTTTTCCTAGACTTTTTGTTTCTGTGTGAGTAATATATTTTTCTTTCTGATGGATAGTGGAAATCTATTGTGTATATATACCACATTTTCTCCATGCATTCATCCACTGAGTGACATCTGGACTAAGTCCATATCTTAGCTATTGGATAAATGCCCAAGAGTTGAATTGCTGTTCCACAGGTTAGCTCTTTGTTTAGTCTCTTGAGGCAACTCCATAATGCTTTCCAGAGTAGTTGAACAAGTTTACATTCCCACCAATAATGTAATAGAGTTCCATTTTGGCCACATCCACACCAACATTTGTTCTTGTTAATTTTCTGAATATTGGCCATTCTAATTGGGAGTGAGGTAGAATACCAATGTTGTTTTGATTTGCATTTCATTTATCAACAGAGATGTGAAGATTTTTTCATGTGTCTCTTGGCCATTCATTAACTTCTCCTGAGAAAACTCTTAAGTCATTATCTCATTTATTCATTAGGTTGTTTCATTAAGAGTTTTAAATGGACGAAAGATACATCATGCAGGTAAGTGATTTTAATTCTTTAAACTTCTCAATAAATAAGCTCAGAGTTACTATATAAAAAATACCAGTGTGTTGAAAACAGCAGGGGATTACTGTACTGGATGATTTAACAGGACTGAATTCACCATGCTGTGAGTTATGCTCCACTCCCAGAAGTGCCAACTATGTTAACATTTAATTGGCACTTCTGTGAGTAGATTATCGCTCACATTTCCGACAGTGTGGAACCTAGAAGAAGACTGTTGAAGTGAAATATACACCGTCTCCATGCTCTGCCTTGTAATTTGTGAGCCACTATGAAGGCACATTGCCTCAATAATATATCATTATATACCCAAACATAAATGCTTTCTAGGCATAGAGAGTATTTTGCAGGACATTTAAGTTCTTCAAAATGAGAGGAAAAGAGAATAAACTATGATGTGTTGTTCTGATATATACAAGTGAAGATAGGTGCTACCAAGACAGTACCTTCTAATTCAGAATGCTGTGAAGAAGGACATAGCTCAAATTGTTTATTTTCAAAAAAATATAATTGAATGGTCACCACTCTGGAGTAAGGCTCATTGGAGCCTGTCTGTGTTGTTTTCCTTGCATGTTAATAGTTTTGAAGGACAAGTGATCTCAGAAAACTTTGATTGCCTGTATAAGCCATGGATGGTACTACAATCTAGATTGCATAAAGACAACTTCAATTATGAGTTTTCTAAACTTTTACAAAAATTCATCCAATACCATTAAGCTGAAGGCATCATCAGTACAGAAAAAAGTTGTTTGTTAGTTATGACTGTCATCTACTCTAACCAAACTTTTCATCAGGGATCAATCCCAGATGAAAGATAGCAAAAGTGTCATTCCCTGGTATTTAGAAATAAGTTGCTTCTGAGTCAAGATGAAAAGAACCATTATTGCAGTAGAGTTAACAGAAACTTCTTGAGTAGCCTGAGATATTCACCGTAATTTCTGCTGTGTCTTAATTGGAATGATGCCTTGGGGATGAAAAAAAATGTAACAGATTTACATGCTGTAAGGGTCAACTGTGTCATCACTGTTCTAAGAGTGGTGAAATAGATTTCCCTTTCAGCTGCATACTTGCTTGTATTTATTTTTTTATTGTATTTTATTCTTGGGGTAAAATATAGAGGGATTACAGTAACTTTAGTCAGGTAGTAGCTGTATTACGTCTTGAACATTGATGCCCCTTCTAATGATTTTGTCCCACTTTTCCTCCCTTCCATCCCTCCAAATCATCTTGTTCATAATTGCATTTTAACTACCTTGAGATAGAATCTCAGTGTTGTTTTAATTTGTATTTCCTGTATGGCCTGTATTTCCTATATGAACATTCCTTCATGTGTCTATTAACCATTTTTATTTCTTTTTCAGAGAAGTTGCTCCTTAATTACTTAGCACATTTATTAATTGGTTGTTGTTTCTTTGAGGGCTTAATTTTTTAAATTCTAAGTGTGTTTGGGGTACTAGGTCCTTAAAGAAGCATGACGGTGTCTCAAAAAACTAAAACACACCGCTACTCTATTCTCCAGCAATTCCATTCCTGGGCTTCCGTGCAATAGAGCACAAACCAAGGCTACAGTAAAACCTCTAGCACAACTATATTCATTGCAGCACTATTTACCATAGTCAACAAAAGGAATCAGCCCATATGTCTCTCAGTGAAAAAAATGGATTTAGAAAATGTGGTTTATTATGAGAATTTTTTTCTGAATTTTCTCGAGAGATGTTTTGTGAGGTTTATTTCACAGCTTCACAGCTCTAATAAAGCTATGTGATTACAAAAAAAGAAAACATGGTTTATGTACACAATGGAATTTTACTCATTTGTTAGAAAGAATAGTATTTTGCCATTTTAAGGAAATAAAAAGACTTGGAAAGAATTACACTAAGTGAAGTTAGCCAGACCCACAGAAACTTAAGATTGTATGGTTTTTCTCATTAATGGTAGATAAAATTTCCTATATATCTGTAAGTAAACATGCTAGGTTGTATGCTAATAGTTCGAAATGAATTAACTGAATTACAATAGATGCTGTGGAGATCTTAAGCTGTACATTTTTTAGAATGTCTAAATCAAAGCTCAACAAAATAAGCACCAAGAAATGGGTAATTGTAAACGGATTGGGCCAAGGAGACAGGGATAGACAAGGTGGGAATGTAGTTGAGAATTCATGGTATGTACAACCAAGATAAGAAATGTAAGGGAAGTGAAGTAATAGGTCAAAAGAAAAAGAAATTGTTGAAGGAGAAGGGGGCTAAACAATTATCTTGAGGATACTTTGATACATGCATTATATGCGTCTAAAACTTGAAGATTCTCTAAGATGAATTCTAATATACCTAGTTAAGCACTGAGGACATAGATTTTACAGAGTATGAGTAAGGAGGATATTAACTTTCATTTCCTGATGCAAATGATTAATCAGAATCAACTCAGCATTTCTATCTTGAAAAGCCTGCAAAAGAAAATAATAACAGAACAGCTGCATGAATGAAAAAAAATTGAGTGTTCTATTCTGTTATCATGAAATACTTTATTAGTGAGGAACACTACAAAGGGTTGTGATGGCTGCTGAAATACTAATTGTTTGATTAAGACTTAATTCTGAGGCAGGCACAGGTGGCTCACAGCTGTAATCCTAACTACTCAGGAGATTGAGATCTAAGAATCACCGTTTAAATCAAGCCAAGGCACAAAAGTCCGTGAGATTTTATTTTTAGTTAACAACTGGAAAAGTGGAAGTGGTGCTGTGGCTCAAGTGGTATAAAGCTAGCCTTGAGCTGAAGAGCTCAGGGACAATGCCCAGGCCTGGAGTTCAAACGTGACCAAAAAAGAAAAGAAAAGAAAAAAGCCTTAATGTTGTATGTTAATTACAAAATGTGACTCACTTGCACTGTATTACCAGTACTTCTCTAATTGGAGTGAACCACATGAAATTTTTAATTGTATTTGAATTTTAACTTCAGGTTCTTAATGTGTTAACCACAATCATTAAATGAACCATAGCACATAGGATTTAAATAGCACAAAAAGGGCAACATAAGGATAAGAAACAGTTCTTCTGTATACTCTTAAATAAGTTCAGAATTCAGGAGAACAGAATACTACTATTACTCTTGAGTAGGGAGAGGAGGATGATTCAAAAGCACCGTATTTACTGTGTTGTGGGCAGTGTCCTTCTCAGAGATGCTCCGATTATGTGTATAATACTTAACCGGTGCTCCCTTGAGAAGTTTACTGCTCACAAATTCCAACAATGAGGAACCTAGAAGATAGTAGAAGTGTAACATGAACCCTACACATGCCCATCCCAGTAAACTATTACTGTGATGATGTGGACTGCACACATCCATCATGATATAAAATTAGTTTCTTACTAAATAGGATGTGGCTCTGTGGCTCCAGGGGTTGGGCGGTAGCCTTCAGCTGAAGAGCTCAGGGACAGCGCCCAGGCCCAGAGTTCAAGTCTGATGACTTGTAAAAAAATTAAAGAAGTAAAGTGACTACATTGCCAGTTAAAATAATGCCCACCAAAGCCTTCATAGGCTTTGTCTGTGAGTGCAAGTGATCTCAGAAGCCTTCCATTGCCTCAGGTATGCTATACATGTCACTAGGATCTAGGATTTCTTGTGACAGTTTCAATTTTAGAAATGTACACATAAAAACCTATAGGTTTACATTTTAGGCCATAAATATGGAAGTGGTTTTATGTCTTCCTCACAATAGATAATTGAATTTCAACACTATTATATTTTCACCACCATTTAAACAGGATGTCTTAGGGTCTACCCATAGGCGAGAAATCTTAAGTGAATGATAACATTAATTATGAATGAGTTGATTCAGGGTTAATAAAATAGAGATCCTTTCTGAAGTGGAGAATCACAGATATTCCTGGGCTAGCTACCACAAATTCAGCATAATTTGTACTTTGTTATACTTAAAATGATGCCATTCATTGGATATACATACAACTGGCTTATTGGACAATAAACTATTGTATTCTCTTCTTCAGTATGTTCACACTTAAAATTCAGATGATATGAACATGGCACATATTTAAGGCTTCCAGGAATAAGGGGAACGTTGACCTATCTTCTATGCCTGACAAATTTCTATGTAAAAAGCAGGTAAGAGCGCCAGGAGGTTGGCCTAGTGATGTAGTGCTTGGCTAGCATGCACTACTCCATATATAGAAAAGCCAGAAGTGGCACTGTGGCTCAAGTGGTAGAGCACTAGCCTTGAGGAAAGCCCAAGGACAGTGCTCAGGACCTGAGTTAGTCCCCAGTACTGGCAAAAAAAAGCAGGTAAGAGTCATCCTTTTGGAGATAGTGATGAATATGAAGTATGTT
The DNA here is from genome assembly GCF_031878675.1 of Megascapheus bottae. Taxonomy (NCBI): domain Eukaryota; kingdom Metazoa; phylum Chordata; class Mammalia; order Rodentia; family Geomyidae; genus Megascapheus; species Megascapheus bottae. The sequence continues at coordinate 99,855,377 of NC_143547.1, read as the reverse complement.
AGAGCATTTGTGTATCCTACGATTCATGAATGAAGTTTCAATATTCAGGTATCAAGAAATATGATAATAATGAGCAAAGTTACAAGGAAAGATGTCATATGTTTGCACCTGCAGTGTCAGAATGCTGTATGCAGTATGTGACTAAGAAATGTGAAAGTCTCTTGTATTGTATGTGACCATTACTTCCCCAAGTGGAATACAAGTACTGAAATTCTTCATTGATTGTGACCAGTTGATGCTGATGTATTTTACTTATGGTCCCCTTTTCAAATTCCATATTTCCTTTTCATGGCAGTCATTAAGTAAGCTCTAGGATAGGATTTCTACATTGTGGGAAAGACACAAAGTATAGTGAAATTGAGTGCCCCATTCTGAATATGAAGAAGTAAGTTTATGGATTATGTATCACAAAATGCTATGTGATCTTGCAAAAGCTACAGAACATGACAGAACTGTGTGATGCAGCAGCATTCATATTCAGTAAACTACTTAAGGAAGGGTTTAGACACATGGAAGTCATGTTGCCTGAGCAGAGTAAGGCTAATTAAACCAACATTCTTCCGGGCACCAGGGGCTCACAATTGTAATCCTAGCTACTGAGGAGGATGAGGTCTGAGGATTGTGCTTCAAAGCCAGCTAGAGCAAGAAAAGTCTATGAATCTCTTATCTCCAATTAAACACCAGAAAACAGAAAGTGACGCAGTGGCTCAAGTGGTAGAGTGCTAACCTTGAGCTGAAGGGCTCAGGGACAGTGCCTATGCCAAGAATTCAAGCCCCATAACAAATAAAAACAAATCAACATTCTGATGAAATCTACATAATGATGCCATAAAACTACCAAATTTCCTAGCGGGGCATGTTAGCTCACACCTGTAATCCTAACTACTCCGGAGGCTGAAATCTGAGGATCAAGGTTCAAAAGCCAGCCCAGGCACAAAAGGACCTGAGACTCTTACCTCCAATTAACCTCTAGAAAATGGGAAGTGGAGCTTGGCTAAGGGATAGGTGGTAGCCTTGAGCTGAAGATCACAGGGACAATGCCCAGGCCATAGGGTAGGGCAGTAGCCTTGAGCTGAAGAGCTCAGGGATAGTGCCCAGGCCCACGACCCACAAAAAACAACAATAACAAGAACAAAACAACTACAAAACTTCATTAACTTTCTCATCAAGCTAGCAGAAATGCTCAGGGACTATTATTAATTATTAATTCATATGGCCCAATAATTTCACCAATACTATGAAACATATAGTGGGAAAGATAGAGAAAAAATGGAAAGAAGCTTCTTTATTAGTAGAGACAATCATAAAGGAAAATTGAGTCCAAATGATGATGATGTGCACTGGTCAAAATACATGATAAAATCCAGAGACTTGTTTATCATGTAAAACTTTGAAATAAATTCAGGATATAAGCATCATGATTCGTGCTCTGTGTGGTGGCATTGTGCAGTGATTACAGATACTTCTGGAACAACACATTAAAATTCTCCATGCTTTATAAATTAACTATACTTATTGTCAATAAAGTATATGTCACAGGTATATCTGGGTGTAGTAAGCCTCCTGAAGGTCTGTACATGTTCTGTACTCTGAATAGAGATCATAGAATGGTGTAAGAATTCTCCAAATGCTTTCTTTGCCTTGTGGTATGTGTTAGATGCCACTAAGATATAGGCTTCCTGAAGATAATTAAAATTTATTATTTGTTAAGTGAATACTTAGAAGCTAATGACCATTACCTTGTGCTAGATTTGCTTTTGATGTGTCCAGTGCTGCCTAAATTTCTTCAAATGTGTTACGTTTTGAAACAGGCCGATTCCCAGCTTCCAGGCATAATGATGGAATAGAATCCATTCCTTCTCAGCACAAAGAACATGAAGTGTGTACAAGCCTCTGTTTTGTTCATGACTGGCATCCGGACAGAGAGGATTGAATGAAGGTAAAACATCAGTTAAGACATATTCTGTAGGAATTATGAATGAAAGAATAAGGTTTGATGGGGTCTTTGAGACTATTTTTACACTAAAATATTGCTATTTTCTCAGTCCTAGTTGCAAATTCTCTAACTAAACTAGATTTTACTAATTCCTGTTTATGTAATGTCTCAGTAGTATCCTTATTGTTTGTGGCATCTGTGTAGTGGTGATAGTAAAGATTACCCAAGTTTCCTTCTCTTGACTTTAGTGTGTTAGATGTCTCCAGTGTCTTGACTTCCTTAGATGATACTAGTTTTCCAATCTCATAGAATGAGCTGAGAGCATATCAGTGCTGAGAGCATAAACATGAAGGGTTCTAAGTACCTTCCTTAATTGCCTACTTCTTAAAAATTTCCTGACCATCATTTTAACTTTGTTTAGGACCAAAAAGAAAGGAGGATTTGAAGGTAAAAAGATTTTATGTTTGCATACCATAAAACATATTCAAGTAATATATGAATTAGATATAATACATTACTACTAGCAGTTGTGAAAGATGAATACAATGGATATTGCTCATGCCACTCTTCCAATTCACCACGCTGTGTTCTGTTCTCTACTTGGAGAGTTGCTGAGTTAAGTTCTCCATGTGAGAATTACCAGTTTGTGTAAAACAAGGCTCATCTTACATAGTGTTTGTAGTGGCATCTAGATGTTGATGGTATAATAGAAGCATGCTGTTCATCAGTTGTCTTTCCTGAATCAGATTTTGCCTAGGTGGCCATTATTTGTCCCATCAGGATCTTCAAGATCCTGTGCGGAACGTGCTTCACATGAAGATGCACAATGAGTGAGTAGAGAGTGATGACACAACCTTGTGTTGAGAATAATGAAGAGAGCCTTATATTTTGTGGACTGTGGTGCTGTGGATTTAGATATCCCTAAAACTTTTTCAAAATTTCAAGGTATACCTTCTAATTCTGTAACTTTTTTTGCCAGTCCTAGGCTTGGGATCAGGATATGAGCACTGTTCTTGGGTTTTCTCAAGGCTAGAAGCTCTACCACTTGAGCCACAGCACCACTTCTGGCTTTTTTCTATGTATGTAGTACCGAAGAATCAATCCTGGTTTTTCGTACATTCTAGGCAAGGACTCTACCACTAGGACAAAGTTCAGCCTCTAATTCTTTAACTGTTAACATCATATTTAATTAAATGGCTGGTACTAAGTATAATGTTCTAGTATTTTCCATTATTATGTATTATTACTTTATTATTTATTATTCCTTTATTATTGGTTTCAAAATTTCAGATATTACATGAACATCCTTGTTTCACTGAATTTATAGTAGTACAGATGAGATTACTCTTTTTAATTTTATTTTATTGTCAATATTAGTGATTTTTAGCAACATCATTGTTGAAGGCTCTTTTTACTCATGTATGTTTAAGGTCTTTTTCAAAAATTGTATCATAGTACCTATGTGTATTGATGTTTTTGTATGTTTATATGGCACTAACATGCTGTTTTGTCAATATCCTCTGTAGCATAGTTAAAACACAGTTTTTAATACCTGTGTCATTTCTTATCCTAGCAAGATTACTTTGATTATTTTCTTTCATTTGTGCTTCTATGTGAATTTTAGTAGTGATTTTCCATTTCTATGAAGAATAAATTGGGAATTTAAATGGGTTCTGCATCGAAGTTGTAGACTATGAAGATTTAATTATTGAGAACTTGAAAGTGGCGCTGCGGCTCAAAGTGGTAGAGCACTAGCCTTGAGTAAAATTAGCTCAGGGGCAGAGCCCTGGCCAACAAAAAGAAAAAAAAGAGAACTTTTCATACATCATTAATGAGACCTCTGTGTTAAGAGAACAATAAAATAGAGGTATAGAGGTTTTTCTTTTCCTAGTAGAATGATTAAACTGATAACCATTTTGTTATTTGGTTCTGACAAGGATCCACATCAACTGCCAGTCACAAAATGTAAGCGATAGTGAGAAGGATCATTCAATGGGATTCACAAATTAAGTTTTCTATGTTCAGGTACATTTAGTAAAGGTGGTAGTGTTGAAAGGTGAAGGGAATGCTGAAGGCCTCCAAGACCATCAAGATGCTGTGTGCGATATTCTGTATAGAGATGTACTGGTCATTTGTACTAAATTTGGCCAATGCTTCTCTATATGGAGTAAAACACATGAAATTCTTCATTGAGTTCTGTATCCCTCAACAGCATGAACAAGTAAGTCAAGATTTTAGGATCACATAATAGCATCAACACTCCTGAAAGCTGGATAAAATGATGTAATGGTGAGGCTAACCCTTCAATATTCACTGTCTGTTTATCTACCATGTCAAACTCCAAGTTGGAGTCATGTATGTTGTACCTCCCTGAATATTGTAAAACTCTCTAAATACATGGAAAAACTGGATTTTATATGATAAAATATTAGCAGGAACTTCAGTAACAACATTGATTTAATTCATATGGGCTCAGAATGTTATCAGTAGTAAGTCTTCAACTAGTATACAATCTTGTTAGACAAGAATATGAAAAAACAAAAGATATAGGTGGTTCTTTTCAAGTATAGACAGTACAAAATAGACCAACTGCATTAAGTATGAAAGTCTGTGAGTAATTTCCTAAGACATTTGAATTAATTGATTTATGTTTTTGGAGTCATGCTTTACCATTGTACATAACAATCACCCCAGAAAATAGGAAATGAGAAACTGTCCAATGTCATAGAGAATAATTACACTGGTTAGTTTCATGTCTTGCTAGAGAAATCTCTTTATTAGCTATAATTTGCTTGTGCTGATAGTGGTATAGTACAGATATTCTGAGTACCTTCTCTTATCTCATGTATTCATTTGATATTTCTCAGACTTAAGGTTTCTTTTAAGATTTCTAGTATTCATTTTCAACACTGAATGTGTACAGTTCAGAGAGCATAAAATTATTAAATTTTTTCATTTTCTATTACAAGTTATTAATATGAGATCCAGCTTGTCTTTTTCTTATAATATCATCCATATGACCACAAGCTCAGAACATCCACTTGTAGGCAGGAATTTTATGTAAATAATCATGAAAAATTGGAGTTATTGAAGATGCAGAAATAAAAATATCTTTGTTCAGGTTGGATGAAATATTATGGCAATAATGAGTGCTACAAATATTAGTGATAATTGTTTGAGTAACTTCTATAGTCTCCTGAGGCTATGTGTAGTATACTGTTTATAAATGAGAAAGTCATGTGTTCTACCAATGAACAATATTCTATAGATAGAGCAAAGCTTGTAAAAATTTTTTTTCATTTTTTTCCAGTTGAAAATGGAGTTACAGACAGGTTTTTCACTTCATCACAGTCATTGGTAAATAAGAGCACAGAAGATTGACATGGTGACAAAGAGAGGTAAGCTATTGGAAAGTTGTGTTTTTCACTGGAACTGGGCTTTGTTTCTTTGAGGATTTGTTTTGGGGAAGTTAATATTTTGAGCTCTGAGTATATTTTATATAGGAGGCCCTTGTCTGATGCATAGCTACTAAAGATCTTCTTCCATTCTGTCTGCTATCTATTTATCATGCTAACTATGTCTTTTGTCATGCAGAAAACTTTCAGTTTGATGCAACTTTATTTATGTAGTCTTTGATTTGTTATGATTCTGGATCTTCACTTAGGAAGTTTTGAACTATGTCAAGGAGCCCTAGTTTTTTCCCTAAAACTTACTGTAGTATTTTCAGGATATCTGTTCTTATATTCAGGTCTTTGATCCATTTGGAGTTGATTCTGGTGCAGGATGATATATAAAGACCTAACATCAGTTTTTAGCATATGTATAGTCAATTCTGCCAGCACCATTTTTGAAGAGGCTGTCTTTCTTCCATCCTATTTTTGGCTCCCTTATAAAGGATTAGGTGGCTATAGGTCTGCGGATTTATTTTTGGGTCTTTCATTTCATTGGTCCTCAGGCTTATTCTTGTGCTAATATCAAGCTGTTTTAATTACCACAACTTTGCAATCGCTTGAAACTTGGTATTGATATTCCTCTAGCACTGTTCTTCCTGCTAAGGATTGTTTTTGCTATTTGTGATCTTTTATTATTACATATGAATTTTTGGATTGCTTCTATATCATTGAAGAATGTTGTTGGGATTTTTGATGGGCATTGCATTAAATTTGTATTTAGGACAGTATTGCCATTTTGACAATGTTAAGTTTTTTCAGCCAAGGAACATGGGAGGTTTTACCACTCCCTTAAATGTGCTTTAATTTCCTTTTTCAGGTTTAGTCCTTTAACAAATCTGATTAAAAAAGAAGAGAACACACCCAAATAAATGAAATTATAGATGAGAACAGGAACATCACGAGAAAAAAAAGATACATGACATTATAAGTGAATACTTTGCAAACCTTTATGCTAGAAGAAAGAAAAATTTCCAAGCAAATACTGATATTCCCAATCTAAACTAAGAAGATTGAAGCCAACTAAATAGACTTATCATAAAACTAGATAGGGACTCATCAAAGAAACATCTCTTTGATGAACATTGATGTAAAAATTCTCAATGAAATTCTGGCCATCTGAATTCAACAATTAAACTAAAAAGCATACATTATGATCAACCCAGGATTGATTCCAGAGATGCAAAACTAGTTCAATGTACACAAGTCAATTAATGTAATTCAACACATCAAAAGGGGCAAGGATTGGAACTACATAATCATGTCAATATATAAAGAAAGCACGTGACAAGGTGCAACACCTATTTATGATGAAAGCTTTGGAGAAGCTAGGAATTCATGGAACATTCCTCTTTATAATAAAGCCAGCATTATACTTATTGTTGAAAAGTTAAAACCATTTTCTTTAAAGTTCAGAACAAGACGAGGATGTCTACTCTCTCCACTCTTCTTCAGGTTAATACCGGTATTCCTAGCTGGCTATGACAACAATATTACTAGTACTTCTGAAAGAATAGGAGGTGCTAGAATGAGGTGATGCAACACCACCACATTCATTATACTGTGGGCAGTTTTCTACTCAAAGATATTTATAGTTATGTGGATAACTTTGAATCATTTTTTTCTTTGGGTAGGTGAGTGCTCACAAATCCAGTGATGTGGTTCTATCTAGAAAATGGGGGTAGTTTAACACAATTGTGACGTGAATATTAACTTGCTAACAAAATAATCTTAACTACAGCAATACATCAGTAGTACATCTTTAACATAAATAATTTCTGTGTGCTGAAGAAGATAGAGAGTATATTACTGGTCTTTATAATTGATTAAAGGAAAAGTGAATATAATTTTTTCTTGGTAGTGATCATCATTTAGGTAATGGAGTGTGAATACAATAATGTACACTGGGGAAGATCCATCTTGACATAAAATAATGGCCTTATTACAACAGAATTTGGAACAAATGAATTTGAAGATGGATGTCATTCTTGGATGTGATATGCTTGGATGTGCAAGGGATGATGGGTACTAGTTACTTGGACATACCTTCAATGTAATCCAGGTGTGAAAATTGACAAAACTGTTTAATGTTCAAGAAAATAGGTGACATAGATAGCATTAGTAAGTAAATTAAAGTTCGCCAAAGCTATGATATACTGTGGCCTGTGAGCTTAGATAGAATTGTGGTGCAAGTGATCTAAGAAGTGTTCCTTTTCCTTGGGTTTTTCATTGATTCAAATTAGATCTAAGCTTTCATAAATACTCACAATCTGAGATTTACACATAAAATTCACAAGTTTATAGGGAAAAGAAGGGGGAAAAACAAGATGATTGGGCGGTGGGGAGTGGGAAATGGGGACGAAAACATGGGGAGTGTAAATGTGCAATAAGTAATGCATCCAATTTACCCAATCATCCAGAAACAAGGACATACTAAAGCCAATAGCACAACGATGTTCATTGCAGTACTATTTAACATAGCAAAGATAAAGAACCAACCCAAATGCTTCTCAGTTGATGAGTGGATCAACAAGATATGGTTTTTATACACAGTGGAATTCTATGCTTCTGTCAGAAAGAACGACATCGGCGCATTTGTAAGGAAATGGAAAGACTTAGAAAAAAATCATATTAAGTGAAGTAAGCCAGATTCAAAGGAACACAGGTTCAATGGTTTCCCTCATTTATCATAATCAGTAGAAATCTTGGGTTCTCCTAGCAGAGATTTACAGTAGAACAAAACCTAGACACATAAGGCCATATAGTATGAAGCTAAATGAAAGGACCTCCAGGATATAGAAACAAACGCCATATAATGAGTGATTGTTGTCCTTACTGTACTATGTTATCTTTCATCTCTTGTGCTGTCCCTTAGTTATCTCATATTTTTACAGCATTTCACTTTGTTTTCATATATTTTGTATATATGCATATTTGGTTATTTGAAATAGCATAGGAAGGGGGAAAAACAAGATGAGGAGCGAGAGTGGGGGAAGGGAAATGGGGACCAAGACATGAGAAAGGGTATCGATGTTTGTGAAATAATGCTCCTTCTATCTGGTGAATATAATGTAACCCTTCCATTAATTACAATAAAAATACATGAAAAAAGAAGTAATGCATTCAGTATCTGATGAATATAACTGTAATCCCTCTATACATTACCATGATAAAAAAAATCACAAGTTTATATTTGAATCCATAAATATGGATGAGTCTTATTGCTTTCTTTAGAAAAGATAATTAATTGAGCATACCATTATCTTTCTGTCATCATCATTCACCTAAATAAATCAGATGACCTATTCAGGTGGAAAAATTGTAGGTTAAGGATTGATGCTTTCCCAAATTGCAATGATTGAGTTGAAACTGCTTAGGATAAGGGTTTGTTTTACAGTGAGGGTATAGAAACTCATGGTCTAGCTCCCAGAATTCATCATGGTTTGGGCTGTACCCTAATTAGAATCTTGGCCAATATTTGAATTATATATGTCTGGTTTAGTGTCCCTGTATACTATAGATCTCAAGTGTTACTACGGTTGTTTTCTGCATGGTGATATTAGTATGATGCAGTTTAACAGAGATTACTTATAGACAATCCTCAAAAACGTTTTTGTTTATTTTCTTGATAATTGCCATTCTAACTAGGATTAAGTAAGATCTCAGTGCTTGTTCTGATTTTCATTTCCTATGAGGTTAAAGATACTGAGCAATTTTTTGCCTGTCTGTTGGCCATTTTTTCATTTTTTTAGAATTCTCTTTTAAGTCATTACTCTATTTGTTGGGGTTTTGTTTCTTTAAAGGTTTAATATTTGAAGACTTAATTATTTTAGCACTAAATATATTGTATATTAGGTCCCTGTGTGATGTATAGGTGGTAAAAAAAAATCTTCTCCCATTCTATGGATTTACTATTTAGCTTGTTAGCTGTGTCCTTTGCCATGTAGAAAATTTTAAGTTTCATGTAATCACAGTCATCAAATCTTGCTTTGATTCCTTGTTTCTAGATTCTACTCTTGGTAAGTTATCCATAGTTATAGTAAAGCCATCAGCACAATCATGTTCATTGAATTCCTAGTCTCTGTAGCCAAGATGTCGAATAAACCCAGATGCCCCTGCAGATGAATGGATGAAGAAAATGTTTTAATACTCACTTCAGTATCGCAAAAACGAAAATTGGAATTATACAGAGAATAATAGCATAGTCCCTGTGCAAGTATGACATGCAAATTCATGAATGAAAATGTCGTACATATTTATGTGTGTGTATATTCTATACATATATATATACTATATATGAATCTTACTCCTTTGCTAGAAACATTGATATTATGCCATTTGTAAAAGAAAATGGAAAGTTTTAGAAAAGTTATAATAAGTAAGGAAGCCAGACCCAGACAAAATTTTCATGGTTTTCTTCATTAGTGGTATATTGACTGTACCTGTAATTCTATAATTAAACATGTCGGATGATATGCTGGTGGTTCCATATTAATTAAACGAAATATTATACAATCTATGTAGAGGTCATCAAATAGTATAATCCCTTAGAAAGACTAGGTCAAAGAACAACAAAATTACACTAGGGAATGGTTGCATCTAAGAAGTGGATTGAGCCCAAGGAGAAAAGGGTAGATGAATGAATGAGAAAGTGATGGAATATGCAAACAATAGTTCATTGCATATACCACAAAATTGGGAAAAGAAAGGAAAAGGAAGTGAAAATGTTAAAGGGGATGACACTGATCAAGATGTATTACATTCATAAGCTGGTTATATGTCACCTGAGTTGTACATCTACTAACAAATAATAAAAACAACAATTACAAGGCTATGTTTCAAATACCTTGGATTACTTAAGATATTTTTAAATTTTGTTTTGATACCATGTATATTTAGGTTATTGAGTGTATGAACCTGGGGGAGATGCTATTTTTCTATAGAAGAAATGAAATATAATCAACTTCCTGCATTATGTTGTAATTTATATCCAGGTAAATAAGAGATGAGAAGATCCACAGTGCGGGAAAAGTTCAAGGTAATACCGCAGTGGTGTGGCCATTCTGTATCACTTAAGAGTGAATAAGTTAGGATTCAGGTATCATGCAGTACTTAGTGTAGTGTTTAAAATGCGTAGAGTAGTGGGGTCTTTTGAGCATTTAACCACAAATTCAGCCTGCTGCAAGCCAATCAATATTTGTACAGGTGAAAATCAGTTGTGATACTTTTATAAAATAAAGTAGAAGTTTGTTTTTTTACAGCTCTTTCATGTGCACAATGTAGCATATCATATTTCACTGAACTTAAAAGCACAACTCCAAGTACTGAAAATGAGAACTTCTCATAAAAGTAGTTTTCCTGAAGGAGTCATGTTGAATGGAAAGCTCAGGTGATACTGGTCTTGACTATAATTTCGATACTTGTTACCTTATAGTGTGTCTCAATCTTCTTCTCATAGTAAATATATCATAAATTTCAAGGAAGAGAATGCTCCCAATATGAAAATGATAAGCATTGCTGTAGTTTCAGTGTATCTGCTATAGCATTTCCTTCTTGTATATTATAAAATTTAATCATATATGGTCCTTTATAATATTTATATGTATATATGTTATATAATTTCACTATGTGGCACATTTTCAATTGAGAAGAGCACAAACCAATGCTATATTTTTTGTTTAATGCTGAATTTAGATGGATGTGCTTTACTAACAAATTCTAATACCTCTAGCAGTTTTCAGAATTTTCCTAAGTATTTAATAATACATGAAGCTTCAAGTTATACCTCACAATTTGATAAAAATAACCAAAGCAATTTTTTTTCTTGATGATTTTGTTTTTTGCTTTATTTCTGGCATAGGGAAATTTCCCATCATTTTTATGTAGAAATTTATTAGAATCAATGGCAAAGCATGACTGCAACAACTCATATGAATTTATTAAAATATTCTAGGCGATATTTCACTATCATCATGCACTTGTCTACTGTACAAATCTGATACTATTGAGAGCATAACCTGCTTCCTTTACTTTCTTCCACTAGGAACAACCTTAATACTTTGCATATGCTCCTGTACACAAAAGATATACTTGTTGAACATTTACTATTCTTGATGTTCTGAGACCATCTGAATTAAAGATGAGACCTGAGCACTCTGTTTAACCTGCTTTGCCTTTCAAAAGTACCTAGCAATGGTCAACAATCATGTAGAATATGGAATATTCATGTACTTTGTAAGCCTTTCTCGTCATTGAATCACCTTTTACATATCTTCCATATGGAAGAAAACTCTGAGTATGGCACATAGTATGGTGAATGTGGAAGTGCTAATAAGCCAGTCAATTTCATCACTGTCTATAACATTTGAGTGTGCTCACACCATTCTGTGATTCGGAACCCTGAACTTACTCATTCTATGGGGGTAAAAGAACTCAGTTGCCCATTATCCTACACGTTTTTAAAAATTGTATTTTGTAGTCATGGTAATGTATACAAGGATTACAGTTACATTCATCATTGATACCCCTTCCCATGTTTTTCTTCCAGTTTCCCTCCCCTCACTTGCACCTTCTGATTTTTTATGTCACTCATGGGGCTTGAACTCTAGGCCTGGGTGTTATCCCCAATCTCTTCTGCTCAAGTCTACCAATCTGCCACGTTGAGCCACAGTACCACTTCTGGTTTTCTGGTGGTTAATTGAAGATAACAGTTTCTTGGACTTTTGTGCCTGGACTAGCTTTGAACCACAATCCTCAGATATCAACCTCCTGAGATGCTAGGATTATAGGAGTGAGCTACTGGCTCCTGAATTGTTACATTTTTTTAACTGAGAAAATAGAAAAAACCAAGATACAAGTTTATTCTGAAATGAATCTAGAGCTATGTGATTCTGTCCATAATGTACTGGTCATAAAGAAAGAAGACTTTCATGTGCTTTGCACCACATAGACTAATACTAGTCAATGTACAGCGATCCCACTTTTTGTGGCAGTTACGTTCCAGAGACCCCCCCACAATAGGTGAAGAAATCACCTTAGTAAAGTATGAATAGTCAATGTCTTCATTTGTTCTGGGTTTTTATAATGTTAGTTTGGGCAGGAGATCAACCCAAGTATTCTGAGGATCTTTTTGTTTGTCACGTATACACTGGATATTTTTAAGACCTTCAAATTCTTTTGGATGGTTTCTAACATGCCTTGTTTATCAAGCAAAGACTTGTAATTCATATGAGAATAAGTTTATCGTTTCAGAGGAAGTCACATCATCCCAACAGAAGGGATTGAGTATCTGTGACTGTGGAGTACAACATATCTGAGCACTTAGGATAGAATAAGCCTTTAGTTTCCAGGTATCATGAAATACAATAGTAATGATTTATGCTGCAAGTCATTGTGACAATTGCTGAAGTATCACCTGTGATAGTAGGAGGCTATATGCATTACCCTATTTAGAAATACTTGACTCACTTATACTATGTGTAACTAAGCCCTCTCTAGGTGGAGTAAAGTTTAATAATTTTTCTTTATGACCAGTGGATAAAGATTGGGTTGTATATGCAAAATACCTTTGAGTTTATCATAATCGCCGCATAAAACAAGGAACAAAGGAGTTGAATGACAGGAACAAGATGAGGTAAAGGATTGTTGAATTGTTTTTCCATGTGTCTGTGAATAAATGAATTCAGAGTTAATGTATTACAGAATTCCATCACAGCTGAAGACTGCAGGAGATGATAGGACTTGGTTATAAAGCAGTATCACATTGACCGTGCTGTGGGCAGTATTCTACTTAAAGAGGTTGTAATTATGTGTATAGTGTTTAATTCCAACTTCTTTAGGTAGATTAATGCTCATAATATTCGATGATGTGGTGATATCTAGAAGACAATTTGGGGATTGTTGGGGATTGTATCACTTCACTATTTATATGCTCACTCAAGCAGCTTAGAGCCAACATTAAGTAAATTGGTAGTTAAGATACACTAGTTGTGCATCTAGTGTAAATACTTTGAGTAGAAAAAATATATGAATCAAAGTCAAACAGAACACACATGATAATGTGTACTGAGTAAATGAACAAATCAGTTTCAAGAGGTGTGCTGATATGATGAAAAAAGCTGTGTACTAACAAATATCACCTTAAAATTGAGCATACTATAAAAATTGACAGAATTCAGAATGTTTATGGTCAAAGCAACGAGATATAGGTACATTACTGAGCAGATAAGGCTCATTGAAGATTTGGTATTGTGTAGCCATGCAGCCTGTAGGTAGAGATAGTACTGTTGGGCAAATGATCTCAAAGGCCCTCTCTCTTGCCCAAGTATTCCATGATGTCACTCATGGAATTCAAAAGTTTCAGATAAAATACAGTGCTAGTAGTAGTTCTGAAAACTTTGATAAAAGAGTCCGCTTGAGAAACTCCTTCATACTCAACACAGTGCATTCTATTTCATCTAGAGACTAGTAGTCCATGTACGTAGAATCTCTTTCTGTAAAGTTCTACATGTAAAACATGGAGTAGTTAGTTCAGTACAAAACAAATATTAAAGCTACATTGTAAGCTCAACTGTGTCTTGTACTGCTTAGAAATATACAATTCAGTTTGATATGATTTGTTCTGCTTGGGGAAAATAGAAGTCTCCAATCTTTAGTCAGTTTTTACTGCTATTTTATTTTAAAGGTGAACCTTAGGTATTTTGAATACATTTTCATTGAATATGTTAATTTGGAATCTCCTCAAACCTAAGAATTGTTGCTTTCATAACAAAGTTTATCATGCGAATCAACTGATCCATTTGGCCCTATCGAGTTAACTGTTAGGCAGATAATCCACATGGAGGATTAATTGAAAGTGAAGTATAGAGGTATTACTTGGGACTAAAATGAAATATTTATGATGAAAGTGATGAAATAGTGGAATTCTGTTGACCAACAGGGAATTGACTACCCATTCAGGATGCTGTGTGTAGTACACTGCATATCGATGTGTTTGGTCATTTGTACTGTATATGACCAGTGCTTTTCTATCTGGAGTAAAGCACATACATTTCTTCATTGATGTCATGATATGGTGCATGTTTTTGTAACTCCGGGACAACATGAGTATATGTTGATTTGTTTATACCTGTCAATTTATTCATGATACTTATTTGATAAAGTATAGAACAGAGTATTCATTAATTATGACAGGTACAAGGAAAATGAAAATAGATTTCATTTCCTCAAGCATAGGGAACAAATAAATCATAATTTAGTATCACAAAATAATGTGAATACTCCTGAACATTCCAGGAGATGATCAAATGTGGTAGCTCAGAAAACATCGCACTCACCATGCTTTCACATTGTCATACTCAGAGAATTTATAGTCACGTTAATGATATGTAGATGGTACTTTCTGTATATTTTAAGTCTTGAAAAGAACATAAGTCAGCCAATATAATTATGGAATAAGGGCAGAAACCCTTAAATGCCCCGGTAGAACAATGCTTCAGGGCTTCCTTTAATTTAGGTGAGTTCTAGATAGCAAAAGTAGCAAATCCTCAACAAGTATACCTTTTACAAGAGTATGAATATGAAATAAGTTAAGATTCTAATGGGAAAAGGGAAATCGTTTTCTTGTTAGTGATAAACATTCAAATAAAGATGGTAGAAATGAGAACTGGGAGAATTATATGGTCCTAAGAAATATAAAAAACTAGGAGATGAGACATTTCTGGATGCGAAAAATTAAGAATTATATACGTTTACTTAGTGTCTTGGTAGAATAAGGCTAACCAATGTCTTCATTTGTTTCTGTGGCGGTAGTGATTCTGAGAGTATTTTCCTTGTCTCATGTATGCAGTAGATGCTTCTCAGATCTATAGATTCTTTCACATAATTTCCTGTACTAATTATTTCATCAATGAGGACTTAATAGTTTAGGGAATAAGAAATGGGGCATAATAAGTTCTCTTATTTCCTAATGTTAATTATAAACCTCAGAACCAGATTATCCTTTCTTTCCTGACAAGCATCTCCATAAACAGTCGTTCAGAGCATCCACATGGAGAGGGGGAACTGGAAGTTAAGTACTGTGGAGGGTAGACATTTAAAAGCACACGTGAATAAAAATTTCAATATTCTGTTATCCTGACACACGAGTAGTAAAGAAGGCTGAAAAAGACTGTTTGATGGAGCATAACCCACGATATCAAGGTGCTGAGCACAGTAAACTATTTAGAAATACCTGGATCACCTGAGCTTTGTGTGACCAGTACATCTGTAGATGAGATGAAGTTCATTTTTTTTCATTGAGCCAGTAAAATGACAATGGATTTGTAGCTTATGATTTTCTCACAATCATTTAGTAAACTATAGAAGAAAGGGAAGAGATAAAAAAAGAACAGTTGAAATATTCTTTCTGGGGCTGTGAGTAAAAATGTTCAGAATGCTCACAACTCTAGGGTTGTTGTAGAATCCAGAAAGTGATAGTGGAAGTATAGCATGAAACTATTGAAATGTTGATAGCCCACTCAAGGAGTTTGCAGTCCATCATTAAATCTTATATCTCAATAGAGTAACAGGTCATCCTTAACATATATTTTTTCTGGGTGGAGAGAAAGAAACATGGGACAGATGGTAGTATTTTTACGCAGCTAAATTTGAAGTTTCTTCAGTCTTATGTATGCTTTGAAATTCTGTAGCACCTAGGTTTTGTTAATGTATTTAAAATTTTTGTGTTGACAGTATAGTAAGTTACGCCTAAGATGGTGTAAACATGGAGAAGAGGCTATTTCTTCATTAAGGAAGGAATGAAATAGAATCAAGTTCCTCCTTTATGTTGTGGCCATTAAACAGTTGACTAAATGGTGAGAAGATCCACAAGGCTGTAGAGATTCAAGGTAAACACAGTGGTAGGCACTCTATGGCATTTAAGTAAGTACATTTGGGTTCTGCTATCATGGAATACTAAGCAATGGTGACAAATACATGAGTCATTGGGTCTATAGGTCATTAACTCCAAATTCACCAAACGTTGTGCCATAAACTGCTTGGAAATGGGGGGAATTAGTTGAATTACATATGACTGGTTCCAGTCTGGATAGATTTTACTCGCCAATTTCCTATTGGTTGTGGATGGTGTGTAATGAAGGAGATATTTTGAAGATCTTTCTCTTGACATATGCTGGTTTAGATTCCTCTCAAATCTAGGAATATTTAGATGATTTTGAGTTTTCTTCGTGGTTCAGAAATACTTAGGTTGATTGAATCCTATTTCCCAATTCTTGCTTCTATTCTCAGATATACTTGAATTCTAGTCAGGAAGGTACTACTTATGCCAGTATATTCTAGTGTTTTTGCTATTCTTTTATATAGTATTTTCAAAGTTTCATCTATTATAGTAAAATCCTTAATCCACTTTGAATTGATAGTAGTACAGGGTAAAAACTGTATGTGATTATCCTGTTCTAATAGCAGCATTGATATAGAGGCTAACTTTTGTCCATGGAAATCTTTAGTAAAAGGTGAGAAACTGATGTGAGCTGAAGAGAAACTGGAGTACAGCTAACTTCGCTCCATTGTATATTTTATGTTCCCTTTTTAGAGTTAGATTGTTATAACAATGTGAATTTATTATTGAATCTCCTAATAGACACCATTGATCTTTTTTGTATGTTTCTGTGGCAATAGCATGATTTTTTTAAAACTAGGTAACCTTGCTAAATTTGTGCACCTAATTTAGTATTAATTTTGGTACTGCAAGCATTTCGACTTTTCTCAAGATTGCTTTGTCTATTGTGAGGAATTTTTATTTCCATAAAATTTTAGAATTTTTCATTTCTGTGATGAATGGCATGGCGATTTGAATGGATATTGAATTGAAACTGTAAAATACTTTTGGCAGACTGGGAGTTTGGCCTAGTGGTTAAAGTGCTTGCCTAGCATGCATGAAGACCTGGGTTCAATTCCTTGGTACCACATGCATAGAAAAAAGCCAGAAGTGGTGCCGAGGCTCAAGTGGTAGAGCTCTAGCCTTGAGAAAGTCCAAGGACAGTGCTCAGGCCCTGAGCCCAAGCCCAGGACTGACAAAAAAAATACTTTTGGCAATATTGCCATGTTCAAGACACTATTTTGCCTGTCAAAGATTATGAGAGATCTTCCCTGTTTCTATTGTTTTTAATATGCAAAGTTTTTAAATTTTAAATATACTTTTATTGGCTAAATGGTGCACAGAGGGATTACAGTTCCATACATAAGATAGTGAATACATTTACTGTCAAATATTGTTACCCCATTCCTCATTTTTCTCCTATTTTTCCTCCCCTACCACAGAGTTGTAAAGTTCATTTCCAACATATTGCTGTTGCATTGAATAGCCCCTTATCCTTTGTCTCACCATTTAGTTGTTTTCCTTTCCTTCCCCAATTCAGATAAATGTATATACAAGACACTGTGTACCAAAAGCAAATATGATCAAATCAGAATCAAATACAGTAAACCAAAGCAAAAATGAAAGAAGATAGAAATCACCCAATATACTAAAAACATAAAAACAACTAAGAAATTTAATTGTAGATATTTTTTATACCTCAGCAATGAATACTTGGTATTTACAGAGCCTAAGAAAGACCAATGTTCCCTCCTACATTTCTCAACAAAAAAAGTTAAATCTAAGATCCAGTTTATCATTTTGATCTGAGCAAGCATCCAGGTAAACCACAAGTTGGAGAATCAAAATATAGAGCAAGTACTACAAAATGAAGTATATAAGGAAGTAGTATCCCATGAAACTAACAGTTAAATTGTTCATTCTTCAGATACACTGAGTAATGGTGGTACAATGGAAGGCATTTCAGTGGCCACCTTTGAGCTCACTGTATATTGATGATTCAGTGTGTAGTACTCTTTGCAGAGGTGTGCTGGTCATTTGTACTATATGTGACCAACACCAATCTGCATAGTGTAAAGCACATGAACTCTTCATTCATTGGGACCAGTGTATGATGGAGGGTATGGAAGCTACAAGTCCATTTGAGAGTAATCAGTCTTTGTTTTTTAAAATACTAATTCAATAAACCACAGAACTAAGTTTCCACCACTTAGGAAAGATATAAAGTAGAGGGTGTTGCATTATTTTTATGTCATAGTATCAACAAATAAATTCAGGGTTAAAAATTGCAAAAGAATATAAGCCCCCCTGAAAGCTACAGGAAATGATGTAACTCGGTATCTTAGCACCTTCACACCTTCCTTGCTGCCGTGCTGTGTTTAGTGTCCTACTCAGAGTGCTGTAAGGCTCATAGAGTAAGTTCTGGGGGAGATATATATATACACATATATATATATTAGATTGTATGTGATGCTTGGAGAATAGAAAGAACCATTGACATGCCAGGCATTGTTCAAGAGTGTTATCAGTAGCCTTTAATTCACATAGGCTGAGGAGGTAATCAGTATTAAATCCTCAACAAGTATACTTCTGAGTAGAGAAGGATATGTAAAAATTTTTGTTCTTCTAATGGAAGAAAAAAAAAGAATGAGCCATTCTTTTGGTTGTGACTTTACTAATATTCAAGTAAAGAGTGAGTACAGATGATACGAAGTACACTGAGCAAAATGAATGGTAAAGGACAGTGAATTACTATCTAATAAGACTTAAGTACGTTCATTTAGGTTATAGGAGTTATATTTAACCATTGGTCCTACAAATCACTCAGGAAAGTAGGAGATGAGAAATCACCATTGCCAAAGACTATAAAATTTACATATCTGTCTGTGTTGCTGGATTAAGACTAACAAATACTTTCATTTGTACCTTCCTCTTTTTTGTTAGTGATGTATGCAGACAATATTTGTATCTTTAACTTGTTTCATGTATTGTATGTTTCTAAGACCTAAGTTATTCACAATATTTGAAAAATATATAATATTGGAATATAAAGTTATAAAATATACATAACACATAAGAATGAAACATATTAACTGTTCTCATTTTTTCTAAAAACGATTAACCTGAAAACTAATTATACTTTCTGTCATTCTGTCAACCATAGGACATCAGATAAGACCATCCATCTTGAGTGAGGGATTCATTATGAAGAATAGCGCTTAAAAGATCTCATGAATAAAAGTTTTGAATTCATCTGTCATGAAATAGGATAGCAGTGATGAATGCTATGGTGATGGTGATAGTGTTGATTGCTGGAATGTTACCTGTCATTTCAAAAGGTTTTGTGTCTTGACATTTTTTTTCTATAAATACAGAGTCACTTTTTTTTCCTGATCAAGCTGTGAATTTTATTTTTCACACAGGGGTTTATATGCCTCTTCAGGAGAGGCAAGAGGGGGTTGGAGTACTGCTTGGAGTAGGTCAGGTGGTAGGATGTTTGCATATCAATACAAGCAGGCATGTGGTGCCTAATTACAAAATGTTGCCCTTAGGGCAAGGAACTATGCAGGCACATTCTTACACTAAGAATTTAGGGAGGGGGAGAATGTTCCCAGCATATTATACCTAAACCTTAAAATAAGTGAGGGGCGAGGATTTAGGCAATATCTTCATCTGTAGGTGCGTATCCCTCGGATGGGGATTATGGTTCTTCTGGGGGATCCATAGTCCTTATACCCATTTAGCATCTCCCACATCTAGGCTGTTCAGTACTGGATGGAAAATTCCCTTCACCCATCCAGAGTCATAATGGCTGTAACCACCTAGGGGACTTTGAGTTTAGCACAGAATGTCCCATCACCAAGAGTTTTCTATATTTGTCCCGTACCTGCTCTCTAGGTGCAGTCATGCTCACAATTTTTTGTAGCCAGTTGATAGCTATGGAGTTTTAGTTGCAGGCCATCCCTTTGTTTATAACAATCCTTGGGTAATTTACACCACAGGACAGAAAATTACATGGCAGAAAAAAAGGAAAGGAAAAATGTGACTGAGTAAAGAGCAATCTGGATCTGTCAATATGTACATTTTGAATTTGGGTTTCATAGAATATTGCAACTCCTAAAAACTGGATTATAGAAATGAGTGAAATAAGCAACAGTACCATATTTCACTATGTTGTGGGCATTTTCCTATCCCAAGATGTTATGATTATGTGCTAACTTCTATTCATGGCGTCTTTGGGTAGAATAATGCTCACAAAGTCTCATGTTGTAGTGGCACCTAGAAGATGAGGGAAGAATTTTAAAATACGCTCTTGATATATACTCAGCCAATTCACATGTAAACCAACTAAAATACACAGTTGATAACTAATACAGCAGTAGTACATCTTTAACATATATAGCTCCTGGTTAGAGGGAACCAAATAGGGGACATTACATAGAAAAGAAAAGGAAGTAAGCTTGGTGATGACTTTCAGATCAAGAGTGTTTACTCTGGTGTGCACTAGAGAAGATCCATTCTGATATATAAAATGAGTTACATTTCAGAATTTTGGACAAATCATTTTGGAGTAAGGATATCATGCTTTGATGGGGTTTACAGTACCTTCAATATCAGCCATATGTGCATAGAGGTGGAACTCACATTGTTTATCCTATAAAAAGTAGTTGAAGTAGGTAAAACCCTGGTTGGATTTAAAGTTCAACAAATCTTTCACATACTTTGATCCCATACACATTTATAGGTTTACATATGATGCCATGAATGTTGAGCAACCATCTTCCTCAGAGAAGATGATTCAATATAAACATTAGTATTTGGTCACTACCATCATGCACCTAAATAGCAAGTCAAAGGTTCTATCTGGAGGAAACAATCCCACATAACCAACACTACCAATGGCATGTCTAGTCATTAATGAATTACTTGAGTTAGATCAAGATGATAAGGATACATATTACAATGGGATTAATATTAACTCCCTGTCAAGCTCTCAGAAACTTAACATATTTTGTGTTTTGCCCCAATTTATCTTATAACTGGGTCAACTTCTAGTGATAAACACTAGTGTCATCTCTCGTGACATCTGGATGGTGATATTAGTATCATGTATCTAAACGAAAGAGTTTTTTTTTCATTCTCATGTATGTTTATTTTTGACAGCTCTGAGATTTCAAACGGGTAATTTTACTTGCTGTGAAAAGAGGTACTTAACATGGCTCTATTATTTGAGCCACTCTTCAGTTGAATTTTTAGTTTAGTTTAAAAGTTTTGTGTTTAGGATAGGGAGTTTTGCCTAGTGGTAGAGTACTTGTCTAGCATGCACAAAGGCCTGGGTTCGATTCCTTGGTACCACATACATAGAACAAAGCTGGAAGTGATGCTATGGCTCAAGCTCGTTCCTTGAGAAAAGTCCAGGGACAGTGCTCAGGCCCTGAGTTCCAGCCCCACGACTGGCAAAAAAAAGTTGTGTTTATTGGTACAACATAATATGTGTACATTGTAGAGTAATACTTTGCAAGGATATCAACTTGATATGATTTGTACAGAAGTTCATGGTTTTATTTTAAAATTTTGTAAAGGTTATGTAAAGAAGGGTTGAAGTCACATAGGTCAGGTAATAAGTGTATTTCTTTTTGAATAGTGTCATAATCTTATTTTCTCAGTTCCTCCCCCTACCAAACCGGTTTCCTCACAAGTTGCAAACTTTATTTCCAACATAGTATCCAGTGAGTATCACTACTGAATTGGTGCCTTTGTCCTACAATTTCTGTGCTTCCTCTTCCCCTCCCCAAATCAGCTAAACTTACATGAAAGACAAAGGATACAGAAACCAAGAACATTGACAGAAGGGAATTTAACCAAAGAAAAAGAAGTGGAGGGGGAAGAAAGGGGAAAAAAGAACCACTAACAATGCAATAACAAACTCATTTCCATTTCTTTGAGTTCATTTCCATAAGCATCCTTTTATATATTCATAGGCCTATAGCTATTGAGCTCTTGAGATTTTATCCTAAGAATATTCTCCTCCTTTGGTCTCATTGTATGAATGTTTACTGTGTCTAATTATGTCCAAGTGTAATTATTTTGTCTTTTACTGTCGATTGAATTTACTTGTAGATTTATAGATACATTCTCATATTACAAATGAGGGAAATCGTGCAACTTGTGTTTTTTGGGTCTGGCTTACTTCGAGATACATATATATGTATATATACACATACATATAAGCTAGGAGTTTGGCCTAGTGGTAAGAGTGCTTGCCTAGGATGCATTCAGACCCAGGTTTGATTCCTCGGTACCACATACATAGCATGAGGCCAGAAGTGGTACTGTGGCTCAATTGGTAAGAGTTCTAGCCTTGAGAATAGCCAAGGATAGTGCCCAGGCCCTGAGTTCCGTCCCCACAACTGGCAAATTGTGTGTGTGTGTGTGTGTGTGTGTGTGTGTGTGTGTGTGTGTATACACATACAGTCAGTAATAGGGGCTTGAACTCTGAGCCTGAGTGCTGGCCCTGAGCTTTTCAGCTCATGGGTACCGCTTTATCCCTTGACCCACAGTGCCACTTCTCATTTTCTAGTGGTTAATTGAAGATAACAGTCTCGCGGAGTTTAGTGCCCCAGCTGGTTTTGAACCAAGATCCTTAGATCTCAGCCTCCTGAGTAGCTAGGATTACAGGTGCGAGCCACTACCCTAGACTAACGCTCAATATAATTTTTTTCAAGTCTTTCCATTTCCCTATGAATGAAGCAGTGTCATTGTTTCTGATGGAAGCATAAATTTCCATTATGTATACATACCATATTTTTATTGATCCATTCACCCACTGAGGAGACATCTGAGTTGATTTGAGGGATTCATCTTAACTATGTGGAAACAGTGTTGCAATGAACATGGCTGTGCATTTATCTAAATGACCACAATTCAGGCCACATAAAAGCAACCAGCACAACTTTTTGATAGTATTTTAACATATTTTCAGGTTTTGTGTTTTTACAGCATATTTGCTTATATGTAAGTGGATGTGAACATGGAGTACAGTCTGTTCTTTCGGACAGAAGAAATGAAATACAATCAACTTTTTCTTTCACATGGTCACTTGAAGTACTGTTAAAAATGCATATGATCATGCAGTTTGCTAGGACCTTAATTCAAAATTCAATTTGCTATGTGCTATGTACTAATTGGAAAGCAGGAAATAATTTTTATTGCATATGTAGTTTGTTTCCTAATAGAGTAACACTTAACAGTGATTTGTTTTGTTATGTAATTTCTGGTGATGGAATTGGACTGTAGATATTTCAAAGAGTTCACTTGTCTCAAGTTGATTAGGTTTGCCCCAAAACCTAGGAATTCTTAAAATAATTTTTGCTGGGTGCCAGTGGCTCATACCTGTAAACCTAGGTACTCAGGAGGATGAGATCTTAGAATTGCAGTTCAAGGCCAGCCTGGGCATGAAAGTTTGTGAGACTCTTATTTCCAATTAACCCCCAGAAAGCCAGAAGTAGTGTTATGACACAAGTGGTAGAGTCCTAGTCTTGAACTGAAGAGCTTAGGGACAATGCCCAGTTTCAGAGTTTAAGCCCCATGACCAACAAATGAAAAAGATAATTTCAGTTTTCTCTGTGGCTCAGAACTGTTTCTACTTTAATGGGTATTACATTAAGATCCTTAATCTACTTTGAATTGATAGTAGTTCAAGATTGTTTATACTTTCATTAATTTATTTTAGGGTCTTCTAATCAATTTCATTTGCCTGTGTGTGTGTATTGCTGTTCTCTTTTTGTTACCATGTCTCTGCAATAGTTTTATCTCCAGTATTTTGATACATCCAGCATTGCTTTTCCTTGTTCAGCATTGCTTTTTATCTCATGACTGTTGTGGCTGTTTGGTGTCTTTTGTTCTTCCATTTTAATATTGATTTTAAATTTCAGTGAAGAAAGACTTTGGGATTTGGATGGGAATTGCATTGAAGCTGTTGATGTACTTTGTCATAACAGTAATTTTCACAGTATTATTTATGCCTATCCATGAACATATGATATCTTACTTTTTGTGGTATGTTTTTCATATTAAAATGTTTATATATTTAATAGAAGAGATCTTTTCATTATTCAGAAAGAAGTACTTAGAGTTTAGAGAACACAGATATGATGTTACTTTCTTCTTTTCATAAGAGAAGATACTAAAGTGAGAAACAGTTTATACTTACAATAATGATAATCATCCAGGTAAATTGCCAATCATATAATCCACATAAAGGGAGTGCTTAAAATTAAAGACAGAGGGAATAGTATTCCATGAGTATTCCTTGAGGGTTCGCAAATAAAATTATCAGCGTTCAGGTACAATGACTAATGATGGTGCTTATGAAAGGGAAAAGAATGCTGGAAACCACTTTAGCATTAATTCCCCATTATCAATACTGTGTGGACTACTCATTATAGAAGTATGATGGTCATTTGCATTTTATGTGATGAGTACCACTCTATAATTTAAGATATAAGGTACATGGAATTCTTTTGTTGAGAACAGTGTATGATGGCTATTCTTAATATGCAAGGTATCATTGAGAAGAATGTATATTCTGAATCTTTTGGGTGAATAATCTTAGGCTTGAGGTTTCTTTGCTGAGTTTTTGCCTCTATTATGTATTCAGAGGTGGCAGTGATTTGGTGACTTCATCATATCAATGTGTTTGGAAAAATGGTGGTTTTAGGTCAAATAGTATTTGTTTGATGAAATTGAATGTTCCAGTACTTAGTGCATAGATATTTAAAATTATTATATCATCCTATAAGACAGTTCCCTTCATTGTACTTTGTCTCCTCAATGAAATAGAAATGGAAAAACCATTATTACATTATTCTTTGAAGCTAGTGTATACTCATCCACAAACCAGGTAAGGACTCATCAAGGAAAGAGAACTGTAGCTCTATTTCTTTGAAGAACACTGATGGAAAATTTCTCAATAAAATTTTGGCCAACCAAATTCAACAACTAACCAAAAATATGTATATAATGATCAAATTTGATACATTACAGGGATGCAAAGCTGGTTCAGTATATTTATGACAATAAATTTAATTCAGCGTATGAGTAAAAGCAAGGAGAAGAACCACATGAACATCATAGTAGGTACAAAAATGCATTTAATGTGATTCAACACTCCTTTATGATAAAAGCTCAAAGAAGCTAGGAATCCATGGATCCTTCTTCAAAACAGTAAGTCTATATATATAGAAACAACAGCAAGCATTATACTTAATGGTGAAAATTTAAAACTCATTTCATCTAAAATCAGGAATGAGACAAGAATATGCTAGCAAGAGCAATAAAGAAAGGGGAAACTATAAAGGGGATACAAAATAGGGAAAGAAGAAGAAAAAATGCCCCTCTTTTCAGATGAGGTTGATCCTCTATTTAAAGGATCCTATAAATTCCTCCTCCCTGTTAAATGAGCTTAAAATTTGGGCAAAGTTGCATGGTATAAAATCAGTCCACAAATATCAGTTTTTTATCTGTATTCCACCAATGAGAAGATAGAGATGGAAATCAGGTAAATAAGTCTGCTTCCTGTTATGCTGTTTCCTGCCCTTTGGAATGTACCCTTTGATCTGTAACTGAAAGTACCCTGAACTAACATATACTGCCTTATTACACACATTGAGTAATGGAGATTCTTAAGTTTAATAAAAACCTTTATTTAACTCATTTGTTGCCTCCCATAGTGATACAAAGTATTCATAATTTTTATATTTATATATAATAGTATATATATAGAGAGAGATAAGTTCCTTCATCCAAAATTACAATATATCTGTTGGACAGAACCAGCAGGAGTGTTTTTGATGATTCTAAGACATGTTTTCTTAAGATAATGTATCCTATCCATTTTCAGCAGTGAGCACTTCTATTTCAGGAAATAGGATAATTGAGCAAATTAACTTCTCTCCTTTTCTGTTATATTTTTATACCAGCACTGATTCTTGAATTCCCTTCTTCAAACTTATGTTCCGTTTTATCATTCATGGCTGGTATTCTACCACTAGAACTATAACTCTACTTCAGCTTTTTGCTAGGTAAGTAAAGATAAGAGTATGTAAAGATTTATCTGCTGTAGTTGGTTTCCAACTGTGATATTCATATCACAGCCTGCTGAATAGTTATGATCATAAGCAGAAGTCAAGACCTAGCTCTTCCAGTTATAGTAGGAAAATTAATCTGAGAATATGCTTATAATTTATTAATAACAAGTCTCTAAATATTACAGCATCCAAATGAAGGAAGATACTGAACATGAATGAAGGGACCATCAAGTGATCTAGGACTTGTGAATAAAAATATCAGTGATTAGGTAGTTGTTACAGTAGTTATAAGGAAAAATATCACTTGTTTGGTCAATGGCTGTCTCACAGGCTGTGGATATTATACTACTTTGAAATGTGCATATCTCTTATACTCTATAGGTTAAGTGCCTGAAATTCTTCATTGATTATGTCCTGAGGAAGATTATGATGTATATAAAAGTCTACTGAGAACATATTTGGCTCTTTGTTCATGAGATTTATTGGGTAAACCACAGAAGAGAGTTTTTATGTATCAGGAAATAAAGTAAAGTATAATTGATGTACTCTTCCCTAGGAACATGTTTAAATAACTTCAGAGAGCAGTTATCACAGAATATTGTGCAGTCTAATGTGCAGGAGATGGTGCAACCATATGAAGCAGCAATCCTTCATTCACTAGACTTTAGTCAATATCCTACTAAGTTCTTTTTATGTAGTTGACATATAATTTGGCATCATTATGGGCAAATTCAGCCTTAAAAAGTAAAGCATTCTCCAGCATCTAAATGATAATGTTGGATATTTGGCAGTAAGAAAAGTTCAGAGAGGTACTCATCCTGTGTTTTTTTTCAGAATTATTATGGAATGTCAAATACTCAGAATGCTGTTTCTTTACTCTGGTAAAAGATACAACAATCTGATAAAGTGTATCCATTACATGCTCAGACCTATATCAGTATCCTTGAAGATGGCCCTGAATGTAATAGGCTCAGGATGTCATCAGCAGTACATTCCTAAGATGATTATATTCTAGGTAGAGTGAAAGATACTGAGAATATTAATGTTCTTTCTAATAGAATAAAAGAAGGGGCTTGTTAGTCTGTTTTGGTGGCAAAAATAATCACTCTTGTATATAGAGGCCACATACAAGATGATATACTGGGAGAGATTCAACATGGAGTAGACTGAGACCTATTAACAAAATCAGTTTGGAGTACAAGTATCATGAATGAAATGAAATGTGCTTCGATGAGCATCTTCATATTCATCAGTCTATGCAGTGTTATAGAACTCATAATATTTGCAGTCAAAAAGTATGTATGTTGAGCTCTAGAATAAGACAATTGTGAGCATATTGTTTGCCAGGACACTGTGGGTTTATATTGATGTGTGTAACAATTTGATTCAGAACACGAATTTCATTCTCTGTTCTGATTGACTTTTTTTTCTCTTTTGTAAAGGCAATTAACTAGTCCCAGGAAGGATCTTTCATTTTATAAAATTTTGTTTCATGATACGTCATGGCTCCATTCATAATTTTGTCTTAGTTCTTCCAATTTGGTATATATAACTTTTTTCAGAGCTCTTGTATTTGGAACATTGGAAGGGCCCAAACTTTGAAATAGTGTCCTGGTTTCACTGGTTTTTTTTTTTCATTTTGTTTGTGTTTTTTTTTAAACTAAAGCCATATAAAGGTTGTGGATTAAACAGAATAAATTTCTAAATTAAAAAAAAGTGTATGATGGTACATCTTCAGTTTGAGTAACACTCACCAAATTCTTTATTTGCTGTTGCCTATAGATTCAAGTTGTGGTACGGTGTATCTACTGCTGTAAGCCATAACTTTGCATCAGAAATTTCTTGGCTGCCACTTGGATGTAGGCTTCATTTTGGAGTACTAGTATCATTGATGATTATGGAACATTCTCAGCTAATTGCCTCATAATTATGTATGGTATGTTTGGTCCTACTTGGAAAGGTTCCAGGCATGGAACTAACCATAAATGGTTCCTCTTTGATTGGATTAATCCTTATCAACGTTTTCTTTGAAGAAAAGATACTGTGAGATTGGGCAAGGTTGGTTTACACCTAGCTATGCAGGAGGCTGAGATCTCAAGATCATAGTTTGAAGCTAGACATGGCAGTAAGTTCCATGAGAATCTACCTCCAATTAACCATGACAAAGAATTAGCTTTGAATGAGGAAAACTCAGGCCTAGAGATCAATCCCCAGGACCAGTACCAAAAAATGGTATTTGCAGTCTTTATCCTTTGTATTTAAATACCAAAAAAAGCTTCTAATACATAGCTTATCTTTCTGTTTTTCAGTCTGGACATCACCACTTATATTTTAGAGAGGTAGAATATTGAATAAAGGAAGTAAATGGAAAACTTCTTTGTATGTGCTGACAGTCATTGAAGTAAACAGAAAACTGAATATCAATAAGGCCTGAGATAATAAAGTAGATATTAGACTGTGCATCACGTTACCTTTAAGAGTAAATAACTTATGAGTAAATAAGGAAGTGGTAAAGATCACCAGAGATGATATGATTTACTTATACCCCATAGCCAAATTCAGAAATATTATATATCTGAAGTTATTTTCTTTTGTCAACTATTTAGTGTCTTAGTTATTAATGCATTATTTTTATATTTTTAATTTCTTTTGACAGTCCTGTGGCTTGAACTCAGGGCCTGGGCACTGTCCTTGGGCTTTTTCCTCAAGGCTAGTGCTCTACCACTTGGCCTACAGCACCACTTCTGACTTTTTTATGTATGTGGTACTGAGGAATCAAACCTGGCTCTTCATGCATGCTAGGCAAGCACTCTACCACTAGGCCAAACTCTCAGCCCCTTATTTTTATTTTTATTGTTATTACTTAGTACAGAGGAGCTTCTTTGGGATGTTTCTATACATGCATACTATGAGTCCTAATCAAATTTATTCCCTTTGTTACTTTCTAAATCACACTTCCTCCTTTAAAACAGTTTCAATAGCTTTTATATTTATATTTATGTAGTTAAACATAAGCATCACGCTTAACTCTTTTTACTTCACCCTCAATTCCATCTTCCAACACAAGCTTGTATTTGTCTTTAATGTATATTTGGTGTGTTTTAATCTTACCAAGCATTGTATATGCTGTTCCCCCAAATATACATAATACATTATTGAGACTAATCACTTTTATTGCTTTCTTGCTGCTTCCTTACTCTAATTTTCTAGAACATCCTAATGACCTTCCTATGTCCACTTCATGTATAGATGTCATCTTCTGTCATTCTCTTTACAATCATTACAGTATATGAATTTGTTTATGTGCATATGTTTGCAACTACAGAAGTTATTTATTTTATACCTGTAATTACCTTAAGATGATTCCTATTTATTCTTTGGCAATGAGTACTTACAATCAAGAGAACATGGGAACATTCTAAGTTCCTTCCCTTATATTGTTTCTTCTAATATAAAAGATCATGCAGTGAACCAGCCTATCATGCTCATTCTGATAAGCATGCAGATAAATAGCAAGTCACTTGAATAAGAGATTGAATATCAAGGACAGTGGTGGGAAGGCATATACTGTGAATGAAAAATAAAATTTTGTTGTTCAGCCAGGCATGGTGGCTCATGCCTGTAATCCTAGCTACTCAGGAGGCTGAGATCTGAGCATCGAGGTTCAAAGCCAGCCCAGGCACAAAATATCGTGAGACTCTTTTTTTTTTTTTTTTGGCCAGTTCTGGGCTTGGGCTCAGGGCTTGAGCACTGTCCTTGGACTTTCTCAAGGCTAGCACTCTACCACTTGAGCCTCAGCACCACTTCTGGCTTTTTGCTATGTATGTGGGGTACGGAGGAATCGAACCCGGGTCTTCGTGCATGCTAAGCATAGCACTCTGCCACTAGGCCAAACTCCCAGCCCCTCGTGAGACTCTTAATCTCAAATTAATCACTAGAAAACAGGAAGTGGGACTGTGGTTCAAGGGGTAGGGTGGTAGCCTTGAGCTGAAGAGCTCATGGACAGCTCCCAGGCCCAGAGATCAAGACCCATGACCCACAAAAAAATATTGTTTAGGTATTTTGAAATGTACTAGTGATGAATGCTATAAAGAATGGTGAATTTTGTATGGGAATCAGCTGCTGATTCATAATGCTGAGAGGAGTTCACTAATTACAATTATGTGTCTCCTAAGTACTACAGAATGCTGTGAAAAGTCCTTAAATTTTCAGAGAATGAAGGAACAGGGTATATAGCACCTCCACATTCCTTGTTTGTGTTGCCCTAGTTAATGTGGGACTACTTCTGTAGATAATCTTTAAGTAGCAACTCTCCAATTAGAGTAAGACTCACAAAATACAGTGTGGTAGTGGATTCCAAATAATGTTGATGGAAGATAGTGCTGGATCCTGATATTTCTGCCCAGTAAAGAGGAGTTTTTATCAGATAGTTCTAAATCCATTGAGCTAAGGATAATACTACTTGGAAAGTGTGTGTGTGTGTGTGTGTGTGTGTGTGTGTGTGTGTGTGTGTGTATGTCTACAGAATGGTTTGAGAATTCTTCAAGTATTCAGAGGACAATGGAGTAGATATATAGTGCATCCATATACATTTGATGTATGTGTTGCCATAGTAGGGGTAGGTGAAGTTGAGAGAATGATATATAGCAGACACACGACTGACTAGGGCAAAACACACAAAGTGCAGCACTGTGGGCAAATCCAGCTAGTAATTAAAGACTTCTGGGACCTTTGACATGAATAACAATGTAGGAATCTTTGTCAGCTTTTACTAAATCCATTGAGCTGAGCATATTACTACTTAGAAATGTGTATCTGTCACTACAGAATGCTATGAGAAGTCTTGAAATCTTCAGAGGATGATGGAACTGGATTTATACCTCTATTCACCATCTGTGTAATGCTCTACTTGGGGGAGATGTAATTTTGAGAATGATATGTAACTAGCACCTCATGGACTAGCGTTTGACTCTCAAAGTACAACACTGGAGGCAGCTGACTGATAATGGTGAAATACTTTGGGAATGTTTGGCATGACAACCAAGGTAGAAGTCCTTTTCAGCTATTACCAAGTCAATTGAACTGACTTTGTTGTTACTTAGAAATGTGTGTGAATGTAAAGAATGCTATGAAAAGGCTTGAAGTCTTCAAAGAATGATAGAATTTTCTGTTCCACACACACAACTAGTGTATAGTACACTAGTTAGGTGAGGTGTATTTGGAGAATTATATGTTAGACAGCAGAACTGAATAGCCCAAGATTCAAAAAACACAGCATTATGGGCAATTTAGCCGATAATTGTGGAAAATTGTTGGAACGTTTGACATAATGACCACAGTAGGAACCATTCTCAACTATTACTGAATCCATAGAGCTAAGGATGTTACTATTTTAAAATGTTTGTGTGTGTGTGTGTGTGTGTGTGTGTGTGTACAGATATTTATGTCGGTATTTGTCTATAGAATGATATGAGAAGACTTAAGTCTTTAGAAACAATGGAGATGGATATACAACACATCTTTATTCACTTTGATGTGGGAAAGGCAGTTGCAAAAATTGTGTAACTTTCACCTCACTGACTAGATTAAGACTTAGGAAGTACAGTACAGCATTTTTGGGCAATCTAGGTAGTAATGGTGGAAGACTGCTGGCACCTTTGACATGGCTACATGATAGGAATCCTTCTAAGCTGTTACTGAATCCAAAGCATGTGGCTTTGTAGAAGAGTGTGTGTGTGTGTGTGTGTGTGTGTGTGTGTGTGTGTGTGTGTGTGTGTGTGTGAGCGTGGATGTGCATGAACATGCCTAAAAACTGCCGTGAGAAGGCTGGAAGTCTTCAGTGTTGTAACTGGATTACAGTAATCTCTTTTAACTATGATGTATGTATTTACCCTAGTTAGGGTATACGCCACTGCAAAACTAACTTGTAGCTGACACCTCACTGACTCTCCCAGGTCTCTTAAAGTATAGCATTGTGGGCACTCCAGCTAGTAATTTTGGAAGAATTTTGAGACCTTTCACGTGACCACCAAACGAGGAGTTCTTGTCAGCTATTAAACCATATTAAATATAGATATGCTGTATATCCAGTTCCTACTTATGGTAGGTGTAATTGCATGAATTCTGTGTAAGTTGCACTTCACTGACAAGAGAAACTCTCAAAAAATACAGAATTGTGATCAATCCACCTGAGAATAGTGGAAGACTCCTAGAATCTTTGACATGACCACCAATGTAGGAGTCTTTGTCAGTTATTACTGAATTCATGGAGCTAAGAATATTACTACTTAAAAATGTTTGTATGTGTTTGAGTGTATGTATATGCCTACAGAATGCTATGAGAAGTCTTGAAACATTCAATTAAATCATGGACCTGTATCTATAGCACATCTGCAATTCACTGTGGTGTGTGTAGTGCCCTAGTCAGCGAGGTGTAGTTGCGAGAATTACATGTAACTGGCACCTCTCTGACTTGCGCAAAACTCACGAAGTACAGCATTTTGCATAATACATCTGGTAATGATGGAATACTGCTTGGAACTTTAATTGCACTACAAGGTAGAAGCCCTTCTCAGTTATTACTAAATCCATTGAGCTAAACAGGTTACTACCTAGAAATGTGTGTGTGTGTGTGTTGTTTTATGTTTGTATGTCTACAGAACGCTGTCACAATGGTTAAAGCTTTTTTTTAAAGAACTTATTAACATTGATTTTTACATCATATTTCAAATGACATGTATAACAAGTATTCAAGAAGGGAATCTCTATATACAATCACAGGCTCTTAATTTTTAGAACATAATGAAAATGAGGCTAAGGGTTTGTATATCATTGTTATGTATTAATCAATGTAATAAAACATGTCTATAGAGTCATAAGTTTTTATGTCTCTATAGTTGTGTTTATATTTCCCATACTAGGTCCATATCATTGGGTATGCAAATATTGAGTCCTCGCTCTTACACTGTTTGGATCTAATAGCCACATATTAAGGATACCATGTGCCTTTTGTTCCTCTGGTCCTGACTTGTCTCACTCTACATGATTCACTCTAGATTCATCCACTTCCCTGCAAATGCCATTAGTTTATCTTGTCTGTTGGCTATGTAGAATTCCATTGTGTATATATATCACACTTTCTGTATCCAATCATCTGCAGTAGGGCATGTGAATTATTTCTATCGCTTGGCTATCGTGAATAGTGCAGAGATAAACATAGCTGAGCAGGTGTCCTTATCATATCTTGGGTTATGATGTTCAGGGTAGATGCCCAGAAGTGGTATAGCAGGATCACAGGGAAGGTCAATTTTCAGTTCTTTAAGAAAACTCCACACTGCTTTCCAGAGTGGCTGAACTAGTTTACAATCCCACCAGCAGTGTTCCTTTTTCCACAATCCCGCCAGCATCTGTCATTGTCTGACTTCAAAATCTTGGCCATTCTTCTTGGGGTAAGGTGGTATCTTAGGGTTGCTTTTATTTACATTTCTTTTATGATCATGGATGATGAACATTTTCTCGTATTCTTTTCTGCCATTTTAATCTCCTCTTTTGATAAGTCTCTCTTTAGTTCCCTTGTGCATTTAGTGATTGGTTTGTTGGTTTGGGGGGGATTAGTTTCTTGAGTTCCCTGTAGATACTGGATATTAAGCATTTGTCAGACGTATTATTGGTAAATATCTTTTCCCAGTTTGTTGGCTGTCTCTCCAATTTGATTCTTATCCTTAGCTCTATTGATGTATTACATTGATTAATTTGTGAATGTTAAACTAGCCTTGCATCTGTGGGATGAAGCCTACTTGATCATAGTGTACAATTTTTTAAATTTGTTTCTGGATTCTGTTGGCTAATATTTTATTGAGGAGTTTTGCATTTGTTTTCATTAGAGATAGGTCTCTAGTTTTCTTTTTTTGTTGAGTCTTTCCCTGGTTTGGGGATGAGAATAATATTAGCTTTATAAAATGAGTTTGGTATTGATCCTTCTGCTTCTATTTCTTGGAAGAGCTTAAGGAGTATAGGTATTACTTCATCTTTAAACGTCTTGTAGAATTCTTCAGTAAAACCATCTGGATCTGCGCTCTTTTTGGTTGGAATTTGCCTGATTGCTTCCACAATTTCATTATATGAAATTGGATAGTTCAATTTCTTTACCTCTTCATTGTTCAATGTGGGCATCCTATATTTACGAAATCATCCATTTCTCTACTAGATTTACTTGTTTCTTTGAATATAGGCCCTGTTAGCACTTATTCATAATGGACTGAATTTCTTGGATATCAGTTGTGATTGTTCCTGTGGGGTATCTAATCTTGTTTATTTGTGTCTCCCCTCTACTTTTTCTGATTAGTCTTTCCGGGGGTCTGTCTATTTTGTTGATTCTTTCAAAGAACCAACTTTTTGATTTATCAATTTTGTGCATAGTATATCTTATTTCAATCTCTGATATTTTTTATTTTATTTTTGTTATTTCCATCCTTCTAGTTGTTTTAGAATTAACTTTTTCTTGCTCCTCTAGGTGTTTCAATTTCTTTTTTAGTTTATTTACATGCTCTTCTTCTGTCTTTTTAATATGCACTCCTAGTGTGATAAATTTTCCCCTTAGAACTGCTTTTGCTGTGTCCCATTAGTTCCTTTGTGAAGTCTCTTGATTGTCATTATATTCAAGAAAGTTTTGAATTTCTTCTTTGATCTGATCTGTCACCCAGGAGTTAGTCAGAAGTGTGTTGTTCAGCTTCCAAGTGTTTGATTGTTTTTTGACTTTTACTGCATTGTTCAGAACTATTCTGACTCCACTGTGATCAGATAGAATGCATGGTATCATATTAGTCCTCTTGTATCTGCTTAAGTTTTCTGTATGTGCTATTATATGATCTATTTTCGAGTGTGTTCCAAGTGCTGCTGAGAAAAATATATAAAGTTTCGCCGTTGAATGGAAGACTCTGTGTATACCTGTTAAGCCCAGCTGGGCTATGATTTTGTTTAAGTCGATGGTGTCTTTGCTTAACTTTTGTTGGGTTGACCTGTCATTTTGTTGAAGTTTTTAGAGAAAAATGGAAATGTATGTACAGTACATATATATTCAAAATAATGTATCTATTGCCCTAGTTAGGAGAGGTGTAGTTGTTAGAATTATATGCAACAGACACTTCACTATTTCAAGACTAACAAGTATAGCATTGTGGGTAATCCAACTGGTTATGGTGGAAGGAAGCTGGGATGTTTGACATGATCATCAAAGTAGAGTCCTTCAAGCCATTACTCAATTCCCTAAGCTAAGGATATTTTTTTCTTACAAATGAGTATGTGTGTGTGTGTGTGTACATGTGCGAATGTATGTGCTATGTCTACAGAATGCTATGAGAAGTCTTGAAGTCTTCAGAGAGCAAGAGAATTATATACATCACCCTGTGTATTCACTGTGTTATGTGCAGTGCCTTGTTTAGTGGAAGTGTTGTTGTGAATTGTGTGTAATGGGCACCTCTCTGACTAGTACAAAACTAATTCTGGGACCTTTGACAGGAACACCAAGGTTGGAATCGTTATCAGATATTATAGAATAAATTGAGCTAAAGATGGCTTATAAAAATACATGTTTAAAAAGAATGCTTTGAGAAGGCTTGAAATCTTTTGAGAATGAGGGGACCAACTATAGAGCACATCTGTAATCACAATGATGTTTGTAGTGCCCTAGTTAGGGGAGGTTTAATTATGAGACTTATAAGTAATCTCACCTGAGTAGTGCAAGACTGATGAAATAAAATATTATGCAAAATCTAGCTGAGAATGATGGAAGACTACTGGTAACTTTCCCACGAGCACCAATGTAAGAATGCTTGTCAGATACTATTAAATCCACTGAGCTAAATGTGTGTGTGTGTGTGTGTGTGTGTGTGTGTGTGTTTGTATTACAGAAAGCTATAAGTAGACCTGAAGTTTTCAGAGAATGATGTAACAGAATACACAACACATCTATATTTACTATGATGTGTAGTACCCTAATTAAGGGATGTAGTACGAGAATTATATGTAACAGATACTTCACTGACTAACACAAGAGTCACGAAGAACAACATTGTGGAAAATCCATCTGGTAATGTTGGAAGACTATTGGGAGCTTTGACATGAACACCAATGTAAAAATCCTTATCATATATTACTAAATCCATTGAGTTAAGGATATGGGTACTTACAAATATATTCATGTGTGTCCTTGTGTATGTATGTGTCTATACTCATTGTGATGTGTGTAGTGTATATTGAGGGAGATGTATTTGCAAGAATTATGTGTAATGGACACCAGACTTACTGTTGCTAATCAAAGGACAGCACTATGGGCATTAATTACTGCTGGTAATGGTAGAATGATGCCAGGACTTTTGTCATGACCATGAAGGTACAGGTCCTTTTCTGTTATTACTAAATACATCCAGTTAAGTATGTTACAACTTAGAAATATGGGAGTGTGATTACAAAAATGTGGTATATGTACACAATGGATTCTATGCTTCCATTGGAAAAAATATTGCCCCATTCATGAGGAAATGGAAAGACTTGGAAAAAACGTATTTAGTAATATAAACCAGACCCAAAGAAACATATAGAATCCAGGGTATCCTCCATTTGTAGTAGCTAGCATGTGCCTACAAATCTACAAGTAAATACAATGGATAGTATAAATACATACTTGGGCATAGTAAGTTAAACAATAAAGGAGGATATCCTTAGGAAAAGATCACAGAGAATCAATAACTATGTGCATATGATCATATAAAATGATACTTACTGAAATGAACTCCAGGAAATGGAAACAAAAGGATTTTATAAATTTTACTTTTTGTGTTTTTTATCACTTTTTTGTTTTTCCCTTTTGTCACTGTTTTTTTTTTATTTCTGTACCTTTTGTCTTGTATGTAAGTTTAAATGATTTGAAGAAGGTAGAAGGAGGCACAAAAATGATGGGACAAAGGGAGAACTAAAACTAATGCAACAGTGATACTCACTAGACACTATGTTGAAAATGAACTATACAACTTGTAGGAGGGTGGGGAGTCAGGAGGGGAAAGAACTGGGAGAATTTGAGGGAAGATGTGACACTGTTCAAAAGAAATATATGTATTACCTGACTTATGTAACTGCAGACCCTCTGTGTGTGTGTTTCTACAGAACGCTTTGGGAAGTCTTGATTTCCTCAGAGGAAGATGGAACTTGGCATATAGCACCTATATATTCACTATTATGTGAGTAGTACAAGTGAGTTAGGGGAAATGAGATGGGAGAATTATACATAACCTTACCATAGTGGTGAGAACAAAATTCACAATGTATAGCATGTGTGGAAACAAGCTGATAATTGTAGAAGACTGCTGGGACAAGTTTTGAGTACTTACAAGTGTGTGTGTGTGTGTGTGTGTGTGTGTGTGTGTGCGCGCGCAGACATGTGTGTCTACAGAAAGATGTGTGAAGCCTTGAAGTCTTCAGAGAAAGATGGAACCAGATTTTAGCACATCTATATTCCTTATGGTTTGTATAGTGCTCTAGTTTGGGAACTGTGGTTGTAAAAATTATATGTAATTGATACCTCAATGATTAGCATAGGACAACATACAGGTTAGGCAATACAACTGGTGATGTGGAAGACTGCTGGAACCTCTATGTAGCAATCAAGGTAGGAGTCCTCTTCAAGTGTTAGTAAATCCTTTGATCTTAGAAAGTTACAAAGTAGAAATTTGTGTGTGTGTGTGTGTGTGTGTCTGTGTCTGTGTTTGTGTGTGTTTCTCCAGAATGCTGTGAGAAGTGTTGACTTCAAAGAGTAATGGTACAAGATACCCAGGCCCTCTATATTCACTGTGATGTGTGTGGTGCCCTAGTTAGTGAGGTGTAGTTGGCAGAATGTTATGTAACAGGCACCTTACTGACTAGGGTAAAACCCACAATTCACAGCATTGTTGGAAATCCTGCTGGAAATAGTAGAAGACAGCTGTGATCTTTGATACAACCACCATGGTAGGTGTCCTCAGCTATAATTATAATCCATTGAGCTAAGTATGGGTTGGGTTTCCTAACAAATACATGCTTGCATGTGTTTGTGTGGTGTCTACAGAATAATTTGAGAAGTCTTGAAGTCTACAGCGAGGGATGGAAGTGGATATACAGCACATCTATAATGATGTGTGTTGTGCCTTAGTTAGGAAAAATGTAGTTGCAAGAATTATGTGTAATAGACCCCTTACTGACTATCACAAGATTCACAAAGTACATCATTGTGGGAAAACTAGTTGGTAACATTGGAAGACTGCTGAGACCTTTGAAATTACTATAAAGGTAGGAATCATTGATGAGTATTAATAAATCCATAGAGCTAAAGCAGGTTACTACTTAGAATTTTGGGTGTGTGTATTTAAAGAATGCTGTGAGAGAAGAGTTGAAGTCTTCAGAGAAACATGGAACTCTCTATATAGCACATCTATATTCAGTATGATGTACGTAGTTCAATAATTAGAGGAGGTATACTTGCAAAAATTATACATCACTGGCACCTCACTAACTAGCATAAGACTCACAATGTACAACCTTGTGGGCATACTTAGAAATCTGTCTGTCTGTCTGTCTGTCTGTCTGTCTGTCTACAGAATGCTATGAGAAGCCTTGAAGTCTTCAGATAATGATGGACATGAGTATACGGAGGTGTCTTTTCTAGAAGTATATGTAATGGGCACATCATTGCCTAGTGTAAGTCTCACTAAAGTACAGCATTTTGGGCAGTCCAACTGGTAATGCTGGGCCACTGTTGTGACCTGTGAATTAACCACTGAAGTAGGACTTCTTATCATCTATTATTAATCCATTGACCCGAGGATAATATTACTTAGAAACGTGTCTATGTGTTTGTCTGTGCATCCATATTTATAAGGATGTGTATATTACCCTACCTATGGGAGGTGTAGCTGCAAGAATTATATGTAACTGGCACATCACTGACTAGCGAAACTCTCACAAACTAGAATAATGTAGGTAATCTAGCTGGAAATAATGGAAGATTTCTGGGACCTTTATCATGACCACCAATATAGGAAACCTTGTCAGTTATTACTAAACGCATTGAGTTAAGGAAATTAATACTTAGAAGTGTGGTGTGTGTGTGTGTGTGTGTGTGTGTGTGTGTGTGTGTGGCATGTTTACATAAGGCTGTGTGAAAAGTTAAAGTCATCAGGTAACGATGGAACTGGATATGCAGCACATTCACTAGGATTTGTAAAGCGCCCTACTTAGCAAGATATAGTCAAGAAATGTATGTAGCAGACACTTCACTTACTAGCATAATACTCACAAACAACATCACTTTGGGCTATCCAACTAGTAATGGTGAAAGACTGCTGGGACCATTGAAATAACCACTGAGGTAAGAGTCCTTGTCTCTATTACTGAATTCAATGAAGTAAGGATTTACTACTTAGAAATATGTGTATATGTTTGCTTATGAGTTTATGTCTTCAGAATATTGTGAGAAGACTTGAAATATTCAGAGAATGATAAAACTGGACATACAGCACAACTATAATCATTGTGATGTATGTAGTACCCAAGTTAGGAAGGTGTAGATGAATGAACTATGCACAACTGGAACCTGTTTGACTAGCAAAAGACTCATAGTATATGTGATTACAGGCAATCAGGCTGGTAATGGTAGAAAACTGCTGGAACCTTTAACATGAACAACAAGAGAGAAGACTAGTCATAGAATATCAAAACAATTGCAATAAGGATACTACTACTTAGAAGTAAGTATGTGTTTATCTATCTGACTACAGAATTCTGAAAGAAGACTTGTGTTCAGAGATAGATGGCACTGGAATCACAACCCATCTGTATTCATTATGGTATGTAGCACCATACTTAAGTGTAATTGTGAAAACTATATGTAATGGATACCTGTCTATCACAAGGATCTCAAAGTACAGCATTGTGGACAATCCACTTTTAATGGTATAAGACTGCTAGGGCCTTTGACATGACCAGCAAGGTAGGAATCCTGCACAGCTATTACTAAATCCATCAAGCTAAGGATGTTAATATTTAGAAATGTGTGTGTATGTGTTTGCATGTGTGTCTACAGAATTCTGTGACAAGACTTGAAGTCTTCGGAGAACAATGAATCGTGAAAAACAGCAAATTTACATTCAGTATGATGTGTGAAGTGCCCTAGTTAGTGAGGTGTCATTGCAAGAAATATATGTAGCTGACACCTCTCTGACTAGTGCAAGACTCACAAAGTACACCTCTACGCGCATTTCTATTCATAATGGTGGAAGACTTCTGGGATCTTTGAAATGACTACTGAGGTAAGAGTCCTTGTCATCTATTACTAAATTCATTGACATAAGGATTTTACTATTTAAAATGTATTTGTGCCTACAGAACGTTGCGAGAAAACTTGAAGTATTCACAGAATGATAGAGCAGGATGCACAGCACATTTATATTCACTATGATGTGTGTGTTGGCCAAATTATATGAGGTATAGCTTTAAGAACTATGTATAAGTGGCACCTCTCTGACTAGCACAAGACTCATAAAATACAGTTTTATGGGCAATTCCGCTGGTAATGATGGAAAACTGCTAGGATCTTTGACATGACCACCAATGTAAGAATACTTGTGAGAAAATATTAAATAAATTTAGCTAACAATGGTACTACATAGAAATGTGGGGAGGTATACAGAAAGCTGTGAAAAGACTTTAAGTGTTCAGGGAAAACTGGGACTAGATACACAGCACATCAATATTCACTATCATTTATAGTAAAATAATGAAGGTAGGAGTAGTTGTAAGCATTTTATGTAGTTGACATCTCTCTGGAAACATACAATATTGTGGGTAAACCAGCTGGTATTGTTGGAAAACTGCTGGGACCAGACTGCAGCAATGTAGGAATCCTGTACAGAACCAGACTGCAGCAATGCGGCAGTCCTATAGAGATATTACTAAATCCATTTCGCTTATGCTGTTGCTATTTATAAATGTGTGTATGTATTTGTGTGTGTGAGAGTGTGTGTGTCTGCAGAAAGCTGTGTGAAGTCTTGAAGTCTTCAGAGAAGAATGATACTGGATATACAGTCCCTCTGTATTCACTACAATGAGTGTAATGCCTTAGG
Organism: Megascapheus bottae; assembly: GCF_031878675.1. Classification (NCBI taxonomy): domain Eukaryota; kingdom Metazoa; phylum Chordata; class Mammalia; order Rodentia; family Geomyidae; genus Megascapheus; species Megascapheus bottae. The sequence goes on along the minus strand of NC_143547.1, from coordinate 99,813,879 downwards.
TAGGGAAGTGTAGATGCAAGAATTGTATGTAACTTTACAGTACTGACTATTCCAATGCTCACAAAGTGCAAAGTATTATGGGCATTGTGGCTGGTTATAATGGAAGACTGGTGGGACCTTTACCGTTACCACAAAAGAAGCAGTCCCTGTCAGCTATTGCTAAATGCACTGATCTAAGTATGTAGCTGCTTAGAAATAAATGTGTGTGTGTGTGTGTGTGTGTGTGTGTGTGTGTGTGTGTGTGTGTGTGAAGGCTGGAAGTCTTCAGAGAACTTTGGAATAGCATGTATAACACAACTATATTCACTATTAAGTGTGTAATATCATAGGAGAATAATATGTAATTATCACCTCCCTGATTTAACACAAGACTTACAATATACAGCATTATAGGTAATCCAACTGGTAATGGTAGAAGACTCCTGAGACTTTTGAAATAACCACTGTGGTAGGAGTCTTGTCATCTATTACTAAATCCATTAAGTTAAGGATGTTTCAAAGTAAAAATATGTGTCTATGTGTCTATGAGTTTGTGTCTATAGAATGCTGTGAGAAGACTTGAAGTGTTAACAAGTTGATGGAACTGGATATATAGCACGTTTATATTCACTATAATGTGTGAACTGCTTAAATTTGCAAGGTGTTGTTCCAGGAATTAAATGTAGCAGACACATCATTGACTAGCACAAAATTCACAAAGTGCAGCACTGGGCAGTTACACTGATTATAGCGGAAAACTGCTAGGACCTTTGAAAAAAACCACCACAGTAGTCTTTGTCATTACTAAATTAATTAAGGTAAAAATGTTACTTCTTAGAAATGTGGGTGTTTGTGTATGTGTCTGTGTCTACACAGTGCTGTGAGAAGACTTGAAGTGTTCAAATAATGAAGGAACTTGAAAAACAACAGACCTGTATTCACTATGATGTGTGTATTGGCCAAATTAGAGGAGGTTTAGCTGTAAGAAATATTTGTAACTGGAACCTTCCTAACTATCATAAGACTACAGGATTATGGTCAAATTGTCAAGAATTCTTGGACCTTTGATATGACCACCAAGGTGAGTGTACTTGTCAGAGAATTTTAGATCAGTTATGTTAAGAATATTATTACTGGGGAAACGGGGACAAAAACATGAGAAGAGATATCAATGTGTGAGAAGCACCCACTACTTGATGAATGTAACTTCTATACATTATCATGACAATAAAATAAAATAAAATAAAGAATATTATTGCTGCGGGCCAGGAGTGTGGCTAGTGGTAGAGTGCTCTCCAAGCATGCAAGAAGCCCTGGGTTCTATTCCTTGATACCACATGTGTAGAAAAAGCCGTAAGTGGTGTTGTTCCAAGTGGCAGAGCACTAGTTAGCCTTGAGCAAAAGTGACCAAGGACAGTGCCCCGGGCCCTGAGCTCAAGCCCTAGGACTTACAAAAAAAAACAGAAAAAGAAAAAAAAGAATTATTAATTAAAATATATATGTGAGTGTTTGTCTTTCTGTTTGTTCTTCTAATCTCCAGAATAATAGCAAAAGATATGAAGTATTCAGAGAAAGATGGTACTGGATACATAGCAATACATCTATATTAATTATGTTGTGCAATGTCATGATTTGTAAAGTTGTTGATGTGACAGTTACATATAACAGAAAGTAGACTGTCTTTGGTAAGACTCTCAACTTACAACATTTTAGACAATGAATTGTAATGGTGTATATAATAATGTAGGAGTCTTGTACAGTTATTACTAAATCCATTGAACTGTGAAGGTTGATAATTAGAATTTTGTGTGTGTTTACATGTAATATGTGTCTACAGAATTCTGTGAGAAGGCTTAATGTCTTCAGAGAAATATATAACAGGATACACAATATATGTATATTCAATATGATGTGTGTAGTGCCCTAGTTAGCGAGGTGTAGTTGCGAAAACTATATGTAGCGACACCTCACTGACTAGCGTAAGATTCACAAGTACAGCACTGTGGGTAATCCAACTGGTAGTGATGGATGGTGTGTGTAGTGCCTTAATTAGTGTAAAAATAGATGTGAGAAGTTTATGTAACCTTATCTCCATGACTAGCCCAATACTCACAAAATACCATTCTGTGTGCAATCCAGATAGTAATGGTGGAAGCTTGCTAGGATCTTGAAGAGGATCATCAAAGCAGTATTCTTTGTCTTCTATTACTAAACTCATTGAGTTAAGCATGTTACTACTTAGAAATGTTAATAATACAGAATTTTGTGAGAAGTCATGAAGACTTCAGATAATGATTGAACTGGATATACAGCATATCTATATTCACTATGATGTTTAGTACTCTAGTTTGTGGAGATTTACTTGTAAGAATTGTATGTAACTGGGGTGTCACTAACACTTGCAATTCACCCAAAGTACAGCATTATGGGCAATCCAGCTGAAAATATTGGAAGACTGTTGGGACCTTTTAACTACCACCAAGGTAGGAGTCCTTCTGATGCTATTATTTAAAAATGTGTGCACGTAAGGGCTAGGAATGTGGGTTAGTGGTAGAGCACTTGCGAAGCATTCACGAAGCACTGGTTTTGATTCCTCAGTGCCACATAAACACAAGAAGCACAAGTGGTGCTGTGGCTCAAGTGGTAGAACACTAGTCTTGAGCAAAAGATGCTCAGGGATAGTCCAGGTCCTGAGTTGAACCCCCAGAACTGGCAAAAAAAAAAATGTGTGTGTGTGCGTCTTTTTTTCTATCTCAAGAATGGTAGCAGAAGACTTGAAGTATTCAGAGAAAGATAGTACGGGATACACAGCATATTTATATTCATTATGTTGTATGGTACCATAGTTAGTAGAGATATAGACGTGATAATTATATATAACAGGCAAGACTCTCAGCTTACTGCATTTTGGACAATCATTTGTAATGGTGTAATACTTCTGATACCTTGGACATGATTAATAGCATACCAAATCCATTGAGCTAGGAAGGTTGCTACTTAGAAATTTGTGTGTACTTATTTGTAATATATGTCTACAGAATCCTGTGAGACGGCTTGAAGTCTTCAGAGAACTATGGAACAGGACATAACACATTTATATTCACTGTGATGTGTGAAATGCCCTAGTTAGTGAGGTGTAGTTGCAAAAAATATATGTAGCGACATCTCACTTACTAGCGTAAGACTCACAAGTACAGCACTGTGGGTAATCCAGCTGGTAATGGTGGATGACTTCTGGGACCTTAAATCACTGTGGTAGGAGTCCTTGTCATCTATTGCTGAATTTATTTAGTTATGTATTTTACTTCTTTGAAATTGGTATGTGTGTACATATGTGTTTGTGTTTCTTCATGCAGAATGCTGAGAGAGTTGAAGTGTTCAGAAAATGATAGAATTGTGCCGGGGCCTACCGGCAGCAAATTGGGGTTCCTGAAATAGGGGGCAGGGACTGGAAAAAATAGAAGAGAGACAAACACATGGGGTCTGGGAGGTCTGCAGCCCAGGTAAAAACTGCCGCCTCATTTATTGTCAACTCCAGGCTTATATCCCTTCTTGAAACCAGGGAACTTCCAGCTGTTACATTCATATGGTAAATCTCAGGTCATTTAAACAGAATAAGGCCATAAAACAATAAGACAATAAAGCCATTGTCTGATGCAAATCAAGGTACAATTTGATTCCACTCTGGCTCCCAACAAATTGGATATAGCATATATATACTCATTATGATGTGTGTAGTGGCTTAAATAGGGGAGGTGTAGTTGTAAGAATTATATGTAACTGCATCTTCTGGAGTAGCACAAGCCTAAAAAAGTTCCTAATTGGGGGCAGTCAGAGTCAGAGTAGTAATGGCTGAAAACTGTTGAGAACTTTTACATGAACACTAATGTAAGAATTCTTGTCAGAGAATAATAAACCAATTGAAGTAAAGATGTTACTACTTAGAAATGTGTGTGTGTTTGTCTGTCTGCCTATCTCTCTATAGAATGCTGAGAAAGGAGTTGAAGTGTTCAGAGAAAGATGAAACTGGATACACAGCACATCTATATTCACTATCATATTTTTTATGCCATAGTAAGTGAAGCTAATGGACTATTGCAAGACTCGAAATGAACAGAATTGTGTGCAACCCAGTTGGTAGTAGTGAATGTCTGCTGAAACTTTTTGACAGGATCACCAAGTTAAGAGTTCTGTACAGGTATTACTAAATCCATTGAGCTAAGAAGGTTACTACTTAGAAGTGTGTGTGTGTGTGTGTGTGTGTGTGTGTGTGTGTGTAGAATGTTATAAGAAAGACTGAAATATTCAGGAATAAGATACACAGCTCATATATTTCTATGGCTGTGATATATGTATTTCCTTAATTATGGAAGATGTAGTTGAGAGAATTATATGTAACTGGCACCTCAATAATGTAATTCAATTCTCATGAAGCACAGCGTTGTGAGAAACCCACCTGGTAATAGAGGAAGAATGCTTGAACTTTTGATTTGACCACCAAGGTAGGAATACTGATTATCTGTCACTAAATCCACTGAGCTATGGATGTTATTATTAGACCTTTGTGTGCGTGTGTGTGCGTGTGTGTGTGTGTGTGTGCAGAATGTCTTCAGAGAGCAATGGATAAGGATATATTAAATATCTATATTTACTATGGTGTGTGTAGTGCCCTAGTATTAGGAAATATAGTTGTGATAATTATATGCACAGGACAACTCATTTCGGAATTGTGGGCAATGCAGGTGATAAATGGGGAAGACTGTATGGAACTTTGGCATGACCACCAAGGTAGAAGCCATTATCATCTGTTCCTAAGCCAAAACTAGTTCAGTAATTATATAACTTTTAGGAGATATTTCAAATGGAAACTAGTACCTGATACATGCTAATTATGCCTCTACCACTTTGCCATATGCCCACTCACAATTACTGTAACTTCCAGAGTTCTATTTAGGATGAAGAAAGGATTACAGTTTTATCTGCAGATTGCTTAAGTAATGCCCTTTTCTTCTTTGTATTCCACCAAGACATCTTTCTTATTATGCTCAATGGTTATCATAATCTCAACACAAGAAAACACTGATATTTAATATTAGCATTCATATTTTGGCAGTTGTTTTCCATTCCAAAATGAATTGTCTGAGAGATTTAGTTTTACATATGAAATTAAGGTTTGGCCTAAAGTACATTTTATCTGTGCATTTCTTATGATTCTTAAGGTTATTATTATAATGTAATTCAGTGTATGCATTATACATAAACCATATGCTTTGATATATGGTTTGCTTTCACCAAATTACTTGTTTTCTTTTGTAATTAATTTTGTAAGGTCAATTAGATCAAGACTGGATGGAATTCCTATATCAAGATCAACAGCATAACAAAATCTTTTTTTGCTGTATTAGCAGCATGTGTAGTTGTTTTTAAAGTTATCTGATTTTAATTCCTCTGTTTTATAAATCTTAGTGACTTCTGTGTATTAATGGAATGTATTCTTTTTTCTTTTTTATTAAATAATTTTTATTGTGATTAATAGAAGGGTTACATTATGTTCACCAGATAGAAGTTGTATAACTTCACCAACATTGATACCCTTTCTCATGACATGGTCCCCATTTCCCTCTCACCCTCCCCCTGCTTATCTTGATTTCCCCCCTTGCCTATCCAATTTCAAATAACCAATTAAGCACATATAAAATATATCAGATAACAAGGTGAAAAATTGTAGATAACAATTGAGATACCCAAGGGATGTCAAAAGAGATTAGCGATAACAGTACATTAAGGACAACAGTCATTCATTATATGGCCTTTGTTTCCTTATCCTGGAGGTCCTTACATTTAGTGTCATACTATTTGGCCTAATGTCTCTAGATTTTGTTCTATTATAAATCTCTGCTGTGGAGAGCCCAAGGTTTCTATTGATTATGACAAATGGGGGAGACTATTGGGCCTATGTTCCTTTGAGCCTGGCTTACTTCACTTAATATGATTTTTTCTAAGTCTTTCCATTTCCTTACAAATGGGGCATAATGGAATGTATTCTATAAACAAAAATATGTTATGCTGAGAATAACTTTGGATAAAGATTTTCTGAGTAAAATATTATATTGTGAATGTATTTCCACTGCAAAGTATGGGAACAATTTTTCAAATTTGAATTCATGTGCTTGTTTCTGTTAAATTCCTTAAGTGACTTTTAGTTTCAACCCACCAATAAAAAATCTTTTGAGACTTTGTAAGTTATCTACTGAGCATAATACATGACTAAGACTTCCTGATCTCCTATTAAAATATCCCTCTATTTTCACCGTGTTATCATGAGTTAATAATGCAGATATGACTTAATTACATTTTCTGATTGCAGCCCAGCTGTTGGCCAGAACTGAGATTTAATCTTAAGTCTAGACTCAGGACGAATTTATTTCTAAATTCAGTTTGTTCTAGACTGCTCAGATGATGGCCTCATTATATAGCTGCTGTTGGCTAAAGGCCAGTCTTAGGACTTTCTAAAATAGCTTTTAAATTTTTGTAGCTTTATTTCTTCATCAAAGCTTGTAATCAAGATGACAAAATATAGAGCCAGTTATGAAGACAAAAACTTCACATTTTCCATTTTAATTGTAGCAGTGACATTCCTCAGGATTGTATTATAGTACCAGTTAGAATAAGGCAAGTAGAAGGGAACATAATTTTTTAAACAAAAATGAACTGATTATTAGGACCTATCTTGGGATTTCTCACAAATATGAGAGATTAAATATATTTCTATGCTTTGAAAGATAAGGAACATTAACTAAAATATCCAACACCGGTTATTCTACTCTACCCTGAAAGGTAACTTGTTATTACATGATAGGAGAAAAATAGTAATTATTATTAAAGCGATTGACTATAATGAGGTACCTTGAGAAAAGAATGGCACACTTTTTGTGATTTCTGAGAAGAAACAACCTTCTTTATTTTAACTCTCAAATGACCTTGACCACTTTTATTTAATTTTGTGAGTTTGTGAATTAAGGGCCTTTTATTTATGGCTGAGGTTGCCATCTTTGATCTTCTAGCAAGCCTTTAAGGTAGAATTATTAATGTCTAGGTTATAAGTTTGACAATTCTTCTTGGAAATGGTGTTGTTGATGATGGTCATATTAACTGGCTATCTTATTTTAATCATGTAACTTTTCTAATACTGAATACTTACTTGAAATTTTATTTTTCTGGTGATTTTTGAAAAATAGGCCAAATATAATTTTTCAGACTTCCTGTGAAATGAAGCATATTTTTGTAATGACAAATTTAAATCTTGTGCAAGTGCTCCACATTTCATTTTTAATGACTGTTAAACTGCCTGTTATCCATGTTTGTGGCTGTGCCTCAAAAGACTAAACATGGAGCTTGCCTGTGACGTAGCAGTCCCATTCCTGGGCATTTATCCAATAGAACACAAACAAGGCAACACTAAAGCTACCAATACATCTATGTTCATTGCAGCATTGTTTCCCAGACATGGCATCAACCCAGACACCCCTCAGTAAATGAATGCATCAAGAAATTGGGATAATATATTAGAATTCTGGAAATGGAAACACTTGGAAATGGAATTCTAGGAATGGAAAGACTTGGAAAAAATATTTAGTGAAGTAAGCCAGACACAAAGAAATATAGGCTTCATAGTTTCCCTCATTTGTAATAATTAGCATGTCTAAGATAGACATCAAGAAGATTACAATATCTCCATTGCTATATACATATGACCATATAAAATGATACTACTTTAAATAAGTTCTATGATAAGGACAGGAGAGGTATAGTTTGCAGTTCTTTTCCTTTTTTCTTTCCCTCTGGTTTATTCCCTGTTGGTTCTGTTTCTGATTTTTGTATACTTTGACTTATATATAAGTGTCTCTATTAGGGGGAAGGGAAGGGGAAGCAAAGAAACCGTGGGACAAAGAGTGAACTAATACATCAGCGATACTCACTAGACACTATGTTGGAAATGAACTTTACAAACATGAGGTGGAGCAGATTGGGGGGGGTGGCAGGGTAGAGGTTGCAAAAGAAATGTGCTCACTACCTTTTATGTAACTATAACCCCTTTTTACACCACGTTTACAATAAAATAAATAAAATGCTTTTAACGCCTCTAACTTTTACCTTTTAAATACTGGTCTTGGTCCATTGTTGAATATATATATTTTTTTGCCTTCTCTTTTCTGTTTTCCTTAATTTTACTCTTTCTTGTTTTTCAACACTCTCTCTTCTTGAGACAGATTCTTACTATATAGCCCAAGCTAACTTTGAAGTCAGAATCCTGCCTGAGCTCCACCACACTCCCAGTGAGTGTTGAGATAAAAATTGTATACTACCACATCTTTCTGTAATTATTCTTCAGGTATTCATCTTTGGTTGTTGTTAATATTTAAGAATGGAATTAGACTAAAAGCTCTTGTCAACCATGAACTCAACTCGAGTGCTTTGTCATTTAGTTGCACTGATTTCTGCATTTGTGAAATCTTTTACTCTTAGAATAGTGTCCCCGCAGAAGACTTTTCCCATGGATTGTTCAGAGGACAGAGACATAGTTGTCAGAAATAAGTATGTCAGAAAGGGAAGATAACATGATGAGTTTATGTCATTCCTATTTTTTGAGTGGGTTGGGAGCTTGAGATTTAAATTTAGGACCTGGTACTTAACTATGTAAATATACTACCACTAGGGCCATATCCCTATCTTTTTTCCCCTTAGTTGTTTTTCAAGATAAGTTCTTGCACCTCATTTTCATGCTGCTACATTGATAACTTTGCCTCCTATGTGGCTGAGATTACAGTGTGAACTTTCATACCTGGCTTGCTCTTTGCCCCTGAGGGCCTGGAACTCTCTACTTCTTAACTAGCTGGGATTACAGTTATCCATTCACTACTGAACTTAGCCAATTCCTCTTTCATTTTTGTAGTCATGAACTCTTATCAATAGTGCTTCTAAATAATCCACATTCTCATTAAAGAATAAATCGGTAATATTATACTGTGAATTTCCCCCCAAAATAATGTAATGGCCCAGAGTTTGAAGGAGCAGTGATGAACACTAAGCAGACCTCAAACTAAATCAACCCTACTTTAATCCCCTAAATTTCATTACCAGCCTATTTTATAGCATAAGATATTCATATTATCAATCCCTAAATATTTGTGTGTGGTGCTTTATCATATCTCATTGTTTGCCTCCTGTTATGGTATCTTCTGTTTTATTCCAAGAATGAGTTAAGGAGTTTGCTTATCGAAAATCTTTATTCCCTGGTGGCCTGCGCCTTGTCATTCACCCATATTCCTGAAAATGTCATTAATTACTAGTTTACATAGTTTCTAATAGTTTTTCTTATTAGCATGAATTACTTGTATGGGTTCCATTTTGACCATACCTAATTTTATACAATGCACCTTGATCAGAGTTGTCCCCCTTGTCATTTTCCATCCTCAACAAGTTCTCTTTCTATAACATTCTCAGCAAGATTTGTTGTTTCATTTTTATATATGTGGACAAAGAGTTTCTACCACATTTGCCTTCCTTTACCCTCTCCATTCAACCCTGTCTAGCATCTATTCCCAGACAATACATAGATTAACTTCCTAATATTGATTTTAATGAAATATTTTACCATTCTATTCCCCACATTATTTCTAGTAGGTAATTTTGATGTTCTTTATTATGACTGGCTCTGGGATGTGAAATACTTATTTGAAAGATGTTGAATACAAGCTGATCAAGAGTTGTCCTGATCTGGACACTTAAAATGTTCTGAAAAACATGTTTGAGAAAAATAAATTCAGTTTGGAAAGTGAAACATAGCTAGTTAGTAGATGATTGATAATAAATTCAGAACATATCCATTTCTAAGAATAAAGTTATAAATAGAAACATTCACTATCTTGTGTATAAATTTAATATTGTCACTGTGGTTGCTTATTTCTCTTAAGTTGCTCATCAGATGCCAAAAGCATTTTGCTATGTTTTTATTTGTCATTTCTCATAACAAAACTTGCAGAGGAAATTCCCCATTTCATTTTCTTTTTGTTGTTGTTGTTGTTGATCATGGGGCTTAAACTCTGGGCCCGAGACCTGTCCCTGATCTCTTCAGCTCAAGGCTAGTGCTCTACCACTTGAGTCACAGTGCCACTTCTGGTTTTCTGGGGGTTCGTTGGAGGTAAGAGTCTCACCGACCTGCCCAGGCTGGCTTTGAACTGCAGTGCTCAGATCTCAGCTTCCTGAGTAGCTAGAGTTGCAAGTGTGAGCCACCAATGCCCAGCATTTTTTTGCAGAGATAAAATGACAAGAAACCATTAAAACAGTTACCATTTCTAAACTTATATCAGCAGTGATTAATAAGTGTAGTTTTGAATAATGTTATCATTGATATTTATAATACTAAAATTGCATTTTTAGAGAACAAAACGCTTGAGGCTTGTAGACATTTGATATATAAAGGTCATATGTGCTAAAGCAAGCTGTAATCTAACTGATAGTGAGAGACAAAACTCAATTTTTAATTTATAGTGTCATCCAAATAAGCATTTTCTAAATATGAATAGTCTTTATTAAAGTAAATAGTATGGGGCCTGGAGTTTGGCCTAGTGGTAGAGTGCTTGCCTAGCATGCATGAAGACCCGGGTTCGATTCCTTGGTACCACATACTTAGAAAAAGCCAGAAGTGGTGCTGAGGCTCAAGTGGTAGAGCTCTAGCCTTGAGAAAAATCCAAGGACAGTCCTCAGGCCCTGAGCTTAAGCCCAAGACTGGCAAAAAGATAATGAAAAATAAACAGTAATATTGCATATTGTACTTAGGATGAAGTTAATTAGATTGTGATTTTTCATGAAGGATCTCAAATTTCTGCTGAACTTTGCCTTAAATAGTAATCCTTCTGCTCACTTCATCAACATAGATGAGATCACAGGTACATGCTAACATAGCATCTTATTGATTGAGATGAGAAGCTCACTAACTTTATGTCAAGGTTATTTTTTAATTTCGAGCTGTAATCTTCCTAATCTTTTTCCCTGAATATGTGATAAAAAGTATAAGCCATCGTGTCAGAACCCTAGTCTGCTTAGCCTGCTTTTAGTTTGTTTTCAGTAACTAAAAACCAAAAGACATCCTGTCAATAAAAAGAAAAGCTAAGATGTTGACAATAACATATATATGAATCTACACCCATACGTAAATATATGTATGTAACTGTTTCTGCCAGGTTATACCCTGATATACCTATATTAAATCAGTGATCACACTGATTCCTATTTAGCAGTCACTTGCTTATTTTTTTCTTACTATGTATAAAATTGGGGGGCAATTTTTAAAACTTTATTGTGGTCTTTTTAGTACGTGTCCAGGAGTGGAATTTCTGCATCATAGGGCAGTTCAGTGTGTAGTTTTTTTGAGGACCCTCAATACTATTTTCTAGATTGGTCGAATAAACTTACATTTCACCAACAGTGTATCAAAGTTCCCTTTAGCTACATCATTGCCATCATCTCATTATTTATTTTATTGATGATAGCCATTCTGCAGTGAGATAGAGGCAAAGTATTGTTTTTATTTGTATTTTCTTTATGGGGAGAGATCAAGATTGTTTCTGGGTGTGTGGATTGGCCTTTTTTACTTATGAGGAGACACTTCAGCTTGTTAGCCACATTGTTAATTGGGTTGTTTGCTTTTTTTTCATTTTACTTTTTATTATCGAGGTAATGTATAGAGGGGTTACAGTTACATTTGCCAGATAGTAGGTGCATTATAGTGGGTATCACACATTGATAACTGTTCTTAAGTTTTTATCCCCATTTCCCTTTCCCCACCCCTTCCCAATCAGCAAGCTTTCCCCCCTTCCTATTCCTATTTCAAATAAACAAATAAATGTATATACAATATACCAGGTAACAAAGTAAGATACAGTAACCATATGAGAATAAAAAAGGGCAACAAAGGAGAAGAAAAATAACATAGTACAATAAGAACAACAATCATTCAAGATAAAGTACTTGTTTCTATATCCTAGAGTCCCTTTCATTTAGTCTCATCCTATATGACCTTATGTATCTAGGTTCTTTACACTATTGTAATTCTCTGCTACGGGAGTGCTAGGTGTGTACTAATTATGACAATTGAGAGAAATCATTGAGCCTATGTTCCTTTGAGTCTGATTTACTTCACTTAATATGACTTTTGCCAAGTCTTTCCATTTCCTTACAAATGGGGTGATGTCATTCTTTCTGATGGCAGCATAGAATTCCATTGTGCATAAGTACCACATCTTCTTGATCCAGTCATCTACTGAGGGCCATCTGGGTTGGTTCCATATCTTTGCTATGGTAAATAGTGTTGCAATGAACATCGTTGTGCTAGTGGCTTTAGTTTGTCCTTGTTTGTGGAATTTTGGGTAAATGCCAAAGAGTGGGATTGCTGGGTCATAGGGGAGGTCTATGTTAAGTCTTTTGAGGAATCACCTCACTGCTTTCCATAGTAGTTGAATGAGTTTACACTCCCACCAACAGTGTAGTAGTGATTCCTCCTACCCATATCCCTGCCAGCATCTGTTGTTATTAGATTTCTCGATCATGGCCATTCTAACTGGAGTGAGGTGGAATCTCAAAGTTGTTTTGATTTGCATTTCTTTTATGGCCAGGATGTGGAGTAGTTCTTCACATGTCTATAGGCCATTCTTATTTCCTCTTCAGAGAAGTGTCTCATAAAGTATTTGGACCATCTTTTAATGGGATGGTTGTTTCTTTGAAGATTTATTTTGGACAGATGTTGGCTTTCTGAGTGTTTAACTTTTCAGGTTCTCTGTATACGCTGGTTAGTAGGCCATTGTCTGATGTATAGCGGGCAAAAATTTTCTCCCATACTGTAGACTGTCTTTTTAGTTTGTGTGCTATGTACATTGCCATGCACAAAGAAACAGTTTTACGTAGTCCTACCTCTTAGAAAGAACGTTATAGTCAATGTAACTTTGAACAGTATTGGGGTTTGAAGTTAGAAGTTTGTGCAGGCTAATTAAGTATTCTACCACTAAATATTTTTTCATTCTTAGTTTATTTTTTTAGAATTTATTAACAATGATTTTTACATCATATTTCAAATGATGTATTTAACAAACAAGTATTCAAGAAGGGAATCTCTATACACAAATCACTGGCACTTAGATTTTAGAACATAATTAAAATTAGGCTGAGGGTTTGTATGCCATAGATACATACTAATCTATGCAATAAAATATTATGTCTGTAGAGTCATAGATTTTTATGTCTATGTAGTTATGTTTATATTTCCAATACCATGTCCATAGCATTGGGTACACAAATATTGAGTCCTCCCTCTTGTACTGTTTGGATCTAATAGCTACATATTAAGAATACCATGCACCTTTTGTTCCTTTGGTCTTGACTTGTCTCAACATGATTCTCTCTGGATTCATCCACTTCCCTGCAAATGCCATTATTTTATCTTGTCTTTTGGCTATGTAAAATTCCATTGTATATATATATTAGATATATATATAATATTCTGTATCCATTCATCTGCAGTAAGGCACCTTGATTGTTTTCATCGCCTGGCTATTGTGAATAGTGCAGAGATGAACATAGCTGAGCAGGTGTCCTTATCATATCTTGGGTTATGATGTTCAGGATAGATGCCCAGGAGTGGTATGGAAGGATCATAGGGAAGGTCAATTTTCAGTTGTTTAAGAAACCTCCACACTGCTTTCCAGAGTGGCTGAACTAGCTTACAATCCCACCAGGAGTACATTAGGGTTCCTTTTTCTCCACAACCCCACCAGCATCTGTCATTGTCTGAGTTCAAAATCTTGGCCATTCTTCTTGGGGTAAGGTGGTATCTTAGGGTTGCTTTTATTTGCATTTCCTTTATGACCATGGGTGATGAACATTTTCTCATATGATCTTCTTTTGATAAGTCTCTCTTTGGTTCCCTTGTGCATTTAGTGATTGGTTTGTTGGCTTTGGGGGGGATTACTTTCTTGAGTTCCCTGTAGATAGTGGATATTAAGCATTTGTCAGATGTATTATTGGTAAATATCTTTTCCCAGTTGGTTGGCTGTCTCTCTACTTTAGGGGCTATATTTTTATCTGTACAGAAACTTTTTATTTTTATATAGTCTCATTTATCGAGTCTCTCCAATCTGTTGTAACCCTGAGATTCTGTTCAGGAATTTTTTGCCTGTGCCTATGAGTTCCAGTGTCTATCCAAGTCTATTGTATAGCAGTTTTAAGGTTTCTGGTCTGACATTGAGGTCTTTGATCCACTTTGAGTTAATGCTTGTGTATGGCTAAAGGCTAGGGTCAATTTTTAGTTTTCTGAATATGGCTGCCAGCACCAATGACTGAATAGGCTGTGTTTGTTCCACTGCATATCTTTGGCTGCTTTAACTTCTAACTTTGTCTGAGCTGGCATTGAACCTAGATTTTCCTATCCTCAGCTGCCTTTAGTTGGGAACACAAAATTGTGACATTAATCCCAACTTATTTTCTGAGAAAGGATCCCATTAACTTTTACCCAGACTGGTCTCAAACCCTAATCATCATGTGTCTGTTTCCTGAGTAGCTCTAGATATAGAGGTATATATCTTCCCAATCTCTGCCTTCACATAAACATGGCCCTGTATTTCTAAGAGTTTAAGAATTAATTTTAGTTCTACTTTTCACAAGTTTATCTTTATTTTACACTTCTGATAGTTTCCCCTCTGTGAATTTTGACCTATTTCTGCATTCAGAAAGTTTTGTCATGATTTATGTCATGATTTTAAGTATCTAAGAGAATGTTGGAATTTTATCATATCTACGTCTCTGGTTCTAAAACTTAATGTAGATTCAAATCACTTGAAGGTCTTATTTCTAAACCAAAAGTTCTAATTAGGGGTCAGGAGTTTGGCCTAGTGGTAGAGTGCTTCCCTAGCATACACAAAGACCCTAGTTTGAGTCATTTGTACCACATACATAGAAAAAGCTGGAAGTAGTACTGTGGCTCAAGTGGTAGAGCTCTGTCCTTGAGAAAGCACAAGTACAGTGGTCAGGCCCTGAGTTCAAGCCCCAGAACTGGCAAAAATAATTCCAAAAATTGCTGGGTGTGGTGGTTCATTCTTGTAATCCTAGCTACTCAGGAGACTGGGATCTGATGATCATATTTCAAAGCCATTCCAGGCACTACAGAATGTGAAACTCTTATTTCCAATTAGCCACTACGAAACAGGAAGTGAGGGTGTGGATCAAGGTGTAGGACAGTAGCCTAGAGTTGAAAATCTCAAGGACAATGCCCAGACCCCAGGGTTATGGTGGTAGCCTTGAGATGAAGGGATTAGGGACAGCACCCAGGTCCAGAGTCCAAGCCCTGTGACCGACAAAAAAAATCTAAAAATTCTAATTAATTGGATCTGAGATAGATCTCCACATCCTAGATTTCAAACACATTATCAGAGGATGACTCTACTGGTAATTACCAAACCACATATTGAGGAATAAACTCCTATATTGACTATTACAGTGCTGGAAATAAGATTCTGAAATCTTTTTTTTTTCCAGATGTGAACTCTGTCACCAGATATAGAAGTTCTCACACAGGAAAAGTTATTTGTGTTTCTATTACTGCCCTTATTGGAACACTTCAAAAATTTGTATGTCATCCTGAAGCTGGGGCTATGCAAATCTCTGTATCCTTACAATGATTTTCAGTGTGTGTGCTGCCAAAGCAAGGACCCATGTATTCTATTATTTCAGAGGATAAAAAGTAAATCCTTGATAGAGGTTAAATGCCATTCATTTGGTCACACCTGTACAACCCTAGAGTAGCTCAGAGGGACTTTGGTTTATGAAAGCATGCATTTCAGTGTGCTTTTTGTCACAAAACGAATGTTCCTTTGCCTTATTTCTTTAAATGCGAAAATAAAGGATAATTGAATAATCATCTATGTATTCTATTCATAATGCATCATTTTGACCCTATTTACTAGATTCCAAAAATGCTAGAAGCATTTATATTAACAGCTATGCTTTTGTCAGGGAGGGAGGTTGCTTTTCAGCTGAAGCACTTACCAAACCACATATTTTATGTCAGGGCCTCTTCTCACATGTTACTCTCTATTAAAAGAAATAGTATCTACTAAGCTAATTTTCCGAATCCCCTTTATCACTCATGGGCATATTATAGGTCAATAGATTTCTTTATTATGATGTTCTAAATAATAATTTTTATGCTTTTATATACTATATATATATATTTGTACTGCATTAGCTGCTTTAAAAATATAACTATCAGGCAGTAAAGAATTGCCTTGAGTCATTAGGCACATTCATGAATAGTCAAGGCAATAAGAAACTTAAAGAGAGATTTCACATATCCAAGTAAAATAGATTGCTTTGGAGATAACTCATGTTATGACATAAACTTTGAAATAATAATTGCATAAACTATGATTATTTGGTGGGGGGTATGTTACTTTGTTTATATTTTGAGACCATGTCATCAACGTAATAGAAATACAACATGACGCCAAGTCACAGTCATGATAAGTATTCATATTTTCTTATGATTACTGCTTCTATATTGATTTCCCCAAATAATTATTTAGCTCCATATAAATAATGAACTTTATTCTCTTGCTAGGTGAAAATGTTTGACATTAAAGAAAGGTCATCTCTCATGAATGGGAAACCACAATGTGCATCACCTGTATGGAGTATTGAATTAAGAGGTACATGTATTCTCATGAATGGTACCTAGTAGCATTTTGTGAAATAAAATGCTTAATTTTTAGGGTATGAATATCTAACTTACTGGGTTAATAGTGATATTTCTGTGGACTTCTGTCAATATTGAAGCTCGTGCCAGATTTAACAAATTCTGTGTTCCTAGAGTGTTTTTAAATGTGATGTGTCCCATAAAGAAGTACATACTAATGGTACCAGCACAATCATGTTCATTGCAACATTATTTACCATAGCTAAGATATGGAACCAATCCAGATGCCAATCAGTAGATTAATGGAACAAGAAGATGTGGTACTTATACACAGTGAATTCTATGCTGCCATCAGAAAGAATGACATTGCCCTATTTGTAAGGATATGGAAAGACTTGGAAAACACCATATTAAGTGAAGCAAGCCAGAACCAAAGAAACCTAGGCTACCTGTCTGGCCACAGTAGGATGAAACTACTTCTCAAAAAAGAAAACATATGGCTAAAAAATAACACTCAAATACACGGAGCCTGAATAGTAAACTACTGAGCAAAATGGGTCAAAGAAGAAATTAAGGAAGCAATTATAAAATTCTTACAGCTCATTGAAAATGAAAACATATCACAACAGAATTTCACAGACACAGTGAAAGAAATTCTGAGAGCAAAGTTTATAACACTAAATGCAAAATAAAGAAGACAAGAAATAGCTCAAGTAAATACCATTGTGATGCAACTAAAACTGCAATAAAAAAGAACAAATTAAAACCAAAATTACTAGATGGAGAGAAATAGCAAATGTTAGGGCAGAAATTTATGATATACAGACTAAATATATGTAAAATCAAAACAACTGTTTCTTTAAAAAAATAAATTTTCAAGAGCACGAGCAACTTTGCTAAAAAGACAAGATTTAAATCAGTAAGATCAGAGATGTCTGGCTGGAAATGTGGCTTAGAGTTAGAGTGGTTGCCTACAATGCAAGAGGCGTTGGGTTTGATTCCTTGATACCACATAAACAAAAAAATAATAGTTTTAATATCAGAGATATCACAGGAAACATTAAAATAAACATCTAACAAATCCAAGTTATTATGAAGAGCTAATTTCAAAATCTATATTCACAAAAAGAAGGAAAATCTAGCAGAAATTGAAAATTTTTTTGAAATGTTCAAGTTGTTAGCATGCAATGAGACGGAGGAAGCAACCGGGAGTCATCCAACCAGGAAAATCCCAGACCAGGATGGCTGAATTTTATAAGATATTTAAAGGTGAACTAACACTAATACCCCTCAAGCTTTTCTATGAAACTGAAATGGGTGGAAGAATGCCAAACCCATTCCATGAAGTCAATTTCTCATTCATCCCCAAACCACATAACAAAAAGAGAACTACAGAACAATTTCTCTGATGAATACAGATGCAAAGATCTGTAGTAAAACAGTAGCCTGCAGAA
Organism: Megascapheus bottae; assembly: GCF_031878675.1. Classification (NCBI taxonomy): domain Eukaryota; kingdom Metazoa; phylum Chordata; class Mammalia; order Rodentia; family Geomyidae; genus Megascapheus; species Megascapheus bottae. The sequence continues at coordinate 99,795,705 of NC_143547.1, read as the reverse complement.
TCCAGAAACAAAAAAAGAAATGATACGTTATGACCAAGTAGGCTTCATACCACAGATGCAAGTTTGGTTTGACATACACAAATCAATAATGCAATTCACTACATCAAAAGATCTACAAAAGGCCATATAGTAGGATGCTAAATGAAAGGATCTCTAGGATATAGAAACATAAGCCATATAATGAATGATTGTTGTCCTTAATATACTATGTTATCTCTCAACTCTTTTCCTGTCCCTTGGTTATCTCATATTGTTACAGTATCTCACTTTGTTACCTGATGTATCAGATATATTTGTATTTGGTTATTTGAAACTGGATAGGGAATGGGGGAAAACAAGATGAGGGGTGGGGGTGGGGGGGAGGGAAATGGGGACCAAGACATGTGAAAGGGTATCAATGTATGGGAATTAATGCACCATCTATCTGGCAAATATCATGTAACCCTTCTATTAATTACAATAAAAAATATATGAAAAAAAGATCCAAAGGAAGGGATGGGAGTTTGGCCTAGTGGTAGTTTGCCTAGCAAGCACAAAGATGAAAGTTCGATTCCTTGGTACCACATACATAGCAAAAAATCTGGAAATGGTGCTGTAGCTCAAGTGGTAGAGCTCTAGCCTTGAGAAAGCCATTATTATATGATTGTTGTTCTTAATGTACTGTTACTTCTCTTCTCTTTTGTTGTCCCTTGGTTAATCTCATATTGTTACAGTATCTGACTTTGTTACCTAGTATGTTGTATATACGTTTATTTTTTTTTTTGAAATAGGGAAGGGAAGGGGGAAAAGAAGATGATTGGGAGGGGGTGAGGTAAGGTAAATGGGGACAAATACATGAGAAAGGGTATCAATGTATTAGAAGTAATGTACCCTCTATCTGGTGAATAATATCTGTAACCCCTCTATACAATTTTAAAAAAGAAAATATGTGTAAGAAGTAGAGGTTAGAGCAATTTGGAAAGGTAACTTGGGCTATGTGATGAGAAGAAGTAGGGTGTAAGCTAAAGTAGAAGAGACACAAGAAAGTGAAGAGACCACAGGAGGCCAGGTTCACAAGCATCTCTGGATCCCATGCATTTCTTAGCTAACATGGAAGAGAAATGAGCAGAGTACATTTGAGATGTTACTTACTGTGTATAGTTTGGGAAACTTATTTTTTCAAAGAACTGCATAGTGTATTGGACCAAAAATATGGGATGGTCTTTTCCAAATAAATATGTACACCAACTTCATGGAACTTTGTGTCAGATGTTTTCTTCAGATATCATAAAGATTTCTTAATGTAGGTTCTTAGGAATATAAGCTCCTTAGAACAGTCACAGGCATAGAATCACAAGCAAAATGGTTAAGAAATCCATTGGAGAGACTTTGGTCTTAGCAAAAAGATATGTGTGAAGCCAATTTGGATAGAGTCTGACTGATGCTTAGAAGAAGACAAGAATTAGTATCGCTTTGACCATTCTTCTCCTTGGAACAGGACACGCTGACAGTCAAAGTAAGACAGAGGTATCCAGAAGGGATTACTTTATAATGAAAAAAAAATCTTACAGATTAGGTGTCCTCTGGAACATGTATATATGATACCTCACTGACCATAGCAAATTTGCAGGAAAGATTAGAAAATTTCAGGAGACTGAACATAAAAAATAAACAGTAAGAATATTGATAGTCTAAGGCTTTTAAATGACCATTTCCAAAGGGAAAACTATAACCTCATACCAATGAATGATTTTAGTTTTGTAGAGTCTCTTCCAAAATTAATTTCCTAGAAATTTCCTTAAATACCTAAGGATTTCTATTCCATGGTTGATATGATCACTACTTAATAATGACCTAAATATAGTAAAGAACTTTAGAAAATAAATTTCCATTTCTTCATATAGAATGATAAATTGGGAACAAATTAGGTGTTTTCTAGGCTGGTTGAACCCACCACCAGTGTAGTAGGGATCCCTCCTGGCCACCTCTCCACCAGCATCTGTTGTTACTAGATCTTTTGATAATGGCCATTCTAACTGAGGTGAGGTGGAATCTCAAAGTTGCTTTGAATTCTAGTTTATGGAAACAAGAGTTTTATCTTTGTGACTTTTTCTTAATTGACAGTGTGAAGTTATTTCTTTTCTCTTTTTTTCCACTTACAGTTTAGCTCATGTGGTTACTGTATTTGACTATGTTAGCTGGTATATTGTATATATGCTGATTTGTTTATTTGAAACAGGAAAGGGAAGGGGGAAAGCAAGATGATTGGGAGGGGGTGGCGGGAAGGAAAGGGCAAAAACATGAGGATAGGTATCAAGGTTTGAGAAATAGTTTACCCATTATCTGATAAATGTAACTCTAACCCCTCTATACATTACCTTGAAAAATAAAATATAATTAAGAAAAAAGAAAAATAAAAATACAAATTTGCAAGAAAATATGTGAAACTGGAAATTATTATCTTAAGCAAGATAATCCAGGCTCAAAAGATAAATATATCCAGGACTATTGTGAAATAAAAATATTTAAAGCCTATATAATAGCTCAAAATCTAGTTACATGAGGTAATATAAGTTGAGACTAACTGAAAGGATCTCTAGGATATGGAAACAAGAGCTTTATCTCGTGTGATTGTTGTTCTTAATGTACTATGTTATTTCTTTTCTCTTTTGGTTGCCCTTTGGTTAATCTCATGTGGTTACTGTATCTGACTTTGTTACCTTGTATATTGTATATACATTCATTTGTTTATTTGAAATAGGAAAGGGAAGGGGGAAACAAGATGATTGTGAGGGGTTCAGGGATGGGAAATGTGGACAAAAATACTAGAAAGTGTGAGAGGTAATGCACCTATCTGGCAAATGTAATTGTAACCCCTCTATACATTACCCTGACAATAAAAAGTTAAATTAAATTAATGAAAAAGAAAGCCAAAGGATAGGGCTTAGGCCCTGAGCTCAAGTCCAGGACTGGCAAAAAAAATAAAAACAAAGAGAGAATGAGCCAAAGTGGGGAAGGAACCACATGATAATCACAAGAGATGTAGAAAAAAATTTTTTGAAATAGTATAATAATCATTCATGATAAAAGTTATAGAGAAGTTAGGAATAGTGGAAGTATTCCTTAAAATAACAAAGACTACATATGAATGAATAACAGCCAGCATCATACTGAATGGGGACAAACTACAGTATCTCTTCTAAACTCAGGAACAAGCAAGGATTCCCACTCTGTCCAATCCTTTTCAGTATAGCTCTGGAATTGTTAGCCAGAGCAATAAAGCAACAAAATGACATGTAAGTGATTCACATTGGGAAAGAAGAAATCAATATCCTTTCTATATGCCCCCAGTGTATAAGCAGAAAGGGAAATCATGAAAATAACCCCAGTTGCAATAGCCTCAAAATAAGAAAATGGAAGGGATAACAATGAGAAGAAATGTACTCATTACCTTACTTATACGACTGTAAACGCTCTGTATATCACCATTACAATAAAATACCTAGGAATTAACCTAGCAAAAGACATAAAAGATATTTATAGCAATAAATAAGAAACAGAAGAAAGAAATCAGAGTACACTAGGAAATGGAAAAACCTTCCAGGATTCTGGATAGATAGAAAAATGTGAAAATGGCCATTTGCCAGAAGTGATGTACAAATTAAATGAAATCTCCATCAAAATCCCAATGGTATTTTTACTGAGACAGACAAAAATAGTCCAAAATTTCATGGAACAAAAAAAGCTAGAATACCAAAAGCAATTCTGGGCAACACACATACACACATATACACATACACACACGCAACAGCAAAACATTACATTACAGCAACAGATATCTAGCTCTACCACAGAATTTTAATAATGAAAACAGATTTCTTTTGGTACAAAAATAAAACTGCAGATCAATGAAACAGCTTAGAAGGCCAAGAAATTACAACAGATACTTAGTTATCTGATATTTGATGAGGAAGTCAAAGATGTACAGTGGGAAATAAATAACATCTTCAATAATTGGTGTTGGGGAAACGGGGCATTCATAAACAGAAAAATAAAAAGAGGAGCCATGCTTGTCACCATGCACTAGTATCTATTTAAAGTAGATCAAAGACCTAAATGTCAGATTCAAAATTTTGGCACTATGAAAAGAGAGAGTTGGAGAAATATTACAACTTACAGGTATAGGTAGAAATTTCCACAAAAGAGTTCTAGAGGCACACGAGATAGGAGAGCTACTTGAAAAGTGGTACTACAATAAGGGGAAAAATTTACCTAAGTATATAGTTTCTAAACTAGTAAGGCAGGCAATAGATCAGGAGAAGATCTTTACCAGCAATATATCAGACAAATGTCTAAAATCCAATATATAAAAGGAGTTCAAGCAACAACCCTTCCAAACCTAATAAACCAATTATTAAATGGCAAAAGGGGCTAAGAAGAGACTTCTCAGAAGAAGAGGTAAAAATGGCACAGAAAAACACAAGGAAGAAAGACTTTCTGGAAGCCCCAGGGAAACTCACCAGGTGTATCTCACCAAAGCCACTGCTCTCACCACTGCTCTCACAGCTGCCATGATGCCCCCTAACAGCCATTGCTAGGACCACCAGAACCAATCCATGCCACCAAACCTGCACAGGAAAGCCACTGTTCACAACACTGTCCCCTGCTGCTCTTCCCCCCACATTTCCATAACCATCACAAAGAACGTGCACTACTGGTTCCTCCCGCAAAACCTCTGCTGCCATTCCAAAGGCTTCTGCATACCACTGGTCCCATCCCTGGGTACAGAGCCCCTACTTAGAACCTGTTGCCACACTTGCCAGACACAAGAGACTTCAACATGTCTCTGCTGACTAATGCAACACAAGCTCCTGATCTTGTGAGTAACCCATCATGGTTCCTTCCCTGGGGGAACCAGCACTCTGTAGTGACCCCAAGTTTCCTGACCAAAATCCCCACCTAAAAATGAGGGATCATATCTGAGAAGAGCACGGGCCCAAACTCTCCTAAACCTTCCTCACAAATTGGATGAAGTCCTGGGACACAGCTCTTACCCTAAGCTACAAAACTACAAATCACTACTCCCTTGAAATCTCTAGCAATGACAGAGTGGGATTATAGGTAGCAGTCACACTTTCATGTAAAGAGTGTGTGAATCGAACCATTTCACAAGGAAAGCTGAACATTGCAAGATAATCAAGGCTCCATCAAGAGATGGATTAGAGGATATCCTTGAGCTCTGGGATATGAAAACTTATACAGGATTCTACATACTTACATACAGTGAAACCAAAAGCTGATACTCAAGAGATAACCAAAAAAGAACATGTATGTGTGTATACATATGTACGTGCATATATATGTATATATGTAGATAGATAGATAGATACATAGATACATAGATACATAGATAGATACATAGATAGATAGATAGATAGATACATAGATAGATATGTAAACCAGGGCACTTTCTACTTTGTTCTTTTCATTTTTTATATTTTTATTCTTTGATGATTATATCTCTTCCATGTATATGGTTTATTTAAGTGTATATCTTCAGTAGGGTTGGGGGGAGTGAACAGATCTTGAAGGAAGAAGGGTGAAAAAAACAAAGTAAACTCAGTGGACACTGGCGAAAGTGAATTATACAACTCATAGCAGGAGATGGGAAGAGGTACTGGGACCTAGTGAGGGAACAGAAGACATTGTATGAAAAGAAATGTACCCATTAAATAACCAATGTAATTGTAACCCCTCCATATATCACCTGTATAATAATAAAGTAAATTAATTTAAAAGAAAAAAAGAAAGGAAAACCAAGAGAGAGAGTAAGGCCCTGAATCAGGGCACTGGTGCCTCACAAATGTAATCCTAGCTACTAAGGAGACTGATATCTGAGGATAGCAGTTCAAAGCCAGCCCAGGTAGAGAAGTCCCTGTGAGACTTGAATGTACAATTGACCTCTCAAAAATGGAAAGTGAAGCTGTGACTGCCAGTGGTAGAGCACTAGTCTTGAGCAAAAGACTTAAAGGACAAAACAAAGACCTGAGTTCAAGCCCCACAACCAACCAAAAATTTAAAAATGTAACCAAATAGATTTACTTTCTAATCTCTCATGGAGAATAACACAAAATTTGGAATTTTTTTGTCAATCATGGGGCTTAAATTCTGGGCCTGGGTATTGTTCGTAAGCTCTTCAGCTCAAAAATAGTGCTCTACCTCTTGAGCCACAGAGACACTTCTGCTTTTCTGGTCATTAATTAAAAATAAGTGTCTCATGGGCTTTTGTGCCTAAGCAGGCTTTGAACCATGATCCTCAGATCTCAGCCCCCTGTGCCAGGCAGAACTTGGATTTTTATATTCTTACTAATTAAGTATAGTCTCAAAAATGACAGTTTTTTGCTTTTCTGTATTGTTTCCAGCAATGTGTCTTGTATTTATAAATATAATACACCACCATAACTTGGGATGTTTTTTTATTAGTCATGGGGCTTGAATTCTGGGCCTGGGCATTGTCCCTGAGTTCGTCAGCTCAAGGCTACTATCCTACCCCTGGAGCCACAGCAACACTTCTGGTCTTTGTAGTGGTTAATTGGAGATAAGAGTCTCACGGACTTTAGTGCTGGGTCTGGCTTTGAACCGTGACCCTCAGATCTCAGCCTTCTGAGTAGCTAGGATTATAGGCGTGAGCCACTGCACCTGGCCATAACTAAGTAATTTTTTGAGGGTGATGTGGTAGGGGATGGAAAATTAAACATAAGCAATGGTTACTTTAAAAACAAATATTGAAAAATAAATAAATACAGTTCAAATAGATTTGAAACTATGCAAACTGAACAAGTGAGTCTTTTGTTATGGCTTTAGTAAGGGAAGAAGGTAAAGTGATAGGAGACTGAATCATATTTAAACATGTATAGGAAAATAACAGTGAAGTCCTTCACTGCATAAATGTTATAAGCTAATAAAGTATTATTATAGGTGGCCTTTCACTTTAAGACAAGAGGTGGTAAATGTTAGATTTGGCTTATTATGATGTCACAATGCTAGAAGCATAGGCATGAAGACACCTGCATAGACAAGAAATTCACAGCAGTGTGAAGATGGACAGGAGAGAGTACATCTCCGGAGAGTGTATATTCTCCTGAGAAATGACAAACATGGACAGGTAAGAGCTGGTAGCCATGGTTCTATGCTTTCACTAGACTCGAAGAACTTAAAAAAATGTTCAAAGTAATTTCAATTGATTTTGTTTTTCTTTGTTTCACTATAAATTCTGACAATAGGTTTAGAATAATAGGTATCAAGCTACTTGGTGCAGAAGAGATCTGGTACAAAATGTCGAGTGAGCAAGTAAGCCAAATGAGAGTATGAGGCTCTGAGTTGAAGACCTTGTACCAAAAGAAAAAGGCATCCAAGTATAAATGAATCCTTTGCTCTCACAGAGGACTGTTCAGTATTTGTAGTTCAGGAGGGAGACATACAGTGATCACATAACTAAGTCATTTTCTTATTTGTTTATTATTTATTTTTCATGGAACTGTTGAATACAAGGAGTGGGTGCTGTCCTTTAGGAATCAGTACAATCCACATCTCTACTCAAAGGCTTATGCTTGTTAATTGCACATGAGTCTCATAGTCTTTTTAGCCTGGTCTAGTTTTGAACGCTGCTTCTCAAATCCCAGCCTCTGCAACACCTAAAATTATGGACATGACAAATTGGCACCAGTCTAAAAGCCATGTTTTGAAGCATTATCAAACTGAGTAGGTGCATGATATTATTGATTCAGGGTGTAAGAGCCATCACTTTGAAAAATACAAATTTTTGACAGTTGATAATGGCTCAAGCCTGTAAGCTAATTAGGTGGCTGAGATATGAGATCAATTGAATGCAACTGCCACAGGAAAATCATTGCCCCAATTAACCACAGAAGGCAAGAAGTGGAGCTTAGCTCATGTGTTGTGCTAGCCATGAGCACAAAGCCTCATGGAAAGCATCCAGGCCCATAGTTCAACCACCAAGACAGAAAACAAAAGAAAAGATGCTACAGTTTTGTGTTACTGTCTTATTTTTATTCAAGGTACAAGTATATATCTGAAATAAATATGGTCTGTTAATAACAGCTTGACATACTAGGCCACTTCAATGGAACTCAGTTTTATTATTTTTAGAATCATTTGGTTTATAGCCACTAACTTAACATTGATTTTTACATCATCATATTTCAAATGACGTGTTTAACCAACAAGTATTCAAGAAGACAATCCCTATATACAATCACTGGCACTTAGATTTTAAAACATAATTAAAATTAGGCTGAGGGTTTGTATGTCATAGATACATATTAATCTATGTAATAAAATATGTCTATAGAGTCAGATTTTTTTCAGGATTTTTAAAGTTTTTTTTATTTTATTGTAAAGGTGATACACAGAGGAGTTACAGTTACGTAAATAAGGTAACAAGTGCATTTGGGAGTTTTTTGTTGTATTTTTACTGATCTTCCCATAGGTAAGCTTTGCTTTATTCTGCTTTTTTCATATTTTTTATTGTAAATAGAAGGGTTACATTATATTAACCAGATAGAAGGTGCATTACTTCACAAACATTGATACTCTTTCTCATGTCTTGGTCCCCATTCCTCTCATCTTGTTTTCCCATTTTCCTATCCTATTTCAAATCACCTTAGGTCAGTTATCATTATGCTATCCCTTTCCTTCATTACTATATTAATCTTACACTCCTACATTACTCTTTTCTTACCTCCCCTCTTGTCTTTCATACTATTTTTCTATCTCTGGTCCTCTGTTCATTCTTCAACTTTTTTTCATATTTTTATTGTAATTAATAGAAGGGATACATTATTTGCCAGATACATGGTGCATTAATTCCCATACATTTATACCCTTTCACATGTCTTGGCCATTTCCCTTCCCCCACCCCCACCACTCATCTTGTTTTCCCCCCTTCCCTATCCAATTTCAAATAACCAAATACAAATATATCCCATATATCAGGTAACAAAGTGAGATACTGTAACAATATGAAATAACCAAGGGACAGCAAAAGAGATGAGAGATAACATAGTACCTTAAGAACAACAATCATTCATTATATGGCTTATGTTTCTATATCCTAGAGGTCCTTTCATTTAGCGTCATACTGTATGCATGATATACCTAGGTTTTGCTCTATTGCAAATCTCTGGTAGAAGAGCCCAAGGTTTCTACTGATTATGACAAATGAGGGAAACCATTGAGCCTATGTTCCTTTAGGTCTGGCTTACTTCACTTAATATAATTGTTTCTAAATCTTTCCATTTCTTTACAAATGGGGCGATGTCATTCTTTCTGACAGCAGCATAGAATTCCATTGTGTATAAATACCACATCTTCTTGATTCACTCATCAACTGAAGGACATCTGGGTTGGTTCCATATCTTTGCTATGGTAAATAGTGCTGCAATGAACATTGTTGTGCTAGCGGATTTAGTATGTCCTTGTTTCTGGATGATTGGGTAAATGCAAGTAGTGGAATTGCTGGGTCATAGGGGAGCTCTATGTTTAGTCTTTTGAGGAACTGCCATATTGCTTTCCATAGTGGTTGAACGAGTTTGCACTCCCACCAACAGTGTGGTAGTGATCCCTCCTGGCCACATCCCCTCCAGCATCTGTTGTTATTAGTTTTCTTGACCTTGGCCATTCTAACTGGAGTGAGGTGGAATCTTAGAGTTGTTTTGATTTGCATTTCTTTTATGACCAGAGATGTTGAGCATTTCTTCATGTGTTTACAGGCCATTTTTGTTTCTTCTTCAGAGAAGACTCTCTTTAAGTCTTTGGCCCATCGTTTAATGGGATGGTTGTTTCTTTGGAGATTAGTTTTGGGGTGATTCAAATTTTTGAGCTGTTGATATATTTTAGATATGAGGCCTTTGTCCGTTGTATGGTTGGTGAAGATCTTCTCCCACTCTGTAGGCTTCCTAGTTAATTTACTAGCTATGTCCTTTGCCATACAAAAGCTCTGCAGTTTAATGCAATCCCACTTATCCAGCCTTTCTCTGATTTGTTGTTATTCTTGGTCCTTATTAAGAAAGTTTCGACCTGTGCCAAGGAGGCCTAGTGTATCTCCTATTCCTTCTTGTAAAGTTTTCAGTGTGTCGGCTTTTACCTCGAGGTCTTTGATCCATTTGGAGTTAATTCTAGTGCAGGGTGACAAAGAAGGATCCAACTTTAGTTTTCTGCAGGTGCTTAACCAGTTCTGCAACTTTTATAATGCATGCTTACTGATGGTTGTTGAGTAATACTGTATATCTAGAGTCATAGATTTTTATGTCCATGTAGTTGTGTTTGCACATCCTAGAGTTTGAACTCAAGGCCTAGGCACTTTCCTGAGCTTTCATGTTCAAGGCTAGTGCAATGAATTAGAGATAAGAATTTCACAAACTCTGATGTTAGCCTCCTGAATAGCTAGGATTATTGGCATATTATCCCCCCTCCCTTTTTAAAGATATTTTAGTAGCATGTGTTAGAACATGCATTAGAGACTTTTGTATTCCATCTACCACATCAACTTCATACCCTCATTTACTCTCCCTTACTCTCCCCTTAAAATAATTCCAATAGTTTTGATTTATATATGTGCATATATATATGTGCATGTAATATTCTTTGACCATATTCATTTCTTCATTCTTACTTCCCCTTTGCTGCTACTCATATTCCAACAGGATGTTTTATTCTCTTGTCATACACAGTTTAGTATATGTTAATTGTATGAAGGGATTCAATTAGGATATTTCACTTATTTATATGTCATTATTTTCATTATAATTGCTCCCTCTATTGCTATGTTTGTTCATCCCCCATCCTATATTTTGGTGACATTACTTCTTCCAACTTAATTCTATATATGAAATGATTTCTTTCTTTTCAATATAACTTGTGAAAGATGATACTAAGCCCACTTATCCCTTCTTTTCTACCATGCTAATATTTAAAATGTATACTTGTGATTCCACAATAGTGATGCTGTCTTTATGTCTTTTCTCAACATAATGATGATGTCCTTTCTTAAAAACATCTACATTATTATAACATCTTGTTAAGTGAATATATTTTAAATAAGAAACCAGCATTTTATCAATAATCTCTGCTTTGTTAATTACATAATTTACTGTAGATTTTTGTTTGTGTCTCTTTTAATTTTCACCAAAATTATTTTTACATGCTTATGTAATAGAGTCTCATAAGAAACCCAAGTTTGATATAATAATAGCATTTTCATGAACATGAAATGATGTAATTCCTGTAAAAGTCTAATAACAATTATGATGAGTGTTATTATCTCATCATTATGGATGTAGTCATTTTAAGCTTTAAAACCTTAAGTAGTTTCTTTCAGCTGGCATAACACTTGAGCACCCCAGATTCTTTTTTGTTATTAAAAGACAAAATTACTTTCTCTTAAATTCTACTTATTCACAAATGTAATTCTTGCATGCTGTAAGTTGTAAAATAATGAAAACAAATATAAATAAATTGTTAAACCTCCTTATCCAAATTTCATTCCACTATGGTTGTGGTGTAAGCAACAATTAGCAATGATTTTCCTTCCTCATCTCACAAATACATACATAGATAAAGTTATAAAGGTGTGTTTTCTATACTTTTTTTTTTAAAACTGTGGATACATAGCTCACAAACTTGTTCATCTCATTCCAAAAGTTTTCAAGAATCCTGCTAAATTATTGGTTGTCAACTGGAAAAATTTTCCACTTCCACATTTGAAAATATGTGGAGATTTCTTTTGGGGGTGGTCGGTCATGGGACTTGAATTCTGGTTCTGGGCACTGTCCCTGAGCTCTTCGGCTCATGGCTACTGCCCTACCTCTGGAACTGGGCATTGCCCCTGAATGTTACAGCTCAAGGCTAAGGTCCTACCCCTAGAGTTACAGCCCTACTTCTTGTTTTAGTGGTTAAGTGGAGATAAGAGCCTCATGGTCTTTAGTGCCTTGGCTGGCTTTGAACCAGGATCCTCAGATCTCAGCCTCCTGAGTAGCTTGGATTACAGGCACAAGCCACCGCACCCGGCATTATGTGGAGATACATTTGGTGGAACACAGTGAATGGGAAATTGTTGGGGACCGACTGTGGGGTCAATGACCTTGGACCTGACCTTGGACCTAGGCAACTGTATACACAAGGAAGTAACTCTTATCATGATGACTTTAAGCAATGTCAATCAGTTCTTATCATGATGACTTTAAGCAATGTCAATCAGTTCTTATCATGATGACTTTAAGCAATGTCAATCAGTTCTTATCATGATGACTTTAAGCAATGTTAATCCTTTCTCATTTATCCTATATGTGATTTGTTTACTATTTTGTATGAATGTAGCCTCTGGCAACTCCCTAGTTTTAAGAAGAGTATTTAAGGTCGGAACTTAAAATAAACGAGAGAGTCTCTTAGGCGGCAGTCTGGAGCTCACAGTCTTCTTGGACTGCTGACTTGGGCTGTAGTCTTCCCGAACTCCATATGTTTGTCTCTCTTCTATTTTTTCCTAGTCCTTGCCCCTATTTCAGGAATCCCAATCCGCGAACCCTGGTTTGCTGCCGGCTGGCCCCGGCAGGAAATATACTGTCATTTAATGGGTAGAGATTTGAAATGCTATTTAATATCATAATTCACAGATTAGGTATCCTTTCATCCATTAAGGAATTACCCTGCTTCATATGTCAACAGTGTGTGGTTGGGAAACCCTGATTTAAGACAGTAGCAGTACATGTACCTCTTTAAATAGTTGCACAATACTCTATGATAACTGCAGAGTCGAATTTATAAAATTCTACTAATGATGACTCAAAATAACAGCTTCCCTTTTCTGTTATCACAAATAATCCTGCAATAAATTCTTTTTTGTAGAGCTACATATTCTGATCATCCTCTTCCCCTTTGGTAGATTCCTCAAAGTGCTAAGTCCAATTTTTAAATGTGAATAGATATTTATGTATAAATGTATGTACATAAACTTAGATTGGTTTGATAATTTACACACTGCCATTAACAAGTACAGGTATTTTTTCAAACATTTGCCCATGGGCAAAAAAGTTATTTCATTTTCCAAATCAGCATTAAGTCTGAGCAGCATTTCAGATGTTTGTTCCATACTTTTTATTTTGTTTCTATTTATATTTTGAAAAACAGTTGTACAAACATTACTAATGTTATTGCATTTTGTCTAGAATATGTTGCAAATATCTTCTCATCTGTTTTTATTGATGTATTTCTTTCCATTTAGCACTTTAATTTCTGAATGCATGTTATCATTTTAAATTTATTGTTTCTTAGTTTCATTCTCATTTAGGATTATATCCCCAATCCAGATTTATGCAAATATCATACTAAATTGTAGTTAATTATGTTTTTATGTTTAGAGCCTTAATTTATTTTTATTTTTATTTGTTGAATATTAAAGTTCAAATTAATTTTCTAGAGGACTATAATTTTTGTGCACCAGTAAAAATCATATTTTCCCTGCTGATGTAAAGTTATATTCCTGCAGATCCTTGAAACATTTCAGAAGGATCTTGTCATGTCTAAGGCACTCCTGGGAGGGGAGAGGGAGGTAGTCAAACCTCTTTTTCCATCAGTTCCTGCTTTCTTCACAGCTTGCAGATACTTCTCCCAAAGAACTTCCAATAAATATATTGCCCAGTCTCATACTGTAATGTTTCCTTAGGGAAGCCAAGGTGGATCAGGATGTTCATAATTTGTCATGGAATCACTAATAAGCCTATTATTTAGTACTGTATTTAGAATGTTTTAAATTTCTTCCTTTAGTGTTATTTTTAAATTTAGTTCCTCTTTCTTTCCTGTTTTAAATTAGAAGAAAAGTATTACTTGTTTCAGTGCAGATAACCCCTCTCTAACTGTTTTTCCTTTGGGCACTGAGGATTGAACCTTCAAGGCCTTGCATGGGCTGAGAAAGCACTCTGCTACTGAGAGTCATCCCTAGTTCCCATTTCTATGTTTTCTAAGCTAAATCTACATTTATTTTGATTATCAAAAAAGTATTGTTTTAGTGCAGTGTTTCACTACTTAATTTTTAAAAGTTTTAGCTAGTTAAAAATGATTTTTTTAGTAAACAGGTTAGTTTTTTATTCACTGAGAAATCATGGATCACTGTAATCAATCATGAAAAAAACATGATTTTTATATTAGCAAGCCTCTGCTATCATTCCTTTAAAATTTTATTGATATTCTCATTCATCATTTTAGTCATCCTATGTTGTAAAACTTTATCTGTAATTCACTTGCATATGTGAACTTAAGTGAATAATTTCATGGCCTCAAAGAAGTACATTCAACTTAACCAGTTTTTTACTTTGCTCTTTGTCTATCCCACAGTATTTTGTTTTCTAAGTTTTACCATGTCCATTTAATATCTGGTATTGTGAACATGTCCTCATTTCTCCCCCATATTTAAATTTCCTCAAATATTTTCACTTCTTAAAAAGCCATATAATGAAAGATTGTTGTCCTTAATGTACTATGTTGTCTCTCATCTCCTTTACTATCCCTTGGTTATCTCATATTGGTATAGTATCTCACTTTGTTATCTGATATATTGAATTTATTTGTATTTGGATATTTGAAATTTGATAGGGAAGGGGGGAAAACCAAGACGGGAGGGGGGTGTGGGGGGGGAGGGAAATGGGTACCAAGACATGTGAAAGTGTATCAATGTATGTGAATTAATGCACCTTCTATCTGGCAAATATCATGTAACCCTTTTACTAATTACAATAAAAAACAAAAAAGGAAAAAAAATGGAGTTTAATATCACTTGGTTAAAAAAAAAAATCGTGTCTTGGGACTGGGAGTTTGGCCTAGCGGTAGAGTGCTTGCCTAGCATGCACAAAGACCTGGGTTCAATTCCTCAGTATCACATACACAGATGGATCAAAGACCTCGAGGTAAAAGCCGACACACTGAAAACTTTACAAGAAGGAATAGGAGATACACTAGGCCTCCTTGGCACAGGTCGAAACTTTCTTAATAAGGACCAAGAATCACAACAAATCAGAGAAAGGCTGGATAGGTGGGATTGCATTAAACTGCAGAGCTTTTGTATGGCAAAGGACATAGCTAGTAAATTAACTAGGAAGCCTACAGAGTGGGAGAAGATCTTCACCAACCATACAACGGACAAAGGCCTCATATCTAAAATATATCAACAGCTCAAAAATTTGAATCACCCCAAAACTAAGCTCCAAAGAAACAACCATCCCATTAAACGATGGGCCAAAGACTTAAAGAGAGTCTTCTCTGAAGAAGAAACAAAAATGGCCTGTAAACACATGAAGAAATGCTCAACATCTCTGGTCATAAAAGAAATGCAAATCAAAACAACTCTAAGATTCCACCTCACTCCAGTTAGAATGGCTAGGGTCAAGAAAACTAATAACAACAGATGCTGGAGGGGATGTGGCCAAGAGGGATCACTACTACACTGTTGGTGGAAGTGCAAACTCGTTCAACCACTATGGAAAGCAATATGGCAGTTCCTCAAAAGACTAAACATAGAGCTCCCCTATGACCCAGCAATTCCACTACTTGCATTTACCCAATCATCCAGAAACAAGGACATACTAAATCCGCTAGCACAACAATGTTCATTGCAGCACTATTTACCATAGCAAAGATATGGAACCAACCTAGATGTCCCTCAGTTGATGAGTGGATCAACAAGATATGGTATTTGTACACAATGGAATTCTATGCTGCTGTCAGAAAGAACAACATCGCCCCATTTGTTAGGAAATGGAAAGACTTACAAACAATTATATTAAGTGAAGTAAACCAGACTCAAAGGATCATAGGCTCAATGGTTTCCCTCATCTGTCATAATCAGTAGAAACCTTGGGCTCTCCTAGCAGAGATTTGCAATAGAGCAAAACCTTGATACATAAGGCCATATAGTATGACGCTAAATGAAAGGACCTCTAGGATATAGAAACAAAAGCCATATAATGAATGATTGTTTTCCTTAATGTACTATGTTATCTCTCATTTCTTTTGCTGTCCCTTGGTTATCTCATAATGTTACAGTATATCACTTTGTTACCTGATATATCGGATATATTTGTATTTGGTTATTTGAAATTGGATAGGGAAGGGGGGAAAACAAGATGAGGGGTGGGGGTGGGAGGGAGGGAAATAGGGACCAAGACATGTGAAAGGGTATCAATGTATGGGAATTAATGCACCTTCTATCTGGCAAATATCATGTAACCCTTCTATTACTTACAATAAAATATGTATGAAAAAAAAAGAAAGAAAAAACCGGAAGTGGTACTGAGGCTCAAGTGGTAGAGCTCTAGCCTTGAGAAAGTCCAAGGACAGTGCTCAGGCCCTGAGTTCAAGCCCAGGACTGGCAAAAAATATCATGAATTATTGAGATTTTAATGAAATTGCATTAAGCATAAAATCAACTCTTTTTTTTAATCACCTTATCTAAAAATAGGCATGTAAAAAGACACACATATATATGCTATTAAGGACAGATTATTTGTCACATATAATACATCTAAGTTAGAAAAGCCACCAATTTATAGACCCTGTGTGCCATAGAAAGACAGTGTTATATAATAATGAATATATTTTAATGGTCTAATAGACTTAAAGTGAAACCCAAATGCTTTTCACTTGTTCTCAATGATGGTATTTTAAACTCTGAGTCTGATGTCCTTAATGCAAAATAAAGTCAGAAACATCTTACTAGGGACTGTGAGAATTGTATGCCATTTTGCATGCATAACACAATTTGTGGTACCGAGGAAATATTAAATAAATAAATTTTATTATTCACAAACTTCATTTCATTCTTTAAGGACTATATGTAGTTTTCATGTTGTTTTACTAAGACCTCATTACCTCTGTGTCTTTCTTAGTGCAAAGATGTTTCAAATTAAAAAGTGTGTCTTTGTATCTATTTTTCTATATCATGATCAACAAATTAAAATTGCTCTAATCATACTTACATCTGATTCTAAAATAGAAGAAAATTTTGTTTACTTTTACAAAGAAGAACCTAAGATGATATAATTTGCTCCTCATAATTTACATAATTATTTAAATTTTTGTCTTGATTCAGCCTTTTTAAGGCTTTTCCAATTGGTAGAACTAGAACTAATGTCAGTAGCAACTTCTGGCGCTCTGGAGTATTCAGAAATGGAGGAATTCAAGTTAAGAGCGCAAGTACCTGAACAGGTTCTTTAAAGTGAAGAAATGATATGTTTTGTATTGAGAAATTGAAGAAAAGTAACATGAATTTGAAGGCTGTAGTATAAAGCTAAAAGCTTGGAGTCCTGTGCAAAAATAGCCAGTTATTATTAGGGCCTCATAATAGCAACTTCAAGGCCATCCGAGTTTACATAGGCCAGACTAGGCAACCTTCTCTCAAAAAAAGATGCATATGTATATACATACATATACAGAGTGATATTTTTATACTGTTCTTAGCAGTTAAATCTTTTTTATTATCTTTAAGTGGTTATACAAAGGAGTTTCCATTTATCAAAGCAGTTTATGAGTATAAGGCATCTTGATCAATGTCATTTTCTTATCATTGTCATCCACCCTTCCCCTTCCCTCATTTAAAAAAAATTGTAGAATATTCATTGGCATCTTTACTGCATTCTCTCCTCTTCTCCTCTTCATTCATCCAACATTTTCCCCTTCATTTCACCCCACCCCTTTTAAGTACCACCTTCACGGTATTTATTTCATTAAACTTTGCATTATCCTTTATAAGGAATTACACTATTCATCTTTGAGTTTATCCTTGACTCTAGCAAAGAACATACTTTTGTCTCTCTAAACCTAACTTATTTTTCCAAGGCTTTTCATTTCTTTACAAATGGTACAATATAATTGATTCTAGTGGATGAGTAAATTTCCATTATGTTTATACACCACATTTTCCTGATCCATTCATCCACTGAGGAGAATCTGGTGCTAAATGCCCCTTTTCTTTCTTTTTTTGGTTGATATTGGGGCTTGAACTCTGTGCCTGGAAACTGTTCCACAGTGCTAGACTTGGGCTGATGATGGTTAATTAGAGATGAGCCTCAATACTGTCATGCCCAGGCTGGCTTTGAACCTTAATCCTCAGATCTCACCCTCCTGATTAGCTAGAATTAGAGGCGTGAGCCATGGGCGCCTGGCTGATGAATGCTTTTAAGACACTGGTTTATGCAATTTGAGGGGCTGACAAGTCCCCAAATTCATAATTGAAAAGCTAATGGTATGGTATTTAGATTGCTGAAGATCTAAGGCATCTTATAGTTCAATCCAAGTTAGACCTTAGCAGTCTAAAGACTCATTCAAATTCAATGTTCTGAAAGCAGAAAAATGTTTTAGCTTAAAGCAGAGGTGTCCTCATTAACTTATACATTGAACTTGCTAGTCACGTACTTTACCTGATTCAAACCTACTCCTCCCATTTAGTAGGGATTATAGACACATACTACCTATTCCCTGCTTCTTGACTGACATGCTCTCTCTCCCTCCCTACCTCCCTCTTTCATTTTTGATAGGTGGCCTCGAACTCTGACCCTCCAAAAAAATAAATCAGTTCCACGATTAAAGTCTGTTTGATGGGGAGAAATGTATGCTTTGTATCTTTACACTGTACACTTCTGAATTTTTTCAAATACTTTTCACATCCAAATAGATCACATCCAGACTGGTCAATGTTGAATTTTATAATTGGAATAAGCCTCAGGACTAATACTTGTATTTCTGGCAAGAAAATCTGAAGTTTTATATATTTAAACTGTTATTTGCCAGATTTATTAAGTCCATTTTATCTAAATACAAAAGGATATCCTCATGTACAATGCCAAATCCAAAGTACTCTCAATATCTGTGGTGGCTGCTTAAAATGTGCTTGATTAAGGAGTGACATTATCCAAAAGGAAATGTGTTAAATATATTATTTACTGACTTATGTAACTGTGTACATTACCATTATAACTATTTTTTACCAGTCCTGGGCCTTGAACTCAGGGCCTGAGCACTGTCCTTGGGCTTTCTCAAGGCAAGAGCTCTACCACTTGAGCCACAGCACCACTTCCATTTTTTTTCTATGTATATGGTACCGAAGAATTGAACCTGGGTCTTTGTTCATGCTAGGCAAGCACTCCGCCACTAGACCAAACTTCCAGCCCCTATATCAATATTTTAATAAGCTTATTTCTCACTTCTGAATGTGTCACTAATGCTGTGCATGAACTTGTTACAACACAGTCTTTTCATTTCTTAGCACATCAAAGACATTAGGGAAATAAGAGAACTTAATAGCCTGACCCTGGTGTAGTTAGTTCTCAAATTGTGTACACAGATGCAAGAGCTTACATTCACTTCTGTTCAAGACACTGAACATTGGACAGGTTACCATCCACTTACTTTGCAATTCTTCAACCAAGCTTTTCATTCATGTATAGAATAACAGTAACATTGACCTTGACCTCCTTTTCATATCACACCTTTTAGAATATCCCATTGATGAAAAAGTTTACATCTTTCTGTTCTTCAGTACTGAGTTAAACTTCTTTCTGGTTTTACAATCATTTTAGTTAACAAAAAAAGTGTATGGTTTCCCTCATTTGTCATAATCAGTAGAAACCTTGGGCTCTCCTAGCAGAGATTTACAATAGAACAAAACCTAGATACATAAGGCCATATAGTATGACACTAAATGAAAGGACCTCCAGGATATAGAAACAAAAGCCATATAATGAGTGATTGTTGTCCTTAATGTACTATGTTATCTCTCATCTCTTTTGCTGTCCCTTTATTATCTGATATTGTTATAGTATTTCACCTTGTTATTTGATATATTGTATATATACTTATTTGAAATTGGATAGGGAAGGGGGGCAAACAAGATGAGGGGCAGGGGTGGGGGAGGGAAATGGGGACCAAGACATGAGAAAGGGTATCAATGTTCGTGAATAATGCACCTTCTGTCTGGTGAATATAATGTAACCCTTCTATTAATTACAATTAAAATAAAAAATATATGGAAAAAAATGTAGGGCCGGGAGTTTAGTCTAGTGGCAGAATGCTTGCAGAGCATGCACAAAATCCTGGGTTCAATTACTAGGTACCACATATATAGAAAAAGTTGGAAGTAGTTCTGTAGCTCAAGTGATAGAGCTCTAGCCATGAGAAAGCCAAGGAGAGTTATCAGGCCACGTTTAAGCCCCAGGACTGACAAAAAATGTGTAGTGCAATATTTGTTCTAGGGAACCATTGAATAATAATAATTTCAATGAAGTATTATTAACTATAAATATATATATATAAGTATAAATATAAAAACTATAAACTAACTTAAATTAGCTATAAATATTAATTATAAAAAGCATTCTAAGAAATAACAATCTATATTTCTAAATAAATAGCATGTTATAGATTGAGAATTTCTGGGAAGATCATGTCATCATCACAGGTAAACACCCTAGATGTCTGACCAATAAGAAATTTAGTGTCCCAGCATACACTTTACCCTGTGAGATCCACACCAATCAAACTTTAAACAAATAGAGACTCAATAATACACAAGAAATTACATCAAGGAAATGCTGAAGCAGAAAGCAACAAGACCGCCTTTGGACCCTGGCTGAGCAGCTGCAGCATTGGCCCTGTGCTGCGTAAGGCAGTGGAAGGAGATCCAGAAGGACACACCTGATTTATCACCAATCAAACAGCAGAACACTGTAATTCTGGAAAAATCACACAGCACCATGGGATCCATGGGAATGCAATGATCAGTGTGTTGACTGCTACTGAGAGCTGTTGACACCACCTCACATTGTGGAAGTGGAAAGATACATCTGAATCATGATACTAATAGGGGAAACAAACAAGGAGAGGAGTTGGAGAGTACCAAATGCAGAAACATAGACCCCTGACAAGGACTCTGCTGCCCAGCTCAACACTGGCTTGACAATCTCACAATTGAGCCCTACATCTCCACACAAAAATCCCTACAAGACCTAAACCTAGACAAGTAAATCTTGAGAAGTGGAAAGAATACCATTTGCCTAATCAACCAAAAACAAAACAAAACACAAGAAATGGCTAATTTCGAAGTTCACAGACTCCCCAAAACATAACAACAAAAGGGTCTTCAAATGGGCAGAACATATCACAGAAATACTAGAAATGTGAAAAATCCAAGATAAACAACAATGACAAAACAACCAGACAACAAAGCAGGAAAATCGAGACACAGCAGATATTTTACAAGGTACACGGAAAGCATTTCTGATCAATTTAATTAATAAAAATTTGAAATCTTAACCAAGTCAATTTGTGAGCATGATGAGACTAACCAAAGATTAATGGAAGAATTCATGGATACCACAAACAAAACCCTAAATGAACTCCAAAGGAGTCCAGTGAAAAAGCAGCCAACCAGTTAAAGGAGATTACAGAGAATACAAACAAAACTCAGTGATGTAAATAAGTCCTTAGGAATCCTGAAAGAAAACTATAAGAAAGAGGTAAAAGCCCTCAGAAATGACTAAACAGAAAAGACAGAATTAAGCAATAAAGTGGAAAGCCTGTGTGGCCGAGTAAATGATCCAGAACACAGAGACTCAGATCTGAAAGCAGATCAAATTGAATGATGGGATGTTATTATACAGAACACATCCTATAAACAAGAAATAAGCCTTCAGGAATTATAAGAATCAATCCAAAGGGCTAATTTAAGGGTAATATGTATCCAGGAAGGGGAAGGGGCGACAAGGGATAACCTATTTCACAGAATCCTAGCAGAAAACTTCCCAAATATTCTAAAAGAAAGGACTATTCCCATACAAGAGGTTTTTATAACACCGAAAATGCTGGATCAGAACAGAACATCCTATATTGTAATTCCTAAGGGATCAATAGAGATGAATAAAAGGACCCGAAAAGCTGTGAAGGAAAAGATTGATTACTCACAAAGTTAAACCAGTCTGAATAAGCCCATACTTTTCAGCTAAGGCCAGGAAAGCAAGAAAAGCCTGGCATTTTTTCCAAACCCTAAAATCAAACAGTTATCAGCCCAGAATACTGCATGAAGACAAATTTTCCTTCATAATTGAAAGACAAATTAAAGCATTCCATAATAAAGAAATATTGGAATAATTTTTATTCACAAATCCAGCACTCCAAAAATATTTAAGATATCCTTCGTACAAAAAAATTCACCAGATTATTATGTTGAATATGACATTGGCAGAGAAAATTCCCCTCACCAGAGAACCAGATAAACAGTAAGAATAGAGGACTCACAGCCCCAAAAGAAGGACATACCATGACAGGCATCACCAGACACCTCTCAGTTCAAACCCTTGATGTCAATAGATGAACTCTCCAATTAAAAGATGTAGACTAACTACATGGATCAAAGAACAAAATCCATCCATCTGTTGTCTACAAAAGACACATCTCACCAACAAAAGTAGACATATTCTCAAGGTAAAAGGGTGTAAAAGAATATTTCAAGCAAATAGACCCAATAAACATGCTGCAGAAGCAACACTAATATCAGATAAAATAGACTGCAAAATAAAATCAATAAAGAAAGACAAAGATGTCAGTACATACTAATAAAAGGAACTATATTACAGGAAGATATGACAATTCTAAATATGCAGCAAATGCCGGTGAACCCAGCTTCATCAAACACACAGTATTTGATATCAAGATAAACAGATCAGCGTGGGCTCCCGTGGCTCACACCTGTAATCCTAGCTACTCAGGAGGCTGAGATAATGAAGTTCATGGTTCAAAGCCAGCCCAGGCATTAAATTTCGTGATACTAAAGTTAGCCAAAAGAAAACCAGAAATGGCACGCTGGCTCATGGTAAAACTCTAGCTTTGAGCTGAGGAGCTCAGGGACAGTGTCCAGGCCCCAAGTCCAATCCCCAGGACTGATAAAAAACAATACCCGTAGGCTATGTGGGTGCGGTGGTTCACGTCTATAATCCTAACTACTCAGGAGGCTGAGATCTGAAGATCAAGGTTCAAAGCCAGGCCAGGCACAAAAGGACCTGGGGACTGACTCAAGGGAAGGCTGGTAGCCTTGAACTGAAGAGCTCAGTGACAATTCCCAGACCCTGGGTTAGGGTGGTAGCCTTGAGCTGAAGAGCCCAGAAACAGAGCCCAGGCAGAGTTCAAGCCCCATGACCCACAAAAAAATACACATAGATCAAAACACATTGGATGTTGGTGTCTTCAGCACATTCTCTATCACCTCTGTGTAGATCATCTACACAAAATCTCACCAACATAACCTCAGCCCTAAATAGCCACATGGATCAACTACATTTAACAGACATTTACAGACCATTTCACCCAAGAGCATCAGCAGCCCATGGCACATTTTACCAAATCGATCATATGTTAGATCACAAAGAAAACTTGTACAAATTTTTTAAAATTGAAATTATCCCCTGCATCTTATCAGACTGCAATAAAATTAGATCTCAACATCAAAAGCCATCACAGAAAAATCTGCAACTACTGGAGACTGAATAACATATCACTGAATGATCAATAGATCATTGAGGAGATTAGAAGTGAAATCCAAACGTTTACTAAATTTAATAAAAAATAAGCCCATAAAATATCAATTCCTCTGCAACACAACAAAGGCAGTACTCAGAGGAAATTTTATGGCTCTGAGTACTTCCCCATGAAATTAAAACAAATTCAAATGAACACTTTAATAATGCTCCTTAAGCTCCTGGAAAAGCGAGAACAAACCAAACCCCAAATAAATAGGCAGAAACAATAAGAATCAATCAAATGAAAAGCTGGTTATTTGGAAAATTTATAAGGTCCTTAGCAAACTTGACTATTAAAAGAAGACAACACACAACAATTTCAAGTTAATGGAACTATAGATGAAAATGGAAACATCACAACAGAAATATGCAAAATTCAGAATATTATTAGAGAATACTTTGCAAATCTTTATGCCAACAAGTTCGAGAATCTAGGAGAAATGGAAGCATTCTTAGACAGCATTAATCTCCCTCAACTGAATCACGAAGACTTAACTAAAATAAATCCATAACAAGTAATGTAATTGAACTGACAATAAAGAACCTCCCCTCCAAGAACGTCCCAGGAAAAATTTACAGTTGAATTCTATACTCTTCAAAGTCTTCAATGAAACGGTAAAGGAATGATCACTACCAAATTCATTGTATGAAGCCAGCATAACACTAATCCAAAAAACAGAGAAGTCATCAAAGAAAGGGAACTATACACCCATCTCTTTGATGAGCATGGATGCAAAACTTCTCAATAAAATTCTGGCTAACTGAATTCAACAACTAACCAAAAAAATTAAACTACTATGAATATACAAGGCTCATTCCATGGGTGTAAAGCTGGTTAAATATATGCAAGTCAATTAATTCAATACATCAATAAGAGAAAGGACAATAACCATGTTATTACCTCCATAGATGCAGAAAAATATCTGACAACTAACAAAAATAATCATACAAATATAATGAAATGGGATTCATCCCAGGGATGCAAAGCTGGCTCAATATACACAGGGCAATTAATGGAATTCAACACATCAACAGAAGCAAGTAGAACAACATGCTCATCTCAATAGATGCAGAAAAAGCATTTGAGAAGATTCAATGACCCTTCATGATAAAAAGCTTGTGGATGATTGGGTAAATGCCAAGTACGCAATCATCCAGAAACAAGGACATACTAAATCCACTAGCACAACAATGTTCATTGCAGCACTATTTACCACAGCAAAGATATGGAACCAACCTAGATGTCCCTCAGTTGATGAGTGGGTCAACAAGTTGTGGTATTTGTACACAATGGAATTCCATGCTGCTGTCAGAAAGAACGACATCGACCCATTTGTTAGGAAATGGAAAGACTTAGAAAAAATCATATTAAGTGAAGTAAGCCAGACTCAAAGGAACTTAGGCTCAATGGTTTCCCTCATTTGTCATAATCAGTAGAAACCTTGGGCTCTCCTAGCAGAGATTTGCAATAGAGCAAAACCTTGATACATAAGGCCATATAGTATGACGCTAAATGAAAGGACCTCTAGGATATAGAAACAAAAGCCATATAATGAATGATTGTTGTCCTTAATATACTATGTTATCTCTCATCTCTTTTGCTGTCCCTTGGTTAACTCATAATGTTACAGTATATCACTTTGTTACCTGATATATCGGATATATTTGTATTTGGTTATTTGAAATTGGATAGGGAAGGGGGGAAAACAAGATGAGGGGTGGGGGGGAGGGAAATGGGGACAAAGACATGTGAAATGGTATCAATGTATGTGAATTAATGCACCTTCTATTTGGTGAATATAATGAAACCCTTCTATTAATTACAATAAAAATATATGAAAAAAGCTCATGGAATATTCTTCAATATAATAAAAGCTATACATGACAATCCTGTAGCCAGCATTATTTTTTTTATGGTTCAGGCATTTTTTTATTGTTGGGATAATGTATAGAGAAATTGTAGTTACATTCGTCAGGTAGTAGGTGCATTACTTCTCACACATTGATAACCCTTCTCATGTTTTTGTTCCCATTTCCCTCACCCATCCCCTCCCATTCATCTTGCTTCCCCCCTTTCCTTTTCTATTTCAAATACGCATATAGACAATATACCAGGTAACAAAGTCAGATATAGTAATATGAGATTAACCATAAGGGTAAAAAAAGAGAAGAGAAATAACATAGTACATTAAGAAGAACAATCACGCAAGATGAAGCTCTTGTTTCCACATCCTGGAGATCCTTTCATTTAGACTCATCCTATATGACCTTATGTACCTAGGTTTTGAGCTACTGTAATCCTCTGCTAGGAGGTTCCTAGATGTGTACTAATTATTACTCATAAATGAGGGAAGCCATTGAGCCTATGTTCCTTTGGGTCTGGCTTACTTCAGTTAAGTACCATATCTTCTTGATCCAATCATCTACTGAAGGGCATCTGGGTTGATTCCATATCTTTGCTATGGTAAATAGTGCTGCAATGAACATCATTGTGCTAGTGGCTTTTGTATGTCCTTTTTTCTGAATGATTGGGTAAATGCCAAGTAGTGAACTGCTGGCTTGTAGAAGAGCTCTAGTCTTTGAGGAATCACCATACTGCTTTCCATAATGGTTGAATGAATTTACACTCCTACCGACAGTTTAGTAACGATCCCTCCTTAGCCACAATTATTCCTAAGTTAAAACCATTTCCTTTAAAATCAGGAATGAGAAAAGGATACCTACTCTCTCCACTCTTCTTCAACATAGTGCTGAAATTCCTAACCAGAAAGCAAGGAAAAAGGAACACATAAAAGGAAAACAAATAGGGAAATATGTGAAGCTATCTCTGTTTGCAAACAGCATAATCCTATACTTAAAGAACCCTATAGATTCCTCAAGATAATTGAGTTGACTGAAAACTTTGGCAAAGTATTGGGTTACAAAATCAACCCACAAAAATGAGTACCCTTCATGTATGTCAAGAATGAGAAGAATGAGGATGACATCTGGAGAGTAACTCTAATGATAGTCTTAAAAAATAAAATACTTAACAATTAACTAAAGTTGTAAAGGACCTCCAATGCGAAAACCTCAAAACTCGAAAAAAATTTGAAGCAGACCTAAGGAAATGCAAAGTATACCGTGCTCATGGTAAGTTAGAATTAACATAGAAAAAATAGTGATTCTGCCAGCACAATACGAAAATTCACTGCAATGCCCATCAAAATCCCAACTTTTTTCAAACAGAGAAATTAAAAATTTCATATGGAATAAAATGTACAGAATAGCAAAAACAATAGCAGAAAGAGCAGCCCTGGAACAATGATATCTAATTTCAAGGTTTATTACAAAGCCATAGTAATAAAAACTACTTGGTACTGGCATAAGAATAGGACTGAGGACCAATGGAACAGAATATAAGACCCAGAAATAAGCTCACAAACATAGCCACCTAATATTGGATAAGGAAGTCAAAAAAACTGGAAGAAAGCCAGCCTCTTCAACAAATGGTGCTGGAAAAATTGGCTATCTACATGCAGAAAACTGAACCTAGATGCTCATATATCATCTTGTACCAGAATCAAGTCTACATGGATCAAAGACCTCAAAATCTTCACAGACTATCCATCAGACAAGGGCCCCAAGTCCAAAATATACTTAGAGCTCAAAAAATTAACCCCCCCCCAAAATCCTCAAAACACAAAAACCTAGTCAATAAATGGGATAAAGAACCTAAAGAGAGACTTCTCAGTGGGATAAAATCATGACAAATATACCCCTCAGAACTGTTCAACATCTCTGGCCATAAAAGAAATGCAAATCAAAACAGCATTCACTTCATTAGAATGGCCATTACCAAGATATACTAACAGTAACAAATGCTGTCAAGGATGTGGCCAAAAGGGAAACCATATTACACTGATGGCGGGGGGGGGGGGGGGAGAGTAAACGTTTTCAGCCACTCCAGAAAGCAGCATATAAAGGTTCCTTAAAAGACAAAACATAGGGCTGGAATCATAGTCTAGTGCTCACCTCGCCTGTACAACGCCCTGGGTTCAACTCATCAGTACCACACACAGGAAAAGCTGGAAGTGGTACTATGCATCAAGTGGCAGAGCACAAGCCTTGAGCAAAAAGTGTCCAAGGACAGTGGCCAGGTCCTGAGTTCAATCTCCACAACTGGGAAAACAAAACAAAACAAAACATAGAGCTAACCTATGACCAGCAATTCCACTCCTGGGCATTTATCCAATGGACTACAAACAAGGCCATACTAAAGCAATCAGCACAACCAATTTTATTGCAGCATTATTTCCAATAGTGAAGATGTGAGATCAACCTAGATGTCCTTCAGTGGATGAATGGATTAAGAATGAATATATATATAATATATATGTATATTCCACCATACATATACATAGTGGAATTATACTTAATGATCAGAAAGAACAATACTGCACCCTTGGTAAGGAAATGCAAAGACTTGGAAAATATTAGAATAAGTGAAGTAAGTCATAAAGAAACATAGGCTGCGGGTTTCTCTCACTGATGATAACTAGAATATGCCTATAAACCTACAAGTAAACACTCTGAATAACTCAAACAAATTAATAAAATGGGAACAAGATAAATTATAAATTATATACAACCCTAGTCATTAACATACAGAGGCCAAAGGAGGCTAAGTATATGTAGTGTAGTGGGCAAAGGCTCAATAGCTATGGACAGATTATCATATAAAATAATATTCTAGGAAATAAACTCCGAAAAGGAAATGAGAGATATTTTTAAGTTGCCATTGCTGCTCTTTTTGTTTTCTTTTCCCTTTGACTTAAGATACAGAATTAATTGATGTTAAGAAGGCAGTTCCCACTATCAGGGAGATTACTCTTTACCCAAGGCATTGCTAGGTGTGTTATTGATATGAAAATTCATATATAAGTACTTGACATTCTTGTTCTTTGAATTTCTCTAGCTCTTCTCTCAGAAAAAAAAAATTCTTTTTTTTTCTGATCAAGCTGCGAATTTTATTTTTCACACAGGGGCTTATATGCCTCTTCAGGAGAGGCAAGAGGGGGTTGGGGTACTGCTCAGGGTAGGAGGTCAGGTGGTAGGATGTTTACATATCAATACAAGCAGGCAAGGGTTGCTTAGTGACCTTAGGGCAAGGAACTATGCAGGCACATTGTTATGCTAAGAATTCAGGGAAGGGGAGAATGTCCCCGACATATCCTCCCTAAACCTTAAAATAAGTGAGGGGCGAGGATTTAGGCAATATCATGGTAGGCATTAATCTGAGAGGGGAGACAGAGGCCCTGATCCCTAGAAAGGAGGCCATGTTGAGCAAGAAGCAAGACACACTAGCTGATGTGTCTGTCTTTTTGCTGAGGATGCCAACTTATGGGGCGCGTCCCGCCCCACAGGAGCTCAGGAAACAGCTGTGCGGTGGTGGTGGAATCAGGCAGGGCAGAATATGTGGCAGCAGCTTCATCTCTCAGGAACTCTAATGGAATGTCACACCTCCTGCTGGATTGCTTGCAAATTTCTGCGCAAACTGGTTAAAGCAGTTTAACCTAAGGCCTGACTTCAGTGAATTCTCCCAATGATTCCCTGGTCCCTTTATCTAAAGGGGATTGATGGGCGAAGATTCATCTTCTATAACTTCTTCAAGCTGACTCAGGGGCGTTGTCTCTATACTTGACCAGGAACCTTAAAAAGCTTAGCCTATTTTACCAAGGGGTTGCCAGGATTAGCTATCAGGAACAATGATTTGCTCCAAACTAGAGATCATATTCAACATTTAGCTTACTTAGCACCCATTTGCAAAGGCATTTTCCTGATTGTCTGGGGAACTAAATCTCTGCAACCTTAAACAATGCTTTAGTTGTCAGAACTAAACAGATTAATAGAGACACAAGCCTCAGATCCACAAACTTTCCTGAATTTGTGGCTGGACTCAAATCAAACTTTACTCAGTTAGGACTTTAAACTACCCACTATCACAGATGATTGACAAGTTCCTGCCCAGTTATGGAAGGCACGGGCATGAGTAAGGCATGCTTACAAACTATTCTATGACCTCCCGTCTCTGATTAATATTGAATGGCCAAGCACGAGTGACTCTAGGATCTGACACCATCTCCGCCATCCACGCAGAGGCTTTCTGCATCTGGATGCTTCGTTGTCTCAGTAGTGTCTCTCCACACAGGGATAAACATCCCACTGGCATTTCACTTGCTTGGTTGCTGGACTTGAACTCAGGGCCTGGGCACTGTCCCTCAGCTCTCCAGCTCAAGGCTAGCACTCTGCCACTTTGAGCTCCAAAGCAACTCTGCCTCAATTAGCACACTGCTGCCAGATTAGACACCACAGTCTCACAGGGACTTCGCTTTGCTCGGGGTTGGCTCAAAACTGCAGTTTTCAGATCAGTGAGTCCTACAAAAGGCCACATTACTCCAATTAAAGCAACAAGGTGGTCAACACAGAAATAGTCTCTAAGCATGAGCTTACCTAGAACCTGGTAAAAGCCAAAGTTACATCTGAATAAGGATTGCTGTTCTTCTCCATGGGCTAGCTGGAAGTTACAAGAGCAAGCTGAAATAGCAATTACTTTGGTAGTCCTGATTTTCCTTTTTTCTCTTTCTTTAAACATTTAAGACAACTTCACTTTCAAATATTGTTCAGAAACCCATTTCTAATGTTCTTTAAAACGTTTACACTTTTTAACTTAAACACTTAACATTTTAGTCTTCATTTGCATTTGGAAAACCTTTAAGGGCTCAAGGCACTCCCTTTTCTCCAGGTCTCCTTGGGCTCAAGGAACGCCCTTTGCCTTCAGGCCTCCTTTTAGAAGAGGCATTTTTTTTTCTTTCTTTCCTTCAGTTAAGATTGCTGCCTAGAACTCCCACAGTTTAAACCCAAATATGTTTTTCCTTAATGCAAGAACTACAAACATCATCAGTGCACCAAAAATCTAAGTCTGAACTTAGTTTCCTCCTTTTTCTAAAATACATCCAATTGCAATCCAGTAACATGAAACCAAATCATACAGAGATAAACCTTTAAACATTCCTTTAAAATACTAATCACAGTATCCACATTTTACCATTAGATTTCCAGTGTCAGTTTGCAAGAAAAGACAGACAGACAAAGTTTCTGACGTTAATGAACAATTTTACATTTAAATCTCTAATACATGTCTCCAAACTTTAACTTAAGGTAATAAATCCCAAATTCCCTAATACCTCTGTGCTAAACAGGATACAATATTTGCAATGTAAACAGCTGTATGTATTGCAATACCAGATTTTTAAAATGCAGATTTCAGGATCTTTAGAAAAATACTTTGGAAGAATAAATTTCAGCTAAGTTGCCTTGTTAGAAAGCTTTGTTTAAAAACACAAACAACAAGAACAACAACAACAAAAAACCTGGTTGTCACCTCCAAGAATAAGTTTTGCAAAAACAACAACAACAACAAAAACAACAAAAAACAACAACAACAAAAAACACCTCGATACTAAAATTTCCGGAAAATGAACGGCCGATATTAATTTTGCGCGCTTCAAGATCTTTGAGTATGAATGTGTGTACGAATGGGTGTGAGTGAGTGAACATGTTCAAGGTTAAAGTGTCAGCATGCTGTATAAAACAATGGTTGAGCTCATATTTGAAACACAAAGGCAATTGGGTAAATCTAAGTCTAAACTTCAAGAAAATTATTAGGTTTGAATGTTTCCTATGTCTTAAAAGTATTATTGCATTGTTTTAAAGAAAAAATTCTTTAAGACACTTTTTCTCAATGTTGTCAGTAGCTACTTTCTCTCTCTCCTCTTTTCTCTTTCCTTCCTTCCTTCCTTTCTTCCTTCCCTTCCTCTCTCTCTCTCTCTCTCTCTCTCTCTCTCTCTCTCTCTCTCTCTCTCTCTCTCTTTCTTTCTTTCTTTCTTCTTTTTTGCCAATCCTGGGGCTTGAAATCAGATCCTGGACACTGTCCTTCGACGCTTTGTGCTCAAGGCTAGGACTGTGTACCTTGAGCCACAGTGCCACTTCCAGTTTTTTTGTGTACGTGGTACTGAAAAATCTAACCCAGGGCATCATTATGCTGGGCTAACACTCTACCATTAGGGCACACTCACAGCCTAATTGTCACCTTTTTACCTACCCCATTAATTCCCTTTCGTCTTTCTCCTCCCTGAACATTTTGATATTTTGTATCCTTCTTCTAATAATAAAAAGGAGACCTCATCATTCACATCCCCATGTGTTTCCAAGGCACTTCCCTAATCCAATATAGTCTGTTAGCTGGAAGTTTTTCTAATATAGGTTATTGCTATAATTATCTTTACTAATTCATCTCATGTATTTGTACATATGCAAAGATACATAGATGAACACACGAAAGCACAGTATTCTCTCGGGGATTTGAGATTAGAGATAGTTCTACTTCTTATTTTCGTTCTGGTATTAGATATTTAACAATAAATATAAAGTGTTTAATATGTAATGTTTTTTAGAGGTAAAGAAAAAGTATTTACTAAGATCCTCAACCCACTGAGTTTATTTACTGACAAAAAGAAAATAATTTGAACTTTTCAGGTTTAATTTTTTTGGTTTGCATCTTATTTTTAAATGCCAGAAGCCTTTGAAAAGGAAACTGCAATATATTTTAAATCTGTTTTTAAACATGTCACTGACTGGTCACAATTATACACTAGGTACCCAGGAAGCTAATATGTGAGACTCCTGGTTTGAAGCTAGCCTGGTCAGGAAAGTCTGGGAAACTAGTATCTACACATAACCATACACAAATTAGAAATAAAGTTACATTTTTAAACTAATTTGTTTAAATGCCATTTAAAATATATAATTTGAGTACATATGTATTATCTTATAGAAAAAGATATATTAAGTCACTTAGGTTGTCTAGCTTTAGAAGAGAAAATCAATTTTATATGCTTGTAAATTTTGGGTCAAGTTTATTTACTATTACGTTTTTAAATGAAAAGAAAAACATGCAACGCACTACCTATATCTGTGCAGATTTCTGTTTCATTAGGAATACTTTTCATGAACGTTTTTGAGAAAAATCAAGATTGATATAATGTACATTGGTCCCTTAGTATAATTTGTTTATGATGTACATAAGAGAGATTCTGTTACTAACTAGCAACATTTTCTCAGGAAAATAATTCTATCTAATATATTTTGTAATCAGATAAAGAAAGACTTTTACTATATGGTGTTCAATATACTTGTGACTCAATTAAGTATTTATTAAAGCCACTAAGATGGAAAATGGAGAAAAGTATGTACTAGTAGCTGGTCAGGCAAAGATCTAGTATTGTGAATAGGAAGTAAAGGTTTATTTTACTGAGGAGAATCAATGGAAATGTCTCATAGAGTGCAGACCTGACAGTATTCTAATTATCCTATGCCAAATATTGTCTATAAAGGTTTCCACTGTATGCTGAAAAGCTATGAGATTCTGTACAATGCATGACAGTCGATTTCTGACCAGCTAAGAAGAAATTCAACTACTTGGCAAAGAGGAGAATGTCATTAGTTAGAGCTGTTGATCTGGGTTGTCTTTTTCTTTTTCTTTTTGAATTTTACAGGGGATGTACAGACGGGTTACAGTTACATAAAGTCAGGCAATAAAGAGATTTCTCTTTTTTTGTCATAGGGCTTGAACTCTGGCCTAGGCGCTGTCCTTGAGTTCTTCAGCTCAAGGCTGTACCCTTGAGCCACAGCCCCACTTCCCTTTTTCTAAAGGTTTATTGGAGATAGGAGTCTCACAGTCATTCTTTAGTTCCCAAAATGGCTTTGAACCTTGATTCTCAGATCTCAGCCTCATGAGTAGCTAGGATTACAGGCGTGAGCCACTGCGGCTGACAACTCTTTTTTTTTCCTCTCATAATATTTTTGTTTTAGCACCAGAACTCTGGGCTTGGGCACTGTCCTGAGCTCTTCAGCTCAAGGCTAGTGCTCTACCACTTGAGCTACAGCGCCACTTCTGTTTTCTTGTGATTCATTTGAGATAAGAA
This sequence comes from Megascapheus bottae, assembly GCF_031878675.1. NCBI lineage: Eukaryota > Metazoa > Chordata > Mammalia > Rodentia > Geomyidae > Megascapheus > Megascapheus bottae. The sequence goes on along the minus strand of NC_143547.1, from coordinate 99,762,071 downwards.
TCTCACAGTCTTTCTAACCCTTTTATTGATTACAATTGTTAAAAAAAAAAGAATCTCACGGGCTTTTGTGCCTGGGCTGACTTTGAACTGTAATCTTCAGATCTCAGCCTCCTGGGTAGGAAGGATTTACAGGCATGAGCCACCAGTACCTGGCTACATTTCTTTTTAAATGTGTCATCCCTTCCCCCTTTTTCTCCCAGTTTTCCCTCCTAATCCCCCTTCCCAACAAGTTCTGTAGTTCATTTTCAATATAGTGTCTAATGATTCCTGGCTAGTAACTAAACAGAAACCTAAACCTTCCTTGAGGAGATGGAAGGGACTTTGATGAGTTACTGTTTATCATTCCAACAGTTTAAAGGTTTAAGAGCAGGGTCTTGATTCTCTAGCAATTTGGATGCAACCCTACGATACCTTCCCTTCTTGTGCTCAAATTGAAACAACTGTTTATTGCACAGGGTTGTCATTTTCATGAACACAGCACTGAATATCTTTGTCAGCTTCACCACAAACATATAGAACTCCAATCTGTTATGAAAAAGGGCCACAGGAAACTACTCTTAGTAAACTTCAATTATCTTTATTTTAAACTGCATAGTACATAAAAATCAGTGAAGATAGCAGTTTTTCCACCTGTGGTTTATGTCTGTAATCTTAGCTACTCAAGAGGCTACACAATCTGAGGATTACAGGTCAAATGAGTCCATGCAAGGAAACCTATAAGACTCATCTTCAATTAACCACCAAAAGAGCTGGAAGTGAAGGTATTCCTCAAGTGGTAGAACTCTATCTAGCCTTGAGCAAAAAAGTTCAGGGACCTGGCTTAGGCCCTGAGTTCAAGCTCCAGGACCTGCACACAATAAATAGTTACTTACCATTCTGGTCAACTGATATTCAAAAGAATTTTCCTTAAGTAGGGAAGAGGAGAAAACTCTTAAAGGAGAAAGGCATAAATCTCTGAGTCCAGTTGTCTTGCTGTCATTTTACTCTCAGCTCTCTAAGCCAGATGCCCCTTATTGCCTCTTCCATATGACATTCACTGAGAGATCTTCAGGTCATATCATTAAGTCTACTAAATTTATTGTTCTGAGTATGTTCAAAGTATCTAAATCACAATGCCCTCATTCTGTCATGTTTGTTTAAAATGTAGGCTTATTTTATTATTAAAAGCACCTAACTCTTTCCTTTTTGCTGTGCGTAATCTTAACAATCCCTATCTATGCCAAGAGAGGAATTAATTAGTTTTATATGTCTTATGTTAATTTCTCTAGCCTTCCTAGTTACTTTCACTGGAGATCTGTTTTATTAGCTTAATAACGCTTCTATCCTTCTGTGCTAATGGGATTTTTCATAAAAAATTCAAAGATTTCATACAAGGATGAATAAATAGGAAATAATTGGATGACAAACTGATAAACGGGACTTATGCACGTAACAGCTGTTGTTACTCTATCAAGTCTAAGAGTCGTCCTGGCTCTGGCCCATGTGCCATGGAAGCTCTGCTACGGACAAATCCAATATCAAAACAGTCAAACGTATATAATCTGAGATTGGGACAGAAGACAGACAAACTGACTAGTTGTCTAAAGGCATAATTTCAAGGGGATGACCTACCAAATCAGGAAAAATGACTAATGTGTTCCACAGTAAGAAACAAAGCAGATGAACAACCAGTCCTAAAGGTTAGGTGCCATCCATCGAACTTCATTAAGCAATCAAATACCAGATGACTCAGAGTCATGCTATTCTTACTGGAAAATTATTTTTCCACTCCACCCACCTCATCCATTAATGCCTCGTGGAAGGTCTCTAACCTGAGAGAATATGTAATTATAAAAAGGATGCTAATTGAGAGAGGTCTAACTTGAGGAGGATTCTAATAGGTTTAATTTCAATGATTATTCTGCAGGGAAGAACACATTATACAAGTACTGCTCTGTAAGTGTCAGAAAAGATATACTCGTGACTGCACAGTTTAGAAGACATTCCTTAATGTTCACAATATCCTAAAAGTATCAAAAAATGGACTTAAGAAAACAGATTTAAAGCCATGAATCATGACTACTATAGCAAATCTTGCATTTATTATGGTGTTGTATATAAACAAAATATATTACCTTAACCCTATTTTAGCCCACAGTTCAATGGTATTTAAAGACATTCACAATGTTGTGCTGTAAACCATCATCAAATTTCAGAACTCTTTTAACTGAAAGCCTTTCTTTGAAACTTTGTATCCATTAAACAAAAATTCCCCATTTACCATCTTCTAGTATTCCTGGAAACCGTCTTTCTCATTTCTACCCCAATGAATTTGAGCTCATATAAGGGGAAATTTGTTTTTGCCTCTGTCATTGGCTTAATTCAGTTAGCAAAACACTGTCAGGGTTCATTCCTGTTATAGGATGTATCAAATTTTCTGTTCTTTTTGTAAAACTGAAAAATATTTCAATTCATGTGTATGCTTCATTTTGTTTTTCTTCATCAATCCATGGGTACTTATGATTCAATGGCCTATTTCTGAATTAGAACCACATGATTCTTGGACACTGTCCAGAGTTAGGTTATTACAACTATTTATTATGGAGAAGTTCATAGGACACTACAAAGATCCTGTTCATAATAGTTCAGACTTCTGAGAACATGACAGAAGTGACAAAAATCCATGTCATGACTTCTATATGTGTGGAAGCAAGGACTCAGGACATATTCAAGGCATTTGTTGTAGATCCTGTCCTCATATATGTTCGCAACACTGGGGATCAATTCAAGGACATTGAACATGCTAGGCATATGTGCTACCACTAAGATATACCTGGGCCTAATAATGCATTTTTATTAGAATAGTCATTTGGTTTAAATTTAATAAAGTTCTACTGCCCTGATTTTCTCATAAATCACCTGGTAGAGTCAAACAAAGTGGTGTGTACCTGTAGTCACAGCAAAAGAGTATTATACAAGGAGTCAAGTTCTGGCCCAATGGCAGCCATCCCAAGGCACAGACATACCCACGAGTGATAGGCAAGCAACTTTGAGAGTCTTTTGACTCTCATCTTAACACATATAATTCATTTTGTTAAGCTATCATTTAAGTGAATCCCACGTACTACCAATTCTTTGTACATTGATTCAGAAAATCAGACATCTATATAAAGGTTAGCTAGAAACTGCATTAACATGTAATTAAATCTATGATTTTACATATGCTGGCTAGGCCATCTTAGTTCCGATTGAACCTTCTAATCTCCCTTGCCAATGCCATTTGCCAGAGAAAGTTTTATTAAGAAATAAAACTGCCAAAATTCCATGATCTTGCAATCTTGTTTATCCTGTTATCATTTATCGCTAAGCAGTTATCACAAACACTGTTCACCTTTAATAACCTCTACGGGTGTACTTTCCTCCCCTTAAGCCTGGTTTAATCAAATTTTGTATAAAATTCTTCTGTGTCTGTATAACTAACTTCTTTTTCCAGTAAAACCAAGAATCCAGTGTGTCTCCGTGTTCTGATGACACACTAGCAACACAACTACTTGAGAGCCTGGGGAAAGAGGATGCCTCTCGTGCAGAAGTTTGAGATTAGCCTAAGCAATGTAATGAGAGTTCATCTTTAAAAAAAAGTCCTGTATATTTCTTCTATGTTGTGGTTGGTATGAGTTTTGGATTCACTGCCTTAGTTTTATTAGGCTGGCACTTTATCTTTTGAGACCAGTCTCTAGACTGCTTTATTTGGGGGCATGACCGCTAGAGAACTGTTTTCTGCTTGGGCTGGCTTTGAATTATAAGCCCCCAGATCTCAGTCTCCTGAGATGTCAGCATCTAATAAATAACTGGTATTATTTCATTCTTCTTCTGATGCTTTCATAGCATGAAAATTACTTTTATATACTTTCAGGAAAAAAAATTGTGGGTCATGGGGCTTAAACTCTGGGCTTAGGAGCTGTCCCTGAGCTCTTCAGCTCAAGGCTAGTGCTCTACCCCTTGAGGCCACAGTGCCACTTCCAATTTTCTGGTGATTAATTGGACACAAAAGTGCTGGCTTTGAACTGTGATCCTCAGATCTCAGCCTCCTGAATAGCTAGGATTAGCTAGCTATTCAACTGTGAGCCACCAGTGCCTGGCATTCAAAATTATTTTGAAGAATTTTTAAAAGCTTAAAGAATGCCAAAGAAAGAAAGAAAGAAAGAAAGAAAGAAAGAAAGAAAGAAAGAAAGAAAGAAAGAAAGAAGGAAGGAAAGAAAGAAAGAAAGAAAGAAAGAAAGAAAGAAAGAAAGAAAGAGAAAGAAAAAAGAGTAGTGCAAGTGTTTTCAGCTTGCTGTAATACCATGACATTTCTAACTCTCATTTCAGGGTGAATTTTACCCTTTTTCCTTCTATGTTATTCCTCCTTCTTTACCCTTGGCCATATTACAGCATGGACTAGACCACCAGGTATCTTCATAAGCAGTGTTCATTACTGCTGAATCACAGAGCAAAGGTGACACGTAAAAGATCCTTTGTCTCTCATCTTATGCAAAAAAGTATGTCAAAATTGCTTGAAAACAATGATAAAGGGTTAGAGAGAAACAACATACAGATGGAGTGTTCTTGATAATAAACACAAATTAAAATAGCTATTTTGTTCTTAAGTAGGTTAATTGCTAGTTTGGATCTTTAAGCCATTTACCATACTAAGTAATGCAAACAGCTTGTGGTGATCTAAATTCCATTCGTTTATAGATAAAGGTTTGAAAATGTACAGTTTTCACTGAAAATTTTCTTAGTGAATTTTTTTTTGTTGTTGTTTGTTTGGTCACTCGTGGGGCTTGAACTCTGGGCTTGGGCACTGTCCCTGAGCTCTTGAGTTCAACGGTAATGCTCTATTGCTTTGAGCCACAGGGCCACTTGCAATTTTCTGGTGGTTAACTGGAAATAGGACTTTCACGTCTGGGCTTTCTTTGAACTGTGATCCTCAGCTTTCAGCCTTCTAAGTAGCTAGGATTACAGACATGAGACACTAGCACCCACTCTTTGTGTTCTTTCACCATGAACCCTCATAGTTCTTTGTATTTCTCCATGATCTTAATTGCAATCTATACTTAAATTTCTGCCTTTCTGAATTTAGACTTCATACTGACATGAAAATGAACATATGCTATACCTTGAATACATCTACATGTACTTACTACAGCTGTTGATTTTGGAGAGAGCTGAATAGATATACTTACATTCATTGGTATAGTAACACTCATTCACTGATAGAGTTACAGTCATTTTAGGTTACCAAAACACTAACTGTTCAGATAAACAAAACCAAACAAGGTCTATCAGGGTGCTTATCTGTCTCACTTTTTCTCTTCTCTCTCCCTATCTCTCTATCTTTACCTGCCTATGACCATAGACTGCCTTCACCAACTCAAGCTGGACACTTAAGTTGGAAAATTATTGGAAAATATTCTCCTCTCCTTCCCTCACTCTCCTTCTGCATATAAAGAAATTGTACTAAGTGGTCTTCAATACGATTCCTGGCTTTAACATTCTTCACTTTGGAGACAATGAATAACCACGACACTAATATCTGCATTGCTCTTCCCTTTTAAAATGGCCTGTACTCCGGGAAAGAGAGTCAGATGAATATAAAAATTACTTCCTGGAAATGAGATAAGCTATTTTCATAATGAATATTATTTCATGTACATAGCTTTTAAAGAAGCAATTTACTTGCCTAGTTGCTAAATTAAAGATTATCCTGGTGATAAGAAAATTAATAGTTAACATTTATGGTCATTTACAAAATCCACTTCACATTGATAAGTTCTGAAGCACAGCCTAGAAAATTCCATTGAAGGGTTAGATTTCTGTTGTACACATAAAAATCTTAAAGGCAAATTACAAGTGGCTTGAGATATAGGGCTTTCGTCAGTGTATTTAAATTTAAATCTGTCATGTCAGTATGTACTAAACACAGTATAAAAGCTAGCTTCAAAGTGCTTCATTTACTTTTAAATGTTCACATAGAAATTATATTTTAGAGAAAAGGTTTATTTAGATGATTTATGGTGATACCTTTATAAAATAAAGCACATCTGAAAATATGTTCACCTTTTTGAGATTAACCAATGAAAAAGCATATTTACTTACTTGCTACATCAAGTATGAACCATAGCTTTATAACTAGCCTGAGATTGATGGTGGGAGTATCTGTTACCAAGATATTAAATTATTGATTTGGGAAGACATGTCATGCTTCTGATTTGATCTCCAAAGAATCTCTAAGAACAAGCCACAGTAAACAAATAAAATGCAATGAAGTGGAATCTGTGTTACGTTATTGCCCCCTCAAACCTCCATTCATCATAGAAACTGGAAATTGTGGACAGCTTCACACACTGAAAGAATCACTGTAATTGTAGACCATCTCACTTTATTGCCTTTAAAGCTCATAACTATCAAGGTATGAAAACACAGTGGGAATTGAGTTGCTCCCATGAGTCTGAAGTAACAATATATGCCTCACTGGCTTCCCTGATAGACCATAATACTGTTCTTGACTTTTAAAACAGAAAGCCTACATGAGTATTTTCAAAATATGTCTTTATGTATTGGGATATGGATTGGTAGACAAATCTAGATGTGTATAGCTTCATGGGAATTCATTCGCAAGGACTGATAAAACATTTTATCTTCTTTCTTTTCCTTTATCCCTTATAAACATATTAAATACTTAAAGAGTCAATAATACTATGACATATTATTTAGTAGCTAAATTCAGAAGAAGTGACCAAGGAGAAAAGTATGGTGACAATATGATCTGTGTCTTAACTAACACTATACACCCTCACTTTTCTAGACACATCTACTAAGGTTCAAGGCACCAAATTGTCTCTCTGAAGCCTAAAAGCCACTAGGAAAAGAGAAGATTTGTGTGCTATGGAGAGCACATATATCAATTACACAATGAATGTGTAATTATTCTTGGCAGAAAGATAGACAAGGATGTTTTCCCAGACACCCATGTAAATTATACTATTGTTAGTCTAATGACTAAAATCTCTAGCACTAGCTCTATATGTAACAATGAATTTCATTGTACCATTGCTTAACATGACCCTTAATAGAGGTTAATGATGCAGTACCACACCAAAGCATAATTTGGATAGAGTCATTCTTCTGGAGGGCCTGTATAATTTATGTGTCTAGCCATCTGCTGAAATGCCTGAATTGTGAGATGCATTGGTGGAGTATAATGGGCCATATTTACTCCTAAAAATTCTCCCATTTAAGGAGCTGTTCTTTTCAACTTAGCTCTTGACTGAAATTGAGTGGCAGTTTGTAATCAATCTTTCTAGTAAATAGACCTCTGGTGATTTGTGTTGCAGTTGAATTTATGTACAATCAAATCCACACTTTTTAATCCACAATTGAGTTGAAAAATGGTAAACAAAATTTTCTTATAAATTGAGGAATGATAAGTTAAAGTCTCTGTTTGAAGAACCTTATAAAAAGAAGCATAGGTATAAGAGTAAAGGTTAATTGGTTACTTTTTTTAAGACCCAGCTTATAGTACTTTATATACAAAATAGTATTTAAGGCCGGGAGTTTGGCCTAGTGGTAGAGTGCTTGCCTAGCATGCACGAAGACCTGGGTTCGATTCCTCAGTGCCACATATACATAGAAAAAGCCAGAAATGGTGCTGTGGTTCAAGTGGTAGAGCTCTAGCTTTGAGAAAGCCCAAGGACAGTACTCAGGCCCTAGGTTCAAGGCCCAGAACTGGCAAAAGAATCCACAAAATCATACTTAAACATTATATTAGTCATTATTACATTTATTTTCTTCTTTGGAAGATTAGAGATAAAAGAAGTTAGAAAACTTGCCCAATATTTCAAAATTTGGAAGTAATATGGCCCATATTTAAAACCAACTGGTATGGTTTCATATTCCACATTATTTCATAGATCACCTCTTTGCAATGATGTGTTTATCTTTATCCTAAAATCAATCCTCTAAAAGGAGTAGAGAGACAAGACACAGCAGAAAATTTCATGAAGACAAGTCAGCTATGATAATGACCTTGAGTTACCTATATAAAACCATGTGAGTATTGAATCACCTTTGGACTGACAGGCAAGGGAAAGCAATTTGCAGTTTGTATCAGGCAGGTGATATCTGATGTAACTTTGAATATATTTTTACTCTTCATTTGTATTAGTTTTCCAAACTGTAAAACAAGAGTTCTATCCTATGATCTGGGTGTGTTAACAAGGGCAACTTGGGTAATATTCTAAGCGGTAGGATCAAGTCATCTCTTGGACTTGCTAAATTCCCACTGTGAACTATGTACTGTGTAGAGTATAGACTTAAGTTGTCTAAGGTAAGCTGCTTCTTTGCAAAGGCTTTTATGGTCTTATGCAGAACAAAACAATCCTGGCTATGGAGATGGGTTTTCCCTAAGCTAAAAGTACAAAGCTATGTTTGTATGAATTCAGTTGATATTATAAACACAACAATATTGGCCCTCTTTCTTGGTAATGGATGGTTAAAAAAAGGCTATGTGAAAAAGCTAACAAGCATCAGCCTAACTGAACCGGTAAGGACCCCAAAAAGGCTGCTGAAGTGAAGAAATTCCCAGCATTGCCTACTAGAGTGAGCAAAGATTGAATAGTGGGAGGAAGGTCACAAGCATATCTACACATGCTACGGATCCTTACAGAACAGGGAAGGCTAAGGGCCAGGCCACTGACTTTTAAGTCTTATATGCTAACTAGGAATTCCAGACTTGTCATTTACCAATTATGTAACCTAGGACAAACTTACTCTACATCCTTATGCTTATGTTTCTGTGATTAAAATATATGAAAACAAATAGGACTAGACTTGTTGAATTTTATTCAAATTTTTGTCTTGTTTTTAGTTTTCCTTAATGTTCACTGTGTTCTTTCCAGTTCCCTACTATTGTATGTTCATTACATGTGCTATATGTTCAAGTCACCTACCTAGGAGCAGTCTGTCAGAATTCAGTTTGTCTGCAGAGGCCATATTCAGACTCTGAAAGAAGCCAATACACAAGAATTGGTTGTTCCAATCTTCCTTTCTGCTTAGGGTGAGCAATAATTCCAAATGGACAGAAACTCTAAATTGCTTCTTTACAAGCTAAGTCCATTAAGTCCTTTCCATTATGAAAATGGCCTATCTAGTTCCAGAAAGTATTTTGTTTTACAAGATTCATTAAACTCCCTTTTCCCCTGTACATACCATTTTATGAGGGTGACAGAAATATTGCTATTAGTGCCATGGATTTTCATAGACAACACATAAGAACATTAGGCTCCTAGATACCATATTATAACTTCTCATTTACAAATGGGGAAATTGAGGCTCTATGAGAGTAATTGATTTAACCATGAAAACTTATCAAGCTTGTGACTAAATCAGAACAAAACCCCAAGTTTTCTGACTTCTAAATATTCTTTCTACTTCATTTCTCAATAATACTAAACAGAACCTTCCAAGAATGAACCACTGATTGCTCATTTATTTAAGACATATTGACTGAGCATTTACAATGTGCCAGGCACTCTACAAAGACCCGAATAAAGGTGAAGTAAATAAGAGACTGTAGTTAGCTTAGGCATCTCATTGTCTCTACTGGAAGAAGGCAGAGGGTAGATGAAAGTAATTAGAAATGCTTAACTTCTATGTTACTCCAGAATTACTGTAGGAGAGCCTGAAAACACCAGTGCCAAAGATAATCCACCCTAAGCATAAGATACCCACAGGTTCTGAACATCCTTGGATTTCCCATATTGTTTTTAATTGTCCCTGAATTTTCTAAGCATTGATATATGTGCTTATATTTCTAACAGAATCAAGAACTGTATATAAAAGGTAGTGCTCACATGAAATGCTAAGGTTAGTAAGCCTTAACTTATTTGGAAGTTAACCAAAGCCCAGCTAATATAGCAATGAGTCCCCAAACAGCCAAAATATATTAACATGAACTTCCCACATTCATGGGTCAATTAGTACTTATGTTGAAATATTTAAAATTTGTGAATCTCCCTGTGGAGTGTAATGTACTGTACATATATGAGTAGACATAACCCTCATATCACTGTGATTTAGACACTACTACACTCTTGTTCAACTGAGGAAACTGGTACCCAAAGACATGGCTTTAAACTGAGTCAAGCTTTCAAAGGAAGGGGCAATACTATGATTTCAAAGGCAAAACCTTTAAAGAAAAAATATGCTAATAAACCAGTTGTAATTCAAATTTTACAATAGTGGTGCATGTTAGACTGGCCTTTACCCATCGTGATCCGGTTCTCTCTCATCATGCCTGCCTTCTTCCAACATGCCTTCCTGCCATCCCAGCCAAAGATACAATCATCAAAGACAGAAAAAGGAAAGATACTTGCCAATCAGGTTACTGTCTTCCCAGAGGAATGAATATGCCATATTTTTGAAATCACTTCTTGTAATGATTTTTGCCAGAAAGCAGGCTAAAAGAATTGTGTCTTATTCTTAGAATATATTCTCAGCATGCCTTTTAATGACTCCTGTGGTACCAGTTCCAAGCATGCTGTGTTTCCTGTCTGAACTGAGCATTAGCAAGTACAAACAAACACTTTTCTACAATGGTTTGAAATTAGCAAGATAATGTTGAATACATTTCTACTCTTTTGTTGTAGAACACAAAAATATGTATTTACTTTTTCTGACATAACCAAAAATATCAAACTATATTGTGCCTGTCTGGTTGGACTTCATTTAAGAAAACATATTGGTTGATATATTATATAGATCTAAGACATGGCCTGCAAGTATTTTCATTTTTCTTGGAAGTGATAAGAAGAGTGATATAAGTATTTTTATTTCACTTGTTGGCAGCCCATCTCCATGATCGAACATACCCATAAAAAGTCTTTGTGATGAAAAGCCAGAAAAGGGTGTCCAAAGAAATAGAAGGCAACCCAAATTTAACCTTGGGATTTTTTTTATGGGAACAATGAGGGAAATGTAAATGTCAGAGTGGTGTTTACAAGATGCTACCAATTGCATGCTAGCTTCACTTTCCAGCGCAGCTTATCAACAGACTAATAGCCACTGAATGAAGCACCTTTGAATAGATAAGCCCATACACACCGCATCCACAGACATTCAAACCTAGATGAAGAGATCAACTTTTTTAATAACCATAATTTTTCTTTCACTGTTGATTTTGAGGAGTAGTGGCTACTCAAAGTTAAATCCTTCATATTTTCCAAAGTCATTTGTATTCAAGCAGGAGTAGGTGTTTGGAATGGAATTATAATCATTTAAAGAAACTCAACTTTAAATGAAGCCCAACTCATTACCATAAGTAATCAGTATTGCTTCCTGCTACTTCCTGGCAGATGGACCAGGCCTTGGTACACTGGTTGCAAGAGTAAATTGGATAGTCAAATCCATCTTTGAAAGCTCTCACTTCAATCTACAAAAAGACACTACTTTCCTAGCAGACCATAAATACACAACACCAAGCATGAAAAAATCTATACATGACCAAAAAATTGAAGAAAAGTGAGAGAAGGATGAAACGGGTGAAGGTTAAAAGGGATGACAATGATCGAGAGGCATTGTATTCATAAACTGCTATGTTAAATGGCAACTGCTTTGTACAACTACCTAAAGATATTAAAAAAAAACATTCACAAAACCCACCAGGCATGTTGGTTATTAATGTTACATAGATGGGGTGAATTTACAAAATATTCCTTAAGATCATCCAAAAATGGAATTCCGGTTAACAAGAACAAAAAAAAACTTTCCCATAAAACAAAAGGCTTGGTTGCCAATATTCCAGTATCTTGCCACTTGCTACTTGCCACTTGTTTAGAGATCTTCCAGAAGCATCACTTAACAGTGATATTGTCTTCCCATAAGCTCAGTGAATACATGGGTTACTGCAAAGCTTCCAGAAAAAAACTGGCTTTGAGATACTTGAGAGAGGACAGTTCTCCTTGTCTTCTCCAAAATAAATCTCTACCTTAGTTGTTCATCCTCCTATGTGAGCTCGAAATGGAAAGAGCAAAATCTGTGTCAGTTGAAGGTGATGGGATTTTATACATCAGAGGAGACACATAGTGCATGGTCCTGCTCTTTGCCCCACTCACATAGCTGCTTTGCTCTTATCTCTGCCAGAATACTTTTGGGTCACAAAAGGATACCAGATCAGGGCTGTATGCCACAAATAAGAGAGGAATGAAATAAACAAACAAGGTGAATTTCTCTCTCTTTTCTTTCTGAACTCCAAGCTAAAAATAAAACAAAAGACATTATAACCACCACAAATACAAAATATCACAGAAGAAAATGAACAATTACTATGTATAGTACCCATATACATACATACAGTTATGCAGTTGAGAACATAGCAAAGCATGAATTGATGCAGTAAAGCCCTTAGAATTTTGTATAACCAGTTAAATGTTCCATTTTCTTATGATTATTTGCATTAAGATATGTCTTTTGATTAATCCAAAGAATTAAACATTTCCCAATTGTTCCACGCATTTGTTTCACAGTCTGATCTTAACAAGAATCAATCAGATTTTAAGAGGAATCATCTTTGCATGTTAAAAGTATTAGAGATCTTCATTTTGATCTCCATATTTGCACACCATGCACCGTTAGACTCATCCCCTTAGTCTCTCTTCACCAACCCTCCTCCTTTTTCCCAAACCAATCTCAACAGCCTGCATTATTCTATGTGTACATGAAGAATTTGAGCCTATTCCCTATAATCTACCCTACCGGTTCCCCCTTCCTCTTCCACTTGTGCCCACTGCCTGGAAAGAACCTGTTTTATGCTTTTGATATTGTATATGTTAATTATCCCACACGTTTTTACCATGGTATTTCACATTTGCCTAGCCAGTGCTTTAATCAAATTGATTCTCTGACTTACTCTCGCTTTTCCCATCCCCCAACTCTTATTAAATGATCGGTTTGGCTTTCAAAAAAAGTAATGCAAGAAGAAAAATGAAAGAAATAATGGAAGCAATGTGATGATGCTAAATAACCAAAGAAAACAAAAGGAATTCTGTGTAAAAACAACCTGAATAAAACGTGCAAAGAAAGCAGGTATCAATTAGCTGAAGAAAATCACCAAGAAGATTTTAGAAAACCTTTTCAGAATCTTCCCATTGCCCCTAGTTCTAGGGATGTAGAAATTATTATCCTGTTTACTAGAAGTCAGAGCACCTTTAGTTAGTATGGTGATCAGGATATCCATGTTTCTGTAAAATGGCTTACACTTAACCACCCTGATTTCACTTGTTGGTGTGGGTTTAGGAGAAGTCGTCTATTCTTGTGTTTTATGAATGAACATTCCACCAGGATGCTTCTCATACATAAGCCTAATTTATGGCTTTATTCAAGTTATGCTTGAGAATTATTTCAAATCTTGGAACGAATGTGAGAGGCAGGAGCATTTTAAGACCAATGGGTCGACCCTCCTCATTTTATATTCACAGCTGATAACTGCATTCCAATTTGTCACCATTTTTGTTTAAGGCATGATCAGGACTGTGAACACTGGGAAAATTGGAAATGTTCCTCATCCCCACATTCTGAGAAAGGCCAAGGTCACAGGCATCCCCCTTCCCCCAGAGAGCCTCACACAGTTATCACTGTTTCCTTTCTGCTGCTGTGAGAGGCAGCTTAGAAGGCAATGGCCTTTTGTTGATGAAGGAAGAACAAAACCCCATCATCCTGGCAGTGGAGAGATTTATAAGAGCTCAAAAGAGGTCAAAAGGGTAAATTACCCTGTGACTTGTATGTAATCAGCATCTTTCTAGCTGTACTACAGGATGAGGTTGATTACACAGAAGGCAAAGGTGAAGGAAGGGAGCATAAATAATCACAGAAAATGAAGCTTAAACAGACTATAGCTCTTATTGTTTTCAGTCTTTTTAAGTTATATTTTAATATGTTTAAGTAGTTGTACAAAACAGTTACCCTTCAACAAATCAATTCATGAATATAATGCATCTATCTACATCAATGACACCCCTTTCAACATTCTCCCCTGTCCCATCCTAACCATCCCCTCCCTTAAATTTTGTTAGTTTCGTAGCATATGTATTGAATATTATATGACTGCTTTCTCTCCTCCCCTTCCTCTCTTCATCTACACCTCTTCCTTGATACGTCTTTCAAATAGAAGTTTCCTGGTATTCATTTTATTGGATCATGTGTTATTTTTCTAAGAAATTATGCTGTATGCTTTCTCTCCTACATATACTATATTTTGATTGATACATTTGGGTATGCTGGCATCTGATCCTGCGTGTGTTTACATGTTCTCAAACTGTGATATATGGGGCTGTTTAGATGGGACAAACCTTAAAGATTCTTCCTAATTTACCTAAAGGTAAGGATAGGAGTGACATTTTATTGGATAAGATTTGACTTTTGTAACAGTCAAGAGAGAATATGACCATAAACTTGAAGAACTTTTCCAGAATGGAGAGCTATAATTACTGAAGAGAAAAGTCAGTGAGCTGCGACTACTGTGAGTTACTCCAGGTGTATAGAATTGAAGCTCTTGGCTATGCCTTTATTTGATGCACTTCATTTTGTAAAGCATTAGTTTCATCCCAAGCTACTGCATCTCCAGAGTAAGTACCAAAACAGAATGACTTTGCATCTTTTTTCATGAAAGTAAACTACCATCTGTCAGCACACCATGAGGCACAAACTAATAATTTATTTGTGCCAATAAATTTCACCAACAAGTATATTAAAGCATATCAGAAACTCCAGGAATGAACTTAAAGGACAAACCAGAATTCAGTATTTTGGGCCATTTTCTTATCTGAATTAGATGAAAGGAAAGATACCCAGCCCCAAGACACAGTGCATGCATGAACTGACATCACACCATCTAGCGTATGTCTCAGGAATGAATAGGCAGCAAACTCATCACACCTTCCCTGGAACTTCAGCTCAACTTAATGTAACCCACTTGAATTGCTGTCTGTATCCAGAAAACACTAGAATCAGCTCTGCTCCTGGATTCTGTGTGAAATCAGCTCTACTCTTCACCTAGCTTTGTACCTTAGGGCCAGCTTTGTGACATCTCTGTGATTCCTTTCATAGTAGTATCTAATCTGACCAGATGGACTTTCTTTGCATTGGTATTCTGTCACTTAGACAAGGCTTCTGTGAATTCTGGGATGGCTCTAGGCCTTTCTTGTGAAACCTATATACTCCATATGATTGTAAAGTGTCATGCATGTTATTATATTTCATATTAATGATTAAGGACCTGAATTGCCATTCATCTAGTTTATTAAGAACCTCAACAGTACTTGGCAAATCAATGCCAAAGAAATTTACCTAGCTTATGGATTTGTTGCTATCAACAAAATACTAATATTGTAGAAAGACAAAGCATATCAGCCTATATTTCTGACAGTACTCACACCTGGCAGATAAAGAATCATTTCCAATTTGGAAAATGTAGCTCTAATATTTCTTTTCCCTATCATGTTTCATTCTTGTTTACTTTCATAGATGACAAAAAAGGACATGACATTATTTAGGCAAAACTTAGATAAACATGACCTCTTTCTCTAATGCACACACACACACACACACACACACACACACACACACACACACACAGTTCTGCATATAAAATCTAAGATTCTCATCACAACCTTGAAACTATTGTACTTCATATGCTGCTCAGCAAAGGGGGCAGTAAGCTCCATAATGGCAAATTTTTGTCTATTTTATATGATTTTCTTCTTTTCTAGTTTTCTGGTACCAAGCACCATGTACAATGCACAGCAGAGAAGTACCCAATGAAATATCAGTTGAATAAGTGAAAGAATGCTTACAGTATCAGTTGTATTGGAATCTGTACATCTATAATTGCAAGCCAACAAAAAAGTATATTCCTGGAAAGTATTTTCGTCTTATTGCCTGATCTTTACATGGCTCACTAATCCATCTATTGTGTGCATGAGGAATTCCATTGTTTAGCAAGCTTTAGGTATATCAGCATTGATGTATTGTTATAAGGAAATTATAGAAATCACATAAAGCAGCAATAAGTAACCTAGAGGTTTAAAGGAAGTCCCTTTCAAAGTAAAATATGGCAGTGCTTTTAAAAAAGAATTTAAGAAACACCTGTAAGTTATAACTCGATTATAAATATCTAATTAAATGCTTTCAAACTACTACTATGTCTACGACATTGACCTTTTTTTAAGAAATAATTTTGACTCTACAATAAACTTACTTGTTGTGTGTTTTCTGTATTCACACAGAATTTTTTTCATACTGTTACCAAATACTTATTCATACCAAAGAGTGGACATTAGCTAAGGTTTGTAATATGGAAAAGCTACAGCTGCATTTACTAATGCATTTATAGATGTTTGTAATACAAGGGTAGTCAATTTTGAATCAGGACATGTATTTATAAGAACATTTAATGCATAGGAAGAAGTGAAGAATATGGTTTCTGTATGTACTTTGAAATTCCACACAAATGGGCCTGTGGAGTGATGACTGTTAATTATACACAGCTTTAAACATGTTGAGCATCACTTATGATAAGAATGTACAAGATTGTACAAGGATTTGACTCCTCTTTTATTCCTGTGCTAGAATGACAACTAACTATAAGATTTTCTAATTTCTTACTTTCCTTTGTCACTAGACATCCCATACTATAGTTTTTGCTGCTTCACCTCTTACTTTGGTATTCAGAACATCTCTGCTTTCTTCCCACCTAGCTTCATTATTTGTAATTTTTTTAGTCCATCATGTTGCTACTTTGTTCAAATTTGTATTACCTCCAGTCTTCTTAGTGTGGTGTCTGAGGCCTTTGTCTATAATCTGTTTTCTACCTCTTGTGCTTTGCAATGTCCCCTCTCACTGCAATCTTGAACTATGCTAGGTATCTAACCATAAATAGAACTCATGACACTCTTGTATAGGTCTATGCTTTTCAACCTATTGGTCCTTTATTCCTTTTTTAGAGTCAATACAATTTTACCTACTTTTTAGGTCTAGCTATAGTGCAACTTTCACTATGCCTTCTGTCTCGAGGGAGCTAATAGAGGCTGCTTCTTCTCTGTTCTCAATTCACTCTGTATATCCTTTTTCAATGATATTTAGAACTCAGTATTAGCAATCATTTTATGCATGACTTTCTACACCATTTCGTCATGAAATCCTTGAGGATTAGAGACAGAGTTTTGCACAGTATTTAATAAATGTTTGTTACATGAATGAATGAATGAGTTAACGAGTTATTTCTCTTGCTATGGATGTTAGTCAGCATTCAAAACAATCCTTTTACATTTGACAACCTCTTTATTTCTTCAAAATATAATGAGATTTAAATTCACCAGAAGCCTGAGAAAATGAAATATAATACCTGGGAAAATATTTCCAAATAGGTAGGGGTGGGCATTAGCTTAAACCTTTTAAAGATTAACATTACAATCCAGAAAACCTTATAAATGATTCTATTAACAATGCTAATTTTTTTTCATTTAAACTTTCTTCCACAGGCTTGTTTCAGTTAAGTCATAGAAACATGCATTTGTAAATCATATCTAGTCTGAGGAATGATTTTGTTCAGTGTAGATGAGAAACTCATAAAGACAGATGCCATTCCAAAAAATAGTTTTTAGTAATGTGAAATCTGTTGTGAGTCTTACAAGCCACAGAACAGTTTTTAATCTCCCAGTTGTAGTGATAACCAAAAGCAAGTTAAGAATTCCCTGGTTTGTCTCATTTTAAGAATTAAGCCAGATTGCCAGGAGCCGTTGGCTTATACCTGTAATACTAGCAGTTCAAATCCAGCCTAGGACCAGCAAAAAAATAGCTAAAGACCTATGCACTTAATTACCAATTAGGTTCAAAAGTTTATTTCCATAATCAGTATATCATTTCATTGTTTATAATAATGCTTAATGGAATTCAGTAACTCATTAGAGTTACTAGGAAAGGCTAGACAAAACAGATATTATTGAAAATAATAATCTAGCTCTTTACTGTATTTCAGCAACTTGTCGCTGTTGTACACCAAAGTGTTCTATATCCTCAGCAATCTCTCTAGTCTCTGAAATGACTAAGGAAAAGTGCTATGGCTTTCCAATGCTTTAGGAAACAAAGTAGGGAGCCCTCAGCACTAGTTCGCACTACTTCGATCGTCAAGTTAAGAAATCAATAGGTAATGTGTTGAGTGATATATATATATATATATATTATTCATATGTCCTAAGTGGAAAATCCAACATACAGTTTGATCTTCCTATGTCACTACAGCGATTACACAGCCCTTTAATATATGATGTGTTTTTAGGTCTGAAAGGTCAAATGTAGCAGTCAAAATTATTTCTGTCACTATGATTCATTCATTTGCATTGAAAGGTATACATTGTATTGGTCAGATATAAACAGACTACTCATATATGATCTATGGTGTCTGGAGACAAAATTACCCAGATTTCAAAGACAGTTATAAGGTTTATCTATGAGCTCCTTCCATGTGCCTGTCAAATGTATGTTAGAAATGTCTACATAAGCATGGCGAGTTTTTTGGTTGTACAGATTTCATGATTTGACCTTTTCAACTTACTGTTTAATTAGGCTTTCTATGAATAACTATGAACATTTATGCCATTTAATACAAGTTATCAAAGTCTTTTTGAAACAATTTCATTTATGATTATGCAACAGAGTATAATGGAAGTATCTTAATCCTATTAGTCACGGTTTCATCATTTGCACCTCTGCTGTAACCTATGGTGTCAACTTGACTAAATTCCCTTCATTCCAAAAGATTCTGTTTTTCCGTGGTCTTCAAAGCAGGAAATTCAGCTCCCTCTTTTTTCTTTCTTTGGGAATCATTCTGATGAGTGAAATCTACCTCTGCTGCCATTATTCTTGTGATCATGGGTCAACTGACAGAAGTAAGAGAAAGAATTATTTAAAGTTGATAATATTTGTATGGTATGTACTCAATTTTCATCTATCTTATAAAAATTCAAATAGTTCTTTACACATTGCAATGCATCAGACTCTCTTGCTAGTGAAACCCTGTGAAATAACAGGCTATGGACAGAATAGAGACCGGGCATCCATTGGTTCTCCACAACTGCCACTGCCTTAGCATGGGATTTTTTTTTCTGTAAACACACACACACACACATTCAAAATTCCTTTGAAAGCTCTACAAATTCTAAATTTAAAATGCTTTAATGGCAAATCATCCATACTTTAAGACCTCGTATGAGGGAACAAAGTAATAAGGTACTAAGTAATCAAAAAATGAGAAAGTACAAAGTATTCATAAAATATTGATCCTACTTGGCACAGATCTGTCTTAGGCAAAAATAACCTGTGACAAGTTAATTAAATCATAGGTGTAATAGACCTAGATGGGATATATAACTTGGGAAGGCTCTGTTAGTCAAAATTGATTCAAAGTCACGCTGTGTACCTGTAACCCCTGCGCTTATGAGGCAGAAGCAAGAGGATCATGAGTTTGAGGCCAACCTTGACTAGTGAGATCTTGTCTCAATAACAAGTGTGATTCATAATTTCAATAAGCATTACCAAAACAGAAAATTAAGTCAAGTACAGGACACTTCTCAGTTTGAGATCTTGTACAGCTGCACAGGTTGAGTACTTATGAGTCAATCTCCAATGTACCTAAGATCCGGGTGGCCTGTGTGAATCATGGATGAGTCTGAACCTCCTTTCTAGGTGGCCTCAGGTCATTCCTCTTAAAAACAAAAGCCTTCAAGGATTTCTTCCTTCAGCTTCCATGAAAGTAGCAGTCCCATTATGTAAAACTCATGTTTCTTTACGCTTTTTTTTCTTGGAGACTGAATACTGTTATATTGAGTCTGCTTATCATAAAACGTGGATGCATTATTATATGCTAACCTGCCCTATAAAAGTTGAACTTAGCCTAGGGTTAAACTGAGGAAGATGGTCTCACAACTTCTTCTCCCCCTTACTTTGGAATCACCATAGCACATTCACAAATACTCAGATCACTTTTTCTTCCAGATCATTCATTGTTTTTTGTCTTTCCAGTGAGACCCCATGATGGACATAGGCGAGTTAAGCTCAGTCAGAAATATTCTCAAAGGACATGTAATTTGGTCTAAGTGAACTTTTATTTTTCAAGTGTTAACTCATTGAGCAATATAATCACCTTCTAAGATAAAGATGACCATTGTCACTAATTTCATAAGAAGTAACTGAGATCTCAGGAAGTTGAGTGTGTTGATCAAGGACATTCAGCTGGTGCAAGGCAGAGGTGGAGCTTAAATCTCAGCATGTTGACACTGGACTACCTACTTTCAACATGTCTTGCAGCATAAGCTGTCTGTTGCTGAACTAGGTAGCCATTCTCGATCACTGTGTCACTAGGGTCCATACTAAAAATTCCCTAAACCTACGTTTCCTTATTAAAATACAGTTATAAAAATCTTAAGTAGTGATTACAAATATTAACTTTAGAAATGCATGTGAAATAGCTTATAAGACTCTGTACAAATATCAATAGCTGGGCACAGTGGCTCACACCTGCTATTTTAGCTACTCAGGAGCCTCGGATCTGAGGATTGCGGTTCAAAGCCAGCCAGGGCACTAAAAAGTCTGTAAGTCTCTTATCTGCAATTAATCACCAGAAAACTGGAAGTGGCACTGTGGCTCAAGGGTTAGGGTGAAGAGCTCAGGGACAGCACCTATTCCCAGAGTTCAAGTCCCATGACTAACAAAAAATCAAATATTAATGCTTTTTAAAGTATTTTCTTCATTTATTTTATGCAGATTGACTTCTATCTTTAAATTTTCAAATCTATTAACTCCCCAAGCATATCCCTAACCTGAGGCTCTTTTGAAGTTCAACCAGCTCCAAGAAGCCTTCTCAGATAATGAGGATATAGTCCTTACTAATCCTTTTGTTTTCTGATACTGACCTCCCATACCTTTTTAAATCTAGTTTCCTTATAACTTCCCTGAGAAGGGACACCATGTACTGTTTCAAATGTTATCTTGTGGTTTTACTATAAATAGGAGAATCTCAAAGCAGATTACGTTGGTGAGTTTTCCATTTTTCCAGCACCTTGTCCCAGTGCTAGACACATACTTGACCTTTAGGAACACTTGTGGATTTAGGTCAGATGTTCCCAGAATCTGCTTAAGTGATCTACAAACAGAGAGCACTCCATAAAAGATATTTGATTTGCAGTGTATTACCATATACCAGAAATGATTCACATTATTTGCTGAAATGACTTCATAAAAATATAATGTTTAAGAGATGAGGATAGTAGAAAGAAAATCCTTAGGCTTTTTAAAAGTTAGCATAGGAGCATTAGAAATACTGGCTCAAGTGTCCAATTGGTGTGTAACAGCATAAGCATGAGGCTGGTTAAAAATAATTGCTTGTTAATGTTGAAGATGATTTACTATTTTTTATAAATTAAATTATGTTTAAATTTTCCCTAATAATGAACTTGTTTTTATTCAGCTGCATTCTTGACTGGCAAGGCAAAATATAACTTCATATGAGGCTACTGACACTCAGACAAGAAAAAGATCTGATCCATTTTCACAGAACAGAGCGTGGAGGTTTCCTTTGCCTTGGTGAATAGCCCTCTGCCCTCAGATCCTCCTTTGTCAGTGAGTAAGAAAGAATCAGCAGGATTTAAGGACAAAATAAGACAGAACCTGGTAGAAATCAAAGACTTGCATGTAAAACCATTTGTCTTCTGACCTACACTCACAGCTAGGGGAAGGCTTCTCCTGGAGTGATGATGTAAGAATTTGTACAACCTCTTGTTCCTTTGCTTTCTGTCATAAATCCTTTTATTTCTACTTAAGACTTTGCCTTATCTGTTTACAAATATCCATCTTGCATATTTTTGTTTTTTTCAAGAAAGAAACTCAGAAAATTTGATTGAAAAACATCAACATAAGTAGACCCTCCCCCAGTTTTAGTCTGGAAGAGCAGAATAATGCCTTATTTTTCAAAATTTCATTGTATATACCACAAAATTAAGAAAAGTAATGGAAGGGGTGGGCTAAAGGGGAAATGCTGAGGGAGATGACATTGATCAGGATGCATTGTATTCATAAATTGGTTCATTAAATAGTCCTTCCTTTGTACAACTACTTAAAGGTAATAAAAATTAATTTTTCATTGCATTTGAGCAATTATTCATAGAACTGAACAACTTTTTATGAACTCATACCAAGTTCAGTTTAAGTACTAAAATTAAAACTGAGATTCTTCCAACAAACCACTCATGTAGCACATTTGATTCCATACTTTCAAGTTGAATGTTTAACATGTAATCTACCTACTAGTTTTTAGTACCCCAATGGCACCCTTTCAAATTTATTTTATTTTATTTTGCCAGTCCTGGGTACTGAGCTCAGTGACTGAGCACTGTCCTTGGGCTTTTTCCTCAAGGCTAGAACACTAGTGCTTGAGACACAGCACCATTTCCAGCTTTTCTATGTACCGAGGAATCGAACCCAGGTCTTCATGCATGCTAGGCAAGCACTCTACCACTAGGCCAAACTCCTGGTGCTATGTTTGGACAAAGATAATCTTTTTTCCTTTCTCATAACTTACTCTAAGAAGGAAACACTAAGAAAGTACTTTTGTTTCATTTCTAGTGCCTCTTAATAAAACCCTCAGAAATCTCTAGAGCACTGAGAAAATTCTTGAAACATATTTTTTCTATTTCCCTCTCTCACAAAAGAGCATGCCACTTGAATATTGTAAGATTAACGGCTTTATTTCTTTGTTTATTTTTAAAATCTATTTGACCAGATAGAGACACATTGGTCCAGAACTAAAAACTATGGCTAAAATTTATGATCAAGAAGAGGCCAAATACCACTTGTCAGCTAAGAGCTTTGCTCACTGGAATGAATCATTGAATTTCTGAAGCTCAACTGATTTGTGCACAGGTCCATCAGTTTCCCTGATGATAAGAAACTTGGCACTATTGACTAAATGGGAAGGGTGATGAACAACTAAATGGGGAATGTCTGTTTTCTCTAAAATGTGATAGTGTGGTATTCTTTGATTCACGTTTAATTTATTTAGTTATCACAAAAATGAAGTTATTCATCAATGAAAAAGATAACTTCCTCAAAACTAGATAAAGGAAAGCTTCTCCTATTCTTCCACCCCAAATAATCTGTAGAATGCCATGACTTATAAAGAAATTAGAAAAATGTTTTAAACTTTTAAAAGATGAACTGAGGAAGAGATTTCACTAAGTTAAATGGTGAATTTGAAATATGTATAAAGAAAATTGGGGGGCCGGGAGTTTGGCCTAGCGGTAGAGTGCTTGCTTGGCATGCACGGGTTCAATTCCTCAGTACCACATACACAGGAAAAAAAGCTGGAAGTGGTGCTGAGACTCAAGTGGTAAAGCTTCTAGCCTTGAGAAAGTCCAAGGACAGTGCTCAGGCCCTGAGCTCAAGCCCAGGACTGGCAAAAAAAAAAAAGAAAAAAAAGAAAATCAGATTATGGCTCTGTCTAAACTAGGCAACTTAATGGAAAAGAGTATAAGGCAAAGCAAACAACACCTGTAAGTTCCTTTTTGTTGTTGTTGTCAGCCCTGGGGCTTGAACTCTGGACCTGAGCACTGTCTCTGAGCTTTTCAACTCAAGGCTATTGCTTTACTACTTGAGCTTCACCACCACTTTCAGTTTTTTGGTAGTTAATTTGAGATAAGAGTCTCACGGAGTTTCCTACCCAGGCTGGCTTTGAACCGTGATTCTCCAATCTCAACCTACTGAGTAGATGTAGATGTAGGACTATAGATGTGAGTGACAGGTGCTGGGCTACCTGTAGGTTCTTATTTTTATAAATACAAATTTATGAGAAAACTTTCTTCAGAGAGAACTATGATTTAATATTGTCTTGAACTGTAAGAATTTCTTTTCTATGTGGAAGTCTTGAAAATGAAACCCATCAAATGTACATAGGAAAAACTAAACAAGTTCTGGAAGAATTCATCACTCAAGCTTGTAAGTGAGTGAATTTTCTCTCTAGTCAGTCTTCCAATTCCAAAAGCCACAAAAAAGGCCATCTCACAAATCAGTAGTAAAGCTAGTATTAACTCTAGAATGTGATTACTGGGTTCAATGGATTGACAAAAGTATCATTGAAAATTAGGAATGCCTGAATATAATAATATTTGAATCTTGACTGTATGTTATCATAACTATTCTGTCATGCTCACAGGATATATCTTTGTGTGTGTTTCTTATAATATGAAAATGTTAACACAGTATATTTAAGATTTCTGAAAATAAATAATAATCCTTTATAAGCATGCTATATACTTGGATCCTCCAGTTCCTAGTCCTTTCTTCAGTATTCATAGAAAAGGCAAAGTATCAAGGTCATTGTATCATTACTTAACATAGCTAAGATATGGAACAAACCCAGATGTCACACAGTAGATAAATGGATCAAGAAGATGTGGTACTTATACACATGCTGCCATCAGAAAGAATGACATTGCCCCATTCGTAAGGAAATGGAAAGACTTGGAAAAAATCATATGAAATGAAGTAAGCCAGACCCATTGTAATAATTAGCACACATCCAGGATTCTCCTAGAAGGGGATCACAATAGCTCAAAATCTATGTATGCATGGACATATAGGATGAGACTAAATGAAATGAACTCTAGGATATGGAAACAAGAGGTTCATCTTGTGTGATTGTTGTTCTTAATGGATGGATTATGTTATTTTTCTTCTCTTTTTTGCCCTTATGGTTAATCTCATGTGGTTACATATATTGTATATATGTTTACCTGTTTATTTGAAATAGGGAAGGGAAGGGGGGAAATAAGATGATTTGGGGGGAATGGAAACAGGGACAAAAACATGAAAAGGGGTATCAATATTCATGAAGTAATGCACCTACTACCTAATAAATGTAATTAACTGTAACCCCTCTATACATTATCTGTCAATAAAAAAAGAAAAAAAAGCAAAGGCAAAGTATCAACCATTCACTTATTCATTAAAATATTTTGGAAAGTTATGTTTCAAAACATTATCAGGGGTTAAAAGCATAAACGTGAAAAAGGGTTGATAAGTAACAGATTTGGTCATGGATGATCCAAATTAGAGCCCATCCCAATATTAACTAATCCTGTCTGCCTGCAATCATTTTGTAAGTTGGAAAGTACTTTAGATAGAATGTTTTAACCAACATTCTGTCAAGAGCAAAATATTCAGAGATGCCAGGTAGCAGTTTCCTATATAGCTAATTAAAATATTATATTTTATAGTAAAAATTGGTAGCAAACATACAAAAATCAAAATCAAAATAATATAATGTTTTAAATTTAAATATTAATTAATATAACTTACCCTGGGAGACATGAATCAGGTGTGCTTTCAGCCCACAAAGAATAATCACAGAACTGTTAATGAACATTTGTATGTAATATTTGTTCAGAATAAGATGATGTAAATGTCTTTCCTTCTCATTATAACTGATATTTTTAAGTGTCTTGTGTATTAGCGCTAACACTCATTTTTTTTGTGGGTCATGAGGCTTGAACTCAGCCTGGGCACTGTCTCTGAGCTCTTCAGTTCAAGGCTACCACCCTACCGCTGGGCCTGGGCGCTGTTCCTGAACTCTTCAGCTCAAGGCTACCACGCTACCATTGAGCCAAGCCCCACTTCCCATTTTCTAGTGGTTAATTGGAAATAAGAGTCTCTGGTCATTTTGTGCCCAGGCTGGCTTTGAACCTTGATCCTCAGATGTCAGCCTCCTCAGTAGCTAGGATTACAACCATGGGCCACCGTTCCTGGCTCATTCTTAAATATAGTACTACAAAATTCAACTATTCCAATTGTTTTTGCTATTCTATCACCATTACATGAATGAACAAAATATATATTTTACATATATTAACAAGCTCAACAATGGTTAACAGATGAAATTATTAATATATGTATTATAATGAATAACAAATCATCTGTTTTAAGTTTTCATATCCACTATGGGAATCACAAATCCTTAGTTACATTTTATATTTTGATTATATGCTTGTGAATGGAATATATCTAGGACATTCATTCTGATGTTTTAATTAAACACTAATAAATCACATTACCATGCTATCATCATAACTGAATTTATCTTCTTACTTAACCCTAATTTTTAGAAAAGTAATGATGTCTGTCAATAATTTTATGGTTTATTTCTTTTGGATATTTATGTCAGTCTGTCTTTTACTTTGCAAAATATAAATGTCATATATTGCTTGTGGAATAAGACTAAACACTATAAAATAAAATAGATGGCTTTGGTTGTAATTGTGCATGTCTTTATATATGGTAGAATGAATGGGAAGACTAGGCTTTCTTCAACTCCTAGGGAAACATTTCTATGCAAATTACCTTTGTTATTATAGCTTGCTTTTAATTATGATACTAACATATATTCATAAACATAAGTATTAATATATTTTTGAAATTTCATTTACCTTAAATATGTAAAACACATGCAAGTAAAGAATAAAGATCTATATTGAAAGCCTTTAAGCAATATATGTCAATGCAAAGTGGACAATTTGTACAGCACTTTGTTATTACCATTCTAAAAAATGCCTCTAACTAATCATTTTAGTGAATATTTATTTATTAACTGAAAGCTAACTACAGCATAAAGTAACTGTGTAAACAGTTTATCCAGTAAGATACAGTATCATTTGATCACATTTCCAATATTTCATTTTGCCTATAAACAGCCCAAAATATGACATTTATTTTCTTAAACAATGTCAGTATTTGGCACAGAAGTCTATGTACACAGAACTTATTTCATTTGCCATTTATTCCAATAAATTGACAATTATTTGCAACTAAATCTAACAGCATTTTTACAAGTACTTTCAAGGTAAAATACTGCTAAAAAAAATCCCAACACACATGCAATTTAGTATGTTTACATAATAACAAGTAGTTCTTCTAAAACCTGTGACTCTAAGCACTTTATAGGATGTGAATAGAGGAGTCACTCTACCCTCTAATGAAACATGATCATATCTGGGATGGGGTGGTGCTGCTGAGCAGAAGAGTCTTATGTTCAATTGTGTTGAAGTGAGTTGATTACTTGGACTATTCAAGGAATGCTACAATGCCATCGTAGAGTCAGTGGATGGCTCAATTCACAGAAAAACTGCAGCAGCCTTTCAATTATAAGCCCTTAGCAACGAAGTAACTGGTAGCACCAGCAGCACTAGCAAAACACTTACTCAATGGGCTCTATTTTAAGCAAAGGCAATAATGAAAATCCAAACATAGAAAACCTAAGAGTGGTTATTTATATTAGAAAAGGTTTTACTGCTTTTTATAAAGGGATTCACAAGTCTCCTCTAAATGGCAATTCCTTTAATGCATTTAAAATAGAATTGGATTTACAAAACTGCAACTTACACATGACATTTTGTACAACCATTGTGAGAAAAAAAAGTACACCTATATACAGTACTTAGTCTTTCTCACAATTGTCATATAATTGTATTGGTAGAATACATGTAAGCCACAGGATTATCTTTTAAGCCACTGAAGTTGAAAGTAAATACTGTCTTTAAACATGAATATTCCATAAAAGTTTATGGTATGTGATTCTATATTTACAATCTCAGTAGTCTATGAAGGAGAACTTTGACAGCACAAATACGTAGCTAAACTCAGGTCATAATATTGAACCAAAATCTGTAGTAATCTTGTTTCAATGTTCCTTTTTTTCCTTTTTAGCTGTGTAACTCCAAAATATTTTAATAATGATTTTTTGTATTTAGTCTGTTTGTGAAAGATCAGTTTTTATACTTTACTGACAAAAACTAGCTTTTAAAACGAAACTTCCTGCATGGCATTAATATTGCCACTCCTTCTCTGGGGTGATTTTCATTCAGGAAAAATTCTTCTTTATTTTGAGTAAGCTTGTTGCCAGCCTGGCAAGGGGTAGCGGGTCCCCCGTGAGGAGCAGAGTAACAGGCTGTTGTGGGAATGGGATTGGAGAGGTGGAATGAGGACAGTAGATATCCTGTCAAGTGTATGGATTTCTGTACTCCGTAAGCATACAACAGAACCTGGTACCTAAGAAGAACACCTTCAGGAAATACTAAATGAGGGAATGAAAAAATATCAAATTAATTATGGCATTATTGGAAGGCTTTCTTCACTGTAACATAGAACCCGGTATATTTCTGTAATATATATAATCAAAGTGAATTTTCAAGTTCTGAAAAATGACAGAATTTCTCTTTTGGTCATTTTATGTTATTTTAAATACATAAAACATTTAGCCCTTGATGACGTAGAATCTTATAGAAAAATTAAGTTACCTTAGAGGACAGACAAGAAGAGGAAATTGGCATGTGGTTTCTTTACTCACGAAATGCTGGAGAAACAAGGCACACAATTTGACCAAAATCCACAACCAAATTCAAATTAGACTTGGTAGTGGTGTTCAGTCTCAGAAGTGGTAATTTTTACTATCTCCATACAAATTTTTAGCCACTGGTACGCTCAGAAACAGTGAAAACAACTATTAAATTAGAATTGAAAGGATTACCACTTGTCACATAGAAGGCCATATATCCAGACCTGTTCCAGGCAGGGCACTGGGAACAGCATTCTTATAGCTAGAACCATTGCACTTCGCTCACAATCATCAGAAGTGGAATAACAAAATGTAGCTAAGAAGGAATTAAAGCAAAATTCCTGAAATGAGGTGGTTCTGAAAGGACATGATCAGATAAAGGAGAACAGCTAATAGTGTGGATGCTAGTAAGTCATTTTTTAAGTACTTATGATTGGATTCCAAAAAGAAGCTTCAAAACATAATGTTTATTATGATTTTAAATGAAATAGTCTGGGCAATATTTGAAGAATTTAATCTTAAAACATAATGCAAACAGAGAAACATGAGAAAATATTAGGCAAAATTTATGAATTTATATAAATTTGAGTTCATTCCAGGAGGCATTTAAAAATTATAGAAGTTATGGAGATTGGGATATATTTCATTAAGATTAATAAATTATTTTTTTCTAGACAGTGTGGCATTTTATAGGAGTGACTTTAAGGGAAAAAATAATAATGTAGAATCACTGCATTGATGTCTCTAATCACATATTTTCACTCTAAAAGCCATCTTAATAAGATTCATGCTAATTTTTCTTTAAAATATCTTCCCGAATACCTACCTTTGTATTTATCACATTTTTATCAATTGTAGTTGTTATCACTGTGCCAAAAGAGATCAATAAGAGGAGAATCTATTTAAAAAACTGTTTTTTATATACAAATATGTCTCTCAAATATGAGGTGGTTTCTAGGAACTATCTCCAAGGTAATTCAGGCCAGTTTCTGCAAAACGTAAAATTTCATTGTATTGATTTTTCTGGTAGATCACCTCAGCCCACTATTTTCTATTTTGGTCTAATGGATTAAAGTAAGAACTCAGATCTCTAATCAAAGAATGAACATCTTAGCTTACCATACAGCTTTTCAGAGACTAAATTGTGAAAAGCATTTTTCCTGAAATCCATTTATAAATATAGGTATATAATTATATTCTACTGGGTTTTAAAAATCATACTTTGCACCAGTGCTTATTAATCCACATAATCTGGATTTAAGTAATTTTGAATTGAAAAGCTGTCAAATGAATTATTAAAAGTATCAGACAATATACTATTAGTCATTTTAAAGCTATAAAAGTAAGTTATCAGGATCCACTTCAATCTCCACATGACAATAAAGGATTATTATGTGAAGTAACCTATTTATGAAAAGGAAACAGTGTGCTGCTTTCAGACGCCATCACTTTCTTTAATAAGGAATTGAAAAGCTGGACTACTTTATATGCAGATCACCCTCCCAGTTGCATAAGGATTTACAATAGACAAAACAAAACTACTTTTTGTTGTAAAGAAGGGCTGTTTGTTTAAATCACACAATAATGTTTGCATCTAAAAATTATTTACAGGCAATAAGGCTTCATATCTGTTATGCAGACTTGATTAATTACAATCCTCTTAATGCTAAAACCAAAATGAAAGACTTGCTCAAACTGACTAGGAGATCTTCAAGTAAAACATGCCTGAAGAAGGCAGAAGGAAATGTTTACTGTCTTAGTTTGGATAATTATTAACTAATTTGGAGATGCAAATAGTACATGATTTGATAGCACCCCATTAATGCTTGAATTAAATTTAAGGAACATGTTGCTTTGTCAGAAAATGCAAAATTTGAGAAGAATTTTGAGTCTATTTATCAACCCTAAATGAAATAAAAGGTTACACATAGTATACATTTTTATCTCTGCTGCCTTGAATTTACAGAGAACGTATTTGGGAAGTTTAAATCTCACCTTTGAAGTCTTCCTTCAAGGTATGCAATGGCTCTTATGTCTTGGTTAAATGAGGTGTGTGGCGGCCTCTACTGGTGTATGTTTATAGAAAATGTTTCCATAGGCAGAAAAAATATTAATTTCAATTAAAAAGTTAGAAATACAGACTCTCATTTAAATATACAAAAATATCTAATTTAATGCAGAAAAAATATATTACAAGTTGTATAATGCACTCTTAATTAGGAAAATAATCTAAAACACTGACCATGTTAGTGTAAAATGATGATGTACTGAAGGGCATTAATTGTTCAATTCACTCTGATATTGGATTAAATATATTTTATTAAGGAATTACTAAGCCGAACTGAGATGACTTATTACCTCTAATCCACTGTTAAATCCCCTTGCTTAACTTAAATAAAATCACTTAAAAACATACCCAGAGAAAAGGAAATATTTTACAGTTAAGTTTATAAAGTCCTAAACTAGAATCATTTGATGACAGGCTGGTTTCTATAACCCAAGCAAACTGTATAATGACTTAATATAGCTGACATATCAATCTATTTTACAGCGTTTCCAATTTTAAAAATACAACACATTAAAATATGTTCAGTTTATCAAAGCTAACAGCAACATTTAAGTAATGTACTTAAAGTGCGAAGGCACTTTAACACAAAGAAGTGATGTCCGGTGGCTATACTTGGAACTGAAGCTGGAAATACCATATATCACTATTTACAAAAGAAAGTGTAGACTCAAAAGATCTTTGGAGATCTTCCACAAAATATACTACCGTTTGCATTTGGAAAGTCTGCCTATTCTTCCTTCATTCACTATTATCTCTTTTCACTCCCACACTGGGGAAAAAAAATAAAGAAGAAAAGAGAAACAGAACCTTCAACAACATACGTGAAAACAAATGCATTTTAGAAACTTCCATGTCATTGATGGTTCCTAAGAAGAGAAGGACAAAACAAAGTGAGGGTGGAAGAGAAACTGAGAAATAATTTAAAGGAAAACCTGCAAAAGCAGTATCAGTGTTTTCACCCTAACTCCCAAACATTTTCCATGTCCCGGGTTAGCCCTGGGAAAGGGAGAACACAAACACGAAAGCAAACGCAGTGCTTCCCGCAGTTTAGAGGGGCATCCTTTGCTGCCATAGGGTTGTGAATGATTTCCCTTCACAGCTGACTGATTGCAGTTTGTTTTTCCAGAACTTCGAGGTAGTCTGGTTCTGATTGCGGCTTAGCTTGCAGTAAAGGGTGGTCAGGCTTTGACTGCCCCACAAAGCATTTCCTGGGAGTTCCATATAAAACGGTTTTATTGATTCTGTCTTGGTTTTGGCGTCGAGATTCATAGGAAGGGGCGAACTGCCTTTTAGGTAAGGTACAAAAGTTATAGTGGACTAGGCCTGCACTGGGGAGTTCTTTGACTCGCTCAGCAATATTTTGATACAGCAACTCTGGCTCTCTTTGTGTGGCCTGCTTATCCAGCAACTCAGTGGCACTTATTGTGTAAGCAAGCGTGGCAGGCTCTTCTTTTTTCTCCTCCAGGTTGCCATAGCTGAAGTCTTGCAGGTTTCTATAGTAGGCTACTGGGTCTCCCTCCTTCTGCATGTAAATGGGGTTTTGACACATCTGACCCACAGGTGGGGGGATGTAGTTATAGACATGGCCATCGGTTTTATCATTAGTGTCAGTGTTATAAGAGCCATATTGCAATTGGAAGGAACTTACATCTAAGTTGTTGGCACTCCTGGGAACACTTGGCACTCCCTTTCGACGTTTCAGAACAAAGACAAATAGACCAGCCCCAAAACAGACAGATAGGATAAAAACAACAAGCAGTCCCAAAATTAAGACAGAAAGTGGAACTTCAGTGTGTAGTTCAGGATAGGAACTAGGAGAAACACTAAGTGATCTAGGTATGTCTGTGTTATGATTCATTGAGAGAATGGTTCCATCTGACAAATTGGGACTATTTGGACAAAGAGCCTCCCTTCCCAGAAATTTTAGTATCTCCCCAGCATGCTTAGCGGGAGACTCACAAGTCACTTCATTGATGATGACAGGGGAGTTGGCATGCT
Source organism: Megascapheus bottae (assembly GCF_031878675.1). Taxonomy (NCBI): domain Eukaryota; kingdom Metazoa; phylum Chordata; class Mammalia; order Rodentia; family Geomyidae; genus Megascapheus; species Megascapheus bottae. The sequence continues at coordinate 99,729,558 of NC_143547.1, read as the reverse complement.
CTGTCCAGTCCTTCAGTGCCATGATGTCACAGGTGCAGTCCCATGGATTCTCTTGAAGATCTATCTGGATAAAAGCCGGAAGTTGATCCAGAACCCCCTTCACAGGCAGGTGAGAGAAATGGTTGTTTCTTAGATTCAGCCTGGTGAGTGCTGTGCCCCCGAATATGTTATCAGGTAAGGACCGCAGCAAGTTGTTATTCAGAAACAGAAGCTGTAAGTTAATCAAAGCATCAAAGGTCAGCGGCTTAATTTCCTTAATGACATTATACTCTAAATAAAGATACTGCAAGCTCTGCAGTCCATCAAACATTGAAGGATACAGCACTTCAAGGTAATTGCCATTCAGATATAGTCTGCGCAAACTAGTCAGGTTTGTAAAAGCACCTTCTTGAATGACTGCAATCCTGTTGTTTCCTAAATGTAACAGATCCAAAGAACTGTATTCTAAGAGGTCATTCTTATAGACAGTTTGGAGATAATTCCCTGTTAAGTAGAGTTTCTTTGGACTGGTAGGTTTAGGCTGCAGGTCAGAAATATTTGTGAACTTCCTTTCTTGGCAATTGACGTTCAGACCATTGTCTGAGCTCTGAGAGGTGCAGACACAGCTGGTGGGGCAGGTGATGGGTACAGGGGACTTCGTTTGGTACACCATGATCGGTCCAAAGCTCTGCCTGTCTTTCGACACAGTCACTCTAGGAGTTGGACGATTTCTCATTTTGGGTGGTCGGCTCGCTTTTGGAGCCCTGGTTGGGTTGAGAGCCGGATTCATTGTGGGTGACAGCCTTTGGACATGTGTGTCACTGTGACTGCCTCTCTGATTGGAGTCACTGGCACTTTTTCTAGGACAGAGGTCTTGCCTGGTTAATTGGGTTACGTCTTTCCCGTGCAACCTGAAGGGAGTTTCACAGACAATCTCGCCCACAAAGACAGTAATGGTGTCCAACCAAGCCTTGAGAGGAAGCAAGTCACAAGTGCAATTCCATGGGTTTTCCTCAAGCTGAATCTCCATGATGCCTCCAATGTGTTCAAGGACTCCAGCAAAAGGCATTACTTTCAACCTATTCCCTCTTAGGTCTAAGTGGGTCAGCAGGACAAAGCGAAACACATTGCTTGGCAGTGACAGGAGAAGGTTGTCATTCAGGATGAGCACTTTAAGCTTATTCAGCTTGCTGAATGCCCCTGCCTCGATGGCACTGATGTAATTGTAGTCAGCCTGGAGGTACTCCAGGCTCTCCAGGCCCAGGAAAGTGTCCTCCCTCAAAACCTCGAGCTTGTTGTTATTGAGGTGTAGTCTCTTCAGGGTTTTTAGGCCACTGAATGCTCCTGTTCGGATTTCCTGCAGCCCATTGTTTCCTAGGTGGAGAGTCACTGCGTTGGAGTAGTTGACGAATTCGTTTGGGTACAGTCTGGTGAGGAGGTTTCCATTGAGAAAAAGCTGATAGATTCGATACTGGGGTGGCTGAAGCAAGCTGACAGTTGTAAATCCTTTGTTTTCACAGTTAATATTCAGTACGTTTTCTTTCTCTTCACACAGGCAGCGGATCTTGCAAATGTCTTTGGCAGTTTTGCGACTCTCCGTCTGTAAGATCCCGGCCACTGTTAACACACTGAGGAACCAAACGCCGCTCAGCATCTTTAGGCACCTTCGATGTCAGCTCAGGTACCTATAGGCAAACCTTGAGTGGAGGACAGAAGGAGGAATCGGGATGCGAGCAGGACGCCGGGGGGGGGGAGGGGGGGGCGGGGAGAGACAAGGAAGCCCAATTAACAAGGCAGAAGCAAAGAGGGAAGTGGGAGGGAGGGAAGGAAGGAGGGAGCATGAGAGGGGTGGGTAGCGCGCAGAATGAAATCATTGCATTTTTCCAAGCGGCTTCTTCTCTCCTGTCCCCCTCCCCGCTAGGCCACCCCCACACGCGTCCCACAAAACACATGCTTTGTACCTGATTTCCCATGGGGTCACAGCCAGCCATGGTGTCATTAGTAATTGTCCTAGTAATTCCACCCCGACCTCTCCTCAGCCCCCGGGGTGTCTCTGAGACATTTCTGGCGGCTCTTCCGTGTAAGGCTAAAAGCAGAAACTGCTTTACTTTTCCCCCGTGCTTAGGCAAAAAGCGGTGGGAGAAACAGGGATGAGAATGCAAAGGGGTCCAAGCGTCTGGAGTGGAAATGGGACAGAAAAGATACGTCGGAGTTGGGGGGTACTCACACATCAGGAGAAGAAGGGACTCTTCTCCTCTGCCTCCTCGGCGATCCACCAGTAGTTTAGCATCTTTGGGAAGAAAGGAAGAGCAAGGTAAAAAAAAAAAAGAAAATAAAAAAGACGCCACTTCCAGGGGGTGGACGGCGGGGGAGGGTTTGCTCGGCTTTGGTTGCTGGATTGAATTTGAGAAGTGGGGGTGGAGGATGCGCCAAGAAATTAAAAATACGCCAAGCGTGGAAGAAGAAGAGGAGTGGGATTCTGGAGCTGAGGGAATCTGCGCTGCCCAGATTAGGGGTGCGATTGTGTAGAGGTCGGGGCACCTTGCAGACTCGGTCCGCAGGCGGCTTCCACCAGCAGAGCTAGGGCGCGCGCTTCCAAGCCAGAGGCGGTGGCAGCAGTGCGTCTAGCAGTTCGAATTTGATCTTCTTTGCAGGCTCCCCGGGACAGGGCTAGGGTGACGTCACGGGGGGGTGGAGGCACAGGAAGGAGGGCGCGCGGTGGGGGAGGGTGGGGCAGTTGCTTCCCTTCCCTACGAAAGGCTTCGCCAAGCTCAATTCGCAGCTGTGTCAGTTGCTTCTCAACTACTCCTCCTCCAACCCGGCTGGTGGCAGGAAAATCACAGCCGGCTCAGGGGTTTCTCAAGCAAGCGCCGCGCTAAGGTGCTGGCCTGGTCAGAACTCTTCCACCAGTCCAAGCCAGTGGTCTTTTGCACCTGTGCAACGGTCACCTACACATTGCATTAGCACAATGACCTGGCCGTTCTACAAGGTTGTCTTGCAACATTCTCAAGCATGTGTCCTTACCCACTAGAATCCTGTGGGGTGTGTGGGGGGGGGAGGGGTGTATTTGCTACAGGACTGATGTGGCCAGAGAGCCTCTTAGCTGAGATTCTCTTCGTGCAGAGTCAGGTGTTCATGACACCAGTTATTGTGTAGGAGGGCGAACAGTTCTCCCACAAGATGTATGCTATGTATGCTGAGCTGTTTCAGTTTTGTGAGAATTGATTTGTGAGTGGTAACCTGCAAAACAGATATGATGAGTGCCCCCTGAAAGCTACTTCACCATTAGCCTTTACACCAAAATTAAACAAAAATGAAATACTCCCCCCTTGAGGTTTTCACTTAGGCAGATAATGAGGTTTCAATGTGTGTTTCCTGCCTTACAGAAAGGAGAACTGTGAGTGTGAGAAAGATACTGCCAAGCTGACTTTCACCACGACTAGGGTTCCTGGCTAGATGGCCGAGGCCTCCAGGCTGTATGGGGCAAATGGAGGCAAGTGGAAAGAGGAGTGCAGTGCCAGAACACCGACTCCTAAAAAAGCAAGCAGAAATAAAAGAAATCATGAGCTGAGACCTACCATCCCTACTTTCTGAGGTCTGCTTTCACCTAATGTCATCACCTTCCCGACCTTCTGGTTTTATTTCTTAGCCCTCTCAGCCCTGACATACACTTTGGGCTCAGATAACTTTCCCACACCATCACTGGTGGCCAGGTGTCAATTTTCTCTTCATTGTTTTTTTTAATCCTTAAATATCTTACAGCTCCCTGGATCCAAGGCTCCCTTAGTCTTGTTAAATGGAATGGACATAGACTGCATTTGGTGGAGAGTGGAAGATAAGTCAGGCTAAGGAATAGAATGAGCTAGGAAAAGAATTGACCTGTTTATGCTTCTTCCCAGAAAAACACTTAGACTCTAATCCCCTGACTTTAATGCCCCAGGCAGGCTGCAGAACTACAGCACACAGGGTTACATTGACTAGACAACTGCAGTTTAGGGAATCATATGTGGGAACACAGCCATAGGAGAATGGAAACTTCCCCTAGTCTCTCTTAGTCTTTTCTCATAAGCCCAGGACATAGAATTCTAGGGTTTATATTAGTTCCTTCTTCCCCTGAAAATGTTGAGTTGTTTTAAAACTTTACCAATAAGGCAACCTGTGGCTCTGACTATTTTCCATGCATTTTTTTCCTGATTTTCTCCTGTTCACCCTCCTCCCTGTAAGACACGGTTTATATGATGTTTCAGGAGCCCCCTTCACCTGAGTAATTCTTCCTTTTTTTCAGTAACATTCTATCCTTTGCAAGCTTCCATTTTTTTAAATCATTTTCTGTTTTGTAGGACAGCTTTGAAATGGGCAGTGGTGACAGACACGTGCCCAAGTAGATGGCCTACTGTACTGTAGCTTATCAATACTAGATGTAAGAGAATGTGACATTTTGAGCATAATTAGGCTTACTTTCATAAGAAATTTCTAAATAGCATCGAAAAGTACATTGTTACCAGAGGTATGATTTAGTTATTCAGTCATTCAATGAACATTTGCTAAACAAGTTAATATTTTACTAAACTAGAAAGCAAAAGAACAGTTCATGAAGACCTTAGAAATGAGGTTTATATTACAGATGATGACATTTGTCAAACAAGGGAAGTACTGATTTCCTGAAATTCAAGAAACTGTAATGAGAAACAACAACATAGGGGTTGTGAATTGCAGGTTTTCAAAGAGGTGATCATTGATTCATGTGAATTATGCAAATGTCTAAGCAAACTTAAAAAATGATACTATTGTACATGAGAGCAGGCTTTAAAATTTAGGTGAAATATCTGAGTACTAATTCTCAAATACTATTGGCTGTATTTGTCTGCAATTTTTTTTCATGCTTAAACACACACATAATCTTTCCAGAAATGAAAGAGGAGGGGAAGAGACATGAGAATTTGGTGTTCTTGAAATTTTGGACAGTTAATAAAATAAAGGAATTGCGTTGTAAGGTGGAGGGGGGGGGGCGTGATGGCGAGGTGGCAGGACCGGTCTGCCTATTGGAATTCTTCCCCGTCTCCTCCATGTCTGAACGACCTCAGCTACTTTCTAAAGCGTAATTACTGGGATCAAATCACTTTCAAGCCCGATGAATAGTTTTAAGTAAGTTTCTTTGGGCCGCGTGTCACAGGAGAAGAGCAGGCGTTTAAGAAGGTGAAAAGGTTCAGGGTGAAGTGGGAAGCCAAGAGTGGCAGGGGCGGGAGCTAAAATAAGGAAAATGCTCACTTTCCTCCCCAAGGCGAGGGAGGATTAAATGCGGACGCCGTCACCTCAGCCTCCCTCGCCTCTGTGTAGGATCATATCGCTCAGGGCTTCAAAGAACGATGGTACCAGTGAGAGAACATCCATCCCAGCCCCTTCCATCAGTCTGCGTTGGGTTAGGACCCACTCCCCAGGCTGAAGAGGGAGGCATTACGGTGTGGGAAGCCCCCATGTGCCCCTCTCTCTCATCATCTTAGCCACCGCAGGCGAATCCCGTTTGCGAAGGACTATTTTGGGAGATCAGGGGTGTCCAGGAAATGGGGAAGTGGACGGTAGCCCAGTCCTGCCTTCGGCCCCTTAGGCACAGGATACTTGATGCCCGGCCAATGACCCCACAGCCGAGGCGGCCACGCTTTGTGCTGTCGCCGTGGGGCTTGGGCACCGCGGGCAGATGGAGCTGAAGGCGACTGGTGGCTCTTGCGTGGGCCGCCCCGAACCGAACCCCGCTGGCCCTGCGGCCGCGCGAAAAGAGGGTCCCGACCACGCCCGCTGTGAAGGTCCAGAGAGGAGGTTGTCCTAACGTGGATGGATCACAGAGGGCCGCTGCCTAGGAGCTGCCCTCCGGGGGTTGGGAGTCGCGCTCCTGTTGGCTTCCCTGTGGCCCGCTGGAAGCTGAAAAGAGCCAGCTGCCTGGCCGCGTCGCCACGGCTTCCCCCGTGTTCAGAACTTACCGGCAGAGCTGGCCGCCTGGATGAACTCGCTGAGGCTCCCGCAGCATCTGCGACACAGTCGGACCAGAGCTATGTTACCGCGGGCAGCGCAGGCGGCGCCCCCAGGGCAAGCAGATCCCCACTGGAGAGCTTTGCCACCGGGCAGCGTTGCTGGCAGGAAGGGGGGTGGGGGGAGTCGAGGGGAGGAGGAAAGAAGAATGCGAGGGAGGGGAGGAAAAGGTGGGAGGGAACGAGGGGGAGGGAAAAAGAGAGAGGGCTGGAGGCCCCTCTCCTGCACTTACCAATCATCCCGCAGATCAAAAGTCCCCGATGGGCGCGCGGGTGGGGGACCTAGCAGCCCACAAAGGAGCCGCCGCTCCATTTCTCTGAGCAGCGCGGCTGAAGGAAGCTCACGCCTCTGGGCCCCTTTCGTCTGGAACTCTGCCCAGCGCTTGCAGCTTCTACCACGGGATGCAGCTCAGACCTGGCAAACCAAATAAGGAGGATGGCATTCGGTCTGTACCAAATCCGAGGGGAAACAGCCCACCCAGTGAAAGTTCGGCACAAGTGAAAGAGCAGCCAGTAGTGGGAGTTGAATAGCCACAAGGGCCAAGGCATCCCCAACTGGTAAGCGCCCAATCACTGGAGTTCTCAGCAGACATTTCCAGACCCCCTACAGGGATGGTAAACAAGCACTTTCCATAATACAGATCTCAGAGAGACTTGTGCAAATGTGTTAACAAAGCAAATCTAAGGCGCCCAGTCCCCTCTTTTACTCAAATGATTTTTCTGCTTCCCAACCTTGCCTAGGTCTCCCACACCTTTCCTTTTGCTTTCCCCTCCTCTGATTTCTTGTTTGTCTTCTTAGTAGCCCAGGATGTTATTCTAGTAAAGCAAAACCTTCATTGACTCAACATGGTTCAGGGACATACTGCGGGTTTTCCCTAAAAACATTGAGTTTTCCCTGAAGACCACCGTTTCTGTGGCCTCTCCTCCACTCTCCCAGAAAATTCAGTAAAAAGTAACAATTTTGTTCATGTAAGCCGGGAATACGAAGTTAATGAGGTAGTGCCAAGAATTCCACCTCCCTCAATCCTGGAGGAAGTCATTGCAGCCCATAATAAAAGTCTGTTAATGCCCCGCCCCCCTACTCCCCAATTCTTTACAATACCCAGAAGCTTGGAAAGTGAAGAGCAAAAAAGAACGTAGGAGACAGGTGCAAAATTAGAGCAAACATTACTTTTATTTCTTCTGAATCTACATTAGAATTCGTCTCTTTTTCAAGGTTATTTCCCATACATAAGAACCAGGTTCTCAAAGCACTAACTGCCATATCATTTCTGTCTTTTTCTTTAAGAATCTTCTGTATCCCTTCTTCCCTTCTCTTTTTGGTTTTCTTTTCATCTTGCTTTTCTAAGGAGACTATGCGTGGCCTGTTGAAAGAATACTGCTGATAATCTTATATTGTGAACATATGGCGTTTAATTTAGTCCAAAGAATTGTCTAATTTTATCCATTGCCTTTAAGAACATTATTTTTCCTCTTCATTCTTGAGAGTTTTTGAAATTTCTCTGTTATTCAAATAAGCCATTTGGAAAAGTGTGCTTCTAACATATGCACATGGACAAGCTATTTGCAGCTACATATTCAAAACCATTGTGCTTCTTTGAGAATATTCTTTTTTATGTACAACACTCAATGTGCTGTTTGCTATACACCATTACAGTAGGTCTGTACACATCATGACATTTACTGAGGGAAGTCAATATTATTACCTCTCTGTCTTTGACTCATTTCTGCCTGTGTCATCTGTCCTTGCAGTTATTTAATGGGTGCTATAAACAACTACAAAACAAAGAGCAAAGGGACCATTCAAATGTAGCAATGATGAGACTATGCTCTGAAGAAAGGAGACAGTTTACTAAGAAAAATGTTAGCATTTTTGCAGCCAAAGAACATATGCGCACACACACATACACACACACACAAAGTGTATTATAAGCTAGATGAAGACCATATCAATGATAAAAGTTGATAATTTGTTTGAATCCAGTAAGCTATCCAATAGATGGCATGCATCAATTGTGATTAGCCTTGTAAGCAAGTCTGACATGCTTACCAGCCTTCAGAGAATATTTAGCAGCATGTCTTTCCACATTGATCCACGATGATAGTAAGATAAAATTAAAAAGAACAGGCATTTTGCCAGCACAAAATTTTCAAGTAGGTGGGTAGATTTTTTTAAGGGTGCACTGAGTGCATACAGACACACAAAAAATTGATGAGCAATACAAAACTTTCTGTGAGGGCTGTTACATAGATAATTACAGTAGAAGAGAGCTTGAAGGGTGTGAAAACTTTAAACATACCAGTTAATTTGAAAGCTGCTTTATGCTGACTTTTCTAGAAGCTTTTGTGTAAAGGGAAAGTTTACAAATGTAAGTGAATAATGGAGCTACACATGTGAAGTTGCTTTTGTTAACCAATAAACATCACATTAGTAAATCTGATATAAAAGCATAGTATATAACATGCCTATGGTTTCATAACTGTATATGGATTTCATCTATAATGAATGAAAATGGATGCATATGTTGCCAAGAAGATGAAAATGGTACCCAACTACTCTATGTTGCTTAGTTTAGCTGAGAAAGTTGTAACAATTTTTACACCTATCTATCTAGAGCCAGAATTCCTTTTTTTTTTTTTGCCAGTCCTGGGCTTGAGCACAGGGCCTGAGCATTGTCGTTGGACTTTCTCAAGGCTAGAGCTCTACCACTTGAGCCTCAGCACCACTTCCGGCTTTTTTCTATGTATGTGGTACCGAGGAATCGAACCCGGGTCTTCATGCATGCTAGGCAAGCACTTTAACCACGAGGCCAAACTCCCGGCCCTAGAGCCAGAATTCTTAAAACAGACAAAAAAACAGAAGGTTATGAATTCAATAATTCTCAATAAGTCAATATTTCGTGGGGAAATATGTTCCTTTTACTCAAAGAATATTATCCCTTTGAATCAAAAAAGTTTATAAAAGAATTCCATAGGATAGATTCCTAAATAAAGGAAGAGACACAAAGAGGACATGCCCTAAATACCAGTAATTACAGTTTACGGTTATTGTAGAGTTGGTTCCTGATGCTATTGAAAGTGTAGGTATTTTTAAATTCAATTAAATTATTTTGGTTTACTCTGGCAGGCATTTTGGTTTTGCTGGAATAGTGTGCAAAACTTAAAGCAGTTTGGCTTTTAATCAAATATATTACATATCCAAGCCATTGTAACCCAAAGACTTGGATTCAAACCTAATGCCAGAATTTCTTCCTTATGGATCTACAACAGACTCTGGGCCCCTTTCACTTTCTCCAGCTGTAAAAATGGCTGCTAATACTGAGTCAGGAAAGACACAGGTATGTAGAATTCTTGAATATTTTAAGGTGATACATATATTTGCAGGGAAATCTTGAACTGATAGAGTCCTATACTTTCTGAAGTAATTAAATGTCACAAAATGTAGTGGTATTAATCAGAAAAATATAGCTTTTCTTTTTAGTTGGATAGTAGAGGACTAGAAAATTTATGCCAGTTGTCATTATCCAATATCAAACATTCAAGAAAAAGTTCATTTCACTTGTGAATTGTAAACCTAAAAGGATGATGATGGTAGTCTTTTTTTTTTTTGCCAGTCCTGGGCTTGAGCTCAGGGCCTGAGCACTGTCCTTGGACTTTCTCAAGGCTAGAACTCTACCATTTGAGCCTCAGCACCACTCTGGCTTTTTCTATATATATGTGGTATCAAGGAATCGAACCCGGGTCTTCGTGCATGCTAGGCAAGCACTTTAACCACTAGGCCAAACTCCAGGCCCGATGGTAGTCTTGATAAAGGAAAGGAATGCAAAATGGGGACTATTCAGAAGGAAAAGGTGGGAGGGGGAGAGAGCAAAAGGCTATATATAACAACAGCATAGTCTAACCAACCAAATGTTGTTTGAAAAAGAAAACAGGGTAGGAAGGAATGGGATTATGGTCAGGGGAGATTTTTTAAAAGGGTTCTGTGTACATATATAGAAATACATGAAACTCCATCATATTAAAACTATATGCTAATTGAAATGGAAAGAAAAAGAAAAATATTCAAAACACTCCACTACTTTTTTCAAATAGTTGAATATATATATATGATATTTTAGACCACATGATTACTGTTATTTATTTATTTTTATTGTTGAGGAGATGTATAGAGGGGTTACAGTTACATTCATCGGGTAGTGGGTACATTACTTCTTGAACACTGATACCCCTTCTCATGCTTTTCCCTCACTTGCTCTCTCCCCATCCCCTCAGAATCATCTTGATTTTCCTCTTCCCTTCCTTATTTCAAATAAACAAAGAAATGTATATACAATATACCAAGTACCAAAGTCAGATACAGTGACAACATGATATAAATCATAAGGGGAAAAAGAGTAAAGAAATAACTTCACATAGTACATTGGATGCTGACCTCTGTGTAGCAGTATCCCTGGTAATATGTATGTGTATATGTGTAAAAGATGTATATGTAAATACCTACATAAAATATGTATATATATGAGTATGTAAGTATGCACTTAATTTTGTTCAGTGGCATGTAAGGACAGATGACAGAAAGATTGCATGTGCTCTAATTATTCGCCTTCTTATGTACTACACTCTGAAGAAGTTTTTTTGCTCTGAATTACATCACGCAGGCAGATGATGCATACCATTGCTGCTCCTTGGAGAGAAATTTATTTTAGAGTGTGACCATGGGCGTAGTCATACATTGAAGCAAAAGTTTTGGGAAATATTACAGTATCTTGCTAGGCTGCACAAGCCAGAAATATTCTATTGTAGTTGCCCTCTGAAATTGTTGGCTTTGGACTATTACACTGATTTCAAGAGTAGCTGGTAGAGTCTATCTCATAGTAGATTAGGCAGGAAAAGAAGGAAAATGGAATAGAGAAGAGAAAAGTGACAAGAGACAGAGAGGAAAAAAGAAATAGAAAGAAATGTACATACTGAAGACAATTATGTCAAGTGCAACCTAGAATTGCCCCTGCTTTCCGATAGCTCCAGATCTTTCACCTCTTTGTTGGCTGAGTCTAGTCATTCATCCATAAGAAACATGATTAAGCTTAATGGACTTGGAAATAAATATACATGGCAAGAACTACAGATTATACAGATAAGAATAACGACAGCATCAGGAGGTATTTCATTTATCCTGACACACTCTATCCTATTTATCTAACTACGATTGGAAGTTTTATTTTAGTTTGGACCTACAATCTAATATGTTTGGAAGAAACCAAATCTATTGGATTTGACACTGTACTTTATTGGACTGGTATAATGCAGTTGAGCCTCTGTACCAAGTTCTGTTGCTTTTATTTATGTATTTATGTTTGCCTAGTATAAATATATGGTAAACTGTGTGCTGTGGTGGAGAGTTTAGTGCTGAATCTGCTGGAACATTCAAAGTGTCTGCTTGCATGATGCCTAGTTCTAAAGAGTTACAGCCGTAAGAGCAGCTCCTATGGATTTGCATTAAGTATCTCTGATTTTTTTTTTAGAGGACCCAGACTACTAACACTAAAAAAAATGGCTGTGATGACACATGGCAGATCTACCCTGAAGATGTTATGTGCCCAAAATGAAGCAGGATTTAGCAGAGAAGAAATGAACTGAGTGAAATCTAGCAGGTAAATAAAAATCACTTCCAAGTGGTAGCAGATTGATTGCAATGAAAGGAGAATAGGCTTTCTTTCATCCTGAATCCTGATAACTTATTTATTCAGATGTGATATTATTTGCTTTTACTTCCTTCCATTTTTTCATGTCCTAAGCAGTTTCTATATGACATTACATTGATGCCTAGTACAAAAACTCTATTCACCAATGTATTATAGATGGAATCACCTTTAAGGGAAAAAACAAAAATAGAACCAGGTAAACTGAGGGATTAGGTGGTATTCGGAGAGATGAGGGGAAATCATGAAATGCATGAGTTTGATCAAAAGGCAATGATACTCATAAGCTGACATGTTGAATTAAAACTCCTTACAACCACTTAAAAAGTAAAAAAAACTAAAAGGAACAAGAAGACATGGAAAAGGAAATACAAAAGCATTATGGAAAAAGGACAAATGACTTTTGAATCATGCATGGTCTATCAGCGAAGATAAATAAAGACAAAAAGCTTGAAGTCTGTGACTGCTCATAATCTTTATATTCTGGATAATCTCTTTTAAAAATATCTTTCAGTGTACCTGGATTGGAGGGATTATATGAAGTGTCTGAAAAACATTGCTTTGGGCAACCCCAGGAAGCTCTCACAATACTGAAGGGATAGTCATAACACACCATGATTTCAGCATAACAGTATGATGATCATTTAATTACCTGTTTATAGTTCAAGTTGTCACAGGTCAAGAAATGGCACTGCTTTGCATTGTTTGATCATATTAAATTGTTTTGTTTAATATATTTGTAAAATAGAAACCTGAATAAGGAGATTTATGCATGACTGACTGCTAAATAAAGAAAGCTGACTATTGTTTTCTACAAGGAATGGTAATTGTCAAATGAATGACTTGTTGTTGTGATTATAATTTTAAAATATAATCACTTGACCTAGGGTAACTCCTATCTGTTGAATGAAAATAGATGTTGTGTAACAATTTTGGATTAACCCATATTCCTGCTATAAAGTTGCAATTGGTTGGAATTCAAAAATCAAATACAATTATTTACTCAAGGTTATGAACAGTTCTGCTGTGATTTACAAAGACAACATTTTAGTGTGTTGAATTCTAATATAATTGTTCATTTGCTACCTTTGTTGTGGTCATTAGCCAAATTCATTCATAAGCTGTAGTGATGGTATTGATCATAGGCCACCTTGCTTCATCAAGCTGTGCTTCCTCATTGAGTTTTAAATGAGAATTTTGGCTAAAATAGGGCCTTTGAACATTGATGAGCATACAATTAAATATTTTAACTTTTGTTGCATTTTAGTTCTAATAGGCAATAATAAATAAAATGTAAAAACAACTATGATATGTGAATATGAACAATAGCTATATAGAAAGATTTTGCAATAAAAGAACTAGGGCTAGTGGTTTATCTTTTTCTGAAACTAATCTTCCGGCTGCAAAATTTCAGTGATTATTTTTGGTATATATATATTGAGTGAAAACTCTTGACAGCTTAAGAATTTGTATTTTCTGTGTGTACCAGTTAACCTTTCTGCCCTCTTTTCCTTCCTTGTCTGCTTCCTTTTAAAGTGAATTTGGAACTCATCTATCCATAAGGAGATGTTTTCTCAATGAAATCTATAAACACTACATGTAATTATATCTGAACAAATACTTGAGATAAGTCAATATCAAGTGGGTTTCTACAAAAAAGGTACAATTGTGATGTATTTATTATCTTTTTGTTAGTCGTGGGCCTTGAACTCTGGGCCCGGGCCTTGTTCTTGAACACTTCAACTTAAGGCTAGTGTTTACCACTTTAAGCCACAGCGCCACTTCCGGATTTCTGGTGGTTAATTGGATATAAGAGTCTCAGACACTTCGGTGCTTGGGCTTCCTATGAAGATCTCAGCCTCTTGAATAGCTAGGATGACAATCATGAGCCACCTGCGCCCAGCAAATTTTTATGAAACTGATTTACGGTGTTTGTTAGGAAACAGTTCACATTGGAGTTTGAATATACTTATTAAATTATTGTCCCACAGATGCTAAAAGTCAAATTTAATGGAATATGAAGTAGCTTATTTTAATTCTACTATTATCAATTATGGGATCTAGTGATTAATCTTTAGGGTAGTGCAGGAAGGCCAAAGTTCATAAGATAATTTTTTCTTTTTTTTTTTTTTTGCTTCACTTCAAATTCTTGAATAAAGTTACATAAAGCTCTCAGAATAGGCTTTAGAAGCATGAGAGCTGAGGACACTATCAAGAAGTTCTTTTGACTTATAAGTGTCAACTTCAAGAAAATTCCTGGTATAAACTCTTGAAGATAAAATAGAAGACCTAATTAACATTTAGAAGAGGAAGATATATATCCATTTCAAGTAAGCTGACCTGAATTTCAGCAGTAGGATATCTTTTGGACACATTTGTAACTCATTTTAATTGCTAATAAGTACTGTGTGTACACACCCAATGGAGAATTAGACTTAAACACTCAGACATACAAAGGTGAATTAACTTAAAATTTAAAAAGACAGTTTTGTGAAAAGACATTTTATTTCTATAATCTGATCCTTAAATAAATATGGGTGATTGACAGGCATCACTCAAGAAAGTTGAAACCACTAATGGCATTTTCATGTCTCATTTACGTTATTACACATAGTTTTCGAGAGGAATCTGGTGATTTAATTTGTATAAGTACATGTAGTAAAACATTCCTGGGCTTTAGAACCCAACAGAATTAGGTTTGAATTCTGTTTTGAAAAGGAAAGAACATGAATTTTGACACACACATGATTTTAACTCTAATTATGGATTTCACCTTTTTATAAAAAATGGATTATTATACTGACCTAATGAAAAGTATCATAGAGTTCCATAAAACAGATATATAGTGTTTCTCATTGTGCCTGGCATTTAGTATTCAAAGAAGAAATCATATTCTCTTACTCTCTTCCCATTGTCCTTGTCTTTCATTTCTGCCTCTACTTTCTCCTTGTTTTCTTTCTCCCTACCCCTTTCTCTCTTCCTGTCCCCTCCCTTCCTTCTTTAAGAGGGGTGTGTTCTCTCTCTCTCTCTCTCTCTCTCTCTCTCTCTCTCTCTCTCTCTCTCTCTCTCTCTCTCTCTCTCTCTCTCCCTCTCTCTCTCTCACTTGAGAGAACAATCTGAACAAGCTTATCTCAGTGACTTTCCTGTTTTCTTTTCAGAACTACCCATTCTCAAAAATGTGGCTAGACCTAGCAAAGACATGGTTGCTAAAGTCAATTTGGAAGTCTTCACTGGGAAGTATAATCATTGTCCTGGACCAAACCAAATTATCAAATCCAGTTTTAGCAGTAATGAAGCTCATATTTTCTCTGTTACATTAATTTCCATCTCAGTTACTTGTAAAGTAGTAAATTCAAAAAGTGAGCATGTCCATCTCCAAATATCTAACAATAGGCAATCAATAAGCTATAATTATTGTTACAATGGAAAGTTGACTATACCGGCCCATGCTTTCTGTAATAAATTTATCTACTCAATATACAAAATATCTATAACCTAATGAAATCCTTTGAAGATACTGCTTTAGCCTCTCACCCTTTACTAACCAGGAGGAAAAAAGTCATTAGCATCTTTTATGTGAGTAGCATGATCTACTTCTTAGTTACTGAAAATTGAAATTCTTTTAAATATCTCAAATCACAGGGAAATGATGGGTTTAGCACTTCCCTGAGGTCATATCTGCTTTGTCATACTTTGTATGCCATTTCTAAATTCAGAAAAAGAGTCTAATACATTTAAAATGACCAAAATTAGATATATTATGAAGTAATAATCTATATTAAAACCAGGTTATTCTCTTGTAACTTTTTGGTTTGTTAGAATCTCTCTCTCTCTCTCTCTCTCTCTCTCTCTCTCTCTCTCTCTCTCTCTCTCTCTCTCTCTCTCTCTCTCGCTGTGTGTGTGTGTGTGTGCATGTGTTTGTGTGTGTGTGTGACAGAGAGAGTGAGAGAGAGAGGGAGGGAGGGAAAAATAGAAATAGAGTTTTACATGAATAGAGTCAGTGGCAGAATATAAATGTACAGGCTCAAGTATAAATATTTTCAGCATATTTTTTCTCCAGAGATAATCCAAAAGGTGTTTTAAAATTATTTTATTTTTGTTATTTTAGAATTGAAAGAGTAAAGAAGTAAAGAAGCAGATAAGAGAAACAAAGAAAATCATACCAAATCCCTTTTCCAAAATGACTGGTAGAAGACCTAGTAGAAATATGAACAATATCGTTAATTTAGAAATAAACATATATAGACAAGGGTAAACTTGCTTTTGTATTCTCTCCCTACTTCCAACAACTTCACCTTGGTAAGCACATTAGTGTGTATAGTTCCTGTCCCTTTTGTTTATCTTTGCATACACGTCAGTGGCAACTTACAAGCTTGTTTTGTGACACAACGTATGTATTGTTTTAGCTTGAGATTTCTCATAGCTCTTTTCATGTTGATGCATAGATATCTGACTCATTCTGCATGAATCCTGCATAGTAACTATATAAATACATTAAAATATGCTCATCAATTCCTCTATTAGACTTCTAAATAATTTCTACTATTTTTTACTAATACTACCTATATACTTCTTTTCTTTTTGTTTTGAGTGGAGTTTCTTTTTGTAGCCAAGGCTGGCCTTGAACTTGCAAATCTCTTGCATCAGCCTCTTGAGAGATGGGATTTTAGACATGTGCCACCACATCTGGCTGACATTTTCGTGATAAACAGCTTTTCTTGTATTATTATCTTCGTCGTTCTAAGTGGATACATTTTCTTCTATATTGATGACTCTAGTTTTAACCCTATATTGTTTAATACATTTATTTTATTTTATTTTTACTGCATTTTATTGTTGGGGTAATGTATAGAGGGGTTACAGTTACATTCATCATATAGTGGATGCATTACTTCTTGAAAATTGATTCCTCTTCTCATGCTTTTCCTCCTTAAAATTGTTACATTGTATCCCTGAAAGGTATTTAGAATATATTGGTGTCACAAACAAGGCCACACTAGAGTTACCAGCAAAACTGTATTCATTGCAATATTATTTACCATAGCTAAGATATTCCATCAAGCCATATGCACTTCAGTAGATAAATGATCAAGAAAATGTTGTATATAAACACAAGGAAATTCTATGCTTTCATCAGAAAGAATGACATTGCCTCATTCCTAAGCAAGTAGAAAGACTTGACAAAAATATAAATTGAAGCCAGACCCGAAGAAACATAGGCTGCATGGTTTCCCTCATATGAAATAACTAGAATATATCTAGGCTATTCTTAGCCCAGGATTACAATAGCTTCATAGCTATGTGCATATGACCATACAAAATGATGCTCACAAAATGCACTCCAAGAAATGGAAACATAGGTATTGAATTTTTTTTACTATTTATAATTGTCTTTTTGCTTGATTTTTTAATTTATCTTTGGTTTATTCCCTGTGGTTAGTGTGTTTGATTTCTATGTCCTTTGTCTTGTATATAAGTATATCTGATCTGGGGAAGGGAAGGGGAATGACAGGAATGGTGGGACAAAGGGTGCACCAACATGGTGATGACACAGAGCAGACAGTACTTTGGAACTGAATTTCACAAATTGGGGAGGGAGGGTGTTGGGGCAGAGGGAAGTGGGAGAAAATGAGTGAGGGGGTGACAGTGTTCAAAAGAAAGTACTCATAACTGTAACCCCTCTATACAGTACCTGGACAATAACATTTAAATTAAAAAAAAACACATTGGTCTTAGTGCAGGAATTATTTTATTGGAATTAATCAATGCATATGAAGTTAGTGATAATTGCATATTGTACAGTGATAGTCACATAATGTTAATAAATAAATAAAATAGAGTCACATAATGTTGTTAAATAAATAAAAAAAAATGAGTGACTATTTCCTTAAGGTGAATTCTCTGCCAAGAATCTTTGTACTTTGCACAAGTAGTATTCTGGCAATTTTCCCCACTAGCTTGCTAAAAATAACCAGATATCCTGTAATATGGCTTAGACTTAAAGTTGAATTTTAATACATGATTTGTTTACCATGAAACCAAACCCCACATACATGTATTTTCATGAATTTTAGATTCATAGGTAATAGACGTAACTATCATTTATAAATGTTTTTAGAAAACTGCCTTTAAAATAAGCAAAAGCCACTGATCCCAATATTGCTAGTGGACTTTCAGTGTTTGTTCTTTCTTGCATGTTTAGTCAAAGCCCAATTTCTTTTTATCAGTCCGGGGTCTGGAACTCAGGGCCTGAGCACTGTCCTTGGGTTTTTTCAACCATAGAGCTCTACCACTTGAGACATAGCACCACTTCCAGTTTTTTTTCTATGTATATGGTTCTGAGGAATCGAACTCGGGTCTTCATACATGCTAGGCAAGCACTCTACCATAAGGCCAAACTCCTGGCCCAAAGCTCAATTTGTATTCAATGCATTGCATCCCAGTCTATGATTTCCAAGATTTAATTTTTTCACAGTTGAGTATGACTATGTGATTAGCACCTTTCCAGTAGGAGTAGGTGTGTAATTTTGGAGTTCTGTATATCTTTTTAAAAGGGGAGATGAGTACATTTATTTTGATCCTCATCTTATTCAAGCAGTTATCTTGAACCATAAACATAAGGATTATCTTATCTTCCAGGATACAAAGACAGATTTCTTTTTGTACCAGTACTGGGTCTTGAAACCTGGGCCTCATACTCTTGCTTAGGTTTTTCACTCAAGGTTGTAATTCTGCCAATTGAACCACATGTCCACTCAGAGAAAACAGATTCTTACAAGGTGCTTGAATCGTTCAATTACCAACATCTAGTTATCCTTTCTTTTTATTCGAAAAACATTTATATTCACATGACATCAATATTGTTTAGGGGTCCCAATTTGCTTCCTTAGTTCATTAAAGAATTAAAAGTCAGGAAATATTTTTTAGGCAAAGCAAATAAGTTTATTTGAAAGTGAGAGGAAAACCATAAAAAGAAATAGAGATTTTCCATCTGAGAGGAGCTCCATAGAGAAGCCCCCTGGTTTTTGCATTGATTGCTTTATGGCTTGTGCTTATACTGCCCTGGCTCTTGTCATTGTTTGAACAGGCACTCAGGGAATTGTGGGAATAAAAAATTTGAGCAAGAACCCAAGACCATATAGAAACAAGAAGCACTATGAAGTTGGGTGCTGGTGGCTCATGCCTGTAATTGTAGCTACTCAGGAAGCTGAGATCTGAGGACTATGGTTAAATACAACCCAAACAGGAAAATCCATAAGACTCATCTCCAATTAATTACAAAAAGCCAGAAATGGAACTGTGCCTCAGTTGTAAAGCACTAGACATGAACAAACAAAGCTCAGGACAGTGCCTAGGCCCTGAGTTCAATCTTCAGGACCCGCACCAGAAAACAAGAAGCATCAGGAGGTAGGGTGATAGCCTTGAGCTGAAGAGTTGAGGGACAGCACCAAGTCCTAGAGTTCAAGCCCCATGACTGATACAGAAGCATCATGATGGGACACATTTTACCAACCATGTGCTATGTCTGCTACTGTTTATCCCTTGCTACATAACAACATGAACTAAAAAAGATACACTTAGTAAAAGCAATCTCATCTTAGGAATCTTGCTTCTTGAGAATAAATATCTATACAACGTGGCCCAGGAACTAGATAATGCCTGTGTAAACCTCACCAAGTAACTTTCAGGACTTATTTTTACTTCTGTAACACAACAGGATAAAGCTAAGACCATATAAAATCTTTGTTTGCTAAAGAATTCTGTGACCATATTTAAGGGCAAGCTGAGAGCATGATGGGGGAGGGGGGAATGAAACCTGTCTGCAGTTTGGCAAAAATCTCATTTACTGGATTTTTTTGTGATCACTTGAATGTGGACTTAAGCTGAAATTTATCTTTGTATTATCTAAAAATAATCCCTGAAGAAATTCTGCAGGGTAATTTTTAGCTTATTTTAGGAACCAACTGCTTTCTAATTGAAAATTGGCAGCTCCTATTTGTATAGAAACAGTTAATGCACTAATTTTAAGTGACTTTTAAAAATCCATTTGCAAAATAGTTTGGCAATAACTTAAGTTACGAATGTTATTCATATTGTGGTAAGGTGGTCCAAGACAGAAACTCAATATTTTTGACTCCTTGATGACTGGCTGCCAAGGTAACACTACTTTCAAAAATGGCAGGAAATTTGCTTGCTGTGGCTGCTGGAAGAGTGAAAGTGTATGTTCCTTCAGGAAAATTAGTCTTTCTATTTGTCCTGCAAGGTATTATTAGTTTGCTTTATTGACATGCAGAAGTATGTTAAGCATTTATTCCTTGTCTTCTGTAGTAGGAAGTTAAGAGTGAATAATTCAGGGTGGAGTACTAATTCATTAATTATACAGAAGTTTACCTTTGGTGTGGTATCGTGGGAGGCAGGGAGAGAAAGTAATCCCTGTGTATATCTAAGGTTTCTCTGTCAACTATCCTGCCCAGAGACATTAGAAAAACAGAGCTGGGATTAGGGAGACAGGATTGGTGGGAGAACAAACCTTTGTCATGTAGAGGAAATACAGTACAGAGTGAAGAAGGAAATAAGGTTGACATTTGCTTTTCCTCTTCCGCTTTGGATAGTTCATTTTATGGGAAAACTCTAATAGAGGAGTAGATTATTCCTGGGTTCAAAGACATAATGCAGATGGGGATTTCCAGGAATGGGTCAGGATTTTCTGTTTACTTTAGTGTCCTTACGTGACGTTTTCAGACCTGTCTTCAGGTACATGATGGGACGCTCATTTTTACAAGGTTAATGATATGGAAATGTCATAATAAAGTGGTTTGAGGTGGTCTTTTTCCAATATATGAACAATGATTGATATCTTGCTGTACAACTCTACTACACATTACATCTGACTTTAGTCACCAGAGTTTGCCACTATATTTTTTTCCCAATGCCTATTCTAGCCTTCCTCATTAGAAGATCCTGGGAGAAAAGAAGGAGGAACTCTACTTTGGAATTCAGAAAGTTTTTTTTTTCTGTGTTGTACTGGATGAGTTTAAACTTGAGATGCTTCTGTTTCCACATTTTCAGATTGATAGGATTCTTGACCTCAGACCCCATTCCAGAAAATAGATTTTGAAAGCCAAAATGGCTTGGTTTGATGGTGACTCAATAGAATACATCATGAGTGGTCAGGAAATACTGGAAACAGCAGTTTAAAGACCAAAAGTCGCAAAGAGCATGCAAGTCAATTTTATACACTCCCGCAATTATTTGAAAAGCACAGGTAAAGTTTGTATTACATCTGATCAAGATTCCTAAGATAACACTATTTTTATTTTGTTTTTTCATATATGTTTATTGTAATTAATAGAAGGGTTACATTATATTCACCAGGTAGATGGTGCATTAATTCCAAATACTGATATCGTTTCTCATGTCTTGGTCCCCATTTCCCTCTTGTTTTTTTATTGTTCTAAGTAGATTTACAAAGCAGTTGCCATTCAACAAAGTAGTACAGTGAAAATTGATCAGTGTCACCCATTTCATCATCCTGAAATTGCTATTATTTAGATATTCAAGGATGCTAATTCCTACAAGGCTAAAAATGGGTTACTGGGTTTGCCCAGTGCTACTACTGCCATGTATAATGAATGTCTATTTTAGTTTAGTCTCTATGCAAGACAGTTGGTATATATGATCTCCTTTTTATTCTTAGTTACATATCTGATAGGCAGCATTATTTTCATTACCGAATATGAAAATTATTTAGAGATCTCTTGTTGGTTATTTATGTCATTTTTATTGTGATGAGAACACACATGAGAAATGTATTTCAAGCATAAAAACCAATTCATAGTGGGATTCCTTGTGGTTAGTATAAATGGATGACATATGCATAGTCAGATGATATTACAAGTTTCAGTAATTACTGATCAATTGGGTTAATCTCCAAGAAGAATATGTGAATATTTCAAGAGTTTCAG
Source organism: Megascapheus bottae (assembly GCF_031878675.1). NCBI lineage: Eukaryota > Metazoa > Chordata > Mammalia > Rodentia > Geomyidae > Megascapheus > Megascapheus bottae. The sequence goes on along the minus strand of NC_143547.1, from coordinate 99,707,892 downwards.
CATATTCAAAGAATTATTATGGATAAACTACATACATAAAAGAGAGTCCTTACAGCTTAAAATTAAACTGAACATCTTAGTTTCTGTCTTTGGTCTTGACTGAAATCATGATGCAAAATAACAATGAGGATATTGTGTTCAATTTTCTAGCACTAAATGACTAAAAGACAATGATATTTATTAATGAGCCTCATAATTCAAATTTTATTGCTATGCTCTACAACAAGCAGAATGAGGGTTTGTTGCTAATAAAGTATACTGTATACAGATTTACTAATGAAAAATTCAGCAAAAATAAAGTCAGAGAAAATCTTAATGAAGACCAATATTGCAATTGTTGATTGTGCTTTTTTTTTCAAATTTATATTCAAAAATTACTACTGCTTTACTTACTATGGAGGGTTTAATACTTTTTCTTACTTTTCTCCCATAACCAACCAGACAGTTAAAGATTACAAGCAGAAATGCACTCAACTGTAAATGGAAATTCTTGGCAGTTAATTTGTATTGGCTTTTTCTAAAATTAGAAGGAGTTTTTATAGCCATTCACAAAACAGAATTGGTTGGCTGCAAAAGAGAGTCATGTGAATTAAATGAGCTGTTTTAGTAATCTTTTCATTACTTTTCTCCACATACAATGGTTCAGAATTGAGCCAGTCATTTGGTATGGTTTGGGGAGGGATTTACTGTAACCCCTCTGACAATCTTTTGCCCTTAGTACTTAGTGCACTTAAAATTTATTAGAAATTCTGCCATTAAATTCCTTCTTCTGAAGCTTCTGGAATTAGGTGTCTGATGCAAGGCAAATTGTAACCTACCAAAGTGATGTTGATACAAACATCAACATCAAAATTTTGTTGAGAGAGATTGGTTAGGCTGACTAGAGATTAGACACAGGCAGGGCTTAAGCTAATAGTGAGAATAAGAATTGGGGGTGAGGTCAGATGCTCCTCAGTGAAAGATAGGATCAAGAAAATATGGTATATGTATACAATAGAATTTTAATCATCCATTATGAAGAATGACACTGTGCTGTTTGTAAAGAAATTTAAACATTTAAAAAATTGTATTAAGTGAAGTGAGTCATGTCAAGAGAGACAAAGGTTGCAGTTTTCCCTAATATATGGGAGCTAGAAATAAATAGTCTATAAACCTATAAGTCAACATGTTGAGTGGGATTCAAGTTGTAACAAATGTATTAGCTGAAATATCGTAGTTTCAAAGGAGAAGTTAATGTAATTCCTTAGAAAGGTGTACTCAAAAACCATCAAAATTAACAGAAGAAAACCAGGGTACTTGCAAGAGGGAGGGTGGGGCCAAGAAAGAAGTGTAGAGAAAGGAAGGGCAGAAGAGGGAGAATGCAGACAAGAATGCAATATATATTCTACCATATCAAGAAAAATAAGAGAATGAGTTGGTCAGAAGAGAATGAGAATGAATGAGAATATTGAAAGGGGGGGACATGAATCAAGATGCAACATATTCATAAAACTCCTTATTTATTTATTTATTTATTTATTTTTGCCAGTCCTCGGCTTGAGCTCAGGGCCTGAGCACTGTCCTTGGACTTTCTCAAGGCTACATAGAGCTCGACCACTTGAGCCTCAGCACCACTTCTAGCTTTTTGCTACATATGTATGTACATATGTGGTACCGAGGAATTGAACCCGGGTCTTCATGCATGCTAGGCAAGCACTTTAACCACTAGGCCAAACTCCCAGCCCCATAAAATGCCTTTTTAAAATTGCAGCTCCTTTGTAAAACTACTTAAAGACAAGACAAAAAGAGTTGGGACACATTTGGAGTTCAGGGCTTCGTGTACTATACATCTTGGGTCTAATATCACAAAGAAAATAACAATATCAAATGATTTTCAGATGGAGAGTTGGTACATAACCAAAGAGTGTACTTGACAGAAATAGAATCAAAATCTTGCTTCTAATGGCAAATTTAAACAATTTGGCATATAGAGACAGCATTCCAAAGAAAATACTAGGCAGGAACAGTGTTCAAGAAGTGGTTTCACTAACCATGAGGCAGGACTATTCAGAGTCCAGGTACAAAAAAACTTCAATATAGCTTGTTCCTTCTCCAGGAGCTACAGGACAGTTCTCTTCCCCAGTTTTCTGGAGGAAAGCTGGATTGCTGTCCTTTGTAGAGCCTCATGACCATTGTATACCCTATTTTCTGGGAATTACAGAATGAGAATGATTTAGGGGAATGCTCATAAACTACTTAGTAATAATTAATCAAAATACTTTGGGGTGTAGCCTGAGGGTAGAGCAAATGCTTAGTATAAGTGAGGTCTTGGTTTGTAAACCGTATCTTTTTTTTTTTGAACAAATAATTTTTAATAGGGTATTGGCTTTTTACAAATGCACTGAAGGATCATGCAATGCTGCCTGCATTAGACGCAATCCTGGGCCACAGGTCTGCACATTCCTTTGCAACAGGTCCCGTGATGGCAGAACCTTTCATCTCCCCTTTATTGTTTACTATGACACCTGCATTATCTTCAAAATAAAGGAATACACCATCTTTTCTCCTGTATGACTTTCGTGGTTGAATTACCACTGCAGGATGTACCTTCTTCCTTAGCTCTGGTTTGCCTTTCTTGACTGTAGCCATCACCATGTCACCTACACCAGCAGCAGGAAGTCTGTTCAGTCGTCCCTTGATCCCCTTCACAGAAATGATATATAGGTTTTTGGCTCCGGTGTTATCTGCACAGTTGATCACAGCTCCTACGGGAAGACCCAGCGAAATCCGAAATTTCGCCCCAGAAGACCCACCACGTCTCTGTTCTTAGAATCCCCGATCCTACCATCTCAACGTTCCCACTCCACCACCCGCCACATTCGGGACCCTTCCAGTATCCTTGCTGTGCTCATTGCTCTCCTTCTCAGGCCCAAAGGAGAGAAAAGAGCCCCAGGTGCCCAGAGCCGAAACTCCCTGAGAGGGAGGGAGCCACCGAGCTTCAGATGGCGGAGGATTGTCTCGTTCATATCTTAAGTATGTTACTTGCACCTAGTCCTAGTTAAATAGGAAGTGATTATCAATGTCTCTGCTTACTGTCTTGACTTTATTCATCTTCAATTCATATGGCTACATAAATTTCAACAAATATTTGTGTCTTCTAGAAGAATTGATGTGTGCTCAGCATGGGGAAAATACACAATAAAAAAACACAGGAAGGGGCCAGAGTTTGGCCTAGTGGTTAAAGTGCTTGCCTAGCATGCACAAAGACTCAGGTTCGATTCCTCGGTACCACATACGTAACAAAAAGCCAGAAGTGGTGCTGTGGCTCAAGTGGCAGAGCTCTAGCCTTGAGAAAATCCAGGGACAGTGCTCAAGCCCTGAGCCCAAGCCCAGGACTGGGAAAAAAAAACAAACAGGAAAAAGTAAGTTTATCGAGGCCCAGTTAGTTCTGAAGACAGAAAATACACCCACAAATATTTAAATAACATTTGAAGGCAGTGTGTAAGTAGATGACAAAAAAGTGTAGCAGCCAATTAAGTATTGTTTGGTTTGGAATTATCCCAAAAGGTGTCATGTGAAGAAAGAATTACTGGGCTTTAGAGTATTAGTGTATAGGATTAGCATGGATAGAGGATATAATAGAATCTATGTAGTTATTATGAGAAAAGTAGATATAGGAATATATATAGTCTATCATGTAAAAGTCATTGTATATTTTTTTTAGTACTGAGGATTGAATACAGGGCCAGAAGCATGCAGGAAAAGACACTGTACTACTGAAATAAAGCAGATCCAAAATACTCTTGAGTACCTCACAATTGGGAACTCATTTAATACTCATAACTATAAGAGTTGGTGAAAGGAGATCACCACATTATTCAGGCAGAAAAGAGTTTATTTGGAAGAGCCAATCTGCTGGACTGCACTCTAAAGTAGGGGGCAGCCTGTATCAGCTCAAATTAATTGTGGAGACTGATTATATTAGGGAAGGGTTAGAAGGACATGTGGCTGTGGCAGATACAGAAGTGATCTCAGAACCTGGGGGCTTTTTGCTAACTCACAGCCAGGTGATTGACAGTCAAGTGATTGAGAGGTACAGGTAATTACTGGTTTGGGGCGGGTTGATTTCTGGTAAGGGTATGTGCTCTCCTTCACAACCAAAAGTGGGGAAGTAGATGATTCTCCTGCGCAGACTTAACAATAACCCTCTTGTGAGTCATACTAAATCATGAGAAAATTAACTCAAAGATAAGTGATGGAATTTGTATTAGTTCATACAGCCATGTATGATGGCCCTCGATAACATGATTCTACAATTGCCATATCCAATATGGTAAGCTGTATGGGCTATTCACTCATAAGTGTATCAAAATTGCATAGAATTAAAACTGAGTTCCTCAGTTACACTAGATATATTTTCATTGCTTGAAGACCACATGTGGCTAGTGGCTACCATGTGTAGCATACATATAGAAATATAGAAATTTCTGATCTCATTTCTATGCTTTTCATTCTTCCTCTTTTATACCTCTTCTTGGGATAGTGACTTGCAGCAACAGGTGCAGGGTGATTTACTTATTTATTAATTCTTGTGTAGACTAAAACAAAGAATAGAAGATATTAATTCAAACCTCATTCCTGCTCCAATACCCCTCCAAACAACCTCACCCCGCAAAATAACAACAAAACTCCTGAAGGTTTTTCCTCAGTCAGTGCCAGGCAGGAAATTGAACTTAATTCTGCTAATGCTTTATTCCTGAACTGAAAATTTTCACAAAATTAGCAACTTAAAATAACATGCATTTATTGTCTCAGAGGTTATATACAATGAGGTGTTATCCAGCTGAAAATCTTCTGAACTCATTGGTTCATGGAACACTTCAGTGTCATGGGACTATAGAATAGAGGTCTACAACATTTAATTTTCTTTTCATTCTCTATAGCCTGGTCCTCCCTCTTAACCTGACAGTCTGCTCCTTCAAGGTCAGAATATATGACTTTGCTTTGCTTCTCTCTGAACTGTAATCCCAGGTTTAAAAGTCTCTAAGTCAAATTCACCCATAAAAATCATTTTCCCTTTTGATTAATGTAAAGTCAACCGACTAGGGACATAACTACTTCTGCAAAAATTTCTTCATCTTCCCCATTTAACATACAATATTCATGTGAGCCATACACAATCACTTTCACAAGTACTGACCATACTAAAAGAGAAAGAATGACACTAATTTAAACATCAAGGGAAAGTTTTAGACTTTTATTGGCTGTACTTCCACAGGTTTTGAAAGATAGATATGCTTGCGTTATGGATTAACTTGGGGAAGTTGGGCTTTCAAGAGACAATTTATTTCATCCAAGTTATTTGAGCTTGGATTAATACATCAAATCAACTGAAAAATCGTAGTTATTCCATCAGCCATCTTATCTATAATATATAGTCTTAGGGACAGTAGAAAGCTTTTCTACCAAAATATATTTAAAAACAATAACCCTATACATAATAATTTTTCAGTTTCTAAATTAATAAATGCTTATTACAACTAAATAAAATAAAATAAGTTGCAGTTAGGTTTATAAGTCAGTGGTAAAGCAATTTCATTGCATTTGAAATGCGTGTATTCCCTAGCATAACAATAAAAAAGGTGAGATAATAGAGAACACATTGACAATACAGTAAAATATAAGATTTACCCTCCCCCCTATGAATTTCCTCTTTCTCAATTTTCAGAGGTGTACTGCTTTCTGAATTTTACTAAGTATATATTAGCATACACACATATTTCATTTTTATTGTTCTGTTTATTTTTGTAGTGAATTTAATCATGGATGTAAAAATTGAGAATGATACATCTAAAGGAAAAAAAGCTATCGTAAAGAATAAACATCCAGTTACAATTCCTTATCTTATCCCTGTAATAAATTGCTGTTTGGTCTAGCCCTGGTTTTAGTTTTCTTAGAACTAAGAACAACCCATCTCTAAACTCACATGAGTCTTTAATCTTTGTTTTATGTCAAGAGTTATTTTCAGAGTATAATCACAGCTCTGGTGGTTTAAAGCATCAAGAAATTTCGATATCAAAAGGATTTGACTTTGTTCTTTTGAGAAAGAGAGACAAAAATGTCTGCTTGAAATAATCAAATGGCAGCAGAGTTGGCCCTTACTAATCCCAGCTTTCTCCATGGATTAAGGGGAATGAAGAAATGTTCAAGGAGAAAAAAACCACAACATTTTTCTGAATTCTTCTACTTGTGGCCTTTTCAAGACGCTTGCCCTGTTTTAGTGTACCACCACTAGCTGTAGCAAGAACACTTACTCTTACACAGGTAAAATTGGAAGCCTAAGCCATATGTTTCTGTACATATCAGCTTTTCTCTTAGTACCAATCTAGCACATTGAATTCTAATTATTACTTTTTGTTTTATTAACGTATATTTGAAGACATCCTTGTATGTCAAAGGGATGTAATTCATAATTAAGCTGTGACAGTTGTTAAGCTGGTCTGTCCCATGCAAATGGGGCATATGATTGCTCTACTTACGATCAATTACTACTAACAAATGATAATAAGTATACTGCATTCTGAGGACGTACAAACACTGTAGTAAGCACTTTACTAATCGTACCTCATTTGATCTTCACAGTCAAACACCCCCAGGATCAGGGATTAGAAACAGAAGACATAGGAAGGTGAAGCCATGTACTTTTCCAGGGCTAAATTCCCATATGCACAGGCTGTTACCTGGGCAGAAGGAGGGTGAATGGTTCTATCACTTAGCTTAAAAATATGGGGAATTTGGGACTCTCCTAGCAGAAGTTTACAATAGCTCAGAACCTAGGAACCTAAGGTCATAGGATGAGACTAAATGAAAGGATCTCTAGGATATGGAAACAAGAGCTATATCTTGTGTGATTGCTGTTCTTAATGTACTATGCTATTTCTCTTTTCTTTTTTGCCCTTATGGTAAATCTCATAGTGTTACTGTATCTGACTTTGTTACCTGATATATTTTATATATATTTATTTGTTTATTTGAAATAGGAAAGGGAGGGGGGAAACAAAATAATTGGGAAGAGGTGAGGGGAAGGAAACAGGGACAAAAACATGAGAAGGGGTGTGAATGTGTGAGAAGTAATGCAGCTACTACCTGACAAATGTAACTGTAAACCCTCTATACATTATCCTGACAATAAAAAATAAAAAGTATGGGGAAACTGGAATGATAGAATTAATGGTGACAAAGATGAGTTTCATAGGTGATATGGCGATAGCTTCAGCTGGATAATTTAGGAGACATTTTCTAAGTAGACCAGGATAGTATGCATTATTTTTGTTGCACTGATCAATGATTCTTTTCTGTATGACAGCTGGGTTTGGTGGAGATGATACCCACTCCTTTACCATAGGCTGCGCTCACATACCTAGGGATTTCATTTCGAACATGTCAGGTCTGCAGCACAATGTGATGACAGATAACCTAACTATATCAGCACTTTTCCAATGCCATGTTCTGTACTTCAAGAACTGTTCCTTAGAAGCAAGCCAGGCCCGGTAATTCATGACTGTTTTGTGGTCAGAATTCCAGTCACTCACTTTCCATATTTCTTACCTCAGCAGTAACTGATGCCCTGTGCATTCCTTGTCATTTCTAATATATAAGGAGCACAAGGACAGGGACTATCTACGTTGGCATCTAGCCAAGTGACTACCACATTACTAAGATCACACAGATGGCTCAACAAGAATGTATTTCCTTTTTGTTTTAGTTTTCCACTGCTACTATAAATATTTGCTATAAACTGTGGGCCTAAAAGTCAAACAAACTTATGGGAAGTCAGAATTCTGAAATGGGTCCTGGAGGGGTAAAATCTATGGGTAGATTTTATTCTTTTTGAAAGTGCTAGGACATGACCCACTTTTTGTCTTTTCCAGTTGATATCTCTAAAGCCACCTGCATTAAGTGGCATGTGGTCTGTTTCTGTATCTTCAGACCCAACAATGGCTACTTAAATTTCTCTCTCACGGAATCATAAACTCTATTTTCAGTGTCATGTCTCATTCCCTCATTCTCACTTTCTTTCTCCCTTGAGTGAGTATGAGGATATTTCATAAAGTGTATAGTATTCAAATTTTTCTAAAGCATTTCCACTTCCTTTATATAAACATTGTGATGATAAAATGATAATTGGAGATAAGATTCTCACAGAATTTTCTGCCTGGGCTGGACCCAAATTGCAATCCTCTGATCTCAGCGTACTGAGTAGTTAGGATTCTAGGTGTGAGCCACCGGTGCTTGGCTTGCATTTCATATTTGTAAGTTCACGGTCTGTTAAGAAATATGTATACATACAACTCTATACTATATTTTAAGCAATCTCTATTAATAAATACAAGGACACATAGGATTTCTTTTTGCCTTTTCTATCCCCTTAGGGCAAAGAAAAGAGATTTATTATTCGGCAGCCATTGAAGATATTTAAATATATATTCACCTATTTAAATAAAACGAAAATACGGGAAGCAGGAAGCTCCTGGTATGCATATGTAAAACATTTATAAGTCTCAGGAATGCTCAGAGGTAGCACCACAGGTTGTGTGATATCCATGGTCTCAGGGCTGGTAAGGTAGGAGCTTGTTACCATAAGAGTCATTAACATCTGGAAGATGGTCTGCATTTTCCTGCTTCTAAGAGGGCTGTAAAGTAGGACCCTTTGTGTTCGAAGGTTCTTCAATCAAGAAGACTTTACATTAAAAGTGATATGAGTTATTAGAAAATCAAGCAAGAAATTGTGGCCTACACATCTTGAAGATGGCACGATAAAGTGATAAACTAAAACCTGTCTGACAAGGAAATGGGACCCTAGAGATACAAACCAATGAAGAAGTAAAAAGTAAAAAAGAATGAGGAAATAAATATGTGGCATTAAATCTTTGATGGTTGCCATCATAACATTAAAGGAAATACAAAGCCGAAAGCAGTCATTAACGAATCGAATTTTCCCACTTAAATCAAAGATCAACTCCATAACTAGAAAAAGTGTGCAATAGAGTTGAGATGGGTTGAAGTGTTGTCTTCATGTGACTCCCTTATGCTCTCTTTCTTTGGATATATTTATTTTCTAATAAAATTTCCTATTCTCTTTACTTACATGTTATGTTTATATCTGGCCTGAATTTTTCTCTTGCCAGATGCAAGGACTGAAGTTATTTAGTTACCTTAAACGTTTTGCTAACTTGAATACTTTACAAACATTTAGGCAATGCTTGAATATATACTTCTGCATAGTCATTGTCCCAGACATATAGGGTATTAATTATGTTAAAATGATTTAAATTAATAGTTATTTCATGAAAGTATAATCATCAAAAACATATATTGAGGGGCCGGGAGTTTGTCCTAGTGGTTAAAGTGCTTGCCTAGCATGCATGAAGACCCGGGTTCGATTCCTCGGCACCACATACATAGAAAAAAGCCAGAAGTGGTGCTGAGGCTCAAGAGGTAGAGCTCTAGCCTTGAGAAAATCCAAGGACAGTGCTCAGGCCCTGAGCTCAAGCCCAGGACTGGCCAAAATAAATAAATAAATAAATAAATAAATAAAACATATATTGACAGATATTTAAATGAACTCCTAGTTACAGTACAGATTAAAATATGAAAACCATCCTGATAAAGTATAAAATCCTTTAAGTCAACTTTCTGAATAAAAATTATTAATATTGCAACTATTACTGTTAAACAATAATATTCATAAAACTATTTAGTATAGAAAATTCAATACTGTTAAATGATAGTATTCATATAACTATTTAGTATAGAAAATTCAATTTTAGTTGTTTACAGTATATTTTAACCTTAAAATATACTTTAGGTAATTCTCAAATTACAGCCAACATAGTTAGCACATACAAACCTTTCATATTTCTCATATTTCATATATATATAAAACATCTTAATAAATTAGGCACCATTTTGCTTAGCTTTCTAATTTTTATTCCAGCCTGTCCTCCCATAATTTTTTGTCTGTACTGAGGTTTGACTGTAAGTTTTCATGTCACTGGAGAGGCACTCAAATGCTTGTATTAAAATTTCATCCCTCTTCCTGTTTTTTTTCCTTAATTTTTATTGAGAAGGCAGAAAATGATGAGCAGGTGGGTTACAATAACGCAAGTTAGGTAATGAGTACATTTGTTTTAAAACATTTTTACCCCATCCTCATTTGCTCCTCTTCAGCCATTCCTATTCCCCTCCCTGCCAGGTTGTTAATGTTCATATCTAACATAGTCTTAACTGAGCACAATGTTGCATTAGTTCATCCTTTCCCTGCTGTTTCTGTGATTCCTTTTCCCTTCCACATATCGAATAATCTTATATATAAGACACAAGGTACAGAAAACTAAAAGAAAGAAATAAGCAAAAAACAACACCAATCCTAAATACAAGATGTAATAAGGAGCTCTCATTTCCATATCCTGGAGTTCATGTGGATATGCTTCACTACATATTGTCCTATGCGTTGAACAATTGGGTTATTGAGATCATCTGTTATGAATATCATAGATATATACTAATTAGGACAAATGAGGGAAATCATTGAGCTTACGTTCCTTTGGGTCTGGCTTATTTCACTTAATATGATTTTTTTCCAAGTATGTCCATTTCCTTACAAATGGGGCGATGTTGTTGTTTCTGGCAGAAGCATAGAATTCCATTGTGTATAAGTACCACATCATGTTGATCCAATCTTCTACTGAGGGACATCTGGGTTGGTTCCATATTTTAGCTATGGTAAATAATGCTGCAATGAACACTGATGTGGTTCAGTCCTCTTTCTTCTGGTTAGTTTTGAGATAGGGTTACATCCTTTGGCTGGCACAGCAATCTTCCTATTCATTTCCTGCCATAGGTGGATAGAAGGCATGAGCCTTGTATATGGCTTTGTCTTATATTTTACTGAAGGCTCAGTATGAAAGCAATCATACTGTGTCACTACACAAAACAAATTTAAAACACCACACTTATTGTTAAATTCATATGTTACAGTAGATCAAATAGCCAAATTCCAAGATCTCCTTTGCAAATCTCCAATTAGGCCATTACAGTGGTTGGTTGAAGTTGGTTCATGTTTTAGTTTTTGTAATATGAACCAGAGATTAAATTCTTGAATTTAATCTTGTGTCATGATAGGATCTTGAAAAAACCAGTTTTCTTAGAAATGGCTGCAGGAGAGAAAGATAAAGAGGAGAGAGAGAAAGAGAGAGAGAGAGAGAGAGAGAGAGAGAGAGGGAGGGAGGGGGAGAGAGAGGGGGGCAGAGAGACAAAGACAGAGAGAGAGATAGAAATTTCTCAAAATTGATTTTCCAGGAAGAATTATCCTAGAGATATTTACCTACACTTACTCATATACACACACAAAATACACACACAGAGGCAACAAAGGGAAATATTTTACCTTAGGCTTGCCCATATCAAAATATTCACAAGCTCAAGAAAATGTAAAAATTTAATTTAGCATATCAGTGAGTTATTTCTTGGAATTCCAGGAGAGATTGAGTTCTGCCCAATGCTTTTTTGTTAGGGCTAACTGTCAGAGACCAAGGAGTTAAATGGAACAAAGCAAAGACCCTCTAGCCTTGAGCAAACCGCACCTGGTTGAGTCATCTGCACAAAATACTTCTCGGAATAACCGCAGGTTGTGTCGCTTGGGTTAGCACAATGGCCAAAAGAATAGCCTGACCCTCCCCTAACCTTGAGATTTCCCGTTCTTGTTATCGCAAAAACTCTCCATCCCCCCCTCTATACTCCCTTCCTTACACTCAGGGTATATAAACCCTGCTTTACTTTTAATAAATGAGACCTTGACGCGACTCAGATTGTCTCTTTCTTTATGCGCCTGGTCTCCTTCCTCTCTTTCCCCCATTGGTTTTCTTCTCTTAGGAGGTGCCTCCTCGGGCTTTACGAATAACTGAACCCGCGGGACGGAAGAGCTAACTTTGACTTGCTAACTGAAGTAAGAGTTTATCTCCAATTGGTACTGTTGCTGTCTTGGAAAAGATCTATCATTTTTCTGCTGTACTCTGGTGGTCAGAATTTGGTCACACAAGTCACGTCTACACATAGGGGAAGATTGGAATATATAATCTTTACCTGTGCCCTGAATAAAACAATAAAACAATGTGGTAAATAAATAGTACCTTTCTCTGACATACTTTTACTTTCTTTTTAATTGTATTTTATTGAAAGGGTGATGTATAGAGCAGATATAGTTACATTCATCAGGTAGTAGGTACATTACTTCTGTTTTTTTAAATTATATTTTTATTGTCAGGTGATATAAAAAGGGATTACGGTTACATTTATTAGGTAGTGGGTACATTACTTCTTGAATATTGAAACCTCTTCTCATATTTTTCTTCAACTTTCCCTCCCCCACTCCTTTCCAATCATTTTGTTTTTCTGTTTCTCTTACTATATGAAGACAGTGTTTTGATTTTAAGCTGGCAGAGAACATATTCTGAACGTTATTTTACAGAAGTGGATGGTAAGGACCAGCTAGAGGAAGCAATGCACAAAATTTTGATACTAGGCAAGTACCTGAATGCCTTGTGTCTACATTTTTATTTTTATTTTATTTTTTTTTGGCCAGTCCTGGGCTTGAGCTCAGGGCCTGAGCACTGTCCTTGGACTTTCTCAAGGCTAGAGCTCTACCACTTGAGCCTCAGCACCACTTCCAGCTTTTTTCTATGTATGTGGTACCAAGGAATCGAACCCGGGTCTTCGTGCATGCTAGGCAAGCACTTTAACCACTAGGCCAAACTCCCGGCCCGTGTCTACATTTTTAGCATCATGTAATCCAATGTACAGTACAGTGGTAGCTCATTTAATTCTCAAAACAACTCTGTGTGTGTTTATGTTCATGTTCTTTTTCTTCCTAGACACTCATACTAGGCAGTTCCCTAAAATCTCAATGATCAAAACTGAATCATATGACAATGCATAAACAAAAGATTTACTAAGAGGAACGAGGATACTTTTTGGTTGTGATGTCAGCCAAAAGTTACCACTTAACCAAGAAGGAGGATATCACCTTCATCAGGAGCCTTGATTGTGCTAGCCAGGAATGAAGAATCGATAAGGTCGTTTTTTAGGAAAGCAACACTGCTTACAATAGTCAGATAAAAGGTGAATTAAACTCCAATTAGAAACAAAATGTTGAAATGAAAATAAAATTCTATTAGGATTTGTACCAGCTAATTTAGTGAACATTAACTAAAAAGCTGCAAATTTTCTAGGCATCTTTAATTAATGTCTTTTTAATGGCTTGCAGTATAACTCTAGGCAAGTTAACTTAAGCACTTGACATTTTTTTCTCTGAATATGACAATTCAGTAATAAGACTTCCTAATACAAGAATTAAGAACTGTCATTCTATCCTCTGATTTAGCTCATTTTGGATGTTGATAGATTGCCTAGTTTACTTCTCTTACCACTAAGTTCTAACAGGGCAGAAAGAAACATTTCAATAGCCTCTGAAAGCATTGAGGAAGCCTTCTACTCTCTTATATTAAAGGATCAGAGTTTGGCAGCTACACCACTGATATAGGCTGCAACATTTATATATTCTTTGTTTTGTCCATGTTCGAAACTCAATCTTTTCTCTTCCTACTTTATATTACAGTAGCAGTACAAAATCTTTCCAGATACTTGTGACTATTAATAATTTGTGTAATGAGGGGAGTATATACCTATGAAATTTCTTAATTTTGTAGGCTTTTCTTTCCACTAAACAGAAAAATAGGCATTTTCTGCATTCAATATTTATTGTAGTTCAATTGATATTACTTAGCATCATTTCCAGTTTCTAAACTGTTACATTTTCTGAAAATCTTTACAGACTTTATCTCCTATATATGAGTCTCACCCTGGAGCCAATCCTGCATCTTCACTTTCGCCTGTTAGTGTTAGCAGATTCCTTTTCCTCTCTAGGTCCATCTGCCTTGCTCATAGGTAACCAATAAAGCACAATAATGGAATTCTGTCTTTGGGAATGACAACCGAAAAGACGCACTTAGTTTCAAATACTGCAAGCCCTTCTATTTTGTACCTTGTGAATATAATACACTTATTATAGCAATGTTCAATTACTCTACTTTGAAATTGCTTTCCCAACTATTTTTCCAAGAATAAATGAAGGCAATCTCATTATTTTCTATATAGATTTTATTTTTGACTCAAAGGGGAATATACAGTTGGTACTTTTTTCCATTAGACATAGCTCATGCTACTAACATTTGCCTTTTGAAAATTTACTCTAAACGTAAAAATAAGTCAAGCAAATTTTGAGCAAATAATTTTGGGAGCTTTTTCAACAGACTACCATGTTAAGAGAGTATTAGGGACTGAAATTTACTCATTGTGAAAAGTTCATTTCCAAGCCACCTGCATCCTACAAACCATTCCTTAATCACTGCCAGAAATTATCATTCTCTCTTTAGCCCAGTGAATTACTTATAAGGCATTTAATTATTTGCATGCAAAGATTAATGAAAAAGCAGGGTATTGCCAGTTGACCTAAACCTGCAGCTTGTATGCTATTCAGCTCTAGTTTTATATTAAACTGCAGCTGCAAAGACAGAACTCACAGGAAATACACACATTTCTTCATTCTGGAAGCTGTTTTATACAATTGAATTTTATAAATAACTACAAGTGATTCTTATCTTTCAAATCTCAACATAAAAGCACCTCTGCATTACCTAGAGAAGTGTATACTCCCTCAAGAAGTGCTGGGAGGGAGAGGTGCGAAGAAACTATTTAGGTTCACTCTTCCGAATCTTGAACACTGAACTGCATTGGATTTCTAATCCAATATATTCAGGGGTCATGAGAATATTACTAAACTCCTTATTGGAAAGAAATTGATAACCTCGCTGTTGCTTCAACTCTACATTGCCAAGATAAACTATTTATTAGGGGTGTATGTGAAAAACGTGGACTGCATTCATTGTTACAAAAAGATTTTACAGAGTTCTTGAGAAAATTGCTATTCAAGCTCAATTTTGAGTGAGAATAGTATTTTCTTCTTTACTGAATGTTTTAAACATACATGTCTTTTTGGTGACAAAGCTGGTACAGGAGCAGCCGTTTCTTCTTGCTGCTTTCAAGAATAGATTGGTTTTCTGAGGACAGAGGATACTCACATTGCATACCACTTGCTCCTGACCTGTCTGTTGGACATGTTTATTGTGAGTGGGATGTAAACTGTTTAGTAATTTATCACACACTCTCCAGGTTGAAGTCCAGTTGTCAGTTTCTCAAACTCTACTTAGTCTGTGAAGTAGCCTATAATATTTTGTGGCCAGAATAATATTTTTGCAACATTTCAACTCTTAAATGTTCTTAAAACCATTCATATGTCTTGCTGGGGTTCCAGTGATTCCATTCACAAACCTGTGTCCAAAAGAGCCCAAGAAATATTTTTCTCTACAAAGAAATGAGAGGATTTAAGTGTACTGTATTTTTGGATAGCAATTTTTGTTTTGCTCTGCTATTTTTCCATCTTATTCATTTTTATCGTTTGATGCTTTTTATAAGATTAAGATTTATCTCATAATTCTTCAGGGCCTACCATTTATGCCAAGGCCTTGTCCAGGCAAGCTGCCTGCCTCATTTGGAAAGGTGTTTCCAGGAGTGTAATATCTGGATCTCAAGCCCTCAGCACATTGGGAAGAACATTGGAGGAGAATAAGAGAAAGTGTCAGATTGGCTTGGCTATTCAAAATTCACTATATTACATAACCATCATAATTATTCCTCTGTACCTCAGCCCTTGTCTTGAGCTATTTGCTTGGAGCTCCTATATGATTGGAAAACAAATTTCTATTCCCTTTTTCACTTGGGCTGGGCTTTTCAATCTAGTTTTCTCAATCAATCCTGACTCATCTGTTTTCTACCATCTAGTTTCTTTATAATCATTGGTACACTATTTGTTGCTTTTCTGATTTCTCTGGCCATATAGTAGTGTCCCCATCCCTCCACAAAACATTTTCAATAATTTCAAGATGATTTTGGCAGGGAAGAAAACTAAATATGTGTGCTTAATTTCACTTGCAAAAATTTAAACCTAACCTCTTCTTTATTTATTCAAAATAATATGTTAATAGGAATATACCTCTTTCCTTATATTTGCAAACAGAAAGTCAATTTTGTGACCTATTCTGGTTCCAGAAGTTTCCTAAATACTTCATATCAGTTGACTTATTGCTATTAAATCAGTGGGTATTATTGTGGGTATTATTTGAGATATCTTCCTTTGTCATACCAAATACTGATTTCCATGTCCCATGATTTTAGTAGTTTTATTTCTTTTTTAATATATTTTTATTGTAATTAATAAAAGGGTTACATGATATTTGCCAGATAGAAAGTGCATTAATTCACATATATTGATACCCTTTCACATCTTGGTCCCCATTACCCGCACCTCCCCCCCGTCTTGGTTATCCCCCCTTCCCTATCCAATTTCAAATATCCAAATACAAATAACTCCAATATATCAGATAACAAAATGAGATACTGTAACATATGAGATAACCAAGGGACAGCAAAAGAGATGAGAGATAACAGTACATTAAGGACAACAATCACTCATTATATGGATTTTGTTTCTATATCCTGGAGGTCCTTTCATTTAGCATCATACTATATGGCCTTATGTATCAAGGTTTTGCTCTATTGCAGATCTCTGCTAGGAGAGCCCAAGGTTTCTACTGAT
The DNA here is from genome assembly GCF_031878675.1 of Megascapheus bottae. NCBI lineage: Eukaryota > Metazoa > Chordata > Mammalia > Rodentia > Geomyidae > Megascapheus > Megascapheus bottae. The sequence continues at coordinate 99,691,142 of NC_143547.1, read as the reverse complement.
TATGACAAATGAGGGAAACTATTGAGCCTTAGTTCCTCTGAGTCTGGCTTACTTCACTTAATATGATCTTTTCTAAGTCTTTCCATTTGCAAACTCGCTCAACCACTATGGAAAGCAGTATGGCAGTGCCTCAAAAGACTAAACATAGAGCTCCCCTATGACCTAGCAATTCCAGTACTTGGCATTTACCCAATCATCCAGAAACAAAGACGTACTAAATCCACCAGCACAACAATGTCATTGTAGCACTGTTTACCATAGCAAAGATATGGAACCAACCTAGATGTCCCTCAGTTGATGAGTGGATCAACAAGATGTGGTATTTGTACACAATGGAATTCTATGCTGCTGTCAGAAAGAATGACATTGCCCCATTTGTTAAGATTTTGTTCCTTTTCCTTTAAAAAAATTTACAACATACGTTAGAAAACACATTTGATTTGTATTTATAAGTAATGTTAGGACATTTGGGTAAAAGCACTGGAGGGAGATGGCTGGATCATAAGGGAGCTCTATGCTTAGTCTTTTTAGGAACCATCATACTGCTTTACAAACCAACCAAGTGTAGTAGCATTGACTTTTGTCCCGATCCCTGCCAACATTTGCTTTGATTAGATTTCTTGATAATGGACATTCTAACTGGGGTGAAGTGGAACTCACAGTTGTTGATGCATTTCTTTTATGGCTACAGATGTTGAGCATTTCTTCATGTGTCTTTTGGCTATTTTTATTTCCTTTTCACAGAAGTCTCTAATTCTTTTTTTTAAAATATTTTTATTGTAATTAATAAAAGTGTTACATGATATTTGCCAGATAGAAGGTGCATTAATTCACATACATTGATACCCTTAGCCCAGCTTTTAATGGATGTTTGTTTCTTTGAGGATTTGTTTTTAAGAGGCTCAATTTTTTGAATTGTAAATATATATTGAGATACGAGGCCCTGTCTGTTGTGTGGCCAGTGAAGATCTTCTCCCACAGGCTTTCTATTGAAGTTGCTAGCTATGTCCATTACCATACAAAAGCTCTGAAGTTCAATTCAGTCTCATTTGCCCAAAGTTTCTTTAACTAGTTGTGTTTCCGTGCCTTTATTAAGATAGTTTCCGTCTATGCCAAGGGAACCTCATGTATCTCCTATTCCTTCCTGTAAAGTTTTCAGGGTGGCTGCTTTTACCTTAAGGTCTTTGATCCATTTAGAATTAATTCTGGTCCAGGGTGATATATAAGGATTCAGCTTTAATTTTCTAGAGGTGCTTAACCAATTCTGCCAGCCCCACTTGTTGAAGAGGCTGTTTTTCTTCCATCTCATTCTTTTGGTTCCCTTGTTGAAGCTTAGGTGGCCATAGGTCTTTGGGTTGATTTCTGGATCTTCAGTTCTATTCCATTGGTCCTCAGGCCTGTTCTTGTGCCAGTACCAAGCTGTTTTGATTACTGTAACTTTTTATAGAGTCTAAAGTTTTGTTTTGACATTCCTCCTGCGATGTTCTTTCTTTCTGCTAAGAATTGTTTTTGCCACATGGGGTCTTTTATTATTCCATATGAATTTTTATCCTTAAAGAATGACATTGGGATATTGATGGATATTGTATTGAATTTGTAGATAGCCTTTGGCAAGCTTGTCATTTTCACGATGTTAATTTTTCCAATCCAGGAGCATGGGAGATTTTTCCACTTCCTCAGATCTGCTTTAAATTCCTTTTTCTGGTTTGTAAAGTTTTCATTGTAAAGATCCTTTCATTCCTTGGTTAATTCTTATTTTGTTCATTTTTTGAGGCTATTGTGAATGGAGGTGCTTTCCTGATTTCAGCCTCAATCTTATAGTTGGCATATAGAGAAGCCATTGATTTCTGAAGGTGTATTTTATACTCTGCTACTTTGCCAAAGTTTCAACTACTAGCACAACTTTGTTAACTGCAGCATTATTTACCATAGCTAAGATAGGGAACCAACCTAGATGCCCCTCAGTAGATGAATGGATCAAATAAATGTGTTATTTTTATACAATGGAATTCTATGCTTTCATCAGAAAGGAAATGAAAAGACGTGGTCCCAAGTTGGTCATTTTTCAAAAATCATTCCTTGGCCAGGAGTTTGGCCTAGTGTTAGCGTGTTTCCTAGCATGCACGAAGGCCCAGGTTCAATTCCTCCATACCACATATATAGAAAAAGAGAGAAGTGGTGCTATGGCTCAAGGGGCAGACCACTATCCTTGATAAAGCTCAAAGACAGTGCCCACACCCTGAGTTCAAGCCCACAGCTGGCAAAAATAAATAAATAAATAATAAATAAATAAATAAATAAAACTCCTTTATTGTAATTGTCATGCATATGTGTAAATGTGGAAGTGTGTAAAAATGAATGTGCATGTTAGTAAGCATGTATGTTCCTATCTACAGTCCATCTTTTACTTCTAGATTTTAGAAATTACCCCAAACTTCATATTTGCCTTTTTGAACTTATCTTATCTGGAATGACATTATGATGTCCACTCCAGTTCCATCTAATTCCTGCAAATGGCATTCAATTTTCATGTATGGCTGAGTAATGCTCCATGATATACATGTACCAAATTTTATCTGTCTAGTCACTACTTCAGCAACACAGCTGATTCCACAGTCTGGCTTTTGTAAACAAGCTGGATGTGAGTCTGGATGTAAAGTTATTGCTAGTATGTTGATCTGCATACCTCCAGGTATATGTCCAAGAGCTGTATGGTGAGGCCATAAGGTGAATCTACTTTGAAGATTTCCATAGTGTATATACAGGTTTACATTAGTATATGAGGGTTTTTTCCCCTAGTGTCTTTAACAGTGTATTATCATTTCTTGATTATTGTCATTATGCCTAGGGTGACATGGAAGCTCAATGTAGTTTTGACTTTTATTTCCTTTGTGACTAATATTGAAATATTCCTTTTGCATTTCTTTGTCATCTATAGTTAGGCAGAGCATTATTTGTTCAATTCATTTGAACAATTATTGACTCAACTGTAGTAAGTTCAATTGATGTCTAAATTGAATTAATTTTTGTTTTTTAGCTTTGGAGATCTTTGTATGCTCTGGATATTAATTTTTATGCCATTCTGTAGGCAGTCTCAAGATTGCGGTAACTGGGTTTTGTTGCAAAGAAATATTTAATATGATGCAGTCCCATTTGTCATTTTCTAATACTGTCAGTTGCCCTCTTTTGTATCTGAGTGGTTTTCTTGCTGTTGGGTTGCTTGAACTCCATATATGTGGAGTTCTTAAATTTTCCCTTATATTTTCTTCAGTAGTTTCATACTTTCATTATATGTTTATATCTGTAAACAATGTAAAATTGAATTTTATATATGGCCAGGTTTAAGGTCCAATTTAATATAGATAACTAGTTTTCCTAATCCCAAGTATTGAATTAATTATCTTCAAGTCTGTTTTTTGTTGTGGATGCCTTTGGCAAAAATCATTTGACCTCAAATATTTCTGGACTTTCTCTCTTACTTCATCGGTTATTGTGTCTATTTCTATGTGAGTACCCTCTTGTTTTGAGTATCCTCACTATATAATATACTTTGATATTTGGGAGTCTAATGCATCTGGATTTTAGTTTTGGCTCAAGACTGTTTTGGTTTTCAAAGTCTTCAGTGTTTCCATGAAATTTTTATTACTTTTATTATTTTCTGCATAACAAGGAGACTCCAAAGCAGGCAAAAGAAAGAAACAAAAGAATCCAGTTAGGACAGAAACAGTGTAAATGTATTTCTTTGCTGGTGACATTATCTCATACTGAGGAAATGTAATGTCTACATAAAAAAAACAGCTACGGGTAATAAATAATTTGGTGAAATTACAGTATATAAAATATATAGATTGAGGTTTATTTATCTGTTCATATCTATGGGAGATTGGCTCCTGGATACTTCCATTCCCACTATGAATACCAAAATTTTAGGCTATTCACTCAAGTTCCTTTAATAAAATGTTGTCTTATTATTATTATTATTATTATCCTAAATTATTAGAATTCGTAGATATGAATCTGCCCAAGTGAAAGGCCAGTTATATATGACAACTTTTTAAAATCACTATGTTTATGCAGTTGTTTCTTAATCAAAATATTCATAAAAATACTTTCACAAAGTGAGAACATAATTTTAAAACGAATAGTCACATTTATACCTTCCAAAATTATCACATAAAATCAGTAGATTTATACTAATAGTGAACTACAAGGTAATTAAATTAAGAAAATTATAACAGAAACAATTTAACAAAAAGTACTTAGATATTCATTTAACCTAAAAGGTGAAAGGTCTGTATCCTGAAAACCCTGAAGAAAATAATTGAAGAAGACACAGATAAATGGAAGGATGTGTCACAAACTGAAAGAACCTTTCTAGTTAGAAAGTTATGCATTTGTTTTCATGTGTGGTAATATGTAATTAGTGTAGAACATTTTTAATTTCATGGATATTATGAGTTAAGAGGGAGAAAATGCAAGTACCATATGTCAATTTAGAGAACAGTTATAGAAAAATAATAGTATATGTGATATGAGGAATGAAAGTAACCTCTAAGTGTCCTAGGAATGACTAAGTTCTTAGAAATACTGCTACATTCCATTGCTTCAACCATGCAAATATTTTAGTCTTTTTTTGTGGTGTCGGGTTGGAAATAAGGGCTTTACACGTGCTTGGTAAGCACTATCTACAATCGAGTGCTTCCCCCATCTCCAGAAAGAAATTTTAAACTTTTATCTCTCTCTTTTGTCACATTATTAACTTATTTATCAAATGAAGCAACACATTTAAAATCTGTTGCTTATCTTCTACATGTTAGTTAATAAGGGTTAAAAGGATAAGTAGACATGCTCTCTTTCTTCAGTACACGTTCTGAAAGTATCTCCAGGACACAAAATTGGCTACTTCTATCAATGCTTTCTTTTAAAAATAGCCTGTTAATCATTCTAGCCACCAATTTAACTATATATTTTTAAAATCCATTAAAATATTGAATTATTCTTCACTGTGTGTTTACTTTTTGTACTTTAAAATAGTAATTTTGATGTAAGTTAATTCAGTGATGCTTTTCATTCCATCAAAGGTCAATTATCAGCTCAGATTAAACAGAGTGTTGTCTTTGCACTTATGGCAGCAGCTTTTATAGATAAGGATGCCAGAGTCCCAGCCATCAGGTGAATCTGTGCCCTATAAATAGCAAAGATAATAAGGCACTTTGGCTTTCTGCTAGTAAAACCTTATACAGGGTCTCAGTGACTTAAATTATAGGCATTTAGAATGTCAAGAAGGGGAAAAATTGCATTCTGGTACAATAGCATAGTTTGCCTCTCTGTAATAGTTATGAGTTTTCTTCCTTGCCTAAAATAACATAATTTTATGAGCTTATAATACCTGCTGGAAATTAAGAGGAACACTGTATTTTGCAGCTCATTATGTGTTGATTATATAAGTATTTCTGGGTAAAGCATCTTTTAAATTTTCTTCCAAAAGCAAAACTGATTTTTCTCCATTTATTTTGTTATTATATTCTCAAGTATGTGTTTGTAAAGCACATAATTACTTGTAGATATTATCATGAGTATTCATTTTCATATCTATTAATCTTAGGTGTGAAAAGATTTCCAAAGAAGCAATAAAGATTTCTATGTAGTTTCAGCTAGAATTAGCATTTATGAATATTTTAGTTGATTGTTCTATAGTTGCATTTCATTATTCCCACATTATTTCCTCTATCAAATCTTAATTTAAATATATATTACTATGAATTAATTTGGTTTTCAGTGGAGAACACTTTAAGCAATTGCTATAGCTGTGTTGTATTTCCAGATGGAATATGAAGTCATGATGGGATCCATGATAGATGCTTCTTGTTTTAAGCACCAATTATCCCCCCAAATAAAATATTCAGGCTGGAGAGGGTTGAAGGAAAGGGGCTAGCATTTATTTTTTCGTAAATAAGTGCCAACAAATTAACCTACTTACATCAGTTTGGGCCTCATTAGGTAGCAGAGCTACACCAAGTGATGAAACTGAGCGGTATTACATGGATTACTGGACCACTAGATATTGGCTTTCACCACCTTTAGGAATTTGGTCTGTAGGCTTCTCTTCTCACTCTTTTCATTTCATTGTATTTGGAATACAGTAGCCAACATAAGCCTGTTAAAATGGAAATTCAGTCCTGTCACTTCTCTTTGTAAAACCTTCTGGTGACTCCCATTTCATTTAGACAAAAAAGTACTTAAATCTATCAGGTCACATATAGTTGGTGTCTGCCCTTGATTTTCTGAGTTCACCTTCTACTATTCTTTCCTCTCTCACATGCCACCTCAACCATAATGGTTGTCTTATGGTTTATCAAACATTTCAGGAAACACCTGCTTCAGACCTTGAATTTGGTGCTTATACTCCCTAGAGAGCTCTTCTTTGCACAGCATATGGTTTCTTCCCTCATTTTCCTTATTCAAATGTCACCTCCTTACCGCAGCATTCCCCCTAGGCATATACCTCATGTTGTAACTTGTTTCTATCTCTTCAAATCCCTTTTATTGCATGTGTGCTTTGCTCCTTCACACTTTAAATTCTATATACCTATAATCAGTTATATAATTATTTTGCTAGCATTTATGGCAAAGATTATATGACTAAATCATACATACACACACCACAGCTTTACACAAAAAGACTACCCAACAGATATTAGCAAATTATAACTAATAAGCTATGTATGAAATTGAGAAATGCCTTTTGCCTAAATTAAAAGCAGAATTTATCCAACACTGACATGGAGGTAAGTGACAAATTTTCCACACTTTAATTTATACTCTTAAGACCTTAATCTTATGATGACAGTAAGAATCAAAGACAAAACAAAAAAACACATAGTAGACATTGCCAAAGAGGACTCCTAAGCGTTTTTTTTTTTGGGGGGGAAGGATATAGTAATTAGCATGGTGTAAACTACAGAGTTTGATAGAGGAGTACAAATAACTCCAGACAATATCAGATCAAAAAGTTATCTGCATTATTTTCTTCAATTTAATCACACAAATTATGCTTCCTTGGCAGCTGCTCCTCATCATTGGGTTAGCACAAGTTTGGAGCATCTTCTGATATGTATAAGAAATATTTTAGGCATCTTAGATCATTTTGCTTTCTCTGCTGGTCTCTTCTCTTGTCCATTTCTAAGACCAAAGAGATTTGTTGCATCAGTTCTCTGATATTACCTTTGTTCAAGTTCATTATTAAGCATTTCTGTTGAACTATTGTTAATAACATCTTATCTCTCCATTTTTAATGTAACATTTTCACTTTTGCAAGTTATTCAAATTTTCATATCATGCACTGAGCACTTACTGTACTTCATATTGTAGGTGATTCACCTTGTTATTAATTCTCAAGTGACATTTTGAGCATACATCTGGTAATAGTTCATGTTTCAAATGTAAGATAATGTTAAAAAAATTAGCCAGCTGTAGGTTTTGTTAAATAGGGGCAAGGTTAAATCATATAATTTTATACCAACTCATATCATAATCTTTATAAATCAGGTTGTTTTGCAATATATTGTTTTGGAAGCTTGGTGTACAAAGACTTGCATACTCTAACCCTATCTTACTTCTTCATCTTTATCTCCCAGTTAATGGTTCCTGAATGCTTTACCACTAACATTCTAGGCATAAAAGTCCCTGATATTATTTGCCTTTTTAAATCTACACCTACAATAAATGTCATCTTTTCCCATGTATTAAAATTTTTATAATTTGGGCCGGGAGTTTGGCCTAGTGGTTAAAGTGCTTGCCTAGCATGCACGAAGACCCGGGTTCAATTCCTTGGTACCACATACATAGAAAAAAGCCAGAAGTGGTGCTGAGGCTCAAGTGGTAGAGCTCTAGCCTTGAGAAAGTCCAAGGACAGTGCTCAGGCCCTGAGCTCAAGCCCAGGACTGGCAAAAAAAAAAGATTAAAATTTTTATAATTTATCTGGCAGTAATTAAGTTTAGTTCCATTATGAAAATACCACAAGTGCCACTTTGGCCAGTTTCATGACCTTTTATTCTTACAATACTCAACACATATGTTGATTATAATACTTTTACAGTACATTGTTCTATCTTATGTTTGTTAATCTACTGTTTGTACTTTATAGGTTAAACTTCATTAAATGTATGTATGTGTGTGATGAAAGTAAGACAAATAATGGTTTTTGTACTTACACATATATTGTGCTTAATGTAAACATATTCACTCTATAGTGTGTGTGTGTGTGTGTGTGTGTGTGTGTGTGTGTGTCTTTCACACTATCTACAATTACAGGCATTTACTGGGGATCTTAGAATTTATCTCTTGTGGATAAACAACTAATACAATGAATTTATCTAGGTCTTTCTCTCCTGCTAAGCTGCCGAGTTAACTGGGAATGTTTGAAGCCCAATGACATAGCGAACAATTTTTGTGTGAATAAATGAAAGTAGACCAGACCTACTCAATGCCAGATATTCTATATTTGCTGAAAGGACATGCATTTTCTTATGAATGAGCTTCTTGGTACTGCATCCTGGTTAGCTATTTGAGTGAATACATAAGAAATTATAGCGAAACTGACAGAGAAATGATCTAATTAATTGCTCTTAACGGGAACAATGAAGCAACTTGTAGTCAGAATGACTGAGTGTTGGACTGTGCTTTTGCTGCTTCCCATATATATGTAGCCTGAAATAAATGAACTGGATATTTAGCTACCATAGGCACATCCTTGGTAAACGGTAAAAATGCACATTTAGTCCCTATCTCCTATTAAGGGATTTCTATCGCATTTTTTCTAATTTCCTACTTCAAGAATATAAAATTCTGAAGTTTAATTAAACAAAAAAAAAACTCATTAGGGGATTCTGTATTTTACAAGAATAAGTACATAGAAGAAGATCCAGTAGAACCAAAATCATGACGGATGACTTGTACTGTCCAGACTTTCATTTAATTTGATTGAAAATACAAAATACTTGAATTCAGAAAGCATTCTATCTCTAATAATTGTTTTTCTTCTAATATCAAACCATCTGGCCTGAGATTTTTTTTAACTGTGTGACTTTGATTTTCATAAACATGACATTTTATGAATGCAAAAACATGAAAGTATGCATCAGTGCCAACATATCTGAAATGTTTTCTATCAAACTGTGACCTTTTCTATTTGTGGTAATAGCTGACTCTTTCCTCCTCATGTTCATAAAACACAACAATAAAATTAAGTGACATAATCTCAAATGTAAAAGTATGCTTGGTAAAATTGTTTAAACCCAGATGTTTATTCAGAGATGTAACATTTAGGTATAGCTGCTGATTGAAAATGGAGCTGTAGGTTGCTAGAGGATTTCGTTCAAATTACCTTTCAGTTAAGTGAGGCAATAGAACAGATTTAATGTGCTCACATAAAGAAGAGTCTGATGAGGTCCCCTGAGGAGTTATACTATAGTTCTTAGAATATTTACTGGGCATTTACTCACTCTTGGGAGTTAACAGTACATAGTAAGGACATCAAGATGGTGTGCACATGGTTTGAGAGCATATTCTGAGAAATTTCTTCCATCATTTTTATGAAATCATTTGAAAGATCTGAATATGTCTTATTCAAACTCCTTACACCTCCAAGTACAGTGTAATTAGGGAAGTCAGGAGTAGAAGGAACATCATATATGGGAATGTGTATATTCCCCTTCACATCTTCGCATCTACAGAAATCAGATATAAAGGTCCTAAGTTACCTTTGCAGTAACCACTTGAAAACAAAGTTTCATGGTATAAAATACCACCTTTCCTTTAAAAGGATAAAAACATTTTACCTGGTTAATTTACTAGCTATGTCCTTTGCCATACAAAAGCTCTGCAGTTTAATGCAGTGCCACTTATCCAGCCTTTCTCTGATTTGTTGTGATTCTTGGTCCTTATTAAGAAAATTTCAACCTGTGCCAAGGAGGCCTAGTGTATCTCCTATTCCTTCTTGTAAAGTTTTCAGTGTGTCAGCTTTTAACCTCCAGGTCTTTGATCCATTTGGAGTTAATTCTAGTGCAGGGTGACAAAGAAGGATCCAACTTTAATTTTCTGCAGGTGCTTAACCAGTTCTGCCAGCATCACTTGTTGAAGAGGCTGTCTTTCTTCCATTCTATTTTTTTGGCTCCTTTGTCAAAGATTAGGTGGCTATAGGTCTGTGGTTTAGTATCTGGGTCTTCAGTTCTATTCCATTGGTCTTCAGGCCTGTTCTTGTGCCAGTACCAAGCTGTTTTGATAATTATAGCTCTGTAATAGAGTCTAAAGTTTGGTATTGAAATTCCTCCTGCGCTGTTCTTTCTGCTAAGAAGTGTTTTTGCTATACGGGGTCTTTTATTATTCCATATGAATTTTTGGATTACCTCTTCTATTTCTTTAAAGAATGACTTTGGGATATTGATGGGTATTGTGTTGAATTTGTAGATAGCCCTTGGCAAGATTGTCATTTTCACGATGTTGATTCTTCCAATCCTGGAGAATGGGAGGTTTTTCCATTTCCTTAGTCCTGCTTTAATTTCCTTTTTCAGGGTTTTACCGTTTTCATCGAAAAGGTCCTTTACATACTTAGTTAAGCTAATTTCCTAGGTACTTTATTTTCTTTGAGGCTATTGGGAAAGGAGTTGCTTTCCTGATTGTTTCCTCACTCCTCTCACTGTTGGTGTAGAGGAAGGCAGTTGATTTTTGAGGGTTAATTTTAAAGCCTACTACACTTTGAAAGTTTTGAATCAGCTCGAGGAGCTTGGGAGTAGAGTCTATAGGATTCTTTAATTACAGAATCATGTCATCTGCAAAGAGGGATGGTTTTACTTCCTCTTTCCCTACTTTGATCCCCTTTATGCTTGCCTTATTGCACTGGCTAGGAATTCTAATACTATGTTAAAGAGGAGTGGAGAGAGTGGGCATCCTTGTCTCGTTCCTGATTTTAGAGGGAATGGCTTTAGCTTTTCTCCATTAAGTATAATACTAGCTGTGGTTTTGTCATACACAGCCTTTATTATATTGATTAATGTTCCATGGATTCCTAGTTTCTCCAGAGCTTTTAACAGAAAGGGGTGTTGGATCTTGTCAAATGCCTTTTCCACATCTATTGAGACAATCATGTGATTTTTGTCCTTGCTCCTGTTGATGTGTTGAATTATATTAATTGAATTGCGTATGTTGAACCAGCTTTGCCTCCCTGTGACGAATCATGTTTGATCATAGTGTATAATTTTTTTGATGAGTTGTTGTAGATGGTTGGCCAGTATTTTGTTGAGAAGTTTTGTATCGGTTTGCATCAAAGAAATAGGTCTATAGTTCTCTTTCTTCAATGAACCTCTGTCTGGTTTGGGGATGAGGGTTATACTAGCTTCATAGAATGAGTTTGGTAAAGAACCTTCATTTTTAATTTCGTTGAAGAGCTTGAGGAGTATTGGTGTGAGCTCTGCTTTGAAGACCTTATAGAATTCAGCTGTGAATCCATCTGGCCCTGGGCTTTTCTTAGGTGGAAGTTCTCTAACTGCCATTTCTATTTCAGAGCTTGAAATAGGCCTCTTGAGTTGTGTTAGTTCTTCTTGGTTCAGTGTGGGTATGTTAATCTTGGCTAGGAATTCATCTATTTCTTCTAGATTCTCAAATTTGTTGGCATAAAGGTTTGAGAAGTATTCGCTCATGATACTCTGGATCTTGGTAATTTCTGTCGTGATATTACCATTTTTGTCTGTGATTTTATTTCAGTATGCTCTCTTCTTTTTTTGGTAAAGTTTGCTAAGGGTTTTTTCAATTTTGTTAATTCTTTCAAAGAACCAACTCCTTGATGTGTTGATTCTTTCTATATTTTTTTTGGATTCTAAATCATTTAATTCTGCTTTGATTTTAATAATTTGCTTCCTTCTACTGCGATTAGGGTTGGTTTGTTGCTCTTTTTCTAGGAGCTAAAGGTGGCACATTAACTTTTGGTTTGCGATTTTTCCAACTTGTTGTTATAGGCACTCAGAGCTATACATTTTCCTCTGAGTACTGCCTTTGCCGTGTCCCAAAGGAGCTGGTATTTTGTGTGCTCCTTACTGTTAAATTTCATAAACTCTTGGATTTCTGTTCTGATCTCTTCGATGATCCATTTGTGATTCAACAATGTGTTGTTCAATCTCCATAAGTTACAGGGTTTATGTTGGTGGAGATGTGTGTTCAGTTCCAATTTGATGCCCTTGTAGTCTGAAAGAGTGCAGGGAATAATTTCTGTGTTTCTGAATCTGTCTAGGTTTGTTTTATGGCCTAAGATGTGGTCTGTTTTGGAAAATGTTCCATGTGCTGCTGAAAAAAATGTATTGTGTTGTTGCTGGGTGGAATATTCTGCAGATGTCTGTTAGATCTAGTTGGTCTATATGGTTGTTCAACTCTAAGGTTTCTCTTGAGTTTTTGCCTTGTTGATCTGTCCATAGGTGAGAGTAGTGTGTTAAAGTCACCAACAATCACTGTGTTTCGATCTATGTATGGTTTCAATGAAAGAAAAGTAAACTTTGTACATAATCATTCCATGTTTCTTATTTTCCTCTTCTTTCCCTAAAATTATTTTTACTATAGAGAGCCCAAACTTCTACACACAATAGGACAAAAATATCCTGGATATTATGACATTTGAAAAAAAATTTTTTCATTGATTTTGGTATCCATTAAATTTTTATGAATATATACTGGCACTCTGAAGTTCAGAAGTGAATGTAAATGAAATTCTCTCTCACTAAAGATGAAAGTAGGCATTACTACCATTACCACCCTGATGATACCACACTTTTCACAATCATTGGAGAAATATTCCTGTACTTCCTGGACCTCATGTTACACTTCTTTGTGATAGGATAGACCATTCTTGTCACACATTGTTAGTTTCATTCAGCATTTGAAAGTTGAAGCTGACAGAAGTAGGGAAATATTTTTTATGACAAAGGCCATTTTGATCTTTTTAAATTTTATTTTCTTGTCAGCATAATGTATAGAGGGAGTAGAGTTACATTCATCGGGTAGTGGGTGTAATATTTCTCCCACATTGATACCCCTTCTTATGCTTTTGTGCCTGTTTCCCTTCCCCAACTCCGTCTCAGTCACCTTGTTTTCCTCCTTCCTTTCCCTATTTCAAATAAACAAATAAACGAATATACAATATAGCAGGTAACAAAGTCAGATATAGTAACCATATGAGATTAACCATAAAAGGAAAAAAAGAGAGAAGAAATAACTTTGAATAATATATTAAGAATAGCAGTTACAAAGATAAAACTCTGGTTTCCATATCCTAGAGTTCATTTCATTTAGTCTCATCCTATATGACCATATATACATAGTTTTGAGCTATTGCGATCCTCTGTTAGTAGAAACTTAGATGTGTGCTAATTATTTATTACAAATGAAATAAACGATGGAGCCTGTGCTGCTTTGGGACTGGCTTACTTGACTGAATATGATTTTTTCCAAGTCTTTCCATTTCCTTAAGAATGGGGCGATGTCATTCTTTCTGATGGCAGCATAGAATTCCATTGTGTATAAATACCACACTTTCTTGATCCATTCATCTGTTGAGGGGCATCTGGGTTGGTCTGGGTTGGTCTTATCTATGGTAAATAATGCTACAGTGAACATGGTTGTGCTAGTAGCTTTACTGTGTCCTTGTTTCTGAACAGTTGGGTAAATGCCAAGGAGTGCGATTGATATCTTTGATACTGAAAACATCACTGGGAGTTTGGCTTAGCAGTAAAGTGCTTGCCTAGCATGCTCAAAGCCCCAGATTCAATCCCTTAGTACCACATATCTAGAAAAATCCAGATATGGCCAAGTGGTTGACCTCTATCTTTGAGAAAGCTCAAGGACCATGTCCAGGCCCTCAGTTCAAGCCCCAAGATTGGAAAAAATACATAATTTAGTAGCTATACAGATTTCTCAAATCAGGTAGATGAACACAAGGAGCCAGCAAGAAGCAAATGGAAAGCTTGTGATATCATGTACCAAATGAATTCTTGGACTTTATATGGCCCACAGGCAAGAAGTTTCTTATCCCTGAAAGGTTGTTCTACTTATTTGTGAACTGTGATTGAGTGCTATATTATTATCTGTCCCAAATATGTATTAATGAAATTTTGGAGCACTTTGACATTGAAAAGGCATCCAAGAATGGGATTTTATGGTTTACAGAAGTTTAGATCTATAATATATTAAGGTATGTCTTTTATTACAGATAATTTAAGAAGTATAATTCCCCTGTGGAAACAAAATTAAGTGATGTGATTTATTCAGTTAAGTTCTGTTGCCTAACCATGTTCCAAAATTATGTTCTGAGCTCATGAGAGGCATAGTATCCTAAGAACTCCCTAAGTATTATGAATACCTACCACTAGAGAGCACTGACTATATGCCAAACGTTGTATGAGGCAGTATATACCCATTATCTCTTCTTCTTAAAAGACTGTACATTATCCTTTTGCAGATGAGGAGACTGAAACTTACATTAAATCTATGTGTGTCAATGTCAACTAAAAGGTAAGTGCTACAACCAAGTTTTACATACAGGTTTGCAAAGATTTTGGCTTTTACCTTGTAAGCCATACAGACATTATCCAAATCACTCTTAAGCCATACAGTCAGATAGGTTCTATTATTAATCCTATTTTATTGGCAGAGAAACTAAATCCCAAAGAAACTAAATGACTTGCCTATAACTTTTTAGCTAATGAGTGACAGAGCACAATTTAATTTGTTGCTTTCCAACTCACATATTTTCCCACTGTGTTACAGTGCTTAAAATGTTCAAGTGAGAAATGTGAGCAAGATAATAGAATATTGTTCTCTAGGTATTGAAGCATATTGGTTTCATGGGAAAGGTCACAAGGCTGGGGGAATTCGGAAGTCTAATCTGGGATTTGTGCCAAAGTCTGAGTCCTGTTTTCTTGGCACATACTTAGATTGGGCATATATCAGTGTGTCACCAGTGTGGACTATAGCTCAAGCTGTCTGCTTAACTTATTTTCAGTGGCCAAGTCTCAATGGAATTCTTTAAGGTTTTTCTGAACTCTCAGTCCAGGCCCATGTCAATGAT
The DNA here is from genome assembly GCF_031878675.1 of Megascapheus bottae. Classification (NCBI taxonomy): domain Eukaryota; kingdom Metazoa; phylum Chordata; class Mammalia; order Rodentia; family Geomyidae; genus Megascapheus; species Megascapheus bottae. The sequence continues at coordinate 99,676,033 of NC_143547.1, read as the reverse complement.
CTTCCCTTTGTCTGGAATTATCTTTTCTGTCTTTCTCTTAATTTGACTAATCCATACTTATATTTTAAATGCTAAGCTTAAGTTTCACTCCTTCAGATAACCTTTTAGTAACCCTAAGAGAGCCATTTTCCCCATTCCACAACTTCCTAGCATTCTAAAATTCTTTGCAGCTTTTCATAAAATTATAGAGCTGATCCTCTAATTCTTAGTTTCACTTTGTCTTAGGATATAAGCTTTGAGAGAGTAGAGCCTTTGTTTTTCTCAGTGCTTGCATCTCCAGTTCCTAGCCCCAGGGCAGGCATTCAAGACACTTGATTAATACTTCTGTTTTCAAATGAAAGAATAGATTCATGGATGCAAATGTTGGATTATTAAGCAATTATGCCTCTATTTCCTGTATTCAATTAGAGCAATGTTTCCCTAACTTTTTAGTCATGATAATCGCCCAGAGAGATTTCTAACAATATAGGTTATTAAGTAGGAAAACTTGAGGATTTTTGAGAGGGCTAGAAGTCCTTATTTCTTTACTTGGAGATGCATGGGGTAAGGCAAGTTTAGAAAATGCAGTATTGATTTCAACTGTTTGTGTCTTTTTGAAGATTTTTATTCAACAATCTAGTCTGTAACGTGGCTAATTCTGTTCTTAAACATAATTCTCTAGTATTAGTAACTTAAATGTCTTACATTGGGAATGTTATATAAAAAGTTGAACTTGCAATGCTGATCAAAGCATCCTATGGTCAACTTGCCTATAATGGGTCATCAAGGATCAAAGGGTAAAATCTCCTGGCATAAGATTACTTCCATGATCTAACCTGAAGTGTTTTTCTTTTTGTGTCTATTCAACATGCTCTCTGTTCATGTATACCACAGTACCTATTCTTGATCTTAATCTCACAGTCTGAATATTTAATTTTTTTCTGTATGCTAAAATGTCTTTCCTGCATTTCTATATTTTGAAATAATCTATTTTAGATCTAGCTGTGTGCTGGTGATGACCTCTTCTCTAAGTTTAAGCCTCCCTCTTTTGTGACTCATCTCATATTCAACTTTGTAGTAAGCATTTTTTGTATCTTCATGTTATCCGCCCTTTTATGAGTTACAATGTGGAACAGTATACATACTTGTGACTTTGAACTCCTCTGAAGCATATATATTTTTTTGCCTAGGTAGATGATAGAATTAAGGCATTTTTTCACTGGATCTCCAACAATGTTAAGAAATAGCACTAAACATTCTTTCCATTTCCAAATATTTGCTGGTCTTCATCTATTATTTTTAAGAATAAGTATGTTTCTTCTTTTCTAAGGTGATCCTTTCCACAGTAGTTAACATCTTGATAAATGTATAAATGAGCTTATCAAGCTATTCTAACTTGTTTTGTACAATAGAAATGGCTTAACATAAATATTGAAATTTATTTCTCACTCAGGCTATCTGAAAAATCTTTATCATAAGCAGCTTCTGTTCTTGACCACTCAAGTTCCCATAGTAATGGATGCCTCATGTTAATTTTTTTTAAATCTGAATTTTTTTATTGTAATTAGTAAAAGGGTTACATGATATTTGCCAGATAGAAGGTGCATTAATTCACATACATTGATACCCTTTCACATGTCTTGGTACCCGTTTCCCTCCCCCCCCACCTCATGTTAATTTGTACTACTCAAATCACTCAGAAAGAGAAAGTATAGTGAATTTTGCACTGATTCTTAAAGCTTCTATTATGAAGTGAAGCTTGCATAATATCTGAACCTATATTCTCACATGACATTGGCTAAAACAAGACACACAGTAATACTCAATTTAAAAAGAGGCAAGAAACATCAGCGTGTCTTCTACCACAAAAACTAGAATATATGTAAAAATCTCTAAGGATTATCAAAATGTATGGAAACACAATGGCATTTTTGTGCTTCAATTTAGTCACTGATTCCTGCTTGAAGGTCATCACAGGCTTCCCTTTCTTTGGCTCATTTAAAGAATGAGCCCATTGGAAAAAAATTCAAGTAATCTATGACCCCAAGTGAAAGTAAGACTACTATAGACTGACTTTTCCTTCAGGATCAAGTCTTGAAACTTGTACAGAATTAGGAGACTGACAGAGTCAGAGTAAGACAAGTTTGCAAAGTGTCTGACTTTAGAGGACACTTAATTACATTTAATAATTTGCAATTTAGTGTTTGATGTTCCATGAAGATAACATCTGCTTCCCTCTAAAGGAAGATATAGGTAACAATACTTCTAAAAATATTCTTTAAAGTCATCCAAGTGTACTAATAACTCAGCCTTTTATTGTGGCTATCATTTAGGTTCAAGTTCCCAATTTTAGCCTGAATTGTTATTGAATGTTTGATAAGTTACTCAACCTTCCTCCGTATCTTTTGTCTGCCTGAAGAAGGAAATAATTCTTGTTTTTGATGTTCTTTGGAATTTCAAAGAAAACAGCTAGATAGTAAGCATACACTGGGAAAAAGAATTGATTTGGGTATTAAATAGGCTTCAGCAAATGTGCATTAGCATGACCTTAAAAATTGACTTTTGAAATATAAGAAAAAGTAATTTTTTGTAGTCAAATAAGCAACAGTTTGAGTATTCACTGTCACTAATCTGTAAACTTAGAAAGGTACAGTCACCCCTTTAAAACATTTACTTTATAGGACTGTTGTAATAAGGGATGAAATATAAAATATATCTACATAATTTGTGACTCAGTATAAATTGTCAACAGAGGCAACTATTAAGATTAAAGAGAAACAATCTTTTGTTGTTGTTGTTTTGTTTTATTTTGTTTTTGTTGGTCTTGGGGCTTGGAGCTCTTTAGTTCAAGGCTACCACCCTACCCCTTGGGTCACAGTGTCACTTCCGGTTTTCTAGTGGTTAATTGCACGGTCTTCAGTGCCCTGGCTGGCTTTGAACCAAGATCCTTATTTCTCTGCCTCCTAAGTAGATAGATTAGTAGCTGTGCCCTGCTTTCTCAATCTCTTTGTCTTGCTAACATTATATTTCCAGAATACATTAAGATTCATTCTACACAGACAATTAAATGGACATTTTAAGGAAGTGAGCATATAAAATACAGGACGTGTACTTTCCATTTTCTTACACTTTGGGTTTGATAATGATGTCTAAAGATTTTGCTTGCTAATCTTTGTTTAGTTTCTCTTTTTGTTTGATTTTTCATTTTCATGATTTCATCAGCAAGTAGTTTCATAACTAGCATGACAATTATCTAGCGTAAGTAAATGTTGATTATGTAAAATGAATGAAATGCCTATTTTATAAAACTGTGACTTGGTATGTTATAGTTATATGTCATGTTGAAAATAGAATACATGATATTTGTATTAAGTGAAAGACTTATCACAAACATAATAAAAATTTATCTAATATAAAAAATATCAGACCTTTTCAGGAAGATTAAAATTTTAAAACACTGAAGGGTTCTTCAATAAATTATTTAAAACAAGAAAATAAAGATTAAAGAGGAAGTAAAGCAATGGATTATGTATAGAATTCTGAGACTTGTCAACTAACCTTTCATATGATTTACATTACTTATTTATATATTTTTGCATTATAAACTATTTACTATTAAATTTTTTGTGCAAAATGAATTGAATCTGGATTGCTTTTAGTAATATAGGCATTTGGCAAAATTAACTCTGGCTATCCATAAACATGGGAGGTGTTTCCCTAGCCAGATGTCTTCTTCAGTTTGTATTTTCAGTGAGTTATAGTTTTTATTTTGGTAGTATTTAACCTCCTTGGTTTGGTTTATTCCTAGATGGAATACTTTTTTTTTCTTTATCCTGGGAATTTTCTCATATATTGAGTCGAATGTTAGATTTTAAATTCTTATTTGTTTAGCTGTTCTTCTCATGAAAGTTATTTCGTAAGTTCGTATTTTTATGAAAGTTGTGTAGGATACCTTCGACTAGCTTCTGTAATGCTGTCTTATTAGTCATGAACTGCTTGAAACTTGCAGTTATTTTGGAGAATATTATTTATTCATTGATTTGGAAAGATAATACTAGTTTGGTAGTTAATAAAGTGAAAATGAACACAGAGAAGTTCTTTTTGGTCATGTCTGTTTGGGGTTATAAGTGACTTTTGAACTTTAATGTCTGTATTTTTCATAAGGTTTGATGAATTTTGTGCTGCATTCCAATGTCATTTGTTTGAATCTCTGTATCTCTTTTTAACCCATGAATTCTTAAGTTTGGTTTTGATTATTTACCAAAGGTCCTGTGTATTGTAGTTACACTTTTTCACTTAGCTGTTTTCTTTCCTTATCTTCAATGCTTGATATTCTTTTAAAAAATTTTTTTTGGCAGTCCTAGGGCTTGAGCTCAGGGCCTGAGCACTGTCCTGGGGCTTTCTCAAGGCTAGGGCTCTACCACTTGAGCCATAGCACCACTTCCAGCTTTTTTCTATGTATGTGGTACCAAGGAATTGAACCTGGATCTTTGTGCATGCTAGGCAAGCACTCTACTGCTAGGCCAAATTCCTGGCCGCTTGATATTCTTGTTGATACTGGATCTAGTCTATAAGTGATACTTTCTAGTGTGGTTATACTTGTTTTTGTTTTCATTTCTAGGATTTCTATTATTTTTAAAGATTCTCAATTTCCTTCTATGTTGTTTTTGTTCAGTTTTTAGATTCACTCAAAGAACCATAAAACTGAAATATGAGAGTGACCGATTGCCTTGATCATTTTTAAAACTAGATTTCTGAATTCTTTTTTTAATATATATATATATATTTATTGTAATTAATAGAAGGGTTACATGATATTTGCCAGATAGATGGTGCATTAATTCCCGTACATTGATACCCTTTCACATGTCTTGGTCCCCATTTCTCTCCCCTCTACCCCCATCCCTCATCTTGTTTTCCCCTGTTCCCTATCCAATTTCAAATAACCAAATACAAATATATCCAATATATCAGGTAACAAAGTGAGATACTCTAACAATATGAGATAACCAAGGGACAGCAAAAGAGATGAGAGATAACATAGTAACTTAAGAACAACAATCATTCATTATATGGCTTACGTTTCTATATCCTAGAGATCCTTTCATTTAGCGTTCTACTATATGGCCTTTTGTATGAGGATTTGCTCTATTGCAGATCTCTGCTAAGAGAGCCCAAGGTTTCTACTGATTATGACAAATGAGGGAAACCATTGAGCCTAAGTTCCTTTGAGTCTGGCTTACTTCACTTATTATGATCTTTCCATTTCCTAACAAACAGGTCAATGTCGTTTTTTCTGATAGCAGCATAGAATTCCATTGTGTACAAATACCACATCTTGTTGATCCACTCATCAACTGAGGGACATCTAGGTTGGTTCCATATCTTTGCTATGGTAAATAGTGCTGCTATAAACATCGTTGTGCTAGTGGATTTATTATGCCCTTATTTCTGGGTGATTGGGTAAATGCCAAGTAGTGGTATTGCTGGTTCATAGGGGAGCTCTATGTTTAGTCTTTTGAGGAACTGCCATACTGCTTTCCATAGTGGTTGAACGAGTTTGCACTCCCACGAACAGTGTACTAGTGACCCCTCCTGGCCACATCCCCTCGAGCATCTGTTGTTATTAGTTTTCTTGATCCTGGCCATTCTAACTGGAGTGAGCTGGAATCTTAGAGTTGTTTTGATTTGCATTTCTTTTATGACCAGAGATGTTGAGCATTCCTTCATGTGTCTATAGGCCATTTTTGTTTCTTCTTCAGAGAAGACTGTCTTTAAGTTCTTGGCCCATCTTTTAATGGGATGGTTGTTACTTTGGAGATTAGTTTTGGGGTGATCCAATTTTTTGAGCTGTTGATATATTTTAGATATGAGGCCTTTGTCTGTTATATGGTTGGTGAAGATCTTCTCCCACTCTGTAGGCTTCCTAATTAATTTACTAGCTATGTTCTTTGCCATACAAAAGCTCTGCAGTCCAGATTTCTGAATTCTTGTCCATTTTTAAACCATTTATTATCTTTATTGACAAGTTATACGGATTTATAAAAGTCCTATTTTCTTTCTCCTGTATATTTCCTTTCCTTTCTTTTCTTGTTCTTTTTATGCTGGTCCTGAATCTTGAACTCAGGGCCTGGGCACTGTCCTTAAACATTTGGGCTCAAAACTACCACTCAACCACTTTGAGCCATTGCTCTACTTCTACAGCCTTTCCTATTTAGACTGAGTTTCAACTGTGATCTTCAGATTTCAGCTTCTTGAAACCACGATCACAGGCATGAGACATTGAGACCTAGCTTCTTCTAAATACCTGTTTTGGTTTTCCATGTGGAGTACTAATCTGATAGTGTATACTTTTGATATTTTTTTAATTTTTCTTTTCTTTGGATTTTATGGGGGTCTTTCCAAGGGACGATTGCCTTTGGTTACTTAGAGAAAATATAACAATTTTAAAACAAAGCCAATAGCTTTAAATTTAGGTATCAAAACATTTTGAAATGATCATTGTAGTCCTCTAATAAAATTAGAAAAGGAAGTATGATTCTTATAGGAAAAATTAGGAGTTTATTATTATTAAATAAACATCACTAAACTTCAACGTATTAAAGTATTAATAAGTAATAAGACAAAGATGTAGAAAAACAAAAATAATGAAGAATATATAGGGACAAAGTGACCTGGAGTTTGACTTAGTGCTTGCCTAGCATACATGAAGACTGAGTTTGATTCCTTGGTATCACATACACAGAAAAAGCTGTAAGTGTCACTGTGGCTTAAGTGGTAGAGTGTTAGCCTTGAGAAAGCCAAGGATAGTGCTCAGACCCTGAGTTCAAGCCCAGGGCTGGCAAAAAATAATTATTTTGCTTCTATATTTCTGAGTTTATTTTGATAGTATCATTTTCTATGATTATATGCACATAGTTATTGAGCCCTTATGATCACAGGTAGGAGTTGTCTTTGTTGTTTGTAGGTTTGGATCCATGTTGCTTAAATGCTCGGGGTTGGATTGTAGTTGGATTCTTAAGATATCAGGGTGTGGCTGTCACCTAGATTCCCACTCTCAGTACTATTGGGAAACAGCTAGGTTTTTAAGGCTGGTCTTTACCTTAATTATAAATCAAAGTCAACATATGAATTCTCTAATCATGCCTTTTTTGAGTGGCTGGAATAACATTTTGCCAAACAAGCTTGGGGACTGCAGTCTTCTCCCCGTGTGGATTAGGAAGTACTGCGGGAGATGGTGGAAGGAACAGGTTGCTCTGTGTGCTAAACTAGGTAAGAGTAGTAGGAGAAAGCTCTTATCTGCAGCCTAAAATCTACAGGGAGCTTGGTTATGGGTGGGGATGTGACATATCTGGAATCTGTAGTGTTCCCTGATATGGAGGGTAGCTAACATCTGATTTCCTCTTTGTCCGGCCTGGGCATGCACTTGGATTTTATAACCTGTATTTTTTTCTTTTCCAATGAGGTTTTAGTTTTGATTTTGTAATCTCAACTTGCCTTGCTTCTGGTAAACCATGCTGGAATGCCCAACTTGTCCTTGTTCATTGCTGAGTGGTAGAGTTGTCTCCCACTGGGATGCTCTTTTATTTAGAAACTGAGAGGCTTGATATCAGATTCCTTTCCCACTTCTCTAGTAAGGGTTTCCATCCAGGTGCTCTGGCATCCTCTTTGCCACTTCCAAAAATGGTGTCCTTCTTGGATATGGGGCATGCTCCTTGTCCAGATACTGTTCTCTGGTGGGAGGTGGGATGTTATCTGTGAGGCACTCAAAGTTTCTGGTGATACTTCAGACTTTCTGTGTTGTGGCTAATTGTGTCTGGGTCCAACTGAGGCCAGCTCAGCTACTGGCTCCCCATCTTGTTTTTTCCTGTAGTGGCTATTCAAGTTCTATGGTGAAGGTATGTGCAAAGGTAAGGGCTCAGCTACCTCTGCTATGAGTGCTGGCCCTGCTGCCACAGACAGGTGCTCACTTCTGGTTTTGTATGCAAGCATTTTATAATAGTTTTTTTGGTGTATATCTTCATATAATTATAGCTAACTTGCTGTGACTTTCTACATGTGGAAAGCCTGATAGGACCCCCAAAACTGCTTTTTCAGAGAGATCTTAGTTTGTTCCCTGTTCATACTCCACCATCTTCCTTTCTATCATCTCAACCTTTTTTTAAAAAATCTGATTCACCTTTCCATGAATCCATGAACTAACATTTTGTCTGAATTTCCTGGTGACACAGGAACACAGTGAGCATCTTTAATCTTCTGTCTTCCAAGAGTCATAGACCCTTTGATTTTAAAGAGCTTAATTATAAGTGACTTTTATCCTTTATGCTTTTTCTCTCTTCTCTTGTGTTGCCCTTTGGTTAATCTCCTATTGTTACAGTATCCCACTTTGTTACCTAGTATATTATATAGATGTTTACTTGTTTATTTGAAATAGGAGGGGAAAAATGAGGGGAAGGGGTGGGGGAAGAGTAATGGGGATGAAAACATAAGAAGGGATATCAATGTGTGAGAAGTCATGCACCTACTATCTGGCAAATATAAATGTAACCCCTCTATAAAGTGAAAAAATTATTAAAAATATTTCAGAGTAATATTATAAATATTTTAAATTCATATATGTGTTCATATTTAACATACATAAGTTAACATATTTACATATTGGAAAGTTATTCTAAAAATTTCATTACACAACTGCTGGTGAGAATGCTGGAAAAAGAAAGCACTCATATTCTATTGGTAGAAGTGTAAACCGGTGCACATACAATGGAAATCAATATGAAGGTTCCTCAAAAATCTAAACATCGAGCTCTCTTATCAACTAGTACATGTTCATATATCTAAATAAATGTAAATGATATATACACCCTCATATTTATTTTTGTTCCCAATTGTCAAGTTATATAATCAGTAAAGTGTTCATCAGATGTAATGGCAAATAAAATCTACCAAATACTATTCAGCCATTAAAAATGAAATTAGTCTATTAACAGAAAGTGGAATCATCATTGTAAACAAAATAATCCTAGTTTAAAATGCAAATTCTGCAGGGCCTAGTTGTGGAGTGCTTGCCTAGCATACAGGAAGACTGGGGTTTGATCCCTCAGTACCATACATAGAAAAAGGCAGAAGTGGTACTGTGGCTCAATTGGTAGAGTGCTAGCATTGAGGAAAAAGCTCAAGGACAGTGCTCAGTCCCTGAGTTCAATCTGCAGAACTCACAGAAAACAAATGCAAATGCTGCTGCTTACTTGTAGAATCTAGACCTAAATAATGGTGGTAATATTAATAGTTGGACATTAATGTAAGTGGAGATCTGAAAGTGGTAAGAAGATGAATGTAAAACAGGAAGAGAAACAATACGCAGAGATGAGAAATCAAAGTATGTTAAACATGTTTTTCATAAATGCATGTCAAGAACCTATGAATTTTTAATGGAAAATTGGATGCTATAGGAAGTCCTCATTTGTCTTACAGTGACAAAGGTAAAATTAATGATCTGTTGAGATGCAGGACAGGATATCTAGTTTACTATTACTGCTCCTTCAAATACATATACAACTTAATGTTTTATCAATTAAGCTATGATTTGCTTTGAATATGAATACTTACCGAAGTTTTCATTGATGGTATGTGAAAACAGTAAAACTGAACTAACAAACATTTTTCTATCCTTAAATATTCAAAACTTTGTGAGCTAAATTTAACTTTCAATCCTAATAGGACTATCATTTTTTTGCTAGCCTATTAAGTAATTTATGGCATTAAGTATATGAAACTCAGAGCAATCACTTCAATTTCTTTTATAGGCCAATATTTTACCTAAACAAAGACAAATAATAACCAATTTAGCTATCTTTTAATCATGTTTAAGAATTAAACATAACTATAATGAAAATAAGTGAAATATGTTAGTATGACTCAACCAAAACAATGAAAAGGAAAATAATTTAATAATATTTACCAGGTACATGAAAGATTCTTTGGGGGCAAAGTAAGAGAAATGGCAATGAAATTTTAGTATATGTATACATTTGTTGACAATATTGATTATTCAGAAATGACATGGCTGGATCATCTGCCTTCCATAACACCTCTCAATTTTACTCTGCCAGTTTTTCAAATACAATTTTTATGTTTGGAAAGGATTGACCAGTATATCAATAATAAAGAAAATTCATCTAATAAAATTATTATAAAGTATCTTCAGAGCATCAGTTTACAAACTTTGTTTTTAAAGTTATAACCAATTTAATCTACAGAACCAAGTCTTGGTAATATGTATTAAATAAAGCTATACAATTATTCAGATTTGCAGGAGTAATATTCAGAGGAGGAAGTCAGATTCTTGGTTGCTGCACTTTTGCATATTTGAGGTCAGGGAAAACTAAGCACAATGTGTAATTGAGTTAGAGAAGTAGAAGTGGTACCAAGTGTCTACTTCCATGAATTACCTTTTATGTTCTTATGTCTGTGTATAGAATCATGTAGACCCTACATCATTCAACACTATATCCAAAACATCTGTTAATTCCTCTCATGGAATAGGTTCTAACTAGAAGAAATAGGTTCCTGGGGCATGCTTTTCAAAGTTATTTTTAGTGTCCACTTGATTCCCCATTATGTGATGGATAAGGTTTTTGGCTACATAGTTCCACTTCCATTATGCTCTGTCTAAGTTCATGAGGTTAAACAACCATGGACTGAACCATCTATAGAAATTAGCTTTCCCTTTGGAAGAAAAATGAACTAACATTTGCTAACGACTTATATATGTCTCCATAAGAATTAGCCTTCAAAATAAGCTACAATTGCAATGACTCTATAGGTATAGAAGCTATACTCTACTAGGCACCTTAATACACATCAGATATGCATATAATTCCTAGACGATACATGTTACTATGATCTCCCCTTTCCTTGTGACAAAATTGAGGCCGAGCTGGGCACGGTGTCTCAGGCCTGTAATCCTAGCTACTCACGAGGCTGAGACCTGAGGATCGCTGTTCAAAACCAGCCAGGGGACTGAAGACCCTTAGACTCTTATCACCAATTAATCACTAGAAAATAGGAAGAGGGGCTGTGGCTCCAGTGATAGGGCGGTACCCATGAGCTGAAGGTCTCAGGCACAGCGCCTAGACCCAGAGTTCAAGCTCTGTGACCCACAAAAAAAAATTGAGGCAGAGAGGTCATGTAACTGTCATCAGCAAGTTAGCAATTTCTTCAAATTGTAAATAAATGTAAAGTAAAGGCTCTGGAGTCTATTTTTTCACTATTTTATGCTTTCTTATTTACCTTTAAAATAAAAATTTTAAAGGGAATAAAAGGGAAACATTTATTTGAATGACCTCTGATGAGTTTTCAAAGAGTATTCCTATATGTAATATAAATTTATTGATTTTCTGAGCTAGCATTGTTAGTATTCAGCTCCATAGTCAGATACTGAAGTGTGCCCAAAGGTTAATTACTTTTATGCAATGGTGAATATATTCAGATTTGAACTGTTTTAATAGAAAATTTGAACATTCATATTTGTGCATGCAACACACATAGAAAAGTTCAAGGGATCTACTGTTTTTCTAAAAACATCAATATTTATGCTTGCTATAGAAATGTTTAATTGTAAGCATTCAGAATAATATAACAAAATTAAAATGGAATCTAAACTAGTTAGAATGATTCAGAATCAAATGCAGTTGATGTTACAGTTACCTGAAATTTATGGACAAAAGTACTCTCTGCTTTGTTCTAATGGGAGAAAATGTCATTCTTCTTTTTCTATCTCATCAAGCCATTATTTTGATTGTATTATCATGCCAGATAGGATTTCGTTGTTATCTCATACAAAGACCTATAAAACATGTGTTTATTTCTTCTGTTTTATGGTTGAAGTATGAAATCTTCCTCATAAGCTCATCTATGTGTGTTCCCCAGTTGATTGTACTAATTTGAAAGGTTTTGGAAACTTTAAGAGATGGATTCAAACTACAAGAAGTGGGCTAGTGGAATCTACCTTTGAATGTTATAAGTGGTCTTGAATTATTACCTATTTCTGTCCACCATGAGATGAATAAGGTTCTCTGTTACACACTCATATTTTCATGGTGTTCTTCCCAAGAATATAAAGCTGAATAATCCTAGACTGAACTTTCCTTTGTTGTTGTTGTTGTTGTTGGATAGGAACAGTTTTCTCCAGGCTAGTTAGTGCTCTACACTTTGAGGCACAGTGAACTTCTGGTTTTCTGGTGGTTAGAGATAAGAATCTCACAGACTTTCCTGTCCAGGCTGGCTTTGAACTACAGTTCTCAGATATCAGTTTCCTGAGTAACTAGGATTACAGGCATGAGCCACCAGGGCCCAGAAAACGATGGTTTCTTAAACTACATAAATAAATACATCTTGATTCTTTTTAATTTGTTCCAGGTATTTTTTACATTTAATAACAATATAAATATGTTCGGTTTTTTTATATTCAGCCTCTGATTCATATTAAGTCTCAACATTTAAAATAACATAATCACAAGATGCAAACTTTCCATAGTACCCAGGGCTCCCTCAATTGAATGGATCATTCTGCACAATGTCATGTTACTAGCAGAGAAAAAAACTACCACTATAGAAAGTCCATTTATGGATAATCAAAGATTATCCATAAATGTGAATCCTTATTATAATTGTTTTGTCTTGATTTTTTTCAAATATCATTTTCATAAACCTTCTTATCTTGGCTTTAGTTATGTATCTGTTACTTTTAACTTAATCTTGGGGATAAGCAATATTTTATTATAAACTGAAAAATTATAACTGTCCATAATTTGTGTTACAATGTCATGTAAGGAAATACAAATAAATGTGAAATGATTAAACCAAGAAAATCAACACATACATGAATATGTAAAATCTCAAATATTGTTTTTGTGGGAAGAATATTTTAAAATTATTTCCCAAGAAATTTCAGTACTACAATATATTATTATTACCTATAGTCAACATGTTGTGTCATGGAACTTACTGTTACTGGAGGAAAATGTACTATTTTCCTATTGCTTTACTTTCACTTTACATGACCCCAATTCTATGAAGTCAATTGTGTTACTGTTTACATGTAAGTGAAATCATAGGGTACTGTCTTTCTTTCTGCCTTATATCATCTAGTATAATGCCTCTTATTGGTTCATGCTGTCACAAATGACATTTTTCCCATGTATACATATTTATTTTCTTCACAAGGAAAGTTCTTTTACACCTTTCAAAATCTTTTAACTCTGGTGACATGGTTCTTAAAGTGGTCATTTAAAAATATCATAATGTGGAGTTGTAATAGTTATCATACATTTTTCAAAGTAGCTCATGACCATTTAACTTATACAAATAAAATTATAAAGATTATACACTTAATTAATTCTGCTATGGTAAAAGTAGAAACCATAGTAAAATGAGCATAATTTAAAGAAAAGCTTTTTAGCTACAATGAAGTATTTAGAACATAGGTAGACCTTCAAATATTTGGTCAGAAAAGCCTTGGATCTATTGATTGGAAATTTAATTCAATTAAGCATCAAAATACCATCTGGCCTTGGAGTTATGACTAAAAGGGTGGAGCAGTAGCCATGCAAGTAAGTCAAATAAATGCAAGGCCCTGAGTTCAAGACCCAGTACTTGCAGGATGGAATTAAGGATATAGTAGCGACAATATACATTACTCAGAAATGTTACTATTCTGTAAATATCAATCAAAATCATTTTGACATTATCTCTTAGACTTGATTTTTCACATTCTTTGACAGTCAAAAATCACACACATTAGACGAGCATTGATCACTAGACATGTTTTTTAGACTTTTTTTATTGTCAAGGTGATGTATTACACGGGTTACAGTTACAGTAGTCAGGTAGTGGATACATTATTTGTTGAATATTGATACGTCTTTCCATATTTTTCTCCCACCCTCTACTTAATTTTTTTTTCTTTTTTAAGGCTTAATAATATTTTATTGTGTATCTGCACCATATTTGATTGACACTAAGATTGATTTTATACTTAAATTTCTCTGAAACGTGCTGTAGTGAGTATGGAGATAGAAATGACCCTTGAAAAATATGCTGTAATTTATTTTGGATATATCCTCTGAGGTATTGATGGATCATATGGTAGTTCAAGGTTTTTGAGGCACTCATATATAGCATTCTATAATAGCTGAAATAATGAAAATTCCTACTTTCAATGGATGTTTTTGTGAGCATCCTCTCCAAGATATTTTATCACATGTATTTATATGTGATTAATGAATAATGAAATTGAGAGATTTCTTCATATATCTGTTGGGTCCTATATCTTTTTAGGAAATAACCATTTAGGACCTTCACCAATTAAAAAATACATCAGGATAATTTTTTCTTGATGAGAACTTTGACGTTAAGCTATAGATGCCTAATTTATTGTGACTTTCTTAGTAGAAATCTCTGTAAGACACTCATTTTCAAACTCATAAATATTCAAAAATTTTATTTCTGTTGATAATATGCTGAATTGGGAGTGATGTACAGCCTCCAAACATAGATTACCATGGTTCCCTTGGTCTTTGTTATTCCCATAGTGATTTTTTAGATTTGGAACCGAGATGTCAGCAGTTAGGTTTTATGAAGACTAAGGAAACAGTTGTTACCAGCTTTTAAATCACTTTGTATAAACTCTTTTGCTTCTGATAAGTGAAACAGTATTAGTTTTTATTTTAAATAACTAATCTTCAACTTATCAATATTTATCTGTATGAGTAATGGGTTTGCTTATTGATTAGACTAGACTGCCAACTTCTTGATGGTAATCGGTGTTTTCTTCATCACTAAAATATTGCCTTCTATGTGATAGGTGTTCAGTGCCAATGATCTGATTTAATGTGTATAGTAATAGTTACCCTTTAATTAATGTTGCTTATTTGTGGTATTATGCTAGACATGATCCTATAGAAATGTCAGGTATTTGCTACAATTGTTCTCATTCATAGACAAGGATAACAAGAGACATAACCTGCTAAAAATGTCTGAGGTCACAGAGTAAGTAGGTAGCTGAATGGGGATATAATGCTATGGATGGAAAGCCCTTAAGTACTGTGTGTAATGAGTCAGTATCTGAAATCTCCCTTCAAATAAAAATGGAGACATGGGTATTATCTCAAGTCTTGGACTTGTTATCATGGGAATCATGGATATACAATCATTTATTGTCTCTCTGTGGTCCAGAGGCCATAGAGCTGCTAAGAAATATTATCGTAGGGAAAAATAATTAAACTGAAAGAGTTATACAAATGGTGGCCGTAAGACCATGTCAAAAAATCTAGCCAAGAAAAGGATTCCAAGTATATTGTTATAACCAGGGGATTGTGGAATTGGAAAGTAATAGTGACAGGATGTGTAGTTGCAAAGCTACCAAATCATCTCAAAAGAGCTGAGCAAGTATCCTTTCAAACAGTGCTCATTTCTTGAAGAACCTTCTTTTTGGTCATCCACTCAACACAGACAAACAAGTCTTAACTCTTGGAGCAGCAGAGGAGAATTTATGAAGATGTTTGTATACAGTGTGTGCTCACATTGCCTTCGCACTTTAATGTGCCTGTCACCACATTAGGTTATTTTGTGTTTCGCAGTCAATCCTTATACTACCTCTTAAAGGTAGGTGAAAATGGGATGACCATTTTTTTGAGTAAAGGGTAGCATATATAAGTTAGAGGAATTGTTTAAAATCATACAGATAATGAAAGCAAATATTGAATCAAGAAAAATTTCATCTACTTTTCGTGATTTGGAACTACTTTGGTTTACATCTCTTCTGTATTGGTATTGCCTAGTGAACAGGTGTATAATGGCACATTATTCAGCACCTGTATGATTGAATTCCTGTCATAAATATTTGATTTATTTGAATAAGAAATTTAAGTGGATATCAGGAATACTCATTAATAATTAGTGGCCTCTTTCTGCCCTTGGATACCAATGGTCTTTGTGTAAACTGGTTAGCATTAGTGAGCCATTTCCTATGGCAATTTCGACCACAGAACATTATATACATATACAGAAATATCACAAACAAATTCCTTGGTACAATTAGTGTACTCTAATAAAAAATAAAGTCAAATGGCATATGTAGTTGCATTTGCCTTTTGTCATATTACTATGATGAGTATTTACTCTTATTGGATTTATTAGTTCAAACACAAAGGCTCTGTTCAAAAACTTGTATAGATAATAAGATAAATGTTTAAAATGCTCTTGACTTCAAATTCAATGATGAATGACTGGAAATTCAATTTTTAATGATGGCAGTGGGTGGGGGTGGAGAGAAAACAGCATCTTTTAAAAGAAGAGATATTATCTGGATCCTGTGTGAATACAATCCAATCTACAATAGAACACAGAGGATTATCTGGAAAATATACTATATTTATTTTAAAATCTGTATAGAAGAGTTCGATTTTCAATCGTGTTAATCACTATCTTGCCACTTTGATTCTGTCTTTAATACTGATTTTGATTTATTAGCTCAGTTCGTTAGACATACAGACCTCAGAAATCAGAATTTTGATCTTGACAAAATGATGCGCTTTTGAATTATAATTTATTAAATTCAAAAGGGAGGTAAGAATAAGATCCTATAATTTTTTGGTGGTTGTATGTCTTGAACAGTGCTTAGGTCCTGGCCCTGGGCTCTCTTGCTCAAGGCTAGTGCTCTACCACTTTAAGCCACAGCACCACTTCCCGTTTTGGAGTGGTTAATTGCAGACAAATCTCATGGGGCCTTTTCTGTTCAGGCTAGCTTTGAGTTGTGATCCTTAGATGTAAGCCTCCTGAGTAGCTAGGAGTATAGTTGCCCAAGAGAAAGTTTTTATTCTAGCTAATCAATATTATTTAGTGAAAGCTCTAATCTAATCTAATAAAGGTATAAGACAAACACCAAGGAGTGTAATATAAAGGCTGAATAGTTACATATATATTTATAGTGATCTATATATGTATATTTATCATGATATACATATAACTATACACATACACATATATGTACATGTATATGTATACACACACACACACACACACACACACACACACACACACATATGGGCCTGGATTAATTCCAGAAAATGTGTTCATCTGTAGTTAACAACCCCAGTAAAGGGCACAAAGCTACTCAGATGGGAGCAAGAGCAGCAATCATGGGTTAAAGCAGTAGTAGTTAAGTGAACCTGTTCTGTGCCAAGGTTCTATTCTAGGAACTAGGAATCATGAGACCTTGGGAAAATTAATTAACTTCTTAGAACATCCATTTCTAAAACTACTGAGGATTTTATGCAGAGGAATAATATAGTCAGAAGTCTGTGACAGGAAGATTTCTGTAGCATCTGTGAAGATTGTTGGAGGAGGCAAGGGTAAGGCAAAAGCAGAGAAGAGAGGCCAGGCTTTTTTATATGCATCACCCAGCAACTGGCAATGCTGGTGCTGACAATGATTCACCATATACAGTACTTACTTCAGATTTGGCAAGTGACCAAGGACCAGTGAGGAAAGCTAACCTTCCTCCCTGCTCAACACACAGGGCCCATTCACTATCATTCCTTTAGACTACAACTGGGCTTCTTGCCCTCAAATCCCTGGGCCCCACTAGCCTGGGGGAAGTGGCAGGCCCTGGGAATCAGAGACCACAGTGTCCTTCCTCATCAGTTCAGCTGCCCTACTGGCTAGGAAGTTATAGACTGTCCCAGCGGCAGCAAAGCTTTCACTGCATTCCCTAGGAGGGTCTCATGGAGGTAAACTCTGTCTCCCCCTGCCCCCATCAAGACATGGGCAGCCTGCATCTCCTCTGGACTGGAGCCAAGATGTAAAAGCACAGCATCTTTGAGTTTCCTGCCTTCCGAAAGGGATTGTCCTTGCTCACTGGAACAGTGCTTGTTTTTGAGGAAGATTTTTAAAGCGGTTTCTGAAAGTTACCAGGGCATTTTGCCTCTGTCTTTGGAGATGCTCCTCAACAAAAGCTACAAAGGAACTCTGGTCTGTTCCTATTTGTGTATTAAGGGCATTGAGTCATACTGCAGTAAGAAAAACCTGTTTACCTTCCCCTAAATCACGTTCTTCAATGTGGTTTGTATTGAATCCTTTCTTCATAAATTTGCCAATAGTTCTATTGAGAAGATTGGTGAATTCTATTTGCAATGAATTTTGGAGGAGTAGCTGGGATTCAGGCAGTGTGGTATGTAATGGAGGGATGCTTTATACTTTACTATCCTGTTGAGTACAAAATTTACTTAAATTTCTTGACCTTCTGCATCCTCATCTGTAACGCTGATGTAACACATTATCTCGGAATTGTCAATTTGTTTATCTGAGATAAAATAGGTTACTCTTTTGGTGCCAAAGTAATTTGCAGTTATTTCTTCTTTTTTCTATAAATTTTTATTGTAATTAATAGAGGCTTACATTATATTCACCAGATAGAAGGTACATTACTTCACAAACATTGATACCCTTTCTCATGCCTTGGTCCCCATTTCCCTCCCCCCACTCCCGCCCCTCATCTTGTTTCCCCCCCTTCCCTATCTGATTTCAGATAACCAAATAAGCATATATACAATATATCAGATAACAAGGTGAAATACTTTGCAGTTATTTCTATAGTACAGTCAACCATGAATGTAGGTATGTAATAAATAGTTCTCCTGGTGCAATCATACTCAGTCATTAAGGCTTTAACTGAAAAAAAACTAATTGATTGCAATATAACTTATTTGAAACAGAAAAATAAGTTGATTTCAGGAGTGATAGTAGAGACAAAATACACAGTGGTTTGTATTTCCTCCATTAAAACTGGTATTATGTGGAAACTTGATACTGTGATTTCTGAAAATGAGCAATGGTGAGCATAGTTTAAGGGAAAATTCCTAGTTTTCAAGTATGTGACATGAAGCATGCACAGTATTTGTCTGTTCATTGTTATTTCTGTTTATTTTACCTGCATAGTGAAATAAGATATCAGATTTAAGTATGGAGAGGTTCTTAATATTGTGGAATCAGTGGGATTTCTGGGGCTTTTTAGTTGCCCAAAGCATTTCCCCACATGCTAGCTGTTGTTTAACATCACATATAACATACATTTTATGCAAAATTTACTGCATAGATACTGGATGGACAGACGTACAGGTGGATGAGTGGAAAGCTAGATTTGGTATCAAGTTCTATTGCTGTTACTTTGGTAAATTATCCTTTAGAACACAACATTCCTTTACTTATCTAAAGAGATATATTTTGTAGCCTCTAACTTGTCTCCCCTGTCAGCTATATGTCCTTGGCTTCTGCCACTGTTGTCTACATGTCAGTCTCAGTTTCCCAATCCTCTGTCATCCTGCCTGCTTCACCAATTTCAGCAAGTCCTTTACTCACAAACCCTCTGTTAGGGGAAATTTGACCTGCATCCCATCCACTAAAACCTGTCATATATTCACCACAGACACAGGACTCTTTAGGTTTTGACCTAGCAGTCCTTTCTATGTTTCCAGAGCTCAGAGGTCGGAGATAGGAAGGTTCCTAGTTCTGTGAATGGGAGTGGGAACAAACGTCAGCAGATGACACTCTCTGACACTGCTTCCCCTTTTTCAGAAGTAGTGTTTTGTTGGTTTCTTTCCCACAGCTGAGCCTGTCATAAAGGAGCTCTGTTCTCCAAGGGTTTGTTAATTACAGCATTGCTGTGTTAAGAAGAAAAAAAAAGCCTTCAAAAATTTAGAGAATTTTGTCTTGCTTCATTTTGATATCTAAGTCGTTTCCTGCAAAGTCAGTTTCCAATTTGACTTTTGAGAGATCAAAAACTATTAATTCAAAGTCATAGTGATTCCCAATATTTAAATAACCTGCTATGCTAATTAAGTAAAAACTACATTAAATATATCAGGTTACAGAGCTGTATATCACCCAAGTTACATAAGTTTTTAAAGCTGTCAAAACAGCATTAAGTTTTTCTTTGTGGGGGGGGATTTCTGTTGCTATCAAGTGAATAACTAGGGCTTTCAGTAAAAATTTTTGACAACTAATTTTCTAGTGAAGCAAATAGCAGTTATACTTGGAGGCTTTGATCTGGTGATAATGTGGGTGTGAGAATGGGGGAGGAAAAGACTGAGTATACTTCACTTGGATTTATATAGCTCCTCTCACAGTATTAGGATGGGAATCCTAAAGAAAACAACATTGTTTGAAGTCATAATAATTAGGAGGTCTCACTTCAACTGGACTAAATCCCAATGGCTTGAAAGTCAGAAAGCCTATTTTATTCTGTGCTTAAGAAGCATTCCCCTGAAGGGGTCCTGCTGATTCTGGAGATTAAGGAAGAATTTCCTGATGATAATTAATTAATCACATGCAACACTTTAATTTAAAATGAGTCACTTCAGTTTAGGGATAAATAACATCCTCTAAAGTGTGGAAGTAAAATGAAAATAAATGTTGATTGTCTCATCACCAGTCTTGTCTGGGTACCTAAGCATTCTCTTTAGAGTCTTAGTACTAGTGTTTCCAGGACTCAGGTATGTATAGCTACTCAAAGTAATCAGATCAGCTCCAGAGCCTTTGCTCATCTTCTTAAACCAGTTTCCATACCCACCAAGTAATTTTCAGGGGGCCCACAACTGATATGTAGCTGGGCAAATTTATTACTCATAGGTTCCCTATACTGTACTCCTTGAAATAAGAACACTGGGAAGTAGCATTTATTTCCCTAGCGATTGAATTCTCTCAGAGGCTTTAGGAACTCAGAAGCCAGATCCTTCTCTAGAACATCGTTCAACCCAGAGAAGTCAAGAGGGTGTATCCAACCAATGAATTGTAACCATTTTGTATGTAATTTTGTTCAGACATTTATATAAACTGGATGCTCATAGAAAACAAAGCTTGTCTGCTATATTTCTAGGAATGCCTGAGTGAGTACTGTACACAAGGAGGTGTGTTCATCTATTATATACAACCTATGCTGCTGGATTAGAGTATTTTCTTGAATCTCTCACACAGAAGGCATCCTTCTTTCTCTACAGGTTGAGCATTAAGTAAGCTCCTATAGGAAATATTCATAGTTCGACTTTATATAGTTCCAATTTTGGCCAACTTTTGGACTTTTTCATCTGTACTCTAGGCTTGTGGCAGATGAAGACATATCATTTCTGCTGCTAGACCATGCTGTAAGCTCACTCATCATGCATCCTAAACTGCACCTGTCAGAGTGTTGTAAAAAGCTTCAGAAGATAGGTAATAGCGTGCAAAAGAAAACCCTTTAAATGCTGCTTTCTCTTCTTCAGAAAAAACCTACCCAAATTTTCAGACCCTCATATCTTTCCCTATATATACTTAAGGACTAGCTTCTTCACCTTGCCTAAGAAATATCATGTTAGTTGTTACAGATAGGTTTAGGTTTTAGTCTGTACAATCAGATAGGTTACCCCCGCCCACTGGTTCAATAAGGTACTATTCATGAAAAGGAACTAGATGAATTTTTCCAATTAGACTTTCTAGTGGCAATGAAACCTTAATTTATATTCCCAACTTAGACCAACCCTGCGCTGACCAGAACTTAGGATGTGGAACTCCTAAAGCTCTCTGCTTGTTCCTGGTTCTGTAATTTCAGCTGTTATATAAAGGCTATCAATTTTAGTAGAGCATGAATTTCTCAAAGGTGTATGAAGCCTTAGTCACCTTCCTCCACCCATCATGTCTAGCATATTAAAGGATTTCAACAAACAGGTTTTTAAAATGAATTGACTCTCTTGTCGCTGTCTATCATGACAAAACTCTAGGAAAGAATAAATAGCAAAAGGCAGCAGGGGAGAGTAAATATAAGAAGTGGGATTAAGTAGTTGAGAATCTATTTGTCAAAACAGAAATCTTGAAAATGGTCCTGGAAAAATTTCACATTCAATATTATGGGGCCTCTCCATAGAATTCTGTTTGGGTTAATAGTATCAGCTTCATATATAATTATAAATTCAAATCTTTGTATATTTATTTATTTATAACAAGAGTTTATTATAAAACTTTGAACTTTGCAATGACGGCATTATCTCTTCTATCACTAAAATTTCTGTAGTTGCTAAATAATGCAACTTTGTTTCTTTCCTTTCAGTAAAGATTGGCTGTATAGAGATGGTAGTAGCAATCCTTGGTCTCATATTGTTGGATTTGTTTAGGTGGAGAGTCATGATTAATTAGCTATCCTTGTTATTATGAGAGATCTCTCCATTTTTCACTTGATAAAAAGCCCCATTTCTTCCTCAAGGCAACTGTTCATTATGAAATGGCTATTTTTGAATTGAAATGCCACTAATTGACAAAAAGCTAATGCTACAGTGA
Source organism: Megascapheus bottae (assembly GCF_031878675.1). Taxonomy (NCBI): domain Eukaryota; kingdom Metazoa; phylum Chordata; class Mammalia; order Rodentia; family Geomyidae; genus Megascapheus; species Megascapheus bottae. The sequence goes on along the minus strand of NC_143547.1, from coordinate 99,653,689 downwards.
AAGAAATAGAAAGATAGTGGGAAGCAGCATGCCATCTTGTAAGACTTTTGTTCTTATTGTGTATGAATTGTTTTGCTCATTTTCAAAATTATTTCATTGTATTTTCTCGGTCACAATGCTTGAACTCTGGGCTTGGGTGCTGTCTTTGAGCTCTACAGCTCAATGCTAGTGCTCTACCACTTTAAGCCACAGTACCGTTTCCAGTTTTCTGATGGTTAATTGGAGATAAAGGTCTCATGGGCTGTCTTGTCTGGGCTGGCTTTGAACCATGATCTTCAGATCTCCGTCTCTTGAGTAGTTTAGGATTACAGGTGTGAGCCACCAGTGCCTGGCTTTGTTTGTTATTTACTAAAGTAAGTAATCTGGCTAAGCCTGGCAGGACTAGGATGTTTAACTTTCTCTATGGGATGAAGGGTGGAAAGTTTAGCAATAATATTTTCATCAGGCCTCCTACTTCAGGATCCCTCTTGACACATTTTTACCAAAAGGGTCTAGTTTGATTTTGCATTGTAGGTCTTCTTTGTTACTCACACATTACTTTCAGGACTAGAGCTCAGGCCTGTTGTCAGAGTCTTCCAGACTAGCATCAAATGACCTGTGGGAGCCAGGTGTGGTGGCTCAAGACTGTAATCCTAGCTGCTCAGGATAATGGTTCAAAGCCAGCCTGGGGAACTAAAGAATGAGAGGCTCTTATCTCCAATTAACTACTGGAAAACGGGAAGTGGGGCTGTGGTGCAAGGGTAGGATGGTAGCCTTGAGCTGAAGAGCTCGGGGACAACACCCAGGCCCAGAGTTCAAGCCCGTGACAAAAAGAAAGAAAGAAAGAAAGAAAGAACGAAAGAAAGAAAGAAAGAAAGAAAAGAAAAGAAAAGAAAAAGACATGTGGGGATCTAAGGCTCAGAAAGGAAGTTCTTTAGAACTCCAAAGCATAATACCTTTTCTGTCACATGGGGACAAAAAAACCCCCACATTTGCCTTACAGAAGTTTTTTTACATGTATGTGATAAGACTGGGCATCAATAAACCTGATATGTATTTTTTGAATAGTCATTAGGGATTTTTAGATATATGTATTTATACTGGGTTTATCAAATGGCTCTTGTTTTATTTGGTTTTTCTGTTTATGTTTGTATAACAGTTTGCAATCCACTTCACTATTCTCTCAGTTAATTACTTTGAAAATATGGGGCTGGGAGCTTGGCCTAGTGTTAGAGTGTTTGTGTGTGTGTGTGTGTGTTGGATATAAGGCTTGAACTTAGGACCTGGGCATGGTCCCTAAGCTTTTTCACTCAAGGCTAGTAGTGCTCTCCCACTTGCACGATGGCCCTACTTCTGGTGTTTTGGTGATTACTTGGAGAGAAGAGTGTCACTGACTTTCCTACTCCAGCTGTCTTTGAATCATGCATGATTCTCAGATCTCAGCCTCCTGAGTTGCTAGGATTACAGGCAGAGCCACTGTTGCCTAGCTTTTTTACTCTTCTACCTTGTTATTTCAGTGAGTTTTCAAATCTCCTTTACATAAACTGAACATATAATCGTCAGTGTCATAAACATGAAGTCAATGTTCAAATAGAGGTGAGGTGGGAAACTCTTTCTGGACACGACAAAGCAGGCATCTCTAGAAAATTAGAGACTTCCCAACATTACCAGCCATGAAAAAAAGCTTCATGTGCAAGAGAACAAATGCCTAAAGGCCATTGACTGGCACTGATGGGGAAAATGACATATTGCTGCTTTGGGATCTGTTTGGCCTTTGGACAAATAGTTCTGATGAATAGCTATTTTATTGACATACCAATGATAAAAATAAATGAGAATAAAAAACAGTGATGTGTGATATATTTGAAAAATTGTTATCTTACAGCACAGTGGGTGTACTGTATTCACTGATCTGTTTTTCTTAAGTACTTGTCAAAACTCCAATTTGAGAATTCATGTCAAACTCATTTTGGTTCACAAAGGAAGGTTGTTGCTATGGGAGGAAAAATATCATTGGGCTGCTAATGACAGTTCTTTCATATGCAAAACTAATATTCACAAAGTATACGAAGGCCCAATCAAATAATTTGTCTCTAGCCCATATATAATGTACTTAAAAGCATATATACATGCATGTGTATAGACACATGTAACCCCCTCCCCCTTTACTGGCAATTAGAAAGCAGATTGTTTGGCTTGGAATTTCTGAAGATGATAGTGTCAGTACAGCAGCCAAACTGTTCTTTCCTTTCACGTAGAAAACATTTTACTGATTTATACTGTAATGATAATAATAATATCTATCTCAGGATGCTTCTGAAGCTGTAATATGCTAGTACAAGTACACATAAGACAGGTCATATAGAAAGTCATAAGAATGATAAGAATTTGCATCATTACTTCAAAACAATTATTTAATCAGGTTTTGAAAGGTGAGTTAGTGCTATAATTTAAATACTAAAGTGATGGGGCCTGGGAGTGGGGCCTAGTGGTAGAGTGCTTGCCTAGCATGCAGGAAATCCTGGGTTTGATTCCTTGGTACCAAATACATAGAAAAAAAGATAGAAGTGGTGTTGTGGCTCAAGTGGTAGAACAAAGCCCAAGGACAATGCTCAGGTCCTGAGTTCAAGCCCCAGGATTGGCAAAAAATACATCAACAAGGTGTTCTGGAAGCCCTTCCAGAGTGTGTGAAATTGACATTGATTACACATGACTGGAGTTATGATCTTTTAATCCAGTCTATGTTTGGTCCTCAGGAATTGTATCCAGAATTGCCACTTGTGATTGGCACCCAAGATAGGAAATGGAGAAAAAACTTTCATGAAAGCTTCTATTTATGGAGTGCACTCTTATGCACCTGACATGTTTCCTGATGGTCCAATTTAGTTTAGTGAAAAACTCTATAGTTATGCACCATTGATATTTAATAATTTAGGGAAATGAAGCCCCCAGATGGTAATAACTTTACTACTGCTATCCAGTAAGCTAGTAAATGATAGATCTGGGAATCTACCTTAATTTTTTCTATTTTAATGCACAATCTTTAACATCCTAACACTAGTACAAGGTATGTGCTTACTGTGAGTAATACTTTTCTTTCATTCTCTTACATGTTCCTGGAAGTCTTAAATGTTCTATGACCTTAAAGAATACCACAAAAATCACTTTCAAATCATGATTATCAGTGCCTTTTCCTCGTAGTCTTAAAGATTGACTAGGATTGAACTATTCAATTTAGAATACTTAATAGATGATCTTGGTACATTCAGTATTACTTTTGAGCATCTCTTATAGTGAATATTCTAGTTTAAGACCAGAGAACATCAAAATAAAATTTCTGCATTCAGAAATATATATAGGGCTTTACAATTTCTAAATGTCTACATTATAGCACCTAATCACATAGATATAAGTATGTACTTAAATATACCTATAATTTCACAGAATCATACATTCCTTTTTATGCTTTGCTGAATTAGATTTATCTCCCTCAATACCTTGGTTTCACTGTTTCACCCAGTTATTCATAATCCTTGACACCACAGCACCTGAGGATATGGGCCACAGACACCTGGGTCTGGGGCAGCTGTTTATACTCCTTTATCTGTATATCTGAGGCTAGCTTCTGAAAATGGCAGTCCATTTTCACCTCCTAAGTGTGGGATTTAGAGCCTCAGACTGACAATCAACTAAAGGCCTCCCCTTTAAAGAAAGGCATGAGTAGTAGTGCCTCCTACAAATCCTTGCTTTCAGAAACACTTTATAACCAGAATTGCATTTGATCTTTATATAACCTCATGAGAGACTATTTATGACTTCTATTCAAAATGAAAATGAAATTGACAGAATTTAGTAACTTTTCAAAGTCACATAATATTGGTGATGTTTGTGGAATTTAGAAAACTACAAGTCCTACGTCACCTTTTATACTCCTTAAATCCAAAATGCTTGAAAACTCCCCCTTTAAATTGGCACCTCATATCCAAGAATTTTTACCATAATTGGAAAATTCGGTTGGCAGACAGTTGGATATTGCTACATTATAATCCAGCAAGCCATCAATTTATGATCCCGTTAGTGAAGTTTCCTTCATTTTGTCTAAATTCTCTTGATGATCCAAGAGAACTCATTGTAAAGGACGCCAATCCCACCATAATGCTTTCATCTCACGTAACTGACACCATTAATTATTGACAGGTTGTGAGAAATATATCCATTGTATGTGATGCCATTCACTTTGACACAAAAATTGTTTTCAAATCACGTTGTGCTCAAGTCATTCAACTTGAAAACAAAGCCATTTCATAAATGTGCTTGTTATACACATTGAAGCTCAATGAAACTGTTTCAGACATCTAATCAATTTTGCTGGACACTATTTTAAACAACTATGAAAATAGAACAGACTTGTATTACCATTTCCCCAAGTGGACTTGAAATCTCACTGGGGAATATATTTGGATTCTCAGTCCCAGGAGTGCTAGTGAGATTCCAGAGCATGCAGCACTCTGCAGGGCTGGGAGCTGATTTGGAAGTGAACGGAGTTTTATTATTGGACAGTATCATGGTCCAGAGTTCAGAAAAACAAAAGAAAACATGTCACTTCATCAATGGCTCTTGCTTCCTGAAACTTGATGGAAAAGCCTTGCCATAGTCACCATGTTGAAAGGAGGGCAAGGCATATCCAGGTCTTGACTCAAACCCCACTTTCCCTCTGCTCCAGGTAGCACCTTACACCTTTCTGCATCCTTGACACTTGGGAATGTGTGTGTGTGTGTGTTGGAGGGATGGTGTGAGTGTATATAAGTTTGAATATGGTTTCATTGGTTAATTATATTAAGTACAAGGGAAGATGTATTTTGGGTTCCATCTCATTGTTATTAACCCTCCTCCCCAGTGTGCCACAGGGATCCCATTTTCAAGCCCAGCTATCCTCCTTCCTCTTCACACATAGAAAGTAAAAGGGGTAATTATCCTCCAGGAGCACCTTAATTGTTCCAATTAGCCTGACCACTTTTTGCAATCAAAGCCAAAAAGGCAAGAGGATTTAAAGTGATCAAACAACATTTCTATGGGCTGTAGTTAAGTAATAGGTTTCAGAAGGCATTTTCTGTACAGGACATAATTTGAAATGACACAGCCTTATACTAAGGAAGTTTTCTCTTACTATTACCAAAACAGAAAAATGACGTTTTGGTTGCTTTTAAACCTACCAGCACAGCACATATCCTTAATAAGAACATAATTATCTGTGCTCATTGAAAGTGTCTGTGGAAGCATTCTATCAGACTGTTTAACTGCTTTCTTAGGTAAAGCACAGTATGAGCCTTCTTGCAACATGACCAGGCATTGTGACATTGGAAAAGTAACAAAACCTTTCTGAACTTCGTTATTTGTGTCTATATGCCAGGAACTCTGCTCACCTCATATCTACATTTGTTTCCTGTAGTAGAACTCAGGGTTGAACTCAATTGATCTTATTCTTGAGCTTACAATCATAACCATTAACCCCCACAACATAATGCCTGTGGAAATTGAGGGTTCATTTTTAAAAAACAAGGATGTAATACAATCTCTGTATGGTCTTTTTTAAAAAAATTAAACAAGATACATAAAGCACAGAATACTGTCCATAGACGTGCACAATAAATGCCAGAACTTATTCTATTACTGTGATTATTTTACCCTGAGGCATTTTCATTTTATCTCCCAGAATTAGGTCACAACTTATAAGAGTAAACGGATGTGATGTTGAGATTGCAACTAAGAGTTTTTTTTAACTTTTTTTCCTTATCTCATTGAATGTAAAAACTATGCTTGTGTTACTGAGTTTAAAACACTTGAAATCATCTTTGACTTTTCCCTTCCTCTCACATCCCACTTCCACTTTACAAAGAAACGTTCCTCTTTCTCTGCCTTCTAAATAAGTCAGAATTTTCTCATTATTCTTACCTACTTAGCCACCACTATGGTACAGACCACCACCATTTCTCAACAGGATTACAGCAATAGATTTCTGACTGCTTTGTATTTTCTTTCAGGGTAGTCTCAACACAACAGCAGAAGGGATCCTACTGAAACTTAAGGCACTAATGTTACTCTTTTGCTTTCCCATTTTTCTCCAATTCCCACTTAGTAGATACACAGACTAGTCTCTAAACTTGTATATTGATGACCTAGTAGTCCATAAAAATTATCTTAAATACAGCAGCTTAAAACAACCACATATAACTTTTGACTCAGGAATCTTGATACCGCTTTGCTTTTCCTCTTTTAAATTTTCTTATATTTTACCTGTTTATCTAGTCATTCTCCAGATCTACAACCTGGAAGATTGTCCTATATCTTTCCCTCTTACAGACTATCATATCACTGAAATTATACAGCGTGTGGTTTGTCCAGATGGCTTCTCTAATTTACTATGCTTTTAGGGGCTTAGTAGCTCTTTTTTTCATATATTTTTTTATTGTAATTAATAGAAGGGTTACATTATATTCAACAGATATAAGGTGCATTACTTCACAAACATTGATACCCTTTCTCATGACATAATCCCCATTTCCCTCTCCCACCTCATTTTCTTTCCCCCTTCCCTATCCAATTTCAAATAACCAATTAAGCATATATAAAATACATCAGATAACAAGGTGAAATATTGTAACAATATGAGATAACCAAGGGACAGCAAAAGAGATGAGAGATAACATAGTACATTAAGGACAACAATCACTCATTATATGGATTTTGTTTCTATATCCTGGAGGTCCTTTCATTTAGCATCATACTATATGGCCTTATGTGTCTAGGTTTTGTTCTATTGTAAATCTCTCCTAGGAGAGCCCAAGGTTTCTACTGATTCTGACTAATGAGGGAAACCATTGAGCATATGTTCCTTTGAGTCTGGCTTATTTCACTTAATATGATTTTTATTACTAACATTCCATTGTTTGTATTATAATTTGTTTCTCCATTTGCTTATTGAGAAATATGGGTTTCCCCTACATTCAGTTGATTACAAATAAAGTTGCTGTAAGCATATATATGCATTTTTCCTATGGGTACAAAAATTTAAATCAGTTGGGTAAATACCTTGACTGTGATTACTGAGTTATAAGACTGTGTCTACCTTTGTGAGAAACTGCCAGTCTTCCAAAATTTGTATACCATTTTGTATTCCTGCCAGCAATCGGAGTAAGACTTCCTGTGGTTCTAGATACTGTTGAGCATTTGGTATTCAAATTATTCAAATTATGCCAGTTTTAATAAAGGTACATTGATTATTCAATTTTGCTTTATTTTTTATTGTATTTTATCATCAGGATAATGTACAGAGGGGTTACACTTACATTCATCAGATAATGGGCACATTACTTCTAGTACCTTGATTCCCTTTCTCATGTTTTTGTTCCCCTTTCCCTCTTCCCACCCCTCCCAATCATCTTGCTTTCCCCCTTCCTTTCCCTAATTCAAATAAACAAGTGTATATAAAGTGTACCAGGTAACAAAGTCAGATACAGTAACCACATGAGATTAACCATAAATGGACGAAACAGAAAAGAAATAACTTTACATAGTATATTAAGAACAAGAAATAACAAAGATAAAACTCTTGTTTCAAGATCTTAGAGTTCATAATAATGAGTACACATCAGGATTCTTCTAACAGAGGATTATAATACCTCAAAAGCTATGTTCATATGGTCATACAGGATGAGATTAAATGAAATGTTGCTTTATTTTAGCCATATCCCTGTAGAAAATGATATTAAACATCTTTTATGTGCATATTTGAAATGTATGTACTTTTCATATTTGTCAAATTAAAGAACTTTACAACTTGGGAGGGGGTGGGGTGAGGGCAAGAGGAAGAAAAACATAGGAAGGGGTAACAATATTCAAGAAGAAATATACTGGGCCGGGAGTTTGGCCTAGTGGTTAAAGTGCTTGCCTAACATGCATGAAGACCCGGGTTCGATTCCTCTGTACCACATACATAGAAAAAAGCCAGAAGTGGTGCTGAGGCTCAAGTGGTAGAGCTCTAGCCTTGAGAAAGTCCAAGGACAGTGTTCAGGCCCTGAGCTCAAGCCCAGGACTGGCAAAAAAAAAAAAAAAGAAGAAGAAATATACTCACTACCTTAGAAATGTAATTATAACTCTTTTGTACATCATCCTGACAATAAAATGAAAAAAGAAAGAAAACTTTTCTTTTTAATTTGATGACGATTCTATGTTGACTGGGAGTTACCTTTCCTTGGAATTACCATGTTTTGTGCTTTATCATATTGACAAGTAATTCATATTAACTGATTTTTTTACTTCCTGAATCGTACTTGCAAATTTCCCAATATTCTTTGACATATGATTTTATATAAAGCCAGATTTAATTTGATAGCATTTTTTTCGGTAATTTTTACACCTAGGTTCAGGATCAGTGTTGCTCAATATTTCCCAATATTTCAAGGTCATTATATAGTGTTGGTAATGGGAAAATACTAGTATCTTTCCTTGAATTATTTATTGTATCTCTATTTTTAAACTTGAAAAATACAATTGATTTGTAGACCTGGTATTACTTTCAAACCATTTTCAGTGTCCAAGAATAGCAGTGATGATACCTTTTTTACTATAATATTAATAGTTTATATATTTTCTATTTTTAATCAGTTAAATTGGTTAGTGCCTTGTTATTGATATTTTAGAATTATAGGTTTTGGATTACAAGTCAGTAAACCCACCTGCACCAATGTCACACACACACACACACACACACACACACACACACACACACACACACACTTATTACAATTTTACTTAGCTGTTAGGGAGAATGACATTACATCGTTTGCAAAGAAATAGATGGACTTGCAAAAAAATTATGTTAAGTGGTCAGGCTGAGAGAGACAAATGTTTTATTTCATATGTGGAAGCTAGAAATAATTTGTAAATCTATTAGATGGCACATTGTATGACCCAAGTGTACGTAAATGTACTAACTGAAATATCATATCTGTAACATTCGGTGAAAGGAAATAACCACATGGTTCAGTCAGAAATGAGTGGGTTGGGGGAAGAGCAAACTGCCAGCCCCTAAGAGATGGAGGAGTGCAGAAAGAAGAGAAGGTAGGACTTAGGGTTGAGAGGATTTATATGGGAAAGATGGGAAGGCGTAACCACAGTACATTGAGAAGTGATCTCAGAATTTGTGGATAGTCTAATTGTCTGATGGAGGAATGACTATAAAAGTTCAGGAGATGAGAAAGTGAAGTCAGAGTCTGGAGTCCTTTATAGAGTCAATGGGATGATTGACAGGTGATTACTTGTTTCAGGCGAGTGATTTCTGGTAAGGCCAAATGCTGTCTTTCATGATGAGGAAGGGGGAGGGGGTGTCTTCAAAGAGAATTCAGGAAGTGTAATTCCTTGGAAAGGCTAACTCACAGTCTAAGAAAACGATTATTAGTTCTTTAACGTGGAACTTAGAATCTACAGGAGGTAGATAGAAGAATGAAGAAAGGAAGGGAGATAATATGGTAATGGGTCTCCTACAAAGTGAAGAAACTTGAATGGAAGGACACTCAAAGAGGTTACATTGATCAAGACACGTGGTGTTCATAAGCTGATTTGTTGAGTGGTAAACTCCTTTATACAACTACTTAAAGATAAAACAAACAAAACCAAATTACATACATATCAGAGACCAAGAGAGAATAGATAATAAATACTTGCTTTGTTCCAAAAAAAGAATTGATTTTGATTGTATTGAATTTACTCTATTGATTTTTCTGTTTTCAATTTTATTGATTTCTACTCTCATTTTGACCATTACTTTGTTAATGTTTTCTCAAGGTTTAAATTTCTTTCTTTTGCTTGGATTCCTTATCGTAGATATTTTCTAATGTATGCATCCATAGATTTCCCTTAAGTTCTTCTATTAATGAATCACATAAAATTTTCCATGTTTTAAACTTTCATTTAGAGCAAAGTATTTTAAATTTAAAATTTCTTTTGTAACACATATTGGCTTGAACTCTCTATATACTCTTAAGCTGGCCTTGAACTCAAAATTCTTCATAGCTTAGCCTCTTGAGTTCTAGGATTGTAGACATGTGCTTTCATTCAGATCTGACACTTCTTTAATCCATGCGTTATGTAGAAAACTGTTGTTTATTTTCCAAATATGAGTATTTTCAGATATATTTCTGGTATTTTGAATTTAATTCAACTGTAATCTGAAAACATATTTTCAGTGATTTGTATATTCAGCATTTGTTACAATGTGTTCTGTGACCCTTAGTGTGGCATACAGTAGTTCTTATTTTATTAACCTAAAAACTTATTCTCATTTACTTAATTCATTTTAAAAGAATTATGGAATGTTTACTATGTGCCTGGTTCTATTTAGTGCTAGGAATCTAATAGTAAGAAAAAAATGCATACATAGTGGTCTCTATGACGATTATGCATAGCCTAGGGAACTAGATAATAATTCTATAATTATATGATAGAGTATGTATCAGGTATTGATAAGTGCTGCTCATCAGTAGTACAAATACAACAGGGCTTGGATCTCAGACATTAATAATGACTATGAACAGATTATTGTAGTTATCCTCACAATAAGGGAAAAGCTAAGTAAAGTCAAAGTCAATAACTTTTCTTAAATTAATCACAGAATAAAAATTGCCAGAAAAATTTCCTCTCTAAAATCTGTAAAAGACCAGGAATACATCAAAGCCAATGTCTCCTTAAGTGGCATATAAGTCAAAAATACATTAACTGGAAATTTGGTCAAATTATTGGAGGCTAAGAATGGACAGTTTTGAGGTTGTGAAACTCAAAGAGCATAGTATTTCAGGTAGGATACTATCCTTTTATGAAATAACTAAATCAGGTTACAAAAGGTAAGGACCAAGAAAGATCCTCATTTTGTTCTCATAGTGGAAGGGCAAGAGTAATCTGTGAAATATTCTAAGTGGTTTCCATAAATGATCATGTTCTCAAAGGTCAAGACTGTGCCAAGATTTGATTCTACTTATAAAAAGATATTTATTTGATTCTTGCTACATCAATACTCTATGGCTCACTTAAGAGGAGAGGGGAGAAAGTAAAATAAAGCTGGAAACCATGCCCAGAAGAAACATATCTAGAAGAAGAGAGAAGAAACATGAAACTGAAATTACACAAATGCTTTCTTATGTGGTTAGAAGAAAGTGTCTGGAAAAAATGAAGCTATAGAACATTTTTTTAGGATTCAGGAAGCAGAAGATGCAGCTGTCCATATGGATATGCTTTTACAATGCACAGTGACTGCCACCTAATGGTAAACATGGCCAGAAATGTTATGGTAATTGGACTTATTCTGCTTATTATTCTTTGTGCTTCAGAAAGTATAGAAAAGGGGAAAACAGAGTGTCAGAACTCTTTCCATACCTAGTAATAAGTGACATACTATGTATTTTCTGGTTATGTCAGTAAAGAGGTCAAGAACTGATACCTTATTATTTATGTAAGTATGAGTGGGACCAAAGTAAAAAAGGGTAGGCTGGAAAGCAGAGCATTCTGATAACTACTAGTATTATAAACACAAGCTTAGAAGTAAGAGAGAAGAAGGCCTTTTGGGGGGTTGACAAAATGATGAAGAAGTGTGGTATTAAGTTTAACAAAAGAAGTAGAATACAACAGAAAATGAAGTGAAGCAAGTGGCAGGGGTAAGATGATATAGTGTAGTGAATGCATGGCTAAGGGAACCACAATTTAAAAAAGGAAAGGTCAATAGGAATACAACCACCAGTTTCTTTTTTAGCGAGATAGTTCTAATAGATGTGTAAATAATGAAAGATTATTGGTTGTCCTGCGCCAGTATTAACTCCAAATGGACCAAAGACCGCGAGATAAAAGCAAATACATGGAAAATTTTACAAGAAGTAATAGGAGATATACTAGGTCTCCTTCGCAAAGGGCAAAACTTTCTTAATAAAGATCCAGAAACACAACAAATTAAAGAAAGTTTGGACAAATGGGACTGCATCAAACTGCAGAGCTTCTGTATAGCAAAGGGCATAGCTAGCAAACTAACTAGAAAGCCTACAGAGTGGGAGAAGATCTTCACTAACCATACAACGGACAAAGGCCTCATATCTAAAATATATCTACAGCTAAAAAATTGAATCTCTCAGGAAAAATCTTCAGTGAAACAACCATCCTAATAAAAGATAGGCCAAAGTCTTAAAATGAAAAGGGTATCAATGTATGTGAAGTAATGCACCTTTGATCTGGTGAATATAATGTAACTCTTCTATTAATTACAATAAAATATATGAAAAAAGAAATACAAAAAGTAAAACACAACTTTGAGAATCCACCTCAGGCCAGTTAGAATGGCCACGATCAAGAAATCTAATAGCAACCGATGCTGGCAGGGATGTGGCCAGGAGGGATCACTACTACACTGTTGGTGGGAGTGTAAACTCATTAAACCACTGTGGAAAACAGGATGGTAGTTTCTCAAAAGACTAAACAAAGAGCTCCCCTATGAACCAGCAATCCCACTCCTTTGCATTTACCCCCAAATCCAGAAACAAGGACATTCTAAAGCCACTAGCACAGTGATGTTCATTTCAGCACTATTTACCATAGCAAAGATATGGAGCCAACCCAAATGCCCCTCAGTAGATGATTGGATCAAGATGTTGTATTTATACACAATGGAATTCTATGCTGCCATCAGAAAGAATGACATCACCTCATTCTAAGGAAATGGAAAGACTTGGAAAAAATCAAATTAAGTGAAGTAAGGCAGACCCAAAGGAACATAGGCTCAGTGGTTTCCTTCATTTGTAATAATTAGTACACATCTAGGACTCTCCTAGCAGAGGATTACAATAGCTCAAAAACCTAGATACCTAAGGTCATATAGGATGAGACTAAATGAAAGGATTTCCAGGATATGGAAACAAGAGCTTTATCCTGAATGATTGTTGTTCTTAATGTACTGTTATTTCTCTTCTCCTTTGTTGCCCTTTGTTTAGCTTCATGTTGTTACTATATATGACTTTGTTACCTGGTATATTATATGTACGTTTATTTGAAATAGGAAAGGGCAGGGACAAGCAAGATGATTGGGAGTTGTTGGGGGGAGGGAAATGGGGACAAAACACGAGAAAGGGCATTAATATATGAGAAGTAATAACCCACTATCTGGTGAATGTAACTCAATACAATATTTGATAATAAAAAATAAAATGAAATAAAAGATTATTGGTTGTGGCATCTATACAAGTTATAAGAAATATTGGGGACATTAATAAAGTTGACAAATGAAAGCTGAGTGCTGGTGGCTTACACCTGTAAGCCTAGCTATTCAGGAGGCTAAGATCTGAGGATTGTGGTTCAAAGCCAACCCAGGCACTAAAGTCCATGAGACTCTTATCTCCGATTAATCACTAGAAAATCAGAAGTGGTACTTTGGCTCAAGAGGTAGAGCAATAACCTTCAACTCAAGATCTCTGGGAGAGCACCCAGGACCAAAGCCCCACAACTGATCAAAGAAAGATACATATATACATTAAAAGGATTTAATGCTCTCATGGATATGAAGGACATGATGGTTTATTGAGAGTAAAATAGTACTCTGAGTTCTTTCCTAGAATGACATAGCTATAATTTCTTTCTGAGTCCCTCTCCACCTCCTTGTCTGATAGAGGTCTAGTTTCCCAAGAGTATTGCTCTCCCTGGGATCTACATGAAAAGTCAGAATAAAAGGAATAATTAATTACTCAAATTATAGTTTAGGAAGGTATCAAAAATACATTGGGCAACTAATTTTTCTTACTGTTTTGTGTATTTAGTGTTTTCAAACAAATCTGAATCAAGAAATGCATTTCTGTTTACATATATATTATTTTCTAGGGAAATCATAACATGGAGAGATTAAAGCAGTGCTTAAGTGTTGATTACTCTGTGTATATGTGTGCTGAAATGTTAGACCTAGAAGTAGTGTAATGTCACCATGCTCTTCAAGAACATGACTCCTCAGTGCCATCATAAAGTGTTTATGAGTAATGAAAGTCACACAATTTGACTACCAAATCTTTTGAGTATATATTTGTCACTTATCTTAGTCATCCATCTAAGACTCTGCCAACCGATTTACCCTCTATTTTCGGCGTTTTTAGTCCTGGGTCCCTCCTGACCTGCAGGAGGGATAGGGAGAACACATCCCAACCAGGACCAGCTGAGAAAGGAAAGGGAGGACTGACAGCTCACACCCAGCCCTTCCTTGCAGGAGGACAATAAGATGCGTCAGGGAGACCCAGAAGGAACTCGTTTATTGAGGAAGTACATTCAGCTAATATAGGATGCAGGAGCCTATCTGCATAAGGTTGGGCAGGGCGGTGGGGGGGGGAGGTAGGTAAAGAAGGGGAATCATGTGCTGTCTGAGAGGGCAGAAGGGTTCAGGGCCTATCCCACCTATCCCAGAGATAGCCTTACTTTACATCACAAACAACAGCCAAGCCTTCCAAGAGGGCAACAGGCAGGTTGGAAATGAGCACTGAGCCACGAGTTAGGCCTCTTTTTTTTACAGAATTGGTTTTCATTTTCCTGATGGGATGTGCCCCACACTGTATATTCCCCTGTAATTCTCATATGATATCAGTGCATCCATCATTAGTGAGTCTTGGCCATCCAGTTCTTTTTTGTTTTTTGTTTTTGTGGGTCATGGGAATTGATCTTGGCCTGGGCGCTGTCCCTGAGCTCTTCAGCTGAAGGCTACCCCACTACCCTTGAGCTAAGCCCTACTTCCTGTTTTCCCTGTTTTCCAGAGGTTAATTGGAGCTAAGAGTCTCAGGTTCTTTTGTTCCCAGGCTGACTTTGAAACTTGATCCTCTGATCTCAACCTCCTGAGTAGCTAGGATTATAGATTGGCCTAAGCCACCCAACCTGCATGCCATCCAGTTTAACAAGTAGCTTTGCAAATTTTCCTTAGTCTTATCTATAGCTACATTCTGGATCTAGATCTTTACAACATCTCTATCTCCAAATCCCCACTACTGGTGCCCAATTCTAATACTTACAAGCTGTATAATTCAAATACTAGTAGTACTACCATTTTAACTTTTAGGTCTATTTCAACAAATTAACTCATTCCTTCCAAATCAATCAATGCTCACATTTTTTCCTTCCTTAATTTAGATGGCCTATTCACATAGTGAAAAATTTCAACATTTTTTTCAGTAGTCACGAGTATCTTACAATATTTGTCCTTGTACCACATCAACATGAAAAGAGAAATAATTTTACATTGCTGTGTCTATGTTCTCTGATGGTAAAAAAAGAGCTAAATTCTGAAAAACTGGTTCAACAGAGTAGGTGTTTTTTTATTAAAAGATTTTATTAACACTGATTTTTACATCATATTTCAAATATCAAACTTAAACAAGTATTTAAGAATGGAGTCTCTATATGCAATCACTGGCACATAAATTTAAGGGCAAAATTAAAATTAAGCTGAGACTTCATATGTCATAGATAAATATTGGTGTATATATTATGTCTATAGAATATACATCCCATCATACATTTATATGCGTATATAGTTATATTTATATCTCCAAGTTCATGTCAATGACCTTGTTTACCCAAGTATTGAGTCATCACTCTTGTACTGTTTGGATGTAATATCCACATATTAAGGAGACTATGAGCCTTTTGTTTCTTTGGTCTTGACTTATCTCACTCAACATGATTTGTTCTAGTTTCATCCACTTCCCAGTGAATGCTGTTATTTTATTTTCTCTGTTGGCTATATAGAATTCTACTGTATATATGTACCACATTTTTTTGTATTCCTTCATCTGTAGTGGGGCATCTGGGTTGTTTTCATTGCTTGGCTGTTATGAATAGTGCAGAGATGAACATGGCTTTGCAGGTGTCCTTATCATATTCTGGGTTATGATGCTCAGGGTAAATGCCAAGGAGTGCTATGGCTGGGTCTCATGGAATGTCTATTTAGGTTTTTGAGGAACCTCCAAGCTGCTTTCCAGAGTGGTTTTACTAGTTAACATTCCCACAAGCAATGCAATAGGGTTCCTCTTTCTCCACAACCCACCAGCAATTGTTGTTGCCTGAGTTCATAATATTGGCCTTTCTGATTGGGGTAAGGTGGTATATTAGGGTTGTTTTTATTTGCATTTCCTTTATGACCATGGATGATGAACATTTTCTCATACGTTTCTTTGTCATTTTTGCCTCTTTTTCTGATAAGTCTCTCTTTAGTGACCTTGCCCATTTAGTGATTGTTTTGTTGGGTTTGTGGGGGGGGGGAGGATTAGTTTCTTGAGATCCCTATAGATATTGGATATTAACATTTGTCTGATGCATTATTGATAAATTTCTTTTCCCAGTAGGTTGGCTGTCTTTATACCATGGAGTCATTTCATTGTCTGCAGAAATCTTTTTCTTTAGATAGTTCCATTTGTTAAGTCTCGCTCCAATTTGTTGTGACCTCAGGAAGTTTTTGCCTGTGCTTATGAGTTCCAGTATCTCTCCTCACAGTGGGGGATTTCTTAAGTTCATGGTTATAAAGTGAAAGTGAACTTTGATTTTTCTTGACAAACACTATTATACTACTGTTGCTATTCTGCTGTTCCTCTTTTCACAAATGCCACTGGAAAAATTTTCAAATATGAGTCCTACCCTATGTTATTCTTTATGGATGGATGGTGTTTTGTGCGGAAATTGCAGAAGTAAACTATCAAACACACAAGTCTGTCTAGACATAAACTGAACATATTTATTCTCCCTTCATTTTTGTCATAATTTAGGACTTGCCTTCCTTCAAAATGTGAATTGAAGTTTACAAGCAGGTATTATTATCTCCCACATTTTTGACATTTGTATTTATGCTTTTTATCTTTATTATTTCTCAACTTTAATTTTCAAATAGATTCTTTTCATTAGCTTTTATATAACTTTAATTTGTTTTCATCAAAGAAAAAATATGTATTTACGGTCCTTTCCTTGCCTCATTAGCCCAAATATAGAGAAGTTTCTTATTCTTCCTTCTATTCAGTCCTTGACCCAAATTGATCCACTTGCTGTTCCATCATGTCACAAATCAGGTTCTCAATTGTTTAATTGATGTTATGCCATTAAATAGAGAAACATGTTTGATTTCTCATTTTCCTTAATATGTTTTTTTGTAATAATTATTCTACTGGCCACTTGAATTATTTTATTTTGGAAAGAGTCCCCTCCTCCCCATCTTGCTTAAACTTTCATGATACCACGTTTTTTTTCTTTTCCTTTTCTATGATACACTTATTTTATTTGGTACGTATGTGTTTTCTCCACCTGCTCCCTAGACCTGAAACTTCTCTGGTCTTTGCAAACTTGGTACAGCACATTGTAAGTAAGGATATAACTACATTCTGACTGCCTTTTTGCTTTTCTTTTAAGAATCTGGTGAAAATAACTAGTGTTTTTGAATTTTCACAACCTAATACCTTGGCCAACAGCTTTTCAGCTATGTCTACAGAGTCTTCTAGTATGTCTTCAGAGTCCTAAAACTGTTTTAAGTATCATTGTGGGATGGATCAGGGAGAATGATGAGCTCATGAAGCTTCATGTCCTTGTGTTTTCAGTGAAGCTAAGTCTATTTTAATCCGTTTTCTACAATTGGAGTCTTGTGATATTCCATTTTACAAAATGTCATTTTAAGAAACACACACACACACACACACACACACACACACACACACACACACACATTGGCATACTCCAACACATACACCAAGCCTGAGGTATAAAACATATTATCTGTTGATACTAAGTTAAATTTCGGGTAGCTTGTTACTCCAGTGCACATGTCATCTGTAGAAACAATCTGGAGGAGGTTCATGAAGCTCTGTGACATATGCATTATGTACTATATTGGTTTCAGTAGTGCCTCATTCTGACTCAGAAAACAATGTGTCCCTTTACCCTGCTGCCTACATTCTCTCTTGGAGTTTCTAACCTCAGATCCATTTAGTTTGTCATGGTAGCATTTAAAGCTTTCAGACACTGTGCCTAAAATAGAAATTGTCAACAGAGGAAGCCAGCATTTAAACAAGACTGATGAATAAACTATTTCAGGGGAGTAATCCTCTGTAAAACGACTGGTGGAAAACCTGTTCAGTGTTAGCTACAAGAAAAGGAAAGAAAACATATTGGGATACTTAATCGGTAAGATAAGATTTTGTAGAAAATGGTTGAAAATTTAAGAATGAACATGTCCTTCAGTGATTGTCAAGTTGAATATTCAGCTTGTTCTAGACAATTTTAGTTTTATTCAAAGCACATTTATTGAGACCTTGTATATGTTAAGTATTCTATCCCCATGCTGTTAGACATACAGATAAACGAGCCATTGCTTTTACCCTTAAGGAGCTTGAAGTATATTATGCACAGCTCACATGTCTTTTGTGCCAAATGATTAAATTCTAAAATCTCTGAGGTGTTCAGGTTTCACTAAGAATTTAGAGTTAAAGAGAGTCAATCAAAAAATACAACTGCACTGCTGACCAATCAGAAGCTAGAAAGGGTTTTAGATATCTTCTGTGTTGCCATAGTGTTCCAAAAACACAGTAGAAATAGAACATATCTTGAACAGCAAGCAAATATCATTTAGGCTAAAAAGAAAGCATCACTGCTATTCTCATGAATCACTGGAGAAGGCAGCCAGTATTTCACACAGTTAAATAAGTCAAAGGTGCTGAGAATTACACAAGAAAAAAATAGAGGATTTCTTACTAGATCTGTTAACATTGTTATTGCTGTTGTTGCTATTGACCATAGTTTAGTCTGTTTCAAATATTTTTTTAAGAATTTCACTAATATATTATTATTCAACTATCCAAATGATACCATAAAGCAGACACTAATGTCTCATATTTTAATGAAAAGGCTAAAGGGTAGAGGTAAACTAAGTCATCCAAAATAAATGACTTGATTGGTTAGAAACTGGAAAGAGATTTGAATATATGTGAGACAATACAGGATAAAACCAAGGAAACAAGTGTGTAGGGAATTTTTGTGTTGATTATGTTTATTTGAGAAAATGAGCTTTCTACTGTAATAAGAAAGAAAATGGAAGAAAATTGAAAACATAAGTAGCTGTGTAATATTTGATGTAGAAAAACCAAAGATCTTTTGTTCTGATGGCATATATTTATTTTGTGAAGGAAAAGACAATACCAGAGGTAAGGGCATGTGAGATCAGAGGTCTGGAAGAATTTTACCTTGCTTGAAATAGCCCTGGAGAGAGTGGAAAGAAAATTGAGAAGAGAAGCATAGAAAAGAGTAGAGATGCTGTGCTGAGGATCAATTTACTTTAAGTGTTGTAGACATGATTTTGTACTACTATACACTCTTACACTTTTAGGAGAATTTTTCCCCTGTGGATCCAGGTTTATTATTACAGGGATAGACTTTAGCTCTTGTGCATTTCTGTATAAATACAATGAAAGATAGATGGGTAAAGGAGATTAGAGTATGGCAATAGTGCTATTGGTATGATAGGACATGGATTCTAAACTGAATAAAGGAGGAGTGAAGAAAGATGAAAGTCAATAAAAAATGAGAAAGTAGAGAAGTCGATGAACTAAATGTCTCAAGGAGAATGGAATATTAGAGAATGTGTACTTGACTTATATTGAAGAGCTAGAAACAAAGTTCAGGAATGAGAAATTTGGATCAATGCTTTCAGTGGCAGCATAGCTTTTAGGAAATAAAATCTGGAATGTAAATGCGGAAAAGGGTAGATAAGCTGGAATGGAGAATAAAGCTGACTTCTTTCTGGATGTGTTTAATGACAGAAAGTCCATTAGGTTTCCATTATTTCTATAACCTATGAAATGAGATAATCTATGGTTGACTGGGAAACTAATTTTTTCTTGTTCTTGCTATAAGGAACTAAATAAAAATCAATAAGTAATATTACCCTCAATACCCAATTTACAGCCTAATAGTTAAGCTACAGACTGTAAGCTACATCAACACATTCCTTCAACTCTCCCTATGGTTCACTTTAGAAGTAAGTATGTTGGAGTACGTACTTTTTGATTAGTTCAATGATTAGGCCAAATGATAGGCATTCCGTGAGTTAGTCAGACAGCCCAGATGCTCTGAAATTATGGAACAGACTGGACAAAAGATGAATAATGCTACTTTTCTACAACATTTATGAATATTCCACCAGACATCATTGTTGGTTTAACAACTGCTAGTATTACATATGTTTGGAAAGTAATCTAATTTGCATAGAAATAAAAAGGTTGTCACATATCTTAAGAATCATATGCAGTAATTTGTTTATTTGAAATAGGGAAGGGAAAGGGAAAAACAAGATCATTGGGAGGGGTGATGGGAGGGAAATTGGAGAAAAACATAGGAAAGGGTATCAACATTCAAGAAGTAATATACCCACTACCTGACCAATGTAACGGTAACTCCTCTGTATTTCACCTCAAAAATAAAATACAATAAATAAATGCATATATATATTTACATAAAGTGCCAATGTAAAATGGGAGAAGGTTTTCCTTAGTGTTGGTTGAAACTTTGTCAAGCACTTTCACCCTATCACAATTTCATCCCTGAATAGGAATTCTGCTAGAACTATTTGAATCACATATATTTGCACATTGGTAAAATGAAATTTTACTTCAACATCTCTTTCATGGATATCAAATTGAACATTATTACATAAGCACATATTTGAAGGCAATGATCTCATTTAATTCAACAAAGATTGTTTTAAGAATATTACTATTATTGTAGTGTAACCATTACACCAGTTCGATACCTTAGTTGTAAAGGTTTATATTGAAACATTAAGGTAACATTTATGTTCCCTGGTCCTTTGTTTGCCTGAGGTCCAAAACTTCTCTAGAACTTCTTTTGGTAGTTACTGCTATTGTAAGATATCTTGTTTTCCTTAGTATCTATTGGAAGTATGTTCTTGGAGGCATTCAATTTTCCCACCATCAATTGTTGGAGGTTATTTTTTTCTCCAGTACAGTGTCTTTGCTGAAAATAATCTGGATCTTCTATTCTGCTCAGTGTTTTATGTTCTTGCTCTTTTAGTCCTCCAATGTTTGTATAAGAGGGATCAATTTAGCATGCCTGTTGAAGTGAAAATGCATTTTGATCAGTGTCAGCCTTTTATCACTCTCCCTGGTTACCTTTCAGAAAGTCTCATCAAGTTTAGTATTTCTATTTTTGTGTATATACCATGATTATTATGCTCTGAAGTATAAGGAATGCTCACTTTTCCTCTCTCTATTTATCTATACTTGTCTATTAGCCTCTGATGTTCAGTTAAGATAGGTTTCAACTTTCTTATATTCTTTCTGTTAAAGTTCCTTAAATTGTGCAGCTGTGCTAGAACATGGAATCTCACATCTGTATATACCATATGTGAGTCACCTCAAATGTGTGCATGTGTAACGTGTATATGATTACTAGGCATTTTTTTTTTTTGCCAGTCCTGGGCTTGAGCTCAGGGCCTGAGCACTGTCCTTGGGTTTTTTTTTTCTCAAGGCTAGAGCTCTATCACTTGAGCCTCAGCACCACTTCCAGCTTTTTTCTATGTATGTGGTACCGAGGAATCGAACCCGGGTCTTCATGCATGCTAGGCAAGCACTTTAACCACTAGGCCAAACTCCCGGCCCCTGCATTTATACCTATATTTATATTTTAGGTCTCACGTGTAGCACATGTTATTTCTAATCTGTGTAATCAAGACTTAAAAAATGAATGACCTCAATTTAAAATGGAGAAATTTGGAGGAGGTGGTGAGGGAAGAGTTAATTTACAGAAATAGTTAGAAACAAGAAGAATAAAGCCTTTAAATTGTTTTTAAGAGGGGGGAGGGGAATAAGAAAGCAATAAGAAGAAAGAATTTCATCCAGAACCAAAATATGGGTATGTGGAACTAGCACAATGAAACCCCTTTGTATAATCAATATATGCTAATAAAAAAAGAGAAAAGCAAGGTCTCCAAGTTCTCTTTGTGCATTAGAAATTACAATGTATATTTTATTTATTTCCAGTCCTGGGCCTCAAACTCAGGGCCTGAGCACTGTCCTTGGGCTTTCTCAAGGCTAGAGCTCTACCACTTGAGCCACAGCACCACTCCCAGTTTTTTCTATGTATGTGGTTTCGAGGAATAGAACCCAGGTCTTCATACATGCTAAACAAGCACTCTACCACTAGGCCAAACTCCCGGCCCTAAAATGTATACTTTTATGTAACAAAATTTCCAAGGCCACTAGCCTTGAACTGAAGACCTCAGGGAATAGCAACCAGGCCTAGACTTCAAGCCCCATACCCGACAAAAAATTATATTATATTCTTTATTTTACTAGTATGTCATTAAGTTTACATTGTGAATGACTGCTCAAGATAGTAGAACTGGCATTAAAAATTTAAAATACAAAGCAAAGATTGTGTCCAATGTGTGAGATTCTCTTTCAACTCCATTTCTTCCAGTTGAGAATTTGTATACTTCATTGTTTTCCTCTTCAAGAAATTATGGTGAACTTCAGGAGAAGGAAGCTGGCCCTTAGATCAAAAGTGAGGAATGAAGGGTGAATGAGAATGTTCAAAGGGGTAAAACTGGTCAAGATGCATAGTATTCATAAACCACTTCAGTGAATGGCAACTCATTTGTACAACTACATAAAGGTAATACTTTTTTTAATAAAATGAGGAATGACGAACCTAAAAGAATCATCAGTGGATTATCTTGGAAGTTGTAAGTGTGATAGGGTTTAGTTTGGAAGTAAATTGTTTGAGGGATAATATTTGCTCCACACAAGTGTTCAGATTGGAGAGAGATGTGTAATGCAGATTGACATTGAATGCTTCAGCTTGGAAGCATTGTGAATTTTCTCTGCTTAAGCTTGACACAAAAGAAAAGAATCATTCTTATTTTCTTATTTGAATAACATAATCTAGTTATGAACAAAGTCCATAGCATACTAAAGGGGAGAGGCCCAACATTACCTTTGCTGTACTGGATATTTCTCTTTCTGTATGTATAGCCCAGTGAACAGGAAGCACCATCAATACTATTGAGTCATATCCATCATAGAAGATGAGGGTAGAATGAAATTTATTAGAATATACCCACACCCCCTATTAAAGTTATTAGCCCCAAAATGCATTGGTAATAATCCATACCAATTGTACTTGATCTTTCTAATGTCATATTAGACTACTTTTATGAGACCAACACTGAGAAGGCTGATTAGACTTTGTTATTTGCATAACTCTAATTATATATTTCAAAGCAATCATATCTTCTTTCTGGTCTTCTGCCTTATTGTTTCAACACCTTTAGAATGAATATCTTTTAAATCTTCTCATCCACCAACTTCTCTCTGTGAAGGCCTTAGTGTAGCAACTCAATGCAAAGTACTACTTTGTAGAAGATCCACACATGTCATTCTGGTTTGCACAGATCAGAAGGTATGATAATACTTCTGCTAAAGGAGGAGCTCCAAATTGTAAAAACACCATGCCTTTGTGAAGATGGTGTTTCTAAGAAAATGTACTGAAGTATTTAGGATCAGACAGCAATTGTAGTAAATCACCAGGCAAAACTTTGAGTTGCCCAGAAAAGATATTTGGGTGCATATACTTAAGAAATATGAGAACAGATCTTTGAGCTGTGCTTACTAATAAACCTCTGTGGACATATTGCTTAGGAGTAATTGGACAGTGAATTAAAGTGTCTGCATTTGTATTTCCCCCTGAATGACTTTTGTACAATAAGCTAATCTGATGCTTTTGAAGAAAGCTCTGTATGGCTTATTTTCTACTTAAATGAAAGCTCTCAAACTCAAGACAAGATATTCCACTTGTGTGACTTCATTGTGTGAATTGTCACAAAATGAGGAGGGGGAAGACATATTGCTCTTTAAAAGTTAGTGAACCGTGGAGGTTTTACATGGAATTGTAAGAGTTCAAACTACTCTAGGCAACAAACAGCAGACAGACAACTAGAAGAAGGTTCTGGCAATGCTTGAAAGACATAGACACTGATCTCAAAGAATTTTTTTCTGAGATGTACAGCTTATGCCTTAGAGACTTCAATAGATGGTCAAGAAAATATCCGTGTTATTACTCTGGGCCTTTTACTGAATACAGTCTCCACATCCATCCTCAAGACAAGTTTATAGCTAGTGCCACATAGCATATAAATTGCCTTGACAAGAACCCAAATGGTTAAACTTGATCAAACAAATGGTTACTCTGAAACAACTCATTAGCATTTGTCACTGAGCAGAGCACTGACTGAATTAAGTTGCTTGTTTTCAAACACCTGTTTGAAAATATACCATATGCAGTCTAACAGATGAGAATTTCCATTTTCAGAGATAATAATCATAAACATTAAAAAATAAATTATAATTTCCAATGTATTTCATATCCTTTTGAGAATGATATTCTTCTGGGTATCATTCAGAACCCATTTTTTTCAGTTATTTCAATAGTAAATCAAGGTCCCTGTAAATATCTTCATCTTCTCAACTTCTGAGCAGCATTTGAATCTCTTCCTTTCCTGATTTAATTCCATTCTCTTGTCTGTTTCACTGAGGAATCCCAGAAAGGTTGGAGGACTTTTCTTAATCAAATTTGTCTTTGAGCTATAGTTTATCCATGTATTGCTGAAATGCTCTTTTATTCTCCTTAGTCCTCATAAAGTCTTTCTTCCTTTATTCTGCATAATCACTATGGACAATATCTCTTAACAGCTCACTTTCTATTTTCCTTTTGTACTGTAGCCACCTGCCATGCATGACTATATAATTTTAGTCAACTAAAAGAAAAGACACAATTTAGTCATACTAGATAACATTTGAAGCACTAAATAGGTGCATATATGCAGTATCCACTATATAAGACAGTATGTATAACAGTTTTTACCATTACAGAGATAACAGTTAGAAGGAATCTGCTTTTAACACCAATGGCTCACATAAAGTTGTCTATCTCAGAAACCTTTCTTGTACTTCAGGCTTACAGTCTATTGAATATTTGCATCTCAATGTTCCATGCTCCTCAAAGACAATTCATTTCCACCAAATTCCCTCCCTGGAAGTTATGCTTGGTCCTGGGATGCACAGATAAGGAATCTTTTAATGTGGAGAAACATCAAGAATTTTGATAATTTCCAGATGATTAAATTTAATATTAATAGTTTTTTAAAGAAAATTCCTAGTTGTGCTTGAAATTTTTAAACTGAGCCATCTCTTGCAATGATCTTGTGACTAGCATCATTCTCTTTAATTTACTGTGCCCCTAATTTCACATACTGAATGTAAAATAAGCGTAACAAAGCAATCTTTGTGGCAGAAAGCTCACAGATTGCTTAATTGACACTTCCCAATCTCTCATTTATTTGGATTTCTAAATCAACCGAATTGGACTACAAATTAAATCATCAGTGCAGACAATAGAAATTGAGGTCAAGATTATTAGGAGAAAAATAGACAGGGAGATGAATTGATCCACAGTCAGATGTACAAGTTGATCCCAGTAACTCAGCAAAAGTAGGTCACCTTTTTCCTTTCCTATTAATTACATGCCTATGTTTTGTCTGTAAGATCTAGAAATCTTGGCGCTTATTTTTACACAGTGTAATTATGTTTCAATATGTTTGTGTCCAATTTTGAAATAAACTAAATTGTAGGAACTACTAACGTTAACATGTGGAGCCACCCAATTACATTCATTAAGACATTGTTTAACTATGGTGTGTAATCCTCCAGGGACCCACATGAAAGCAAAAATTCTGGTTACAATGAAGAATCTATGGTATTAAATAAATGTATGTACTATTTTAGAAAGAGAGCATTATTTCTCCTTTTTATCAAAGATAAGCTACATCTGGAAAGGGCTTGAATAGAGAATAATTATGCTTTGATTAAACAAAAAGCTGAATTCACCTTGATCCAAACCAGGTTACTAATTATCCATCCTAATGCATTACAATGAACATTTGGATTTATAATTCTAAACCTTCAGAAAGGTATCAGCTTTATTCTAAAGTAGCTGCAAAGGCAACAAACAAGATTTCCCACTTCTTTCTACAGCATTTGGCAAAGTTCTATACTGAATTGCCAGTGTTCTTTTATTACAGCCATTTCTGATGCTTAAAAATTCCTTCTGGATTGGAAGAAATAACATAGTGAAAATGGCAATCCTGCAAAGGGTTATCTAAAAATTCAATGCAATACTCATCAATAACCCAATACCATTGTTTAAGGAAATAGAGAAAGCAATTCAAAACTTCATGTGGAATAATAACAGACCCTGTGTAGCAAAAACAGTCCTTAGAAGAAATAATGACAGTGGAGGAATATCAATACCAAACTTTAGACTATTACAGAGCTATAATAAACAAAACAGCTTTGTCCTGGCACAAGAACAGGCCTGAGGACCAATGGATTTGAACTGAAGAACCAGAAATCAATCCACAGACCTATGGCTACCTAATCTTTGATAAGGGAGCCAAAAAAATAGAATGGAAGAAAGACAGCCTCTTCAGCAAGTGGTGCTGGCAGAACTGGTTAAGCACCTGCAGAAAACTAAACTTGGACCCTTCTATGTCACCCTACACCAGGATTAACTCCAAAGGCATCAAAGACCTCGAGGGAAAAGGAGATACACTAAAAACTTTACAAGAAGAAATAGGAGATACACTAGGTTTTACTGGTACAGGTCAAAAATTTCTTAAGAAAGACCCAGAAACACAACAAATTGGAGAAAGTTTGGACACACGGGACTGCATTAAACTGTAGAGCTTCTGTATGGCAAAGGACATAGCCAGCAAGTTAAATAGAAAGCCCACAGAGTGGGAGAAGATCTTCACTAGCCATCAAACAGACAAAGGCCTCATATATCAAATATACCTATATCTCCAAAAACTGAATCTCTCAAAAACAAATCCTCAAGGAAACAAAGATCTGATTAAAAGATGGGCTAAAGACTTAAAGAGAGACTTGTAAACTTGTTCAATCCCTCTGGAAACAGTATGGCGATTCCTCAAATGACTAAACATAGAGCTCCCCTATGGCCTAGCATTTCTACTCCATGGCATTTACCCAATTTTTATAAACAAGGACATACTAAGATTAGTAGCACAAAGATGTTCATTGCAGCATTATATAACATAGCTAAGGTATGGAACCAGTCCAAATGCCCCTCAGTAGAAGATTGGATCAAGAAGATGTGGTACTTATACACAATAGAATTCTATGTTGACATCAGAAAAATGACAGTGCTCCATTTGTAAAAAAAAAATGGAAAGACGTGGGAAAAATCATATCAAGTGAAGTAAGCCAGCCCCAGAGAACATAGGCTCAATGGTTTCCCCATTTGTAGAAATTAGTACACATCTGGGACTCTCCTAGCAGAGGATCACAATAGCTCAAAAGCTGTGCACATAAGATCATATAAGAAGAGACTAAACAAAATGAACTCTAGGATATGGAAACAAGAAGTTTATTTTTGTGATTGTTGTTCTTAATGTACTATGTGTAGTCATTTCTTTTCTCTTTTTTCCCCTTATGGTTAATCTCAGATCTCAGTTCTCAGCCTCCTGAGTATCTAGGTTGACAGGCATGAGCCACCACCCTTGTAGGACTCTTCTCTAAAATTGCCTCTTAGGTTCAATCTGTAACCCTGGCTAATCTTAGTATGAAGAGCTGTCCCTGTGTGTATTCAGATTCAAGAATGCTTCTGCATTTTCTTTTCTTTTTTAAATTTTTTTGCCAATCATGGCTTGAAATCAGAGCCTGAGCACTGTCCTTGGGTTTTCTCAAGGCTGGAACTCTACAACTTGAGCAACAGCACCAGCTTTGGCTTTTCCCATGTATGTGGTAACTGTGATCTCAGGCATGCTAGGTGAGCATTCTACCACTAGGCCAAACTTCCAGCCCCACACTTTCTTTTGGACTATATTTAGGCATGTATTGTATTACCCTAGATTTGGGGAAAAGCTTCATGTGGACACTGTCTATAGAGATGAAACAACATTCTGCTCATCACCTTGTCATTGTCTAGAACAAAAGCTGAAGAATTCCAGGGAGCCATAAGGTTTGTCAGCCCAATACACATGTAGCTTAGAGTCAACTGATACTTCATTCAATCATTATGCCTTATTCCTGGGAGTAGGATTTATTGCTACCCTCAACCATTCTCCATGCGTCTTTTTTCCCCAAAGAGAGGCTTTTTTCCTTACATCTTTTTGTGATAATACTTTCAAATTGTCAGTGAAATCAGGTGAAAAGCATTTCTTACAATTTTTTCCCTACCACTATCAATTGCTGATAGGGTTGCCATTTTGGATTGCTAAATGGCCATCTAATTCCCATTTCATGCATGGTGCTTTGTCTCTTGTCAGGTCTATGGGACTGTCGGAACTTATTTACTAACCTAGCCTATCTTCTCCTTCAAAACTCTTCAGCCAAGCTCTTTTCCCTGCTCTGTATTCTGTTCACTGCTCCGTAACTTTCACACGACTCAGCTGCAACTGAAGAGTCCAGTGTGAAATCAGTACCAAGATGCATATATTTTACAAACACTGCCTCTTTCCTGAGTCTGCATCATTTTTAAGTACCAGAAGTTAGTCTCCATTGAAAGTATTTTTATTAACTTAAAAATTAAATTTTCTCCAATAAAATATTTATGTAAGTTCAAATGTAAATTTTCCTGGGGGTAAGGGACCCTCTGCTAAAATAAGTCATTGTAGTATATGCTAGAATCTTTGACAAACAGTTCAGTTCCACTGCAAAACAAAATTTATTTATACTTTAATACAATTTCAGCTCATCGCCTTTTTTGCTGCATTTTTATCTCCTTTTTGCTGTATTAATTACCAAAATTTCAGGAATCCCTAAAGTGCTAATAAAGTTTTAGCACTAAAAATAGATTTTCCTTAGATAGAAATGAGCAGTTTTGGGCTAAAAATCATGCATTCAGTAAATAAATTTCACACAAACCAAGCACTCCTACTGTGTATTCAGATCAATATTTGATGAGAATATATCAAAGCAAACTTATTGCTAAGAGGAACCACTGCTGTCTTTTGATTGAAGTTAATGAAGCAGATATATTAGTGTAAAGCATTTGCTGGATGCATTAGAAATTTGTCCTAACCACCACTAGTGCTGCTAATGGAAGATGGTAATTACTGTCCACATAATTCTGAAATAATTAGGAAAATGGGCACTTTTCTGAATCATCCTATTAAAATGCAGGCCAAATGACAGAAAAGTTTCTGGACATGTGCTGGCTTGAATAAGTGAAGATAAAAGTGAAAGAGTGACTTTACAATTGAAATCTCCTATCATATGCTGTAATGCTTTAAAAGGATGAGGAACTGAGTTGAAAAACTTGTCAATGCCATAGCATAGTGCAGAAAGCAATGTGTGATGGCAACAGAAATCCTCCCATTTCTACAGCGAAGGCACTATAGACAACCTGTAGTTTTAGGCCTGCTCTTGCTTCATCTGTACAAAGGAAGACGCCACATTTGAATGGGTCTTGAGAGCTTCCCTGAAGGCATAAATAGATCACAGCAGTGACAAGGACTTCCTAGGACAGAAGATATTCAGGGCATTCAGCTCCATCCCTGAATAAATCAAGGCAGAACTGGCAGTTCCAGACAGGTGTTCTCTGCTCCCAGCACCAAGCTTGGACTTGGCAGATTTGCAGTCAGTACAATCTCCTAACTCCTAAATGTTGTAAGTGTGAAAGAAAAGACAAATGGTTCCAGGAGGTATATTGTCAGTTATGAGACATTGCTCCCTTCCATAAAACAGAAGAAGATGCTTAACAATGGATTTTAGTTTGGCATTAATAAAAAGGAGACAACGTGATAAGCAAACATTGTCTCCAGGGACCAGGGCATGTGCATACTTTCCTAGTCTATTTAAAATGTCTTGAAAATAATTTGTAATCATGGCTTGTCTGATGTGAGAAATAAGGAAAACTTTATAAAAGCTGGGCCTGCACAGAATACATAAGGAAAACAAGAAATTTTAAAGTAAGGTAGTTGCTTGAAAAATATTATACATATCCTGCAAAAACTTGCTGCTAGTCTCTCTTCAGGAAAGCTTTTATCCAGGTTTTCTGAAACAAAACATTAAGTTGTGCAATCATCTTCACAAAATCTTGTATAATCATTACAGTGTGAATAGGTCTTCCATACCTATGTATTTTCAATCCTTGCACAGGCACTCTGTGAATTATATATGGTGTAGATTGTCATCTCAATTTTAGAGATGAGGGATATAGTGTTCTATGAGGAAATTGAGGTTTTAAAGGCTGATATTCTGAATCCTGTCACAATGTTCTGGTTATGACAGTGCTCAGGAGACTGTTTTCTGTGTGACCATGTTGCACACTGCTGTTCACAAGGTGTCTAGAATGAGACTCTATGCCCCATTCCACTTCTCAATCATTCTTTGGTATGGTTTAGATGTATTCTTTGTTCAATATCTTCCACATGAGCACCTCTTCTTAGAAAGAAAGTAAGAAGTAAAAAGAATATCAGCAAAAAGGAAATAAAACTAGTCACAAGATTGATGTTTGTTTGATTGAACAACTCCCACTTAAAAAAAAACAAAAACAAGTCTTCTAGGACATGGTGAAAGTCTAAATATTGAAACCTGGTATGTGATTGTTGTTTCTGATCTCTTTTTCTACCCTAGATTTTTGTATGTGAGTGTTGTTCTGATCTTTGCTACAGAAACATCTTGTTCAGCCAAAACCAAAACCAAAACCAAAACCCAAAACCTTTAGCCAGATCTGAAACCTCCGTTCTCTTTGTTTGTGACAGTCATCGGGCTTGCACTCAGGACCTGGTCACTGTTACTAAGTTTTTTTTGCCAAAGCTGAGTGCACTATCACTTAAGCCACAGGCCCATTTCTGGCTTTTCAGGGGCTAAGTGCAGAGAGGAGAGACACAGACTTTTCTCCTCAGGGTGACTTTGAACTACAATCCTAAAAATATCAGCCTCCCAATTAGCTAAAATTATAGGAGTGAGCCACTGGTGCTCAGCTACAACCACCCTTCTTTATAATACCATACTGGCTACTATAGCACCATCTCAATTTTAGAAAGCCCCCTTTTCCTTCTCTTTCATCAAATAATACTCATATGTGTTGAGGCATTTGTAACCTTACTTCCTCCATTTAGTTCATACTTCAGGTTTCTTGCAAGGATTGTAGACCACTTGGTATCTATTTTTCCATGCTTTTGATTTGGTGATTGAGAAATTGTTGATTGCAGTAGTCACAACTTAGATTACAAGTGACAGCCTGAGATAAAGAAAAATAAAAGGAGAAGAAGGAGAAGGAGACAAAGAGGGAAGAGAATTCTTACTGGAAAGCTATTAAAGAATTGAATGTGTCAGAAATGGTGGGAATATCAAGGGCAGCTAAGCCTTAGAAATATTTGGAATCAGAAATTTAAAAATGCTGCCAGGACTCCTGTATTTTCTTTCTCTCAGCTCTTTCTGGGAACCATTGTAACAAACATTCCTGGCATATATCTCTCACAGAGTTTCCACCACAGCAAGATTTAAGCTTCATAATTCATTTCAATTCAGATTATTTTAGGGGAGCACATTGATTGGTCTACTTCCCTCAGACATTTTGCTCCAGAGAAATTTGGTATGACCTAATGCAAAGTCACTTAGCCTAGACCTTCACACTAGAGATCTCAGAATATATATTATGTACAGAGGAGAGAAAAATCAGGTAAATCTGGGCAGTCTTCCTCATTGTTGTGTAGCAAAGTGCCTTATGGTCTTCAAATTGCATACATCTTTTCTCTTCTTCCAAGTTATTTTGGCAGCTCATTGAGCCTAATATCATGTTATCTTTCTAGATACTTTCTCTAGAATTATAGTACCTTAGCATATACAGTATTGAGCATAGTTCTATGAAATTTCATTTACTTATACATTTATTGATTTCCTTTTTAGTGGTAAGTTTATAGGTGTATGTTATCTGCTTCATTTCTTTCTACAGATTACTTGTAATTCCCTAAAGCTACTAAACCATTTCTTTCTTTCTGGATTCCTCCAATTGTATTACTTTCCTATTTCTTATTAGATGGTAGAATTTTGTTCAGACTTCAAAGCCCAGTTTCATTGTTACCAGTTCTGGAAAGTCTTTACTAATTTTTCCCCCTGATCTCCTCACTGTAAAGCTAGGAGAAGTGCCCTTCTTCTGTGCTCTAATAACACCTTTGATAGCACTTACTCTGTTGGTCTATATGAATTGCAATCAATTACTGCTTGTCTCAAAGTCTGATTTTTCAACTGCCAGTATATCCTTGGCACCAAGTAGAAATACAAGTTCATAGACTTCACTTAAGACTTAATGAATCAGAGACTGTGGGGATTAGGCCAGAAAAATGTGTTTTAATGAGCCATACAATTAATTCTGATGCATGTTCAAGTTTGAGATCCATGGGAACAGATACTTGTAGACATAACAACAAAGGTTTAATAAGGTAGGTGCTTTGTAAGCTTTTGATAAATTGAATAAAATGAATATTTGTACTGCATTTTGAAGACTTTGGGTGTGTTCTTTTTTTCTTGCTTGTATTTCAGGAATTATCACCACAGGGAGATGCTTGATTTATGCATTAGACCATTCATTAATTAGAATATTTAGAAAACTAGGTGTTCCAGAGTTCATTCATGACATTTGTCACAGCAGTAATGTGCATAGCTCTATCAAACACCAGTTTTAGAGAGTATTCGTCTCTGCTTATAGGCTAAAGTGTTTGTCAACATGGCACCTTCCATTCATATCTTTTTAAATGACTCAAGGAAAATTCCAGAGAAAGTCATGTGGCTGCTGACATCCTCTAAGAATTGTATGACTTGGATGGAAAAGAAAAAATCCTGCACTAATTCCTGAATGCCTTCCAGCCATCCTTGCCGACTGAAGTTGTAAACAAATTGAAGATTGAAAACTTTCCTTTGGTACATTCTTTCAAGAACTTTTTGCTGTCTGCAAGCTACTTAGTTCTTTTCAGAGGTAGCAATTCTCTTTGCAGTGGGCTGAGCAGGGCTGTCCTGCACCTTGGCAAAGATAAGTGGTTGTGTGTGTGAGAGACTGATCTGTCTCAATAGTCCGATGTTATGCTTTCAGCAAGCTTTTGAGAACAAAGCCTATGTTTTTATTGCTTTCCCTGCCAGTGATCACGACTATTCTTTCAGTGAGATGTTCCATGCTTTTGTACCAAGTGCCAAAGCAGGGGATCTGTTAAGCACTCTATGCAACTCACAAAGCCCTGAAATGAGGCCATTCTTGAGGCCACCCTTTCCCTCATTCTGCACCCCAACACATATTGTCTGATAATCTTTCCTGCATCTCCAGGAAGACAGTGAATATAGTGATTAAAAGAACAAAAGTTCTCTTGTGCTATTAGACATTAAAACCAATATGCATGCCACTAGTTTCTAGAAACCTGTTCTGTATTAGTTCCCTGCAAAATTTAATGCCACAAAAATGTCACTTAAAGGTCTGAGATGCTTAACATAAATGGTGGATATTAAACTTATAGAGGATAAAATCATGAATGATGTAAGGAACTTTCATACATGAGATATAAGATTGAACTAGACAGAGTGACTCACAGAAGTCAGTCTCAGCTATATGAAAATGCCCATAGAAAAGTACTTATCTATTCAGATACTACTGAACATAATGTAGCCCACAATAATTGCAGTTCTTTCTTTCTAAAGAAAAATATGCTATTGGAGCTGTAGAGAAGTTAGGGGTTTTGTCTTATAAATGCTGCTTAAACTTCAAGTCCACTGGCTGGAACTTAAAGCTCTAGAACCCTGGGCAAAATAGTTAATGTATATATCCAAGTTTCTTTATTTAGAAAATAAATTTTAAAAGGCCACACATCAGAGGCTCACATGTGCATTCCTAATTACAAGTTTGAGCTTTGAGGATCACAATACAAAGCCACCTTGGCAGGAAAGGTTTTGAGACTCTTATCTTCAATTAACCATCAAGAAAGCCAGAAATAGAGCTGTGGCTCAAGCAGTAGAGCAACAGCTTTGAGCAAAACAAGCATAGCGACAGTTCCTAGAGTTGAAGATACAGGAACACCACAAAATTAAAACATAAACAAGATAAATAGAAACCTCCCTTTAATTATAAATGAGATGATATACATTGTGTGCCTAGCATAGCCTCTTGCAATTATAAAATATGAAAAAACAAATTAGAGGATAAACCAATATCAGTTGTAACATTAAAAACACTAGCACTACACAGGAAAAGGTCTAATGGGTGAATATGAAAGAGATCTTGCAATGAAACTTAAGGTTAATGATAATAGCTGCCATTTTATTGAGTGCTTGTTATGTTCTTGGCCATGTGCTAAGAGCATTATGTGGAGTTATTTTATTTTAGAGACATAGAAAGCTTGTAAATGTCATGAATTAAACTTGCTTTAAAAGCAAAACAAGCTATTTTTAGTTTAGACCTACACAGAACAAGTATCAGGAAGGTGAATCTAGAAACAAAACAAAGAGAATATATAACTAACATCACAGTTCCGAATTTTATACCTTCCATTCAAACCAATTCAGTTTTAAAGACATTCCACAGATATGGAGTATATCCAAGGTACTGGAGACAAACAAGGGGGAGAAGATACAAATTTAAACAAGAAATACACACTCAACCATAACCACAGGGATTGTTATTAGAACTAAATAGAATGCATTCCATTGTACTGGATAGATCTGGAGCCATTTACCTGGGCATCCTGTCCCCAAATTTTTGTTCTCAATATATTGTTCTCTATTTTGAAACCCTTCCAAAATTGAAGCGATAAGAGCATGTCCAAACTCATTTTATGGAGCCAACATTACATCATACAAAATCCACACAAGGAAACTACAAAGCAAAGAAAATTACAAACTACTATTGATGACAAACAAAGAAGGAAGAGTTCACAGAAAAATACTAGCAAATCAAATTCAACACCATGTTAAAAAGTTAATTTAACCCTTGTGCACAAAAGGAAAAATGTCCTGAGAATATGCATTGGGGAAAATGAGAATGTTTTAAATAACCGCTGTTAGTAAAATTGGATATTCCAATTACCAGAATTAAATTTGGTCTTATCATTTATAAATTTCGGAAGTGAACTCAAGTTGGGTAACAGTAGCTCACACTTACAATCCCACTACTGAGGAAGCTGAGATTCAAGGATCACAGCTCAAAACCAGCCCAGGCAGGGGTCTATGAGACTCTTATTTCCAATTATCCACCAAAAGGCTATAAGTGGAACCGTTTCTCAAGAGGTAGAGGCTAGAATTTACTAAATCTCAGGGACAACACCGGGGTCTTGAGTTAAAACCTGGAGACTTCTACAAATACACACACAGACACACACACACACACACACACACACACACACATACACACACACACACACAAAATGGATTAAAGGTTTAAATATAAAATAAGAAACTATGAAACAATAAGAAAAAGCACAAGAATTGCTTCAAACATTTGAGATGGAAAAGTATCAAAGGTACAAGAGAAATAACAATCGTAAGGCTGATATTAAACCAATTATTTTTATATAGCAAATTCAGCAGTCAAGAAAATGAAAAGACAATCTACAGAATGAATACTTTTGAGAACTATGTATCTGCTGAAGAATTAATTTATATATTATCTATCTGTATATAACAGATCTAATATTACTCATTCTTAAGAATAGGAATAACATGATGAACAATAAGGCTGGATTTTGTATGTGAGAAACTTGCCAGCATGTTTACTCTCATCTTGTTTCACTCACCTTGCTGCTTTCTGTCTCTGCAAACACATTGTGTTCTCTCTGTTATTTGATCATATTTAAAGTTCTTCTTGCCTAAGGGATTTTGTACATGCTGTTCAGTATTCTTCTCTGTCAGAACATGTTTATCTTGATAGATCCTAATTTATTATTTAGTCATCAACTTTAATGCCAGTATCTTAGGGAAATATCTTATCTCATTGGGATTTCAATAAGAAACTAGTACAGATGGATGGCTCATACACAGCAGACGTTCATCTCTCACAATTCTGGAAGCTGGTAAATCTAAAATCAAATGCTCACAGATTTCATGTCCATAAGGGCTAGTAGTCATATAGATGATGACTGTCTTACAAATGGATTAGTTTCCAAAGGTTTCACATCCCAATAT
Organism: Megascapheus bottae; assembly: GCF_031878675.1. Classification (NCBI taxonomy): domain Eukaryota; kingdom Metazoa; phylum Chordata; class Mammalia; order Rodentia; family Geomyidae; genus Megascapheus; species Megascapheus bottae. The sequence continues at coordinate 99,617,417 of NC_143547.1, read as the reverse complement.
TATCACCTTTGGAATTATACTATAAACATGAATGGAGTTCCATAAATATCCAAGCTGTTGCAGGAGGCATACCCTCATAATCTAGTTAATGCCAACACCTTTGGGAATTTTTGTTAAATCATAACACTCTATACTAATATGTATAACATTTTATACATAATAGTGATATGTAATAACAAATTACAGGTCATAATTATATATGTATGTTTTAATTTGCTTTTGTACTGCAACACAATATACATGTGTGGTGTGTAATGTGTTGATATGTCTATACATTGAAGAATAGCTAAATTAGACTAACATGAGATACATGGGAGGGGGATGATGGAAATAATGATACTTATCAAGATATATTGTACACATGAATTGACAGGTTAAAATGAAATCCTTTTGAATAATTTCAAGAAAATTAGAGTATGATTCTTAAGAAGAAAATAACTGAAAATGATGTAAATATGTGGAAACATATTCAGGGATTAGTAAAATAATATTAGAAATTCAGTAATACGCCAGGTGCTGTGCCTCACATCTGTTAATCCTAGCTACTCAGGAAGCTGAGATCTAAGGATCAAGGTTCAAAGCCAGCCTGGGCACAAAAGGACCTGAGACTCTTATCTCCAATTAACCTCTAGAAAACGGGAAGTGGGATTGGCTCAAGGGTAGGAGTAGCCTTGAGGTGAAGTGTTCACAGACAACGCCCAGGGCCAGGGGTTGGGCAATAGCCTTGAGCTGAAGAGTTCATGGAAAGGGCCTAGGCCGAGTTCAAGCCCCATGACCACCCTCCCCACACACACAAAAAAAGAAATTCAGTAAAAGTAGTGAGAAGTCAAGGCAGCAGATAGCTTAGGCTGTAGGGAGTACAGTGGTTGGTTACAGCGCCTTCTGTGGCAGGGTTACCTGTGAATTTTCATGGCAAATAAGAAGTCTGAGAATATAGCTTTGGGGCTGCTTATTCTTGGGAGCTGCCTTACTGCCATACCTGATTTGCTGATAAGTGTTGCTGAGATTTTTGACCCTGGGTCTGTGTTCCTTTGATTTCCACAGTTTTCTCTTCTTTCAGGGTTATTTACTGCGGTGAAGCACAGAGCAGAGCAGGTAGACTGCTTTGTTTATCTGGTCTCCGATGTTAGTACAGATTTCAGTGTCTGGTTTGTTTCCATCAATTTCTAATGCACTTAAAATTCAGCCCATAGCTTAAATATTTTCTGCTCCTTGGTGCACAGGATCTGGAAGAAGTGGAAACCTGGCTTATCCCAGAGAGGACAGAGTTCTCGGGGCCAGAAGTAGCTCCCAGCTACTAAAGTTTCTAAAATCTTCAGAACTACAACATACACTTTTATAACCCAAGGCTCACCCCTTGTTCATCAGTCACATAGTGGGAACAGAGATAAACTCTGACAGATTCCAACTATGACTCAGGACTCTCTATACAGACCTGGCAGATTTCAACATTAAAGGAAGTTTAAAGTTTCCTCACTATTATGCCCCAATTATTTATCTTCTTTTTGCTTCTCAATTTTATTGTATTTACTTATTACTCTTGGTTTTAGGATTTAATTTTGGAAATAATATTTTACTTTAAAAATCATTTATGATTGGGTGCTGGTGGCTCATACCTCTAACACTAAGTACTCAGGAGACTTAGCCCTGAAGATCGTGGTTCAAAGCCAGCCTGAGTAGGAAAGTCCATGAGATTTTTATGTTCAATAAACTTCCCCAAACATGCGGAAGTTCTGGAACTGTGGGTCAAGTCATTGAGTATCAGGCTTGAGCAGAAGAAGCAGATGGACAGTTCCCAGGCCCTGATATCCACACAGGTACACACAAACACAAATCAAATTCCTAGCTAGTGCAATAAGGAAGAAGCAAGCATAAAGGGGATCCAAGTAGGGAAAGAGGAAGTAAAACTAACCCTCTTTGCAGATGACATGATTCTGTATTTAAAGAATCCTATAGACACATGAAGAAATGCTCAACATCTCTGGTCATAAAAGAAATGCAAATCAAAACAACTCTAAGATTCCACCTCACTCCAGTTAGAATGGCCAGGATCAGGAAAACTAATAACAACAGATGCTGGAGGGAATGTGGCCAGGAGGGATCACTACTACACTGTTGGTGGGAATGCAAACTCGTTCAACCACTATGGAAAGCAGTATGGCAGTTCCTCAAAAGGCTAAACATAGAGCTTCCCTATGACCCAGCAATTCCACTACTTGGCATTTACCCAATCATCCAGAAACTAGGGCATACTAAATCCACCAGCACAGCAATGTTCACTGCAGCATTATTTACCATAGCAAAGATATGGAACCAACCTAGATGTCCCTCAGTTGATGAGTGGATCAACAAGATGTGGAATTTGTACACAATGGAATTCTATGCTGCTGTCAGAAAAAACGATATTGCCCCATTTGTTAGGAAATGGAAAGACTTAGAAAAAATCATATTAAGTGAAGTAAGCCAGACTCAAAGGAACTTAGGCTCAATGGTTTCCCTCATTTGACATAATCAGTAGAAAACTTGGGCTCGACTATCAGAGATTTGCAATAGAGCAAAACCTTGGTACATAAGGCCATATAGTATGAAGCTAATTGAAAGGACCTCCAGGATACTGAAACAAAATCCATATAATGAATGATTGTTGTCCTTAATGTACTATGTTATCTCTCATCTCTTTTCCTGTCCCTTGGTTATATCACATTGTTACAGTATCTCACTTTGTTATCTGATATATTGGATATATTTGTATTTGGTTATTTGAAATTGGATAGGGAAGGGGGGAAAACCAAGATGGAGGGGTGGAGGGGAGGGTAATGGGGACCAAGACATGTGAAAGGGTATCAAATATATGTGAGTTAATGCACCTTCTATCTGGCAAATATCATGTAACCCTTTTATTAATTACAATAAAAAATATAAATAAATTTTAAAAAATTTATAGTTTTTCTTTTATCTCATTTTATTTACACAATTTTAGGGAAGGACATCACTGTTATTTCCTGCTTTAGTTTCTATTTCATGTTCATATTCTATTAACTTTAATGATTTTCCATTTAAATCGTGTTTCTTCTGTCTTTTTTACCTTTTCTTTCCCTATTTTTATTATTACTATTTTTTCCTTTATACATTTTAACTTCATACTTTTTTGTGCATTTCCCTACCCCCTTTTCCTGTGGAAGTGGGTAATGTATTCTATGTCTTTGTACATCTTTTACTGAAGTTGAAATTATGGTAGATTTTTTTCTCTTCTTTTGGTCATACTAGGGAATGTACCATGAAAATATGGCTACTCATAAAAAGGATCTCCATAAAAAACTGAGAAAGATAACTTTATCTATTTAATGAAGGTTTTCTAATGAAGAATTTTCTTAATAGGAATATAGACACACAGGAAATATGAACATGCTATGACAACTTCAAGAGTCATAACTCTTCAGTAATTAAAAGCCAAAGTTGGGGGGAGAGTAATGGGGACCAAGACATGTGAAAGGGTATCAATGTATGTGAATTAATGCACCTTCTATCTGGCAAATATCATGTAACCCTTTTATTAATTACAATAAAAATATTTTTAAAAAGCCAAAGTTTTTGTTTTTATTAGTCATAGAGCTTGAACTCACGGCTTGTGTACTATACCTGAGTTTTTGTTTTCAAGACTGGAGATTTCCCATTTTGAGCTACAGCTCCACTTCCTGTTTTAGGAGATTAATTGGGGATAAAAGTCTCACAGATTTATTCTGCCTGGGGTCACTTTGAACAGTGATTCTCCGACCTCAGCCTGCTTATTAGATAGTATTACAGGCATGAGCCACCAGTACCAGGGAAAGCAAAGAATTTTTTTTAATTGTTGAAATTCTAGACAAACAATTAAAAATCTACTTTCAAAAAAATCAGTAATCTCTATGTGTGAGAAGTAATGCACCTACTACCTGACAAATGTAACTGTAATCTCTATATACATTATCCTGACAATAAAAAATTAGTAATCTGAAGGAGGACTGAAATGTAGAAAAGAAGTAAATTTAAGTCTTGTGTGAAAAATTCTGAAAATTTGGAAAATCAATTTAGAAAATATATAGATATTTAGGCCAAGAGTTTGGCCTAGTGGTAGAGTGATTGCTTAGCATGCATGAAGACCCAGGTTCAATTCCTTGGAACCACATATGTAGAAAAGTCAGAAGTGGTGCTGTCCCTCAAGTGGTAGAGCGCTAGCCTTGAAGAAAGCCCAAAGACAGAACTCCGTCCCTGAGTTCAAGACTGGCAAAGAAAAAGAAAAGAAAAGAAATAGAGATTTCAGATAAAGAATATTTGGGAAAGCAAAACTCAATATATCAAATGGTAAGACAATAGGCAGCATCATTAACAAAATAGAGAAAGTGGAAGAAAGAATATAAGGGAATAAAAACATGATTAAGAATTCATTTAGCCTGGCACAAGTGGCTCAAACATGTAATCTTAGCTACTCATTAGCATGAAATTTCAAGATCAGGGTTTGAAGGCAGCCTGAGCAGAAACTCTTATTTCCAACAAACTACTCAGAAAAACCTGAAAGTGGCATTTTCCCTTGAGTGGTAGAGGGCTAGTTTGAGCAAAAGAGGGTAGAGGGCTAGTTTGAGCCTAGGCCTATAGTCCAAATCCCAGAACTAACAACAAAAAAGAAAAAGTGAAAAAAAAGAAAAAGACTTTATTCAGATAGCAATAAAGAATAATGATCAAAGTACTGTGATCCACTGGGACACAGATGAAATCTAATAACTCACTGATATGCAAATTTGAAGCATAAAACATATTCAATGAAATTATAGAACACCATTTCTCAATTCTGGAGAGGGAGTAATCATTTTAGTGCAGAAGTCATTTAGAATCTCAATAGACATAACAGAAAGGAACCTCTTCATGCCATATTATAGCTAAAATGCCAAGAATATAGGAAAATGAAAACATATTGAAAATATAAGGAGGAACAAAAATACATCAACTTAGGAAGTAGCGCTATGGCTCCAGGGGTAGGCAGGTATCCTTGAGTTGAAGAGCTCAGGGATAGCACCCAGGCCCAGAGTTCAAGCCCCATGACCTACAAAAAAATACATGAACTTACATAAAAAGTACAAGAATCAGAATTACATCAGACATTGCAGCAGAAACTCTAAACCAGGAAATCATAAAATTATACATTTTAATCCTAAAAGTAATAGCTGTCAATCCAAAGTAAGTCCCATAAATTCATTTAAAAATTGTTATATAAGTAATGTACAGAAGGGTCCTGCTTCATAAGTCAAAATAATGAGTGCATTTCTGTTTGTACAGTGTTATAAGTCCGTTTGTTCTCTGCCAGTTTTTTCCTCCTGTCTTCACTCACAGGTTATATAGTTCATTTTCAACTTGTAAATTCATTATTTAAAGTAAATGGAGAAGTATAATCTAGTGTAATGAGTAAAACTGAACAAATCATGAACAGTGTCATCAATGCAGAAGCAATTGAAACAATATAAATAGTCACAAACGTAGGAGCTCAAGAAAGAATAAATTTTGTGAAACGTATAGTTGAAGATTTGAATCATGTGCTGGGTCATGATAAGCATGTTTACCTCAGTAAATCAGCAAACTCAGAAGATTGAACAGATAACAAATACAAACATAATAAAACATACAACAGTGTCGGAATAGCTATGAAAAAAGAAACAAAACTACAGATATCAGAAAATATTTCTTAAAAATGGTCATTATTGTCAAATGAAATTACTCAGATTGATACTATAGTGAAGCTCCTTTGTAGAAGTAATGTATATGAAACAAAAAAACAAGCATGACTGTAATCCTAGCTAATCAGACGGCTGAGATATGAGGACCATGGTTCAAATCCAGCCCAGGCACTAAAGACCATGAGACTCTTACCTCCAATTAATCACTAGAAAAGGGGAAGTGGTGCTGTGGCTCAAGGGGTAAGGCAGTAGCCTTGAACTGAAGAGATCAGGGATAGCACCCAGGTCCAGAATTCAAGCCCCTCTGACTAACCAAAAGAAAAAAAGGAAGAAAGAAAAAAAAAGACATGAAGCTAAAGCAGGCTTGGTTGTGGTCACAGTACCAGTATGATAGTGGTGGGTCAACATAGAAAGTATAAGATACAGGTTCCTTTGACTCATGTCTATAATCCTTGCTACTCAAGAGGCTGAGATCTGAGGATTGTGGTTTGAAGCTAACCAGAGAAGGATGGTCTGAAATTCAATCTCCAATTAACCACCAAATAAAGCAAGAAATGGAGCTTTAGCTCATGTCATACTGTACTATTTTTGAGCTAAACAGCTTAGAAACAGTGTTGAAAGCACTAAGTTCAAACCACAGCAAATAGGGAGGGAGAATCGTCCAGAAACAAGGATGTACTAAATCTACTAGCACAACGATGTTCATTGCAGCACTATTTACCATAGCAAAGATATAGAACCAACCTAGATGCCACTCAGTTGATGAGTGGATCAACAAGATGTGATATTTATACACAAAGGAATTCTATGCTTCTGTCAGAAAGAATGACATCGCCCCATTTGTAAGGAAATGAAAAGACTTAGAAAAACTCATATTAAGTGAAGTAAGCCAGACTCAAAAGAACATAGGCCCAATAGTCTCCCTCATTTGTCAAAATCAGTGGAAACTTTGGGCTCTCCTAGCAGAGATTTACAATAGAACAAAATCTAGAGACATAAGGGAATAAGAAATGAAACGTATTAGTGATAGAGAAAAAAACAATGGAACAAAGAAAACTTCCATAATCACATATGACCTAGCATGCTTTTTCACTAAGATGATTTTTGGTAATTAAGTGTCTCAAATAGATTGCTCCATTATTTAAAAAAATAAATATATAAAGGCCAATATTCTGTTAGAGACATACATCAAGATAAAACACACACATAACTGGAAATGAACAGATTTAAAACTATATACCAATCAAGTGAAGAGTAGCTATACTAGTACATGACAGATTAGATTTGAAGTCAGAATTATTCAGAAGCAGGAAAGAAGGTCATTGTATATAAACATTAATAAAAGGTCAATTCTTCAGGAAAACATACTGGTTTTTAAATACTATATCCAAACCTTATTATACCCTATTTTACAGTATAAACTCTATGTAAGATAGAATAATAGTGAATGACTTCCATGCTTCACTCTTAACCCATTGCTAGGTCATTCATAGATAAAATCAACAAAGATATACAAAAATAATCCACTCCATAGATAAATGGGCTTAACAGGTATCTATGGAGTATTCCATTCAACAGAGTATGTATTCTTCTCAGACATTCATGGAATTTTCAAAATTAGATCACATTTTAGGTTAAAAAGCAAATCTGGAAAATAAAAAAAATTCATAACATCAGGAGATAATGGAATAAAATGAGAAATTAAGAGAATGGAAATCATATAAACCATAGAAAGACGTGGAACATAACTATACTTTAAACAACCAATTTGTGACTAAAGAAATAAGGGAGGAGCTGGGCGTGGTGGCTCTCACACCAGTATGATTTTTTTTAATGTCTTTCCACTTCTTTACAAATGGGGCCATTTCATTCTTTCTGACAGGAACATAGAATTCCATTGTGTATAAATACCACATCTTGTTGATCCATTCATCAACTGAGGGGCATCTGGGTTGGTTCCATATATTTGCTATGGTAAATAGTGTTGCAATGAACATGGTTGTGCTAGTGGAATTAGTATTAGGGCAATGAATTTTTAAACCATTTTAAGGCATTTGTTGATTAGGTTACAGGTTAAATAAAGGGTTACTCCATGTCTCCTTCCTTTTAGTATCAGAACTATTTAGGGAATGTTCTTCAAGGAAATAGTGAAGCATAAGAAGCATATTTGTGAAGCATGTTTGTTCTAACAAATATACAAACACATTTCAAGCCTCTAACTGTGACACATCTACTAATATCCTTCAAGTTAAATAAGTCATATGGAGTGGGAACTACATGTTTCTCAGGGAAATGAAGATGAAGGAAGTGAAAATACTTCTTAACAAAAATACAATGTATGCCATTTATGAGATTGGAAGCAAACAAAAAGAGAAATGGACTATTACTATTGTGTTCTGAAAAATGGTCATCAGTTTTGAACCAAGAATGAGTTGATTTAAAATATAATTTAAAGGTAATCTTCACACAAATGAATAATCAATTTGATGTCAAGGATAAGAATATAATATATCCCTCAGAGTTTCATTTGAAAGATTGAATGGCTAGAGCTAGAGATGTCATTTACTTTGGTAGGAAAGATCGAGGAAGAAGAATCTCTTGATTTGTGGACATGGTAAATTAAAAAAAAATAAAAGAACCAGCTGGGTGTGGTAACTCGCACCTGTAATCCTAGCTACGCAGGAGGCTGAGATCTGAGGATCATGGTTCAAAGCCAGCCCATACAGTGAAGACCATGAGATTCTCATCTCCAATTAATCACTAGAAAAGGGGAAGTGGGACTTTAGCTCAAGGGGTAGGGTGGTAGCTGTGAGCTGAAGAGTTAAGGGACAGTGCCGAGGCTGAGTCCAAGCCCCATGACCGAAGGGAAAAAAAAAGAAACATCCATCAAAATGGTTATGGGGAGGATGGCTAGATGGATCAGAAAGCTGTGCAACAAGGTAAAATGAAAGATATGTCCAAGTAGAAATCATAATCATGTAGAAGAAAATCTAATTCATCAGCCCAAATGATATGCAGGACTTATAAGAATATATGATTTCTTGATATCTGTAAGCTCCTCTTCCATTACTCTTTCTCTTACCTTACTTTCAACTCACCCTTTAGTTCACATTCTGAAGCTGTGCCTTGCATATCTACATATGGTGTCTGTTATCTGTTTTTGCCTCTAATGGACATTTTGTCTACTACTTCTACTGAAAATTGTCCTTTTCCAATACCAGGTTCAATGACCCTCTCTCCATGAAACCACCAATAATTCTGACTACTAGTCATCTTTTGTCTTTTGCTTACCATTGTATCAACTAAAAGAGTTATCATATGTGGCTTTCTATTAGACCCACTTGGCCCATTTTTCCAAAATTCCTGTCCATAATCTGTTGTATTAACAATGAACAAATCTAAGGATGCTCTATTTGAAAGACATTTTTTCCTGTTTAACATTTCATACAGATGTAAAATTAGGCTTATGCATTGCAATTTGCAGAGGTACTGATGGTTATTTCCCTTAGTCCATGTGGCTGAACTAATGTTGGAATGCAATCTCTTTGAAGTCAAGAACTTGATTCAAATCATATTTTCCCTCTCACTTCCTACCTACTGAAAATTGCTGGTGCTATATAACTTTTTGGTTGAATTAAAATTACCACCATCATTATAGACTATAATACAATGAGGTTTAAAAAGTGCTGTTTGTACAAGAGCCAAGACTGAAACACAGTGGATAATCACGGAAAATGTGCTTTTCTTCCTTGGGAGAATTTTTTATACATTGGCTTAGTATAAAGGAAGTTCATTGTATTACGAATCAAAGCCAACTACAAAACTGATCTGTTTTCTTCCCCCCTTATTTCTTACATATTTATGTCCTCCTTCATACACAATGATCAGAATTACTGATCATGGAAGAGACATTCTACAATGAGATTTTAGTTTAGAATACTACTGGAGCAGTAGAAATTGTAAATAATCTGCCACTTCTCTCAATCAAATAAGCGTCTCGCTGAGCAGCTAGTGACTTGGAAAGCAAACTGCTGGGTCTTGCCACAGTGCCAGAAATTACCTTTTCTTTTAGATGAGGGGTACTGAGCCATCTGCTTAAGTTTAGCAGTGAAAGAATGAAGATAGATTGGATAGTTTGGAAGGTTGTTTTTTTTAAAGAGAATAATTGCAATAGAAACTCTTCAAAAGAACATTGAGAAACAAATTTTTAAGACTAGAAGATGTTTTCTAAATAGAAGATCTTTCCTAAATGAATAAATGCTATATTTTAAATAAAATGTAATATTGATTCTGAATAATTTTTATGGGCTTATTGATCAATCAAGTGAATATGAATAGATTTTATTTAAAACATATCATTGTCATTGATTTTATATTAACATTTATTTTGCATAATAATCATATGAAAAAGGGTAGGCAAGATTGCTCCCAGTGACGTAACATTGCTATGAACCAATATATAATATTGGAACAATTACTTCAATTACTCATATATTTTCACTTATCCATTGATTAGTTGGTAAGCACCTATATTATATGTTAGTAGTGAAGATACACTATAAATTTAATTGATTGCAGTCATGTTCTTGTATTAAGGGTGTGTTCTAATAGCTCAGACAAAACCAAAAAATCAGTATAAATTATTAAATATCTTAAGGAATTAAGGGGGAAATTTGCATCAGAACTCAGTAATGATCTGGGATTAAGGGATTAAACAGATGTAGACTTATTCTTTTCTTGCCACCCTGCAGGATTGTGTAATTTAATAAAAAATGAATTTGGAATATTATTCTCAGTTCTGAATGATCCAGGAAATAGAGGTAACCACAACGCCACCCAAAACCCAGCTTGACCATATTCAAGTAACTAGGGCTAAGATGGCCTGGCAGAAGCACCACTCTGGGAACTATGTGAATGAGAGGTATTGAAAGGTATGTGGGTTTGCATGGGTTGAGTACTTGGATTGAATCATCAGGAAAAATTCAAATGAAAAATGGCATTGCAGAATAAATTCTTGTCCCAAAGACATTTGTGGAGTAATCTGTAAAGTCTTTGGCTTGTTTTATCCATCTTCAAAGGGAACAACACAAACGTCTGCTTCTCTTGCTCCACCTCCTTTTTCTGACTTTTCCCTCTACCCTTCTTTCATATGTAAGGTAGTGAATACGTTTCTTCTTAAACACTGTTGCCCCCATGTCATTTTTTCCCCACCTTCCCTCTCTACAAACCTAGTCCCCACCCTTGCCAAGCTGTAAAGTTCATTTCTGGTATATTGTCTTGTGAGAATCACTGCTACACTGGTTCACCCTTTGTCCTTTGTCTATTTTGTTGTTGTTCTTCCCTTCCCTAATTCAAATGAACATACACACAATTTACCAGGTACAAAAATCACATGCAGTGACAACAAGTGATAAACCATAACGGGGAAAATGAAAGAATAAACAAATAACTTCACATAGTACATAAAAATAACTGCATAGAAAAACCTATTGTTCCCCTATCCTAGAGTTCACTTTGTTTAGCATCACACTATATGGTCATATGCACATACTGTTGGGCTAGTGTGATTCTCGCCAGAGAATTCTAGAAATGTATTAGATATTACAAATGAGGGAAAACATGGAGTCTATGTTTCTATGGCTGTGGCTTACTTCACTTAATATCATTTTTTTCCAAATGGGGTATTGCTGTTCTTTCTGATGGCAACATAGATATCTTTCTTTATTTGAAATTTTATTTTATTTTCAGAGTGATATATGTATGTATATATATGGATTATAGTTACATTTGTAAGGTGTTGAGTATATTACTTCCTGAATATAGTTATCCCTTCCCATTTTTCCCCTCTACTTTATCTCTCCCAACTTCTTCCTAAGTTTTAAAGTTCATTTCCAACATATTGTCTTGTGAGTATTGCTGATATATTGGTTCACCCTTTGTACTTTGACCTATTTTGTTTTTCCCCTTCCCTCTCTAATTCAAATAAAGAAATGAATGTATGTACTATAAACCAGGAATCAAAGTCAGATACAGTAACAACAGGGGATAAACCCTAAGTGGGGGGGGATGAAAGAGGAAAGATAAACATATCTGACTTTACCTGACATATTGTATGTATATTTGTTTATTTAAAATAGGAAAGGGAAGGGGAGAAAACAAGATAATTGGGAGGGGGTAGGAGGGAGAGAAATGGGGACAAAAACATGAGAAGATGTATCAATGTGTGAGAAGTAATGCACCTACTATCTGGCGAATATAACTGTAACCCCTCTACACATTACAATAAAAAACCCTCTTCTTTCCTTATTCTGGAGTTCATTTCACTTAGCCTCATAGTATGTGGTCATATATACACAGCTTTGGAGCTATTATGATCCTATGTTAGGAGACTCTTAGACATATATTATTGCAAATGTGGCAAATCATGGAGACTTGTTTGTTTGGGTTTGGCTTGCTTCACTTAATATGAATTTTTCCAAATCTTTTCATTTCCTTACAAATAGGGTGATGACATTCTTTCTGATGGCACCATAGAATTCTACTGTGTATATATATTACATCTTCATGATCCACTCATCTACTGAGGGGCATCTCGGTTGGTTCCATATCTTAGCTATGGTCAATAATGCTGTTCCAAAAGAGCCTCAGGAGCTATCTCCTCTGTGAAAAGCCACTGATTCTACCCACACTCAAGCTACAGAAAACAGCCAACTTGCTCCTGCATGACACATAAAGCATATTGCCCTCCTACTGTATTAGCTTAGGAGAAGGGTCACAAAGTCTGTGTGAAGCAGAACTTTTTTCTGCTGGCTCAAACAAACTGATTGGAAAGACCAACAAAGCCAGAGGCAAACGGACCATCAGAGCAAATCAGAGGCTCCATCAAGAGAATGGGATAGTGGACACAGAGGCAACACAAGATCCCCCAAACATACTGAAGAATTTTTTTTTCCAATTATAATTTTACTTTTGTCATTATTTTCATTTTTATTTTCTCCTTTGTTTTCTACTTCATTATGGTTCTGTTCATTCCTAGATATACCGTCAACAGCAATAAGTAGGCTTTCTCCTTGTGTTCATACTTAATTCAGATTATATTTTGATTACTCATTCCCCAATTTCAATCTTAGTGACTTTAATTTTAGTATTATTTCTTAGCACTCACATAATATTTGTTTCTATTGTTTCCTTTTTAAATTTTTTCTTTTTTATTCTTTTTTTCCCTTTCTCTGAATTTAGGTCTTAGTTATCTTCCCCCTGTTCCTTCCCTTCTGTACATTCTTCTCTTATTCTCTCCTCCTGTCTTTCAGCATACCTCTTAATTTCTGGTCCTCAGATCCTTCTTTGATTTTCTTAGTTCATTGATCTCTAATTGTTTGTCACTGACCTAGACTGTATATGTGTTCTTTGAGTTATTCCTGTGCTCTGGATTGATTTAAACCTCATAAAAGCTTTTTTCACTGGTTACAACTACATATAATCGCCAATCCTGTCTCACTATACCATTCCCTAACAAAGAAAAGATAGACAGGGAAATAACTACCTATGGTTTTCAGCCTCTAAAACTGATTTATGTATAGGGCTTGGGGTTGTTTTTTTACTTCAAATTTTGTTCTGTAGTGGTACTGGATCACTTTTAAAATTCACGAAAGGAGAGAGAAGGCAAAAATACCTATCTATGATTGTGAACCTGTAAAGTCTGTGCAACTATAGTGCTTTGGGGTATTCCGATCTTAAAATTGTATTTTTGGGGCCGGCAGTTTGGCTTAAGGGTATAGTGCTTGCCTAGTAGGCACGAAGACCTGGATTTAATTCCTCGGTACCATATACTTAGAAAAAAAGCCAGAAGTGGTGCTATGGCTCAAGTGGTAGAGCTCTAGCCTTGAGAAAACCCAAGAACAGTGCTTAGGCCCTAAGCCCAAGCCTAGGACTGGCCAAAAAAACCTGCATTTTTTTGTGGTTTTGGATTTTCTCTCATTTCCATATGGGCAGAATATTCCATAAAAACTCAAGAGAAGTGGCAAATCAAGGAATCTCATCTCCCACTCAAACTAAACAGGGAGCAGCAGTCAACAAAGTAAAGCAGAGGAGAGTCCTCAAAATTCTTTACAAATGCTACTTATAAATGCGATGAATGGAAAAATTGAAAGTGCAAATAAGGTTATACATGAACTTCATAACGCTAATGGAAGATTATTAGAGGAATTTATGGACTCTATAAACAGAAAGCTGAATGAATTCCAACAGAAAAAAAGAGTCCCACAAGCCACTCTCCTAAAGGATTTGAGAGAGAGAGAGAGAGAGAGAGAGAGAGAGAGAGAGAGAGAGAGAGAGAGAGAGAGAGAGAGAGAGCACTCAAAAACAAAGTGAAGGAGGCAAAGAATTCCATACAAAATATAAAACAAGAGTTGGAATTCAACAAAACATGACCAACTAGAAGGCAGGGAGATTAAAAACAAAGTAGAAAGTCTTGAAACAAGTTAGATGGTGTAGAGGATCAAATTTCTGAAATTGAAGATAATCTAGATGTTATAGAGAAAGATCAGAAAGTTATTCAAAACAAATCTCTTCATGAGCTCCAAAGATATATTCAGAAAGCCTAATGGGCTAATCTGTATTGAGGAGAGTTTGCCTTTCTTACAATAACCCTGCTTATTAAATTGGTGCCACTGGATGACTCAGGACAACATCCCTCTAAAAATTAGGGACTTAATCATAGCTCATTTTCTCTTTTTATACAAGGTAACATATTTAGAAGCATGGGTAATTAATATGTAGAGAATTTAGGGAATCGTTTATCTATCCAGCATGATATTAGGCAGATTTATAAAATTCCTTTGCTTTCCTATTACCTGAGAAAGTTTACAGTTTGGTTAAACTCATGTGGTTACTCAGCCTCATACATCTCAATAGCTTTTTTTTTCCCTTTCAGGTTTATTCTTTATTATATCTATTTTACATTTCCTCAGATAACTTCATAAGTGTTTTACTTTACATAAATAAATTTTCATTCATAATTTATGTAATTTATATATATCTTCATTTATCTGTTTAATTTTTTTACTTACTTTAAGTCTAGTGTTTACCATTTGGAATTGTCAAAGATTTAAGCATTATTTGAAACAATTTTTATGATTATTTTTAAAGAATATGAGTTCATTATATAAAACTTTACTCCCGGTAGACAATATGTGATACTGAGCAAAATGTATTATATTCAAAAGTGGCTTTCTTAAATAGTAAATAGTAAAAAAGGTAAGACACTACATTTTTGACACAGTAAATTTTTGAAAGATCGTGTTCATACATGCACCTTTATTTTGAACTTCTTACCTCTAGAACGTAATGCAAGAACTATCTATTATGGTAAGCTGCCTGCTGTATAGTATTTGTTATACTAGAAACTCAAGGAAATGACAGCAGTTGAGCACAAAAATTGCTCCTGTGACATATACCTAATTCCTTCCTATATATTGTTCTTCCTCCTACAATATAAAACAGAGGGCAATGATGCTTAGATATCTCAAAATAATTTATGCTATATCCTTAATATTTTAAGCTCAATGGCTTAACAGACCTATGATCCATCTGGCATATAGCCAGATGTGGATATTTTTAGAATATAAAAATTTGGGCTGGCATGGTAGCTCCTGCCTATAGTCTCAAGTATGCAAAAGGCAGAGATTGGGACTGTACTGATTCAAAGCTATCCACGTAAAAGATCAAGATACCTCATATCATCAAATAAACTAGGTACTATGATTCCAGTTATGTTGCGGATATAGATAGAAGGTTAATGTACCAAGGTTCATGGTAAGACCTTGTTTACAGCTTCACAAGCTCTTTTTTAGTGCTGTGCTGCTGTTGTGACTGTGCTTCCCATTAATGTGAAGGGCATTTAAGCCTTTCAAAGCTTTTGGTATTGTTCCAAGAAACCTCTGAAATATTGTAGACATTATTATAATTATGCTTTATCCAGGGGCCAAAATACATATTAAATGAAAAGAACAATGTCTGTTCTATTTATTAACTAAGCTTTGTTGGTTTATCTAATCATATTGAGCACGCAGTGTCATGCAAGGTGAATCATGTTATGATGTATTATTTCAATGATACTATAATATCCAAAATATATAATTGCAATATAAAATTAAACACTCTATATATTGTTACAAGTTTTATGTTCGCAAATAAATTTCTATTCATGTCTTTCTCTTTCTATTTATAAACAAGTATTTTTCTCTGAACATATTTTTTGCAGCTTTGTTTACCCTAGAGAGAAGTTTTTTTTTTTTTTTTGCCAGTCCTGGGCTTGAGCTCAGGGCCTGAGCACTGTCCTTGGACTTTCTCAAGGCTAGAGCTCTACCACTTGAGCCTCAGCACCACTTCTGGCTTTTTTCTATGTATGTGGTACCGAGGAATCGAACCCGGGTCTTCATGCATGCTAGGCAAGCACTTTAACCACTAGGCCAAACTCCCGGCCCCGTAGAGAGAAGTTTTAATCATGTGTCTTGCTGAAGATTTTCTCTGTCTCTGTCTATCTAATTCCATTTTTGTGCTTGTATTGAGGCTCAAACTCAGGATCTGAGCTCTGTATTATAGCTTTTTTGCTCAAGACTAGAATTCTACTACTTGAGCAATATTTTAACTTCTAGCTCTTCTTTTTGATGTGTGTGGGAGTGGTTAATCAGAAATATGCATCTAACAAATTTTCCTGTGCAGACTGGCTTCAAATGACACTCTTCAGATATCAGCATCCTGAATAGTTAAAATTATTGGTATAAATTGCTCAGTCTCTTCCTTTATTGCCTACATCTTGTGAAACCTTTTCATTAACTGATGTAGATTTTTAAATACCCACACATTCTTACTACTGAAATGTATTCCATTTGTCTCATCTTCAGAATATCTAGAGACTTGGGAAAAAAGGGGGAGGGTAACAATGTTTGACAAGAAATGCACAAATAAGGAATCTTTGTTTCAGTTTATAACCTAAGTAGCAATTTTTTCATACAGTAAACCTAAATCAAAATCAATGCCTCTAAAATATTAGAGAGAACATATCAAAGAAGCAATCAAATTGATAAATTTGGAGCGCTGAAAATATGGCACTGGAGTAAAACATGAAAATCATATTTAAGGGTGCAGAATTAGAGTCATATTAAATACTAAGTAAAATAAATAATAAAATTCAAGGGTTGAGATTGTGGTTCAATAAGAACCCTACCTGCCTACCAATCACAAACACCTGAGTTCAAATGACAGTACTGCTCCTACACACAGAGAAGAGTATACACATTTTATACTTGATCAAAGTGCAATATATGCATTTATGGTATTACACTGAAAATTCCTTGTATTAGCAATGTATGGCAACAAAAGCTTTTTTTAAGCTAATGCATATATCACTATAGAGGCTTTAAGTTTTTGGACAAAAGAAAAATCTAGCAAAAGAAAGGTATTATATATGGCCAATGAAGTAGAAGTAATTCTAAGACATGGGATGTCAGGTAAGCTATGCTTCAAAAAGAGAAGGCTACTCAGCCATGAAAAATAATGCTGAGATCTAATTATATGATGGAAGAAAAGTGTGCATTAGCTTTGGCAACCTGTTGTTGTTTACAACCTTGACAAGTCATTCCAATATGGGTAGAAGCCAAGTGGACTAGTTCTAAGGTGAATGGAATGAGAGTCCTTTTCTCCAGCTTTCATATGTTTAGACTTTGTAAATTGTCACCTCTGGCCTGACAACAAGAAAATTCTGGCTAAACTGAAAACCAGCAATTTTTTGTGGACCCATCAGGAAAAAGGTTGCAGAGAAAACACATAGTTAGAAATTATATGACAGTCAAACCCAGACCAACATCAATGAGATATGTAGTGGTGTGTCTATAAGTTGTCATTCAGGAGCTGTGAGTGTGGTCTAGTGGCAGAATGCATGAAATCCTGGGTTGGATTCCGCTGCATCACATACACAGAAAAAGCTGGAAGTTGTGCAGTGGCTCAAGGGGTAGAGTTCTAGCTTTGAGAACGACCAAGGGCAGTGTTCAGGCCCTGAGTTCAAGCCCCTGGATTGACAAAAATGAAAACAGTCAATCAAAATGCTTATGATAAAGGATTAGTCCCCCATTGGTGGTACATTTGAGATGTGATTACATCATGAGGAGTCAAATTTTATAAATAGGTCAATTCATTTCTGAGTTTATACTGAATGGAACTGGTAGGAGAAGAGACTTCGATTTAAGAAGAAGGTCCATGGTCACTTTTATATTAATTTCTCTGCTTCCTGACAACTATGTAGTGAATAACTTTAATCTGTCATGGCATACATTTCCATGTTTTTTTATGACAGGCTCATAGGAATGATTAAAACTGATTGTCGACTGCAATCTTGAAATGTTTACTATCATTGGAGTCTGGGAACTGCTGTTTTAGGAAATATCCATATTTTAGTGTTTTACATATTGGAAATCCCTGAGTTTCTCCTAGGGAAGATCTAAAAGGGATATTCTGACTTGCTTCTACCAAGGCAGAG
Source organism: Megascapheus bottae (assembly GCF_031878675.1). NCBI lineage: Eukaryota > Metazoa > Chordata > Mammalia > Rodentia > Geomyidae > Megascapheus > Megascapheus bottae. The sequence goes on along the minus strand of NC_143547.1, from coordinate 99,599,177 downwards.
AAAATATTAATCTGAGACTATAACTAAATGTTCTTCATAACAAATGTCTATTGTTTAACATAGCCAATATTCTATCAGTGACTTTTCCTATCTGCAGATTTTTTTTCATTTTTTCATTATCTTTAAGTAGCTGTACAGAAGAATTGCCATTTACCAAAGAAGATGATAAATACAGTGAAGGAAAAATCTTTTACCTATTTCAGCTTCCTCTGGACCTTTACTTACATGGGGGATGGCAAGAAGCTAAACACTTGTGAATATTTCATTCAAGAACAAAGCCCCCCCCAAAAAAATGGGAATGATTTTCATTTCTAAACAGCATGGTATATTTTCCTAATCCTTTTAATTTTTGGAGATTTAGGTCTTTTGGTTTCATATACAAAAGATAAAGTTCGATCATCAAGTAGAGTTTTGATTAATCCATCCCAATGAGAATCTGTCCTTAATTCTTGCTTTTAGATCATTCATTTTAAAATGATTTTCCATGGATCATTTAAAATCTAATATAATGAACCTTATCCATTCCAATATATATTTCAAATAATTCTCTCCACATAAATGTTTCTTACACACTGTTTAATAGGCACCTTCCAACTAATAATAGCTCAGCTAGCAGAAACAAGTTTTGCTATTATCTACAGAAACTAATATAATTTGTGTTTTTATTTGGGGAAATTTAGCTCCAATTGAGGGGGAAACATGATTATGAAATAAGTAAAGTATATTGGTAACTATAAGGTGACTTAATTATTATACAGGTAAAAACGTTACATAAATTCCATCTTGAACACATCAGTGCCAAGTTGAAGTTGTGTTCTGGAGCTCAATTTACCAGAAACCAGTGGGGGTCAAATTTGCCTAATTCATAAAATATATGGATTGAGTTAGATAAACTGCAAATTTCTACTTCTTGCCTAAATTCTGAATTTATTCATCCAGTACATGTACATCTCAGATGAAAGCCTTTTCCTATGTAAATAAAAATATTTTAGTTGGGTGCTCTTCTGAACTCCAATTCATGTTCCACCCCCTTCTGCTAACCAAGTAATCTCCTAAAAAACATGCTTAAAAATAAGTCACTCCAATATTCTGAAGCTTTTTTTCTGTTTTGTTTTGCCAGTCCTGGAACTTGAACTTAGGGCCTGGCACCATCCCTGAGCTTTACTTTGTTCAAGGCTAGCACTCTACTTGAGCCACAGCACCTCCTCTGGATTTTTTTCTGCATGTGGTACTGAGGGCTTCATGTATACTAGCCAAGCACTCTACCACTAAGCCACATTTCCAGCCCCTTTGAAAATTTTAAATGTCCCTATCAAAATTCAAAATATGTTTCAGACTATTTAATTTGCTATTTTCTATCCTATGTGCTTTGGCTCAATACTGTGAAAACTATCTTCAAACAAGTACAGTAACAACTGAACTCCACAGGTTAATATATGTAAGCAATAAGAAATGTCATACATAGCTAGGTGTTGGTGGTTCGTGCCTGTAATCCTAGCTACTCAAGAGGCTGAGATCTGAGAATAAGGGTTCAAAGCCAGCCCAGGCATGAGAGTTCATGAGATGCTTGTCTCCAAATAACCACCAGAAAACCAGAAGTGTCACTGTGGCTCAAATAGTAGAGTGTTAGCTTTGAATACCCAGGCCCAAAGTTCAAGCCCCATGGCTGACATAAAAAAAAGTAATGTCATAGATTTCAGGTTACTGAAAAGGCTAATGACTTTGTAAACACACAGAACTAGATTGGAAATCTGGTTTAGCATTATAATAGTTTTCTGACTTTGAATGTTAACTAATACTTCTTAACTGCTTAACTTAAAAATGAATCAAAACAAGCCTTTTGTGTGGTTACTATAAGGGAAAAATGAGAGTGAAAAAATAGATATACGTAAATAGATAACTTCTGAATAATACCTATTATTAAGGAGGAATTTATTTTAGCTCTGGAATTCATAGTGAGATAGTAAATTTCTATTCATTGGCAGCTCAATTCAAAATTGCCCCAAATAAATGTATATGGGAGATAGAAGAGAAAAAGGAGAATAGATGGAGTTCCTTGAGGAATGAGGAAGATATGAAGAACAGAAAAATTTCTAAGTGGAACTATGATGAAATGAAACAGAAAACAAAACAAAACCAACCATATACAAATTAAGGAATGACCTAAGGAAATCCCACTAGGTCTCTCCTCTTAAAGGTACAAAGCAATTTCCTAATACTACCTCCACTGGAATCAAGACTTAAACATGTAGAACTCTGAGAATATTATTCATACAAAACCTATAGCAATGATACAGACTGCCTATGAAGACAATTAGGTTTATTTAGCTCATCATCTTAGAGGTTCAAGGATATATTTCTTGTGATGATTTTACCTACAAATGGCAGATGATTGAATATGTCATTAACCAACAGGAGATTATATCTACCTAAGATGAAGTTGAGGCTCATAATCAATTTTAAATGAAGAAATAGACTAATTGACACAAGTAATTCTTACCAGACCCCATTTCCTGATTTTACTGTCTCCCAGTACTACCATGGGAACCAACTTACCAACATAAGAGCCTTCAAGTGGATATGTCCTATTTCATTTGTAGATCAGACTATTTCAACAAATATATACATGTATGTAATATATTACATAAATGAATATGAGCAATATGTGTAATACATGGTATATATTATATATGTAATATGGATATAATATATATGTAGTTGTATATGTAGAAAGAATGTCAATTTATTCTCTTTTCTCTTGTTTAATTGACTAAGATTTCATGCAGCTTGAATTGTCTTATTTTTACACTAGCATACATCCATATTATAAGGGAGGTTCATTGTGGTATTTCCTTACAGTCACAGAGTGCGCATTGAACAAATTTAGCACCTCGACTCAGCCTGAATTTTCATCATATCAGTGATTAAGTTCTATTATAATACAATTGAAGATCAATTTGTATGTTTCTTTCATTACAATGACCTACAGCAGTAAAGCAATGTAATTTTTTCATGTTATTGTTTCTTTCTTCACACTTCCTTTTATTACTATAAATTTCGAAAGATTAGATTAAATTTCTAAGATGGTAGCACTGAAGAAACAAATTATCTTTTCAGGTTCTCCCTGACAGTTCTTGCTATAAACCACATGTGATAGCCACAGCTCCTTTGAACAACAAGAGGGCAATCTTGTTGGAGAATGCACTCTGGGTCCCTAAGCTCTGAAAACACCCTGAAATACCACAGCATATATTTTACCAACATCACATTTTGGTGAATCCAAGTTACATTACAATCTGAGCTCTCTATAGGAAGTAAAGTGAAGATAGAGAGAGGTCAGGATTTGTGAGACAGAAGTAATGAAAAGGATTAAAACTTACGAAAAAAGTGATTACCAATCCAACTTAAAAGGACTGGTGGGAATAAGAGAGCTCAAGCAGCCACTATCTTTTTAAAAGCTATGGGTCCTAGAGAATCCCACAACAAATTTTTTGATGGAGGATCTAACTGCAAAGTACATTAAAACAGGATATGGCATGCTTGATTATATCTCTTATAATCAAGTTAACATTCATCATACTGAGATTAAAAAAAAACTAGGTCCTAATAAACCTCTTTAAAGGCACATACTGTCTTGGGACATCACGTTGGAATCTTGGCAGAAATCACAGCCAGGAGATGAGATATCTAGCATGGTAAGATTACAAGGAAATACAAAAGATCTGGCATTTTATCTTGTACTTCATGTTCATTTATTCTATTTGCACATTTGTAACTGTGGGGGGAGTATGTGGGTGGTAAAAATTTTGCATTCTGGCATCTTTGTTATTGCTTTTCTGGCTACAATAAAAAGAAGCTAGAAAAATTTAAAAATAACAACAAATAGTCAACATTTTATAGAAAATTCCAATCACTTCCATAATTTAAACCAATTCTAAAGAAAATTTAAATAAAAGTGGAACTCTCAATTTCAATTGCTTAGTATTTAGAATATGTCAAATATGAGAGTACTGCAACTCAATATATGTGACATTTTAAAAAGCATATTGAAGATTCATACCATTATTTGTTTATTACTAAACACAAAAGGATATAAATAAAAGTTCTACTTTCCAATGCTATAAATTGAAATAAATACAAAAAGTAAGCCTTTCTTCCTTCCTACCTTCATCCTTCCTTTGGCTTCCTTCATTCCTTTCTTCTTTCCCACCTTCCTTTCTTCTTTCCTTCCTTCCTTCTTACCAGTCTTCCTTACTTCTGTGATTATTTAATATATGCCTACCATGTACTAGTCATTGTGTAACATACTGAATGTATAGTAGTAAGTACAGTAAGTTGGGGGAGTCATTGAACTTATATTGCAAGAGAAAGGCAGAAAATCAATATGGAATTGAGGGACAAATATGTCCAATAGAATGCCCTATGAATCATAAGACTGAGTGAGAGGAATTGGTTTTTAGTGCACTCAAATGTGAAAAATGTGAAACCTATAATGGTCAATAGAATCTTCAAGATTCATTGTACTTGATATTGTATCTTCTCTTCGTACTGCTTCTGTGACAATGGAAACCATTATCAAAATGGAACTTGCATCAGTGAGAGTCCATAGGTGACTGCAGTGAGCTCATCTCTAGTTCACTTATGGAAGACCTGTAGCAGACATGTGAAGTAATCTTGTTTAAAACCATGGTTTAATACTGTTTATTACTGCATTTTTGCATTATAACTTAAGCTATCATGACTCCTGTCATCTAAGTTAGAATTTCAAAGTAGTTGGTTATATGACATTTTCAGATAAAATATAGAAGTCTTTATATTACATGATTTGCTGTTAACTGTAATGGAACTGGTTAAGATTACTGAGTGGATAAGATTGATATTCAAATTAAAGCTTATTAGAGCAGTGCCCACCCACTATTTATGGAAGAGAGACTAAATTATATTTGGTGGATGATGAATTGAAATCACACAGGAACCTAAGTAGAAGCCTCCTTAATGGAATTTGTCATGGTGATGATATGATAACAGCAGAGTATATAGGTTTTTATTTACCTTGGGAACCAGGAAAAAGGAAATTCTCATTCCATATTAAAAAAGAGTAATTAGTGTGCTCTAAAATAAAGAGTACATAATAATTGAGCTGTAATTATTTTTTAGCATTATATTTTCTGTAATGTTAATAGGCATCAAAGTTTTTCTGATGTTTGACATATCTTCAGTTGTGATGGTTTTGAATTTAGGATTTGAGATCATCCACTTTGTAATATATCACCTGGGGATCCAAGGAGGAGATAGACAGTATTGGTGATATGATATCTGACCCAAGTATGATGTCACAGCTGTGGCTCAATTTCCATGGTTCTGTGTTTGGAGATGGTGACAGAAGCCCTTGTCACTTTCTCGTCACAGAGTATAAAAAGATTCCACATCACACATCAAAGAAGTCCTGAAATTATAAGACGTGACAGAAGCATTTGGGAAAGGGTCAAGGGGACAGTATAATTTTCACCTTTGTTACCAGGGACAGATGACAATGGGATAGTTGACATTATGCCCCATGGAGGAAAACATGACACAATTCAAACTACACTGTTTACTTTATTAGTATTACATATCAAATATTGGGTTTATTTGTATTTGGTTATTTGAAATTGGATAGGGAAGGGGGGAAAACCAAGACGGGGGAGGGTGGAGGGAAGGGTATTGGGGACGAAGACATGTGAAAGGGTATCAATATATGTGAATTAATGCACCTTCTATCTGGCAAATATCATGTAACTCTTTTATTAATTACAATAAAAAAATAAATATAGATAAAAAAGATGGTGGAAAGAAGAGAAAGACAGCTTTAAGGATGCATTTCAATCAAGTATTTCTTTGGTTTAACGAATTGTCAGTTTTTGTTAATCCACATGAAGCAGAATGACATGCTATCAGTGTAACAACAAATAATCTTAAAAATTAAAATCATACTCAACATTTTTTATAGTATGATTCCATACAGAGGGGGAAGCCCTTAAGGAGTCTGTACTAGGAATACTTTGATTTCTTTTGCTTCTGTTATTTGCCAAAATTATCTCTATTTACACTTTGGCTTTTGTAATTTAGTAAAGTAAAAAATTCTATTTTTGAAATATTTCATTTTTTGTTACTGTATTTTCCTTATATATCATAGTACTCAGTTCCAGAAACATCTCCAAATATATAAACAAATGATAAGGGAAGAAAGAAGAAACATGGCAATCCTTTCTTTACTTTGCTTTGAGTTGTTTGGCAGCTCATTTTGAATTACTGGTGCTGAAAGGGTTTGTTGTAACCTTGATTTGTAGAGGACCACGAGGAAAAAAGTAAATTGAAGGACAAAGTATATAGTTGGCTGGAACTTCTATTAGGATAAAAAATTAGAGCATTAATGTGGGTACTGGAACATATATAGGAACATTTATTAATTCTTAGAAAAAGCAATGGCACAGACAGCAAGGGGACTTTTCTCTTCTGAAATCCTCTAAGAGTGTCCTAGCAACAAATTCATAGTTCATCTATACCCTGGGGCAAACATGAATAATAACTACAACACACAAAGCAAGAGAATTAGTAACATTTCATCACATTATCCCTAGATATTTTAATATTATATTTATATTTTTTGAAATTTTAACATTAAATTTCAAGTGTTTTTAGCAGTAAATTTGGAATTATTGAAACCAAAGTCATCATATCTACAAAGTTAGTGGATTCTTGAGCTGCACACTCTGTGATTATAGTGTACACATCACTCTCCTTTGAAAGAAATATGTATAGAATATATACTCTTGTTAAGTATATACAATAAAATAGTCAACCATATAATAAAGTTCCACCCATAAACATTACTTATTGCAAACCTATTTCTAGAATTGTAAGCTTTTAGGAGCAGAAGGTTTTTTTTTAATTTGTTAAAGGAATGTAATGAAAATTAACTTTCTCACTAACATATTAGAAAGTTTAGGAGGTAAAGGCAGGGTCACATGTAGAGCTATTGTACAATGATACCTATTGAGCAGGTCAATCATAAGGGAAATTCTCACTTTCGTTTCAAAGGTCAAGAGAATCAAAATGAATCAATATAATATATAAATATTATTTAAATTTTCATCTGAGAGTCTTGATTGTAGAATTCCTTCTCTAGTACTTCTGTCCAGAAGCATTTGGTAAAGGATGCAACTACTGGTTCAAAAATGTATATTCTAGGGGTGGGAGTTTGGCCTTAGTGGTAGAATGCTTGCCTAGCATTCATGGAGACCCAGGTTCGATTCCTCAGTACCACATACACAGAAAAAAGCTGGAAATGCTGCTGTGGCTCAAGTGGAAGAGTGCTAGCCTTGAGAAAGCCCAAGGACAGTGCTCAGGCCCTGAGTTCAAGCCCCACAACTGGCAAAAAAAATGTATGTTGTTTGTGAGTATGGATAAGTGAAGAGCTTGCCAGGAAAAAATATGTACAATATCTTTTTTAAAATGTCATTTAATTAATAAAAATATAAGCATAGAGTTAAGTATTAGTATGTTAAATATTTGCCTTTTAAATGAGGAATGAAAATTATAATTTATTTATTTCTCTTTTTGTACTTCATAACAATATTTCTCTTCTAACTTATAAGACTTAACTGTTGATGGATCTTGTATTATTCTGATGAATTTACTATGCAGATAGTTTCTTATTTACTTTAAAATCATGATAACAAATTGTAGTGCTTTGCCTTATTTTGGTCCCTATGCTCAATAATTGATAGTCTCAGTTGCAATGGGAAAGACAATAAATATATGAAACATGCCCTTTCGACTAATGAAAAAACAAAACACTGAATGATCATTTGAAAACTAATTTAAGTTCAAATACCAGGCCTACCCCCTGAAGACTTAAAAAAATTAAAGAGTGATTCAGCTCCTTGATACTGCTTTTTGTTTTGTTTTGTTTTAGGTTATAGGAATTGAAATCTGGGCCTGAGTGCTGTCCCTGAACTCTTCAACTCAAGGCTACCACCTTACCTTAGAGCCACAGAGTCACTTCCCAATTTCTAGAGGTTCATTGTAGATAAGAGTCTCACCTTCTTTAGTATCCAGGCTCGCTTTAAACCTTGATCCTCAGATCTCAGCCTCCTGAGTAACTAGGATTACAGGTGTGAGCCACCACGCCCAGCTCCTAATACTGTTTTAAACCTAAGAAGTGAAGACATTCAAAAGATACTGAGAAAATACATTAAACATGGGATACAAGAAATATTACCTAAGAGTACCACTGGTGGCTCATGCCAGTAATCCAAGCCACTCAGGAAGCTGATATCTGATGACTGAAGTTGGAAGCCATCCAGAGCAAGAAAGTCTCTGAGACTATTAGACAGTTAAGACTCCAAAACCCTGAAGTGGAGCTTTGGATCTGTAGTAGAATGCCAAACAAAAATTGCAGGTGTACCACCCAGGCCCTGAAATCAAGCCCAAGGTCACACACACACAGACACAGACACAGACACAGACAAAGACACACACACACACACATACACACACACACACACACACACAGAATACCATAAATCATAATTTGACTTTCAACTATATTGGTGTAAATGAGGTGTATGATAGCAAATCACTTTTCTGTTAATTCTCATAGGAGTTCCATGTAAAAGGTATGTTAATGGTACATTATTTCTTTTTCCTCATGTATTCACTGCATCCTTGCTTTGGCCAATGTACTGTTTTAAGTTTTGAGGAATACAGGCAAGTTACTTTCATTTAGTTAGCGTTATAGTGAGGCTGGGGTTTGATAACAAAGAAAAATAAAGGAGTTCAGTTAGTTATGAGTATTATAAAGAAAAAAAACTTAGCCTATGTGGTGGCTCATGCCTGTAATCCTGACTAGTGAGGAGGCTGATATTTGAGGATCAAAGTTTAAAGCCAGCCTGAGTCCATGAGACTCTTATGTCCAATTAACCACTAGAAAACTGAAAGTGGCAATGGCTCAAGGGGTAGGCTTGGGCTAAAGAGGTCAGGGACAGCACCCAGACTCAGAGTTCAAGCACCACAAAAGCTATATAATGGATGATTTTTGTCCTTAATGTACTATGTTATCTCTCATCTCTTTTGCTGTCCCTTGGTTATATCGTATTGTTACAGTATCTCACTTTGTTATATGATATATTGGATATATTTGTATTTGTTTATTTGAAATTGGATAGGGAAGGGGGAAAACCAAGATGGGGGGTGGGGAGAAGGATAATGGGTGCAAGACATGTGAAAGGGTATCAATGTATGTGAATTAATGCGCCTTCTATCTGGCAAATATAATGTAACCCTCTATTAATTACAATAAAAATATTAAAAAAATTAAAAAAATGTTGGAGTGTAATGGAGAATGACTCCAGGAGGAAAGCTAATTTAGACTGGGTATTTAGAATCACCTTCAACAAGGGAATGTGAATTGTATGTGAGAACAGTGTGAGTGTGATTATAGTAGGATTACAGTAGGAGGTATTCCATATAAAGAATAGAAGAGTGTTCAAGAGAAGTGGAATAAAAAACTTGAAGAGACAATACAATTGTCAAATCCAAGGATTAGAAAAAATTCAATGCTGCTGAATACAGTTAATGACTATATATATATTTATTTTATTGTTGAGATGATGTATAGAGGGGATATAGTTACATTCATCAGGTACTGGGTACATTAGTTCCTGAACACTGATAAAACGTCCCATGTTTTTCTCCCACTTTCCCTTCCATCTACCACACATTTTACTTAATGACTATATTAATGAAGTAAGGAAATGAAGTATAATACTAAGTTGTGAAGTACATTGATATTAATACCTAAAATGAGGCAGAGGAGACAGAGAAAAAACTGGGAATTAATAGTCAAAAAGCTAGCAAAAGCAAACATACAAAGGATACAAAGGAAGGACAAAACAGAAAATAATACCATGGAAGCCACGATTTTCTTTTAATGAAGGGGGGTGATCAGCTATGTAGAAAGCTCCTGAAAGAATTGGTAGCATACAGGCAAAGAGTAGCCATTATCTTTTTGGAATGGACGTCAGAGAAGACCATACAACAGATTCAGACAGAATTGAAGATTATCAAAGGAGGTTCGAAGAGTTGAAGAGAGAGAGACAGAGAGACAGAGAGAGAGAGTAGTTGGCGAAAATAGTAATGAATGGTTATAATTATATTATGAATAATATAATAATGAATAATGAAATGTATTAATGAATAAACATTGCTTTTACTCAACTTATACCGTGAAAGGAAGCAGGGAGATATTATAGTAGCAGAATGCCATGCGAAATGGAATCAAAAGAGGATTTGATTATTATCTAAAGATAAAAGAAAGAACACATTTGCATGTTGATAAGGAACCTGAAATGGATAATAATAGGGATGCTGCACAGACATGTGATAGTTGCAAACCAGAAATTTTGTGCAGATTGGACAGATGGGGAATTAGAATCAAATGGTTTGGTAGTTAACTCATTTCAAGGGAAGTAGAATGTCTAGGTATAGGTATAGCTCCTCAGTAATTTTAAAGGAGGAAGTAGAAGGATTTCCCTTGCTTTTACCACTCTTTGTCAAGTTAAACACGCACATGTGTTTTGAAGTACAAAAACAGCAGATGGATATATCAAATATATTAAAAATTTATACGTGTGTTTATTTTATATTTTATATTTTTTAATTTTATTTGATGTTTTATTTTATTTATATTTTATACACTTTATTTTCTCTTTATATATAGTTATTTTATTTTTTGTAATAATTTTATGTTGAAAATGTATGAAGAAAATCACAGAAATCTCATTTACCCTTCAACTGCTTTGCCATTAGGATAGATTATTATATAGTTACAGCATAATATTATATGCAGGAAATAAATATTAACATCAATGTACTGATTTCATGTGTACATGTGTGAGTGTTTAGTTTCATGCCATTTCATTGCATTAATAGATGTGTGACTACCAGAACCACAGTCAAGATATATATATATATATATACACATATATGTATATATATATATGTACATACATATATTTTTTTGTCAGTCGCAGGGCTTGAATTCAGGGCCTGGGCACTGTCCCTGACCTCTTCAGCTCAAGGCTACCAATCTACTCCTTGAGCTACAGTGCCGCTTCTAGTCTTTTAGTGGTTAATTGGAGATAAGAGTCTCATGGACTTTTAGTGCCCAGGTTGGCTTTGAACCCTGATCCTCAGATCTCAGCCTCCTGACTAGCTAGGATTACAGGGGTGAGCCATTGTGCCCAGCTAAGATATATTTTCTTCTAATGATTTTATCAGAAGTGACCTTTATGTCTTCTTGAAGCCACCATCACATTCTCATTTCTTCAATACAATCTTTAATTCCTAGACATCAATAATATGTTCTATAAGTTTTCTATTCTAGGAAAGCTATGGAAATTTAATTAAATGATATATAACATTTGTTATCTTTACCCTTCCATTCAATGTTCTAATTTGGAGATCAGTAAAAGGTTCTTTTCTATATTAATTTTGCTAACAAGCTGCATTTCATGACATAGCTTAACAATTGTTTAAATCCATTCACATAATGTAGGATATTTGGGTTGTAGAATGAAGCTCCTATAGGAGGTAATGTGTGAACAATATAAATTGTTTGATCATGTTTTTTTTCCTATGGTTAAATGAGCTGAACTGCTGGTTTATAGGAAGGTTCCATGCTTAGTTTTTTTAATTAGAATATTTAATTTTAAAATAATCTGCCAACTTATTTACCAGAGTAACTTATAAATTACAGTTTTCACCGGGGTGCAAGTGATTTAGTTTCTCCACATTTTTACCCGTGTTATTTTCTGTCACTATTTATTACCTTAACAATTATGATGAGCATATAGGAGCATTTCATTATGGTTTCAGTTTTGCATTTTCCTAAATGGCTGATTATATGCAATTTTTCATATGCTTATATACCATCATATACTTACATATACTATTTGGAGAAATTATTGCCACTTGTAATAACTTGTTTTTAGTAATGTTCAATTTTGAGAATATTTTATCCTAATAATCAAAAGACTATTCTATATATAATTCATTTGTCAGAAGTATTTTTTGAGAACAACCTTTTCTCCTGACAATCTTTAACAGAGCAAAAGTTTTAAATTTTGATGAGGTCCAATGTATCAGTCCTTATGGATTTATCTGTCTTTCAGTAGTACTTTTTCATCAGCACTCTGCTAATGATAACTCTGATCCTCTGTAAATGGCCTTATGTTCATGCTATCCTCCAATATCTGACATTGTATCTGTTGGATGATCTCATTTTCTTGCAGTTAATGATTGTGACAAGATTTCCAAACTATCCTATTTCATCCCAGTTCTTCAAATGGTTTATTTTATCATTCAGAATAACTTGCAACACTTTACCATTGCGTATCAAACCTACCTAATCTTGCTAGTGATATTTGTTTGACTTCATCTCTTCCCATAATTTCTCTATTTCCTTTTCTCTAGATATTTTCACTATGTTCTCTGTTTACTGTATATTTAAGCCAGGTATGGTGGCTCATGCCTCTGATTCAAAGCTACTCAGGAGGCTGTGACCTGAGGGTCATGGTTTGAAGGCAGCCCCAGGGAGAAAGTGTGAGAATCTAATCTCCAGTTAACCATAAACAAAAGTTGAGAGTGAAACTATGACTCAAGTGTTAGAGCACTAGCCTTGAGGGACAGAGTCTCAGGGAGAGTGCCCAGTCATTGAGTTCAAGCCCTAGGACTGGCAGACATATACAGAAAGAAGACCCCTCATTCCTATGAGGAGTAAGAACAAATTGCCATGTATTTGGTATCATAATGCAACAGAATTTTGTCGTCTTCAAGAAGTAGAGGTCAAAAATCCAAAATGATTGCTTTTGAACAGTTATTGCCTTAGTTTCACCACAGATGTTTCCTTCCCTTACAGAAGTCTAGGAGATAATTTTATTTCTGTTTTTACCTTTTGGGTACCATGCTCATTTGTTGGGCTCTTCTCCCATTATCCATTTTCTAGATTGGCAGAACATCTTTAAGTTATCCTGATCCTTACTGTATCTTGTTGCTTTACTTCTAAGGACTCTTCTAATTACATCATCTATAGCTAGGTAAAGAAAAAGAATCTCCACGTCAATATCTTAGTCAGCTTCAAAAAGTCATAAAGAATGGCATTGCCACATTTGTAATGGAAAGACCTGGAAAAATTATATTAAACAAAGTAAGCCAGACACAAAGAAAAGTAGGTGGAATGGTATCCCTCATTTATAATAACTAGAATATGTCTATGATATTCTTAACAGGGGAGCTTAATAACTCAACTGCATAGGATCATGTATAATGAAGCCTAACTACATGAACTACAAGAATTGGCAACAAGAGATTCTTATTATGTATTGTATGTAGTTAGATCTTTTATTCTCTTAGTTTTCTGTACTTCATGTCTTGTATAGGATTTATTTCTCTTTGTTTTCAATAACGTGTGTCTGGTGTATAACTTTATTTGATCTGTGGGAGGGAAATGGACTCACAGAAACAGCACGGCAAAGGAAGAATTAATGCAACATTGATTCTCCCTTGACACTATGTTGGGAATTAACTCTAGAAATTATGTGGGGAAGGGGGTAGGGAGAGGTAACCTGGAGAAAATGAAGGATAGGATAACAGTGTTTAAAAATGAAATGTACTAGTGGGTTTAGTATGTTCTTGTTTTTGAACGATTGGTAATTGCCAAGTGGTGGAATTGCTGGGTCATATGGGAGTTCTATGTTTAGTCTTATGAGGAACTGCCATACTGCTTTCCATAGTGGTTGAACGAGTTTGCACTCCCACCAACAGTGTAGTAGTGATCCCTCCTGGCCACATCCCCTCCAGCATCTGTTGTTTTTACATTTCTTGATTATGGCCATTCTAACGAGTGAGGTTGAAACTTAGTGTTGTTTTGATTTGCATTTCTTTTATGGCCAAAGATGTTGAGCATTTCTTCATTTCTATAGGAAATTTTTTTTCTTATTCAGAAAAGTCTCTCTAAGTCTTTCACCCATATTTCAATGGGATGGTTGTTTTTTTTGGAGATTAGTTTTGGAATAATTCAACTTAACTTGTCTGCAGGTACTTAACCAGCACCATTTGTTGAAGAGGCTGTGTTTCATCCATTCTATCTTTTTGGCTCCCTTAACAAATATTAGGTGGGCATAGCTCTGTGGATTAATATCTGGGTCCTCAGTTCCATTTCATTGGTCTTCAGGCCTGTTCTTGTGCCAGTACCAAGCTGTTTTGATAATTATAGCTCTGTAATAGAGTCTAAAGTTTGGTATTAAAATTCCTCCTACTCTGTTCTTTCTGCTAAGAATTGTTTTTGCTATACGGGGTCTTTTATTAATCCCTATGAAATTTTGGATTGCCTCTTCTATTTCGTTAATGAATGACATTGGGATATTGATGGGTATTGCATTGAATTTGTAGATAGCCCTTGGCAATATTGCCATTTTCATGATGTTAATTCTTCCAATCCAGGAGCATGGGAGGTTTATAAAGTTCTGCTCTAATTTCCTTTTTCAGGGTTTTAAAGTTTCATCATAGAGTTCCTTTACATTTTTAGTTAATGCCTCGGTACTTTATTTTCTTTGAAGCTGTTGCAAAAGGAGTTGCTTTTCAGATTGCCGGTTCCCTTCTCTCATTGTTGGCATATATTGGAAGGCGGTTGATTTGCTTTCATATATTTTTATTGTAATTAATAGAAGGGTAACATTATATTCGCCAGATAGAAGGTGCATTACTTCACATACATTGAAACACTTTCCCATGTCTTGGTCCCCATTTCCATCCCCCTCACTCACACCCCTCATCTGTTTTCCCACCTTCCCTATGGAATTTCAAATAACCAAATACAAATATATCCAATATATTAGATAACAAACTGAGATACTGTAACAATATGAGATAACCAAGGGACAGGAAAAGAGATGAGAGATAACATAGTACATTAAGGACAACAATCACTCATTATATGGCCTTATATATCTAGGTTTTGCTCTATTGCAAATCTCTTCTAGGAGAGCCCAAGGTTTCTACTGATTATGACAAATGAGGGAAACCATTGAGCCTATGTTCCCTTAGGTCTGGCTTACTTCATTTAATATAGCTGTTTCTAAATCTTTCCATTTCTTTACAAATGGGGTGATGTCATTCTTTCTGACAGCAGCACAGAATTCCATTGTGTATAAATACCATATCTTGTTGATCCACTCATCAACTGAGGGACATCTGGGTTGGTTCCATATCTTTGCTATGGTAAATAGTGCTGCAATGAACATTGTTGTGGTAGTGGATTTAGTATGCCCTAGTTTCTGGATAGTTGGTAAATGCCAAGTAGTAGAATTGCTGGGTCATAGGGGAGCTCTATGTTTAGCCTTTTGAGGCACTGCCATACAGCTTTCCATAGTGGTTGAACCAGTTTGCACTCCCACCAACAGTGCAGTAGTGATCCCTCCTGGCCACATCCCCTCCAGCATGTGTTGTTATTCGTTTTCCTGATCCTGGCCATTCTAGCTGGAGTGAGGTGGAATCTTAGAGTTGTTTTGATTTGCATTTCTTTTATGACCAGAGATGTTGAGCATTTCTTCATGTGTCTATAGGCCATTTTTGTTTCTTTAGTCTTTGGCCCATCATTTAATGGGATGGTTGTTACTTTGGAGATTAGTTTTGGAGTGATTCAATTTTTTGAGCTGTTGATATATTTTAGATATGAGGCCTTTGTCCATTGTATGGTTAGTGAAGATCTTCTCCCATTCTGTAGGCTTCTTAATTAATTTACTAGCTATGTCCTTTGCCATACAAAAGCTCTGCAGTTTAATGCAGTCCCACTTATCCAGCCTTTCTCTGATTTGTTGTAATTCTTGGTCCTTACTAAGAAAGTTTGACCTGTACCAAGGAGGCCTAGTGTGTCTCCTATTCCTTCTTGTAAAGTTTTCAGTGTGTCGGCTTTTACCTCGAGGTCTTTGATCCATTTGGAGTTAATTCTAGTGCAAGGTGACAACGAAGGATCCAGCTTTAGTTTTCTGCAGGTGCTTAACCAGTTCTGCCAGCACAACTTGTTGAAGAGGCTGTCTTTCTTCCATTCTATTTTTTGGCTCCCTTGTCAAAGATTAGGTGGCCATAGGTCTGTGGATTAATATCTGGGTCCTCAGTTCTATTCCATTGGTCTTCAGGCCTGTTCTTGTGCCAGTACCAAGCTGTTTTGAGAATTATAGCTCTGTAATAGAGTCTAAAGTTTGGAATTGAAATTCCTCCAGCGCTGTTCTCTCTGCTCAGAATTGTTTTAAGTATATGGTTTCTTTTATTATTTCATGTGAAATTCTGGATTGCCTCTTCTATTTTGTTAACGAATGACATTGGGATATTTGATGGGTATTGCATTGAATTTGTAGATAGCCCTTGGCAAGATTGCCACTTTCATGATGTTAATTCTTCAAATCCAGGAGCATGGGAGGTTTTTCCATTTCTAAAGTTCTGCTCTAATTTCCTTTTTCAGTGTTTTAAAGTTTCATCATAGAGTTCCTTTACATTTTTAGTTAATTCCTAGGTACTTTATATTCTTTGAAGCTGTTGCAAAAGGAGTTGCTTTTCTGATTGCTGGTTCGCTTCTCTCGTTGTTGGCATATATAGGAAGGCGGTTGATTTTTTAGGGTTAATTTTATACCCTGCTACCTTGCCAGAGTATCGAATCAGCTCAAGCCCTTGGGAGTGGAGTCTATAGGTTTCTTTAAATTCAGAATCATGTCATCTGCAAAGAGGGAAATTTTCACTTCTTCTTTCCCTAATTGGATCCCCGTTATGCTTGCTTCTTGCCTTATTGCTATGGCTAAGAATTGTAATACTATGTTAAAGAGGAGTGGAGAGAGTGGGCATCCTTTTCTCGTTCCTGATTTTAGAGGAAATGGCTTTAGTTTTTTACCATTAAGTATAGTGCTAGCTGTGGGTTTGTCATATACAGCCTTTATTATACTGAGGAACATTCCTTGGATTCCTACTTGCTCCAGAGCTTTTAGTATATACACAAGTCAATTCATATAATTCATCACATCAACAAGAATCACATGATTGTATCAATAGATGCAGAAAAGGCATCTGACACGATCCAACACCCCTTTATTCTAAAAGGCCATATAGGATGATGCTAAATGAAAGGACCTCAGGATATTGTAACAAGAGCCATATAATGTGAGATTTTTCTCTTTAATGTACTATGCTATTTCTCGTCTCTTTTCTTGTCCCTTGGTTATTTTCATATTGTTACAGTAACTTACCTTGTTATCTGATATACTGTATATATGATTATTTGTTTATTTCAAATAGGAAAGGAAAGGGGTGAAAACAAGGTGAGGGGAGGGGCCTGGGGAGGGAAATTGAGACAAAAACATGAGAAGGGGTATCATTATGTGTGAAATACTGCATCTTCTATCTGGTGAATATAAATGTAAACCTTCTATTAATTACAATAAAAATGTACGCATTACCTTACTTATATAGCTACAATCCCCTGCTCATCAGCTTTTCAATATAGATCAAATCTAATCAGATTATATTTGTTTTCACTCTAGTTGACACATTCACAGATTCCAAGGATGTGGACCTTGTTGGAGACCATTATTTTGGTTAATACACTTCTCAAATCTGCAGGTGCTTCTTCCTCACTGCATCCTAATTTCTGCTCATATGCTACTTAATCATTGGTGCTGCTTTGGCACCCTAAATAAGACAGCATGTTGCAGTTCTATATTTTTAAAAAATGTAATTTCCTAGGCAGGAAAATATGTGAGACTCACCTCCAATTAATCACAGAAAAAAACAGAAACAGTTCAAGTAGTAGAGTGCTAACCTTGAACAAAAGGAGCTCAGGGACAGTGCGCCGGTATAGAGTTCAATACACAGATCAGGAAAATATAAAATCACTTTTTAAACCACATGTAAAATGGTGTTTTGTGTTGAGATATAGTGACTGTAGCACAGAAATTTCCCATATAACCCTCAGGACTAACTCATTGCAAGAAGTTACATTTCTTTTTTTCTTGCTTTGCATTCATTCAGTTTATTATTTATGCTCAATTTCTGCCTCAGGACTTCACCAAATATCTCTTGTGACATTTAAGGAAGGCATATTTTTTTATTTATATGTTTTTTTCTCCCTCTTTTTCCTTCTTTCATAACACGTATTACCATTCACTACATATTTCATTTGGTAATTGCATACTTCTAATAATGTAAGTTTTGTCAGTGCAGGAATTTTTTTCTGCTTTATTCATTTCTACATCTCCTAACCATAACCACATCTAGAACAATCCCTATTATATAGTAGGTTCTCCATAAATATTAATCATACTGATTAATATTGGAATACTATACATATTTCTTTTCTACTCCAATGTGTATTCATGGAAATAAGAGCTATTATCAGCATTATTTTTTTTTTAATTCATGACCTGTAGATGCTGATGAAATGTGCCTTGATTATAAGGATACTCTTGTGTGATAAGAAGTTAGAATTTTCTGTCTTGTAATCCTTATTTTGTTGTTGCTCTTTCTGTTTATATTTAAAGGATCCATTCAATATTTATGCGTGTGTGGGTGGGTGTGGGTCTTGGGGCTGGATTCTGTCTCTGATCTCTTCAGCCCAAGGGTCTGGGCATTGTCCCTGAGCTCTTCTGCTGAAGGCTACTGCCCTACCCTTGAGCCAAGCCCTACTTACTATTTTGTAGAGGTTAATTGGAGATAAGAGTCTCAGGTTCTTTTGTGCCAGGGGTGGTTTTGTACCTTGATCCTCAGATCTCAGCCTCCTTAGTAGCTAGGATTACAGGCATGAACCACTGCACACTTGGCCATTCCATATTGTTTGTGTAACATAAAGATATTTCCCTGTTCCATCTCATGGAATGAAGGGGACAGTAATGGCTTGAGTTTTCTTAAACTCATGGACCTGTAGCCTTTATATATGAATGGGGAAATAAATATTTGTAAATACAGAGAAGAAAATAAGCATTTGCCTAACTATATTTTTAAAATGAATGATTGTTATTTTTATATAGATCTTAATGTTATAGTATATCTTAATACACATTGGTATCTTACAGCTTTTTTAAAAGCACAAAATGGAAGTATCAGCATTTGATACACTGAGATTGAAGGAAGAAGAGCAGGGCAAAATAATGTGTGTTACTAGTTTACTGTGTGGCATTCGAATATATATTATATTATGTATATGTATATATTTATATGTATATACGCATATACCTATGTATATATTTATACAGAATATGTATATTCACACAATATATGTGTATGCATATATACATAAATTTACTTCACATATAATATTTGAGTTTCAGTTCTGTATTTACAAAATAGTAACCACAATTACACATACATATGTTTAAAAATATGGTGTTGGTAGGAATTATGTTTTATAAAAAGATGTTATTCTAAACTATGAGTGTTGTCCAGACAGTATGGTAGGAAGAGTCATTACTTCTCTTGCCCTCAGATGTAAGAATCTAGAAAATCTCACCAAAATTCTAGTAGTATATTAATCTTTATTTGAACCCTATGTATAGATGAGAGGATTGAAATACCTCAGAAACCAAGTTTGAGAATAACTTTTCAACATCATAGAACAGAGATGATAGCATCAGGAGAGCCTCTATACAGATAGTTGACCATTCAGAAATAAACAGAGAGATAAAGAGGAAGCAATCATTCACATGGTAAGTTGAAATATAGGCTCTACACAGGTCTAGCTCCCAGGGATGGGTCAAGAAACAGGACTGGGAAATGCTCAGGTATCAAAACTCACTCAGAAGAAAACAGCAATATATTCAGAAGTATTGAGCATAAGAGGACCAATCTTACATACTTCCCAAGGTCTATGTATGCTGCTATTCCTAGATATTTAGACTCTCTGTCAGATATCAGCATATGGTACTGCTTTCTTTCCAAGTGAATCATCTCACTGTAGTGTGTGTTTTTGTTCCTATTGTTTCTATTTTTATGCACTGAGGAAGTTTCTAAGGGGAAGGCCTCAGTAAAGACTGACACTTTTAGCATGGTCTGTAAAAACAGCAGAAAGTGGTTGATTCCTTCGATTAGCATGTATCACAATAAATGTGGTATCAACATTTGAGCACAAGAAATGTGGTATCAACATTTGAGCCATAGCATATATAACCAAATATGCAAGAGTGTACAAATACATTAACTGAAATAAGGTAGATTCAATGGAGAACTTCAAATTGTGTAATTCCTTAGAATAGCAAAGTCAAAGTTTGGGAAAATAAGACACCAGGAAATGGGTACTCAAAGGGGTAGGGTGGGATCAAGAGGAATTGTTAGTGAAAGGAAGAGGAGAAGAGGAGGAGAATACAGTCAATAATTTTCAGTGGGGTGTGGTAGCTTATGCCTGTAGTCCTAGCTACTTAGGTGACTGAGATCTGAGGATTGTGGTTCAAAGCCAGCCCAGGCACTAAAGACCATGAGACTCTTGTCTCCAATTAAGAACTAGAAAACCGGATGTGGTGCTGTGGCTCAAGGAGTAGGGCAATAACCTTGAGCTGAAGAGCTCAGGGACAACGTCCAGGCCCAGATTTCAAAGCTCCGCTACCCAGAAAAAAAGAATCCAATGTATATCCAATAAAATTAGGAAGCAGAGGAAGGGGAAGTTATGGGAGGGATGGGTGGCTATATTGAAAAGGGTTGAATTGATCAAGATGGATGGAATTCACTAACTGCTTTGCTAAATGGAAACACCTATATACAACTGCTTACAGACAATAAAAATATAATAAAAAGAAAACAAAAAGTGCAATTGAAATTTTATTTGTTTCTCCGAAATGCTCAAATAATAAAGCAGGGACAGTAAAGAGGTAGGCGATATACATTAATGGTCCCTCCTAGTTTTGTCTCTGGGAAACGGTATGTTGTTAACACCATTGCTTTAGCAATAATAAAATTACCAAAACAATTCACTTTCCATAAAGATTAACTAGATTAAACAATGATTGAAAAGATCCAAATGAAATATTTGGAGCTGCTACTACTGAGAGACAGGGTACTTTGATGTCTTTACCTGTTTTATGAAGGTCCCCACATTTTTTGAGGAATTAGTGTTATAAAGTCAGTTTGGTAAAACTATTACTAATTTTGGTCACATCAAAGAATTACGATACTTGTTGAAATTCGATAAAAAATATAATTTGTTTATCAGAATTTAACCACAAACAGTACTCAAAAGCAAAGGTGAAATATAAGATAAATAGAAAAAGATAAAGGAAGTTAGTGAGAAACAGCAGGAAAGTGGAATGGGGAGGAGTTCCTGAGAGTATTCGAGTCTCTGCTCCTAATTCCAGTGTCTGGTAGATGTCTTCTATAAGATTAGTCCTTTATTCCTTCGCTAATTTTTACAAGCATTTTATAGTCTTTCAAAATATATTCCCAGACCTTTACTAGTGGCTCACACCATAGCTGCTCAGAAGCCTAAGTGTTGATGATTGTGGTACTCAGGGAGGAAAAGTCCAAGATATGCTCATCTCCAGTTAACCACCACAAAGCCAGAAATGACATTTTGGCACAAGTGGCTCAAGGGCTAGTTTTGAACACAAAAGGTCAGGTACAGGGTCCAGACCCTGAGGACTGGTGCAATGTGTGTGTGTGTGTGTGTGTGTGTGTGTGTTTGTGTGTGTGTGTGTCTTTGTGTGTGTATAATATATATATATATAATATGTATATTACCTTCTAATCACAAGTTCAGACTAATCAAAATAATATATCCCTTTATGTAAAAATACTCCGGCAAGATAAAGCAGAATTCTTCACTGTGTCATCTGAAGCAGAAGAAAATATTGACATGATACTTATCTCATTTTGGTTGTTGTGTGTGTTTGTGTGTGTGTGTGTGTGTGTGTGTGTGTGTGTGTGTGCATGTGTATGTGTTTGTGTACTGGATCACCAAAGAGTCATACTCAAAAATATTTGAAAGCCTAGGCACTAAACCATCTAAATTTGTGAGTCAGCAGGGAACTTTAATGATGTAGGAAATCTGTCTAGTCTCATTGTAATAAGCAACACAGGTATGTGGGAGGTGAAGAAAATCATAAGAAAGGCTGAGTCACTAAAGAATTTTTTCTATACTTGGAACAAAATATTCTCCCCACAGTGACACTGTGTGGAATAATTTATACTTATGTGTTTGCTGAGAATTAGACTAAGAGGCTAGAATGCAGTTCTTTTTTTAAATAGTTATATCCTTATAGGCTACAGAAGATTTCCAATTACCAAGGCAATTGGCTTAGTGTGAAATTTACATCTTCCCTTCCCTATCCAATTTCAAATAACCAAATACAAATATATCCGATATATTGGGTAACAAAGTGAGATACTCTAACAATATGAGATAACCAAGGGACAGCAAAAGAGATGAGAGATAACGTAGTACCTTAGGTAGGGGGGAGGGAAATGGGGACCAAGACATGTGAAAGGGTATCAATATATGGGAATTAATGCACCATCTATCTGGCAAATATCATGTAACCCTTCTATTAATTACAATAAAAATATATGAAAAAAGAAAGAAATTTACATCTTATGCAAAATCTGAGAAAAGATCAACGAAATTTAATAGAATCATTGCAGTGAAGACTGCAAAATCATAGAAGGATAATGGGTGTGCAGCAACAACTATTTAGAATATTAAAGCAAAATATCAGGATGACTTAACCTCAAATGAACACTTAAGGAAATTTATTTTCCTCACTGCTAGGAGGACCTGAGCTTTGTAACTACAGAATTTAGGTCCAGTGGGGGATTAAGTCACTAAATGAATCTAGTAGCACAAAGCAGCCTTATTATTGAAATGATGGATTTTAGAGGGCTGATTATTACAGTTGCTGTGCTGTAAGAAAGTAAAGGAAAAGAAAAAGCTCTTCAACATAAATCATATAGTATGCATCTAAAGGGCAGTGTCATACTGGAAAAATTCCTGTCAAATATTTGGGAGAAAGTTCTGACTTTAATAACAAACCCAAAACTTGGAAGAGTTTTAGGTATGCTTGAGGGTGAGTGAGGACAAACTCCTTGCTACTCAAGATCAGAGGTTTTCTATAAGAATTGTGCGTGTGTGTGTGTGATGTTGGTTCTTGAACAATGAGTACTTGAAATCTTGTTACAGGTAGGAGAGTGAAGTTTGGTGGGGGTTGGAGTGGGTGGTGGAAGGGGGAACTCACTGGGGACTGAACTCCGGATCTCATGCTTCCAAAACAGGTGTTCTACCATCTGACTATATCTGAAGAGTGTAGTCTTTTTGCATTGGCTATATTCAAAACAGAGTTATATTTTACACCTTGGGCAAACCTGTGCATCATTCTCCTAGTTATGTTGACTGTGTAACAAGGAATGTCAGGTATGTGTCATTGGTCCCAGCTTTTGTGCTCCCTGCTTACATAGAATGAACCACCATGCCATGTCATTGGATAGGGAGTTTTATGAGCTTCTTTTTGCCTGGCTTGGCCATGTACTACGATCCTCTGATCTCCAGCTATGGTTATAGACTTAGCCAATGTGCTTAGCCAAGAACTAAATTTTGAAGCTTAATTAGACTTAAATTCAAGTTAAAGAATCACAGGTATCTAGGGTTCTCTGTATTGTGCAATAGAACCAAAATAAGAGATAGGTAGAATGGCCACAATTTAGAACTTTGAAGCAAGCCAACTGCGGGAAGTTTCCCTTTTCCTGAATTTTCCCTTATGTTGAGAGAAGTCATCTGCAAACCCCATTGTATGTGATATGTACGAATTGGATCTATGGGAAGAAATTTGTTCATAAGTTGACTTGGGTTTTCAAATGAGAGCAGTGTAGTCTTGGGCTCTAGGGGTAATAGTTTCAGAGAGATTCAAAATAGAAAACCCTAAAAGGTAGTGTAAACTTTTAGTATCATTGAAACTTTAAGTCAAACTTCATTTTCTTTACAACCATAAGTGTATATTTTACAAGGCATAAATTGAGCTAAACATTATCAAAATGGACAGTCTTTTAGTGGAGTCTAATTTGTATAATAGTGGATCTGCTAACTGATTCTAAAATTTCATTTGTATCTCCTCTACAATAATGGTGTTATTATCCTCCCACAAGTTAACTACAAAAAAACTCAATCACATCTTTTTTCCTACATTTTAAATTTTAAATATTTAAGGGATTACACATGTTTTACTTGTCTACTATAAAAATTTACAAAATGCATGTAATCAGAGTAGAAAAATAGTATTGATTCTGTCTGTGCAACTGCAGCAAAATTTGGTAAGTCTCTACAGGGATTTTTGTTCTGTGATTAGTAAGTTCTATTTATATGCATGTACTCATATATTAAAATACAATCAAGTAGCAGAATAATTTTTAATCTAAGTTTTTTACTTTCTACATAAATGTAATTGACATTAGTTGTTCAAAATATAAATAAATTGCATATACTTTTATTTTGTGCATGACCTAGCATGAATTTAGATACTTCCCTCTTGAACTTTTAGTTCCCTCTCACCATCATGAAGAACACACAATAAAATATTATTGCATGCACACACTTGCATATTTATGAAGGTATTTTCTTACTGTTTTCACTTTATCGGAGAAGTCATGAACTATACTATGATGGTTTCTGTCTTTAACACTAATAATGATAATAGCTGAGATTCTGGGGGACTTATTGTTGCTTTCCACAAATTAATTCATTTTTTATAAATGCAACTATTCATCCACTTTACCTATGACAAAACTATGGTAGAAAAAAGTTTATTTTCTTGTCTAAGATCATTTAGAGTATAAGGAGAAACAAAGATATAGTTCATGGGTTTTATATATGGGATCATTAGAATAACAGTTAAATCTCAGTATTATTTCTTATATCAAGAGCCATCCTCAGGGATTTTGTTGCTTTAGAAATATTGGAAAATGTCACCACTCAAGTTACAAGTAATTTCTTACTATATACATTTAGCCAGAATAATTCAGTGTTAATATTCATTTACACTTTATACTCAAAATAGCAATTACAGTAGTACAGTGGTATTTTAATTTTCCAACTGAATTATTTTTGTTTCTGTTTTTGGCCAGTCCTGGGGCTTGAACTCAGGGCCTGAGAACTGTCCTTGGGCTTTCTCAAGTTCTAAGAGAGCTACAACTGTAGCTACAGCACCACCTTTGGCTTTTTGTTTTTGTTTTTCTATGTATGAGGAAACAGAGGAATTGAACCTGGGCCTTCATGGATGCTAGGCAAGCACTCTACCACTAGGCCAAACTGCTGGCCCCCAACTGAATTATTATATTGAGCCTAGTATAGTGAGCTATAGTTCACAGATTAATAAGAACATATGATTCTACATAATGTTTTTCACAGATTCTGTAGCTTCAACAAATAAAGACGCAATCTTGGGAAAGGAAGAGGAAAAACAAGATTATTGGGAGGGGGTGGGAGAAGGGAAAAGGGGACAAAAACATGAAAAGAGGTATCAATATATAGGAAGTAATGTACCCACTATCTGACAAATGTAACTAACAATAAAATACAATGAAAAAGAAACAATCTTGCTATTAATTTCCTAAGTGATTACTGACTTGTAAAAATTTTTTATTGAAGATAATAGCGCTGGAGACACTTGAAATAGCTCCCTGAAGACAAATATATGTATATGCATATAGTTATGAGCACCTTTGGTTATTTTAATCTTAATACTTTTCATATTTACTCTGATGACTAAAAATCAAGAATCAACCAAATTTATACATGGTTCCAGTGAATTGAAGAAGTTAGATTTTCTTTTTGCCAGTTTTTGGGCTTGAACTCAGGGCCTGGGTACTTTCCTTGGACACTTTGTGCTCAAGGATAGCACATTTTTCCAGCTTTTTCTGTGTATGTGGTACCAAGGAATTGAACCCAAGGCAGTGTGTATGCTAGCCAGGCACTCTACCACTAAGCCACATTCACAGCCCCAAGCAGTTAGATTTTTTTAAACATACATTTATTATCTTTAAGTAGTTATGCAAAGCAGTTGCCATTTAATAAATCAGTTTTAGAATTTAACGCATCTTCATCAATGTTATCCCTTTCAACATTCTCACCCATCACTCTCAGCCCTAACTATTCCCTCAGTCTTCTTGGATGTCTTTATTCATCTACTTCCCATCCTTTGATTCCACAGCCCTTTTCCAAGTACTCTTTTCATGGTGTTTATTTTGTTGAACTCTGAACTAGACTTTGTAGTCATAACTACTCTGGAAGCTGAAATCTGAGAATCTCGCTTCAAAGCCAGCCTGGGCACTAAAGACTTTTGAGAATCTTATCTCCGATTAATCACTAGGAAACCAAAAGTGGCTCTGTGGCTTCAGGGGTAGGGCAGTAGCCTTGAGCTTAAGAGCTCAGATATTGTGCCTAGATTTCAAGCCCCACGACCTGAAAAAATAAAAAACAAATCACACTACTTTTTTCCCTGAATGCCTGAATGTATCTTCATTTTATATATTGGTATAGACTTATATAGTACACTGAAGTGATTGCTTATATATGCAGAAATTAATTCTACTTTCTGCAATTTAAAGAAAACATACATCTTTTGTCTTTATATGCCTGATTTGACATTATAATTTTTACTGCCAGTTTAAATACTTAAAGATATTTTAGTATTTAGAATATTACAAGATGAATTCAGAGAAGTGAGTAATGATAGAGGCATGAGTGGACATGTCTATTTCTGAATCTATACACCTTCCTGTTCACTTTAATTAGCAGTTGAACCAAACACCAAAGTATAATAGAACACTAGTCAAGGTTGCATTTTTATTTGGAAGTGCAGACATATCTGCTGAGAAATCTTGGGTATGACAGTGCAATCAGGACTTCAGAAAAGTACAGCCAAACACAATTTATATCAGCACTCAGAGAAAATTGATTGCGATATTATTTATATCATTTTGCTCTGCATTCATTTCTAAGTCCATGCATATGGAAATGTTGTTTTCTAATTCATGGATTATAGGCACCATAGATTATATGAAATTGATCATACATTTAAAATTTTAGAATTTTAGAGTGGAAAAATGCTCTGCATAGTTATCTATCTTAAGTAAAAATACCCATATAAAAAGAATTTATGTTCTTTGTTTCTCTGTAGGCAGAAATCATCCTGATTGACATTATACTATATCAGCATAAAGTACTATGGTGAATTGGTTTAGCTGGTAACCACATTGTCAGCTACAGGAATTCTAGGAACTAAACTGCATCTGAAATCCAAATTTGTCTTTGACAACCTGCTTCTTCATTTTCTCTTTGCATACCCATACCAGTGTTAAGCTTCTAAATTATTCCTCTACCACTTGAGCCACATCTCAATTCCCACCTTTTTGGTGATTAATTGGACATAAGAATTTCATGACATTTCCTGCCCATGATAACGTTGAACTGTGGTTCTTATATCTCAACCTACTGAGAAGCTAGAATTACAGACTTCAGTCATGGTTGCCCAGATAAATATCTTTTAAAGAATGTTTAAGTATCTACATAAGGAGCCGGTGATCTAATATGAAAGTTAACCAAAAGTATAAAAATAGTCATATACATGATTGTATGTATTTCCTTAATAAAAGTGGTAAGTCTTCATACTCTCATATAATTCAATTCTTTACTAAAATATGAGGATTAGTGATTAAAAATGCCTCTTCATAACTGGATAAACAAATGGCACACAAAGCTGGATATCATCATAAATTCAAAAGGGTGCTAAGCATTGAAAATTAAACTATGATAAAAGAAGCTTAAGAAGATCAGAATGGATCTGACCTGATTGTTGACTTCATACAGTGGGTCCACTGGGAAAAAATATTTCTTTCCTTTTTTCTTGTTTTATTACAACTTTATAGAACTATGATTCACAAACAATAGTGTTTGCTTATTCAAATCTTATTCACAAAAGGAAGCAAGTACATGAAAACATGCTCAGCGTAACAAACATCAGAAAAATGTAACTTAAAACACAATGAGCTCTTGCTAAACTTAGGTATGTATCATTATCATAAAGGCTGACGCTTTGGTGAGGATGTGGACAAAATGGAACACATGCACTCTTGTTGGGAATGCAAATTATACAGATGTTATGAAAACCAGTATGTAGTTTGTTCAAAAAGATAAGAATGCATATTCTATATGCAATCGGAGCTCCGGGATTTGGTGTGTAGATATTTAGGATGGTTATGTCCTCCTGGAGGAAAGATCCCTTTAGTAGTATGTAGTAACCTTCTTTGTCTTTTCTCACTAATTTTAGTTTGAAAACTATTTTATCTGATATGAGGATGGCAACTCCAGCCTGTTTATGGGGGCCGTTAGCTTGATAGAGTTTATTCCAACCTCTCATTTTCAAAAGGTGTTTGTTTTTTTTGGGTAAGCTGTGTCTTTTGAAGACAGCAGAACGATGGATACTGTTTTTTGATCCAACTAGATAATCTATGCCATTTAATTGGAGAGTTAAGTCCATCGATATTGAGAGTCAGGATTGAGAAATATTTATTAGTTCCTGCCATTTTTACAAGACTTAAAGAGAGTCTTCTCTGAAGAAGAAACAAAAATGGCCTATAGACAAATGAACAAATGCTCAACATCTCTGGTCATAAAAGAAATGCAAATCAAAACAACTCTAAGATTCCACCTCACTCCAGTTAGAATGGCCAGGATCAAGAAAACTAATAACAACAGATGCTGGAGGAGATGTGGCCAGGAGGGATCACTACTGCACTGTTGGTGGGAGTGCAAACTCGTTCAACCACCAGCACAACAATGTTCACTGCAGCACTATTTACCATAGCAAAGATATGGAACCAACCCAGATGTCCCTCAGTTGATGAGTGGATCAAGAAGATGTGGTATTTATACACAATGGAATTCTATGCTGCTGTCCGAAAGAATGACATTGCCCCATTTGTTAGGAAATGGAAAGACTTAGAAAAAAATCATATTAAGTGAAGTAAGCCAGACTCAAAGGAACTTAGGCTCAGTGGTTTCCCTCATTTGTCATAATCAATAGAAACATTGGGCTCTCCTAGCAGAGATTTGCAATAGAGCAAAACCTAGATTTATAAGGCATACAGTATGACGCCAAAGAAAGGACCTCTAGGATATAGAAACAAAAGCCATATAATGAGTTATCGTTGTTCTTAAGGTACTATGTTATCTCTTATCTCTTTTCCTGTCCCTTGGTTATCTCATATTGTTACAGTATCTCACTTTGTTACCTGATATATCAGATATATTTGTATTTGGTTATTTGAAATTGGATAGGGAACGGGGGAAAACAAGATGAGGGGTGGGGGTGGGGGGGAGGGAAATGGGGACCAAGACATGTGAAAGGGTATCAATGTATGGGAATTAATGCACCATCT
Organism: Megascapheus bottae; assembly: GCF_031878675.1. Taxonomy (NCBI): domain Eukaryota; kingdom Metazoa; phylum Chordata; class Mammalia; order Rodentia; family Geomyidae; genus Megascapheus; species Megascapheus bottae. The sequence continues at coordinate 99,569,687 of NC_143547.1, read as the reverse complement.
ATCTGGCAAATATCATGTAACCCTTCTATTAGTTATAATAAAAATATATGAAAAAATGGGAAATGGAAACACAAACTTCAACAAGGGAAAAGGCCTCTTGTTTTCATTTCCTGAAGTTCATTTCAATAAACATTAACTTATTTCCATAAATATTAATTTACTTGATCAGAGGCACAAAGACATGTGTCTTTATGATACTGCTCTAACATTATACTCCATTGGAATCACTCTGTGTATGTGCAGAGACCTGTGTAATTTACCATGTCCAATGTATTTTTTTAAATATCCAGTGTGCTTACTTGCAGGTTTATAGCCAAATTTTAGTTACCACAAAAGATGGAAATCATGTATCCTACATTTCTTAGGATCTGGATTAATTTGCTTAAGTAAAGATTCAGAATCACAAGTTACAGAAATGCTGGGTAAATGGTATTGCATCAGACTAAAGAGTTTCTTCATAGCAAAAGACATATCTAAGAAGATAAATAGAAAGCCCATAGAGGTCAGGAGTGTGACCTAGTGGTATAGTATTTGTCTACCATGCATGAAGCCCTGGGTTCGATTCCTTGGTACCATACACAAAGAAAAACTGGAAGTGGTGCAGTGGCTCAAGTGGTGGAGCACCAGACTTGAGAAAGCTTAAGGATAGTGCCCAGACCCTGAGTTCAACCTCCAGGACTGGCAAAAATAGAAAGCCTATAGAATGGGAGAAGATTTCACCAGCTATATATTTATTTGTTTATTTGAAATAGGGAAGGGAAGGGGGAAAACAAGATGATTCAGAGGGGATGGGGGAGAAATAGGGGGACAAAAACATGAGAAGGTGTATCAAGATTCGAGAAGTAATATACCCATTGCCTGATGGATGTAACTGTAACCCCTCTATATATTATCCCGACAATAAAATACAAAAAAAGCTTCTAGGTCTTCTAGTTAAGGAACAAAATGTCTACCTGTCTACCTGATATGTTTTTGCATCATGAACTATTCACTCAAATAAACCCTAGTGTTAAAAAATAAATAAATACAATATAGAGTTTAAAAATTAACCCCCAACATTATGAAATGTTCAATTTCACTGGCCATAGAAGAAATGCAAATCAAAACAACATTAAGAGTCCACCTCATTCTGACCATTCTATCACATAATCAATGGCCATTTTCAAGAAAACTAAAAGTAACAGTCTCTGCTAATGATGTGGCCACTGTGGGTAGGACTGTAAACTTGTTCAATCACTGTGGAAAGGAATATAGAGGTACATCATAAAGACCAACTCTATCAACAAAACCAGGCTCATGGCAGTTTTATTTTTACCATAACCAATCTATGTATTATGCTTTAAAATTGCTTAAAATAATATTATTTGTTCTTACCATAAATCATAACTATACATCCATTAATTAACTTGATTTAGCCTCTCAACATTTATACATGTCAAAAAAACATGTTATATATATGAGTAATATATATAGCTATTTATCAGTTACAAATAACTGAAATATAATTTGAAAAGAACATACACAGTTCAGTGGTTATCATTATACATATAAACATGTAAATAAACACTACTATTAATCTCGCAATATTTTTAGTACCTTAAAGAAAGCATACATAGCTGAGTCATTTTTCTCAAACCTCCTATTACCCAGTGTGATTTCAGAAAACAACAAATGTACTTCGTTCCATAGAGATTTTTAAAATGGAATCCTTTACCATGTGATACTTTCTTACAGATTGGTTTTATTTATCTTGATATTTTCAATGTTCATTCATGATATGACGTAGATACGGTATCAATTTATTTCTACTAAATAGTATTCCATCAAGTGTATGATATTTTGTCTATTCATTCGTCAACTGATGCACACTCCATTTGTTTCAACACAATATTATAAACATTGTTTCTGGGAATATCTGCAAGGTTATTTGTAGACATATACTTTTAATTCCCTTGGGTATGTGGGAAATTGGAACTGTTATGTCATATAGCCGATACAAAATTAACAGTTTAAGGAATCTCAGAATGTTTTCCAAAGTATCTGTATAATTTTTACACGTTGATTAGCAATGTGTATGTGTTCCAACTCCTCCATATCTTTACCAAGACTTCTTAGTATCCATCTTTCTATTATGATCCTCATGGAGGTCAACTGGAATTATACTATGATGTCAGGTGTCATTTCTTCGATGATTGAAAAAACACTTTTGGTTTGCATTTCTTTTTTTTACCAGAGATGTCAAGCATTTCTTCATGTGTCTATAGGCCATTTCTATTTCTTCTTCAGAGAACACTCTCCTTAAAACTTTGGGCCATCTTTTCATGGGATGGTTGGTTTTCTGGAGATTAGTTTTGGAGTGATTCGATTTTTTGAGCTGTTGATATATTTTAGATATGAGGCCTTTGTCCGTTATATGGTTAGTGAAGATCTCCCATTTACTAGCTATGTCCTTTGCCATACAGAAGCTCTGCAATTTAATGCAGTCCCATTTATCCAACCTTTCTCTGATTTGTTGTGTTTCTTGGTCCTTATTAAGAAAGTTTTGACCTGTGCCAAGGAGGCCTAGTGTATCTCCTATTCTTCTTGTAAAGTTTTCAGTGTTTTGGCTTTTACCTCGAGGTCTTTGGAGTTAATTCTAGTGCAGGGTGACAAAGAAGGATCCAACTTTAGTTTTCTGCAGGTGCTTAACCAGTTCTGCCAGCAGCATTTGTTGAAGAGGTTCTTCCTTCCATTCTATTTTTGTGGCTCCCTTATCAAAGATTAGGTGGAAATAGGTCTGTGGTTTAATATCTGGGTCCTCAGTTCTATTCCTTTGGTCTTCAGACCTACTGCAGTTAGAATGGCCAGGATCAAGAAATCTAATAACAACAGATGCTGGAGGGGATGTGGCCAGGAGGGATCACTACTACACTGTTCGTGGGAGTGCAAACTCGTTCAACCACTATGGAAAGAGGTATGGAAGTTCCTCAAAAGACTAAACATAGATCTCCCCTATAACCCAGCAATTCCACTACTTGGCATTTACCCAATCGTCCAGAAACTAAGACATACTAAATCCACTATCACAATGATGTTTATTGCAGCACTATTCACCATAGCAAAGATATGGAACCAACCCAGATGTCCCTCAGTTGATGAATGGATCAACAAGCTGTGGTATTTGTATACAATGGAATTCTATGCTGATGTCAGAAAGAATGACATCGCCTCATTTGTAAGGAAAAGGAAAGAGTTAGAAAGAATCATATTAATTGAAGTAAGTCAGACTCAAAGGAACATAGGCCCAATAGTCTCCCTCATTTGTCATAATCACTAGAAACCTTGGGCTCTCCTAGCAGTGATTTACAATAGAACAAAATCTAGAGACATAAGGCCAAATAGTATGACACTAAATGTAAGGACCTCCAGGATAAGGAATCAAAAGCCATATAATGAGTGATTGTTGTCCTTAATGTACTATGTTATGTATCATCTCTTTTGCCATCCCTTGGTTATCTCATATTGTTACAATATTTAACCTTGTTATCTGATAAATTTTATATGTGCTTAATTGGTTATTTGAAATTGGATAGGGAAGAGGGGAAATCAAGATGAGTAGGGGGAGGGGGAGGGAAATGGGGACCATGTCTTGAGAAAGGGTATCAATGTTTCTGAAGTTATGCACCTTCTATCTGGTGAATGTAATGTAACCCTTCTATCAATCATAATTAAAAACACTTTTAGATATGTCATTAGGAAAACATACTAGCTGGCTGTAAGAAATGAGATCACACAGAAAAATGTATGAGTGTTGTAAGGGATGGTTTTTTTTAAGTACAGAACGCTTGACCCAAGCGTGGAGGTATAACCATTTCAAGCTTTTTTTTTATTTTATATTTATTGTGAGGGTAATGTGTAGAGGAGTTAGTTACATTTGCCAGATAGTCGGTGCATTACTTCTCACACAGTGGTACCCCTTTCTCATGTTTTTGTCCCCATTTCCCTCCCCTCATCACCTCTCAATCATCTTGTTTTCCCCCTTCCCTTTGCTATTTCAAAGAAACAAACATATATACAATATGCCAGGTTACAAAGTCAGATACAATAACACAATTTTTGCATCATTTTCATACTACTAAAAGCAGGAATAGGACACTTAGGCAAAATTTTGTAAATTATATAGTACAGACCTAAACTGAGAGGGAATAACTTGGCTTCAATGATATATTGACAAGGCAAATTATTTAAAATGATTAATAATGAAAATGTCTAAGCATTATATTACTATTGTGGATTTTTAAGAAAACATAATGGATAAGACAAGATAAGCTGAGGAATTAATTCTAGATAAAGTAATTTGTGAATACCCTTTAAAGCATTGGGCCACTAAAATCTCTGCAAAGTTTTCTGATTACATTTAAACCTTTTCACTTTCTGGCATTAGAAATGACTACTTTCATTTGTGTTTACATAAAATATCAGCTACAATCCTTGAAAAAAATTGTTTACGGAAGATAAAGTGGGATTTTACAGACTTAATGAAGTAAGAAATGCAAGCATATGTGAACACCATGAACTCTTGAAGTTTTTCTCACCTTCAAACTAAGCCTGAGAATTACCTAGTCTGCCAAAAATATAGCATTTTTTATTTTTTATTTATTTATTTATTTTATTGTAATTAGTAAAAGGGTTTACATGATATTTGCCAGATAGAAGGTGCATCAATTCACATACGTTGATACCCTTTCACATGTCTTGGTACCCGTTTCCCTCCCCCCCCACACCCCCCACCCGTCTTGGTTTTCCCCCCTTCCCTATCAAATTTCAAATATCCAAATACAAATAAGTTCAATATATCAGATAACAAAGTGAGATACTATACCAATATGAGATAACCAAGGGAGAGCAAAGGAGATGAGAGACAACATAGTACATTAAGGACAACAATCATTCATTATATGGCTTTTGTTTCACTATCCTGGAGGTCCTTTCAATTAGCTTCACATTATATGTCCTTATGTATCAAGATTTTGCTCTATTGCAAATCTCTGCTAGTAGAGCCCAAGGTTTCTACTGATTATGACGAAGGAGGGAAACCATTGAGCCTAAGTTCCTTTGAGTCTGGCTTACTTCACTTAATATAATTTTTTCTAAGTCTTTCCATTTCCTAACAAGTGGGGCGATGTCATTCTTTCTGACAGCAGCATAGAATTCCATTGTGTACAAATACCACAACTTGTTGATCCACTCATCAACTGAGGGACATCTAGGTTGGTTCCATATTTTTGCTATGGTGAATAGTGCTGCAATGAACATTGTTGTGCTAGTGGGTTTAGTATGTCCTTGTTTCTGGGTGGTTGGGTAAATGCCAAGTAGTGGAATTGCTGGGTCATAGGGGAGTTCTATGTTTAGCCTTTTGAGGCACTGCCACACTGCTTTCCATAGTGGTTGAACGAGTTTGCACTCCCACCAACAGTGTAGCAGTGATCCCTCCTGGCCACATCCCCTCCAGCATCTGTTGTCATTCGTTTTCCTGATCTTGGCCATTCTAGCTGGAGTAAGGTGGAATCTTAGAGTTGTTTTGATTTGCATTTCTTTTATGACAAGAGATGTTGAGCATTTCTTCAAGTGTCTATAGGCCATTTTTGTTTCTTCTTCAGAGAAGACTCTCTTTAAGTCTTTGGCCCATTTTTTAATGGGATGGTTGTTACTTTGGAGGTTAGTTTTGGAGTGATTCAATTTTTTGAGTTGTTGATATATTTTAGATATGAGGCCTTTGTCCGTTGTTTGGTTGGTGAAGATCTTCTCCCACTCTGTAGGCTTCCTGATTAGTTTACTAGCTATGTCCTTTGCCATACAAAAGCTCTGCAGTTTAATGCAGTCCCACTTATCCAGCCTTTCTCTGATTTGTTGTGATTCTTGGTCTTTATTAAGAAAGTTTCGACCTGTGCCAAGGAGGCCTAGTGTATCTCCTATTCCTTCCTGTAGAGTTTTCAGTGTGTCAGCTTTTACCTCCAGGTTTTGATCCATTTGGAGTTAATTCTAGTGCAAGGTGACAAAGAAGGATCCAGCTTTTGTTTTCTGCAGGTGCTTAACCAGTTCTGCCAGCACCACTTGTTGAAGAGGCTGTCTTTCTTCCATTCTATTTTTTTGGCTCCCTTGTCAAAGATTAGGTCTGTGGTTTAATATCTGGGTCCTCAGTTCTATTCCATTGGTCTTCAGGCCTGTTCCTGTGCCAGTACCAAGCTGTTTTGAGAATTATAGCTCTGTAATAGAGTCTAAAGTTTGGAATTGAAATTCCTCCAGCGCTGTTCTTTCTGCTAAGAAGTGTTTTTGCTATACGGGGTCTTTTAATATTCCATATGAAATTTTGGATTGCCTCTTCTATTTCTTTAAAGAATGACATTGGGATGTTGATGGGTATTGCATTGAATTTGTAGATAGCTCTTGGCAAGATTGTCATTTTCACAATGTTGATTCTTCCAATCCAGGAGCATGAGAGGTTTTTCCATTTCCTTAGTTCTGCTTTAATTTCCTTTTTTAGGGTTTTAAAGTTTTCATCAAAAAGGTCCTTTACATTCTTAGTTAAGCTAATTCCTAGGTACTTTATTTTCTTTGAGGCTATTGTGAAAGGAGTTTCTTTTCTGATTATTGCCTCGTTCCTCTCACTGTTGGCATAAAGGAAGGCAGTTGATTTTTGAGGGTTGATTTTATAGCCTGCTACTCTTCCAAACCTTTGAATCAGCTCAAGGAGCTTGGGTGTAGAGTCTATAGGATTCTTTAAATACAGAATCATGTCATCTGCAAAGAGGGATAGTTTTATTTCCTCTTTCCCTACTTGGATCCCCTTTATGCATGCTTCTTGCCTTATTGCTCTGGCTAGGAATTCTAGTACTATGTTAAAGAGTAGTGGAGAGAGTGGGCATCCTTGTCTCGTTCCTGATTTTAGAGGGAATGGCTTTAGATTTTCACCATTAAGTGTAATACTAGCAGTAGGTTTCTCATACACAGCCTTTATTACGTTGAGGAATGTTCCATGGATTCCTAGTTTCTCCAGAGCTTTTAACATAAAGGGGTGTTGGATCTTGTCAAATGCCTTTTCCGCGTCTATTGAGACAATCATGTGATTTTTGTCCTTGCTCCTGTTGATGTGTTGAATTATATTAATTGATTTGCGTATGTTGAACCAGCTTTGCCTCCCTGTGATGAATCCAGTTTGATCATAGTGTATAATTTTTTTGATGAGTTGTTGTAGACAGTTGGCCAGTATTTTGTTGAGAAGTTTTGCATCGATGTTCATCAAAGAAATAGGTCTATAGTTCTCTTTCTTTGATGAATCTCTGTCTGGTTTGGGGATCAGGGTTATACTGGCTTCATAGAATGAGTTTGGTAAGGAACCTTCATTTTCAATTTCGTTGAAGAGCTTGAGGAGTATTGGTGTGAGCTCTGCTTTGAAGACCTTATAGAATTCAGCTGTGAATCCATCTGGCCCTGGGCTTTTCTTAGGTGGAAGTTCTCTAATTGCCATTTCTATTTCAGAGCTTGAAATAGGCCTGTTGAGTTGGCTTAGTTCTTCTTGGTTCAGTGTGGGTATGTTAATATTGGCTAGGAATTCATCCATTTCATCTAGATTCTCAAATTTGTTGGCATAAAGGTTTGAGAAGTATTCCTTCATGATATTCTGGATCTTGGTAATTTCTGTCGTGATATTACCATTTTCATCTGCGATTTTGTTTATTTCGATATGCTCTCTTCTTTTTTTGGTAAGATTTGCTAAGGGCTTGTCAATTTTGTTAATTCTTTCAAAGAACCAACTCCTTGTTTTGTTGATTCTTTCTATAGTTTTTTTGGATTCCAAATCATTTAATTCTGCTTTGATTTTAATAATTTGCTTTCTTCTACTGGGATTAGGGTTGGTTTTTTGCTCTTTTTCCAGGAGCTTAAGGTGAGACATTAACTTGTTGGTTTGCAATTTTTCCAACTTGTTATTGTAGGCACTCAGCACTATAAATTTTCCTCTGAGTACTGCCTTTGCTGTGTCCCAAAGGAGTTGGTATTTTGTGTGGTCCTTACTGTTAAATTTCATAAACTGTTGGATTTCTGTTCTGATCTCTTCGATGACCCATTGGTGATTCAACAATGTGTTGTTCAGTCTCCATGAGTTACAGGGTTTTCGTTGGTGGAGATGTGTGTTCAGGTCCAGTTTGATGCCTTTGTGGTCTGAGAGTGTGCATGGAATAATTTCTGTGTTTCTGAATCTGTCCAGGTTTGTTTTATGGCCTAACATGTGATCTATTTTGGAAAATGTTCCATGTGCTGCTGAGAAAAACGTATATTGTGTCGTTGCTGGGTGATATATTCTGCAGATGTCTGTTAGATCTAGTTGGTCTATATAATTGTTCAGTTCTAAGGTTTCTCTGTTGAGTTTTTGCCTTGTTGATCTGTCCATAGGTGAAAGTGGTGTGTTAAAGTCACCGACAATCACTGTATTTCAATCTATGTATGGTTTCAGTGTAAGTAAAGTTTGCTTGATGAAGTTTGGAGCTCCGGGATTGGGTGTGTAAATATTTAGGATCGTTATGTCTTCCTGGAGGAAAGATCCCTTTAGTAGTATGTAGTATCCTCCTTTGTCTTTTCTTACTAATTTTGGTTTGAAGTCTATTTTATCTGATATGAGGATGGCAACTCCAGCCTGTTTATGGGGGCCGTTAGCTTGATAGAGTTTATTCCAACCTCTCACTTTCAAAAGATGCTTGTCTTTTTGGGTAAGATGTGTCTCTTGAAGACAGCAGAACGATGGCTCTTGCTTTTTGATCCAACTAGACAGCCTATGCCGTTTAATTGGAGAGTTGAGTCCATTGATATTGAGAGTTAGGATTGAGAGATATTTATTAGGTCCTACCATTTTTGAAAGCTTTTCTTTGGGCCTGTGTCTTGACAGTTCTTGTGGTCCTTAGGTGGTATGCTGTTTAGGTGCCATTTCTTTCCCTATATTGCATTTAGTTTGGTTTTCTATGTATAGAACATCTTTCAGAATTCTCTGTAGTGTTGGTTTTATTGCGACATATTGTTGCAGCTTTTCCCTGGAATGGAATGTTTTTATTGTTCCCTCAGTTATGAATGAGAGCTTAGCTGGGTACAGTATTCTTTGTTGGTAGTTATTTGACTTAAGGGCATGACATATATGCTTCCAGTCACTTCTTGCTTGCATGGTCTCTGCTGAGTAATCTAGGGTTATTCTGATTGGTTTTCCTTTATAGGTTGCTGAACCCTTTTCCCTGGCTGCCTTTAGGATCCTTTTTTTGGTTTCTACTGATCCAGTTCAGATTACGATGTGGCAGTGAGATGTTCTTTTCTGGTCAGGTCTGTTTGGGGTTCTAAAAGCTTCTTGTATCTGGATGAGTCTGCCCTTCTGGATATTTGGGAAATTCTCTGAGATGATTCCTTGAAGTATATTTCCAATACCATTGACCTCTTTCTCCAGACCCTCCTCAATACCAATTAGTCTTAAATTAGGCTTCCTAATTGTATCTTGGACCTCCTGAAGTGCTCTCTCATTTTTCCTAGATTTGGATTGACTCATTTTCTGTTCTTTCTCTATAATAACTAAATTATCTTCAGCCCCGGAAATTCTCTCCTCTGCATTGTCTAACCTGCTATCAAAGCTATCTACTTTATTTTTCATCTCCCTTGCTACTAATTGCTCATTTTTGATGCCTTGCATCTCTTCTTTTAGATCATGTATGGATTTCTTTAGCTCCTTGATTTCCATTTGAGTGGTTAGCTCAGTAGCTTTATGTTCTTTGAACATTTGCTGGAGTTCGGTCACCTTTTTATTTGTGGATTCTATGAATTCATCCATCTTTCTTTGAACAGCCTTTATTATGGCCTCCTTTATGGCTTCTTCTTTTTTACTTATCACCTTGTTTATGGTTTCCTCTTGTTCAGCTATGGCTTCCTCCCTTATCTCTTTCTTTATATTTTCACATTTTTCATTAATGATGTTTATCAATTGCATTTGTACAGCACTTGGAAGACTCTCCTCTAGGTTTTCCAGTGACTGTTCCTTTGGCTGTTTACATTGGGTGAGGGAGGTGGGAGGTGTTGTTTCTTGATTTGACATTTTTCTTGAGTTTCTTGTTCTGCCCATTTGAAAATGGGAGCAAGATTAATACTAAACATGATTATAGTTTTTCAGATATGTCCAACCTAGACCTCTGTAGCTGGCAGACTCTAGATATTCACAAGTTTTGATTGGTGTTATCACTCTTTCTTTTTGTGCAGTTAAGGACTAGTCTAATTATTCACTGATAAGCTATTTATATCCAAAACAATAAGCCTCTCAATCCAATCTCTATTGTCTTTAAGTCCCTCTGAGCCTAGAGAATGATTAAACACCTAGATATACAATGTTGCTCAACAGCCATCAAGTGTAGATCCATGCAGTATAAGGGTTGAAAGAGGAGCAGAGGTCCAGAGATAGAGAAATAGAATGAGAGAGGTCAGGGGGTAAGTAGGTAGAGTATTTGAGTACAATGTTTGGAAAGTATTAGAATAAAACTTATGTGTTGCTGCACGACTAGCTCTTAGCCCAACCAGTGGCCTCACAGTGGACCATGGGATGGATCTGCGAGCTTCCGTCTGAGTGTGGTTGGTGGATGTTTTCCTGTGCTGCTTCCAGGGGCGGCCCCAAGCCAAGGGTCTGGGGATTGAGAGTTTCAGGAGCTCTCAGCAGGACCAGCAGGAGGCCCCTCTGTTCCCAGGGGCGGGGCCCAGCTGGGGACGTGGGCTCCAAGGGCGGAGCTGTGCCTTTTTGGTTCTCAGAAGGGGAGCTTGGCTGCTGGCCGGCCCTTCAGATCCCTGCTGTTTTTCCACTGCTTTGTCAGAGTCTGTGACTGTGGGGGGGGCCCTCGGTGGTGTCTTGCTCAGGATTCCCAGCTGGAGGATGCCCCGCTCGAGAATTGAGGGGGGGCAGATGCTGGCTCCTATTTACCCGCACCCTCTACCCACTGTTGTAAGGCAGGGTCCCAAAGTCCTCCACTCTCCAGATCCAGTGGCCTGGGTGAGGAGCCTGGTGGGCGGGTGGGAGCTGGGGCAGCCCCGCCTCCCTTGGTGGGGTGCTGGGACTTATGGGTAGCCCGCCTGTCAATCTCCAGTCAATGGCCTGAGGGAGGGGGCTGTTGAGGGGAGGGACAGGATTCTAAATTCCTTGCCCCCCTGCTCCCGCCAGTCTTTCTCGGGCGGGGTGTTGGGGTCTGAGTTAAGTTCTATTGCTTGGCACCCGCTCAACTTTCCAGATGTGTTTGGGGATGCGCTGTATTACTCACGCCTCTGCGTCCGTCTGCGGGAGCTCGTTGGTGGTGGGGAGTCTTTCACTCCCCTCGGGTCTCTGAAGCTGCCTGTGTTCTGTGTCTGGGTTCCGCAGCTTGCTGTTCTGGTTCCGCGTCTGGGTTCCGCTGCTTCCGCCGTTCGCTGGCCTGGTTCTGTGCTGGTTTTTGCAGCCGTTCGGCTCCCAGCCTGGTGCCCTCCACTGCTGCTGCTTTTCTTGGGTTAGAGCCGGTGCCTGCCCCTGCTTTCCCTGCGTGGAGCCGGTGCCCGCTCAAGCCCCTGTTTGCGGCTTGGTCTGGCGCGGCTTTCTGTGGCTTTGGGCGCGAGGTGGGGGAGGGGTCCTCGCGTTCCGAATTCTTTGAGAAAGTTGGATGTGAGCTTTATCTGGATTTCTTTTCCGGTTTGAGTCCTTCTCCGTTGCTTTTTGAGTTTGTTGTTGTGGATTTCTTTAGATAGTTGGCTCGTGGGACTCCCTGGTTCTCTCTTTTTGTCAGAGAAAGCTAGGTAGCGTCCCTATTGTCTCGGCGCCATCTTCCTTCCATCCTCTATATAGCATTTTTTAATATTTAACTGTATACCTTTAGGTGGGGCATATGGTCTCTGTATATTTTGGTTAAAAAAATATAGCTAATACTAAACTGGTCTTCTTACCAGCAGACTAATTTTCTCTCATAAATTTATTCAATTAACTTTCATAATAATACAATTTCAAATAATTTTCAGCTGGATGCAGTGGCTCATGCCTGTAATCCTAGCTACTCAGGAGGCTGAGATCTGAGGATCGCAGTTCAAAGCCAGCCTGGGCACTAAATTCCATGAGATTCTTTTCTCTAATTACCCACCAGAAAACTGGAAGTGGTACTGTGGCTCAGAGATAGGTACCGGGCCAAAGGGTAGAATGGTAACATTGAGATGAAGAGCTCAAGGACAGCGCGCAGGCCCAGTGTTCAAGTGCCACAACTGACAAAAAAATAATAATTTTCATTATTTTCTTCTTGCCTATTCTGATATATATTTAATATACGAATTTATTATTGGATGGGACTGTATGCTTTTAAAATTTCACCCTCTTTTTCTCTTCTTCTTCCTTTCTTCTGTAGGTGTGTAGAGGCCTGTGAAAACTACATCGTATTTGTATTTCAATCTGTACGCTTGTTTTGGAAAGCTGTGAGATACTTAGGCTTTTTTTAGCATCTTATTTGCATATACATTCTCTACTTTCATTTTATTCCAAGAGAATCAAAGTTCATCTTTTCATGAACTTAAAAGTCTATTGGGAAGAGAATATAGAGAGAAATTTAGTACTCTCTACATCTTGAATGCCACGAAGAATGCTTTAAAAGTAGCAGCAAGAGTAAGCACTTTTCGATTGCTTTCTGTAAACTAAATATTTTGTTAAGTGTACATGTATTTAATTCATAAAACAACTATACAAGGTAGATATTTTCATTGTTTAAAATGTATGTTTTCTAAATAACTGAATAGAAACATAAATCTACATTTTGTCTAAGTGTGAAATTTGAATGAATCAATGCTTTGATACAGGACAAGAAGTATATCTAGGAAGCATGAAGGAGACTAATTACTTAGGACCGTTTCCAAAGAGTTGTAGAAGTGGCTTCTGAGTTGGTCTTAGAAGAACGTTAGGTCACTGGACATAAAATAAAGCTGGACATAAAATAAGGCTGGTTTCATCAGAGTACCATTGATGAGTAATCTGGGCACATTAGAAGGCAACTGGCAAACAATAAGCCACAGTCTTCATGAGCTAAAGGTTAGTACTAAGAGTAGCCATGGTATGCAAGTTGTCATTATGTGTGTGAATTCGATAAACAGAGGAAACTGTAAAAATAGGATATGCTTAATTCCTGAAGTTCTATTATTTCAGTAAACTGAATAGACTGAGAGAAGACTACGTGTTGGTCAACACCGTGAATCATTAGGACAAGAATCCAGGTAAGGAGTTGATAGTAAGATGTAAGGGAAGAGCTTTATTTGAACACTGATAATTTATAGATGTGGGTGGAATGTCTGGTTGAGAGAGAATTTTGTTCTGAAAATGGTACTCAACAAAAGCTTCTTTGTTAAAATGCTACCTCTTAGGTTCTTTCTGATATGCTGTGAGATGGAGGTCTAAGTGTAAACACTTTCTTTATCTTGGGATTAGTATATTTAAATGCTGATTCTTTTTCCTATTAGTAATCTCAGGAAATGTGTTAGTGTACTAGCTCCCATACTGGGTAATTTTCACCACAGAAATATGCCATCTCACAATTTTGGAGGTGAAAGATCAAAACATTTTGTCAGTAGGTTGGTTACTTCTGATATTTGAGAATGATTTTTCTCTAGGTTCCTCTTCTTGTTTCATAGATGACTATTGCCTCAATGGTTTTTCTTTCTTTTTTATTGTATGTTATTGTTGTGGTGATGTATAGAGGGCTTACATTTAGATTTGTTGGGTAGTGGGTACATTATTTCTTAAACATTGATACCCCTTCCCATGTTTCACATTTACATTTTGAGGTTGAATGACAACATACTCATTTGAAGGGAGGTGAAAAGAACACAAATCAGCCATCATAGTAAAGTTTGTCTGTATAAGACAAATTTTCAGTATTTGATGGGTTGACTCATCTCTAAACTGGGCTGAGCTGAATGAGTGCTGACGTATATGAACTGTACTTTCAAGCTTCTTTTAAGAATTGGTCTTAAGTATTAAGAGATATCTAAGCAAGAGATATCTAAGCAAGAGATATCTGAAAGGTTATCCTTCATATGAACTCATTTTTGTATGACTGTAATGAAATATATGAGATATTTTAACTTTATAAAAAAGAAAAGAGTTTGTGTCATTGTTTCAAAGGCCAAAGTTGCAAATGACAGCACCATTTTCAGCAAGGCTCCCATTATAATTGGTGAAGTGTATGTGGAAAGATGTGTTGCATCATTACAAAGGAAAAAAGACAAATTCAGGGAGCAGACTCAGGTTTTTAATAATTCCTCTGACAAGATTTACTCCACGAGACCAATATTATTTCTGCCAGTAGTAACTCTTACCTCTACCAAAAGTCTTCTAACTAGGCCTCACCTTTTAAAAATCCCTTACATTTTGGCCAGCCTGGTGAACAATCCCAGAACACACAAACCCTTTGGGAAACCCACTAAAACCATGGCAAATCGTAGCAATGTCTTAACTTTAGGTTTGTCAATGATCAAGTACTTAGCATAAGGACACTATAAAAACTTTACGGACTTTTTTTTCACAAGACAACATCATAGTGGGCTTTATGATCCAGAGTCTATGGCACCAACCATCCAGATCCATGTGGATACCCAGTATTGAACATATAGAATCTGGTTTTTTTGTGAATAGAAAGAGAATACTAAGTTAAATATACCCTATCACTGTTTCTATTCCCCTCATCTTATCTTGGGTATCCTCTTAAAAACAGTCACCCTTTTACAATCATTTTATCTATTTTCAGGTGGATAGTAGTGAAAATATGTGACCTTTGTCTTTCTGAAACTGGCTTACTTTGCTTAACATGAGGATATTCATTTCTCTCCACTTTCCTGCAAATAATACACTTTTATTTGGCTTTATTTTTGAATATTACTTTATTTTATCATTTCCTTATGTTGGTAATGAATATCAATATATTTCAATATTGTTATTAAAATCGCTTTCAATAAAATACACATATATGAAAAATTTCAAAACAGAAAGATTTGGGAGTTGGGAATCTAGCTCAGTGGAAGAACCCTTGCCTGGCTAGTGCAAGGCCCTGAGTTCAGTCTTCAGCCCTCAGCTCTGGAAGAAAAAAAAAACAAACAGAAAGCTTTGCGGTATTTCAAACTGAGAAAACATGACTTTCTAAAATTATTATTTATCAGAACCATTATTATAACATGTTTTCATAGATAGAAAACTGAAAAGTAAGAAATATTGTAATAAAGACTATAAATTTAAAAAATGAATCAATATCTCTCATTAAATATATTGTTTCACTGTTGTTAATTTGTTCTGTCTGAATTGTGCGGTTTCATGATGTTCTTAGACTTTGGGACTACACCAATTTCCCATATCATTCCCACAGGAAAACTTACTGAGGTTCATCAAAGATTACACTGGAACTTATTGATATCATGTATTCATCTATGTTACTCTATTTAGATAATTTGATAAACTTTCTTAACTTACAATAGAGGAAAAAGGAAATCAATGCTAGGTGCTTACTGAATTCTTCTTTCAGGTTGCAAAGGAGATTGAAAAATAGAAAAACAGACAAAAATGAGTTTCTGTGAGTGAATAAAAGTAATGTATGAGGATGAATATCAAATTTAAAAATAATCCTGTATGTATCATCATGACACATTACTCAAAAAAGTCACTCTGTTAGTGAGGAGGATGCAATCATAAAATTTAATATATATTTTAAAAAATTAGAAAATAAGAGAGGGGAAGTATTAGGAGGGATAGAGAAGAATGATGAAAGTAGTAACATAGATCAATAAACATGCATTCGTAAACTGAGCTGCTGATTGGTAATTCCTTAATAAAACTAATGAATAAAAATATTGTTCTGAAGTACAAACTGATAATATAATTTATATTTATGCATTTATTTCCTTTTCTGGATTAGTTTTTTTAATGTAAATATCACTGAATGAATATAAGGGAGAAGCAAAAATTTAATAAGAACTTGTTAGGGCTTTTCTTGTAAATAGGGGGTGGCATTAAAGCAAATATACTGAAAACAGAACCTGTTTCTAATTATCTATAGAAACATGACACAGAAATCAGGAAATAAATAAAATGTACATTTTTATGACCGTAGAATTGGGTTGCAAATTTAACCCCGCTGCCTTCAAGTTATGTGACCTCGATAAAGTTGGTTACCCCTTCTAAACCTCACTATTACTTTTATTAGCATGAGCAAACAATAGAAGAGCTAACATTGAGTAGAATAGTGACTGTGCAGACTAGGTGGCACACATTAGGATTTCAATAAATGCTATTTTTCATTGATAATTCTGCTTCTCATGAAACTGTAGCAATGTTTGGAAGACACATGAGAGTTAATAATTGCTGGTGTTCTACTTATAAATTTGAGGTTTGTAGATGCATGACAGGCAGCATTTTATTTGGATTGCATTGAGAGCATCTATATTGAGAACAAAAATGTTTGTGTATTTGTCATTTTTTAATTTGTTCTTTCTTTTTACTGGTATTGAGCCTTGAACTCAAGGACTGGGACATTGTTTCTGAACTTTGCTCATGGCTGGTACTCCACAACTCGAGCAACAGCTCCACTACCAGCATTTCAGGGAGATAACAGGAGATAAATATTTATAGGATCTGCATGTCTAGGCTGGCATAAAATGCTGATCATCAGATCTCAGACTCATGACTAGCAATGATTACAGATATGAACCACCAGCACCCAGCTAGTAAGCTTCCTATTACAAAAAGTAAATACCTGAGATAACTTATACAGAAAATATTTATTTTGGCTCACAATTCTGGTAGTTCTAGTTTAAGTTCAAATCGTCTTAACACATGTGCCTTTGATCAAGCACCACCATATCATAATAAGAGCATTTCATATATCATGAACCATGGAGCTAAGACTAAGAGAGGATAGGTCAGAGTTCCAGCTTGTTAGAGGGCACCCATCCTTGACCTAAGGACTTCTAATGAAGATTGATCTTTTTACCTTCTAAAAGTCTACAATTGTGTCTGCCTGAGATCTACACTTTAACAAACTTTTGATAGTGTTAGTTGTTCACCTATATCTGTAGTTCTCAGTAGTCTGCCTGCTCTAGTTGTTACTTTGATTATTCCATCTCATTTTAGCATATTTTATTTTCTCTTGGTTGTAGGGCTTGAATTCTGGGCCTGGGTGTTGTCCCTGAGCTCTTCATCTCAAGGCTATCACACTATCCCTTGAGCCACACTGCAACTTTTGGTTATCTGGAGGTTAACTGGAGATAAGAGTCTCATGGTTTTCAGTGCCCGGGCTGGCTTTGAACCACCATCCTCAGATCACAGCAGCCTGAGTAGCTAGGATTACAGGTGTGAGCCACCATGCGCAGCCTTATTTTAAGATTTTAAAGCATTTCATTTACTTCTCAAGGCCCGTAATTTTCTTTCTTTTTCTTCCTTCCTTCCTTCCTTCCTTCCTTCCTTCCTTCCTTCCTTCCTTCCTTCCTTCTTTCCTTCCTTCCTTTCTTCCTTCCTTTGTTTCTTTTCTTTCTTATTTTGCCAGTCCTGGGGCTTGAACTCAGGACCTGGGCACTGTCCTTGGACTTTTCTCAAGGCTAGAGTTGTACCATTTGAGCCACAGGACCACTTTGGCTTTTTTCTAAGTATGTGGTACAGAGGAATCGAACCTGGGACTTCGTGTAGTCTGGGCAAGCACTCTACCACTAGGCCAAACTCCCAATCAACTACCGGAATACCTTAATCACAAATTCAAGCCTTCTTTTCAATCCATACTTTATATTTCCTTTCATTTTCATTTTTCTTCATTATGTGATCCATACCACTGGGAAAAGGTATTTGATATATAGAACAGCAATGAAAGACAAAGGATTAAAATAAAGCTTAAAGAGAAAGCTGAAATGATTATCAAGCACAGGGATGAATCACCTAGTTGAAATACTTTGCCATCAAATTATATTTGGACTTTCAGAATGTATGGAAAAAAGATAAATTTGTTGAAAATATCTGTAACCTACAAGCCTGACAGTGGTTTTTAGCTCTGCTTGATACTCAAAGATGCGAATACTGCTCAGTTAGTCCTTCATTTCCATGTTTTTATTTTTTTTTTACTTTCACTACATGCATCCAAATGTCATTGCCTACATCTCTATGCCTACATTACTTCCTCAGAGTAATATGAGTACAATCTAACATTCCATCTTCAAAATACATTGAGACAAAATGAAAACAAAAAAATTTAACAAAAGAAAGAATATTCATATTTAATTTAAAATATCACTAAGCATAGATTATCTTATTAATTCAATTACTGTCTACAGAAAAATTACATTTTGCCTCTTTTTTTCTTTACAATAACTCAGAAAATCTGATTTTTTCTTTCATTTTCCTATCTCATTTTTCAGTAATTTCCACACTGCAAATTCAATTATTTTTCCTGTTTTACTTTTGAATTAGGATATATTTGTAATAAGAGATAGTGATTTGTGACATTTACGTGTAGTCATGAAACTGGATTTTTATCTGTTTTCCTTACAGTTAGTTATAAAAATTTGGCTCAAGTAATTTTTTGTGAATTTTCATTTCTTTTCTGCTATTCCTTTTGTTAACATCGTCCATGTCTCTCCAATTATAGGAGCACTGCATATTTCTCATTGTAGTAGGCTGGGTCATTCAGAATCTTACAGTACACTGAAGACCTATTTCTGTTCTTAAATCAAAGGTATTTCAAACAGCAAAGTCCAGATCCAGGTAAACTGCACTCACTGTTGACTGATATGCATATTCTTATATATCTCCATGTTTAAACACAGTTCCCCTAACTATTCTCTAACCAGCCACATGGAGGGAAGGAAAAAGAATGACAAGGAGAAAGGAAAGAAAAGAAGGAAGAAAGGTTGTTTTATTATTTTAACTAACACTGTGGATTTCAGTATCTGTTGCTTAAATTTATGTATATCCATGTATCATTTATTTCTCTAATCAAATCATCAGCTTTGGTGAGATCAAGCATTATGTTTTATACATTTCTACACAGTATTTGCAACATCATCTACTATAATAGATATTTTATAAATAGGTTTTTGTTTAGAAGTATTTATACAATTAATTTATACTTCTGTTCTTTTGGAGTTATATCTATGTAGAATTGGTCACATATTAAGACAGTAAAAGGGATAAAACAGCTTAGGTAATAACATAAAAAGTCAAAATACTACCTAACATTTATGTCAAAATAGGTCCTGCACCTAGCGAGGTGTATTGGTGGCTCATGTCTGTAATTCTAGCAACTCAGGAAGAGGCTGAGATCTGAGAATCAAGGTTCAAAGCCAGCCCAGGCACAAAAGGACCTGAGACTCTTATCTACAATTCTCCAATTAACCTCTAGAAAACAGGAAGTGAAGCTTGGCTCAGGGATAGGGAGGTAGCCTTGAGCTGAAGAGCTCAGGGACAGCACCCAGGCCTTGTTGAAGCCACATGACCCACAAAAACAAACAAACAAGACACATCTTGCTATTCTAACATCCACAGCAGCATATGTTCTAACCAGCAGTTGGAATCTATCAAGAAGACAGGAGCTATCACAATTTACTCTTTCATGAGTATAAAATGCCATTACTGCCATTGTACTAACGCCAGGAAAGGGTCGAATTGCAAACTTAAAAAACAAAACAAAACATTTCTTTCCAGGTTGAGCCTTTATGTGAACAGCCAACAACCAGAAAAACTTTGAGAATTACAAAGATTCACAAAGCATGAGCAATTGTTTGCTTCTGGTGAGAAGTCTCTGAGAGAAAATTACAGTAGCAATGGCTACTATTTAGTGCACTCATACTGTGTTCCAGGCACTGTACCAAGTGTTTTGCATATCGTTTAATCTTCACTAGAAACATAAAATAGATGGTGTTCTCTACCTTGTTTTGTAAATGAGGAAATTAGGTGCAGCCTAAAGAAAGTGAAAGTCACAAAGTAAAGGGATGACTAAACTTAGATTTGAATTGAGGCAATCTAATACCAAATTTATGCTTGTTAGTTAAGCAAACGATTCTTGATATATACTATTTATTATATTATTCAACCTAGAGTAGATATTTAGTTATTTTAATTACACACTTGTATATAAACCATACTACTTCAAGAGAAGGGATGAAAGGAACAAAACGTGTGTGTGTGTGTGTGTGTGTGTGTGTGTGTGTGTGTGTGTGTGTGTGTGTGTGTGTGATGGAGTTTGAACTGGACCTGGGTGCTGTCTCTGAGCTCTTTAGCGCAAGGCTACCACCTGACCCTTGATTCAAGCCCCACTTCCCATTTCCTAGAGGTTAATTGGAGATAAGAGTCTCAGGTCCTTTTGAATGCCCGGGCTGGCTTCGAACGTTGATCTTCATATCTCAGCCTCCTGAGTAACTTGGATCACAGGTGTGCACTACCATGCTCTGGCAAAACTTTTTTTTTGTCTTTTGGGTTTTATTTTATGTAGTCCTTGGGGCTCAAACTCAGGGCTTAGGCACTATTTGTTAGATTTTTATCTTTCAAGTATGGTTTTCCTCCAATTGAGCCACAACTCTAGTTTTTACTTTTAGTGATTAATTGTAGATAGGAGCAATATGCTCCTATCCTTTAATTTACAACCAAGAGCGAGTTAGAATTTCATTTCAAATTATGCATTAATCTTCCTTTGAGATAACAGATAATTCTAAGACACTACATTTGAAGAACATGTTTTTATGCATGTAGATATGTGGCTGGTATTGTGAGCATGTATAAGTAAAAGCAAAACATTTTAGTTTATCCAGACTCCTAACACGTGTAATCTCAAATGAGCAAATCTCACCAAAAGATAATCTTTCTCTACATAACTGATATAACTTTGAGCCAGTGAGCCAGGAGAGACATTAGCAAATGCCCATGTCGATTAGATGGCACTTATAGATTACCTTAGAAGGCTAACCTTAATAGTTGCCGTTTCATTTCCTTCCATAAAATTGAATAGTAAGCATACTTCAGTTTCTGTCACATGTAAGAATAATGGCCTTTAACAATGGGTGTTTGATTTACACTGAGCCTTAAGAAAAGTTGCATTTCTTTTTTGAAGCTAATCTTTTTTTTTCTGGGGTGTGCAATTGTCAGTGACATTGTCACTATTGTATTGTCCTTGAGTACTCAGTAGCCAATTTGAAGATGCTAGAAGGCTTCCTTTGCATGAAATCAAATCTGAAGTGATATAGGCAACTGTTATGGAAATGGAGTCTAAAGTCTTCTGAAGATATATTGTTTGTTCATCACTACTTCATAATAGAAATTTACATTATAGTTGGTGCTAAAAGAGCATGTATTGAACTTTTGTCACTAATTCAGCCTATTATTCTGAGTTTACTCTTGGTATAGTAGCTATTGACAAGTGAAAGGAACTGCCAGTTAGAGCATATATTATTAATGCAGTTCATTTTATCATCAATACTTCATGTCTTTATTTGGATAATTAGTGAGGTCATGGAAAGAATTTGCGCAATATTTGGGAATGTATGTCCCAAGATTATATACATACATTGAGTTGGAAAAGAAACATACCCATTTAAGAGGGGACTGAGTAATATGAATGGAATGAACACAAAAACTGAACACTGAGGTCATTCACATGGCTTTCCCATTACGCTTCTACAAATGACCCATTTATTGCTTTTTGTCTCTAAGGTCAACATAGGATCATTATGCTTCTAATGTTATACTGTTCCTGTATTGGAAGCTACTTTCTCATTCACCCATCATTGCCCTACATAAATTAATGAAAAAGACTTTATTTTTTCCACAAAAGCCTGAGGAAAAATTTGATCAAAATGAGTTCATTATATCCAGATTACCAAAATATGTTCAGGACAAGGAAGAAATTTAGGGAATAAAGTCAATATATTTTCATTAGAAGTATTGATATTAAGCATCTATAGATATTCTTATAATCTCTTATTCTTACAGTTTCTAGATGTTCTTTTTGAGCATAAGCAGTCTATGATTCTGTCATTTAGACTCTATAAAATTATATTTTAACCAGATACATCTTTCAAAGTTCAGTGATTTGCTGTAATCTTAGCTACTCAGAAAGTGGATTTCTGATGATCACAGTTTGAAGCCAGTCTTGACAGAAAAATCTGTGAGATTATTATCTTCAATAGAAAGCCAGAAGTGGCACTGTGGTTCTCATATTGTTACTGGTATATTGTATATATGCTACCTGGTATATTGTATACATGTTTATTTGTTTATTTGAAATAGGAAAGGGAAGGGGGAAAACAAGATGATTAGGAGGTATGTGGGGGAAGGGCAATGGGGACAAAAACATGAGAAGGGGTGTCATTGTGTGAGAAGTAATACTCCTACTATCTAGAGAATGTGACTGTAATCCCTCTATATATTATTTGATAATAAAAAATAAAATGAAAAAAAAATTAGTTATATATTTCTGAATCATGGTTCCAGTAGAAAATAATTCCCACCTTTGTCCTTTTAAATGAAAAATATTGATAAGACTTCTTAAGGAGACAGAGAATTTGGGGAACCAACAACGCGTTTTGAGGCATCCAGAAATTACTAATAGCAAGAAGTGACCAATTCTAAGGATAAAGGATCGTAAAGCACGAGATTATTTCCAGAGAAGTTGAGAGCTATTACATCAGGTGCTATAATCATAGATTTGAAATTACACAAAATGGAGTTTTATACAGCACATGACAGGGACAAATTAATGGACAAATGCAATCGGAAGCCATACACTGTCCTCACACCTTTGCCTTTATCTAATCAGTTTATACGTTGCCTTCCATTGTCTTTATATTGTGGTTAAGTCAGAAACTAAGATCCTTAGAAATGTTGTAGAGTCTTATAATATGGTCAGATCCCAGCTTAACCATTCAAATACATATTGTTCTAATTCTTTCCTTTGTTCAACTCATGATTGTTCAACTCAGTGGTCTCTTTACTTTCTGTTTGATTGTAAACCATTGAAATGTAACTCCTTTTTCCTAATATATCTTTCCTACTTTTTCTTTTCTCTGTTAGTGCTTCTCTACCTCTATTATCTTACTTTAAAAGTCATTTCTTTTTTATTGTATTTTGTTGTCAGAATAATGTATAGAGGGGTTAAGCTTTAACATATATCTTAGATCAGTGCATCTGCCAATATTTGTATATTGTGTTTTATATAATATATACATTTTCTTCATTATACATTCTCAGTTTATGTATATATATATGATTAAACAATAATTAACACAATTCTCATTATTTCCATTAGATAATATGCAATCACAAATTCCCCCATTCTCTAATAAACCAATGTTAATAGAACACAAAATACATGTTTGGCTACTTGATCAGTTAATAATTCTTTACTTAGTTAATTATGTAGAACATCATGTCATAACATAGTATATTGGCTCTTGTATTTTGCAGGTAAATTCACCTAAATATATTTTTAATATTAATATTTTACTTTCAGGATATATCCTTGAAATAACTGAGCTAAAATTCATTGCTAATATTATTATGCATCAAAGAAATATATTTCTGTCTAAGAAAACAAAAATATAGTTCTCTGAAACATACATTCAAATATCACATTTTACTGTCTTAAATTTTTCTTCTTATAAAATATTTTCCTGGATATGACAGAGAAAATAGTTGCCAATAAAAGGTGTTAGCATGAATATACAATAGTTAAAATTATTCAAACTAAATGTTCATTTAGGTAGGAAAATTATTGTATTAGGAGAAAAACTGACTGCTTCCTTGAGACTATTCTAAACATACACCATACAACACATTGCAATGTGGTCTATGAAGTCCTATAAGGCAGAATATACTTGTAAGAGATTTGAGTTTAACCATGTTTCCTTTTTCCTTATTAAAGGTGGTTTTTACATGGCCAGTACAAGGGAATATATATGAAGGAAATGACTGAGAAATTTGTCGAATTAATTTAGACGGTGGAACAATTTTTCACCATCTTTGGAGAAATTAAGCTTGGAAAGTGGATATTATCGTGTATGTAAATGAGAGAATGTGTATAAAGTGATTACTATGGTAAAAAAGAAATACTATGTAAAAACCACACAGTAGATACCCTTGTAACTATTTGTTCCTCTTCTCTCCATTCATTGAGAACCTCAAGTTGTCAAGGAAAAACTGATTATAAAAGCACAGAAGCACAGTTAGAAGGACATATTTCATAAGGAATGATAGTCTGTTCCATTTATTTGTATTCTTTCAACTAAGTATGAAAATCACAAGACAAAAAGATGGAAGGCTACAATTTAGAAAGCTCAAGGATATATACAAGGAATTATGATGGGAAAAGAGAAGAGATGAGTGCTGAAGAGTGAAATATGCATATTACTCATGATGTATCAGCAGGTGGGAAAATGTTAGAGCTGAACATTTTCTAACTTACAGCAGTAACAATTTATTTTCCATTAGAATCAAAATTTAAACTGTAATATATTACAAAGTGAGAATGTAGATGTTGAATGCATATGTATATTGTCAACTTTATACCTCACTTCACTTGATCTCAACATTTTTGTGACTTTACAGAACTCAGAGTAGTAACTCAGTAACCATACCTTCCGTGGAAATAAACATATAGTGGCTATTTCAGATCATATACATGTTCAGGGGTTTTGGGAGGCACTTGGTCATGTTGCAAAACTCAAATAACCACTATTTAACATACTTGGCTATGTAGTATTGTACCCAGATTTGTTACATAACCATGTTAAACTCTGAATTCCTTTTGTTTTCTGTGGCTTATCAACATATCACATAAATTTCAAAAGATGTTGACACATATATATATATATATATATATAAATGTGTGTGTGTGTGTGTGTGTGTGTGTGTGTGTGTGTGTGTGTGTGTATTAGGTCATGGGGCTTGAACTTGGGGCCTGAGTGCTGTACATGAGCTCTTTTGTTCAAGACTAATGTACTACCATTTTAATTCCCTTGACCACTTCTCATTTTCTGTTGGTAAATTGAAGATAAGAGTATGATGGACTTTCCATCCCAGGACAGCTTTGAACCATAAATCTCAGATCTCAGCTTCCTGAGTACCCTAGGATTACAGATGTAAGCCATCAGTGTCAAGCTAAGAAAAAATATATTATAAATTCGCATATTCAAAAGAAATTTCTAGGAAATATTATTTTTGAAGGCATTTAAATGTGTGCCCAAATAGAATTTCTATATTTGTTTGCAGTTGTTAGCAAGGGATCATAATAGCCTAATCGCTATTTACATAGGACCATGAAGTATATCGACATAAACTCCAAGAATTGGGATTAACAGATTCTTTTAATACCTTGTTTGCAGTTATTTCGACTTTTCTTTCTGATTTTGTTTTTTACACCTTATATATTGTATATAAGTCTATGTTGGAATAAACTTTACAACTAGGGTGGGGGAGTGGAGAGTGATAAGGGAGAGAAATAAGAGAGGGCATAACACTTTTTTAAAAAAAGAAATGTACTTATTACTTTACTTTTGTAACTGTATACTTCTGTTCATCACCTGTACAATAAATAAAAAAGTAAAAAAGATAAAGCCTCATTCTATACACTCCATGTAGTGATGTGAACATATATTATCAAGCCAGAGCTTATAAACAGAACTTTAACAAAGCAGCCAGTGTTATTTTTCTTAGTATTTTTTCCACATATAGTTGGCCATGGATTTTGTCTCAACAAAATAAGAGCTTTATCTTGTGTGATTATTGTTCTTAATATACTATGTTATTTCTCTTTTCTTTTGTTTCCCTTTTGTTAATCTCATATTGTTACAGTATCTGACTTTGTCACCTGGTATATTGTATATATGTTTATTTGTTTATTTGAAATAGGAAAGGGAAAGGGGGAAAACAAGATAATCAAGATGATTGGGAGGGGTGAGGGGAGGGAATTGTGGACAAAAGCATGAGAAGGGGTATCAATGTGTGAGAAGTAATGCACTTACTATCTGGAGAATGTAACTGTAACTCTGCAATACATTACAGTAAAAAATAGCTTGAGAGAAGAGTCTTATAGTTTAATTTGGAGACTTTTTTTCTTTCCACCAAAGGACATTTTACCAGTCTATGTTCTATGTTCTACCAGCAAAAGTAATGATTTCCTTCAGTTCATTCACTTACAAGAGTTAAAATATCAGTTTGCCATAAGCCAGATGACTTAAAAAACAGAAATTATTTTCTCATAATTTTAAAATATATTTTATTGTAATTGATAGAAGTGTTACACTATATTCAGGAGATAGAAGGTGCATTACTTCACAAACAGTGATACCCTTTCTCATGTCTTGGTCCCCATTTCCCTCCTCCCACTCCTACCACACATCTTGTTTTCCCCCCTTCCCTATCCTATTTCAAATAACCAAATAAGCATATATACAACATATCAGATAACAAGGTAAAATACTGTGACAACATGGGACAACCAAGGTACAGCAAAAGAGATGCATTTTCTCATAATTTTGGAGGGAAGAAATACAGAAATAAAATGTCAGCAGGGCTGTATTTTCTTGGAAGGTGTTAGGGAAAGCCGCTTCCATTGACATTTCTTGGCTTCTGTCTCCTTATGGCAAGCTTATGTGTTTCTTCTCCACATATCTAAATCTCCCTTTCTAATAAGGACATCAGTCCTTGGATTTAGTGCCATCACTATTTGCTATGACCTCAATATAACTTTATTGTATTTTCAATTAAGATTACGTTCATAGTTTAGGGTCAAGAGTAATAGGACCCTAAAGTAACTTTTTGGGAAATAATTCAATCCACATAAGTAGGACACATTATATATGTGTATATATATATATATATGTACATACATGCACATTTTCTATATACAACTACATAAGTACAGTTACATACATGCATATGCATAGGCATGGGTGATACAATTTTAGGGTTTGGCAAGGAAATATACAACACAAGAATGCTGAAAACTGGGACCAGGAGTTTGGCCTAGTGGTTAAAGTGCTTGCCTAGCATGCATGAAGACCCGGCTTCGATTCCTCGAAGCCCAGGACTGGCAAAAAAAAAAGAATGCTGAAAACTTTAGAACATGCCTGACATTTTTCTCTGCAGGATGAATTTCTTCGTTAGGAAAAAAAGTTGTGTTCTTATTTTATGCTTTGGAAATGGTCTCCTCATTTGCAGTCATATAATTGTAGGTGATCAATACAATATAACCTGATCTCTATAATATAATGTCTGATTGTTAGTTTCAGAATTTTCTAACTTTCTAGCACTTTCTAAATTCTCACCATACAAAAACATATTCCCTCTTAAATTTCCTGGTTGCACTCGTCAAATTTGGGTATGAATACACAATCATTATTAGTGACTTTTTTTGCCAATCTTGGGGCTTGATTTCAGAGTCTGGGCACTGTCCTTGGGCTTTCCCAATAATAGAGCCCTACCACTTGTGTAACAGCACCACTCTGGCTTCTTTTTCTGTGTATGTGGTACAAAGGAATCAAACCCAGGGCTTCGTATGTGCTAGGCAAACACTCTATCACCAGGCCATGGTCCTAGCCCTAGTGATGTTTCTGATTAGAAGAAAAAAATTGGTTTGATGAATTTTAATTCCATTTACAATTAAAAATATAACATTTTCTTGGCTGGTTTGAAGTCTTTACTTTGACATAGTCTTAGCCAATATTCCTATTTTAAAGATGGGTAGACTCAGACCCAACCTGAGTTTAGAACTCAGTACTGCTTTCTTTTTTTTACTATGTCTTAGACATTTTAAAGGGGACATAGTTGGCCATATTAAGATTAAAGACAAGCTAGCTGGTTTTGATTTTGCAGTTATTATATTGTGGGGAAACACATGTAAAAGGAATCACCAAATGTCTTTTTGCCAGGCAGGGCACAGAGCTCACTATTTGTCAACTAACACTCTGCTTTTGGAAAGGGAGGATCCTTGGGGTTGAAAAGAATTCTTCCAATGTAATAGTATTCCTTCACCAGTCCTTTCTGGATTTTCTTTAAGTGTAGCCTGTCTTTAATTTGTGTCACAATCAGAACTCAATTTTCAGTCATTCTGAATGTAGCTTCTGCATTTCAATGACACTGTATGTTTTGATATTTTAGGTGAAATGTCCACATAAATACATTAAGACAGGAACAGCAAAGGTTATAACTTTCCTTATTACTGAAGATATATTTAATAAGCTAGATCACAGGCTGTTTTAAGAATGGCTATGCCAGGTTAATGGGGCTATGTCACTGGAGCCAATTATGTTGGGTACAATTACATCCTATTTGAATAACTGTAAGTCTCAGCTCCAAAAAGATTCTGTCTGTATAATTACTAACTAGAAATCAGGTGATGGGACACTAACCAAATTATCATGGATTGTTCAAGAGACACAGGGAATATGGAGCTTGTAGCTATTCTCTCTCTCTCTCTCTCTCTCTCTCTCTCTCTCTCTCTCTCTCTCTCTCTCTCTCTCTCTCTCTGAGTGTGTGTGTGTGTGTGTGTGTGTGTGTGTGTGTGTGTGTGTGTGTGTGATCTGTTACTAAGAAGAAGCTGGCTTTCAACACTTCTAGCATTGACCAAAAAAATGTGATTTCTAAGATTCTTTCAGAAATTAGCTGAAAACTGAATGGAAAAGATAATGAAGAAAGCCCTTTTCTATTTGGATTCTATCCCAGATGATTTTGTAAGATTTATGTAGACTGACAGTATTGATTCATTTCTCCCCTAATTGCAGGAGAGTGTTAACAAAATCCAAACTCATACAGTAAAATCTTAACAATCCAACTTCAAAGATAGAATTATTAAAAGACTGTAAATCCTGCTATTCACCCTTGTGGCTATTTACAGTTCCTTTACTACACATGGCTAAAAGCAGGCCATGGAAAAACCTTCTGATAATTGAAAAGTCTTCAGAAATATAGATGAAAACATTCTGAAATTTCAAACTATCAGAATTTCCCTAGAATCTCATGAATCAATTTTCACACTATTGATTTTTGAAAAGTATTTGAGAACCCAACAGACATACTTTGCTAAGTAAAGCATGTGGGTTCACATTATCAGCAAATTAGAATTAAAAGTCCAGTGTATGTCTATGAGGAGTTTTGGTTTTATACTTAAACATTAGTGAAATTTTTAAAAACTGTAATAAAGTCATTGAAAACATTCTTGAGTGATGTTTCAGAACAATATAATTTTTGAAAGAGAATTAGCATTAAATAAATAGGACAAATAATAGCAGTTTCTTTGTTTCCAAGAGGTTAAAAATTAAAAAAGTAATTCTTAATGTTGGTTGTATAGACCACACTTGAGCTAACTGAATGACTTGAGACATTTCAAGTAATAAAATAATGTGCTGTAGATTAGAGACACAGAGAGACTAGCTGTCAAATCCTGAATTATTGCTTCTTCTTGTCCTCAGATTGGCTTTTCTGATATTATCTTTATACAATTAGAAGAATGGAGGAATGATGCTATTCAGTAGTTAAGTTATTCTGTTTCTTTTTCTTTCATTAAGCAAAACTCATTCCTCAAAATCTTTCAGTTTTTTTCATATATTTTTATTGTAATTAATAGAAGGGTTACATTATATACATCAAATGGAATATGCATTACTTCACAAACATTGATACCCTATCTCATGTCTTGGTCCCCATTTCCCTCCCACCATCCCCGCCCCTCATCTTGTTTTCTCCCCTTGCTTATCCTATTTCAAATAACCAAATAAGCATATATACAATATGTCAGATAACAAGGTGAAATACTGTAACAATATGAGATAACCAAGGGAGAGCAAAAGAGATGAGAGATAACATAGTACATTAATGACAACAATCACTCATTATATGGCTTTTGTTTCTGTATACTGGAGGTCCTTTCGTTCAACTACATCCTATATGGCCTTACGTATCTAGGTTTTGTTCTATTGTAAATCTCTGCTAGAATAGCCCAAGGTTTCCACTGATTATTATTAGTTTGAAGTCTATTTTATCTGATATGAGGATAGCAACTCCAGCCTGTTTATGGGGGCCATTAGCCTGAAAAACTTTATTTCAGCCTCTCACTTTCAAAAAAATTTTGGGGGGGCAAGATGTGTCTCTTGAAGACAGCAGAATGGTGGATCATGCTTTTTGATCCAACTAGACAGTCTATGCCATTTGATTGGAGTGTTAAGTCTATTGATACTGAGGGATACGATTGGAAAATATTTACTAGTTCCTGCCATTTTTAAAAGCTTTCATTAGGGCCTGTGGCTTGACAGTTCTTGCAGTACTTAGCTGGTATGATTTATAGGTGTCATTTCTTTGGTTTTCAATGTGTAGAACATCTTTGATAATTTTCTGTAATGCTGGTTTGGTTGCTACATAATGTTGCAACTCTTCCTTGGAATGGAAGGTTTTTATTTTCCCCTCAGTTATGAATGAGAGCTTAGCTGGGTATAATATTCTTGGTTGGTAGTTATTTGTCTTAAGGGCATGACATATATTCTTCCAATCTCTTCTTGCTTGCATTGTCTCTGCTGAGATCTCTGTGGTTATTCTGATTCTTTTCCTTTGTAGGTGATTATTCTCTTCTCCCTGAATGCTTTTAGGATCCTTTCTTTGGTCTCTATTGATCCTGTATGGATTAGAATGTGGCGGTGGGATGTCCTTTTCTGGTCAGGTCTGTTTGGGGTTGTAAAAGCTTCCTGTATCTGGATGGGCCTGACTATTTGGATATTTGGGAAGTTCTCTGAGATGATTCCCTGAAGTATATTTCCAGTATCATTGATCTCTTTCTCCAGGCCCTCCTCAATACCAATTATCCTTAAATCAGACTTACTAATTGTATCTTTGACCTCCTGAAGCATTCTCTCATATTTCCTAGATTTGATTTGACTCATTTTCTGTTCTTTCTCTATAACAAGTAGATTATCTTCAACACCAGAGATTTTGTCTTCTGCATTGTCTAACTATATTTTCTACTTTATTCTTCATCTCCCTTCCTTCCAATTGCTCATTTTTGATGCCTTGCATCAGTTCTTTTAGATCGTGTATGGAGTGGTTAGCTCAGCAGCTTTAGTCTCATTGGACATTTGTTGGAGTTTGGTCAGCTTTGTGTTTTTGGATTCTATGAATTTGACCATTTTTCTTTCTCTAGCTTCCTCATGTTCACGTAAATCCTTAATTATGGCATCCTTTATGGCTTTCTCCCATTCACCTTCTTTATGATTTCATCTTGTTTGATATGACTTCAACTATCTCTTTCTGTATGTTTTCAAACTTTTCATTAATCATGTTTATCAAGTGCATTTGTATAGCATTTAGAGGACTCTGCTCTAGTTTTGCCATTGACTGCTCCATTGCCTGTTTATATTGGGTGGGAGATGCATTCCTTGATTTGCCATTTTTCTTGAGTTTCTTGTTTTCTCATTTGAAAAGGAGAGAAGCATAGTACTGTACAAGATTACAATTTTTAAGATATAACCAACCTGCTGTTTTGCAGCCCAGACAATAGATGTTCACAATTTTAGATTGGTATTATCACTCTCTCTCCCTTTTTGCACTTACAGACAAATCTAATACCATCGGTCACCGTCTTATGACAATAAAACCCCACAATCCAAACTCTATTGTATTTAAGTTCCTCTGGACCTACACCATAGTTGAACACCTAGATATACAGTATTGCTCAACAATCATCAACTGTAGATCCCTGCGTTCTAAAAGCTGGAGGATGAACAGAGGCCCAGAGATAGAAAAATAGTATGAAAGACACGAGGGGAGGTAAGAAAAGAGTAATGTATGAGTGGAAGATTAATATAGTAATGAAGAAAAGGGATAACTTCCCTGAGGTGATAGAAATTTAAAATAGTTGAGTAAAAAATTTAGAAAAAATAAGATAAAACTTATGAAAATACTTAGAGTAATAAGAATCTATAAAGAATATATACATATAAACATAATATTTTATTTCATAAATTAATGTTTCTATGACATACAAACCCTTAGCCTAATTGTGATTAAGTTCTAAATACTAAGTCCCAGTGATTGTAAATAGAGATTCCCTCCTTGAACACTTGTATGTTAAACTTGTCATTTAAAATAGGATGTAAAAATTAGCGTTAATAAATTCTTTAAAAAAAAAGTACTTCTGTCCAGATTGCTTAGCCTCCAGATTTCTGGAGATTTAATTATTGTTGGGTAGTGTTAGAATTAAAAAGCAAAGTCAAGCCAACAAAACCCCAGAATACTATGTGTAATTGAGATTGGAAAGCTGCAAAGCCCTTGCTTCCCTAGATTTTCCTGGATATTTTTATTTAAAAAAAATAAAAAGAAAAATGGGTGACACTGTTCACTGTACTCATTACCTGTCTTATGCTACTGCAACTCCTCTGTACATAACCTTCAAAATAACAATTAAAAAATCATTGAGAAAAAAAGAATATATACAGAAAAAAGGAAGGTATAAATAGGAGAGATCAATGATAAAAAATTTTGAAAAAGTAAAAATTTTAAAAAAATTAAAAAAAGAAAAACAAGAAAAAAGCTGGGGGGAGAGCCCACACAACTGTGAGTTCTTAGACAAGAAATGCTAGGATTAAGAACCAACAGATTAAACAGAAAGTGACTCTATCAATAAAAATATCATTTGTATCCAGTCTGTACCCAGTGCTGTCACTCTGTTTCTAGGAATGACCACAATGACAGAAGGAAACCTGAAAAGAAAGCAAAAATGGAAAGAATAATAATATTAAAAAGGGGTGGAGGTCAAATGACACACAAAAAAATAAGAACACATAGAAATGAAAATAGGTTAAAAAAGTGGGTTATTCTTCAGTTTTTTTTTTGTTGTTGTTGGGGGACAGGGTATGAAACTTGTGTCTCCACTAAATTCTGGATTCAAACACTTCAAAAAGTCTTTTTCTCCTGAGATTTGGCTTTGCGGTTTTTCTGATGAGTTTGCTTGATTGGGCAGAAAAAAATAAAAGCCGGTGGAGTCATGAGTGGCTTTGTTTACCAGGAGCTCGGCCCTGCCCAGGGGGAGGAACTTCCGCTAGAGCCGGGGGAGACACCAGGCTAAGCTGCCTCTGGGAAAACCTTTGCCCTTCGAACTATGGCACTGCTATCACCACTTGTCAGGCTCCAGTTGTTTGGCAGGGTCTTTGCCAGCAGTCAAGATGGCCCTTCTCTCAGCTGTTGGGGGAGGGTATTCCTTCCCAATGCCATTCAGGGAGCAGAAGTGGAAAGGTCTCACAAATTTCTGGATTCTCTGGTTCCATGAAGCTGGCAGGTCCACGCCACGGCCAGGTGAGAGCTCTGGGCTCACGCAGGTTCTGTGTGGCTCTGTCTGGACGTGGCAGGTCTGCGCTGCCGAGAAGTGCTGTCTGCTCAGGTGCCGGAGGGAGGCTTTGTCTCCACAGCCTCTCTTAGCAGCTGGTGCTGTTTCATGCTGTCTTCTTGCTCCGGTTTCCTGCCTTTCTCCTCTCTGACTGAGATCTCTATGGTGCTAAAGCTTACTTAGAATCCATCATTGGGGATGAACTTTCCCCTATGATGCTAGAACTGGTATCTTGGCTAGAGCTCAGAAAGACTCACACTGCACCGTTGCCGTCTTCTGCCCATCTCCAAAATATCATTTTATAGTTCTAATTATTTTGAATAAACTCCTAGGAAGATAACCCTCCTAAAATGAACCTTATCCTTAGTTTAATTATCTTACTTTATTCAGTAATTTTAAAGAGATATATTCCTCAATAAAAGATAGAATGAAGTGGAAGAGAATCATTTGATTTGTAAGTACATAGACTAGATTTGTGTTCATTTGACTCTTTATGATTACAATTTTTTATCTTAATCCTCTACTTTTATGATATTAAAAAATAAAACATAAATTTAAATATCTTCAGAAAACAGAGAGTTCAGTCTTCTTGAGTGCTATCTTGTGGAATTTATCCTGTGAAAAGCAGAATCCCCAAAGCTCTAAATAAGTCGAGGTATAGAATACTCTCCAGTTTATTGTTCTACTTCATTCTCTATTCGGTTACATTATTGTTGTATAAATAAGGAAGATACTCCATGGAAATTATTATATTTCAGAGCTATTCAAGAAATGATCCAGCTATGCTTGCTACTGAATAGATCCAATGCCACTCTACCTTGCATAACTGCAATGTTCCTAATGGTAGATTTTCTTCAAAGTCAAACAATTTCTTCCAAAATCTAGACTGAGGCTATTTGGATAACACTGTGGTAAACAAATCATTTATGTAAGTGTAGATCCTGGAGGGTATGAGGAAGAACTTAAGAGAATTAACGTTTTGGAGTAATAACTAGTAGAAAAGGATGAAAATGTTGCATTTCTTTGCAATATATCCAACAATATGGGTTGCAAACCTCCACATAGAATAAATGCAACGCAAAAAATGAGAAACGGTCAAGTTTCATACACATTTGTTTGGAAAAAGTCAAGTCCAATGGAAGCCTATTCTAATCTCAAATTGGACACATTAGAGACAAAAAATTATCACAAACATAATAATCTGTCACTGTATACTAAAATATTCTTGGAATGTAGTTCAAAAATTACACGGGTAAGTCACAGTCTTCAATTTTGTTATTCCAACAAAGTCTCAAAAATCACCTGGAAATGAATTACAAAGGCAGAATTTAAGGCTCCAGCCAGAACGTGAATCACAATCTCCATTTGATCAAGATCTTTGAGTGGTTTGTAAACATATTAATCTAAGAAGCCCTGCCTAAAATACAGCAGATCATGAAGTCCAACTATTTCTGTTATGTGTTTCTTTCCCAAAAAACATTGAAAAAATTGTATATCTACATGCTTATATGGCTTGTAAATCTTAACTACACAGTTTTGTCTCTATATAAAAAATACTTTGGGTAAATAATTATGCTAAGTTCAGCATGGGGGTTAATTGAATATGAAGCTTAGAGTTAAAGCAAATTATGCTTTATTTCTGAATTACAAGTAGTTGTGTGAACTTCAACAAGATTCTATCTCTTGCCTTCTCATTTCTTTCATGTAGCAAGTTGGGTTAGTATTTTGTATGTCACAGAATTAAGATGACCGAGATGACATAAGCAGAATATTTAAATCTAAGTTTGATGTCAACTGGAAAGAATATCTCTTCCTTGATAAACATAACTCTAATTGGTCTAATGTTAATTTATTCCAAAAATATTATTTTATTTCCTCTGGTTAACTCTAGTTTATTTACTCAGTTACTCAGCAAGTTCATATCAACTATGTTATCACTTTTGAGATATTTCCTCAAAGCAGTAGCCCCTCAGCTCTCCTTATGAACTCACTATTACTCAGAAAATATTTAGCCCGCAAAGTTCATGACACTAAGCAGAAGATGAAAGAAATTTGACCAACCAGTTTTCTTACAGCATAATATGGTAGGTAAAACAATTTGCTCATGTCTCATCGGAATTCAAATGGTGATGATTAGAGATTTTTTTCAAACCGTGTCCTACTGCACAGCTTGCAGATTCCTGACTTAACCACAGTGTAAACATATTGTGCAAAATGCTCTTTTCATTTAGGTTGCTTGACTATTGAACCTCTTTTGTTCAGCATAATCATGATATATTATCATTTATTTGGGTGTGATTATTAGTGTCCTTATAGGACTGCCAAAAAATATTCCATCTTGTGTGATTAAATCATGGTTTCATCTATAATCAGGTGAATTTAACAATTCAAAGCTAGATAGGAAGTGAAAAATGATAAACCCATTCCCTAATTTTGCCTAATTCATTTTATCATAAGAAGATTTCTATAATAGAACTATAAATTTCATTTTTCTCAATCTTATGCAAAGCCTAATGTTTGCATATGGTATTCAGTACCCTTTTACGAAGCTATGCTATATTCTTCTCTACTGAAGGACATAATATTTGGGTCCAGCTTAAACCACAGAAATCTGGCTCCTTGAGCTAAATGGTAATTTAGTGTCTTGAAGAAAAGAAAATGAAGGTTTATTAATTTTGCTAGACAAAATGACAGTGTGAGCTATTTTCTCAGAAAACATCATGGTACTAGTGGGCAAGAGGATAGGTCTTTTCAAATAAAAAAGAAAAACCTCAGTAACATGGGCTTCTAAATACATGTACGGAGGCAACAATTCTGACTATCCGGTTGCCTTGGGCACACATATATTTCAGTGTGCTAGCACTAGTTTCCAGTGTTGTATTCCATACTGTCCCAAATATTCTTTTATTCCAATGGTTATTAAGATATTGAAAGGGGTGAAATGATCTTTCCTGAAGATCAAATTAAATAACTTCCCTCACATGAAAAAATAGTGGACAAGATATGAAAGCAAGAAATAATAGATAAAAATATTTTTAAAAACTTGTGTAACTGGAAGTGGATTTGTGGCTCAAAGTGATAGAGCACAAACAGGCTCAGGATTCAAGCTGGTTCCTGGGCTCATTAGCAAAAAGAGAAAACAAAGTTGTATAACTGAAAGAATTTTAGTTAATTACAGCACCAAAACTACAGTATGAGCATGTTGAGGAATTTGGTTCTGTTACAAGAGTATTTTTGCAGGCTGAGGTATCTACAGAACTTATATCACATTGTCATATGGATTAGTGTGAAATCTGGAAGGGAGAAACAAGAAAAGTGCACTCTATTTCTTTCTCTGTAATTTTCAAGCAGCCTTAGAATTTCTAGTTTATAGTTTTCTTAATTTTTTTTTGTAATGCATAAGGGGTTTCAGTTATATTCACCAGCTAGTAGTTGCATTACTTCTCACACCTTGATCCTCTTCTCAAGTTTTTGTCGCATTTCCCTCCCCCCAATTGTCTTGTTTTTTTCCCCTTCTCTTTCCTGTTTCAAATAAACCAATAAAAGTATATACAATATACCAGGTAACAAAGTCAGATACAGTAACAATATGAGATTAACCAAAGGGAAACAAAAGAGAAGAGAAATAACATAGTACATTAAGAACAACAATCACTTAAGATAAAGTTCTGGTTTCTATATCCTAGAGTTCCTTTCATTTAGTCTCATCTTATATGGCCTTATGTATCTAGGTTTTGAGCTATTGTAATCCTCTGCTAGGAGAGCCCTAGGTGTGTACTAATAATTACAAATGAGGGAAAACATTGAACCTATGTTCCTTTAGATCTGACTTATTTTACTTAATTTGATTTTTTCGTCTTTCCATTTCCTTAAAAATGGGTCAATGTCATTCTTTCTGATGGAAGCATAGAATTCTATTGTGTATAAATATCACATCTTCTTGATTCACTCATCTCCTGAGGGGCATCTGGGTTGGTTCCATGTTTTCGCTATGGTAAATAATGCTGCAATTAGCATCGTTGTGCTAGTGGGTTTATTATGTCCTTATTTCTGGGTGTTTGTGTAAATGCCCAGGAGTAGAATTGTTGGATTGTAGGGAAGTTCTATGTTTAGTCTTTTGAGGAAATGCCATACCACTTTCCATAGTTGTTGAGTGAGTTTACATTCCCACCAACAGTGTAGTAGTGATCCCTCCTGGCCACATCCCCTCCAAAATCTGCTGTTATATTTCTTGATCATGTCCATTCTAACTGGAGTGAGGTGGAATCTTAAAGTTGTTATAATTTGCATTTCTTTTATTGCAGGGAATGTTGAGTATTTCTTCAAGTGTCTATAGGCTATTCTTTTTCTTCTTCAGAGAAGTCTTTCTTTAAATCTGTGGCCCATCTTTTAATGGGATGGTTGTTTCATTGAAGATTTGTTTTGGGGGAATTCAATTTTTTAGCTATAGATATATTTTAGATATGAGGAATTTGTCTGTTGTATGGTTAGTGAAGATCATCTCCCACTCAATGGACTTTCTATTTGATTTGCTAGCTATGTTCTTTGCCATACAGAAGCTCTGCAGTTTAATGCAGTCCCATTTGTCCAAACTTTCTTTAATTGGTTGTGTTCTGGGGTCTCCTGTGTCAAGGAGACCTAGTGTATCTCCTATTACTTCTTGTAAAGTTTTCAGGATATCTGGTTTTACCTCAAGGTCTTGATCCATTAGGAATTAATCCCAACGTGGAATTTCCAAGTTTGTGGTTTTGCTCCAGCTTCTCTCTTCTGAACAAGCTTTCACCTATTTTAAGGGCTAGGATCATCTAGATAATCGCGAGCAATTCCATAGACGATTCTGACAAGAGGCAACCGAATTTCTGTAGGCTTCTGTACATATGAAGATGAAAACTAGTGACAATCAGCTGGACTTTTAACCTTTGCTATCTTACAATATTTTATTCCATTTTTTGGCATTTTTTGTTGTTTTAACACTACCATTAAGCTATAATTGCAATTAACAGTATGTGTATAATCTGCCAATTATAACTTTCTCAGTCTACAGCCATCCATCCTTCCAGGCAGCCAACAGTCTTTTTAATTTTTTTTAATTTTTTTTCATATATTTTTATTGTAATAAATAGAAGGGTTACATTATATTCGCCAGATAGAAGGTGCAACAATTCACATACATTGATACCCTTTCTCATGTCTTGGTCCCCATTTCCCTCCCCCCCATTCCCACCCCTCATCTTGTTTTCCCCCCTTCCCTATACAATTTCAAATAACCAAATACAAGTATATCCAACATATCAGATAACAATGAAATACTGTAACAATATGAGATAACCAAGGGACAGCAAAAGAGATGAGAGATAACATAGTACCTTAAGGACAACAATCAGTCATATGGCTTTTGTTCACTTTATTAGCTTACAATTCATTTTTTATAAATTCAGTCATACATTTTTACTATGTTTGACTTTCTTAAAATTACCCAAATTTTTTGAGACTCACCAATTTCATTTCAAGGGCTCTGTCTCT
The DNA here is from genome assembly GCF_031878675.1 of Megascapheus bottae. Classification (NCBI taxonomy): domain Eukaryota; kingdom Metazoa; phylum Chordata; class Mammalia; order Rodentia; family Geomyidae; genus Megascapheus; species Megascapheus bottae. The sequence goes on along the minus strand of NC_143547.1, from coordinate 99,530,790 downwards.
AGAGATATACACAGTAGAAAAGGACATTTATTGATAGTGCTCTGATTTTCACTCATATCTGACAAACCATAGATCTGATATTTTTCCCTCACCCAACATCAATGACATGGTCCATCTTTGTGTCTGTCTCTTTGTGTCTGTGAGACTCTGTCTCTTTCTCTCTCTGTCTCTCTCTATCTCACTCTCTCTGACATTTGCCTGCCATTTTCTGACTTCTCGCATACAACCAAGCACATTTGAAAGGTGATTTATTAGGAAAATTGACTCATATGATTAGGAAGCTGAGAAGTCCCACATTGCCGGGGCCAACCGGCAGCAAACCAGGGTTCGCAGATTGGGGTTCCTGAAATAGGGGACAAGGACTAGGAAGAAAAAGAAGAGAGACAGACACACCGGGTCGGGGATGTCCGCAGTCCAGGCAAAGACTGCCAAGACTGCCGCGTTTATTTTCCACTCCCCCTTCTTCCCTCCTCCTCTCCCAGGGAACCTCCAGGTGTTACATTCATATGGTAATTCTCAGGTCATTTACATAGAATAGGGCCAGAAAGCAATAAGACAATATAGCCATGTCTGATGCAAGTCAAGGTACAGTTTGATTCCACTCTGGCTCCCAACATGTCCCCCGTTTTTTATTTTAAAAGAAACACAAGTGCAATTTTTACTCTTTTCTATACCCCTAATTTATCCTGTCACATTTTCCAAAAATGACTTTGGTCCCTTGGTCCAACGGGGATTTGATGGGCAGAGATTCAACTTCCGTGACTTCTTCAAGCTGACTCAGGGGCGCCGTCTCCAGGCTTGACCAGGGACCTTAAGAAGCCCAGCCTGTTTTATCAAGGGGTTGCAAGGATTAGACACCAGGAACAACAATCTACTCCAAACTAGAAATCATACTTGACATTCAACAACTGCACAAACCATCCTTGGCCACAACAGCGCAGCCTACCTAGCACCCATTTGCAAAGGCTTTTTCTTGATTGTCTGGGGAACTAAATTTCTGCAACCTTAACAATGCTTCAGTTGTCAGATCTAAACAGATTAATAGAGACACAAGCCTCAGATCCACAAACTTTTCCTGAATTTGTGGCTGGTGTCAAAAATAAAAAATAAAAATTTTACTCAATTAGGACTTTAAACTACCCGCTATCACAGAAGATTGACAAGTTCCTGCCCAGTTATGAAAGGCACGGGCATTAGTAAGGCATGCTTACAAACTATTCTATGACCTCCCGGCTCTGATTAATTTGAATGGCCAAGCACAAGTGACTCTAAGATCTGACACCATCTCTGCCATCTAATCAGAGGCTTTCCTGTCCCAGTAGTGTCTCTCCACACAGGGATAAACATCCCATTGGCATTTCACTTTGTTGATTGCTGGATTTGAACTCAGGGTCTGGGCGCTGTCTCTCAGCTCTCCAGCTCAAGGCTAGCACCCTGCCACTGTGAGTCCCGAGCTTGGTGCTTGAGTGCTTCCCCCCAGCTTTTCAGCTCAGAGCTAGCACTCTGCCACTTCGAGCTCCAAAGCAACTCTGTCCCAGCATCCTGCTGGCAGATTAGACACCACAGTCTCACAGGGACTTTGCTTTGCCCGGGCAGGCTCAAAACTGTGGCTTTCAGATCAATGAGTCCTACAAAAGGCCACTTTACTCCAATTAGAAGCAACAAGGTGGTCAATACAGAAATAGTCTCCAAGCATGATCTTACCTGGAACTTGGTGAGGGCCAAACTTACATCTGAATGAGGATCTGCTGTCCTTCTCCATGGGCCTTCTGGAGATTGCTATAAAGTAACTTACAAGAGTAAGCTGAAATAGCAATTAAGCAACCATTTTGATAGTCCTAATTTTCCTTGTTTCTTTTTTTGAAACAAAGCTTTAGGACAACTTTACTTTTAAATTTTGTTCAGAAATGGTTTCTAATTTTCTTTAAAACTTTTACGCTTTTTAACTTAAACTCTTAACACTTTGGTCTTTATTTGCATTTGAAAAACCTTTAAGGCTAAAGGAATTCCCTTTGCCTCCAGGCCCTCTAAGGCTCAAGGCACTCCTCTTGCCTTTTAGAAAAAAGGGCTCTTTTGCAGTTTAGATTACTGTCTAGAACTCCAACAAGTTTAAACTCAAATAACAGTTTTTCCCTAATTCAAGAACTATAGACATCAGTGCACCAAAAGTCTAAGTCTGGACTTAGTTTCCTCTCCTTTTTTTAAAATACACCCAATAGCATGGAGATAAACCTTTAAACATTCCTTTAAAATACTAATCACATTATCCACATTTTACCATCAGATTTCTAGTGTCAGTTTGCAAAAAAGGACAGGCAAAATTTCTGACGTTAATGAACAATTTTACATTTAAATTTCTAATACATGTTTCCAAACTTTAACTTAAAGTAATAAATCCCAAATTCCCTAACACCTCTGTGCTGAACAGGATACAATGTTTACAATGTAAACAGCTGTATGTATTGCAATACCAGATTTTTTAAAATGCAGATTTCAGGATCTTTAGAAAAATACTTTTTACCAGTTTTTCTTTAAAACAATGCAATAATACTTTTAAGACATAGGAAACATTCAAGCATAATAATTTTCTTGAAGTTTAGACTTAGATTTACCCAATTGCCTTTGTTTCAAATGAGTTCAACCATTGTTTTATACAGCATGCTGACAATTTAACCTTGAACATGTTCACTCACTCATTCACACACATTCATACTCAAAGATCATAAAGTGCGCAAAATTAATATTGGCCGTTCGTTTTCTGGAAGTTTGTGTCAAGAGAGTTTTGCCAATTTTACTCTTATAGATGAGAACCAGGTTCAAAACAAAACTTTTTGCAAGGCAACTTAGCTGGAATTTATTTTTCCAGGGCTTGTTACAACTGCAGACATGGGGGAGCGGCCATGCTAGGCCCAGAAATGTTCAAACAAATAACAAGGATGTGTGCTTGAGTATGCACAAAAAAACCATAAGGATCCATACTTAGAAATGGTACCAATTTTTTAAGACAAAACTGGACAAGGAAAAATATGTAACACGAACAAGACAGAGAAACGGAGACTTTTAAAAAATCAGACATTGACATATAACAAGAAAATTGGACTCAATCAGATACACTTAACACAAAAAACATGAGCTCAAATGAATGTTTTCACCAAACAGTTATTTTTAGATTTAGACATGTCTTGCTGGTGGGACTCTCAGGTATGCCTTGTTATCGACAAGAAACTCAGAAGGGGAGGGGGGGTCAAGGCGTCCCTTGACCACCCAGGCCTCTGTTTTAGGCCCACAGTGCACCTTTTCAAACAAACAAACAAAAATAAAATAAAATAAAATGAAATGAAATAAAACGCAGACATACAAGGGGGTCGGCCGACTTCTACTTACCTCTGGAGGCCTTTGCTTTTCACCTGGGCATCTTTTACAAAAAAGGTTATTAAGAAGAGGGCTGGTAAAGACAAAATAATGTCACATATTAAATTGTGTAGAGTCAATAAATATGTTAAAAGGTCCCTACATAATAGTAAAAGGAGGAGAAACACAGCTCATATGAATGTGTGGAACAAGTGGATCAGTAGCAGTCCCGATTGACATGCACAAATAACTCAGGTCCTTCCCACGTTGCAGGATGCACCACTGGAGGGTTGGGGGTGTAGGCCCAGTGAGTCGCTGCTTGGATGGCTACTGTCACTCTCCACGATCCGAACGCAGCGTTCAGGCAGCCAGCGGGCGTCATTTTCTCCTTGTGAAAAAACACATACATGCCCTCGACCCCAGGTTAGAACAGGATCGGGTCCATGCCAAGCACCAGTTGGGGGATCCTTCCATTTTACTAAGGCAAAAGGACGCTGCGCTCTTTTTTCCCAGAATCGCTGAGCAGCAGATAAATTATTTGAATCCAAATTCCAAAAATTTAAAACAAATAAAGCATGATTGAGTATATTCACAGGGGTAGCGGGATATGACTCTCCTTTCTGTATTTTAGCAATTTGATGTTTTAATAATCCATTAGCTCTCTCCACAATGCCTTGACCTTGAGGATTGTAAGGAATGCCTGTAATATGAGTGATATTATAGGAATGGCAGAAGGATTGAAATGCTCGGCTTGCATAGCCAGGGCCATTATCTGTTTTTATTTGCGAGGGAATCCCCATCTCAGCAAAGCATCGAATGCAGTGAGAGATACAATGTTTAGTGGCTTCCCCAGCAAGGGGGGTGGCCAAGATAAAATTAGAATAAGTATCTACAGTAACATGAACATATTTTAATCGGCCAAATGATGGAACATGTGTGACATCCATCTGCCAAATGTGATTAGAAAGCAGTCCTCGTGGATTTATGCCTAAATGGGGGGCTGCTGAAAAAGGGACACAGTTGGAGCAAGTCTTAACTATTTGACGTGCTGCTTCTCTAGATAATTTGAACTGTCGGCGCAAGGCTCGACTGTTTTGATGATGGATGGCATGTGACTGCTTAGCAAGTTCAACCTGAGTTAAGTAAACTCTGGTGGCGGAGTCAGTAACTGCATTGCCCTCACTTAAAGGGCCAGGAAGATTAGTGTGAGCTCGAACAAAGCCAAAAAAACAGGGGTGGTTGTGAGAACAAAGCAAAGTTTGTACTTGGCGAAATTGGGTCTGAATATTGGAGTTAGTAGTTCCAATAAAGGGAACAGTTTCTATGACTTGAAGAGCACGAATTACATATTGACTGTCTGAGTTTAAGTTAAAGGGCTCGTCTTGTAACAGGACGAGTGCTTGTAAAACAGCCTCTAATTCCACCTCTTGGGCGGAGGAAAAACCCGTAACCCAAGATTGAGTTTTCCCATTAATGGTCAAAGCAGCCTTTCCATTAGAGGATCCATCTGTAAATACCAAAGCAGCAGAAGATAAAGGCGAGGCCTGTACTATGGAAGGAAATAGAAACGTATGACACGCAGCAAATTGGAGAAGTTTGTTAGACGGGTAGTGATGCAAAATTTTCCCCGTATAATTGGCCCAAGCAATGGCCCAAGAATCGCAATGGGCGAATAGCCAATCTTGTTGTTGTAGATTATATGGGACACAGATAAAATGAGGTTCCTGACCTAAATATTTACGGGAATCCACTCGGCACATATGTATCAAATTAGCTACCAATTCGTAGTAGGGGGTCAGCACTTTGCCGGGTGTTGATGGTAGATAAAGCCATAAAAGTGGGCCATCCTGCCACAATACAGCAGTTGGGGAGTGAGAAGTAGCTAAAATATAAACTCCCCATGGTTTAGAATAGTCACAATAGGTCACTTGTTGCTGGGAAATTGCCTTTTCTACAATTTGGATGGCCCTCCTGGCGTCAGGATTTAATTCACGCAAGGATGTAGGGTTGGTATCTCCTTTTAAGAGATCAAAAAGGGGTTTTAACTCTCCTGTGGAGAGCTTTAGATAAGGCCGAAGCCAATTTATATCTCCTAAGAATTGCTGAAAATCATGAACAGTTCTTAAGTGTGAAGTTTTTAATTGTATTTTTTGGCTTTTAAAATAGTGTGGGCCTAATATATGGCCTAGATATGTAAAAGGGGGGTGTTCCTGAACCTTTTCAGCTGCTATTATAAGGCCAAAGAGGCTCAGATCTTGCTTTAGTTGTCCAAAGGCTTGTCGTACGATGATAGGGTCAGAACAAGCCAACAAGATGTCATCCATATAATGAACAACATAAACAGAAGAAAATTTTTCACGAGTGGAAGAAATGGCTCTAGCTACAAAACTTTGACATAAAGTTGGGCTATTTGCCATGCCCTGTGGGAGCACAAGCCAGTGATATCGCTTCATGGGTTCTTTAAAATTAACAGAGGGGACGCTGAAGGCAAAGCGCTTACAGTCTTGAGGCGCCAGGGGTATAGTATAGAAACAATCCTTCAAATCTATAATAATCTTATAAGTATCCTTTGGGATTGCCATGGGTGAAGGCAAGCCAGGCTGTAGGGCCCCCATCAGTTCCATTGTCGCGTTAACCTTTCTCAAATCCTGTAACAGCCTCCATTTACCTGACTTTTTCTTTATAACAAAAATTGGAGAATTCCATGGAGAGTTAGAAGGGGCCACATGTCCCAAGTCCAGCTGTTCCTGTACCAGCTGCTGTACTGCAATGATCTTTTCTAGAGAAAGAGGCCACTGTTCAACCCATACCGGTTGTTCAGAGAGCCAATTTATGGGATCAGCATGAGGGGGAGGGCAAACGACAGCTCCCGTCAAGGGATATCCCAATCCTTGTCTTGTAGGATGAGACTGGGGTTGGAGTGGCTCTAGCTCCCCCTGTGCTGCTCGGCCTAGTCCCCTAAAGGGGAGGAGGCCTTGATCAAGTAACTGCTTAGTGACCGCAGCACTAGGACTAAACATATACACTCCCATTTTTTCCATGATATCACGACCCCATAAATTAATTGGCAGATGATCCAAGACAAATGGCTGAAAATGACCAGAGTGCCCTTCCTCATCTCTCCAAACAAGGATCGCACTGCTCTGCTGTGGGTCAGTTGCTTGCCCAACCCCCTGTAGGGAAGTCATAGAGGTTGTCAGGGGCCATTGGGCTGGCCAATGTTTTTTAGATATCACAGACACATCTGCTCCAGTGTCTAATATTCCTTTAAAGGGCTTTTCTTGTATAAATATAGTCATCTCAGGCCTCTCTTGTTTTATGCTTTGTACCCAATAGATATCAGAAGATCTAAATCCTCTCTGTCCACATGGGGAATTAGCAGTCTCCCCGGGAGGTAAAGGCACAAGTATTAATTGTGCTAATTTTTGACCGGCTGGGATCGATACCACGTGTTTCGGGGCAGAGGCCATAACTTTGATTTCTCCAGTAAAATCCTGGTCAATTTTGCCAGGTGTAATCTGTATCCCTTTAAGGGCTGAGCTACTTCGCCCTAACAGCAATCCAGCCACTCCCGGGGGAAGGGGGCCGAAGACCCCCGTGGGGAGAGCTTGTGTCCCCATCTCTGGGGTCAATACTGAGCAGGTGGAGGAACAGAGGTCCAATCCTGCACTTCCTGGGGTGGCACGGAGGAGGCCGGAGACTGATCTTGGGGGGTTGTTAGAAGATGCACTTGTGGCCGAGAAGAGGGAGGGACTGCCCCATGGTTTTGCGGGGCCAGGGGCTGGCCCCTTCTCCAGTTTCCCAAATACGGGCGGCCATTGCGATTTGTTGCTGACTTGCAATCTTTAGCCCAGTGCTTCCCTTTACCACAGCGTGGACATGTGCCAGGTGATTTTTCTCTCTTTTGCCTGGCCTGGCGTGGGCATTGCGTCATCCAATGTCCTATTTGTCCACAAGAAAAGCAACGCCCTGGGGGTCTAGCATCCCGAGAATGCCGCTGACCTCTATATTTTAGAGACTCAGTAACAGTCTTTCCTTGAGGAGCGGTGGCTAAAGTAAGGCCTTGTACATGGGAGGGTCCAATATCAGCACACAGTGAAATAAAGTCCGTGATTCCTCCCTTATTCCTATGGGGTCTGATAGCCGCCTGACAGGCGGCGTTGGCATTTTCATAGGCTATGTGTCTAACTATACTCTCCCTTGCATTCTCATCTTGTACTAGGCAGTCTGCAGTCTCCATTAATCGAGACAAAAATTCTAGATAAGGTTCATTCGGTCCCTGTTTAACTTCTACTAGATTTTTTGTACGATTGGAATTGCGTAACTTTTTCCAAGCCTCTCTCGCCGCAGCATTTATTTGTAAATAGGCCTCCTTTGCATAACCCAATTGATCTTCGGTGTTTTTATAGGTTCCCTCTCCTAACAACTGATCAACAGTGTAAGGCAGGTTCTTAGACCTATTTGTTTCAATTTTAGCCCGACACTGTGCAGTGAACTCTGTCTCCCATAATAAGTACTCTCCTGCACTAAGGCATGCTCTGGCAAGCCGCTTCCAGTCATTTGGGCATGCAATACCAGCACAAGCGGCCTCCAATATTACTTGAGTAAAAGGGGCAGTTGGCCCATATTGGGAGCAGGAATTTTTTAAATCCTGTAATAGTTTAACAGGAACAGGTTGATGGTATACTTGTTCATCATGATCAACTAAACTAGGGAAGCATCGAGGCCCTGAAATACCTTCCCTCTCTCTAGCAGCCTGAGTCAGGTTTAATTGCGATGCACTGTGCCTGGTTGTAGTGCCTCTTAAAAGGGACTTGTTGCTAGGGCCTTTAGGCTTGCCTAAAGGTTGAGAAAGGGATTGAGGCTGTAAGGCTGCAGCCGGAGGCGGTGGGTGTGAGGGGTAAGGTTTAGAATCAGACACCATAGTGGCCTGAGGGTCATATTTCTTTCCTACTTCTGGGGGGGCTCTCTGCTCTGTCCCCATTTTCAATAGAAGATGTAGCATTTCTTCTAACTTCTTCTCTATCGTAGCCACCCGGCCCTCCAATGACTCATCATAACTTTCCTCCTTGGTATTCAGACCTGAATTCTGATACTCAATATCTACTAGTTGTTGTTCCCTTTGCAAGATCTCACTTAGACTCTCTTGGGCTGCGGCATATGGCTCAGCCTCAGGTTCTTCAGAAGGGTCCTTTAACTCATAAAGTTCCCTTAATTCAAGATTAAGTTCAGCATCTTCATGTAGAGGATCTATGTATTTACTTACTAAATTCCATACAGTAGTAGCCTCTACTGGGGTCTTTTCGGGGCCATATACATCATAATAATCTTGAATTCTTTTTCCTATCCGCTGCCAGGCTTTTTGGAATTCCTCCTCTATAGACCTCGGGCATGCCTCCTCGAGAAACTGTAGGAAGCTCTGAAGCACCCCTTTTTCCACCCACGTTCCGTGGGCTTCAAATTGGCCTGTTAAGATCGGTAGAAATAACCCATGGCTATTAGCTTGACCCACAATTTTTACTCCTGACTATACTCTCTTAATAGTCCTACGATGTGTTACTCACCACAGGGAGGGGTCCTTCACCTTCGTCCCAGATTTTCAGGGTCCCTGTTCGGGTGCCAGATGCCGGGGCCAACCGGCAGCAAACCAGGGTTCGCAGATTGGGGTTCCTGAAATAGGGGACAAGGACTAGGAAGAAAAAGAAGAGAGACAGACACACCGGGTCCGGGATGTCCGCAGTCCAGGCAAAGACTGCCGAGACTGCCGCGTTTATTTTCCACTCCCCCTTCTTCCCTCCTCCTCTCCCAGGGAACCTCCAGGTGTTACATTCATATGGTAATTCTCAGGTCATTTACATAGAATAGGGCCAGAAAGCAATAAGACAATATAGCCATGTCTGATGCAAGTCAAGGTACAGTTTGATTCCACTCTGGCTCCCAACACCACATTATATTAAAGAAATAGAATAGCCAGTACCATGATTCAGTGCAAGGCAAAACACCACAGACTTAGCAAACTGAAGAATAGGCAGACTTGAAATCTGATGTTCATTGCAAAAGAGTAATAATCATAAAGTAACCATTAACATTGTTTTTGAATAGGAAGAGAGGGAATAGATTTGATTGATGTACATTATATTAATTCAAAATGGAAATATCACAATCAAATATAATACTATTTGGACATATCCATGGCGATATCCATGACAGCATTTGTTATTGTTACTTTTCTTGATACGAATCATTTAAATAGAATGAGATATAATCTCCGTGTTGTTTTAAGTTTCATTTATGGCCAGAGATGAGAAACATTTCTTCATGTGTTTACTGGCCATTTTTAATTCTTCTTCTAAGAAGTCTTTAAGTAATTAGCCCATTTATTAATCAAATCATTGTTTATTTGAGAGTTGTTTTGATAGGGGTTAGTTTTTTGATCTTTAGGAATATTTTAATATTATGCTATTATCTGATTTACAATTGGTGAAAATCTATTCAGTGGGCTTTCTATTATTTTGTCAGCTAGTCCTTTCCATGCAGAAATGTTGAAGCTTGATGCAATTTAATTTATCCAGTGTGTGTGTGTGTGTGTGTGTGTGTGTGTGTGTGTGTGTGTGTGTGTGTTTTATTTATCGTGATTCTGGACACTTACTATCCTATGACTCAAGAATTCAACTCCTGGGCATTTATCCAATAGAGCATAAACAATGGCACACTGAAACTACTGGCACAACAATGTTCACTGCAGCATTATTTGCCATAGTCAGTGCATAAATGGATCCAGACAATCTAGACAATAGGATATATATATATATGTGTGTGTGTGTGTGTGTGTGTGTGTGTGTGTGTGTGTGTAGGAATTCTATTCATCCACCAGAAAAAGAAGTGTGGGGTTAAAAAGAGAAAGGTTTAAAGAAGAGGGAAGTGGGGACTCTGTAGGCAAGAATTCATTGTATATTCAACAGAATTGCGAAAAATAAAGAGTAGACGGTAGGGGGATGGAGATGTTGAAAGGATGACATAAGTCAAACTTGGCATCAGTGGCTCATGCCTGTAATGCTAGCTACTCAGGAGCCTGAGATCTGAGGGTCATGGTTCAATGCCAGCCTGGGTATGGAAGTCTATGAGACTCTTTTTTTAAAAAATATTTTTATTGTATTTAATAAAAGGGTTACATGATATTTGCCAGATAGAAGGTACATTAATTCACATACATTGATACCCTTCCACATGTCTTGGTCCCCATTACCCTCCCCCCACCCCCCCTCTTGGTTTTCCCCCCTTCCCTGTCCAATTTCAAGTAACCAAATACAAATGTATCCAATATATCAGATAACAAAGTGAGATACTGTGACAATATGAGATAACAAAGGAACAGCAAAAGAGATGAGAGATAACATAGCACCTTAAGGACAGCAATCATTCATTATATGGCTTTTGTTTCAATATCCTAGAGGTCCATTCAATTAGCTTCTTATCTCCAATTAACTACCATAAAACCAGACGTTGCTCTGTGGCTCAGGTGGTAGAGTACTAGCTTTGGGCTGAATAGCTCAGGGACAACACTCAGGCCAAGAGTTCAAGCCCCACAACCGACAAAAAAGATGCTTTGTAAACATAAACTGCTTTGTTAGGTGGCAGGAATATAATGCATAACCAAAAATTAATATAAGAGATGTAGTGCATTGGGAGGGTTGGCTGAGAATGTTGAAATGGGTAACATTGAACCAGATGCACTATATTCATAAACTGACTTGGTGAATGGCAACTCCTTTCTACAACTACTCAAAGATAATAAAAATATTCAAAAAGGCATTCTTAAGTCAAGTTTGTATCTAACAAATAGTATTTATCTAGGGTATTTGTGTGTCTTTAAATGCGTATATATAGTCCTACTTATTTTTTAAAGTTGTGTTAACATTATATTCAGAGTGTCCCTTCACACGTCAAACAGTTTTATCATGAAGTTTAGATCTTTTTTTCTTTAAATTTATTTCAACTGCGAAGATAATATACAGAAGGGCTATAGTTACATATGTTAAGGTGAATACACTTCTTGTCAAATATTGTTGCCCCCTCACTCGTTTTTCTCCCACTTCCCCTTCGCTTAGCCCCTTGCCCAAAGCTGTAAGGTCATTTTCAACACATTGTATTGTATCTCAATTGTATTGGTTCTTCTTTTGTTGCTTATTCGCCATTTTCTTGTTTCACTTCCCTGTCCCAATTCAAATAAACATATAATAAAGACACAGAAAACCAAAATCAAATACAATGACAACAGGGGATAAACCAGAGGTGGGAAAATGAAAGAAAAAAACAAATAACTTCACAGAGTACATTAAAATCAACCACAAAGAAAAATGATTTGTTTCTGTGTTTTGGAGTTCATTTTGCTTAGCCATATTTCATGTGGTCATAAGTACATATCTATTAAGCTATAGTGATCCTCTTCTAGGACTATCCTAGATATGTACTTATTGTTACAAATGAGGGATTTCTTTTTTCATATATTTTGATTGTAATTAATAGAAGGGCAACATTATGCTCACCAGATAAAAGGCACATTACTTCACAATCATTGATACCCTTTCTCATGTCTTGGTCCCCATTTTCCTCCCCCCACCTCCACCCCTCATCTTGATTTACCCCCTTTCTTATCCTATTTCAAATAACCAAATAAACATATATACAATCTAATAGTATGGTAAAATGCTGTAACAATATGAGATAACCAAGGCACAGCAAAAGAGATAAAGACAACATAGTATGTTAAGGACAACAATCACTCATTACATGGCTTTTGTTTCTATACCCTGGAGGTCCTTTCCTTTAGCATCATAATATATGGCCTTATGTATGTAGGTTTTGTTCTATTGTAAATCTCTGCTAGGAGAGCCCAAGGTTTCTACTGATTATGACAAATGAGGGAAACCATTGAGCCTTTGTTCCTTTGAGTCTGGCTTACTTCACTTAATATGATTTTTTTTTGTCTTTCCATTTCCTTACAAATGGGGCAATGCCATTCTTTCTGACAGCAGCAAAGAATTCCATTGTGTATAAATACCACATCTTGATCCACTCATCAACTGAGGGGCGTCTGGGTTGGTTCCATATCTTTGCCATGGTAAATAGTGCTGCGATGAACATTGTTGTGCTAGTGGATTGAGTATGTCCTTGTTTCTGGAGTAGCGGGTAAATGCCAAGTAGTGGAATTTCTGGGTCTTAGGGAAGTTCTATGTTTAGTCTTTTGAGAAACTGCCATGCTGCTTCCCATAGTGGTTGAACGAGTTTGTACTTCCACCAACAGTGTAGTAGTAGTGTTCCCCCCTGGCAAGGATGTGTTGTTATTAGAGTTCTTGATCATGGCCATTCTCACTGGACTATATAATCTGCTTAATTACATCCTGGTTAATAGTAAAGAGTAAAGAAATCTTATCTCATAGCATTATCATTTGGTCTATCCAAAGGTGATAGTCTGCAATTTGTTATGTGTTGCTTATCAAAAATCCTATTTATCTTTTGGTTGTGGGTGGCATCTTTAAGGACTGCTGTATAGAAGCTGATTATAACTATTCCTTCATAATTTAGTATGAAGCATTGTCACATTTGTTGCTTGAATTTGTCATTGGAATATTTGTAGCACAGTAAGAAGAAAACAATATAAATTAAGGCTTTTTGTTTCCTTAGGACTAGTTTTTCAACATTTACTATGCTATTGCCAGTTACAGTCATGCCATTGAATACTTAAGGAAGATAGAAGTAGAGAAACATAAATCACATGAATGCATGCCATATTCTTTCTTTTGCCAGTCCTGGGCTTGAGCTCAGGGCATGAGCCCTGTCCTTGGACTTTCTCAAGGCTAGAGCTCTACCACTTGAGCCTCAGCACCACTTCTGGCTTTTTCCTATGTATGTGGTACTGAGGAATTGAACCCAGGTCTTCATGCATGCTAGGCAACCACTCTACCTCTACATCAAACTCCTGGCCCCTCATATTCTTATTTGTATTGATTGGATACATAAAGAAAAGATTTTAAAAACCAGTGTTATTTATAAGAAATACTACTAAGGAGGAGATATGACTTTTGAAACTTAATTATACATATACATTTTTAGAAAGTTGCAATGCATGTGCTTTGTTTTATGATTATAGATTAAATGAACTAACAATTTTCAATGAAAATCAATTTAAAGTAAATAAATAGTATAGTGAAGGAATTAAAGAATTAAACTCTAATGATATGTTTTGTGCTATTTGGTTATAAAACATTTAATCTCCATGGATGATATGTGATTTGTATTTCACTGACCTAATATTGCAGACAGATTAGTTGATGTAGACAGAAATTACATCTTACTTATTAAAAACAGCCAATAGGTACGTGAATATTTAGTTTTAAAGCCATTTCCTCCCTGTGTTACTGAATTGAACGTGTTACTTAGTGAGCAACTGAGTTGCCATGTCTGTACTACAATGAATGGTAATATTAGAAAATGTTGAGAATGATAGTTCTTGGTGGATGCTGAATGGCAGAATTGATAAATGATGGATTTGGTGTTGTATTACCCTTAATTGATACTAAGTATAAGAGCTACTTGTAAAGTAAAACAAAAGAGGTGAGATAAAGGATACTAGTTGAAAATAGGTATATTATCTATCATTTCTCACTCTAAATAACAGAATTAGAAAAATGTACTATACACAAAATTGCATGAGTAAAGTATACGTTAGAAGGGTAAAATGAGATCAATAGACATTTCCTTGAATGATAACCAAGACTGTCCTGATAAAAATCTATTTTAATGATGTATATACTCTGAGAACTCAATGTATTTATTATATCCAAGTTGGATTCTATTAATTGTCCAAGATTTAAGAATAAAGCTCTAACCGTACTTTGAACCAGCTCCCAGACTTAAGAGAATCAACATCTGGTGAGTGGTTAATTTCCTCATGACTCACATCTATCTCGCTGTGGGCTTCTATAGCTTCTTCCTGCTCATGTGCAAAGTGGAGCATTGAAGATACTTCCATAACTTAATATGAAATGCCAAGGGTAAACTGAGATATTGGGATATTTTACTGTCCATAGAAATCTAGATTGATACAGTAATTCCAGAGAGTAATTTGACAGTACTTAGTCAATTAAGTATATTTATATCCTAGAACCCATTTTCTCTTACATTGCTTTGTCCCAGAGAAATTTTCACAAAGATACATAATTCTTTGTATAATGTACTCATTATATATGAAAAATATAGTGTGTGAAGGTTAAAAAAGAACTGCTGGAGTTTGTATCTGAAATCATTTCTAAGGTACACTGGAAACCTCCTTCTGGTTTCACATTTTAACTGTTTAACAAAACAGGATATTTTCTGCTCTTGTTAAGTCTTAAAGATGAAATGATTATATGCCTTTTGAGCCAGGCTTTGGTAAATCATTTTAGATTGAAGAATATTCAATTCAGTGTTGGTTTTCATTTTAGAATTCATTTAAAAAATCAGTAGACTGTTTAGTCATATAAACTGAAAAATTTTCCAGCATAACTGTTCAGGTTAGGAGTGCAGAAGGTAGAGCTTTTACAAAGTCTAGATGGCCTGCCTCAGAAAATGTATTAGATATATTTAAAAGACAACTATTTCCCTCTGCACATCAGCATCAAAATAGAGGTTTAGCGCAGATTATAAGGATATGGTATCTTTTTATCTAAACCGTGGCTCACTAATTAAATCTTTCTGGCACTTTAACTCGAGGGAAACACACTTGATGATTCAAAGTCTGACATTGAATGTGATTTAAAATCAATAAGAGTGAAAGACGCACTGGGTGTGCTGTCCTTTAGAAGGAAATGGAAGCACTTTCATGCCTTGTTTGCAGAAAATCGATTATCAAAAGCAGCTACCAGGATGATGTGGACAGAAAGAATTATGTCCATGTATAGCCTAGTGCTGTTTTTCCTATTCTGCATACATTATAACCAATGACCACCAGTGCATCTTTGTTGCAGGATTTACTGAAATGTTTACTGTTTCAAGAGAAGACAATTGATTTCTATGCCTGGAGAGATAAGAATTTTAACTAAAAGATCCCTAGAATATGTGTAAAAATGCAAGGATAAATTGAGCCACAAGAATACTTTTTTTGCCAGTCCTGGGCTTGAGCTCAGGGCCTGAGCACTGTCCTTGGACTTTCTCAAGGCTAGAGCTCTACCACTTGAGCCTCAGCACCACTTCCGGCTTTTTTCTATGTATGTGGTACCAAGGAATCGAACCCGGGTCTTCGCACATGCTAGGCAAGCACTTCAACCACTAGGCCAAGCCCCCAGGCCCAACACAAGAATATTTTTTTAAAAAAATAATCCAAGGATACTTTAGATTGACAAGAAAAAATAAACTAACATAAATAGTAAAAAAAATCATGAACAGAAAAACAGTATGTATTGATATATGTGGAAAATGATGCAGCTGCTGTGGAAAACATTGTGAAGGTGCATGAAAGCCTGTATATAATCAGTAATCTAATTTCTGGTTTTACTCAAAGAGCTTAAATGAGAATATAGAAAGTATATTTAAAATTTTACCTTCTTTACAGCACTATTTACTATAATTGAGAGGTGGAAGAAATTTAAATTTTCACCAAGAGGTAAATAAGGACAATGGTGTATGAACACAATGAAATGTTATTAGTCTTCAAAGCAAAGGAAAATCTTACATCATGCTACACTGACTGGTTGCTCACTGAAAGAAGTTCATCGAACAAGTGTAAGTAATGCATTATTCCAACCATATGAGATGTCTAAAGAAATGGTACTCATAAAAACAGAACAGTTTTAGCAGGGCCCCAGTGGTTCAAGTTTATTGTTTTCATATATTTTATTGTAATTAATAGAAGGGTTACATAATATTCACTAGACAGAGAGTGCATGACTTCACATACATTAATACCCTTTCTCATGTCTTGGTCCCCATTTCCCTCCCACCACCCCAGCCCCTCATCTTGTTTTCCCCCCTTCCCTATCCGATTTCAAATTAACAAATATGCATATATACAATATATCGGTAACAAGGTGAAATACTGTAAGAATATGAGATAGCCAAGGGAGAGCAAAAAGATGAGAGATAACATAGTATATTAAGGAAAACAATCACTCATTATATGGCTTTTGTTTCTATGTCCTGGAGATCCTTTCATTTAGCGTCATACTATATGGCCTACTATATCTAGGTTTTGTTCTATTGTAAATCTCTGCTAGGAGAGCCCAAGGTTTCTACTGATTATGACAAATGAGGGAAACCATTGAGTCTATGTTCCTTTGAGTCTGGCTTACTTCACTTAATATGATCTTTTCTAAGTCTTTCCATTTCCTTACAAATGGGGCGATGTCATTCTTTCTGACAGCAGCATAGAATTCCATTTTGTATAAATACCACATTTTATTGATCCACTCATCAACTGAGGGGCATCTGGGTTGGTTCCATATCTTTGCTATGGTAAATAGTGCTGCAATGAACATCATTGTGCTGGTGGATTTAGTATGTCCTTGTTTCTGGACGAGTGGGTGAATGCCAAGTAGTGGAATTGCTGGGTCATAGGGGAGCTCTATGTTTAGTCTTTTGAGGAACTGTCATATTGCTTTCCATAGTGGTTGAACGAGTTTGCACTCCCACCAACAGTGTAATAGGGATCCCTCCTGGCCACATCCCCTATAGCATCTGTTGTTATTAGATTTCTTGATCCTGGCCATTCTAACTGGAGTGAGGTGGAATCTTACAGCTGTTTTATTTGCATTTCTTTTATGGCCAGAAATGTCAAGCATTTCTTCATGTGTCCATAGGCCATTCTTATTTTTTCTTCAGGAAAGACTCTCCTTAAAACTTTGGGACATCTTTTAATAGGATGGTTGTTTCTTTGGAGTGATTCAATTTTTTGAGATGTTGATATATTTCAGATATGAGGCCTTTGTTCGTTGTCTGGTTAGTGACAATCTTCTCCCATTCTGTAGGCTTCCTAATTAATTTACTACCTATGTCCTTTGCATTACAGAAGCTCTGCAGTTTAATGCAGTCCCACTTATCCAGACTTTCTCTGATTTGTTGTGTTTTTTGGTCCTTATTAAGAAAGTTTTGGCCTGTGTCAGGGAGTCTTAGTGTATCTCCTATTCCTTCTTGTAAAGTTTTCAGTTTATCTGTTTTTACCTCGTGGTCTTTGATCCAGTTGTAGTTAATCCTGATGCAGGGTGACAAAGAAGGATCCAACCTTACTTTTCTGTAGGTGCTTAACCAGTTCTGCCAGCACCATTTGTGGAAGAGGCTTTCTTTCTTCATTCTAATTTTTTGATCCCTGAACAAAGATTAGGTGGCCAAAGTTCTGTGGGTTAATATCTGGGCCCTCAGTTCTTTTCCATTGGTCTTCAGGCCCTTTCTTGTGCCAGCACCAAGATGCCTTTTCTGTATCTATTGAGACAATCATGTGATTCTAGTCCTTGCTCCTGTTGATTTTTTGAATTTTATTAACTGATTTGGGTACATTGAATCAGCTTTGCATCTCTGTGATGAATCATGTTTGATCATAATGTATAACTATTTTGATAAGTTGCTGAGGACAGTTGGGCAGTATTTTGTTGAGAAGGTTTGCATCAATATTCATCAAAGAAATGGATCTACAGTTCTCTTTCTTTGATGAATCTGTCTGGTTTTGGATGAGGGTTATACTGGCTTCATAGAATAAGTTTGGCAAAGAGCCTTGTCTTTCAATTTTGTTGAAGAGCTTGAGGAGTATTGGTGTGAGCTCTGCTTTGAAGACCTTATAGAATTCAGCTGTGAATCCATTTGGCCTTGGGCTTTTCTTGGATGGAATTTCTCTTATTGCCATTTCTATTTCATTGCTTGAAATAGGTCTCTTTATTTGGATTAGGTCATCTTGGTTCAGTGTGTGTATGTTAATATTGGCTAGAAATTCATACATTTCTTCTAGTTTCTCAAATTTGTTGGCATGAAGCTTTGAAAAATATTCCCTTAAGATGTTTTGGAACTTCGTAATTTCTGTCGTGATATTACCATTCTCTGTGATTTTGTTTATTTGAGTGTGCTCCCTTCTTTTTTGGTAAGATTTGCTAAGGGTCTGTGAATTTTGTTAATTTTTTCAAAGAACCAACTCCTTGTTCTATTGATTCCTTCTATAGTTTGTTTGGATCCCAATTCATTTAATTCTGCTTTGATTTGAATAATTTGCTTCCTTCTACTGGGATTAGGGTTGGTTTGTTGCTCTTTTTCCAAGAGGTCAAAGTGCGACATTAAATTGTTGGTTTGTGATTTTTCCAATTTGTTAATGTAAGCACTCAGAGCTATAAATTTTCCTCTGAGTACTGCCTTTGCTCTTTCCAAAAGGAGCTGGTATTTTGTGTGCTCCCTTTTGTTCAATTTCATAAACTGTTGACTTTCTGTTCTGATCTCTTCAATGACCCATTGGTGATTCAACAATATGTTGTTCAATCCCCATGATTTACAGGGTTTTCTTTAGTGGAGATTGGTGTTCAGATCCAATCTGATGCCCTTGTTGTCTGCAGAAATGCAGGGAATACTTTCAGTGTTTCTGAATCTGCACAAATTTGTTTTATGCCCTAAAATGTGGTCTATTTTGGAAAATATTCTGCTGAAAAAAACGTATATTGTGATGTTGCTTGGTGACATAATCTGCAGATGTCTGTTAGATCTAGTTGGTCTATACAGTTGTTCAATTCTGAGGTAACAAGGTACATTAAAAACAACAATCACTCATTATATGGCTTTTGTTTCTATATCCTGGAGGTCATTTCATTTAGCGTCATACTATATGGCCTTATGTATATAGGTTTTGTTGTATTGTAAATCTCTGCTAGGAGAGCCCAAGGTTTCTATTGATTATGACAAATTTCGGAAACCATTGTGCTTATGTTCCTTTGAGTCTGGCTTACTTCACTTAATATGTTTTTTTCTAAGTGTTATTTCCATATCCAGGAGATCTTCTCATTTAGCCTCATCCTATAAATATTGTAATTTCTGAATCTGCTTATTCTCCCACTCTTCTGGATGATTATGTAATACTTTCCACTTAAATATGCAGCACCATCTTCTACCACCCTCACATTCATTTTGATGAATTTTCTCCCTATTGAGAGAGAAAACAGAGAATCCATATACATCTTTCCTTAACATCATTATTATATCCTTAGATTCCTTTCTCTCATTATGTGGAAAGAATTGTATATTATCTAAGCCCATTATGCTGCTCACAAATCCAAACAAATTGCTTCAATAGCTTTTCTGCATCATCAAAATTTTTCTCACTTGTGGATCATGTCCACCAACACACAAGCATAGTAACATTTTTTTAGAAAACAAAAGATCCCCTTGAAATCTCTTTCCTTCCAGTTATTGTAATTTTCCTATTTGTAAATGTCCTCATAAAAGGTGTTTTTATTGATTTCTCTAATTTATCTGTACATTTTCTTTTGACTCTAATGAACATTTATTCATTGAAATAGTTCATGCTGATTTGAGAATTTTTTCTAATCCTTTGACACTTGTCCCTCAGAGAAGCAGAATCTAATATTTCTACTTAGGAATTACAGGAGTACCTTTATTGATTCACTTCTAATTTTGTAAATACTTTAGAAATAATATATGAGTGCCAAGACTGATAGTTATATGTGATGAAAATTGTTCCACTTAGGTTTAGTTTAATGTGGTGCTAATCCTCAGAATGCTAACACTAGACAGCAAAGAAGTCCAGTGAAGGCTCTGTAAGAAGTTTAATTGACAATTTTAACATCTATCCTAAGACACAATGAGGAAGATTATGAGATGACGTCTGTCTCTGACACCATATAGGTTGAACTGAATGAATCGATATCATGATTGCCAAGCAGAATTCAGTCAGATCTATAAACTAAGAGAAGTATTACTGTTCTTATTCAGTTCATTTGGGGCAAAGTAATTCTGTAACAGAAGATAATACTTCTTTTATCATGTCAACAAATTTACTGATCAGTCTTCAACATTTGACACATTTGTTTCCTTGGCTTGAGTCAATTATATGGTTGAGCTTTAAGGTATATGCATTTGGTAATAAAACCTCAGCTCAGATTGCTCATTTTCTGAGTTCCTTTGCTATTTCCTGCCTCAGATTGTATCAGAGTGCTAGTCCCTATGTTCCATGTTTGTAATAAAAAATACAATATAGTTACTTATACAACAAATAAGAAGCTCCAAAATAAGTACCTAAACAAATGTTAACCTGTTTTATCCATATGAATACATTATAATTAATATTCACCAGCAATAACTGGAAGGAAAGATATTTAAAAGAGGATCTTTTGTTTTTTAAATTTAATAGTTGTTCCTGTGAAGGTGATGTACGTAGTGGTTATAGTTATATAATTCAGATAAAGATTTTATTTCTTCTGGACCCAAGTCACCACTCCCCTTATTCTCTCCCAATTTTCCCATCCCTTCCCCACTTTGTATAATTCATTTTCAATTTAATATCTAGTGAGTATCACTGGTGCATTTGTTCACTCCTTGTCCCACCATTTTTGTGTCCCCTTCCTTGTCCTTGCAAAGAGATAAATGATCGAACAATTAAAAAGAAGCAAAAACAAAAACAACAAATAAACACCATCTTGCTTCCATTTCCTGGAATTCATTTCAAGAAAAACTATTTAGATTTGTCTAATGCACATAGTTATTGTGCCTAAGTGATCCCTGATTTCACTTTGTGTGAATGCTTAGAGACTTATGTAATTTATCATGTCATACTGTTATTTTTCTCTTATAATCCAGTGTGTTTACTTGTAGATTTATAGCACAATCTACTTATCATAAATGAGGGAAACCATGCAACCAATGGTTCTTTGGGTTTAGCTTACCGTATGTATGTATGTATGTATGTATGTATGTATGTATGTATGTATTTTTGTGGGTCATGGGGATTGACCTTGGCCTGTGGACTATCCCTGAGCATCTCATCTCAAGGCTACCACCCTACCCTTGGGCCAACCCCTACTTCCTGTTTTCTAGAGGTTAATTGGAGGTAAGAGTCTCATGGACTTTTGCCCAGGCTGTCTTTGAACCTTTATCCTCAGATCTCAGCCTCCTGAGTAGTTAGGATTACAGGAGTGGGCCCAGCTAGTTTACCTCAGTTATTATAATTTTTTCCAAGTCTTTACATTTCTTTATGAATGATATAGTACCACTCTTTCTAATGGATGAGTAGAGTTTCATTGTGTATACATACCAAATAATCTTGATCTATTTCTCCAATGAAGGGTGTCTAGTTGATTCTGTACCTTAACTAGGGTAAATAATGCTGCAGTGAACATGTTGTGCTGGTAGCTTCAGTGAAGCCTTGTTTGTAATCTGTTGGATAAATGCCTAGAAATTGAATTAAGGGGTCTCAGGGAAATGCTAGTTTTAGTCTTTTGAGGAACTGCCACACTGCTTTTCCACTAACAATGTAGTAGTGTTCCTTTTTGACCATATATTAGCATTCTAGATCTTAGGAAGTTTTGACCCATAACGAGGAGTCCTACTGTTTCCTTTACCCATTCTTGCAATATCTTTATTGTGGCTCATCTTAAATTGAGGTCTTGGCCCATTTAAAACTGATTATGGAGCAGTGTAATATATAAGGATCTAGATTCTCTTTTCTGCAAGTCTATACCCAATTTTGCCTACACCATTCATTGAAGAGGCCATTTTGCATTCTACGTTTCTCTTATCTACTATTAGGTAGCTATTGTTCTGTGGGTTCACTTCTGGGTCTTCTATTCTGTTCATTAGTCCTGAGCCCAGTCTACAAGTTATTTGAGATCAAAACTTGCAGTCTTCCTTGATTCCTATCTTTCCCTTACATGCCATATTTAATACAGGGTTACATATACCTTTGTTGAGCTTTCACGTGTGTCTACAGTCTTTCATTGCCTTTACTGCTACCTGACAAGTTGATGCCATTAGTACCCATTGTTCTTTTTTTCCCTTAAGATCTATTGTTAGCAAGATGTGATCACTGTAAAAGACTATTCAAGTCATTTCTCTCTCTCTCTGTGTCTCTCTGTCTCTGTCTCTGTCTCTCTGTCTCTCTGTCTCTGTCTCTGTCTCTCTCTCTCTCTCTCTCTGTCTCTCTCTGTCTCTCTCTGTCTCTCTGTCTCTGTCTCTCTCTCTCTCTCTCTCTCTCTCTCTCTCTCTCTCTCTCTCTCTCTCTCTCTCTCTCTCTCTCTCTTGGGTCCTGGGGCTTGAACTTGGCCTGGGCACTGTCCCTGATATCTTCAGCTCAGGCTTACCACCTAAACCTTAAGCCAAGACCCACTTCCCTTTTTCTATAGGTTAATTGGAGATAAGAGTCTCAGGTCCTTTTATGCCTGGGCTGGCTTTGAACCTTGATCCTCAGATCTCAGGCTCCTGAATAGCTAGAATTACAGGCATGAGCTACTGAGCCCAGCAAGTAACTTCTGTTAACTGGTCAGATTTATCTCAAAGTAAATATAAAATCTTTACAATGATATTTGAATTCATTAGTATAAAGAGGAACTAGATGTAGAAAATATTGTTCTTAAGCAGACAAATTGTAACAATCGTTAGGAACTCCAGACCTGTACATATAGGAAAATACATGAGAAAGTTTGCCTCCAATCCTTTCTACATACTACAAGTGCATACGACATTTGCTGTATCATGCCTTTAGCTTAAATCACATCTTAAATGCATATGATTTAGTATAAAATCCAAACTTTTAATCTACCAGAAGTAGAGTAGCTGTAAATTTAATGAAAGCCCTGAATGCTATGCTGAAGTGGTTGAATTTTAAGGTGATGTTGAAAAACTAAAATGCATTAGCAAACAAGTGATACTATCAGATTTTTAAAAAAGTATACATTTATGACTTATGTAGAGTACAAGAATATTAATAGTGGGCCGGGAGTTTGGCCTAGTGGTTAAAGTGCTTGCCTAGCATGCATGAAGACCCGGGTTCGATTCCTCGGTACCACATACATAGATAAAAGCCAGAAGTGGTGCTGAGGCTCAAGTGGTAGAGCTCTAGCCTTGAGAAAGTCCAAGGACAGTGCTCAGGCCCTGAGCTCAAGCCCAGGACTGGCAAAAAAAAGAATATTAATAGTTAAATATTTTAAAAATGTGTGGTTTTATATAGGGTTGGCATTTGATTTATGGAAATGTAATTAAAATAATATTTTGACAATAGGCTGTTAAGGAGGAAAGGGAACCAGGTATCTCTCTCTCTCTCTCTCTCTCTCTCTCTCTCTCTCTCTCTCTCTCTCTCTCTCTCTCTCTGTCACTTTTTCCTAGTCTCCTTCTTTCTTCTATTTTCTATCTTCTGTCTCTTTTCCTCTTTCCTATATTGACTCCTCTCATTTAAGCTGTCTCAAACACAAATATACACATGTTTAGAAAATAGAGTAAATGAACTAGTATTGGTTGATATAAAAGAGGCATACATACAGGGGAAAATAATTTTCTTTTTGTTCTGTGTTTTACTTGTCTATTGGTTATCCTATTGGTTATCCTAGTGGAGATGTCCAGTCATCAACTGGAATAGACTGATATTTTCAGTGTCAGAAGAATTTTCTAAGAGTTAGTAAACTATAGCTAGAAGCGAAATACATATGATAAAGCAGATGCTTTTTCCTGGGAAATATTTTTCATGAGTATCACAAATGTTATTTGATTGTAAATAAACCTTTATTTTTAAATAAATTAGTTTATTTTCTTCTTGGTTTTGCTTAAATATTAAGTGAAAGCACATATAATACAAAACAAAGAAGACTGAACTAAAAACAAAATAATACTTGCTAACATTTAACTTTTATTTCACTATTTATTGTAGTTCATTGTATGTTGTCATCATGCTATTATCTAACTACCCCAAAAAAGAAGAATTTATAGAGAAGCAGAAATATCTACTTGCACACAAATTATATAATTATTGTAAGAAGCTCTGTGTTTGTGTGAAATTCTAAATGATTGGATCATTAGAAACACTTTTCTGATTGAAATATATCTTTTATAGCAATAAAATTTATTGCTGTATATCATTCTCATGTATTTTTCTTATGGAAAAATTTATATTTATTTTATGATTTCTTTTAAACAAAGTCTCTTCTCATACATTCAATCTAAACCTCTGAACTATTCTGATTCCCATACGAACTTCAACATCTGTCAGAAATTGGTATGCCTCTCCTAAGTAATGAAAGAAATGGAGATACAGAAATCAATGACTGTCCATTAAATCTTGAATGATTAAACAGGAAAAATGGGGCTCAGAATCCGTGCTTGGTCATTTTCCAATTTGCTTTCAGAAACATTCCTCACTCAAATATATCATCATAATTCCTGTAACAATAACAATATCATTTCCAGAAGTTATCCTGAAAGTCAATGACAAAATTGGGTTATAAAGTTGGCTCAATATTTTATTGTGCAGGTGATATTCACCAGTCATAGCACCTCTCTAAGAGTTCATTTACATGTATTTAAAATGTGTTAAAATTATTTGGATGCTTAAATAAATACTAGTATATAACATTTATGGTATTAAGCTTTTAATAAGTAGTTCTATAACACATTTTTCTCTATCTATTGTGCTCATTATTCCCAAATGCCCAAGAAAGTACTTGATACAAAGTACAAATTCAATAAATATTTCTTTAATTAATTTGTATTTTATCTATATTTAAAATTATTGAATGTACATGATAAATAAAAATTCAAATGAAGGTGTTTGGAATAAAACAGGTATTACTAATTATGAGCCTGATGACTTTATTGAGACCATTGTATTACTACACGGCTAGTTGTTTTAAATATGAGCATCAAGTAAACAAGCAATGGGAGGAACTCTCAGTATTATATGTTTGATGTATTTTGATTTTAATTTATGATTACAAGACAAAATTCAAATAAAATTTTATCATTAAGACTGAAATATTAATTTTAATATATTTATACTTGTATCTCTAAACGTTCTCCTTAAAGTATCACTTACATTCTTGAGCTAACAAAGTGATTTTTCCTAACTTCACACTATGCTGACAATTGTGCAACAGATGTTTTTAATATAGGAGCTAAGACAATGAGGAATTTGTGGGGAATGAATGTCACAAATGCTATCAGTTTGTGAGTAAATAATACCATTTTATAAAAGTTATTTGACTTAAGTTGATTTATGTAAAATGACTAAGGTTATGCAAATTTTCTTTAAAAGGTTTTTGTGTTACAGTAATTTGGATATTTTCCCTGAAGTTGTTTTATTTTTGCCTTGTTTACTTTAGTGTAATATAATTACTAAATACAATTTTTAGGCCTGCAATTACTGTTATTTTGTTTATTCAGACGAGTTATGGTTAAAGATATAGGTAAAAATCAAGTAATACTATATTTGCAATTATTTATTTTGCAAATCCTGTTGCTTGAACTCAGGGGATGAGCAATGTCCTGGGCTCAGCCGGACCTGGGCTCAGCCGGACCTGGTATCTACTTCATGTGAACAAAGAAATCTCAGCTCTGCTAATGGAACATCTCAGATCTAGACCAAAAGAGTGTAGGTGATTTCCTTGATCCTCAGATAAGATGAATCATTAAATTATTGAGTTCTTGGCTTCTGAACAAGCTCAGATCCACTGGTTTATACAAATCACTATCAGAATTAAAGTTTATGAGATGATCTTGCTTCTTTAAACACTTGTCTAAAGAAGAATAGAAATTTTAAACTTTAGATAAATTTATATTATTCAAAATGCACTAAATTTCTAAATATTTGTTTAAAATAGCCATGTCTTCAATCCTGTTCACCTTATTAATTCTTCAGGTAGGGTCTCACAATTATGCCTCTGTAGACTTTGAGCTGCCATTCTTCTATAATATTCTGAGTATTTGGGATTATATGTATGTAACACCACACAAGTTTCAACTTTAAAAGATATGAATTTCTCATTATTTTTTAACTCAGGGATCCATGCTTGCATGGCTTGCTTGGTCAAGGCTAGCACTCTGTCACTGAGCTATGCTTCCAGCCTGGATTTTTGTCATTTTTTTTGGAAATAGAGCTTCCCAGGATTTTCTTCCCCGATCAGTTTTGCACTTGTAATCCTCTAGAATTGCTAAAATCACAGGCCTGAGTGAATAGATTCAAGTTTATTCTTACTATTAGTATTACTGTTACTGACACCAGGACAGCATTGAACTCAAAATCTTCCCACTTTAGACTCTGTAGATCTGGGATTACAAGCCTCTGCCAAAATATTGGGCTTATATCAATTTTGTAAACATATAAAAAGCAAGAGAACTACCCACATTAATGAAAACACTTCTTTTTTTGCAACAAAAATATAGCATTAATTTTGTGGGCCGAAAACATTTGAAAAGTAAAGTCATCTTTGTAAGAAGGATTCCATTACTATACCAGTTTGACAGATAAGAACGTTAAGGCATAGAAATTGAATTCTTGTGTAAGCTGCATTAGCTGTTATGAGGTAACACTCTGTGTCTGTAATATTCATGTTGAACATGCCCTTGAAGTGTACTGGAAATAATCGTTACTGTGTTTTCTTGTGAGTGTTTGGGGTAATTTCCTTGGACCTTAGTAGTTGTGGTCCTCCCATTTCCACAGAACTTAGTGTACTTTGAAAGTTGTGGAACAGTTGATAAGTTGGTTATACTTTTGCAAATTCTGGATCTAGTGACCCTGAGACACTGAATATTTGGCTTGTCTATCTCTCGTTTACATATTTACACTTGGTTCTGACAAACATGAATGATGGAAGGGAACCAAAGTAGGACAGAGTGCTGCTTCCCTAGAGTTCTAGTTGAATAGTGATATATCATCTTAGGTCACTATGACCTTGAAATAAATCCAACTCTTCTCTCCATTCATACCTGAGAGTAGTTAGTTGTGATGTTCCCAACTGCTTAATCAATAGTCTTTAAGAATATTTCAACAGGCTTTGCTATATTTATGAATAACCTTTCCATATTGTTTAACAATTGACAAATGGTAGAAATGTGTGGGGTATTTTTTTGTAAAAATTTGGATCATTATGTAGGAGGCTTTTTGCTGAGTCAGAGAGTGAAAGCATTTATGTTTTGACAAATACTGTTGGTATCCCTGTGAAGAGGAATCACTAAATTATCCTCTCAGACCTGTTGGGGCTTAAAAAATGGTTACCAGTACTTTAACATACCAAGAAGCCTTAGAAGCTACCTCAGATTCAATGTCCCTCTGATCTTGCCTTGTGTTCCCCTCTCCTCACCCTCCCTAGAATTGCAGGAGTGCATGCTATGTGTCTAATTCTTTTTATCTGCATTAAGACCACACGTGCAAAAGGGGAAACAATTACCTTCCATTTTTATCCTGAACTCTTTTGAAAAGAAACAGGATTGTACCTACACTGCAATCAACTTTTCTTAAGAGAATATCTGTTTCCCAGCTTTATTCAAATTCCACAGATATTCATTTTATAAGCTCATTTTTCTCACTCTACCTGTGGTTATTCCATTCATAATCACTTACAACCTGTCAAAATGGTCACATTCTCCATCTTTCCCCTTTATAAAGAAGGGTGTATCAGTGAAACAGCTGGGTATCCGTGCAATCACACTTGTTATGGAATTCCATGGACATTGATAAATGTGCACATTTTTTCTCCTGCTTATTATGACTAATATCAGTGTCTTCCAAGGAACCTATAGAGGGACTCTTGATAATGAAGGCAATAGTTATTGTGTGACAAATGAGTAGCATTTTTATATGTAGGTTCATATCCTATGTTTAGCCTTTCTAGCTTACCTTCCTTAAAGCAGGGTATTTTTTAACTTTTATCAGTACATACTGAGTCTGAGTTGTCAAGCTTTGAATTAGTATCTAAATCTTGTAGAACAGCTTAGTAAGGCGGGCACATCTCTGGGCTTCATCATCAGAGTTTTTCACTTAAGTACATATGAACTAGGCTTAATAAATTTACATTTCCAAAAAATTCCCATGTCAAAATACAACTGATGCTTCTGGCATAGGCACCATAATTTGTAAACCACTGTATCAGAGATGTATAAGGTTATTTTGTAAATTCCTTGGAAAAGCAACGTACCATCCACCTTTTTTCTTCTTCACAAATTTAACTTTCAGGTTCTTAAGACAAGAAGCCACTGCTACAGCCTGGAAGGAATGAAGCTTAGTTTAGAGAATCAAATATCAAATGCCATATGCTCCAGGACACTGACCACCTGTACATATCTCTCAGTATGGATAATTGACCCAGAGTACCAAAGAAATTGGAGTCTGTCACCTTTAAAGAATCAGAGAAGCCTGATATTCAGTCACCACTATGGTACTACTTCCTAGGACATCTTTAAGTTCTATTTATTGACAAAGAAAAGTGAAGGAAGCAGGATTCAGTACACTAATTTGCAGAAGCTTATGGCCTGGGTCAAATCAGACACAGGGTTCATGTGGGAGGTTAGGTTTGAGATGGGGAGGGGTTTGATCTGATGAGCAATTTTATGGTAAGAGGAATGGTTATGAGACTATTGATAGGTTAGGGCAATAGGGTCTCACTGTAGTCTGAAAAATCAATAAAAGCAGTGAAATTATCTTTTCAGTTGCTATCCTTGTGCAAGTGGAGCTGGCTTACTATTACTTATTGTTGCCAGTTCTGAGTCTTGAACTCAGGCCTGGGCACTGTCCTTAAGCTTTCTCAAGGCTATTACTCTACCAGTTGAGCCGCAGCACCACTTCTGGCTT
Source organism: Megascapheus bottae (assembly GCF_031878675.1). NCBI lineage: Eukaryota > Metazoa > Chordata > Mammalia > Rodentia > Geomyidae > Megascapheus > Megascapheus bottae. The sequence goes on along the minus strand of NC_143547.1, from coordinate 99,501,653 downwards.
TTTCTGTTTATGTGGTACCTAGGAATCAACGTAGGGCTTCGTGCATGCTAAGCAAGCACTCTATCACTAGGCCACACTCACAACTCACATAGCTTTTTTTATGGAAGAAATTTACTTAGATTTGAATTGGGCATCTATTATATTTTCCAGTAATTACAGTGTGCAGAAACTTGCTATACCTTTAGCATGTGTCTCTCTACCAGGCACCATGTATACTTTCATCACCATTAGGATAAGCTTTATTTTCCCTTTTGTGGAACATTAGGCAGAATCCTTTACTCCAGGCTTGGCCAGTGTCTACTACTGTAGGCCTTACTTGGTTGTCTTATGGAAATTCATCTCAACTCTCTTTTCTACTCTCCCTGCTCTCTTTCACTTTTACTTTTGCTCAGAAAGAATGGGACCCATTGGAATGTTTTTTTTCTCATTTATTTAGTTTCTCATGAATGATAACTCTTCAATCCAAGAAGTGAGCTCTTGTTTACATTTCCTCTGTAAGCAGTGGATGGATGATGATAGGATGGTGTTTCCTTCTTATTTACACTATAGCCCCATGGACCACCCTGGGGGGGGGCAATCGTTGATCCTATCTTCTTCCATTTTTCCTTCATATCATGGCTCTAGTCATATTGAACTGAACATGCCAAGCTCTTCCCAGATTTGCCTGTGGAGTTTTTCTGACTGGCATACTATCCCCAGATCTCTCTCTCTCCTTGGCTGCCCTTTCCAGTTTCTTCCCAGGCTCTGTTCTAATATTGTATCTTTGGAGAAGGCTTTACTGGCAGTTTTACCCCAAATATCCCCTGTCCATGCCTCTCCTTGTTTGGCTATTATTTTTGCAGAGAATTTGGCAAAATTACAAGAACAGAGAGGTGGGCTGGGCTAGCCTTTTGGCTGATGGGAAAGCACATAGGAAAAATACTAATAAAACCAGAACCCTAATATCTTGCCTCGACTTACACGTTACTGTGCACTTGGGTGACATTTGTGTGTTGTGCCCCAAATAGGTTTCACCCCCTTATAATAACGTTCTATTAGTATTCCTGTTTTACAGGAGAGGAATTTGAAAGTTACAGAGATTAAGATAGCTGCTCAAGATTATACACATTTTTTGTTATTGTTGATCATGTGGCTTGAACTCTGGGCTTGAGCACTGTCCTTGACCTCTTCAGCTCAAGGCTGCCACCCTACCCCTTGAGCTACAATGCCACTTACTGTTTTTCAGTGGTTAATTGGAGATAAGGATTTCATAGTCTTTAGTGCCTGGGCTGGCTTTGAACTGCGATACTCAGATCTCAGCCTCCTGAGTTGCCAGGATTACAGGAGTAAGCTATCACACCCGGCAAAGGTTATATACATTTTATGTGGCAGAAATCCAGATCCAGCACTTAGCCTAATCATAACCACAACATAAACAATAGATGGTGAAGCCTTGTTGGTCACACCAAAACTTAATTAATCAAGTTGATCAATTGCTCAACCTTAATTGATCAGCATAGGTTCTTGTCTATCAGATAGACTTGGGTATGGGGAAAGCATAAAAGGAAACATGTGAGAAGAGGCAGAGATACGTATTGTTCAAGGATGGAAGAGGGTCTGTGTGGTTGCTGAAGGCTCCTTCTCTCTGCTAGAAATTCCTTAAAAGGCAAGATGGTAGAAATTTTACAAGATTTCTATTTCATGCTTATCATGGTGCTGGAGAAGAATAAGTTTATACATATATATATATGTATATATATATATATATATATATATATATATATATATAGAGAGAGAGAGAGAGAGAGAGAGAGAGAGAGAGAGAGAGAGGAAAAAGAAAGACCTGACTTCACATTTTGGTCCATTATATGTATGAATTTGACTGATATGTTGAGCTTGAGTTCACTCAGTGTGACATAGAGTTAATGACAGTGTTTAATTCATAGGCTATGGGGAAATAAATAGCAGATACCTATCAATTATATACACATGCTAGTCCTTTTATTGTTTGCCTTATAAATATTTTCTATTTTATTTTCATAAGAATCTACTAGTGTAACAGCTGTTAATTATCAGTGGTACTAAAAATGAAGTTTAGTAATGCCCAGATTTCACAGCTGGCAAGTTGCATACTCAAGGGCTAGGTACAAACCTGGGATTCTGAATGGATAGTTAGGGAAACTGAATCACCTTAATATGGCATGTGGAACGCTTTAAAACATGAGAAGGTGCACTGTGAGGACCTGTAAGATTTAGCAGGTAGTGCTGTTAGTACCATTATTGGCTTTATGATTGCTAATATCATTATTTTATCTTTCTGATATCCTACAGTGTTCACTATTTTCTCCTCAATGTGTGTGTGTATGTGTGTGTGTGTGTGTGTGTGTGTGTACTTATTATTATCTTATGTCCTTCTCCAATGAAGTGGCTTCCTATATAGAAGACTGTTTACACTAATACAATGACATTCTGTTCAAAGGCAACATCCATCTTCCTCCCGCCAGAGGTATACAATGAATCACTTTGTGCCACTGGTTTTTTTCTCAAGATGGATTGATTTTAATTCCATTCTATGGCCATGAGGGCAACATCGCTGCTGTTGTTTGACTTTCCAGAAGCTAGTGATCTTGAGGATTTTGGCACAACTTTTGCTGAGAGGACCTTGAGGGATTGAACTTTTTAGTGATTGCACACTCCTCCTATTCATTCTGTTCTCCAGCTCCTGACTGGGTAGTCCAGAAAGCACATGTGGTCAGCCTTTCCCTCCTCCCTATGGCTTTTGTCTTGTTTACATCTCTGATTCTGTTTTGTCTCTGTGAATCTCTAGTAGGGACTAGTGAAAATAGAATGTGATTCATCTTTAAAACAGTTTAGAACAAGGAATGAATTTATTGGAAAGCAGTGGGAACATATTGCAAAAGCCAGCTGGCCCACATGAGAGATGAAAATGAAGAATTGAAAGAAAGCATAACGTGCACTAGCCTTGGGGTCTCTTATCATTGCTTATCTTTATTTCTGCTCATATTACTCACCGACAGTGTTTCCTCCTGTAGACAGATATTGGCCACCTCAGTTCTTACTTTCTAAAGCCTTTACTGAATTTTTGCCTGTGCTTTTCTTAGCAAGTTGTACATTTTCTACTTTCAGTTATTCTCTGTAGTTAGACTTCCTTTCACAAGCATTGTTGCAGTGGGAAATAGTTACCTAAGCCTGTCTTTCTCTTTATATCTCACCCTAATACTCATTACAGGTTGGTGTTATTATAAGCTCCCTTGCTGAGATATCCCTAAGAGAAAGGCTGACTTGTGCACGATGATTCCCCACAGTCCACTTAACAAAAGTCATTAGTGGTGAGCTGTTATTCAGGAAGGAGGATGAATCAAGCAGGAATCCAAGAAAAAATGCAATTAAAGATTAGATCTCATTATCCACAGTTACCTACAAGATTTTTTTTCTAAAGGTGAGCCCTTCCTCTACTGGTTTGTGACCTGACTGTTGAAAGCATGTTAGTACATCAGATTGCCCTGATGCATAATCTGAGAAAGTGATTGTATTCCCCTCCTATTGGGGTCAATATGAAGAAAAGCTACTACCCATGGCAGCACTGGGCAAGTTTCAATCCTTCTATATATACTATCCATGCTTTACTTAATTGCCACATTTTCTGTCTTTGAAAATATGAGAAAATTTTGCCAATATTGAGTCATTTTAGAATATGTCTCTTAATTTTGAAGTTCTTTGTGAAGTACTGGTGAAAGAAAATGCTATATGTCTAAGCAAGAGGATGTTAATTGACAATCTTTGTGGGTGTACCAGGCTTTTATTTTATTAGTGGGTCATGTAATGCCAAACTTTAGGGATAGCAAATTCGCTGCTTCCTTGGCATCTACTGTCTGGTCATAAATCTTCCAACTCCCCTCTTGTCATGATAAATGGTTACATATTTGGCTCACAGCAATTTTCTCCTTAGTGTCATCTTCAGGAGCCTGGCTTCTAGAGCCAGATTGTCTGGTGTTAAATCTCATATACTCATATACTCTATGGTCCTGGACAAGTTATTTAGTGTCTCTTTTCCAGAAGAAATTTTTCCAGAGATTCCAGGCTCCTGAAGTTCCCACAGCTTATTTGTGGCTGTAGAAGAAAAGTCTCCCTGCTTGTAAGGCCTCTGTTCAATGTTGGCTTTGTACTGTACATTAAAAAAACATCCTATGGGACTCTGGACTATGTACTTCATGGAAATGATTCGCAGGAAAATACATGTAGTAAGAAATTAGGTCTCACATGCACTGGAGTTCTAGGTGATATGATTATGGCAAGAAATATATCCTTAAAAACATTTTACATATGTCTTTAATATACTATGTTATCTCTCATCTCTTAGGCTGTCCCTTGGTTATCTCATATTGTTACAGTATTTCACCTGGTTTTCTCATATATTGTATATATTCGTATTTGGTTATTTGAAATCGGATAGGGGAGGGGGGGAAAACAAGATGAGGGTCGGGGGTGGGGGGAGGGAAATGGGGACCAAGACATGAGAAAGGGTATCAATGTATGTGAAGTAATGCACCTTCTATCTGGTGAATATAATGTAACCCTTCTTTTAATTCCAACAAAAATATATGAAAAAAGAAAAAAGAAAAAAACATTTTACATAGTAAAACACACAGATAACTCCTCTAGGTGAATAGTCACAGCTTATAGTATTTATGGGGAAAATATTCTATTAAGTGATTTCATTTTGAACTCTATGAGTGCAAACAAAGTTTTTACTAACAGGAATCTGGAATGGATTCAGGAAGCAGGATATACTGATATAAGGAAAGATTCAAACTTGGTTTTATTTCCTGAAGTCTCATCATTGGCAAGTTAATTTTCCCTTGCAATACTTCATGAGCTCAGTGCCAGATCTCCATGTTTCTTGGGTATAAGGGGAGGGGGACCTGGCCTGCCTTTGATCCATGATGCCACTATGTTCAGGCTCATCTAGGAGAGGACTGGATCCTGAGCCCGGCCCTGTCTCTATGTTTATGCTTGGTCTTCTACCTGATATACTTCATATTCATGTGAATATCTGTAGGTGGGTAAGGGCAAGGCACAGAATCAGAGGACAAAGGTTGAAATAGTACAGGAGTAGAACACACTGGGCACTGATATAAGTGAGTAAAGATGAGAGGATAGGAATGGGACAGAGTGAACAGAAGACACCATATAAAAGGAAATTTACTTATTATTTGATGCATGAAAATGTAACTTCTCCATGTATCACCTCTATAATAACACTAAAGTAAATTAATACAAAATTTAAAAGTGAAATTGAAAATATCTTAACAGAAGCCACACAAAAATCTTTTATGCTGTCTTTTCCCAGTTTTCCAAATCAATATATGCAACCCTAGACAATATGAAATATATTTCTTTTAATCATTTGTTTCTTCCCTTGCTCTGTGTTTTTTCAATGCTCCAGGGGATGCTGGCCAAGGTCATTTTGGTTTGTCATTCTGCATTCAGTTGTGACAAAAGCACTTGTCTATGTAGTGTCATCCTTAATTTTATGTCTCTTTTTCTTATTTGCTCTCCAATAGACAGAGGGAACACTGCATCTTCTGACATTGCCAGACTCCATTTTATTTCTTTCTCAAAGAAAGGAAATTCAAACTCCTTTCTTCAGCACTTATTACTAGCATCCTGTTCAAAGTCTTACTTTATTTAGGCCTTGGCTCCTATTCTTTCTGTTTCTCTCCTTTTTCCTGGCATCAACTTCCTTGCCTTTGCTTCCTTGCCATTTTTTCTTCTAATGATCTTTTCCTCCATTGTATGGCAATAAAACCTTCTGTATTTACACTCTGGACATGGAAATCACAAGACATATATCCAACTCTGAAACACTCCTGTGTTGTAGTATCACCTGCTACCAATCCATACCATCTTCCAAGTTGCCCACATTGCCAGGCATTTTAGCATACAGATTTCACTCTAAGGATACCAGTTGATTCTAATCCCCAATAAGCTTATTTTTCTGATACATTATTCTCAGTTCCATGTTAATTATTGAAAATTGTGTTGTCCAAAATTAATAAAAGTGTGCCTCAAGAACCACGGTGGTAGTTCCCAGGTGTGGGGGGGAGAATAAGACTCAGAAATCTGGACAAGAAATATATTAGGGAAGTCTTGTCTACTGTGAAATAGTTATGAGTCTATCTGATAATTTGTGACTATGAATTCAAAGTAAATTAAGTAACATTGTATGCATGATTCTTTCCAGCCTTATTTAGGTCTTAACCATAACAGAAGAGGAGACATTTATAACATTTACATTATAAATAAATGCTCATTTTTATATATATTTTTATTATAATTAATAAAAGGGTTACATGATATTTGCCAGATAAAAGGTGCATTAATTCACATACATTGATACCCTTTCACATGTCTTGGTACCCATTACCCTCCCCCTACCCACCACCCACTCCCCATATTGGTTTTCCCCCCTTCCCTATCAAGTTTCAGATAACCAAATACAAATAAATTCAATATATCAGATAACAAAGTGAGATACTGTAACAATATGAGATACCCAAGGGACAGCAAAGAGATGAGGGATAACATAGTACATTAAGGACAACAATCATTCGTTATATGGCTTTTGTTTCAATATCCTGCTCTATTGCAGATCTGCTCTATTGCAGATTTCTGCTAGTAGAGCCCAAGGTTTCTACTGATTATGACAAATGAGGGAAACCATTGAGCCTAAGTTCCTTTGAGTCTGGCTTACTTCACTTAATACGATTTTTTCTAAGTCTTTCCATTTCCTAACAAATGGGTCGATGTCATTCTTTCTGACAGCAGCATAGAATTCCACTGTGTACAAATACCACAACTTGTTGATCCACTCATCAACTGAGGGACATCTAGGTTGGTTCCCTATCTTTGCTATGATGAATAGTGGGAGAAGATCTTCATCAACCATACAACAGACAAAGGCCTCATATCTAAAATATATCAACAACTCAAAAAATTGAACCACTCCAAAACTAATCTCCAAAGTAACAACCATCCCATTAAAAATGGGCCAAAGACTTAAAGAGAGTCTTCTCTGAAGAAGAAACAAAAATGGCCTATAGACACATGAAGAAATGCTCCACATCTCTGGTCATAAAAGAAATGCAAATCAAAACAACTCTAAGATTCCACCTCACTCCAGTTAGAATGGCCAGGATCAGGAAAACGAATAATAACAGATGCTGGAGGGGATGTGGCCAGGAGGGATCACTACTACACTGTTGGTGGGAGTGCAAACTCGTTCAACCACTATGGAAAGCAGTATGGCAGTGCCTCAAAAGGCTAAACATAGAGCTCCCCTATGACCCAGCAATTCCACTACTTGGCATTTACCCAACCATCCAGAATCTAGGGCATACTAAATCCACTTGCATAAATGCTCATTTTTAAAAAGGACATGTTGAATTCAGTTATTAGAAAATATTTAAATACATTTTAAATTATTGGATAAGTACTTATAATTTTAGAACAATGAACTTAGATAATAAAATATTGGTCAAATATTTATCATGGAAACACATACACACATATATATATATTGAATTTCAAAACTTTATTTTTGTTTATATATTGTGATTTTACATATTTAGATATTCTGATACACATGCTTCTTTGATGTATTTGGAGTAATTAATATAGTCAACATTTATATTTGTACAAACTTTATGCCAGAAAAAGATTGTAAAATATAGCAATAACAATTATATTGTTTTATATGTGAAAAATAATACTTTGGAAAATATTGAGCATAAATTCTGTTTCTTTACCATGGTAAAAACCTTTATAAGGCTGGAAAGAAATATTCATACATTACATATTTTACTTTGAATTCATAGTCACAAATAATCAGATATACTCATAACCATCTCACTGTAGATAAGATTCCCCTAATATATTTGTTGTCCTGATTTCTGAGATAACCCTATTAATCTTCCCTATTCATTTTATTACATATTTAATTCCATACTTTAATTATATTACTTACTTTTGTTTTCTTTTAATTTTTCCTTTTTCCTTTTCATATTTTATAACCACTTCTGCTTAAGGAATTACTCTTAACCCTTAATATGAAAGTAGATAGAGAATTTCCATATTTTTACTGCAAACTTGAATCTTTGGTCAGTCTTAATCCATACTTATCATTCTCTTGCTAAGTGGAGTACTAGCCATTTTCCTAGAAAGTCTATATCACACTTGTGCTTTAGATTCTGTCTTACTTGTCAAAGAATATGTACCTATGTTTAATAATCTTCTGTGTTACCTTTTTTCATTCTATACTGGATAGTACTCTAAAGTATTACAGTTAATTTAATGGCCATTTCCATTAAAATACAAAACAAAAACAAATTAATACGAAATCTCTATTAGAGGCCAGAATATGGTGTAGTGGTAGAGTGCTTGCCTAGCATGCCTGAAGCCCTAGGTTTGATTCTTTGGTACCACATACACAGAAAAAGCCAGATGTGGCATTCTAGCTGAAGTGCTAGAATGCTAGCTTCGAGAAAACCCAAGGACAATGCCAAGGCTTTGATTTCAAGCCCCAGGACAAGCAAACAAACAAACAAAAACAAAACAAAACAAAACAAAAAAAAATCCCACTCCATTAGTACACAATCTTTCCTTGTACTATTATGATGCTTCCATATTCCCATACAGCAACTATGCTCGTAAGGCATTTTTTTCAGAAATTACCTTTCTTTTATTAGTCTTTCTAGACCCACTTCCATCTTGTAATGAGAGTTTTCTTGTGAGTACCATCACTCACTTTATATTACTAAATATAATGATCATTTATTTTCCTTTTCAACACTTCAGATTCAGTCATTGGTGAGAATTCTACTGAAAATTTTATTTGCTTTGTAATACTCAGGCAATTTGATGTCTTACTATGAAAATGGAAGAATCTTAGTTTTTTTGTCAGAATGATTTTTAATTCAGCACACCAAAGGGAGCATGCCTAGTCTTCAACAGAACATACCGTGGACTTTTCCTTATTGGCTGTGAACAATTTTACTTCTCTCCCTACAGAATGATATAGAACATTTATTTTCTCTAATCTGCTAATGAAATTGAATTTCTGTGCAGGTATTCATCATCTTACAATGACATTATATTTCCTAAGTGTATTTTATAGGGCATAATTTTGTATATATTTTTGTGATTTTCTACTAGCAATGTTTATATATAAAACACATGGGGCTGGCATGCACAAAGACCCGGGTTCAATTCCTTGGTACCATATACATAGAAAAAAGCTGGAAATGGTGCTGTGGCTCAAGTGGTAGAGCTGTAGCCTTGATAAAAATGCCCCAAAACAGTGCTCAGGTCCTGAACTCAAGCCCAGGACTGACAAAAAACATGTAGAATATTTTTAATTATTGGAAGTATATTTACAAATAATTAAATAAATTTCCAAAAGCATAGTCAATCTAGTATGTATGTGTGTATGTATGTTTCTATTATCTATCTATATTTGTCAAAGCAAAAATTTTAATTGTAAACTCTGAAGTTTGTATTAATCAATGGAATGCCACAAAAGCCCTAAATACAAAGCGAATACATATATATATATGTATATATATATGAAGATAAATGGAAATGTAGAGAAGAAATATTATGGAAAGAAACAGATGGTAGAAACAACCTGATAGGATTTTGGGAGTAATGTACTGTGCATTTTTACAGTTCAAGGTTAATTTATGTAGGATTTAGATTTTTTTAATGTATACCCACAAGACATCCATTCAAAAATATTCCCTTAATTAGCTCATCTTTAGAGGTTATCAATATCTCCATAGGGTAAGACATTATAAGTGAAAATCAGCAAGGATGGAAAAAATACATTTAGCTTATAAAAGGACTGTAGAACTAGGCCTATTGCTAGAGAATTGAAGATCTATCTCAGGGAATATTTTATAGATGAAATCTGCATTTAAATATTTGAAAATGCATAGAGAAACAGTTCATGGCTAAATGAAGGAACATATAATATATGCTCCCGTTGAGATGGGAAAGGAATCACAAATTAGTATGTAGATACAGAAAAGATGAGGATGGATTTGACTAATGATTGAAATTCTTCAAAGTACTATACTATGACAATGGAAGGCTTCCAGATCAGATGATATCAAAACTCAATGAAATGGAACAGAAAAAGTTATTGTGATGCTTAGGTATAGATTAAGGAAGTTAGTCTCTTGTTTTTCTGCTGACAGTTATTACTACAATTATACAGTGAGATATTTCCAGACACTCTGAAACACAGAATAGGGTTCTTGTGCTTACATCAGTGTCATCTCAAGTTGAAAACATTCTAATTACTATTCCTTTTAATCTAACTCCTGTGTTCACTTACACAGCTTTAGGGAAAGGAGAAGAAAGGCAAGATAGTAGTAAATGTAGTAGTAAATGTTCTTGGGTCATTTCCATTTTGGAAATTTATATTTGTTCATTTTTCTCATATTATCTGAAATCTTATTTGTTATCAAATTATTGTTCATATTCTCATAAATTTTTGCATTCCTGTGAATTTAGGAAAGAGAAAATAAACTCTTGTCTTTTTCCCATGCAAACTTACCTTTATCAAATGGTGGCTAATTCATTGTGATTTTTCTTGGTATGCTTGTTATAAGTATAGTAACAACGTATGTACATAGATGCACACATATATACACGTATAGAATACACATGTAAATGCCTAATGTGTAAATTTAGTGAAGTTCTGTTTTGCCTCTAATAATATTTTGTAAAAAAAAATAACACTGCCTTTTGGCTGTCTTTTTTCCGGGCATAGTTATTTGATTCACTGAAGGTTCTAATTCCATAGTTTGTACATATATCTCATTGGGTGGTAAATTATTAGCTGCCAAACATTGTATTTGTAATTATGCGATATTTAGACTATACTCCCTGATAGATAGCATGCTTTGGTGATGACTTCATTCTCTAAATAGTACTAAATTTCTGCTTGAGAAATGACCTACTGAATTTGATGGTGATTACAAAGTTGGTTGAAGAGGTACAGTTTTTCTTTCTTTTTCCTTTAAACAAACTCTCATACTACATATGATGTCCGTTATGCTTGCTCTTCATAAGGACTTGCTCTAGTTTGGAGTTACTAAATATTCTACTGTCCTAGATTTGTTTTTTTTCATCTTTGTTCACATAAGTCAGCATTATGTGACCCTTCTGCACATCATCTTCCATTAAAACACTCATGCTTCCATTAAAATAATCATGTTCATTGAAGAGTTACTACGATCCTATTTTCTGTTAGTAATTTTCTATGTGTTTTTTATATTTCTTTGAATTTTCTTATTTCCTTTTGTTCTCTTTATGTACAGTTGCATGAGTTTTAATGTTTTTTCTCATACTATTTTTCTCACATAAACAATGATCCCATATGTTAGGTCACAAAGTCTGTTTTTGAAGAACACATATATCCCGCTATATTCCTTTTCTGTTATTACTTGATGACTCAATACATATACACTGTCTATCTTACAATATCTGTCTCAGTAGTTTCAAGTAGCTTAGCTGGTTTTTTGTTTCAGTTTATCACAAAGTTACGATCAAAATGTTGACCAAAATGTTTCCTTAAAATTGAATTGTTGAGGACTATAGCTTTTTATTATCTATCAGATAGAGGCTTCCCCAGATAGGAGATCCTCTCGATAGTTCATTCCTAAAAGGATTCTTCTTCTTCTTTTCAAATTTTATTGTCAGGATATATAGAGAGGAGTCACAGTTACATTCATAGGGTAGTGAGTACATTATTTTTTGAACATTATTACCCCTTCCCATGTTTTTCTCCCATTTTCCCTCCTCCCTCCAAAGCTGTAAAGTTTATTTCCAACATATTGTCCACGGGGCTTCAATATGTTCAATTTCGTTAGCAAACCTATAAAGTAAGTTTGCTGACTTAGTCTGCTAAGTCAGAGTTTAATATAAATGGAGTTTTAGGTAATGTAACATATTCACAACTCTGACATTCCATAATTGTTGCCATATAATGTAATCTAATCATGGAGTGACATTTCACCGACTGTGCCAAAAACTATTTGACTTATGTAATCAAGTAATAAATTCTGCCAACCCTCAACTGGAGATGAATATAAAAATTCACAAATATCACAAGGTGAAAATCAAGACTACTTTAAGGGCTATCATGTGTACATTTGTAGTATTATCTTTAATATGAGACTACTGTAGCATGTCATGTAGAGCTCAAGGACTAGTACCTAGGGGCAGATGACCAAATCACCAAATTTGATGTATGTTAAGTCTATTCCCTGATAGGTTTATAAATAATGTTTCAACATTTATGCATACATTTAATATCCAAAATTTAATAACAAATATCTATCAGAAAAGATCATACCAGGAATTATGTAAAGTATCTTATTTCAATTTTCCTAGGATTAGTTTCTTATCCTTAATCCTGGTGAAGGTTAGATATTTTAGTTTCATAAAGAAGAAAAATACTTTTTTGTGGGTAGTGGGGTTGATCTCATTCTGGGTGCTGTCCCTGAGCTCTTCAGCTCAAGGCTACTACTACCCGACCCTTGAGCCAAGCTCCAATTCCTGTTTGATTGCTTGTTTGTTTTTTTTTAGGTTAATTGGAGATAAGAGTCTCAGGTTCTCTTGTACCCAGGCTGGCTTTGAACCTTGATCCTCAGATCTCAGCCTCCGAGTAGCTAGGATTACAGACATGAGCCACTAGGCCACACTAAGAGATGAAAAATTATTTATTTTTATTTATTTTTGCCAGTCGTGGGCCTTGAAATCATGGCCTGAGCACTGTCCTTGGGCTTTCTTAAGGCTAGTGCTCTACTACTGTAGCCACAGCAGGATTTCTAGCTTTTTTTCTATATATGTGGTACTGAGGAATCGAACCTTGGTGTTTGTGCATGCTAGATAAACACTCTTACCACTAGGTCAAACTCCTGGCCTGAAAAAAATAATTTTAAGAGAGTATTGCCATGTGTTTCTCTCTTTCTTCTTTGTTTCCTTTTAACCTCTCCTATGCTGATTTTTTTTCAGGAATCTTAATGGTTTGACACTCCACAAATGCTTTGTTCATCTCATCATATAAAATAATATTTATTGAAAATCCAGTAAATGGTAACAAAAGGGCTTTATTCTTTGTTGATGTTTTTGTTTCCTTTTCCTTTTGTCTTGTTTTTTAAAATCTGTCTTTGGGAGGGTAATGAGGGCAATGAACAGAAGATACGAAGGCTGAACAAATGCAGAAATAATACTCACTAGACACTGTTGAAAATCACCTATTCAACATTTGGGTGAAGACTCAGGGGGAAAACTGGGAGGCAGTGAAGGAAGGGATAACATTGTTACTTTTGTAACTGTAACCCTTCTGTACCTCACTTTTGCAAAAACAATAAAAAATAAAATAGTTTGACATTCCAAATATGGGTTAGGCAGTTTGTTCATTTTCTTAAACTGTGTCCTCAAGTATTGACAATAAACGATGTTGACTTGATACTGAAGAATAGCATCTTAAAGAATATCTGTCTATAGAAATGTATTTCATTATATCGTTTTAAACAATATGTTCTATTTTTATAAATATCCATTTTCAGAATAATCTTAATGTTCTTCACAAAAGGACAAATTGAGCTTTCCCAAACAAAACCTGCAGCTTTTCATTTAGCTTTTTTTTTATAATCATCTAATCTCAAATAGCTTTCCCTTATGTCAACTTATTTTTAATGTTCAATGTATTAGTAAAATGGCTTAGTACTAGCCATTTGAGTATTTTCTAATTGCAGAAGTGTGGCTGAATCTCCCAAATTACATTTACAATGAAAGATGTTGCATGATAGTGACTAAGATCTTGACAAATGAGGCAAGACATTCATTAGTTTAATGTTTCTCTCACTTTTGTGATAGAAATGCCTAATGGCATAGCCTAAGTAATGTGAAATTATTCAGCCAATGTAAGAGGAAATTCAATAAGCACTACCTACCACTTACAATTATTAAGCTCAACTTCAGTCGAACATTACTTAGGAAATACTGAAAAACTTGCTACTTTTTAAATTATCATTCCTTATTTTATTCTCAGTTTTTTTCAAGAATAGAAAAACAGCGAAATATACTGAATTCGTGTTCTGAATGTGCCTTTAGGAAAGAGGACAGGAGTTATGGAGAAGTTGAAAAAAATTCCTAATAGGAATCAGTTTGTAATCTAGTATAAGGATTTGTAGAATCATTGAATATACTTTAAAACCATGAAATGAAGGCAATGTCAAAAGGCCATATACACATATATACATATATATACACATATATATAGCATTAGGCTGGACAATACCTGAACTATCCCAAATTGCATAGTGTGTTGAGAGATCAGATATCAGGTGCTTCCGTTCTAATTCAGATGTTTCTTATATTTTCTAGACCTCAGTTCAAAGAAAATTAAGTGGTTTCATTTATCAACTCACTAGATGATAACAAAAGAATTGTTCTGAATAAATTTGCCTTGCTTGGGTAGCACATTGCATATCATTCAAACATTTGAAAATTAAAATAGCATTTGTATGTTACTTGTGAAGTTAAATAATTCACTATTATTCTGCCCTTTCTGTGTTCAACTAATTTTATCTGTTCCTTAAGTCGCACACAAGTTATTAATTCTATCAAATTTTGTTATTCTGTTCTGATACAAAGCAATATCTTGCTATATTACAGCATAACGGCTATAAATTGTCGCCATATTGACCTGGGACAAGGTCTAGCTTCACATAGTTCGATGTTTATGACATTGAGTGAATCCTTGATCTCCTACAAACCTGTTTAAGTGTCTGAAAAATGATCAGTCCTTACAATTATTTCCTTACATACACTCACAATTCCCTTAATGTCCTCCCATTGTGCCATACTATGAACTTCACGAACTTATCCAAACCTATTCACCTAATAAACCCAACTCTAAACATCAGTCCAAACTAATTTCTACCTTCTTAGAAGCTCATAGTGGATATTAACTTTCAACATGAGAAACTTTGGAATGCACTTCAAAATACATAAAAATGATAGCACCAAATATCAGTATTACACCATTTGTATTATCACGTAATTTTATTAGTAGATTAGTAGAGCAAGTACACAGAAGAGGCCCTGAAATCCTGGTGTCTTTGTCTTTTCTGACTCTTCCTAGATAACCTCACATCAATTTCCAGATTGCTCATTTACCTAATCAACCTACCTGCTTCAATTTTATAATTTGACTACTATGATTTGAAATAACCAAAGGGTGTGGGATGGAGTCAAAGGGAAAGGGGTGGAAAAATAAAGAGAAAAGAGGGAGAATGCAGTTTTAAATCACGTGAATATCATATAAAATTAAGAATGGAGGAAGTGGTACATAGGGAAAGGACAGGTAAGAATGTTGAAAGGAGTAACACTGATCAAGATATACCGATGCTTTCCTTTATTTTGCAAATTTTAGTAAGATTATTTTAGGGTTTCTGTATACTTGAAAGATTTTCAGGATATCTAGTTTGTATTGATTTTATACACTCACATAAATGTATCCACCTTATTTTTAAGCATAAATTAGAATATGTGATGCTCTCACTAAAAATCATTTAATACTAAAACTGTATTATAAAATATTACATATATGAATTGTAAAATAGATGTTAAAACCAGTGGAAAACACCAGCATTTTTATCTGTAGCTATGTAAATGTTGGTAATTATGTTTGATCTATTTTTGGCCTTTTTGATTACTCCAAGATTTCATCATATATTATGTGCAATTCCTGCCTCTGGCAGAGAGACAAACAAAAGACAATTGGGACTTTCAGTGCTATGACTGTGAATCAAATTTCTCTGTCTTCTGGCCCAGAAAGTGAATAATAAACTCAGTGAGAGTTAAGAAAATCAAAAACTTGACAGATAGCTACAACATGACATCCATCTCAGTACAAGATGTTTTCAGAAGTCCATGTCAGAGGTCTTAAATGGCACAACTTATTGTTCAGTATGTGAAAGGTAAAAATATGCTTGACCTTGAATCTCATCATAGAATTTTTAGAAAGGACAATTTTCTGATATTTCTTATGTGATGTCTTTTTACTTGAGGGAACAACCTCTCACAATTTCTAAAAGAAACTTTCAGTACTAATATAAGCCCCAAGTGAAGTAAAACTAATGTTTTGATAATTATTTTTTCACTGTTGAATATAAGTTGCCTATCTGGATGAACCATCCATCCCTTAAGCCAAAACAATCCAGTGATTTCTGTCCACATTTTCCTGTCTTCTTCTGGTAGTCTGTAGTGTCTTGTTTGTGGACTGAATCTTTGCTGCTGTCTTTCCAATGTTACTTTTGACATAACCATCTGAATATAATGACAGCTAGCTGAGCTATAGTGTATGAGTCTCAAACAGGAAATTACCTTTCCTCCCTGACTTGACAGAAACTTGTACAGATTGTCGTTAAAGAAACTAAGGAACTTAGGCTCAATGGTTTCCCTCATTCGTCATAATCAGTAGAAACCTTGGGCTCTACTAGCAGAGATTTGCAATAGCGCAAAATCTTCATACATAAGGACATATAATGTGAAGCTAATTGAAAGGACCTCCAGGATAGTGAAACAAAAGCCATATAATGAATGATTGTTGTCCTTAATGTACTATGCTGTCTCTCATCTCCTTTGCTGTCCCTTGGTTATCTCATATTGGTATAGTATCTCACTTTGTTATCTGATATATTGAATTTATTTGTATTTGGATATTTGAAATTTGATAGGGAAGGGGGGAAAACCAAGACGGGTGGGGGGTGTGGGGGGGGGAGGGAAACGGGTACCAAGACATGTGAAAGGGTATCAATGTATGTGAATTAATGCACCTTCTATCTGGCAAATATCATGTAACCCTTTTACTAATTACAATAAAAAAAATAAAAAATAAAAAATAAAAAAAATAAAATATCTAGTAGAAAATGGGCTCCTCAAGTGACACTAAATTTAGCCTTTGGGTAAGAAAACACTAGGCTTGCATTGTACTCACAATTTGGTATGCTGAATTGAAACCCTGTGTACAACTAAAGATAATTTTTAAAAATTAAAAAAAAACACTAAGAGTATTGCTCACCATATTAAGGAAAAAATCTTGTTTTCACATAGTTTGTACCCTAATCTAGAAGTTTCCTGTTGGTGCTTGTAATGAAGAATGAATGGAAATTTGGTTAAGTTATATCACCCTATTTGAAGACAATGAAATATTAAAGTCATATGATGATACACAATTAGTTGTAACAGAAGCAGGCATTCTAATTCCTTGGTAGTTATTTGTACAATTTCCCAGTCTTCATTTTCAAGTAAAAAAGTTTTATTTGAATATGTAATAG
The DNA here is from genome assembly GCF_031878675.1 of Megascapheus bottae. NCBI lineage: Eukaryota > Metazoa > Chordata > Mammalia > Rodentia > Geomyidae > Megascapheus > Megascapheus bottae. Next base: position 99,484,236 of record NC_143547.1, on the reverse strand, counting down.
AGATAAAAATATATTTATATTTATAAATAATCTAAAAAAAAGAAACTAAGATGGATTTTTAAATTACAGCCATGTACAACAATTCTGTAACTATTACCTGTAGAAATGAAAAGCAATGTGAGATTTAGAGACCTTATGCATCTCAGTCTTTCCGTATGCAATGCGCTCTTTGTAAAGATGCCTACTAGTAAGTAATCAGATAGCTACCAAATACTTTCAATGTATTATTCTACTTAATTTTTACTAAAAGTTTTCTACCACAAAACTCCCTAGCTGCATTTTTCTCCTAATTCATTGCTTATAACATAACCAAACTTGCATATGAGTTTCATTTATTAGTTACCATATAACTAACCTTATCCCTAATTTCTACATAATCACAGTATCTTCCAATGGAAGAAAAACTCTTCTCATTTTAAATCTCTCATCACATGTAAACTTTCTTTAAAATTGTGATTTTGAAATATTGAAGTAAAAATACTTAAAGTTCCGATGTCATTTTTTTTTGTCAGTCAAGGAACTTGAAATCTGGGCCTGTGCACTGACTCTGACCTCTTCAGCTTATTGCCAGTGCTCTACCACTTGAGCCACAGTGCCACTTCCTGATTTCTGTTGGTTAATTGGAGATAAGAGTCTCAGGAACTTCTGTACCTCCTCTTGATTGTAAGCCACCGGCTCCTAGCATGTCATTTACTTCTTATTTCACAAGCAGTAAATTTATTGTATATATATATATATATATATATGTTCCAAATAACTTTAAGTCATCTTCCCATTTATACTGTCATCTCTTTTCACTTTTACCATTTGTTTATATTATATGGCTGAACCTTCAGAGTCATCTGAAGCCTATACTTCATTGATGATCCTTGGAACTGGCTTCTGTTTTAATGCAGTCAAGAATATCTTACACTAGAGCCCTTACTTTAAAGTGAACGAATGGATATGAATGTTCAAGAGCACAATAAATTACTACCCTAATGCAATTGATTTGTACATGGCTGCGTAAAGCCAGGAGATTGGCAGAGAGTCAGAATTCCTTTATGCCTCTCAGAATGGTTATATGTTGCCAACGCAAATAAAAAAGGCCTCTCTCCCATATGAAAACAAAGTGAAGGTCAGTCGGGTTTATCTTTTCTGAAGATTTAATGGAATGCTAATCTTGATCCTGCAGTTTCATTGACAACAGGGAGCCAGGCGAGCTACATTTCCAAGAGAAAAATGCAACTCTCTGTGTAAACCACATTAGTTAATTTATTTTAACCTTTACTAAGGACCTTGATTTCTATGTATCTGTGTATTGATGTTATTTTCATCATGGTTCTTCTTAAAATCATTGAAATATTACTGATATTTGCATATGGAAACCTCATAACATTTAACAAATTAATACTGCCATTTAAAATGACTTATTTAGTTTTCCTAAAACAATTTTCTAAATAATTTTTTTAATTTTGTTTCATGTGTGGAAAAAATGTGTGCTAACAGATACTATAAAGGGGAATCTGGAATCACAAACACATTTCCAGGCTAGTTTGGTAATGCTTATGCCTTTTTAAGAATGCAGTAGCAAGAGCATGAATTAAGTAGTGACTGTGTGGATGGGTGGAAAAGGGACATATTTAGGCAATCATTTATAAATGCCATGGCTGTGGCTTTGGGTGAATGATATATCCGATGCTAAGTATACAGAATATAATATTACTGCCAAATTTCTCTGTGGGTCCACTGCGCCATATGATTATCAAAGACAAAGAATACTGTGGAAGGGAAATGAAGAACTGAATTTTTCAGTATCTAACGATATTGGATTTTTAAAAATATTAGTTCATATTTTCATGCTTATGATCTTTTAAACTTTAATCACAGGCTAGTCTGCTTGCCATAGAGAGACTGAAAATGTAGTTGTAATCTGGTAACTTTGATTACAAAAATATTATAACATAACAGTAAAGAGAACCAAAATAACATACATATCAAACAAATAATTCTCCACGAACAGCTATTTCCCTTCCTACTCTTAGAGGCCTCAAAAATACATACTACACTATTGATGATATATTTTAAATATGAGGCCTTTATCTTTTGTATGGCTAGTAAAGATCTTGTACTCTGTGGGTTTTTTATTTAGCTTGTTAACTATGTCTTATATTATGCTCTGCAGTTAAATGCAGTCCGATTTGTCCAAACTTTCTTTAATTTGTTATGTTTCTGAGTCTTTATTAAGAAATGAAAGGACCTCCCTTCCCTATCTAATTTAAAATAACCAAATACAAATGTATCCGATATATCAGGTAACAAACTGAGATATAAAAACAAAAGCCATATAATGAGTGATTGTTGTCCTTAATGTACTATGTTATCTCTCATCTGTTTTGCTGTCCCTTGGTTATCTCATATTGTTACAGTATTTCACTTTGTTACCTGATATATTGGATATATTTGTATTTGGTTATTTGAAATTGGATAGGGAAGCAGGGAAAACAAGATGAGGGGTGGGGGTTGGGGAGAGGGAAATGGGGACCAAGACATGAGAAAGGGTATCAATGAATGTGAAGTAATGCACCTTCTATCTGGTGAATATAGTGTAACCCTTCTATTAATTACAATAAAAATATGAAAAAAAACATGCTTAACACAGCAGTCTCCAGCTGCAAGCCCACATTACATGGATTTATTTTTTATTGTGGCATAAATTAACATTTCATAGAGTTTGGCTGTTCAATTGTCATCAAATTTTATAAGTGCATTTCTGAAAAATGAAGGATCATTTCATAAAATACTACACATGGCCTCAACAAACTTTCAAATGAACAGTGGCTCAGTAACTTTCATGATTAAACACTTAAAGGCTCAAAAATAATTTTAAAATGTGGATAAAGAAGCAGGGCACAATGGTTCAATGCCTGTAATCCTAGCTACTCAAGATGCTGAGAGCTAAGAATCAGTGTTCAAAATCAGCCAGAACAGGAAAGCCCCTGCCCCTCTAATCTCCAAGGAACCACTAAAAAGCTGAAATTGACTTGTTTGTTAAACAAGTCATTTGAAATATGATGTAAAAATCAATGTTAATAAATTCTTTAATAAAAAAAGCTGAAAGGAAAAAAAAAGAAATTTTCAACCTATGCCAAAGAGTCCTATTATATCTCTGATTGCTTCTTGTAGAGTTTTCAGTGTATCTGCTTTTACCTCGAGGTCTTTGATCCATGTGGAGTTAATTCTTGTGCAGAGTGACAAAGAAGGATCCAACTTTAGTTTTCTGCAGGTGCTTAACCAGTTCTGCCAGCACCACTTGTTGAAGAGGCTGTCTTTCTTCCATTATATTTTTTTTGGCTCCCTTATAGGTCTGTGGGTTGATTGCTGGGTCTTCAGTTCTATTCAATTTATCCTCAGGCCTGTTCTCGTGCCAGTACCAAGCTGTTTTGGTATTGAAATTTCTCCTGTGCTGTTCTTTCTGCTAAGAATTGGTTTTCTTATGCAGAATCTTTTATTGCTCCACATGAAAATTTGGACTGCTTCTTCTATTTCCTTAAAGAATGACATTGGGATATTGATGGGTATTGTATTGAATTTGTAGATAACTCCAGAACTAATCTTCAAAGAAACAACGATCCCATTAAAAGATGGCCCAAAGACTTAAAGAGAGACTTCTCTGTAGAAGAGATAAGAATGGCCTATAGACACATGAAGAAATGCTCAACATCTTTGGCCATAAAAGAAATGAAAATCAGAAAACTCAGAGATTCCATCTTACTCTAGTTAGAATGGTCATGATCAAGAAATCTCATAACAACAGATGCTGGTGGGGATAGGCCAGGAGGGATCACTACTACAGTGCTGGTGGGAGTGCAAACTTGTTCAACCACTCTGGAAAGCAGTATGGCAATTCCTCAAAAGACTAAATATAGAGCTCCCCTATGACCCAGCAATTCCACTACTTGGAGGCATTTACCAGTAGCACAACGATGTTCATTGCAGCACTATTTACCATAGCAAAGATATGGAACCAACCCATTTGCCCCTTAGTAGATGACTGGATCAATAAGATATGGTATTTATACACAGTGGAATTCTATGCTGCTATCAGGGTAAATGACATTGCTCCATTTATAAGGAAATGGATAAACTTGAAAGAAAATCACATTAAGTGAAGTAAGCCAGACCCAAAGGAACATGGTCTCAATAGCTTTCCTCATTTGTAACAATTAGTACACAGTGTGGACTTTCCTAGTAGAGGATTACAATAGGGCAAAACCTAGATACAGAAGGCCATGTGGGATGAGTCTAAATGAAAGGACCTCAGGATATGAAAGCAAGAGCTACATAATGAGTGAATGTTGTTCTTAATGTACTATATGTTATTTCTCATCTCTTTTGTTGTCCCTTGTTTATTCTCATATTATTACAGCATCTTACCTTATAATCCGGTATATTGTAAATATGTTTATTTTTTAATTTGAAATAGGAAAGGGAAGGGGGAAAACAAGATGAGGGGATGGGTGGGGGAGGGGAATAAGGACAAAAACATCGGAAGTGGTATCAATGTGTGTGAAGTAATTCACCTTTGGTGAATATAACTGTAACTCCTCTATTTATTATGATGAAAAGGAAATGTACTCACTACCTTATGTATTTAACTAACTCCTATGTACATTACCCTAGCAATAAAATTAAATTAAATAAAAGAAATACATACTACAAAGTCAGTAGTTTGGCCCAGCATGAATGAAGACCTAGGTTCAATTCCTCAGTACCACATACACAGAAAAGCTGAAAGTGGTGCTGTGGCTCAGGTGCTGTGGCTCAAATGGCAGAGCACTAGCCTTGAGGAAAAGCCTAAGGAAAGTACTCAGGCCCTGAGTTCAAGCTGCAGAACTGGAATGCACAGAAAGAAATCTTTTGAACAAAGGATTAGTTTATGGACTTTCATGTTGGAGTGAGAAATTTCTCATTACCTTCTCCAAATGAGCTAAACATAGCATGTGAGCTGCTAAAATGCCTTTAGCACATATCAGTATGCCCATATTAGTACGTATCACTTCCTAAAATGCAATAAAGTAAGATATGCTTAACATAATGCCAATAAGTAATGTCCAACATATGTATCTTTACCAAGATTAATTTGGGTGTGATTATAAATATGTGTGTATGGGGGGTTAACATCAGCCATCATTCTTTAATATTGATACAACAGGAAGCTCATAAGGTAGTATTTTTCAACAACTATTACCATGTAAACCTTAGGACAGTCACCATAAAATATAAACAAAGCATGAATATTTTAATGCAAATATAACATCCTACACCAAGATACTTTATGGCATTATTTTTCCTAATTAATGACCATTTTAGCTAGAATATGATACATTACAACTAATAGTAGGACCTATATCAATGTTTTTTTTGCTCTCAAGTAACCATATGTCCAATAAGGAATTGACAATAAAATGATTTTACTCCACTCTCAGACACTGGGCAATGTCTCCAAGCAAATATGTAAAGTTCTACCTTGTGGGTTTTCTTTCAGAATGTCCAAAAGGACACAATATCATCAAGGAGGTGTTCAATAGGAATACAACTTGGAGCAGAGCCCGTGAAGTATTCATAAAAACAAAAATTGTCAGCATGAAGAATTAGGTATCAACACAGTTACACACCATGAGAGGTGATAAGCAGCTCTTCAGAAAGAAAGGTTAAAAATAAAGAACTCTGATTAACAAAACTGTTTTTGCATTTCACTTTTATACAAAGGTTGGAACACTTAACAAGAAGGTTGGTTAATCCATATCTGTTCCCTAGTAAACAGTCCAAGTTCAGTCAGACAAACATGGAAACCTGACGAGTCATTTAGACAGTTCAGCAGATGTTCTCATCTACTGGTTTTTCAGTATCCAATAACTTTGAGGGCTTCTCATTGAATTATATTGTTTGTGAAGAACAACTGTTGCTCCAGAATGCACACATACCTGGGGAATGAAGTCCTCCAAAACAAAGAGAGTGACCAGCCTTAATCTTCCTAAAGCAGTAGGTAATAGCACTCACACTAAGTTACTACACCTCAAATCTGAAACAGCTTGCCCCCAAAATGTATTTCAGACAAGGTAAATACTTTAACACTAGTAGTTAAGAATTCTGTTCCCCAATAAGTAACTGCCACCTTGAAAAGAAAAATAAACTCACAATCATGTTTTACCTAAGATGTACCACATATATTGCTAAGAAAAACGATGCCAGTTCAACTATCACAAAAATTGTTTCTCTGATACTTATTTAAAGGGTGCCTCTAAAGTTAAACAGATTTTCATCACATTCATCTTGTGTATACATAAAGAACAGGGGAAAGCAACTGGTTAAAGTTATAACTTCATATTCTGAGTCCTACTCTTCTGAATCACTTTTTAAATTGCAGGCATGGATGGCTGCTTTTTCCCATACATGGTCCTCAATTTCAAGAGTACTAAGTTGCAGCATTTCCTAAAGGAGTGATCCCACCCTGTCTTCAGCTGAATGGAAACGGAAAGCTTTGAATGAAATGCTGATACCTTAATGGTAATTCTGCTTGATGTTGCACTGGTCAAAGCAGCTTTATATTATTTTGAATTTTGCTTCATAGACTTCAAGGACTTTGGAAATTTTTCCTGCCTTCAGTTGCATAAGTTGGCCTGTAATAGGCATTTCTTTTGCACCTGCCTCAATGACAAAGCAAGATACAGCGTCATGTACTTGTGGGGATCTTCCTTGCAGGTCCTGTAATGCATTTTCTTGTTGTCGGCTTGTAAGTTAAAGAATTTTGTTCATTCTTCCAACAATGAATATTTGCTTTGCTAATGTCAAATGTATATCCTGCTGTCCTAGTTTCATGCATTCCAATGCTGGACCATAGACTAGCCTTTTTTGAAGATATTTCTAAATGTCTTTGATTCCAACAATGCACACACAGGTGGAGGCGATGACAACAGGACAAGCTGTGACTTCACACAGACATGAACAGCCACGGATGATAATCATGAAATGCATCCCAAATTCAGACAAATTTAAATGTCAGCAAAACAGTACATTTTCTGTCTAATACAGCGTTTCTTCAAGCTTGAGGTATTTGCCAGATTCATATCAATGCCAAAAAAGCCCAAGAGTTAGGAATAAGTATGTTAAGTAGAGAGCTAGTGAAGCAAAATGTTATCTTTAGATGAAAATTTCAGTGGTCTAACTTTTTTTTCAATTCCTTTTATTTCTATATGGCCTGCATGCACATCTGTTTTTGTACTGGATGTAAAATCTAAGTGCAAATGCTGTTCAGTCACTTAGTAAATTTCACAGTCACATTACTGAAGACAGAGGCTTATACTTGTGTTTGACCATTTACTCAGGAACACAGACCTGTTTCTCAGGCTAGTGGCCTTCATTGGCAGTTTCCCAGCACAGGTGAGCAGAGGCTTCCAGGTCTTCTTAAGTTTCTGACCCTGAAGGCACAGGATCTCCTTCTTGGAATCCTCTATCTCCCAACAATTCTCAAAGAAACTTGAATTTAGGTAAAAATAGATGCCATACGAAAGACCAACAGCATACCATCAGCAGCAGGACTATCAGTAGCATGGCCACGAAAACCATTGGCTCCACATTGTGCTATATGTTGGGTGTGGGCAAAGTGCCCGCCCCCGCTTTCCCCGCGTGGAGCCGGTGCCAGCTCAAGCCGCTTTTCGCAGCTTGGTCTGGCGCGGCTTTCCACGGCTTTGGGCGAGAGGTGGGGGAGGGGTCCTCGCGTTCCGAATTCTTTGAGAAAGTTGGATGTGAGCTTTATCTGGATTTCTTTTCCGGTTTGAGTCCTTCTCCGTTGCTTTTTGAGTTTGTTGTTGTGGATTTCTTTAGAAAGTTGGCTCGTGGGACTCCCTGGTTCTCTCTTTTTGTCAGAGAAAGCTAAGCAGCGTCCCTATTGTCTCGGCGCCATCTTCCTCCTCATACCTATTATTTTTATATGACCAGATGGACATAGCAATTGTACTTGTGTTATCCTCTCCTAGGAATATCCTCCTTTCATCTCACCTATAGAGTATCTAGTTATGAAAAAAAGTCTTACACATCTTAACACATTTCTATGAAATTAAAATACATTGATTAAAATACATTCTGTACACAAAATATAATTCAATAATTTGGATATTTAGCAATTACAATCTTACTTTTTTCTTTAATAAGGATGCAAATGCTATGCAACTAGAGAAACAAAACGAGGACATTTTGAGTTCATTAAAAATCATGAAATTTGGATTCTTTATAAAATAAGTAGTTCACAAAGACATCAAATTCGAACTGAACATACACCTCCACCAACGAAAACCTTGTAACTCATGGAGACTGAACAACACATTGTTGAATCACCAATGGGCCATCAAAGAGATCAGAACAGAAATCCAACAGTTTATGAAATTTAACAGTAAGGAGCACACAAAATACCAACTCCTTTGGGACATAGCAAAGGCAGTACTCAGAGGAAAAATTATAGCGCTGAGTGCCTACAACAACAAGTTGGAAAAATTGCAAACAAACAAGTTAATGTCCCACATTAAGCTCCTGGAAAAAGAGCAACAAACCAACCCTAATCCCAGTAGAAGAAAGCAAATTATTAAAATCAAAGCAGAATTAAATGATTTGGAATCCAAAAAAACTATAGAAAGAATCAACAAAACAAGGAGTTGGTTCTTTGAAAGAATTAACAAAATTGACAAGCCCTTAGCAAATCTTACCAAAAAAAGAAGAGAGCATATCGAAATAAACAAAATCGCAGATGAAAATGGTAATATCACGACAGAAATTACCAAGATCCAGAATATCATGAGGGAATACTTCTCAAACCTTTATGCCAACAAATTTGAGAACCTAGATGAAATGGATGAATTCCCAGCCAATATTAACATACCCACACTGAACCAAGAAGAACTAAGCCAACTCAACAGGCCTATTTCAAGCTCTGAAATAGAAATGGCAATTAGAGAACTTCCACCTAAGAAAAGCCCAGGGCCAGATGGATTCACAGCTGAATTCTATAAGGTCTTCAAAGCAGAGCTCACACCAATACTCCTCAAGCTCTTCAATGAAATTGAAAATGAAGGTTCCTTACCAAACTCATTCTATGAAGCCAGTATAACCCTCATCCCCAAACCAGACAGGGATTCATCAAAGAAAGAGAACTATAGACCTATATCTTTGATGAACATCGATGCAAAACTTCTCAACAAAATATTGGCCAACCGTCTACAACAACTCATCAAAAAAATTATACACTATGATCAAACTGGATTCATCACAGGGAGGCAAAGCTGGTTCAACATACGCAAATCAATTAATATAATTCAACACATCAACAGGAGCAAAGACAAAAATCACATGATTGTCTCAATAGACGCGGAAAAGGCATTTGACAAGATCCAACACCCCTTCATGTTAAAAGCTCTGGAGAAACTAGGAATCCATGGAACATTCCTCAATGTAATAAAGGCTGTGTATGAGAAACCTACTGCTAGTATTACACTTAATGGTGAAAATCTAAAGCCATTCCCTCTAAAATCAGGAACGAGACAAGGATGCCCACTCTCTCCACTACTCTAACATAGTACTAGAATTCCTAGCCAGTGCAATAAGGCAAGAAGCAAGCATAAAGGGGATCCAAGTAGGGAAAGAGGAAATAAAACTATCCCTCTTTGCAGATGACATGATTCTGTATTTAAAGAATCCTATAGACTCTACTCCCAAGCTCCTTGAGCTGATCCAAAGCTTTGGAAGAGTAGCAGGCTATAAAATCAACCCTCAAAAATCAACTGCCTTCCTTTATGCCAACAGTGAGAGGAACGAGGCAATAATCAGGAAAGAAACTCCTTTCACAATAGCCTCAAAGAAAATAAAGTACCTAGGAATTAGCTTAACTAAGAATGTAAAGGACCTTTTTGATGAAAACTTTAAAACCCTAAAAAAGGAAATTGAAGCAGAACTAAGGAAATGGAAAAAACTCCCATGCTCCTGGATTGGAAGAATCAACATTGTGAAAATGACAATCTTGCCAAGAGCTATCTACAAATTCAATGCAATACCCATCAACATCCCAATGTCATTCTTTAAAGAAATAGAAGAGGCAATCCAAAATTTCATATGGAATATTAAAAGACCCCGTATAGCAAAAACACTTCTTAGCAGAAAGAACAGCGCTGGAGGAATTTCAATTCCAAACTTTAGACTCTATTACAGAGCTATAATTCTCAAAACAGCTTGGTACTGGCACAGGAACAAGCCTGAAGACCAATGGAATAGAACTGAGGACCCAGATATTAAACCACAGGCCTATGGCCACCTAATCTTTGACAAGGGAGCCAAAAAATAGAATGGAAGAAAGACAGCCTCTTCAACAAGTTGTGCTGGCAGAACTGGTTAAGCACCTGCAGAAAACTAAAGCTGGATCCTTCTTTTCACCTTGCACTAGAATTAACTCCAAATGGATCAAAGACCTGGAGGTAAAAGCTGACACACTGAAAACTCTACAGGAAGGAAAAGAGATACACTAGGCCTCCTTGGCACAGGTCAAAACTTTCTTAATAAGGACCAAGAATCACAACAAATCAGAGAAAGGCTGGATAAGTGGGACTGCATTAAACTGCAGAGCTTTTGCATGGCAAAGGACATAGCTAGTAAACTAATCAGGAAGCCTACAGAGTGGGAGAATATCTTCACCAACCAAACAAAGGACAAAGGCCTCATATCTAAAATATATCAACAACTCAAAAAATTGAATCACTCCAAAACTAACTTCCAAAGTAACAACCATCCCATTAAAAAATGGGCCAAAGACTTAAAGAGAGTCTTCTCTGAAGAAGAAACAAAAATGGCCTATAGACACATGAAGAAATGCTCAACATCTCTGGTCATAAAAGAAATGCAAATCAAAACAACTCTAAGATTCCACCTCACTCCAGCTAGAATGGCCAGGATCAGGAAAACGAATGACAACAGATGCTGGAGAGGATGTGGCCAGGAGGGATCACTACTACACTGTTGGTGGGAGTGCAAACTCGTCCAACCACTATGGAAAGCAGTGTGGCAGTGCCTCAAAAGGCTAAACATAGAACTCCCCTATGACCCAGCAATTCCACTACTTGGCATTTACCCAACCACCCAGAAACAACGACATACTAAACCCACTAGCACAACAATGTTCATTGCAGCACTATTCACCATAGCAAAGATATGGAACCAACCTAGATGTCCCTCAGTTGATGAGTGGATCAACAAGTTGTGGTATTTGTACACAATGGAATTCTATGCTGCTGTCAGAGAGAATGACATCGCCCCATTTGTTAGGAAATGGAAAGACTTAGAAAAAATCATATTAAGTGAAGTAAGCCAGACTCAAAGGAACTTAGGCTCAATGGTTTCCCTCATTCGTCATAATCAGTAGAAACCTTGGGCTCTACTAGGAGAGATTTGCAATAGAGCAAAATCTTGATACATAAGGCCATATAATGTGAAGCTAATTAAAAGGACCCCCAGGATAGTGAAACAAAAGCCATATAATGAATGATTGTTGTCCTTAATGTACTATGTTGTCTCTCATCTCCTTTGCTGTCCCTTGTTATCTCATATTGGTATAGTATCTCACTTTGTTATCTGAAATATTGAATTTATTTGTATTTGGATATTTGAAAACTAAGATTGGTGGGGGGTGTGGGGGGGGGAGGGAAACGGTTACCAAGACATGTGAAAGGGTATCAATGTATGTGAATTAATGCACCTTCTATCTGGCAAATATCATGTAACCCTTTTACTAATTACAATAAAAAAGAAAAAAAATTAAAAAAATAATAGGTATGAAAATCAACTCTAGGAAATGGAAACAAGAGGTGTTTCTTTTCTTTGTTCCTGTTTATGTTTCCTTTTCCTTTTTTCTTGTTTATCTGTCTTTAGGAGGGTAACAGAGCACTATAGAAATGGAAGGATAATGGGCAAATAAATGGAATAATGGCACTCACTAGACAATATGTAGAAAATGAACTATGCAACTTGTGGTTGGGGACAGAAGAGAAAAACTGGGAGAGAGCAAGGGAAAGAGTGACGTTGTTCAAAAAGAAATGTACTCATTACCTGACTCATGTAACTGAAACTCCTGTGTACATCACATTTATAATAATAATAAATCATTTTTTTAAAAAAAGAAAGTGCTTACAACACTGTCAGGATAAAGTCAGCATGTGCTAAGTAGTGGTTAGTATTTATTATTAGAAAACACACACATATTTCTATTTTTCAAATAAAAGATTCTGTAGGCATTCAATACTTGTAAAACTATTCAAATTGTCCAGGTCACAAAAACACTCTTTCTTTTTTCAAATACCAGAACTTGAAAGCAGGATCTCATACTCTAACTTGGTCTTCTTGCTTAAAGTTGGCAGTCATGCCTCTGGTCCAGCATTTTGTTGATTAATTGGAACTAAACAGTATTATCTCAAACTTTTCTACCAGGGTTGGCATCAAATCATGATCCTTCAAATCTCAGGCTCCTGATTAGCTAGTATTATATATGTAAGACATTGGTGCCTAAAATCATCACAGCTTTTTTGCACTACCAATTTATTTTAGACCTTTTTTTGTTTATACTTGTCTTGAAATCAGAGGAATTGGAGCTTTTCCTCTATCCGTAGTAGCTTTATACCCTTTCTGTGAAATAGAAGCCTATATATACTTTGATAATTTGTGCTCTTGTCATTCCATGATCTCTATTTAGTAATCACTTAGGATCATGCAAATGTGCATGTTTTCATTTCCTTACCACAGATGCTATACCCTGTGCTGGAACACCACAAAAATATGGTATGCCATATTTCTACCTTCACCCTACAGATAATGAGTCAACTTTTCATTTTGTGAAGCATACCAGATAGCTTCAGGCATGGTTATTGATAAGATCATTCAGGAATCTTGTAAAACCTTAGAAAAACAGTGATGGAGTTATAGGTTGCAGTGATACTGAAAGAATGTTTAGAATAATCAGACCATACAGACTATACTGAGATGAGCACATGTCTGTGTGGTACATCTCAAATTTATTACAATTAAGTATTTTAGAATCTGAAATATCAGAGTTTGTAGACATGAATCTAAACAAAACTACAAGCTTATATAATGCACATATAAACAAACATAAAACACAAATTGATAATAAAGCTAAGCATTTCTAAGCAAAATGATGAACAGTAGACCTGAGGTTAGCTAACTATAATGCAAATGACTATGATAGCCAAGTGCAGTAGTACATACTTATAATCAGCATTAGGGAGGCTTGAGTTAGGAGGTTTGTGCATTTGATATCAATTGAGGTTACAAAATGAATATAGTCTAGTCTAACCCAAATAACATAATCCTTGTTTAGAAAAAACAAACTATAAATAATTTAAAATATCAAAGAAATGCTAGTAATTTATATAATCTGAGGAAAATTGATTTATTGAAATAGATTTCTCCCCCCACTAAATCTTTTTTTTAATCTTTTTAAACAGCTGTCTGTTTTCTGGCTCTTAAGAATGAAAAGTGTGTTGCATCCCATCTGCTACATTTTTTTTTACCAGCTTCTGCATTGAGATTCCTGTAATTGCATTATGTGGTGCTAGTACCATCCAGTGTCTCTTCCTTTCATCACAAAGTAATTGTTGGAATGTATCTGATATTATTTCAGCAGGGTATTTTGGCCTTTTCACCCTGAAGGGTGAGAATAATTCAACACTCAATACATTACACCCAGATACCTTTGTTTCAGCAATTTAAATTTAATAATTACCGAGCTGATTGGAATAAACATCTCAAACTGACATACTTCTTTGGCTCATTGGCTTGCTAGTTTTTCAGCCTTTCAATCAACATGCATCTGGGCAATTAAAAATGTATTAATGAAACAGGTAGATATTAAAGCCACCAGAAAAATGGAATCATTAAAACTTGAACATTAAACATTGAAAACTCTCCCTGTCTTGGTCCTTAGGAGATTATACAGCAAAATACAGATTGACTAGTTTATAAACAAGAGATATAGCTAGGATCTGCTATCTCATGCCTGTAACCCTAAAAAGAAGGTCAGGCACAGAGCCCAGACCCAGAGTTCATGCCTCAGAACTTGCAAACAACAACAACAACAACAAAACCAAAACAAAAAGCAAGACATAGGTGATCCTTAGGGTTGTAGAGGCTATAAAAATAAAACTAAGGAATTGGAAAATATGATATGTAGTATAGACCTATTTTTTAGTTCACAAAATGCAATCTTTTTGTGTTCTCAAAAGGCAGATGCATTGTGGAAGCTCCCTTGCATTATTTTGTAAGGAGATTAAACAGGAATGAGGAGACCATACTGGACGCCCTGCTTAGCTGTGGTTGGAATCCTCAGTCACCTTCCTTCTCCTCATCCTGAGCATCATTATCCAAGCCGTCCACAAAGACGCTACCTACAATATCAGCTTGATTTCCTGACTGCAGCAGTCCTCCAAAATCGTTGAGACCTTGATCTGCTTAAAAAGGCTGCGGGAGGTTCTCAAATGCCTCCAAAATGAACTTGATGCAAACTCTCTATGGACTGGACTAAATGGTTGGCTCCCTTACCTTCTCCCCTTTGTTGGCGGGCCCCTTGGTTACAGCGGTTTTTGTATTCACATTCAGACCTTGTGTAATCAATAAGCTCCTTCAGTTTCTTAGAGATAAGGATCAGGTTAAAGCTGTTCAGCTAATGGTGGTCTGGCAACAATATGCTGTGCTATGAGATGGCGGACTGGGAAACCTATGAGGTTGACCCCGGCCCTTACCAGGATGTGCAGGTGTACAGAAGGGTTTCCTTTGCTGATGTTGGCCAACCCCCTTATTTCAAACCTCCATTTGGGTCTGCCAACCCTACAGGTAAATTGCCTGAAGTGCTAGAGTGGTAGTCAATGATGGGTAAGATCCCCAGAGGGGGACAATGTAAGACAGGCACACTTCTCAAGTAAGGCAAATACCTACTTAATAAAACAAAAGGGAGGAGATGTGGAGCACATCACATCAAGGGTAAAAGGCCTACCTTGTGGTCCAGTGCTCACTTCCTGATTTTGGAAATCCAACCTGCCTGTCGCCTTGTTGGGAGGTTTGGCTGTGGTTTGTGATATAAAATAAGGCTAACTTGAACCCACAGATTGGCACCACCGCCCTCTCTGACCACACCTACTTCCCCTTGCCCTGCCCACCTGTATGCTGATAGACTCCTGCATCTTACTTTAGCCCCTTGTACTTTCCCAATAAATGAGTCTTGCTGTGACAGTCTCCCTGGCACATCTGTGTCATCCCTCTGGAGAGGGAGGGCTGGGTGAAGGCCCCCAGTCGACATCGTCTTAGTCCGGGCGTGTTCTCCTTGCCCCTCCTGCGGGTCAGGAGGCAAGAAGCGCTAAAAACCCCGACAACTTGTCATGCCTATATCAGCATTGTTTAATTACCACTGAAAGAATATGTTTTGCAATTACACCACATAGGAGACTAAAATTCAACATATAGATTTGGGGAGAAGTAGTACATTTAAACTACAGCATAATGTAGACTTTCTCCCTGAATCAATTTGTTTGTCTGCTGATTTCACATTTCCATCACCATTACTTGTTTGCTGATGCAACACTTAAAAATCTAGACTTTTCACATTCATTTGTATAAATAAGGCAGATAATCTGAGAACAACCAAATGTATACTTGGTGTACAAAGCTTGATCCTACTATTCATTTGTTCTGGCTTTGTCTAAAACACTTTTATCCTTGTGAAACTTGTACATTCTTTTTGAAACTTGATAAAATTGCAGATATATTTATTTAATTTGTGTAAATGCACTCAATTTTAATTTATACAACAATAGCCCTGATCTCTGGTGCTCACTTACACAAAGATATCATTTTCCATTTATTGCTTTCACACTAGATTTTCTATGGGTCCTTGAACACCTGAGATTACCTGTCAAATATTAATATTCTTTTCTCAATCAATAATTATTTTAAATGTGGTTACATAGGCCGGGAGTTTGGCTAGTGGTAGAGTGCTTGCCTAGCATGCACGACGACCCAGGTTCGATTCCTTGGTACCACATACATAGAAAAAAGCCGGAAGTGGTGCTGAGGCTCAAGTGGTAGAGCTCTAGCCTTGAGAAAGTCCAAGGACAGTGCTCAGGCCCTGAGCTCAAGCACAGGACTGGCAAAAAAATGTGGTTACATATAGATTTCATTAAACATTTTGATTCTTCCACTCAACCATACAATCAGAAATTATATCCACATTTCAGTGTTGCTGCCTACTTCACTATTTCTCATTGCTGTACATCATATAGCATATATTTTTTTTCTTTGAAAAATATAATAACCACTATTTCTAGTATGTTATATAAAAAATCTTTCCAAAACAGGCTCTTGTACTTGCCTTTATGTCTTCATCTCTAATTCTCTCTTCAACAAGCATCAAAGTATGTTCCCCAAAGTTACACTGTAATCCTACATGGAAAGCATATTGCTGAGGTCCCTAACAAATTCTGAGTTGCAGAAAAAGAGGAGTTATCTTCAGATTTTCTCTGCTGCTGTCTCTGTTAGACTTACTATACTTTATATTGTTGTAGTACATTATTTAATGGAAATAAATTATTTTATTTCTTTTTTATTTTTTAATTTCTTTCTTCCATACATTTTTATTGAAATTGTAATTGATAGAAGGGTTACATTATATTCACCAGATAGAAGGTGCATTGCTTCACAAACATTGACACCCTTTCTCATGTCATGGTCCCGATTCCTCGCCCCCAGCCACTCATGTTGTTTCCCCCCTTCCCTATCCAATTTCAAATAACCTATCAATCATATATGCAATATATCAGAAAACAAGGTGAAATACTGTAATAATATGAGATAACCAAGGGATAGCAAAAGAGATGAGAGGTAACATAGTACATTAAAGACAACAATCACTCATTACATGGCTTTTGTTTCTATATCCAGGAGGTTCTTTCATTTAGCATCATACTATATGGCCTACTATATCTAGGTTTTGTTCTATTGTAAATCTCTGCTGGGAGAGCCCAAGGTTTTCACTGATTATGACAAATGAGGGAAACCATTGAGCCTATGTTCCTTTGGGTCTGGCTTACTTCACTTACTATGATTTTTTACTAAGTCTTTCCATTTCCTTACAAATGGGGCAATGTCATTCTTTCTGACAGCAGCATAGAATTCCATTGTGTATAAATACCACATCTTGTTGATCCACTTATCAACTGAGGGGCATATGGGTTGGTTCCATATCTTTGCTATGATAAATAATGCAATGAACATCGTTGTGCTAGTGGATTTAGTATGTCCTTGTTTCTGGATGATTAGGTAAATGTCAAGTAGTGGAATTGCTGGGTCATAGGGGAGCTCTATGTTTAGTCTTTTGAGGAACTGCCATACTGCTTTCCAGAGTGGTTGAACAAGTTTGCACTCCCACCAACAGTGTAGTAGTGATCTCTCCTGGCCACATTATCAACAGCATCTATTGTACACCTCTCTAATCTCAATCAGATTTTCTAATATTTTCTCTAATGTGACTTTCCATTCCACATAGGAAGCATAGAATTGTGCAGACAATAAGAAAATTGGTCTTGGCACCAGTGGCTCACACCTGTAATCCTAGCTACTCAGAGGCTGAGATCTGAGGATCATGGTTCAAAGCCAGTCTGGGCACAAAGGTCTGTGAAACTCATCTGCAATTAACCACTAGAAAACAGGAAGTGGTGCTGTTGCTCACTGGTAGAGTGGTAGCCTTGACCTGAAAGGCTCAGGATGGCATCCAGGCCCAGAGTTCAAGCCCCACAACCGACCAAAAAGAATTGGAAAATCTTACATGAAGCAGGATGAAACTTATGGACATATCTGAATAATACTATCTTTTAAGTTAAGAGAAAAGAAGAAAAAAATAACTAATTCTATTCTTTGGATCCCTTGTATTTCTATATCATTGCCTATTTTGAAACAATCAGATTTATATTTAACCTAAGAAAGAAGTCATCCCTAAATTTTTTAGTGCCTAAAAGAGCTATAAACATGGTGTTCAAAATACATATTGAGTAAAGCCAGGTGCTAGTGCTCACATCTGTTATCCCAGCTAATCAGGAGGATGAGATCTGAGGATTATAGTTTGAAGCCAGGTTGCACAGAAAAGTCTGAAATTCTTAATTCCAGTTTTGAAGGGAAGACCATAGGAGAGACCATGCAAAACAAACAGTACAGTCAATAGAAAGTCTTTATTATTGGCTAGGACTATACTTGGCAGTCAGATAGCCAAGTCTGCTCTCATGGGCCCTTTTAAATCAGAAAGCCTACTCCCTTTATTTGATCATGGGATAAAAGTTCCTAATGTTTCTTTCCTGCAGGTACACACCAAAAAGGAAGTTACAAAAGCTAAAACAATGCTGTAATCAAGCATGAGGGGGCCAGCATGGCAGTTATCATCACATTTCTATAACCTAACATTATGATCATTTATATAACCCGTTAGTATGACCATTTCTGGAACCTGTTACTAGGATTGTTACCTAGAAACAGAAAGGAGCATCTACCCTTAAATGTCAAAGTATAAGGAACTAGTGTCATATGTGGGGGTGTAGTCCTCTAAAATAGAGTCCCAAAAAATGGAGTTATAGAAGCTAAGAGTAAAGTCTAAGATGGTGAAGTTTGACAAACCCTGCTACACCAGAAACATATTTTCAAAGTAGTGTTACAGTGTAATATTGGAGAACACACTTTCCTACATATTGAAGAGAGAATGAGTGATGAAGAAGCACAGACAAGTACTACTCAGAAAAAGCAGGAAGTGCTGATGTCACTCAAATGGTAGAGCACTAGTGTTTAGCAAAAGAAGCTTAGGAACAGCACTCAGGCCCCAGTCTCGCATATGTATATATATATATATATATATAGGCATGTATGTATATTTATATATATATACATACATCAAATAATGTAATGAAAATTTTCTAGGCATGAGAATTAGCTCCTTCACCTATGGAAACTAATATTAAACAATTCTTTTAGAAATAATATATTTGCCTCAAATAAAAGATCATATTTCATCTGTTAAATTATCAACACAATGAACAAGTTTTTTCTTTCAGAAATGTTTCATTATGTCTTGAAATAAAGAATATTTCTTCCTATCTAAAGGAACAGCAAGCATCAGTGCTTTATATATTACTATAGAATACAATGACCAGATTGACCTCTATTCTAAAAACATCTACTAATTCACATG
The DNA here is from genome assembly GCF_031878675.1 of Megascapheus bottae. NCBI lineage: Eukaryota > Metazoa > Chordata > Mammalia > Rodentia > Geomyidae > Megascapheus > Megascapheus bottae. The sequence goes on along the minus strand of NC_143547.1, from coordinate 99,464,927 downwards.
TGGAAAACACAAAATAGTAATTATGTCACTTGGTTTTGCCACTTGCACTACAAAATTAAGCTGTCTTACTGTTTCAGCCCTTGTTATACTAAATCCCATTTGTTCTTGAAACAGATGGGCCCTTGCTAATTAAGAAAACTGCTCTGGTTCATTAAGGAAATAGCAAACAAGCAAATGAACTGTCAGTTCTTAGGGTCACTTGGTGTACAAAGCTTGATCATATTACTCATTTGTTCCATTTTCCTCTGAGACATTGATTCAACAGAATGATTTACCATCTATTAATTTTACTAGAATTTCAAAATCCCACAATATGCTAAAAGGCTTAATTATCTTCAGCATTACTTTTGTGGTAAATATTTCATACGTTCTTTTAAATACTTAAAATCATAAGTAAAATTTATCCCCATATTTGTAATAATAACTTTCACTCATGAACTTGTTTAAAACTTAACAAGCCCCTTGACTTGGATAGGTTTTGTGCCAAATATCAATAGGATAATACATGCTCTCAAGGAGATAGATGGATAGATTAGATAGATAGATAGATAGATAGATAGATAGATAGATGCAAACATGCATTCATACATACATACAAACATAGACAGATAATAGAGATAGATAGATAGATAGATAGATAGATAGATAGATAGATAGATAGATAGATAGATAGATAGACAGATATACATTGTGTATCATAATAAAGTATGATAGTTCTCTTAAAATTTACAAGAAAGTGTATGAGTTTATAAGATGGTAGAGTGTTTTCATATGATTGTCATAGAAGAGATATTTAAGTTATGAGAAATGCAAAATTTTACTTGGAATAGGAATAGGAGACAACAATACAATGAAGAAGCTTTCCAGGAACATGGAACAGCATGGATATAAATACCAAATCATAGATAAGCTTGAGTTATGTGACTAAATAATACTGTAGAATTAGGCAGGACTATTTTATTATTATAAGGCTCTAAGTCCATTGCCAGTGAGCTCAGAATTGATACTAAAATCATTACAGTCCTTCAAATTTTCAAATAGGAGACTCACAGGACCAAATTTATACTTAAGAAATGACACCTTAAAACAGTATTGAATAAATTTTGAGCTCACAAGTGTGTCATTAGGGAAACCACTGGGGTTTCTCTCAGACTTAGTAAATGACAAAGCAAGGTCAAGTGAGGTGGCTCTAATGAAGGAGGGCAAACTTCACAATGGAAAGTTTCTTGAGACTGTTAGGAAGAGTAGTGAGACCAAAGCACTTAAAGTGCTAGAGAACAAATGAAAGTAATTGCAAACAAATTTTAGGTATTTCCAAATCTAGGTAATACAATGAGTTGGGAATTTTGATCAGATTTTTAACCTCATTCTATGTGAGATGGGACAATATGAAGGGGTCTAGGCCAAAGAATGTCTCACTACGAATACTATGAAATTTGTTCCAGCTACTGAACTGAGAATAGTCTGTGCAAGTACAAAAGATAAGAGATCATTAGGAAGCTACAGTGTAACCAAGATTAAAGAACATAGTGACTCTATCCAGGGTACAAGTGGTGCAGATATAGATAGTTGGGTTTTAGATATGTTTTTAAATTTCTTTTGGCGAAACTTTCCCTTCTATAAGTTGCTTAACTGATTTTTCACATGGTGAATATTTAATACCACAACTGCATTTGTTCATCCTTCTTTCTTCCATTCCTGTGCCTCCAAATTATTATAAATCATGTTAGGTTTATTTTTAAACAAGAAGTAACAGAATTTACTGGTAGATTGATTGCATTATGTAGAAATTCTTTTTAAAAATATACACTCTAGGGCCGGGAGTTTGGCCTAGTGTTAGAGTGCTTACCTAGCATTCACGAAGACCTGGGTTCGATTCCTCAGTACCACATACATAGAAAAAAGCCAGAAGTGGTGCTGAGGCTCAAGTGCTAGAGCTCTAGCCTTGAAAAAGTCCAAGAACAGTGCTCAGGCCCCAAGCTCAAGCCAGGACTGGCAAAAAATAATAAATATTCTATATTCTCTTAGAAAAAAATGGAAATTGATTTTTATAGTTATTAAGTGGAGAAGACTAATAGAGGGTTCATGTGTAATATTTTTAATAATGACCAACTATCAAATTTTGAATATATTGGATTTACTATTATCTTTAGACTCATAAAAGATAATACATATGCAGTTAGTCATTGGAATCTAAAGTTTAGACAGGAAATTTTGGACTAGACACATACATTTAAGTATTACTCAGCCTGGCATGGTGGCTCACATCTGTAATCCTGAGGCTGAGATCTGAGGATGGTGGTTCAAAGCCAGCAGGGTACTAAAGTCTGTGAGACTCTTATCTCCAATTAACCACTTGAAAATTGGAAGTGGTGCTATGATTCAAATGGTAAAGCACTAGCCTTGAGCTGAAGAGCTCAGGGACAGTGTCCATGTCTGGAGTTCAAGCCAAAAATAGTGGTCTCCTTTTCAGATAGCTATGATAGAGGTATATTATGATGAATAGTAGTAAAGCACTATTGCAACATGGATATCATTGGTAATTGTGACAAAAGCCACATCAATGAAGAAGGATGGATAAAAGTCTAATTGAGGACAAAAGAAGAAAGCATCTTCAATAGAAGAGAATTCTTTGAAAATTTTACTACAAAAAGATATGTAATGTCATTGAAGCCTAACTAGAAGGCATAAAAGAGACTCATAATAAGTACCCTTTAAAATTGTTTTAAAACGGAAGCACAATGTTAATGAAAATATCTAAATATAAAATCTAAACTCATAAATTATCTTACTATATTATGATTTCTCTGTACAATGACATATCCAGACATAACCATTGTTCTCTATATACCAGATCATGTGAGATTTAAGTTATAAATCATCGTGTCAAAGCACCCTCTAAAATGGCTCATTAATGCATTGCACTATTAGCACAATAGTTAAGAGGATATCCATTTCCCAGAAGGTCACTGACATATCCTTTCAACTCATCAAACTTTCATTTTTACTTTTAGCCAATAATTGAAGATCAATATGTGCTCTATCTTTGGTTAAATCAAGAAACCATTGTTTTATATATACATATATATACAAATACATAAGTATACATTATGTTTATTTGTGTATATGTAAATATCGATTACATATGTATGCATATATAATACAAGTATACACATGTATTCATAGTTCATGAATAATTACTATTTATCTCATTTTTTATGAACATAGAGAATAGTGATTATTCCAGATTACTTATGAGAATGAATACATTTTTGTGTAGTGTAAGGATGTTATTGTTTTTATTTGGTAATTTTGTATCAGTTTTTGTATTTATTACATTATTTGTCTTCACTAAATTTGTAGCAAATATTTTTATGTATTTTAGATACTAATCCTTTGATAAATAGGTTTCACACATTTGATCTATCTAATCTGAGTTCATGGTTATTTTTTCATATAGAATCGCAGAATTGTAACTCATATTGTTACAGTATTTCTCCTGAATATCTGATATATTATATATATATATATGTGTGTGTATTTGGTTATTTGAAGTCGGATAGGGAAGGGAGGAAAACAAGATGAGGGGGCTGGGGCGGGGGGAGGGAAATGGGAAGGGTATCAATGTATGTGAAGTAATGCACCTTCTATCTGGTGAATATAATGTAATCCTTCTATTAACTACAATAAAAAATATAAAAAATAAAAATAAAAATATAAAAAAGAATCTCAGAATTGTAATATGTCAAATTTATAAATCTAGTAACATTTCTCCATGAAGTATTTTTGTGCAAGTTCAAAAATATTTCTCATTTTTATGCTCATGCTTTTTTTGTCTTCAAGTTAACCTTTGATTCAATTTATTTACTTTTTTGTGCCATGCTGAAGGGAATTAATAATGTCAAGTGGATAAGTAATTGTCCTGAAAGAATCAATTTAATAGCATATTCTAGCTCCCAGATTGGAATTACCATTATTTTGCGGGTCATGGGGTTTGAACTCAGCCTGGGTGCTGTCCCTGAGCTCTTCAGCTCAAGGCTACACCCCTACCCTTGAGCCACAGCCCCACTTCCTATTTTCTAGATGTTAATTGCATATAAGAGTCTCAGGTCATAAGCCATATAATGAATGATATTTGTTCTTAGGTACTATGTTATCTCTCATCTCTTTTGCTGTCCCTTGGTTATCTCATATTGTTGCAATATCTCACTTTGTTACCTGATATATCTGATATATTTGTATTTGGTTATTTGAAATTGGATAGGGAAGGGAGAAAAACAAGATGAGGGGTGGGGGTAGGGGAAGGGAAATGGGACCAAGACATGTCAAAGGGTATCAATGTATGGGAATTAATGCACCATCTATCTGACAAATATCATGTAACCCTCCTATTACTTACAATAAAAATATATGAAAAAAAAGAGTCTCAGGTCCTTTTGTGCCTGGGCTGGCTTTGAACCTTGATCCTCAGATCTCAGCCTCCTGAGTAGCTATGATTACAGGCTTGAATTAACCATTTTATTTAGCTTTCCTTTCAGTGCTAATCATTTATTGCTTGATTTTTATTGGCTTCATATTGAGATGAGAACATTTCCTAAAGTATTATAACTTTTTAACTTTTTATTAATTTTGATCACTCCTTAGTTTATATATTGTATAATATTAAGAAAAATATACTGTTATCTATTCAATAATGAATAGAACATTTTAACTAGTTAAGACAAAGAAAGTTAGAAAATATTGACCTTCTTTCCCTAACAATGAAAAAGTTGAAGTCATAAAACTTAGAAATCTAAATTTTAAGAATTAAATGAACAGCTCATATATATTAATAATATGTAAATATTCCTTCCATTATGAAAATTAGCTGTCAAAGTCTCGAAAATCTAGATTAATAAGTTTTTGGCTCCTTCTAGGTGATAATTCCCATTTGTCTTCATTGAAGAGTGAGAACAAGAAAAGTGATAGCCACTAGGTCGGAATAAGGAGAGAAAATAAGACTTCTAGCAAGTCAAATTCTAGAAAATGTATTCTGAAGAACTTTTCTTTATAATGAGTCTGCATTTCCCAGACATAGAACACAGAAATGACACAACAATCTTTCAATATGAAATATATAACGTCCAAAGCCTAAATATATGACAGGACCACTGGCCACCAGCCTCTTGAGTAGCTAAGATTACAGGCATGAGCCATCTCGCCCAGCTCAACAATACCTTTTGAATTGTATTATATATGATTTCTACCTCAATTATAAAATTTTTAGTATTAAAATTGATGCCATGATAATATAACTATCACCAACATTTAGAAAGTCATATAAAATGTAGCAATCTTAGTTGACAAATTCTGTCATACTGTTTCTTTTGGTTGTCCTAAAATTCATGATGAAAACTGATTGTTTCTTTGACCATATATTCATATTTAAGTCCTGTAGACTATTTTCATTAGAGAATTTAACCAAGTTTCATTTTACATGACTTGTAAATCAAGCATTATTTCTATATCTAGTCCAAAATCTTTCAAAATTAATCACATGGCCATTCCTATCTCAACCTCATTGACTAAGACTTAAGGGAAAAGTTAAGGCGGTACAAAATTTATCTGAAGAACAAAACCACGATTGCAAATACCAGTGATGGTTCCTTTGAGATTCATGGTTTGGTTATTTCAAGTGATTCTTTTTCCTTTCACTTTCTTCCGTACATTTATTTCAAGTGAGACTCCTCATTGTAATTGTTCTAATTTCTAACCATACTCAGCCCTAAAACATATACATGCAATAACCTGGTGGTTTTTTAAACTCAGAATTGTATTCTTGATAGCTTTATAAAAAGAGACCAGAGCTTATAGATACAGAAAAATGGCTTTATTCTCTTGCGATATGATGTTCTCTGTGACTTTAGGACTTTGCCGCCATGAAAAGCATCACCAGATATGGCCCTTGACCTTAGACCACATATGTGAAAGGAAAAGCCAAGATTTTATCTGTTTTCTTTTTTCTTTCTTTTTTTAAACTTCAGTTTCTATAGCTTTATTAGTGTGATTTCATACAAATGGGGTGCCAAGGCTGACAAATTAGGTGTTCATGTTCAGGGACTGGTCTTCGGTTGCATATCATTATGGTTACATAGGTGACAGCCCCTCCTGGAATCCCCTCTTCTTTCAAGAGTCATGTTTACTCACAGATATTCAGCTGCCTTTGTCCTCCCCAGAGAAGGAAGAATTCTTCTTGTTGGAAAGGTAACTCTCTTCCAAGATGAAGGAACCCAGAGTGAGATATGAAGTTGAAATGTCTCAAAGAAAATCCTTCATCACCCGTTCAGTGTGATGACCAGAGGAATTCCAATCAGGGGATCCCAGGAGAGGAGTTGGGGAAACAGAAGAGTCTACAGAAACTAACAGATGTGTCTCAGAAGCAGTGACGGCTTTCGTTTCCCAGAAAGGAAAGGGGGTCTTGTTTCTGTATTCATTCAGATTCAGTTTGTCCATAGAGTTAGTGAAACTCATTCAAACAAGCCAAGTGTAACTGCTCAAGTGGGACTCAAACAGGAATCTCAATCCAAAGCTAGCACTGGACACAAACAAGTTATTCAGTTTTAAAAATAACTAAAGCAAAGAAGAATTCAGGGCATAACTCAGGGCATATCCCCTTAGAATACACAAGGTTTCCATTTCAAATCATAGTATTGGCCCCCCCAAATTAAAGATCTGTACATATAAAATACAGCCAAAATTTCCTTTATTTTTAGTAATAAAGTGGTATATGACTATATCAAAGTAATATATTACTTTAATAACTTTTTCTCTAGATTCTAAGATTCATGATAATATTGTATATTTGAAATAATCACTCTATCAAAATTTCCTAAGTGGTAGAAACCTACAAATTTCTGTTGTGTACTTTTTGCATATTTTTCATATATTAGATTACAAACTTTAAATGTATCCATTAGTTTTAGTTTATGATAAATCATTTAACCTAAATATGACAGTAGTATGCTCCAAAAAGGTTACACTAACTCTCTTCTATTTTGCTTTTCTGAAGTATCATATGCCACTCTTCCATCAAAAACAGGATCATAATTATTCATCTTCTTGAACTTCAGCAACCTCTGTGACAGATTTGCCTAATAAAATATGGCAGAAATGGCACTTTGCTAGCACCAGTCATAAGTACTTAACGGGCATGAAAGCTTAGAAATCAGATGCCATTAAGGAGTGTAACCACTCTGAGAGAGAGTTGCTTTGAGGAATCACTAAACCATTCAGAAAGTTTGACAGTGTTCCACTTCAGCAGCTAGCTACCTAAGCCCATGGACCAGACATGTGTATGAAGAAGCCTTCATTTGACTCCATTAAGGCATCATAGCCATCCTAGTGACAATCAGTCAAGTTTGCTCAACACTAGGATATATGTGAGAACAGTGACTTCTTTAAGTAATCTTGTTTTTCTTATGCAATAACAGATATAAGCCTTTGGTTACACTTTATATGAAATTTTAAGGGCAAGAGAAGTAAAACATTTCTAAAAATCTTTCTACTTATTGCAGTTTCTATTATAAGTGACATTCCATGGAGCTAGGATGAACCTATCCAATGCTTCGTTTAAATGAATAGCTTAATAATGCAACACATACATTAAGATAGTTTGACAATACTTACTAGGGAGTAAGTATTTACAGTAAGACAGTATTTACTAGGGAGGAGAAAAGGGCTAGTTTGAAGTGGTCACAATGTTCAAAGGGTAGAGCCAGGGCTTGTGTCTATTGAACTTCCTAAGACAGGTCCAGAGAAAAAGGGGACACATTTTCTCTCAAAACAAAAACCCAAACCATAAACTTTCATGTAAAAACACACAGGGATGTGTGTGTGTGTGTGTATAAATACATGCATATATATAATTATATATATGTAATTAGGTTGACTAAGGTATAGTATACGTAGGAAAGAAATTCCCTGGTGTATAAACTCATTGAACAATTAGCAAAATGATTTTTGGCAGATAAAAAAATGCAACAGTGGACAAACATAGCCAGGTTCCTCATATGTGTATATATAGGCATATATACATTCAATTTATCACATTATTATCATATCATATATATCATAGTATATGATAAAGGAAATAGGAAATGTTATATGGTTCAGGGGAAGAGAAAACACAGGTTGGGGAGAATGTTTAAGTTCTGACTCTGATCAAGAAGCACCGAACACTTAGATAGATTAAATTGTATTATTCTGCAGTCAAGCATGGTCAAATTCCAGTAAGGATGATCTTCTGTTCTCACCTGGTGGAATGAGCATAGTAGGCAGAAAAAAGGGGAAAAGAATAGGTTATCTTAAGGGCAATAATCAAATTGAAGAGGGCTTTACTCATATGATTCAGTTATCACCAAAGGCTAAACCTCCTATAAAATTATACTCATGATCAAGATTCCCATACATGAACTGTGATGAGAGGGGTCATATTAAGTGCAAACTATATATGAATGAAAAAACCCAAATTCTCTTTTTTCATATATTTTTATTGTAATTAATAATATAGTTACATTATATTCACCAGATAGAAGGTGCATTACTTCACAAGCATTGACCCCCTTTCTCATGTTTAGGTCCCCATTTCCCTCCCTCCACCCCCACACCTCATCCTGTTTTCCCCTTCCCAATCCTATTTCAAATACCCAAATAAACATATATACAATATACCAAATAACAAGGTTAAATACTGTAACAATATGAGATAACCAAGAGACAGCAAAATAGATGAGAGATAACGTAGTACATTAAGGACAACAATTATAAGGCTTTTGTTTCTATATCCTGAAATTCATTTCATTTAGCCTCATCCTATATGGCCTTATGTAACTAGGTTTTGATCTTTTGTAAATCTCTGCTAGGGGAACCCAAGGTTTTTTACTGATTATGACAAATGAGGGAAGCTATTGAACCTATGTTCCTTTGAGTCTGGCTTACTTCACTTAATATGATTTTTTTCTAAGTCTTTCCATTCAAAATTGTCTTTTATTTGTCTACTCTTCAAGTTTTACAGCACTTGTTTTCTCATATATTATCCATGTGTCAATATATCTTACATTCTAATATTTCTAAAAATGAATCATATCTATCTGTATGCCATTTGCTATATAATATAGCCCAACATGAATATTTTAAGTTTAGTTGAAAATGTCTGCATACACATTTTCTACTAAATAGTATGTTTAAACGTATTTTTATCAACAAATTTTAGGCACTGTGCTTTTATAAACTATCAAAGTATAGACTATTGATGATGAACACAAAATTTTATCATTCTCTTTTCAGTCAGTCAGTCCTCACCTCTTCTGTCTACAAGGCCATGACTGCTTTCATTTTCAACCACTATAACTTTTTGTGCCTAATAGAATTGCATGTAAATGAAATCAGCATATGCATTTTTCTAGAAGGATATTTTTATTCAGGATAAAAATTTTTGAGGTTTATGCATATTGTGCTGTTTCTTTTATAATGGCTCACTATTCTATAGTGTGAATATTCCAAAGCTTCGTCTATTTGTTCTCCTTTCAATGAATACCATAGATGTTTCCAGTTTCGAGTATTATTAACTTTGAAGGAACATTTTTTATGCCAGTAACGTTGTCACATAGCTAGGGCTTTAATGATTGATTCATCTGATAAGTGTTTAATTACCCCCAAACCTTCTAGATCTTTTCTTTTTTTTGCCAGTCCTGGGCTTGGGCTCAGGGCTTGAGCACTGTCCTTGGACTTTCTCAAGGCTAGCACTCTACCTCTTGAGCCTCAGCACCACTTCTGGCTTTTTGCTATGTATGTGTTACCGAGGAATCAAACCCAGATCTTCGTGCATGCTAGGCAAGCACTCTACCACTAGGCCAAACTTCCGGCCCACAGACTACTACTAGATCTTTTCTAAAGTGAATTTTCAAATCCCAATTTTTGCAAAATTTTGCCAGTATTTGCTACTGTTAATTCTTTCAGGACTTAAGCATTCTGACAGATATGTGGTTATTACAGTGTGGCTGTATACTGTACTTCCCTAGAGGCTAATGATGCTTAACATATTTTTAAATTGTCCATTGATATATCATCCTTGGTCAAATGTTTTTAAATATATTCTACATTTTTTTGTTTTTTTGACTTTATATACTGGGTAAGTTTTTTGCCAGATATGCATTTACAAATATTTTCTCTAACTCTGATATTTCTCTGCTATTTTCTTACCCTTTTTTTGCAGTACTAAGGTGTGAATTCAGAGCTTTGTGCTTCTGAGGCAAATGCACTATCACGTGAACCACGATCTTGCTCTTTTATGCTTTAGTTATTGTTCTGGTAGGATCTCACTTTTTTCCCAGGATGATTTGGGTCATAATCCTCCTACTTATACTCCTGCATAGCTTGAATAACAGTTGCAAGCCACCACTGTGTCATTTATCTGATAAGATAGCATCTTACCTAACATTTTCCCAGTCTATTCTCAAATGACATTTCTCCCAATCTTCACCTGTCAAGTAACTGGCACTAAGTCTTGAGCTGTTGTACCCAGCTTTAGTTTAATAATGTGCTAATTTGTTATATATATGTACATTTTAATACCTTGGTTAAATATAATTTAGCAGTATTAATGATTATTGCTTTTTAGTCAAAGTTGTGAAAAAATACTTTTGTCCCACAATAGATTTAGGTTCTAACTATCCCTATTTTTAGTCTATAAACAGATAAGCAGTGAGGTTCTGTTTCTCTCTATTTTCTTTGAATTGTCTAAATAGTTCATTTAAAATACTACATTTGGGCTCCTTTGTAGACTCATTGTAGGCTCAGAGCTCTGTGTATGCACTGGGAATTAATAAAATGTTTTTCCAAAGGTTGCAACAAAATAGATTGTAGTACTGATGTAGAAAATGTTTTCCTGTAAGAAAATAATAGATTTAATTTTTTGAATTATTTCTTAGGCAGCAATTTGTTGGACTGAATACACATAGATACAAAGTACATGTGAGTCAAAAACTTATTACAGCAGTGCAGATAACAGATGGATAGACTTTAATTTAAATATTTGTTTAAGGTTTAGAAAGAAATGGAGACATTCACTAAACCAAGGTACTTCATGATAAAAACTGGGCTTACATAAGAAGTCTAGTGTGAATTACTTTTGTATTTTTTCCTAAATAGTTTTGTAATTCTATTAATCAGGTTGCAAAATAACATGAGCACATTTAGAAGGCAGTACATATTTGTTTTTGACTGTTACAAATGCAAGCTCATAATGTGTAGTTAGGATATGTACCATAACTACTAAGATATTAATTTATTCACATTTATTTACTCCAGAGTTGGATATTTGGAAAATATCTAGCTATAAATTGCTGTTAAAAGTCTGTGAGTATCTGATAAGAAGGATCAAGTTATGAAATTCCTTAGAATACCAATATTTAACATGTATAAATATAAGAATAAAGGACTTAGCGTAAACTACAATAAAAGTGAAAGAGGAGGACCATGGGAGTTGAATAATTAATTGAGGAAAAAAGAAAATGCAAGGTTTATTGGAGTGTTAAATAATACAATAATTAAAATGAAAAATAATTTAGCTAGGAGCCTGGGGTTTACACAATACTCCTAGCTACACAGTGGGCAAGAAAAGTCTAGCCCAGTCCAGGAAGAAAAGTCTGTGAGACACTTACCTCAATAAACTAGTGAAAAGCCAGAAATGGAGTTGTGGCTCAAGGTGTAGTACATGAGATTTGAGCAAAAAATCTAAGGCAAGAGTGCAGTGGCCCTGAGTTCAAGTCACAGTACTGATACCAAAAAAAATTGAAAAGAAAAAAATAATTCAAGGCTATTAATTTGGCAAAAGGCATTTCCTTGAATTTTGATAATATTGTAACATTAAAAACTACAATATTTTATGAAATGTTCAACCAGCATTGAAACAAGTGTACACACACACACACACACACACACACACACACACACACACGCGCGCGCACACACACACACACACACACACATACACACATATTCTGTGTTAGTCCTGGGGTTTGAACTCAGGGCTTGGGCACTGTCCTTGAACTTTCTCATCGCTACCACTCTACCACTTGAGCCCCAGCACCACTTCTGGCTTTTTCTGTGTATGTGATACTGAGGAATTGAACCCCAGGGCTTCGTGCATGCTAGGCAAGCACTCTACCACTAGACAAACTCCCAATCCCTGAATAAATTTTTATGATACTAATTATGAATAACATCCAATTTCACCTGCTAATAAAATGTGCTATACTCTTTACTGTCAATTTTCTGCAGTTGCTATTTCAGAATTCTTTTGTTCATTTCTGTCAGACTTGTAATTTCATCACAAGTGATGAAATAATCTGCTTCTAACCTCAGTGTTAGTTCATGTTTTTATCCATGTTAATGAATGAGTCATCTAAGGCAATTGCTGAGACGTTACTTATTTGATCAGATAAATAAATAGAATATCACTAAAATGGATGTGAATCTGCAATTATAGGACATCTATGTTCTTATTTATTATGCTGTTCAGAACATAATGGTGATAGGCAATTATAATTTCTTTTTTTGCCAGTCCTGGGCTTTGAACTCAGGGCCTGAACACTGTCCTTCGGCTTTATGAAGGCTAGAGATTGACCACTTGAGTCACAGCACCACTTCTGTATTTTTTCTATGTATGTCATACCAAGGAATCAAACCTGAGACTTAGTGCATGTAGGCAAGCATGCCACCACTAGGCCAAACTCTTGGCCCTGTGATAGGTAATTATAAAATATAATAAAATAATCTAAATGGTTAATTTTTAATATTACTTATTCTGTTATAATTTACTGTTATACCTTTATGTGAAATAATTTTAATCATAGCTGCTGTCCAATATCTGTGAAAAGATATTAAAAAAGAGTTGGCTCTTGAATACAAGAGCAGGTTAACTCCATCAAAACTACTAAATTGAAGAGAAGTCTGGTCCTACATGGGTATCTGGTGTGTGCCATCTGCCATTGGATCCAGTAAGTGAAAATTTGATCAAGTTATTAACAATCTGAATTCTCTATTTCCTCATTTAAAAATTAAGAATACTTTTGTTTCTATATCCTGGAGGTCCTTTCATTTAGCTTCATCCTATATGACCTTATGCATCTAAGCTTTGCTCTACTGTAAATCTCTGCTAGAAGAGCCCAGGGTTTCTACTGATTATGACAAATGAGGGAAACCATTGCCATATAATGAGTGATTGTTGTCCTTCATATACTATGTTATCTCTCATCTCTTTTGCTGTCCCTTGGTTATCTCATATTGTCACAGTATTTTACCTTGTTATCTGATATATTGTATATATGCATATTTGGTTATTTGAAAAATAGAATAGGGAAGGGGGAAAACAAGATGAGGGGCAGGGGTAGGAAGAGGGAAATGGGGACCAAAACATGAGAAAGGGTATCAATATTTGTGAACTAATGCACCTTATATCTGGTGAATATAATGTAACCCTTCTATTAATTACAATAAAAATATATCAAAAAATTAAGGATACTGATATTTCAAATGACATTAGGATGGTTTAAATTCATAAGTATAAATCACATATATTACAACCTTAATGTACAGAAATCATTACTTCATTATTGTTAAGCACCAGTTGGTAGAATCCCATTGGAAATGACAGTCTATGGTGTAGAATACACCTCAGTTCATGAATACTTACACTTCTCTTTTACTCTTTAAAATATATTATATTGTTCTCAAGTAGTTGTACAAAGAAGCTACCATTTGACATAGCATTTTATGAATAGAAAGCATTTTCAACCCATCTATTTCCTTACTCAACTTAATTTTGTAAGATATATGTTTATGACTGCATTCATGTTCCTTTTCTTTCCTTTGAACTTCTTAACAAAATTTTTAATATTATAAAATGCCTTTTCAAAATCAAATTTTCAAAATTCCCATGTCTCTTGACTAGGCATTTCCTTTTTTGAATTCCTAGCAGAGATGCTAAGGGAATGTCTGGAACAATTTCAGGAGGATCTTAGAAGTGCTATCATATTAGGACATGATGGATGTAGAGTAATACAGATACTGATTATTCATATAGGCCTGGAGCACAGGAAAAAAAGGAGGAAGTTCAACTATTCTAAATCTCTAAATAAAAGCAAGTCTGTTCTCTAAATTAATCATCCTTCTGCTTCTTAATTCTTTTCATTTTTCCCCCACAGATGTGATTTCCTTGACATCATTGAGAAGTAGTTATATATACAGAGTATTGAATGCCAGATGAATAGTCTTGAATACTGCTTTTCTGTTTCAAAATTCATTTAGTCTATTAATAAGTTCTAGTTTGCAAAGGAAAAAATCTGCTACCTTCTAAAGACATTAATAACAGTATATTTGAATGACATCATGACTAATAGATTAAAATTGCATCATTCCCTTGGACTGATTGTAGTAAAATTCAAATAGTAATTTAGATGACTTAACAAAGGAAAATAACCTGTTTATAATTTAATAGAGCAGAGTATGTATATTTTGAAATTATTTTGGCTGAAATAAATTCATACACAGAGAAAACATTTAAAATGCCCAAATTTTTGCTATATATCATTTCTAATTTCAACATACAATTTAAACAGTCATGAGAAACACTCATGGAAACAATCATGAGATCTGAAATGAAAACATTCATCATAAATATTATTTTAGTAAAATTTAAATACCACATTCATTTAAGAAAACTAATTTGAAAAAAAGAAAACTAATTTGTAAGTGAAAATATTAGGAAAACATGATTTCTTTTTTACAAAAGAATATCTAATTGAAATTGTTTCTGAAGCATGCCTCTGACTTTTTTTTGCCAGTCGTAGGCTTGAACTCAGGGCCTGAGCACTGTCCATGGATTTTCTCAAGGCTAGAGCTCTACCACCTGAACCTCACCACCACTTCTGGCTTTTTTTTTTCTGTGTATGTGATACTGAGGAATCTAACCTGGATCTTCATGCAATCTAGGCAAGCTCTCTACCACTAGGCCAAACTCCTGGGTCCTCTCTGACTCTTTTTTCTGTTAGTTGTTTTTGAGTTAAAGTCTTAGTTCACACTTGGATACAGGCCTGGTCTCTGATCTTTCTGATTTCAGCTTCCTATGCATTTGGGATGGCAAGCACAATCCACTTTACTCATCTATGGGTTAAGAAGGAATATCTAATTATAATTTTTTCTGCTGGAGCTAGCCTTGAAACATAATCCTCCATACTTACAGTATTACTTTGGAAGGACTTTTATTTTCCTTGACTTCAGCTTAGTTATATGTAAACTTTAGATAACAATTATATCTTGGGAGATTTAGTAGTGTAATTAAATTTATAATGGCCCAGGTTAACATCAAGGCATAATAAATGATTTTTAAAAACCATAAAGTTAACCAAAAACTCAAAATCAGAATGAAGAGGAAGAGGAAAAATAAAATATGTAAGCAGTAAGGGTTATTTGTGGGATTTGAGTTTCAAAATTAGTCCTAATATTTTAGCTCACAATTTTGGAAACCAGGAAGTTAATCAACTTCAAAGGAAATCCAACATCATTTTTCTGCTATAATCTACATTAATTGAGGTTTTATTCAGATGCTATAGAGAAGTACAGGGATAATTCCCTTTCTACATAATTTTATAACAAAAAATTGGCTTAAAACTATGATGTAATAAGCAAGTACTTTGTCAAATACTTTATTTATATATTCATGGTCATATGCATTAGTCACAAAGGGCTCATGAGGTACATGTTACTTAATAACTACACTGTACTTGAGAAATATGGTGCTTAGACTAGAATGCATATTGTGTGAGGTCATGAAGGAGAGTGTAATCCAATCTTCAGTCTATTTTGACTCAGTTGTCCCATTTCTTTTCTTATTAGCTGACGTTGGTCATTCAAGGGGGAGGATTTCGTTTTTACATTTCCACACATATCTGTCATATTTTAAAAGTCTGTTCAACAAAGCTTTCCATGATTACTGAATCTAGCTATATATGCACTATATGTTTTGAAGAATCATAGGAACAACATTTCTTTTTTGTGGCTTTTATTCTTTGCTATCAATTTCTAGCTCTATAAAGTACATGAGTGCTGTTTTTCAGCTTCTCATATCCAGTGCTTCCAGTAGAATCTGAATCATTGTTGCCATTTTCTTCCTGTCTCCTCCATTTCTTCATCTGCGTTCTCTATCCAAGTACTAATAGTTGGTTAAATTTCCATGTTATATTTTTACTCTTCTGTGTTAATCTTGGACATAATGTATTGCTTTTCAGTTTGTTTTCCTGGATTTGTTTGGTAGTACTCATTGTCTGATCTACTCTAACTTCTCTTTTACAGCTGCCTATTGTATACTTCATTTGGATAATTAAGAGATCCATCAAAACTATTACGTCTTGTGCCTTTCTGTGTTCTCTATTGCAATGATTGCTAGACAGGCAGTTTCTCATATCTCACTGGGATATTTGAAATGCTTCCTAAACACTGCTTCTTCCCACATTCCCTTAAAGAAAACATCCCAATTTCTAGCCCAACAAAATTAAATCTACTTTTTTTGGTACATAAGAAACAAAAATTTCATTCCCAATAATCTTTCAGTTTTATGTTCAATATATATCCTTCACAGGGTCAATGGCTTTGACCAACTGATATAGTAGCTATTGCTAATTAACTTCCTATAAATTCCCTTCTTTTTTTAAAAAAAATTAATAAATAAAGCTTTTCTCATGACCAATCTTAACCATTCTTCTAGGTCTAGCTCTAATCCTAAATTCTATATTGTATTCACTCACAGTGATGCTATTGCTGCTCCTCTGACCCATGGCGACCCCTAGTGGATGGGTCTACCCAGCTCAACCCCTGAAATGGAAATTAAAGACATTTTTTTTTTTTTTTTTTTTGCCAGTCCTGGGCTTGAGCTCAGGGCCTGAGCACTGTCCTTGGACTTTCTCAAGGCTAGAGTTCTACCACTTGAGCCTCAGCACCACTTCTGGCTTTTTTTTTCTATGTATGTGGTACCAAGGAATCGAACCCGGGTCTTCGTGCATGCTAGGCAAGCACTCTACCACTAGGCCAAACTCCCGGCCCACAGACTACTTCTTGTTCCAATTTATGGAACAAGAAATGCAAACTTAAGTTAGGCAGCATATTGAGAGACACTTTATGGTTAAGACAATGGATTTGTAGAGCATGCACATAAACTGGGATTTCTTAATATAATATATACTATATAAAGATCAATATTGCCATGGAAATTACTTTCCTATAGAAAGAAGCCTTTAAAAGAATTCAAAAAAGTATTGGTCATTTTACTTGGTTAACTATGTAGATTCTTTTGGCTTTGTTCATCAGTATAAAAAGTTGCAGAATTAAAATGAAAGTAGATCAGAACATACATGCTTTGCTGTTTTAACTAAGTCCTTCAGTGTTTAGCTCTACGAAGGGTGTATATTTGTATGAATTGTTTATTTAATCCTTGGAGCATGATAGGATCGCATGTATTTATCATGAACAGAGCTATCCCAACAGTAAGAACTGAATGAATAAGCCCTCCTGCTCACTACCATAGTTTAATTCACTTTTCTCAATGTTAGGAAGAAAATTCTTGCTTCAACCTTACATTATGCTTCCTAATATGATTCTATTATACTATGTCTTTTCCCTAATCTTGAGTTCATTTTTCTCAAGTAGATGATTTTAGATGCTTTCTAGAAATATCTATGGCAGAAGCTGTCAATCTAGGGGGAAAGTATTAGCACAGTCAAATAGGAAATGCGTAATTACATATAGCTTGTATTGTTGATGAAATACTTTAAAATGCATAAACAAGTATCACTAATAACATCTGGGATATATACCTTAGTGCATCTGGTAAACTTTCTAGTGTACTAGATGAACTATTAAGGAAGTTTGATTGTGTCAGGGGCAGAAATGTCTCCTTCCAGTGAAATAAACCCTTATGAATTGACGTCTTGTTTAGCACACATCTGTATGCTTCTAGAATTTTTCTATATGCTTCTAGAACTTTTGTAAGTATAAAAAATAAACTTCAGAATTTGAATAACACTACACAGTAAAGCTAGGGGAAAACCATAGACCTTTTCATCCTGCAGTTTTCTTTTGTCACTGACAGTGACTTTGCTAAAGCAGATGCAGATGATAAATGGAATAGAATGGATGAGTGAGTATGCATGATTCCCTGTAAATGTGAGTGTACCAGGGGAATAAAGTTAACCCCACTGAGGCTGAGATCTGAGTATAGTAGTTCAAAGCTCACCCAGACACAAAAGTCTATTAGGCTCCAATATACCAGTAAAAATCCAGAAGTGAAGCTGTAGCTTAAGTGGTAGAGCACTAGCCTTGTGCATAAAGGCTCAGGGACAGCACTCAGGACCCGAGTTCAAGCCAGAACTGGCACAAAATAATAACCTGGCTTAGAAATATATAGCAAAGCCTTATTTTAGTAATTTCTGCAAAATAATCAGAATTTTTCTTAGAAGTACTTTCTCTACACACAAATGTGAAGAGTGCAAAGAAATGGAAGGGTTACAGTTTTTTATCTTATTTGTAGAGGTAATGTAGACAGGACTGACAGTTTCATTAATCAAGTAACAAGTATATTTCTTTTTGAACCATGTTTCCTCTTCCCTCAGTTTCTACCAATTTTTCACTCCATCCCCACGCAGGATATTTACAATTCATTTTCCACCCTGTCTAGTGAGTACCAGTGTTGTATTTGTTCACCCTTTTCTAGCCTTTTCTGTGCCCACCTTACTTTCCCACGTACAAAAACTAACAAGACAAAAAGAAAGGAAAACATAAGTGAAATGGAGGGGGAACATTTACAGATAATTTCTAAAATAAGTATAAAATACTTTTATGATCACTGTTGTTTATTTCCAAATTGTGGATGTTTATAAACATATGTATATTTGTGTATATATACTTCCACATTCATGCAGATGTTTCTGTCTACATCAGTAAAACAATCCACACAATTATAATCATCTTTTACTTATTTAATGCACTTCATTGCAGTTATTTCACTTGTGAATGAAACATGAACCTACTATGTTTTCCTGTATCAACTTAATATAAGAATGTAACATTTAAAAACCTCAGGTTTCAAAGGCCATATAATGAGTAATTGTTGTCCTTAATGTACTATGTTATCGCTTATCTCTTTTGCCATCCCTTGGTTATCTCATATTGTTACACGTTTTTCACCTTGTTGTCTGATATATTTTATATGTGCTTAATTGGTTACTTGAAATTGGATAGGGAAGGGGGAAATCAAGGGGGAGGGTGGGAGGGAAATGGGGACCATGTCATGAGAAAGGGTATCAATGTTTGTGAAGTTATGCACCTTCTATCTGGTGAATATAATGTAACCCTTCTATTAATCACAATAAAAGATTATTAAAAAAATAAAAAATCTCAGGTTTCTTATAGTGTTGTGGGCTGAAGGGGTGGCTAAAATGGTAGAGACCTGCCTAGGAAGCTGTAGGCTTTGCATTCAAACCTCAGAACTTCCAGAAAGAGAATATTATGTCACATTACTACAAATGCACAATAACAAAATGTTAAAGAAAGTAAGAGACTTAAGTACATAAATCTAAAGCACTTAGCCATCATAGTAATGGCTGTGTTATTTTAACATTACTATTGTTGTCATTTTAATTGTCTTTTATATAAAATACTCCAATGAATGAAACTTAGTAGTGTTCTACTACTTAAGCCAGGGGAGTGGTTCAGGAATTTTCTTTAGTGAAATCATCATTTTAATTTCAAGTTATTTTGTCTCTGATATTTTGTTGTGTCTCTGCTCTATGAATTTTAATGCTTTACACATTCACACACTGGACTGTCCAAACTCAATAGAATTTCTATTTCTTTTTGCGCTGAGCTTTACAAATTTTTCTTGAATGGTTTACAATCTAGAGACTTTACACCTACATTTTTTTTTGCCAGTCCAGGGCTTGCGCTTCAGGGCCTGAGCACTGTCCTTGGGATTTCTTAAGGCTAGAGATCTACCATTTGAGCCACAGCATCAATTCTGGCATTTTTTATTTTTCTATGTATGTGGTACCAAGGAATCGAACCCGGGTCTTTGTGCATCCTAGGGGAGAACTCTACCACCAGGCCAAACTCCTGAACCTAGACTTATATTTAAACCCATGTCACTTTTGTAAAAAGGGAAAATACTCCACTAAATTTGAAGATTTTTATGTTATACTATTTTTTCATATTTTCTGTTCCTGTGTATTTTGCAAATAAACATATTCAGTATTTTCTCCAATATGATATAGAAAATTTGAGCAAATATTCTAGAAGTTAACAATTTCATATCATTTGATGATAAAAATCAGTATATTGAATTACAAAGGTTAAGACACAGTTTTCTGCTCTTTCAAACCCCCATAATTGGAGATAACTCTGATGTCAAAATTATAGCATAATAGCAAATTCACTATTCTTTTGTAAGAAATAAAATTTCTCATTAATAAAACAATTTAATAGTGATATTCCTTTCTGCTAATAACATTAACATAGAGCTCTTAATTCTGCCTTCTATTTTTGAAAGATCTATTGAGATATTGATCCAATAAGACAAATGTACATATGAAAATTGTACTCAGTTGTCTAAAGTGTAATTTGATTGATCTTAAACAATAGTCTCATATAGTCTCATATAGTTTCATTATAACAACAAAATAATTTTTCTCTGAAATTTCCCTTGGCTGAAGCACAATAAACAATTGAATTAAAAGTATAAGTCTCCACAATATTCTATTTACAGTGTTTATATTAGTAATAACACCCCAGGAAAAGATCCTTCTAAGTTTTCACAACATATCAGCACTGTATCCTGCACATTCTGTAAAACTAATTAAAAATTTGTTTAATTATGTGATGCAGCTTCTCTATTTGATAAGATGGGTCTATGTGTGTTTCCATTATGGTGCTATTTTGGATTATGTTATAAATATATAAATGTATGTATATGTCATATACACATTTATAAAAGTATACTAGATATTCTATTTATAAAATATAAAACATAGAGACTAGTTGGGTTGGCAAGATATCTCTTTGGATATATTTCTTCACTACTTATTTAAAGTAATCTACATGGTAAAAATAAAATGAAGAATTACTTCTGTTTTTGTATTTATTTTTCCTGTTTTGTTTTCATGTGAAAAAATTCACCAAATTGCTTACATTATTGTGTTTCCATTCTCCAGTATTCCTATACACTAGGTGTCAGAGAAACAGTTATAAATAAAACACACAGTAATTATATTTGAAAATCTTATGTGTCAGAGAAAGGTATAGAAAATGAAGACCAATAAATAAAATATATAGTATATTAATAATGATAAGTGATCAGAAAGGGAAAAGAAAAAGAAGAAAATAAATGTATAGATATACCCATCTTGATCAAGAATGTCCTCACTCAAATGCCACCATTTGAACAAAGATTTGAAAGAAGTGAAAGGTTGAGCCAAACATTATCTACAGGGAGAATACTGTAAGGAAAAGAAACCCCATAGCCACTGTATCAGGATTATGGCATGTTCCTGGAATAACCAATAGGGCAGTGGGCCTGTGATCAAATGTATATCCTATAGAATTAAAAAGAATGTTAGCTATTTATCATTCAACATATAATGTTTTCCCCTGTGATTAAACATCTTAAATTCCCGGTTGTCAGTGTATCTGATTGTGGTATCTGGTGTATTATATATACAATATTCAAATAAACATTTGAATTATGGAAAGGATGGGGAACAACAAAATGGTGATACAAAGCTCAAAGTGTGAACCAATGCAACAGAGATACACATAAGATATTAGGTTCGGAATAAACTCTACAACTTGGGGAGGGAATTGAAGCGGAAGTGGGAGAAAACATGGATTGGGGTGAGAATGTCCAACAAGTGACATACTCACTACCTTATGTATGTAACTGTAAACCCTCTGTATATCACCCTTACAATAAAATAAAATTTAAAACATTTAGAATGATTAAGTATTTCCCAGGCCTCTGGATATATGCTTTATTGCATATATTCTGCTCTAATTGGAGATTTTGGTTGCTGTTATTATTTCATTAGAATATTAATGATAAGAAAGTATAAAATGAATATTACAAGACATGCTTTTTGTTTAAACTTGCAGAAGCAAAAACATCCTTATTTTTTGATCCATATTTGACTATTTTAACTAGATAGTACTAAATAAGGAAGTTATATCCTGATTCTTAGGAAACAATGTTTTTCAAGAGAGCAGGTTATACAATATTTATGTCAATCAGAAAGTGTTATCAGGGATGATTCTTTTCTCTGAATGCCAGAAACTTTTACTTAAGATGTAGAACTCCACTATAGCAATCATTTGAATCAATTATTATTACTGGGAAAGAAAGAAGAGAGTAGGAAGGAAAGGCAAGAGGACGGATGGGTGAGAATGTTGAAAGGTTATATTGTTCAAGATAAATTACATTCATAAACAGCTTCGTTAAATGACAACTCATTTGTAAAAGTGCTTGAAGATAATAAAAATAACCTGAAGATGAATTTTTAAAGTAAAATGAGGAGCAGTCATATAGGCACAGTTATCAGAGCTTGCTTTCAGGAAACAAAAAACCCAAATTGTTGGGGGGTCATTATGGCATCAGTGGAAAAGATAGGATGAAGTGAGGATGAACTCCATGATTCTATATTTAAACTGAGCCAAATATAACATATATGATAATATTTTCTTATGCTCATTTAAGCTTTGAAGCATGCTCACAAATTACTCTTTTTTTTCTTTTTCCTGTACCAGTTTGCAAAAGTATATTGTGGTAAAATTAGAAAGTCTTATCCTCTATTTTTTATTGTCAGGTTAATGAATAGAGGGGTTACAGTTACATTTGTCAGGTAATAGGTACATTACTTCTCACACCCCTTCTCATGTTTTTGTTCCCATTTCTTTTCTTCCACCCCCTCCAATCATCTTGTTTTCCCCCCTTCCCTTTCCTATTTCAAATAAACAAATAAACTTATACATAATATACTAGGTAACAAAGTCACATACTGTAACAATATGAGATTGACCAAAGGGCCAAAAAACATAGTACATTATCCTCTATTTTGTTAAAGTTCTTTCATTATTGGGTTTCAACCAAAAGCCATGCATTACCATATGCTTTTGTGTTTGTGCTATTTCTGTTACCAAGGTTTATTTTCAATGAGGTATGTTAAGATACACAGGTATGAAAATAAAAGTCATGGAGGAGAAAATTTTTACTCACTGTTCGCTAAAAATACAACACAATGTATACTATGCAGAGAACATAGGGATTCACAGCAGGGTCAGTCATAAAGGCTTAGGAAACACAGTAAATATATGCAAGAGTCTGCTGTAATTGCTGAAGGAAATAACAAAAAATGGCATAAATAGTTTAAAGTTTGGCCAATTTGAATCAATTCAGTGGTTTCTAAGGTGAATAAGGCAGATGGAGAAAGAGGCTCAGAGTGTAAGAGGTGAGAAAGACCGTGGTTGGCATGTATGGAGTTGGGATCTTTTATTTACAAATGAAAATTATGCCTACAGATGAAGATTTTTATCTCAAGGAATTAACTGACCAAGAGGGACAAATCCTCCTGTAAGATCAGGGATAAGAGTGTAAGAAGACAGACCAGAGGAAAATAAACTTTATCTAATTTCCTCAGACACGCTTTACTATAAATGAATCTATACTAATGATGCAAAGCTCAATTAAATGTATTTTTGTCAAGTTCTTCCCAATTACCACATCAAAATTAACCGGACATTCCTTTCACAGAGTCTTTTGTTTAGCATCCTCTGTAATTACATACCACAATCCTGACCTAATAACTAAGGTCTGTGTGAGTTACTATCTGCCATAGTTTTTAAATAGAAAAGCTGTTTTGGTAACAATAATAGTATCAAAATGACATAATATGACATCATCAAGACCATAAAAAGTGCTATCAAAATAACGTAACAATTGCTGACCACATCTTATTAATGAAACAAACTAGCTTTTCCACAGAGAATGAATTACAGTTTTATATCTCAATGTAAGTCATAGAATATATGAAATAGTGACAGTTAACAAAATGACTAAAAATCCAGCATCCACTGAAAACTAAAGAAGGAAGTTAAGTACAGTTTTCATCACCCACCTAAGATATTAAACTGTTAGTTTGACTTTTTGTTTTTCTTATTTTTTTATTTGTTACTGAACTTACTGATTTGGTCATTATATAGTTTTACTTGGTGGACATACTGTATTTCAAATGTAACAAAGTTTACAGTGATGGATTAAAAATGCATAACACTTCTAGTTTGAAGAGCTTTGATAGTACATAGCTATGAGTGGAGTCAAAAAGGATAGCTAACCGAGTTCCAAGTGGCTCATGCCTGTATTCATAGCTACTCAGAAGGCTGAGATCTAAGGATCATGGTTTGAAACCAATTCAGACAGAAAAGCCCTGCTGAGACTTTTAGCTTCAGTTAAGCATTCAAAAATCAGAAGTGGTGCAGTGGTTCATAGTGAGAGTGCTAGCCTTAAGTAAAAGAGCTCAGGGACAGCACTCAGGTTCATGAGTTAAAGCCCCATGATCATGAACAACAACAAAACAAGTACAGATATGTGCATGGTAAGGAAAATTAATTATGTGACTAGGTTATCCTTTTCATATTCTATCTTCATAAATGTTGCACACAATGTAGTCTCAACAGGATAACATGGATAATCCAGGTGGCTGCCCAGGATTTGAACAATGATTCATATGAACCCATATATGCAACAACAATGTCATAATATATGAATCTGGCTATTTGTAAAGATATTTTCTAAAATTTTTGAATGCTGTACTAGATATTGAATATACTGTGTCTCAAAAATTCTTGGATTTGGGCCAGGACACTAGCCTGATGGTAGAGTGTTTGCCTAGCACGCACGAAGACCCAGGTTCAATTCCTTGGTACCACATACACAGAAAAAGCTAGAAGTGGCACTGTGGATTAAGTGGCAAAGCACTTGCTTTGAGAAAAAAAACTGTCCGAGGACAATGACCAGGCCCTGAGTCAAGATCCAGGACTGGCAAAAAACAAATCTTGAATTTGACCATTACTAGGACTTAGACTCACGACCCAGGTGATAGTATTAGCTATTTTGCTCAAAGACGGTACTCTATCACTTGAGTCAGAACTCCAGTTCTGGATTTTTAGTGGTTAATTGTAGATAAGAATGTTAGACCTATTGGCTACCTGCGTGTGGCTGGAGCTGGCAATGGTCCCTCTGTGTTTGTAACTATCCCATTGGCCACCTGTGTTGCCAGGTTCGACTGCATGGGTTTTTCCCTTAAAAACCCACAGTGAGAGCCGCTCAGGGTCATAGTGTCAGCTCCCAAGTCTTCACTGTGTCTCTGGCCGGTCATTTCAACATCTATTTCCCCTGGCCGGTCAGTTCACCAGAGATTTTTCTTCCCTGGAGTGGCTTCAAACTGTAATTCTCAGTTCTCAGCCTCTTGAGTAGTTAGGATTACAGGTGTGAAACACTAACACTAGCTTTGTGTTGTTGTTGGTGGTCATAGGGCTTGAACTCTGGGCCTGGGCATTGTCCCAGCTCAAGGCTACCACCCTACCCTTTGAGCCACAGCCTTACTTCCGGTTTTCTAGTAGGTAATTGTAAATAAGTGTCTTATGGTCTTTAGTGCCCTGGCTGCCTTTGAACAGTGATCCTCAGATCTCAGCCTCCTGAGTACCTAGGACTACAGGCATGAGACACCACACCCAGTCCTAACACTAGCTTTAATGAAGTTTTCAACTTTCAGAATCATTATCACTGTCTAAGATTACTTTTGAGTAGACTACACACAACACTTTAGAATTTATTCCAATTATTCATGGTAAATACAGAGGCTATAATATGCCACATTTGTGAGCATGTAGGAATCATGCACACATACCCTCTGTGTTACTATAAGATATTTATCAACCATTAACACAGAAGTGGTTCCTTCATCATCAGATTGTAGCAAGATTCTTCATTCTGTCAGTACTCAAGGATATACTGAAAGAGCCTGTTGCCTAGTGAAAGACCTAGAGTAAAAATATTTCCTAGAGGAAAAAATAACCAATACAATATGAAGTTTTTCATAAGGAGAGAATACACAAGTGATTCTTGGCCTGAAGGTAAGTCACAGATGGACAAGGCTCAGATGGTACATGAGGATACAGAACTGAATGTGATTCCCTAGTGAGAATTCAAAGTGAATTTTGGCAAAAATGAAATTGTCCCTTATACATTAGGGTCATTACACACAACCTTTGCCCATTTCTCCATCTGTGTCAAGTAACATTATTTCATCTTTCAGGGGGTGAATTCCAATAATTCAAACATAACAAATATCTCTAACGTGTTGAAATCAATCTTCACATACATGTTTTATATGCATGTAATTTTTGAGAGTAGATGGGTGCAATGTCCAAATCAATGAAAACAATAAAGAGGTTATAGAAAATGTCAAAACACTACAGTGCAAGGATAAAAAGAAATCTCATCTCTAGAAGCTTTTTCCAAAATTTTTGCTGTGTTTATCATTAGCACTGAAAGAATCACCACCATTTGTGAAAAATACATAGATAAAAATAAGATATTTTATATTATTATAAAAATATTGGTAGAGGAATAACTTCTTAGGGGAAGAATGTTTTATTCTGCTTGAAGAGAAAAAAAACATTTGGAAATTAACAATAGTATTATTTCCTGCTTTCTAGATTGTCTGGATATTAATATATATCTGTTCTAACCAAGTAAAATTGTTAAGGTCATCTTACCATTATTACTGAAGGATCACTAAGAATGAAGGTAATAAACTCAATTCATTTGATTGAATTGTTTTCAGTCTTGTCATATTTTTGCATTTCATTATTAGACAAATTTTAAAATCAGCACAAATACATCCAGAATCCTTTGGACATTGTTTCTTTGAAAAAAGACAAGAACTAGGCCTGTTCCAGTGGCCCATACCTGTAATCCTAGCTACGTAGGAAGCTGTTATCTCAGAATGGGATTCAAAGACAGCTCTGGCAGGAAAGTTTGAGAATCAATGAGAATCATCTACAATTAACCACTAAAAAGCCTGAAATGGGGGCTGGGAGCTTGGCCTAGTGGTAGAGTGCTTGCCTAGCATGCACGAAGACCCGGATTCGATTCCTCAGCACCACATACATAGAAAAAAAGCCAGCGAAGTGGTGCTGAGGCTCAACTGGTAGAGCACTAGCCTTGAGAAATTCCAAGGACAGTGCTCAGGCCCTGAGCTCAAGCCCAAGCCAAAAAAAATGGAGCTATGACTCAGGTGGTAGAGTGCTAGCTTTGACCACAAATAAGCTCAGGGACAGTGCCTAAGAATCAAGGTAAAGATCCAGGGCCAACACATACACAATCTAAATAAATAGCCATTTTATATTTTGTTATTTCATTTACTGTGCTCAATTAATAGAATGGTTACATGATATTTGCCAGATAGATGGTGCATTAATTCCCATACATTGATACCCTTTCAAATGTCTTGGTCCCCATTTCCCTCCCCCCACCCCCACCCCTCATCTTGTTTTCCCCCATTCCCTATCCAATTTCAAATAACCAAATACAAATATATCCAATATATCAGGTAACAAAGTGAGATACTGTAACAATATCAAAACAGCTTGGTACTGGCACAAGAACAGGCCTGAAGACCAATGGAATAGATCTGAAGACCCAGATATTAAACCACAGACCTATGGCCACCTAATCTTTGACAAGGGAGCCAAAAAATAGAATGGAAGAAAGACAGCCTCTTCAACAAGTGGTGCTGGCAGAACTGGTTAAGCACATGCAGAAAACTAAAGTTGGATCCTTCTTTGTCACCCTGCACTAGAATTAACTCCAAATGGATCAAAGACCTCGAGGTAAAAGCCGACACTCTGAAAACTTTACAAGAAGGAATAGGAGATACACTAGACCTCCTTGGCACAGGTCGAATCTTTCTTAATAAGGACCAAGAATCACAACAAATCAGAGATAGAATATACTCAAATTTCTAAATGAAATCACACTTATTGAAACATTTCTTTCCCCAAAATATCCCTTTACATTGTAAATGGTCTTCATAAATATCAATGTAGATTTTAAACACCATTTTTAACGTATATTTCCCAAAATATTTATATGTACTCTCATCTTACTAACATAATCACTTAAAATTGTGTAATGACTCATCTTAGCCTGAAATATGTACACAAATATCAAAGTAGCCAGTTCAAATATTTCAAAATTTGTACTTATTCAAAAGTATGTGGTATGCTAATGTTATATATACTTGTTTTATGTTATTTTATCATAAAATAATGTATCATTTAATAAATATGAATGTGATCTGAATTCATATTTAGAGCTAATCCTTTAAAATACAATTTCTTGATAGCCAGTGATAAGGCCTAGGATAGTGACATATGTCTTAACCTCAGGCAATCAAGAGGCTGAGGTAGGAAGTTCAAGAGTTGGAGACATTCCTGGGCTACAGTATGCAACTTTTTCAAAATACAAAGTCAAACAAATATAACAATACCCATAAGAAACAACAGTAAGGACCAGTGGTAGAGTGCTTGCCTAGCATGTACAAAGCCTAATTCCTTGGTACTATATTCACAGATGTAGCACTCAAGTGGTGGAGTGCTATCCTTGAGAGAGCTCAAGGATAATGCCCAGACCCCAAGTTCAAGCCCCAGGACTGGCAAAAAATAATAATAAGATAAAAAAGAAAGAATGGTAAATATTTAGCTGATTGTTTTCACTTCCTAAAATTGTATTACCACAGCAGACTCAATATCTCTCTCTGTCTCTCTCTCTCTCTCTCCATATATATATATATATATATACACACATATATATGTATATATATTGCTTTAAATAAGCTATGAGATAATACTTGAAAGACAAACCACAGAATTCTGAAATAGTATAGTTTCTACAGAATTATCTGTTTATCTAAGTGTTGATAAAATACATGAAAGCTCCAACTCAGGTCATTTAATCATTAATTAAAATACTCTAACTTAAAAAATGTAGCTCAGCATGGTGGCTGACACCTGTAATCCTAGCTACTCAGGAGACTGAGATCTGAGGATCAAGGTTCAAAGCTAGCCAGGGCACAAAAAGACCTGAGACTCTTATCTCCAATTAACCTCTAAAAAATGGGGAGTGGGGCTTGGCTCAAGGGTAGGGTGGTATCTTTGAGCTGAAGAGCTTAGGGACAGTGCCTAGGCCAGAGTTCAAGCCCCATTTATTCCACTTTTCCTACGTTTGTCTATACTTTAATCATTCAGCATACTGCTAATAAAATGATTCAAACTTCATTTCTTGATGAGTTTAATACTGATGATAGATCTACTGTTGTAAGGTTTAAAGTTATTTATTAATTATTATGGGACACCTTATGATTAAAAACTGAAATCCCTAGCCTCCTTTTCATGGAGAAGAGTGAAGCAAATGCTAGATATGCCAACCATTTTGGAAAAAAATTCAGAATTAGAATAGTGACTGTATTAAGGATAACCTCTAAGTTTTCTTCTACGTAAAAGTATCTGTCATTCTAAATGTACCATAACATAGTTTAGATAGTTCTGATTTTCCTCTTAGTCAGTTTACCTATTCTGCTTCTGCACTATTTTATCAGTATACACATGTAAGCAGCATTACAAAATATTCTCATCATTCTTATATTCAACTCAGAAATACTATACTTTCATTTGTTATTTAACCATTGTAAGACAATTTGAAAAGTATGAGATTGCATCAAGTTTCCAAAACAGAATAGTCAAGCAGAATAAAGAAAAAGGAAGATCATTGTTTTGCACTATAAGTGCAAATTCAGCAATACAAAAAGGTATAGAGTATGTGAACTGATCTGTTTTTCACCTCTGGCCTCTTCCCTGGCCCACAAGTGCATTCCTCAGAGAACATGTCATTTTAAAGAAAATATGCCATTCTATAATCACTAAACCAGAAAAAAAAACTGGTAGACATTATCTTGGGTTAAATAAATACTGTATATACCTTGTTCATTTGTGATGGAAATATTCTCGATAAAATTTTGTCACAAAGCAGGAAAGTTGAGTTTACATGATATGTATTCAATGTAGGGAACAATAAGAACTGATTATAACTGAAGATTAGTTGTTTCTGAATCTAATATACCATGAGACTTTTAAAAATTTTATATGATTTATTACAATTTGGCAAAGAACTTTCAAATATTTTTGAGTAAACCCAGGTAACAATACTCTAATAGGTATCTATCAAGTAATTGCATTGACAGAGCAAGAACTGAGTTGTTAAAATTCTGAAATTCTTTCTCAAGATTTCCAGTTTGAAGAATAGTTATCAAAAAATTTCACAAAATCTATTAAATAGAATAGTATTGGTTACCATCCTCATCAGGTTGTTGCAAGGACTGAATTATTTCATTTAACAACCTTAAAATGTCACCAAAGCCAAGGACTCATTGGATGTACTGAAGCACTGAATGCACAATGCTACTGTTACATAGTTTTTCTTATCTTAATTGCACTGTAAATCAAGTTAATGTGCAGCATATTTTCTAATAGATAGGAGAGCCAAAAGTTGTAGCTACTCACAGTAAATCTGTTATTAATCTCTAACTTTGTTATTGTATCCCATTTCTCATCTTTGAATGTTTGTGACTCTGCTGTATTGTGCATATTTCTGGAAAATGATCTAAACTCTCTCCAGAGCAACACTGGCTATAAATACCTATAAATGCAAGAAACACTCATCTTTACTTATCTTTTATTAGCATTTGGAAATAGAAAACAAACCAATAAGAAGCTTATGCACATAAAAAATTTCACAAAACTTTTGGGAGTTGAGCAGATTGTAAGATCAATATACAAAAATCAGTAGCTTTTCTATATAACAGCAAGGAACAGGAGTAAAATATTAAAAAATAAATTCACAAAAGCCTCAAAAATATCTAGATAAACTTAATGAGAAAACAAATTGACAAAACAGCAGAAGATGGACAGATATTAACAGACTGATAATTTGGCCATATTAGGGAAATAGTCTATATATTCATTTCTCATAAA
This sequence comes from Megascapheus bottae, assembly GCF_031878675.1. NCBI lineage: Eukaryota > Metazoa > Chordata > Mammalia > Rodentia > Geomyidae > Megascapheus > Megascapheus bottae. The sequence goes on along the minus strand of NC_143547.1, from coordinate 99,433,706 downwards.
TCTCTCAAAATCAGTCCTTATAGAAATAGAAAATCTGAACTGAAAATTCATATAGACCATAAAAGATATTTATAAAATTTTACTTATGAATTAATAACTAAAGTAATATTGATAAAAAAAGAGCTATGCTGGAGATATCTCATCAAATTTCAATGATATTTTTGGAGCCATAGTAACAGAACATCATGGTTCTGGTACAAAGATAGATACAAAATAATAGGAAAGAATACAAGACTCAAAAATAAAACCAAATTGCTAGAACCATCTGATAAAAATCAGATGAAGGAGCTAAATTGCATACTATAATAAGAACAGTCTCATTAATAACTTGTGCTGCAAAACCAGGTATCTCCATATAAAAAACTTGCAGATAGACAATAAAGACATAAAGTGAGCCTGGTGTAGTGGTTCACGCCTATAATTCTAGCTACTCAGGAGACTGAGATCTGAGGATCGGTCTTCAAATCCAGCCAGGCACTGAAGTCCCTAAGATTCTTTTATCCATTTAACCACCAGAAAACCAGAAGTGGCGCTCTGGCTCAAGGGGTAGGGCTGGAAGCCTTGAGCTAAAGAGCTCAGGGACAATGCCCAGGCCCAGAGTTCAAGTCCCACAACCAACAACAACAACAACAAAAATTGCTAATCAACAAAAAGATATAAAATTATAAAGAGATGCTATTATCCACTTTCAAATGGCTCACAGAAACAAAGAAATTGCCAAGCTTTTAGAATTTAATGGACAAATTGCAAGTAAGATATAAGATACAGTTGATGGTGAATATATAATAGTATAAAGCTTTTGGAAAAATGCTTATTAAGGAGAAGACATATATATGCACTGTGTTATTCCTGCATGTCTACCGTGAAAAATTAAAATATGTCTCGACAATAAGGTTCATATGTGAATATTTGTGGCACTTCTGTTCATCACATCCAAAACCCAGAGAAACCCCAAACATCTTACCAATGAGAGAACAGGAAAACCTTTTTTCAGACAATGAAATTCCACCCCAAAACAACAAATACACAACTGATAGTTATAAAAATTTGGATAAACCCAAAAACAATAGTATAAACAAAAGTTGAAAAACAGATATACACAGTGCAATTGCATTTACAAATGTTTTTTTTCTACAAGTGTAAACTAGTCTTCTCTTGGAAAAAAAAATAAAGACTATAAGAGAATGTTACTATTTTCCATTCAAAGCCAAGCAAAGTAGATATGCCTCCTGTTGCCTAAAAATAATAAAGTATTTTATATCAGTAGGATGAGGTACAGGAGTCATATATGATATTATACAGTTCTCGAATCAGGCTATGTGAGAATGCAATATAAAAGGATCATTGATTACATGATACAAACCTAAAAAAAAATAACAAGTAGTTTAATGAGTGTATGTGTGGGGCAGTTTGCATGCATGCACATATGTATATGTATATACACCTGAAACATCAGGATGGTCTCAGCAATTTGGAACCCAGTCATGAATTACATTGGAAGTAGGGCAGTAGCCTTGAGCTGAACAGGTCAGAGACAACGCCCAGGAACAGAATTTAAGCCTCAGGACAGACCAACAACCACAACAAAAAATGGCATGGAAGTTAGCCTCAGCCTTTTGTGTCCCAGAAGTCAAGACTGCATTGGTTAAATCTCTGACAATTGACACCCTTAAAAAGGAGTGCAAAAAACACCTGAAAAATACACCATCAAATGAATTTTATTTTACTACTTAAAAATACTTAGCCATTCTAAAGCATGACACATTTTCAGTCTGAGACAATCTGGAAATGGAAGCACATTTGGATAGTGGGAGGAATATTGCCGACATTTTAGAAGAAACTAAAATTACTTCCTGGCTTGCTCCAATAATATTTGAATGATGTTAATAGTTTGAATTTATGTTGATTTTTCTTAAAATCCATGTTGCAAATATCATCAAAAAGCATTGGAACAAATATTTTAGAATATAATTATTCCAAACTATGGAATTATAAAAGCTTAAGTAATCACTCAAAAATATTGTGACTAGGGAATATGATCTGCTCTAAGAAAACATTAATAAAATAGTTTTTATATAGTGTTGGATGAAATATTTGATTAGATGTAACATAACCTCATGTTATAGATCTACTCTTATACACTTTGTAAATCTTTTAAGCTTCAGTAGTATACAAATAAGTACCTGTATATAAAAAAGTATCTTAACCTCTTTTTTTCATATATTTTTATTGTAATTAATAGAAGGGTTACATCATATTTGCCAGATAGAAGGTGCATTAATTCATATACATTGATACCCTTTCTCATGTCTTGGTCCCCATTTCCCTCCCCCCCACTCCTCATATTGATTTCCCTCCTTCCCTATCCAACTACAAATAAAAAATACAAATATATCCAATATATCAGATAACAAAGTAAGATACTGTAACAATATGAGATAATCAAGGGATTAATCAAGAGATGAGAGATAACATAGTATGTTCAGGACAACAATCATTCATTATATGGCTTTTGTTTCTATATCCTAGAGGTCCTTTCATTTAGCGTCATACTATATGGCCTTATGTATGGAGGTTTTGCTCTATTGCAAATCTCTGCTAGGAGAGACCAAAGTTTCTACTGATTATGATGAATGAGGGAAACCATTGAGCCTATGTTCCTTTGAGTCTGGCTTACTTCACTTAATATGATTTTTTCTAAGTCTTTCCATTCCTAACAAATGGGGCGATGTCATTCTTTCTGACAGCAGCATAGAATTCCATTGTGTACAAATACCACATCTTGTTGATCCACTCATCAACTAAGGGACATCTGGGTTGGTTCCATATCTTTGCTATGGTAAATAGTGCTGCAATGAACATCGTGGTACTAGTGGATTTAGTCTGACCTTGTTTCTGGACAATTGGGTAAATGCCAACTAGTGGAATTGCTGGGTCATAGGGGAACTCTGTGTTTAGTCTTTTGAGGAACTGCCATACTGCTTTCCATAGTGGTTGAACAAGTTTGCACTCCCACCAGCAGTGTAGTAGTGATCCCTCCTGGCCACATCCCCTCCAACATCTGTTGTTACTAGTTTTCTTGATCCTGGACATTCTAACTGGAGTGAGGTGGAATCTTAGTGTTGTTTTGATTTGCATTTCTTTTATGACCAGAGATGTTGAGCATTTCTTCATGTGTCTATAGGCTTGACCTCTTTTTATAAAAGTATACTTTTATTTAGCGAAATATGGGTATCTTTCAGGTTTCTCAGAAGAGAAGATTTGTTTCACTTACACTATAAATATTTTGTAGTAAATTAGATAAAATACAAACAAAATGCCTATTTGTTTCTCAAACATTATTTTGTGATTCTGTTACTTCGTAAGAATTTTCTTCTTCATCTCCTTATATACACTTAGTATTTATTTGCTTAAATAAATTATTTTCCCCTAAGCTTCTGAATGAATAATTTATATTCTAAATTATTGAAAGTACAGATAATGATTTCAATTCACTCTCAGCAATCACAAAGAAATAAAGAATAAGAAATATGACAGAACAATTATTACAGTCATGGTTTTCATAAAGAAATAAAAAGGCATAATTGCAAGCTTTAGCACAATGTGTAAGGTGAAAACTGTGCATGCATATTTACTGTTTGTTAGAGTCTTACTTTGAAAGACAAGGAATGAATATTAAAGAATTCTCATAATAAAAAGGATTGAAAACCTCATTTCCATTGCTTTGAAGATCTTTACATTGGTTTATCTATGTGGCAGCAAACTTCTAATAGAGTACACTCTTATCACAAGGACTTAGCTGTTTACTCTATTTATCCCATGAACCGCTGCTAGATTTAATGTTCAGTTTGAAATAGTAAGAATTATATAACTCCAATATTCAAAAAAATTCAGAAGGAACTCCAATATCAAATCCATAACGCAAATGACAATTTTTTAATTCAATTTGTTAAGAGCAACCTTGAGGAACTCATTACGGATAGCAATTTTTTCCTGTTCCTGCTCATTGTGTAGGAAAATACTGGTTAGCATTGTAGGTCCAATATTTTAAAAATTCAAAATTATTTAGGGATTTATTGACTCAAACTAGTGAAATATTTTTGTTATGAAACTTCTGCATGTATGTGATCTATAATTTCTTTTCTAAATTTCCTAGCATTTCTAAAAAAGTACTGGTTGTTAACTAATGTGAAAACAGGAAGGATAATATGTTCTATTATATCCAAATTATTTCTATTGTAGTCAGAGTTGCAATTCTGAGTCTAAAATGGATTTGAAACATTCATGAAGTCTTTTTGGCTTATAAGCAACTCATTATTTTCATACTGTGTGGAATGGAAATGCAAAAATCCCAAATCAGTAACTTCATTTTAGGACTTTTTCAATGTTCCCCTAAGACATGATAGAATTACTAAGTCCCTATGGAAGCAATTTCTATTATTGCAGCATTAAATATTCTACTGGTAGAGCACCCATTATAAAGTCAGCTATGAACATTGGTAGAAAGAATAAACACAGTTTTACTTTACCAGGTATTCTTCTTTATATAATTGTGCTCTAAAATCATTCAAAACATTAACCTCTAGCTATAAAAACAATATCAAGGACAATGTAATCTCGGGAAATACTAAAACAAAGGACCAAGAAATAAAATTGAAATAATTGTAGTATATTTTGTTACTTGTATCCATTAGAATATATTGCATGCTTTTGTTTATGATGAAGTAAGATTGTGTTTAGTAAGGGTTTTCACTTACCAATACACTATCATTTGTCTCCAATGATATTTGAGATCTTTCTGAGTATATATATATATATATAGCTACATGTGTATGTATAATATACATATAAAATGCATACAATTTATAAAAAATAGATATACAATATATAGTACATATACTCTAATACAATATATTTATGCTGTATATATGTATATGCATGCATATGTATACATATACATAGTAAGAAAATTTGGAAGAGCATTACTGTGTGAGTAGACAAATAGGCAATCAGAAAGGAGAAGGCACACTGTAACAAAGTTTGGGTGCTGTCAAATCTAGAGAGACTCACAGCTCTTTGGTGTCAGGGGACTTATATGGGAAAGGTAGGTTGAATTCAAATTATACAAAGATAGGGGTCTTATCTTTGCTCTAATCATTCCTGGTGTTATACTTTCTGAGTTTCCGGATGTTTCAGAGCATTTCTTTAAGGTAAGGATGCATTCATACACAAAACAGATGCTTATTCTTGAGATAAAGAAGGCGTCCTGTTTTCTACATTTTGGGTAGGAGGATGCTTACATTTGCTCATGAATGCATATATCGTGCCCAACAAATTATAATTCTTGAATGAGAAATGCATCTCCTAGGAAGGAATGCATCTAGTTGCTTTCCTTTTGAGCATAGATGGCACTTTTATGTTTCTAAGTACTATGTTTTTGATTTGTCTTCACCAAGCCTCTTTCTTTCTCAGTTTATCCTGCCTCATTTTCCCCTAAAATGACTGGTTCATTAATATTAAGGAGAATAGAAAGATTATCTTTAAGCCTGAGTTTTTTAAAAATATCTGGTATCCACTTACCATGCCTCATTTTCCCTAGTCTATTTGTCTCATTTTCCTTTAAAATGACTTTTCTTCCTTAATCTTAAGGGGAGTTGATGGGTGCAGATCTGTCTTCTGCAACAGCTTCAAACTGAATAGGGGGGTTAGCCATGGCTAATCAGGGACCTGAAAAGTCTTTTTCTCGCATATTGAGGGGCAACATGGGAAGTTCAGTTGTTAGATTATCAAGATCAGCTGTCACTAGGAGCATCTTCTGACTAAACTGTAAATGAAGCCAAAACATAAATTAGGGAGGTAATAAGCCACAGACACAAGGTGCAGCAGATTAATATTCCCAACATATTAATTCCATGAAGGCAAATATATTTAAGGCCTTACCTCAGATTTATGATCTAGTTGAAACTGCATAATGCTTTATTTTGAATGTGCAGTTTACATGGTTTGATTTAATATTTTACAAAAGTTTTATAGGATCTTTATTATTCTAACCTAAAATACTTTCTACAAATAGTCTAGTTAGCCTATAATTTAAATGCAATTTTTACATGTAATCACTTTTAGTACCAAGACACAAAAAACTTGAAACAGATACATTCTCTGAAAAGTTTTTGATATATATATATATATATATATATATATATACATATACACATACATACATAGTGCTTCTACCAAATAGTTTTCCTGGCTTCTCTGTAAAGTTTTTCTGGAAAAATAGCATAATGTATGTTTATGAGATTTACTTTAAATTAAATCTTGCCATTTCCTAAGTAGTGAGGAAAAAACCTTCTCATACATTATTATCCATGGTATTCATGTATATTCTTCAATACATATGACCTGATTAGGAAAATTACAAAGCATAAATAAGTGATGAGACTAAGTTTATTTCTGACATACGCAATAAAATTGGAAATATATTTCCTATGTCCCTAGCTTCCACATAATTTTTTTAAAAGTATGAAATATTTTGAAGTATCAGAATTGAAACACTACTTTTGGTCTGTCAAACACTATGATTGAGTATATGTATAAAGTTTTACATTTGAATAAAATATTAAAATTCCATATAATGAGTTACTAAAATACCTACCATTATTATTTTATCCATAATTTCTCTCATAAAAACTAATTAGTAAGTTTAATAAAAATGTATTTGCTATTGGATACGAATCATCCCTTTCCTCTTCTTGGCAGAATCCCTTTGCTCTCTACTCTTCCCCTTGTATCTGAAGAAGGTGAAACCATCCTTAGCTGCTGGAGCAGGTCCTGATTAGTTTAGGTTAACCAACACATAAGCGTATGTTATTTTATTATAAAATATTTAAATACATATATGTAGAAGTAGAGCATGCTATACACTAGTCAGCTGTTCAGAAATACACTTTTTCTTTGGGCAGACAAATGAACTAAACCAGAATATAGTGGAAAAGTAGATCTCATTGAAAAGGTCATTTGCTATATGCAATTTTTTTTAATTGGCTCACTTGATTCACTTTTGTAAGGAGGTGATTTTTTTTAATTCCACTCTGAACAGCTATTGTTAGAGTTCTAGCTAGTAATGCACACTATGAACTTCACTAGAAAACTGTTTGAATGACATATAATGAGTGACTGTTGTCCTTAATGTACTATGTTATCTCTCATCTCTTTTGCCATCCCGTGGTTATCTCATATTGTTACAATATTTCACCTTGTTATCTGATATATTTTATATGTGCTTAATTGGTTATTTGAAATTGGATAGGGAAATCAAGATAAGCGGGGGGAGGGTGGGAGGGAAATGGGAACCATGTCATGAGAAAGGGTATCAATGTTTGTGAAGTTATGCACCTTCTATCTAGTGAATATAACGTAACCATTCTATTAATCACAATAAAAATTATGAAAAATGTATTTGCTAAACACATTTTACCTAGCACTTGTTTGAAAGTACTTTTTTTCATATGAATAATGCAGCACATATGGTTTTATATCTTACAACACAATGAAAAATCCATTCAACCAGCAAAAATAGGTTTTAAGACATATATATATATATTTTTTTGCCAGTCCTGGGCTTGAGCTCAGGGCCTGAGCACTGTCCTTGGACTTTCTCAAGGCTAGAGCTCTACCACTTGAGCCTCAGCACCACTTCTGGCTTTTTTCTATGTATGTGGTACCGAGGAATCGAAGCCGGGTCTTCATGCATGCTAGGCAAGCACTTTAACCACTAGGCCAAACTCCCGGCCCCTAAGACATATATTTTAAATTACCTGATTATCTCCACTTTCAGAATGACACTACAGTATGTAACTTTTCTTGATATATTTATAGTTTTAACATTCATTAGAAAGAATAATATTAGGGGCTGAGAGTTTGGCCTAGTGGTTAAAGTGCTTGCCTAGCATGCATGAAGACCCGGGTTCGATTCCTTGGTACCACATACATAGAAAAAAGCCAGAAGTGGTGCTGAGGCTCAAGCGGTAGAGCTCTAGCCTTGAGAAAGTCCAAGGACATTGCTCAGGCCCTGAGCTCAAGCCCAGGACTGGCAAAAAAAAAAAAAAAAGAAAGAAAGAATAATATTATACTATTAACAAAAAAATGGAAAGACTTGGCAAAATTTGTTAAGTGAAGTTAATCAGGCCCTAAGAGACAAAGGCCACACAGTTTCCCTTATTTATGACTAAATATGTTGTTGGTATGCAAGTGTAAGCAAATGTTTATTAAGTAGAATATGGCAAAGTTAAGAGAGAACTCAATAATGTTGTTACTTAGAAAGGCAAATTCAAAGCTTACCAAAACAAAGACCAGGAATCGAACACTTGAAGAGGGTGAGGTGGGATCAAAGGAAAAATGATAGACAATGAAGAGGAGAAAAGGGGGAGACTGCTGTCAAGAATTCAATTCCTACAAAATTAAGAAGTACGAGGGAAGGAACATGTAAGTGAGGGACAGATAAAATTATTGAAAGCAGTAAAAAATCAAGATGCATTTTACTCATAAACTGATTTGTAAAATGTCAAATCCTTTGTACAACTAAAGATAATAAAAATAAATTTAAAATAGTAACTACAATTAATACTTATTATGCAGTTTATATGTTACCAGCACCATTTACAATCCTTTAGCTTTAATTCCAAAACAAGAACCTATCGTAGAAACTAGTATAGAATATTTAATAAAAGTTGTAAAGAGGTGGGTGCTGGTGACTCATGCCTGTAATCCTAGCTAATCAAGAGGCTGAGATCTGAGGACCGTGGTTCAAAGCCATCCTGAGCATGGAAGTCTGTGAGACTCTTATTTCCAATTAATCACCAGAAAACAAGAAGTGGCACTGTGACTCAAGTGATACAGTGCTAGTCTTGAGCGGAAGACCTCAGTGACAGACCTGAGTTCAAGCCTGACAACCAACAAAAAAAAAAAAAAAGAAAAAAAATTTTGTAAAATAAGATCCTTTCACAATTGTTGAGCCATACACAGGTACACATATGAAAGAGTTATTCATGCACTTTCACAAAAAAGAAAGGAAGCCAGACAAGGGAGCAGTGCTTGGTGATAGTTTAGCAGAAATGAAATATTCACTGAAGAAGATAATAATTACTAATGTTACTTTCCCTCAACTACACAGAAGTTCTCACTAGGAAGAAAGAAGGAATTCAACTCAGGCGTTAGACCTGTAACCTATAACCAGCATGGTTCAATCCAGTGACAAAAGGGCTGTATATTCTTTGTGGAAAGACCAATACATACACGTTGAACTACATTAGCCAGTTTACATTAGCGAGTTATCCAAGTGCCTACCTATACCACCCTAACCTCAGCAGGCAGGAGAGGAGAATCAAGATCCTACATTAAAGTTAGCCCAGAAGCAGGATACAAAACTGGCAGAATATTTTGCTATGCTGAGGCCAGCTCTAAATGGAATAGAGACTAAATGCCCAGGAGTGGGATTGCCTGGGTCACAGGGGAGCTCTATGTTTAGCCTTTTGAGGAATTTCCATACTGATTTCCACTGTGGTTGAACCAGTTTACATTCCCATCAGTAGTATAGTAGTGTTCCCTTTTGGCTTCATCCCCACCAGTTTCTGTTGTTTTAGATTTCTTGATAATTGCCACGTAAACAGGGATGAGATGAAAACACAATTTGTTTCTGTTCGCGTTTCTTTTATGGCCAGAGATGTTGAGCATTTCCTCTTCAGTCTTTAAGTCTTTAGCACACTTTTTAATGAGGTGATTGTTTCTTTGATGATTTGTTTGGGGGTGATTTAATTTTTTGAGTTCTAAATGTAATTTAGATATGAGGCCCTTGTCTGTTATATGGCTAGTGAAGATCTCCCACTCTATGGGCTCTCTGTCTTGCTAGCTATTTCCTTTCCTATGCAAAAGCTCTGCAGTTTAATGCAATCCCATTTGTCGAACCTTTCATTGATTTCTTGTGTTTCTGGGTCTTTATTAAATTAGGTCCTCATATATCACCCTGAACTAGAATCAATTCAAAATGGATCAAAGACGTCCAGATAAAAGCAGATACACTGAAAATATTATAGGAAGGATCAAGAAAAACACTAGGGCTCTTTGGCACAGGTCAAAACTTTCTTAATAGAGAATGCTGGAGAAGACTCTCTTTAAGTCTTTGGCCCATTTTTTAATGGGATGGTTGTTACTTTGGAGATTAGTTTTGGAGTGATTCAATTTTTTGAGTCCTATAGACACATGAAGAAATGCTCAACATCTCTGGTCATAAAAGAAATGCAAATCAAAACAACTCTAAGATTCCACCTCACTCCAGTTAGAATGGCCAGGATCAGGAAAACGAATAATAACAGATGCTGGAGGGGATGTGGCTAGGAGGGATCAATACTACACTGTTGGTGGGAGTGCAAACTCGTTCAACCACTATGGAAAGCAGTGTGGCAGTGCCTCAAAAGGCTAAACATAGAACTCCCCTATGACCCAGCAATTCCACTACTTGGCATTTACCCAACCATCCAGAAACACGGGCATACTAAATCCACTAGCACAACAATGTTCATTGCAGCACTATTCACCATAGCAAAGATATGGAACCAACCTAGATGTCCCTCAGTTGATGAGTGGATCAACAAGTTGTGGTATTTGTACACAATGGAATTCTATGCTGCTGTCAGAAAGAATGACATTGCCCCATTTGTTAGGAAATGGAAAGACTTAGAAAAAATCATATTAAGTGAAGTAAGCCAGACTCAAAGGAACTTAGGCACAATGGTTTCCCTCATTCGTCATAATCAGTAGAAACCTTGGGCTCTACTAGCAGAGATCTGCAATAGAGCAAAACCTTGATACATAAGGCCATATAGTATGAAGCTAATTGAAAGGACCTCCAGGATATTGAAACAAAAGCCATATAACGAATGATTGTTGTCCTTAATGTACTATGTTGTCTCTCATCTCCTTTGCTGTCCCTTGGTTATCCCATATTGTTAGAGTATCTCACTTTGTTATCTGATATATTGAATTTATTTGTATTTGGTTATTTGAAATTTGATAGGGAAGGGGGGAAAACCAAGACCGGTGGGGGGTGTGTGTGGGGGTAATGGGTACCAAGACATGTGAAAGGGTATCAATGTATGTGAATTAATGCACCTTCTATCTGGCAAATATCATGTAACCCTTTTACTAATTACAATAAAAAAAAAGAGAATGCTGGATAATCTAACTAGTGACTATCGAGCCTATTTAAGTTCTTATAACTAGTATAATTAAGATATTCACTAATGAGAAAGAGACTTCCAAAGTGTTATGGTTCCTTCATACTTATTATCAGTTTCGTCACCAATTTCTGAGTATTTTGTTTTTCAATTGCCAATCTATTTTATTAACCCTGTTCTTCCGCATATTATTCTGTCTCATGATCCCATATGCTTCCTGGACTCCAGCCAAGCCTACTACAATCTTACCTTGATTATACTATTATTTCAGGTTAATCATAGTCTACATATTGCAAATGAAAAAGGTTTTAAATGGAAAGTGATAAGGCACAGTAAGAATCAAAAGAGAAACCTAGTACAATAACACATTTTTTGCAATGTAGAAAAGTGAAATGGAACATGAGAAGGGGTATCAATGTTTGTGAGGTAATGCACCTTCTCTCTGCTGAATATAATGGAACCCTTCTATTAATCACAGTCTAAAAAAACCACAAAAAGTGAAATGGAAGGATATTTATTGTAGGAATCTAAGTTATACAGGTAAACATTAACAAAAATCTTGAAGGTAGGGATAGATAGCCTTAGATTTTACACACACACAGACACACACACACACACACACACACACACACACACGAACAACACACACGAACAATTATTAGGAAATGCTATTTGATATAAGACATGAGGTTAAAAAATGTTATTTGGTTATTCGTCTATTTTCCTCTCTTCAACATCATGAGCACCTGACAAGTTTCTGAGTTTCTCTGTTATATTTAGAAATCACATATCCAATTTATATAGAGTCAAATCAGTATCCCATTTTCCAAATACAATCTCATTGAATCCATAACATAGAGTCAATTCAGTATCTAATTTTCCAAATACAATCTCATTGAATTCAAACATATGAAATCTTAGGCATTTACTCACCTTTTAAATAAGTCTTTAACATTTGAAATATGTTAGGAAACATGGAAAATAAAAGATGCATTAGGTATTACATTTTAGCTCTTATGAACTAAGGCTCTGATGATCCCCAAGTCTTTCCAATCACAGGTTGCTATTTATCACCTTCTTATGAATAAACTACTAGCAATGTTATTATGAATGCCTTCTCTTATACGCTCTGGCACCAAAACATTTTATGATAAGTATTATTGTTGTGGCTGCAACAAGTATTTTTATACATATAGTTGAATATTTTCCCAACTTCTGTACAATGTGTTTTAAATTCATTTTTGTGCCAGTACTGGGGCTTGAGCCTGTGGTTTTGGCACTGTTTCTGAGCTTCTTTGGCTAATGGGCAGCACTTTACCACTAGAGCTGCAACTCCTACTTGGGCATTTTTCGTGTTTAATTGGAGAAAAGTTTGCCAGGTATTTTCCTGCCCTGTCTGGCTTCAAACCATGGTATTCAGATCTCCTCTTTCTGAATTTCTAGGATTACAGGTGTGGGCTACTGCTGCCTGGGTTAAACACACTAAGATGAAACATATTTCTGTTGGTACACAATTACTAAGAGAAATTATGAATTGGAATCCAAGTGTTGTCTGCTTAGCCCAAAGAGGTAAGGGAACAATTTATTTGTTGCTTGGATAGTGAATAAATAGATTAAAAACATTTGTGAGAAAGAACTGTTAATGATTTGTATGTATTAATCAGACTTCTTTTGAATATCAACTTCCTATAATATAATTCATATGTACTTAATTTACTTCTCTAGACTCCCGTAATATTGTACCTTTTTTATAAATTGTAATGTTTCACTTGTGAAGGCCTTTTACATTTTTAGTTACAGGATGTCAGTTATTTTTGCAGGCAACTTAAGACAGCACAAACTTTCAGCTGTTTAAAATTTACAGATATTGAGTTTTCATAGTGAACATGTCTGTCTCTATAAAATTTATTTTATTTTGGCCTAAGTAAGCCAACCTCTGTTTTAATATACCTGCAAAAGTGTCTGGTAATTGTAGGTGGCTTATGAGCCTATTTTCAGTGTTGGCATTTTTATTGATTATTGTAATTATCTTTTAATAACAGGTTTTTCCTCCTGGAATGGCAAGATATTTTGATATATGCTCATTTCCAGGATTTAAAATATCATCACACCCTAGAAATGCAAGAATTTACAGTTAAGCGAATTGAACATATAACTTAAATTTGAAAGAAATCTGTATTCAACACAAATATATGTGTAACACACATACATTTAACAAAATGAAACAGAGGATATTAGCCAATGGTATCCATGGGATGGAAATTTAACTTTAAAAAATTTAGCAATAATCTACAAATTCAACGCAATACCCATCAATATCCCAATGTCATTCTTTGAAGAAATAGAAGAGGCAATCCAAAATTTCATATGAAATAATAAAGAACCCAAATAGCAAAAACACTTCTTAGCAGAAAGAACAGAGCTGGAGGAATTTCAATACCAAACTTTAGACTCTATTACAGAGATACAGTGACCAAAACAGCTTGGTACTAGCACAAGAACAGGCCTGAAGACCAAGGGAATAGTACTGAGGACCCAGATATTAAACCACAGACCTATGGCCACCTGATCTTTAATAAGGGAGTCAAAAAAATAGAATGGAAGAAAGAAAGCCACGACAACAAGTGGTGCTACCAGAACTGGTTAAGCACCTGAAGAAAACTAAAGTTGGATCCTTCTTTGTCACCCTGCACTAGGATTAAATACAAATGGATCAAAGACCTCGAGGTAAAAGCAGATACACTGAAAATTTTACAAGAAAGAATAGGAGATACACTAGGTCTCCTTCGAACAGGTCGAAACTTTCTTAATAAGGACCAAGAAACACAACAAATCAGAGCAAGTCTGGATAAGTGGGACTGCATTAAACTTCAGAGCTACTGTATGGTAAAGGACATAGCTAGCAAACCAACTAAAAAGCCTACAGAGTGGGAGAAGATCTTCACTAACCATAAAACAGACAAAGGACTCATATCTAAAATATATCAGCTCCTCAAAAAATTGAAACACTCCCAAACTAATTTCCAAAGAAACAACCACCCCATTAAAAGAAGGGCCCAAGTGGTAGAGCTCTAACCTTGAGAAAGTCCAAGGGCAGTGCTCAGGCCCTGAGCTGAAGCCCAGGACTGGCAAAAATAAAAAATAAAAAAATAAAAGAAGGGCCAAAGATTTATAAAGAGAATCTTCTCCGAAGAAGAAATAAGAATGCCCTATAGACACAAGAAGAAATGCTCGACATACCTTGCCTTAAAAAAATGCAAATAAAAACAACTCTAAGATTCCACCTCACTCCATTTAGAATGGTCAGGATCAAAAAATCTAATAACAACAGATGCTGGAGGGGATGTGGCCAGGAGGGATCACTACTACACTGTTGGTGTGAGTGCAAATTCGTTCAACCACTATGGAAAGCATTATGGCAGTTCCTCAAAAGACTAAACAAAGAACTCTCCTATGACCCAGGAATTCCACTACTTGGCATTTACCCAATCATCCAGAAACAAAGACATACTAAATCCACCAGCACAACAATGTTCACTGCAGCATTATTCACCATAGCAAAGATATGGAACCAACCTAGATGTCCCTCAGTTGATGAGTGGATCAACAAGATTTGGTATTTGTACACAATGGAATTCTATGTGACTGCCAGAAAGAATGACATTGCCCCATTTGTTAGGAAATGGAAAGACTTAGAAAAGATCATATTAAGTGAAGTAAGCCAGACACAAAGGAACTTAGGCTCAATGGTTTCCCTCATTTGTCATAATCAGTAGAAACCTTGGGCTCTCCTAGCAGAGGTTTACAATAGAACAAAACCTAGATAATTAAGGCCATATAAAATGACCTCTATTACAGAGCTATTACTATCAAAACAGCTTGGTACTGGCACAAGAACAGGCCTGAAGAACAATGGAATCGAATTGAGGACCCAGATATTAAATCACAGACGTATGGCCACCTAATCTTTGACAAGGGAGCCAAAAAAATAGAATGGAAGAAAGATAGCCTCTACAACAAGTTGTGCTGGCAGAACTGGTTAAGCACATGCAGAAAACTAAAATTGGACCCTTCTTTGTCACCCTGCACTAGAATTAACTCCAAATGGCTCAAAGACCTGGAGGTAAAAGCTGCCACACTGAAAACTTTACAAGAAGGAATAGGAGATGCCCTAGGCCTCCTTGGCACAGGTTGAAACTTTCTTTTTTTTCACATATTTTTTATTGTAATTAATAGAAAGGTTACATGATATTTGCCCCATAGATAGTGCATTAATTCCCATACATTGACACCATTTCATACGTCTTGGTCCCCATTTCCCTCTCCCCACCCCCATCCCTCACCTTTTTTTTCCCCCGTTCCCTATCCAATTTCAAATAACCAAATACAAATATATCCAATATATCAGGTAACAAAGTGAGATACTGTAACAATATGAGATAACCAAGGGACAGCAAAAGAGATCAGAGATAACATAGTACCTTAAGAAAAACACTCATTCATTATATGGCTTATGTTTCTATATCCTAGAGGTCCTTTCATTTAGCATCCTACTATAGGGCCTTTTGTATCAAGGTTTTGCTCTATTGCAAATCTCTGCTAGGAGAGCCCAAGGATTCTACTGATTATGACAAATGAGGGAAACCATTGAGCCTAAGTTCCTTTGAGTCTGGCTTACTTCACTTAATATGATCTTCTCTAAGTCCGTCCATTTCCTAACAAATGGGGCAATGTCATTCTTTCTGACAGCAGTATAGAATTCCATTGTGTACAAATACCACGTCTTGTTGATCCACTCATCAACTGAGGGACATCTAGGTTGGTTCCATATCTTTGCTATGGTGAATAGTGCTGCAATGAACCTTGTTGTGCTGGTGGATTTAGTATGTCTTTATTTCTGGATGATTGGGTAAATGCAGAGTAGTGGAATTGCTGGGTCATAGGGGAGCTCTATGTTTAGTCTTTTGAGGAACTGCCATACTGCTTTCCATAGTGGTTGAACAAGTTTTCACTCCCACCAACTGAGGAAATGGAAAAACTTCCCATGCTCCTGGATTGGAAGAATCAACATCGTGAAACTGACAATCTTGCCAAGGGCTATCTACAACTTCAACACAATACCCATCATTATCCCAATGTCATTCTAGAAAGAAATAGAAGAGGCAATCCAAAATTTCATATGGAATAATAAAAGACCCCGTATAGCGAAAACACTTCTTAGCAGAAAGAACAGTGCAGGAGGAATTCCAATACCAAACTTTAGACTCTATTACAGAGCTATAATTATCCAAACAGGTTGATACTGGCACAACAACAGGCCTAAAGACCAATAGAATAGAACTGAGGACCCAGATATTAAACCACCGACCTATTGCCACCTAACCTTTGACAAGGGAGCCAAAAAAAAATAGAATGAAGAAAGATAGCCTCTTCAACAAGTGGTGCTGGCAGACTGGTTAAGCACATGCAGAAAACTAAAGTTGGATCCTTCTTTGTCACCCTGCACTAGAATTAACTCCAAATGGATCAAAGACCTCGAGGTAAAAGCCGACACTCTGATAATTTTACAAGAAGGAATAGGAGATACACTAGTCCTCCTTGGAACAGGTCGAATCTTTGTTAATAAGGACCAAGAATCACAACAAATTAGAGAAAGGCTGGATAAGTGGGACTGCATTAAACTGCAGAGCTTTTGTATGGCAAAGGACATAGCTAGTAAATTAATTAGGAAGCCTACAGAGTGGGAGAAGATCTTTACCAACCATACAGTGACAAAGGCCTCATATCTAAAATATATCAACAGCTCAAAAAATTGAATCACTCCAAAACTAATCTCCAAAGTAACAACCATCCCATTAAAAAATGGGCCAAAGACTTAAAGAGATTCTTCTCTGAAGAAGAAACAAAAATGGCCTATAGACACATGAAGAAATGCTCAACATCTCTGGTCATAAAAGAAATGCAAATCAAAACAACTCTAAGATTCCACCTCACTCCAGTTAGAATGGCCAGGATCAGGAAAATGAATAACAACAGATGCTGGAGGGGATGTGGCCAGGAGGGATCCCACACTGTTGGTGGGAGTGCCAATTTGTTCAACCACTATAGAAAGCAGTATGGCAGTGCCTCAAAAGGCCAAACATAGAGCTCCCCCATAACCCAGCAATTCCACTACTTGGCATTTGTCCAACCATCCAAAAACAAGGACGTACTAAATCCACTAGCACAACAATGTTCATTGCAGCATTATTCACCATAGCAAAGATATGGAACCAACCTAGATGTCCCTCAGTTGAAAAGTGGATCAACAAGATGTGGTATTTGTACACAATGGAATTCTATGCTGCTGTCAGAAAGAACGACATTGACCCATTTGCTAGGAAATGGAAAGACTTAGAAAAAATCATATTAAGTGAAGTAAGCCAGACTCAAAGGAACTTAGGCTCATTGGTTTCCCTCATTTGTCATAATCAGTAGAAACCTTGGGCTCTCCTAGCAGAGATTTGCAATAGAGCAAATCATAGATACATAAGGCCACACAGTATGATGCTAAATGAAAGGACCTCTAGGATATAGAAACAAAAGCCATATAATGAATGATTGTTGTCCTTAATATACTATGTTATCTCTGATCTCTTTTGCTGTCCCTTGGTTATATCATATTGTTACAGTATCTTATTTTGTTATCTGATATATTGGATATATTTGTATTTGGTTATTTGAAATTTCATAGGGAAGGGGGAAAAACAAGATGAGGGGTGGGCGTTGGGGGGAGGGTAATGGGGACCAAGACATGTGAAAAGGTATCAATGTATGTGAATTAATCCACCTTCTATCTGGCAAATATCATGTAACCCTTTTTTTAAATACAATAAAAAATATTTAAAAAATGACCGTAAATGAAAGATCTCCAGGATATAGAAACAAAAGCCATATGATGAATGATTGTTATCTTTTTTCCAAGAAATGGTTTTATTGTCAATGTTCAAAAAGTCAAACCTATTGTTCATGTAAGGCTAGAGGTTTTTTCCATATATTTTTATTGTAATTAATAAAAGCTTTAGATTGTATTCACCAAATAGAAAGTGCATTACTTCACAAGCCTTGATACCCTTTGTCATGTCATGGTCCCCATTTCCCCCCTTCCCTATCAAATTTCAAATAACCAATAGAGCATATATAAAATATATTGGATAACAAGGTGAAATATTGTAAAAATATGAGATAAAAAAGGGACAGCAAAAGAGATGAGAGATACCATAATACATTAAGGACGACAATCACTCATTACATGGCTTTTGTTTCTATATCCTGGAGGTCCTTACATTTTGTGTCATACTATATGGCCTATGTATCTAGTTTTTGTTCTATTGTAAATCTCTGCTAGGAGAGCCCAAGGTTTCTACTGTGATTGTTATCTTTAATGTACTATGTTATCTCTGACGTTACCTGGTATATTGAATATACGTTTATTTGTTTATTTGAAATAGGAAAAGGAAGGGAGATAACAAGATGATTGGGAGAGGTGGGAGGAGAGAAAGGGGAAAAACATGAGAAGGGGTGTCAATGTTGGAGAAGTAACAAACTCACTTCCTGAGGAATGTGACTCTAACCACCCTATACATTACCCTGACAATAAAATAAAATAAAAAAGACTATATGTTTATTTGTCTATTTGAAATAGGGAAGGGAAGTGGGGGAAGCAAGATGATTGGGAAGAGTGGGGTGAGGGAAATGGAGACAAAAATTTGAGAAGGGATATCAATGTTGAAGAAATAATGTATCTACCACCTGGAAAATGTAACTGTAACCCCTCTATGCATTATCCCAACAATAAAATAATACTAATGATAATGATAATAAATACTAAACGTATAGCTCCCCTATGATCCATTAATCCCACTCCTTGGCATTTACCTAAATGTCCAGAAACAAGGCCATACTAAACCTACCAGCACATCCATATTCATTGCAATATTATTTACCAGAGCTAACATGTAGAATCAACCCAGATGCCCCTAAGTAGATGGATCAAGAAGATGTGATATATACACAATGGAATTCTATGCTGCCATCAGTATGACATTTCCCTATTTTTAAGAAAATGGAAAGACCTAGAAAAAAATCATATTAAGTGAAGCCAGTCCCAAAGGAACATAGGCTCCATGGTTTCCCTCATTTATAATAATTAGTATGAGTCTAGGATTTTCCTAGCAGATGAGCAAAATAGCTTAAAAGCTACATGCATATGACCATATAGGAAGAGGCTAAGCAAAATGAACTCCAGAACAGGGAAATGAGAGTTATCCTTGTGATTGTTGTCTTTAATGTTCTATGTGGAGACATTTCTTTACTCTTTATTTTCTTATCCTCTGTTGTCAATGAATCTGATGTTGGTGCATTGTATATACATTTATTTGCTTATTTTAATCAGAGAAGGGAATGGGGAAAAACAAGATCATGAGTCAAAGGACAAAGGATGAACCAGTGTAACAGCAATATTCACAAGACAATATGTTGGAAATTGAACTCTAAAACTTGGGAGGAGAGGAAAGTGGGAGAAAACATGGGAAGGGGTAACAATATTCAAGAAGAAATGGACCCACCCAGTATGAATGTAACTAATCCCTCTATACATCACTATGATAACAAAAAATTAATTAACAAAACATGTTTAGCAATAATGAAAATAGCTGGGTGTGGGAGCTCACACCTGTAATCCTAGCTACTCAGGAGGCTGAGACTTAAGGATTGTGGTTCAAAGCCAGCCCAGGCACTAAAGTCCATGAAACTCTTATCTCCAATTAACCACTAGAAAACAGAAAGTGGTTCTATGGCCCCATGGGTAGGTCAGTAGTCTTGAGCTGAAGAGCTCGGGCATAGCGCCCAGGCCCAGGGTTCAAGCCCCAAACTGGCAAAAATAAAAACAAAAAAAATAGAAATAGCAATGCCATATAACATGAGAAATAGTGAAAAAGTTCACTATATTCTAGGCCTTGTAAAATGTGCATACATGAATAAACTCATGTAAATCTTTAAAACAACCCTGATACAATATGATTATTGTTAATAGATGATAATGCCAAGGTACATGAAATGAGAAATTTTTCTCTTGTTCATAATCTAACAATTAATGACAAGAGCTAGGAGATTTTGTATTTAATAGCTACCCTATCCTTTGATTTGGTAAATAAAAGAAATCAACGTATTTATTCAGAGATGTAGTTTTGTTTTTCTATAATTTTCTTCTTTCATTAATGTTTAACACTTTTGGCATTGCTTCCGGAAACTTACAGGTTGTTGACAAAATCGTGAGGCACAAAATGACCACCACCAACTCATAGGGCATCTATTTTCTGTATTTTGTAGACATTTCAACATTTTTAATTGACACAAATCTTGTAATAATTTACAGGGAACCACGTGATGTTTCAGTATATATAGATGTCATCTAATGCTTAAATTAGGGTAATATCGCATCACCTCAAATATTTAACATGCGCTAGTGATAAGGATATTGAAATCCTCTCATCTATTTTGACACACACACAAACACTCACACACACACACACACACACACACACACACACACACATATAGAGAGAGAAAAGTGGCACTGTGACTCAAGGGGTATGACAGTAGCCTTGAGCTTAGAGATAACACCCAGGCCCAGAGTTCAAGACCCACAATTTACCAATTAAAAAAACATTTTGGCTGTGGTTTGACCTAGTGGTAGAGTGCTTGCCTAGCATCCATGAAGACTTGGGTTCAATTCCTCCGGACCACATACACAGAAAAAAAAAGCTGGAAGTGGTGCCGAGGTGCAATTGGTAGAGCTCTAGTCTTGAGAAAGTCCAAGGACAGTGCTCCATATGTATATATACATATATATACATATATATATATATATATATATATATATATATATATAGAGAGAGAGAGAGAGAGAGAGAGAGAGAGAGAGAGAGGAGAGAGAGCCAAGAGATCATACAGACAGAACCCAGGGGATTGCATATTTTAGGAAAATGCTCTATATTCCTAGCTTAAATAAACATTCTCAATTCATTTGTGTTGTAGCGACAAAACTCTTCCATCACTCTCCCTTCCAATTTTCCTCAAAGGCACTTCACCTCTCAAGTTTCCTTGTTCTATGAAATATACATTTCTTTCAATTTCTGCTTTGTGATTAAATATTACATGTCAAATATCCAAGAGGATTTCATTGTGATAACTGTAATTATGATCATCCTTCTGTACAATACGATGCAAAAACGTAATCCTTTAAAAATATTTTTGCCAGTCCTGAGGCTTGAACTCAGGGCCTGGGCACTGTCCTCAGCTTTCTCAAGGTTAGAACTCTACCACTTGAGCCACAACACCACTTTCAGCCTTTTCTATGTATGTGGTACTGAGGAATCAACCTGTGTCTTAGTGCATGTTAAGCAAGCACTCTAAAACTAGGCCACTCTCCCAGCCCAGAATTTAATCCTTTTAACAGCACTTTTTTTAGCAGTTGACTATCTCTGTCCATTCTCCTTTCTAATGGGATCCGATACCGTACTATCTAATTCAATAAGACTGGCAAGTTTTGAATACTACATGAGGCAATATGAAGTGGTACTTGTTTTTCTTTGTCCGACTTCTTTCTCTTAATGTAATGTGGAGCTGCAAAACTATATTTGGTGGTTAGTTTTGCAAATTTATGTGGCTGAATTCCACCTCACCATTATTCATTCTATTTTGTATTGTCAGCTAGTTTTTGTTTTATAAGGATGTGCTTTATTGATCAGCATTGTGTGCTCATAACTTACTCATTTTAACAGAGCCATTAATGCTCATGATGTTTCAACAAACCGCATGAATTGTTGAACTGTTGATATATTGACCAATGATTTTATGTATGAAAAGAAAACCATCAAACAAGATCAAATCAAATCTTTCAGTTGGTTATGAAACTAATGCTAACCTAATTAAAAATTTCATATTGTATCATCAATCACATTGGTGAGAAGGTAGCCAACAAAAATAATCCACTCATAAGTCATTGGTAGGCATTGGCAATAAAACAAGGTGTCCTAATTAAGATTACAGTATAATCCTCTAATGAAGCATCGATATTAAATGTGTGAAATTAACAGTGTAATTCATTGCTTTTATGTGCAAGGTTAGAGCACGAGATTGACAGAAAACTCCTTTGCAAATATTTTATATGCCATCGCATATTCAAGGAATGTTTGTATCTTACATTGTCATTAATCTGAGAATGCATAGAATATGGTTCATATTATTAGAACACGTGACAGAAATGATGAACATTGATTTTATGAAGCAAAAATCACGTTGTAAAATATTAAACGATAGAAAATAATTTAAAATGTATATATTGTTATAAAATTTATAATTCCAATACAAATTCATTTTTTCTGTTTTGAATTTTATCATGGAACACTTGTAATATTATTACCACTGTAATTTTTGTATGTATCCAATTCAGTGACAGAATGTCCTCAGTGGTGTGTAAACTTCACCACATTCATTTCCAAGATTTATGTTCTCAAGTAGAAACTCTAGCAACATTAAGCAATAATTTCCTTTATTCCTCTTTCTGTCTCAGTCAATTTATCTAATCCAGATATCTCATGTAAGTGAAATAATTCAGTATTATCTTTTAATGGTTGATTTATTTTACTTAAGTAATTTTTTCTTACTTTGTTTTTTAATTTATTTCATTATTGGGGTTACATTCATCAGGTAATGGGTACTTTACTTCTTGAAGATTGTTACCCTTTCTTCCCCTGTTTTTTTCCCACTTTCCCTCCCCCCAACCCTCTCACTCATCTTGTTTTTCCCTTCCCTTCCCCTTTTCAAATAAACAAACATATATTCAATGTATCAGGTACCAAAGTCAGATACAGTAACAACATGAGATAAAACAATGGAACACTTCACAAATTTGCATGTCATCCTTGCACAGGGGCCATGCTAATTCTTGGTATCATCTCAATTTTAGTATATGTGCTGCCGAAGGAAGCACAAATTCAAATATTGAATTGTAATCTGTACTATGGTTTATACATCCAATGTATGTGTGACTTCAAAGTAACACACAACTAACCTTTTGCCACTGCTTGGCAGAAGTTTGGAATTTATCACCTGGAATTTATGAGAAGTCTACTGAAATTAATTTAAATTATCACCAATGATTAAGCCTTATTTTAGACCAAAATATTGTCATGTTTATATTTATTAAAGTAATTTTAAATGACTTTCTGCTCTTTAAAATTAAAAATACCATTTGTTTGCAAATGATACAAGAAATTTAAAATATATATACTAGAATGTATATATAAATGATAAATGAATGACACACAACTTCCCACTGCAATAAGCCCAACAGTACAATACAGCAAATTCTTTTTGTAATACTTTTTCTCACTGAAATAAGTTTGTGCTCTCCTATACTTAGAAGAAAATGTCACTTATTGGATGGATGAGTTCATCTTCACATTATAAAATCAATTTTCTTACTTTTAAGCCATGCTTCATATATCTATCCAGAGTCTAAATTCTATTCCAAGATATTTTAGAATTTGAATAAATTCAAATTTATTTTAGATTCTGTAAAGCTATTCAGCATTTATCCACTGCTCTATAAATAAGGCACAGATGTAATAATATGATGTTGGAATATTATGAGTGAAAAGTTATTTGACACCAATTCTGTTTATATACCATTGTAAAATATAAGCAATTCTTCATGACCTTGACAGTCTTAATGACAGTTGCCCTAATAGCTAACTGGCATTGTAGCTGTGCTACCCAAACATCTTCAGTGAGATTTTCTCTACCCTGATAATTAAGGGTGGGAAACAGTAAAAAGCAAATAACCAACGGATAATTTTTGTAAAATGGCCAGCTAATCTGACAGTCAATCTAACATAAGATAATGAGTTTGTCTGAATATTTCCTGTCTTCAACCAATTATTTGGGCACAGAATATATTTAACAGGGGAAAAAACACAATGGAACCAACAATGACAGGTGTGAAGCGCTAGAGTTCTGCCAATCCCAGATATATGGAATATTGAAAAGATGCCTGTTCTAGGAGTTTTAACTATGGAGAAAACCTGGGACTAAATTTGATACATTTTAAGTAATTTATTGTTGCCATGAATCCTTTCTCAAAATACTCAAAAATGCCCAGGAAGGATGTGAATCAGGGTTGTTCTTTGTCTTTCTAAAAATTGAGTGATTATACTGGAAACATCTTCCCCTTCTTGTTTACAGATATAAATTTGTTTCATGTCAAACCTTGGGGTAACCACAGTATCTCTGTCAATCACCAGAGACTTGTGTCTTACAGGTTGTTTTGCAAGTATTAATAAATAACAAGGCCCACCCTTCATTACATGTTGAATTTATTTGCCTGATTTTTTTGTCAGACCTTAGGCTTGAACTCAGGGCCTTGGCGCTGTCATTGAGCACTTTATCTCAAGGTTAGTGCTCTGCCACTTGAACCACAGTACCACTTCTGGCTTTTTCTATGCATGTGGTACCGAGGTATCAAACCCAGGGCTGCATGAATGTTAAGCAAGCACTCTACAACAAAGCCACATACCCAGCCCCTTTCTGATTATTTTTTACTACCTGGATTTGAACTTGTAATATTAAAACATATTCACTTTTATTAAGGGTATATTAAAGACTGGGAATGGTGGCTCATGCCTGAAACCATAGTCACTGAGAAAGTGTATTTAGGAAGGTCACCAGTTGAGTCCATCCTCAGGCAGAAACTACTTGAAAAATAAAAAGATATATAGCAAAGAAATGGCTGGGGGGATTACCTCACATGGTAGAGTAGGAGCATTGTAAACAAAATGCTCTACACACACACATACACACACACACACACACACACACACACACACAGAACGAAGACAGAGCCAGGGTTTCTGTAGTCCTAAGTGACTACTAGATCTAAAAGAAAACTATGTAAACATGCACAAAATCATAAAAACACATATTTAATTGTTGCATTTAAATGATCTTGGTAATATAGCCATAATATTTATTTTCATGAGAAGGAAATAGTCATTATTATTTCCAGAGTATAAGAATATGTGGTGAAAAGGCCTGGGAGCATGGCCTAGTGATGAAGTATTCAACTAGCATCCAAGAAACCCTGGATTCTATTCCTCAGAACCATATACAGAGAAAAATCTGGAAGCGGTTTCTTGGCTCCCGTGGCAGAGCTCTAGACTTGAGAATGCCCAAGGATAGCACTCAGGCCCTGAGTTCAAGCACCGGGACTGGCAAAAACAATAAATAAATAAATATAAATAAATAATAACTACTTTAGCAGGGCACCAGTGGCTAATGGCTATAATCCTAGCTACTCAGGAGGCTGAGATCAGGGCATTGTGGTTCAAAGCCAACACAGGCACGGCAGTCCATGAGACCCTTTATTTCCAATTAACCACCAGAAAAATCAGAATTTGTACTGTGAACTGAAGAGCTCAGGGATGTCATCTACACCCAGAGTTCAAGCCCAATATTACAACACAAGGGTTCTCTACAACTTGCGTTGATTAAATTAAATGAAAAAAATAACTAGAGGACTTGGAAACTAATGTCCTATGGTCTCTGTGTGCATAAATATGTATATACTTTATACAAATATGTGTAAGTGTATATATCCACACATATATTCTTTAGGTAAGGCAAAAGCATATCACTGAGGACAGAAGGTAAAAATGAAAAAGTATCTAAGGTAATTATTGGATGTCTTTTGCTGATACATTATTCAAATCATTGCCTTGAATTTGATAGTAGATTCTTAAACACTGCTTCCTATTTACATCATATGAAATTTTCAGTGGTACTTAGTTCACCTGAACCTTCACTATACTCAAATAGTTGAAAATTAGATGAATTAATATATGTAAAGTTCTGTGTAGTATATCATAATTCAAATTACTGAGGACCCCCACTAGCATTAAAAAAACATGAACGCAGAAAACTAAAAACTGACCCTAGCCTTTCGCCATGCAAAACATTAACTCAAAGACCTCAATGTCAGACTGCAACCATGAAACTACTACATGATATAGTAGGAGAGACACTGGAACTCATAGGCACAGGCAAAAGATTCCTGAACAGAATCCCAGCGTCACACAGATTGGTTAGAGACTCGATAAATGGGAATACCTAAAAATAAAAAGTTTCAACACAGATAAAAGCATAGCCACAAAAGTAGAGAGACAGCCAACCAACTGGGAAAAGATATTTACCAATAATATGTCTGACAAATGCTTAACATCCAGTATCTACAGGGAACTCAAGAAACTAATCCCCCCAAACCCAACAAACCATTCACTAAATGGGCAAGGGAACTAAAGAGAGAATTATCAAAAGAAGAAATTAAAATGGCAGAAAAGCATATGAGAAAATGTTCATCATCTATGGTCATAAAGCAAATACAAATAAAAACAATCCTGACACCACCATACCCCAACAAGAATGGCCAAGATTTTGAACTCAGACAATGACAGATGCTGGCGGGGTTGTACAGAAAAAGAAACCCTACTACACTGCTGGTGGGATTGTAAACTAGTTCAGCCACTGTAGAAAGCAGTGTTGAGGTTCCTTAAAGAACTGAAAACAGACCTTCCCTATGATCCGGCCATACCACTTCTGGGCATCTACCCTGAAAATCACAACCCAAGATATGAAAAAGACACCTGCTCAGCTATGTTTATCTCTGCACTATTCACAATAGCCAGATGATGGAAACAATCCGGATGCCCTACTGCAGGTGAATGGACACAGAAAATGTGGTATATATATACAATGGAATTCTACATTGCCAACAGACATGGTGAAATAATGGCATTTGCAGGGAAGTGGATGAATCTAGAGCGAATCATTTTGAGTGAGACAAGTCAAGACATAAGGAACAAAAGGCGCATGGTATCCTTAATATGTGGCTATTTAATCTAAAGAGTACAAGAGCAAGGACTCTATATTTGCAAACCCAATGCAATGGACATGGTATTGGAAATATAAACACAACTATGCAGACATAAAAACCTATGACTCTATAGACATAATATTTTATTACATACATTAATGTGTGTCTATGATATACAAACCTTTTGCCTAATTTTCATTATGTTCTAAAAACTAAGTGCCAGTGTCTGTATATAGAGATTCCCTTCTTGACTACTTGTTTGTTAAACATGTCATTTGAAATATGATGTAAAAATCAATGTTAACAAATTCTTTAATAAAAAACAAAAATTAATACAACAAAATTTCAAATAGCTGAGCTTTTCAATTATCCAGGAACTAAAAATAAAGACAGAAACAGTTTAATGCAGTCCCACTTATCCAGCCTTTCTCTGATTTGTGGTGTTTCTTTGTCCTTATTGAGAAAGTTTCTACCTGTGCCAAGGAGGCCTAGTGTGTCTCCTAATCCTTCTTGTAAAGTTTTCAGTATGTCAGCTTTTACCTTGAGGTCTTTGATCCATTTCGAGTTAATTCTAGTGAAGGGTGACAGAGAAGGATCCAACTTTAGTTTTCTGCAGGTGCTTAACCAGCTCTGCAAGCACTACTTGTTGAAGAGGCTGTCTTTCTTCCATTCTATTTTTTTGAGTCCCATGTCAAAGATTAGGTGGCCATAGGTCTGTGGATTAATATCTGGGTCCTCAGTTCTATTTCATTGGTCTTCAGGACTGTTCTTGTGCCAGTACCAAGCTGTTTTGATAATTATAGCTCTGCAATAGAGTCTAAAGTTTGGTATTGAAATTCGTCCTGCGCTGTTCTTTCTGCTAAGAAGAGTTTTTGCTATACACGGTCTTTTATTATTCCATATGAAATTTGGATTGCCTCTTCCAGTTCTTTAAAGAATAACATTGGGATATTGATGGGTACTGCGTTGAATTTGTAGATAATCCTTGGCAAGATTGTCATGTTCTCAATGTTGATTCTTCCAATCCAGGAGCATGGGAGGTTTTTCCATTTCCTCAGTACTGCTTTAAATTCCTTTTTCAGAGTTTTAAAGTTTTCATCACAAAGGTCCTTTACATTCTTAGTTAAGATAATTCCTGGGTACTTAATTTTCTTTGGGGCTACTGCAAAAGGAGTTGCATTCCTGATTGTTGCCTCTGTCCTCTCTCTGTTGGCGTAGAGGAAGGCAGTTGATTTTTGAAGGTTAATTTTATATCCTGCTAAATTTCTAACGTTTTGAATCAGCTCAAGGAGTTAGGGAGTGGAGTCTATAGGGTTCTTTAAATGCAGAATCATGTCATCTGCAAAAGGGGAGAGTTTCACTTCCTCTTTCCCTATTTGGATCCAGCTTCTGTAGGACAAAGGACATAGCTAATAAATAAAATAGGAAGCCTACAGAATGGGAGAACTTCACTAACCATACAACAGACAAAGGCTTCATCTAAAATATATCAACAGCTCAAAAAATTGAATCACTCCAAAACTAATCTCCAAAGTAACAACCATCCCATTAAAAGGTGGGCCAGAGTCTTCTCTGAAGAAGAAATAAAAATGGTCTATAGATACATGAAGAAATGCTCTACATTTCTGGTCACAAAGAAATGCAAATCAAAACAACTCGAAGATTCCAACTCACTCCAGTTAGAATGGCCAGGATCAAAAAAGCTAATAACAACAGATGCTGGAGGGGATGTGGCCAGGAGGGATCAGTACTGTTGATGCGAGTACAAACTCGTTCAACCACTATGGAAAGCAGTATGGCAGTTCCTCAAAAGACTAAATATAGAGCTCTCCTATGACCCAGCAATTCCACTACTCGGCATTTACCCAACCGTCCAGAAACAAGTCCATACTAAATTCATTACCACAATGATGATCATTGCAGCACTATTTACCATAGTAAAGATATGGAACCAACCTAGATGTCCCTCAGTTGATGAGTGGATCAACGAGATGTGGTATTTATACACAATGGAATTCTATGCTGCTGTCAGAAAGAACGACATCGCCCCATTTGTAAGGACATGGAAACACTTAGAAAAAATCATATTAAGTGAAGTAAGCCAGACTCAAAGGAACTTCGGCTCAATGATTTTCTTCGTTTGTCATAATCAGTAGAAACCTTGGGCTCTCCTAACAGAGATTTGCAATAGAGCAAAACATAAATACATAAAGCCATACAGTATGACGCTAAATGAAAGGACATCTAGGATATAAAAACAAAAGCCATATAATGAGTGATTGTGTTCTTAATGTACTATGTTATCTCCCATCTCTTTTGCTATCCCTTGGTTATCTGATATTGTTACAGTATTTCACTTTGTTATCTGATATATTGGATAAATGCACATTTGGTTATTTGAAATTGAATAGGGAAGGGGGGGAAATAAGATGAGGTGTGGGGGAGGTATTGGGGGGGAGGGAAATGGGGACCAGGACATGAGAAAGGGTATCAATGTATGTGAAGTAATGCACCTTCTATCTGGTGAATATAATGTAACCCTTCTATTAATTACAATAAAAATATATGAAAAAAAGACAGAAACATAAGTATATGCCCTGTATGGCAGGTTCTAGCAAGAAACAATGACAAAGGCACAGAGGAGTCTGAGAAAAGTAGGGAAAGTTACCATTTTTGTAATATGTTCAATCAGTTATTGAAATAATTAATTTGCATTGTCTCACAATAATTTAATTTTGCTAGATTTTCCCCTTAGCATTTATGTTGTTCCTTCAGGCAAAGTAAGATTTTTTTTTATAATTTTTTAGTGTAATGTATAGAGGGGTTATAGTTACATTTGCCAGACAGATGGTACATCACTTCTCACACACTGACACCCGCTCTCACGTTTTTGTCCCCACATCCCTCTCCCCAACCCTCCCAAGAATCTTGTTTTTCCTCCTTCCCTTTCCTGTTTCAAATGAACATATAACCATATATACAATATACGAGGTAAAAGACTCAGATACTATTACAATATGAGATTAACCAAAGGGCAACAAAGGAGAAGAGAAATAACATAGTACATTAGGAACAACAATCATTCAGGAAAAACCTCTTATTTCCATATTAGAGATCCATTTATTTAGCCTCATTCAATATGGCCTTTTGTATTTAGGTTTTGAACTATTATATTCCTCTCCTAGGAATTACAAATGAGGGAAACCATTGAGCCTACGTTTCTTTGGGTCTGACTTACTTCATTTAATATTATTTTTTCCAAGTCTTTCATTTTCTTTGCAAATGGGGCAATGTTGTTCTTTCTAATGGCAGTATAGCCATATACTGCCTAGTGGCCTAGTGTTAGAGTGCTTGCCTAGCATGCACAAAAAATGGGGTTCAATTTCTTGGTATCACATACTTAGAAAAAAAAGCTAGAAGTGGTGCTGAGGCTCTAGCCTGGAGAAAGTCGAAGGACAGTGCTCAGGTCCTGAGCTCAAGCCTAGGACTGGCAAAAAAACGTTCTGATGGCAGTGTAGAATTTGATTGTGTATAAATACCCCATCTTGTTGATCCAATCATCTATTGAGGATCATCTGGGTTGATTCTTTTCTATCGTACACGATGCTGCAATGAACACTATGTTGTTTCTGTTGTTATTATATTTCTTTTTTGTTTGTTTCTTTTATTAAAGAATTTATTAACATTGATTTTTCATCATATTTCAAATGACAAGTTTAACAAACCAAGTGTTCAAGAAGAAAATCTCTATATACAATCACTGGGACTTAGTTTTTAGAACTTAATCCAAATTAGGCTAAGGGTTTCCATGTCATAGAAACATAGTAATTTATGAAATAAAATATTATGTCAACAGAGTCATAGGTTTTTATGTCTATATAGTTACGTTCATATTTCCATTACCATGTCCATAGCATTGGGTATGCAAATATTCAGTCCTTGCTCTTGTACACTTTGGATTAAATAGCCACATATTAAGGATACCATGTGCCTTTTGTTCCTTTGGTCTTGACTTGTCTCACTCAACATGATTCGCTCTAGATTCATCCACTTCCCTGCAAATGCCATTATTTTACCATGTCTGTTGGCAATGTAAAATTCCATTGTATATATATACCACATTTTCTGTATCCATTCACCTGCAGTAGGGCATCTGGATTGTTTCCATCATCTGGCTATTGTGAATAATTCAGAGATGAACATAGCTGAGCAGGTGTCCATATCATATCTTGGGTTATGATGTTCAGGGTAGATGTCCAGAAGTGGTATGGCAGGATCATAGGGGAGGTCTTTTTCAGTTCTTTAAGAACTGCTTTCCAGAGTGGCTGACCTAGTTTACATTCCCACCAGCAGTGTAGTAGGGTTTCTTTTTCTGTACAACCCCGCTAGCATCTGTCATTGTCTGAGTTCAAAATCTTGGCCATTCTTGTTGGGGTAAGGTAATATCCTAGGGTTGTTTTTATTTGCATTTCCTTTATGACTATAGATGATGAACATTTTCTCATATGCTTTTCTGCCATTTTAATTTCTTCTTTTGATAATTCTCTCTTTAGTTCCCTTGTCCATTTAGTGAATGGTTTGTTGGGTTTGGGGGGATTAGTTTCTTGAGTCCCCTGTAGATACTGGATATTAAGCATTTGTCAGATGTATTACTGATGAATATCTTTTCCCAGTTGGCTGGCTGTCTCTATACTTTTGTGGCTATGCTTTTATCTGCGCAGAAACTTTTTTTAAGCTTTTTAAAATAATTTATTGAGTGCCAGCATCTTCATAACATTACAATGGTTCAAATGTTATCTGAATCCTTTGCATTTTCTTTAGATTACATAGAGTATTCCTACAG
Source organism: Megascapheus bottae (assembly GCF_031878675.1). Lineage (NCBI taxonomy): Eukaryota > Metazoa > Chordata > Mammalia > Rodentia > Geomyidae > Megascapheus > Megascapheus bottae. The sequence continues at coordinate 99,401,662 of NC_143547.1, read as the reverse complement.
AACATGGGGAAGAGAATTATTCTTGTATGAATTTTTATTTTATTGCAAATGAAATTATGTGGTTATATAATGAGTCATTTACTTTAATCTTAATTTAACTTTTTTCATGTATTTTTAATTGTAATTAATAGATATTTGCCAGAAAGAAGGTGCATTAATTCACATACATGGATACACTTTCACATGTCTTGGTCCTCATTTCCCTCCCCCCAGCCCCACCCCTCATCTTGGTTTCCCCCTTCCCAATCCAATTTCAAATAACCAAATGCGCATTTATCCAATATATCAGATAACAAAGTGAAATACTGTAACAATATCATATAACCAAGGGATAGCAAAAGAGATGGGAGGTAACATAGTACATTAAGGACAACAATCATTCCTTATATGGCTTTTGTTTCTATATCCTAGAGGTCCTCTCATTTAGTGTCATACTGTGTGGCCTTATGTATCTATGTTTTGCTGTATTGCAAATCTCTGCTAGTAGAACCCAAGGTTTCTACAGATTATGAAAAATGAGGAAAACCATTGAGCCTAAGTTCCTTTGAGTCTGGCTTACTTCACTTAATATGATTTTTTCTAAGTCTTTCCATGTCCTTACAAATGGGGCTATGTCATTTTTTCTGACAGCAGCACAAGATACCACATCTTGTTGATCCACTCTTCAACTGAGGGACATCTAGGTTGGGTCCATATCTTTGTTATGGTAAATAGTGCTACAGTGAACATTGTTGTGCTAGTGGATTTAGTATGCCCTTGTTTCGGGATGATTGGGTAAATGCCAAGAAGTGGAATTGTTGGGTCATAGGGGAGCCCTATGTTTAGTCTTTTGAGAAACTACCATACTGCTTTCTATAGTGGTTGAATGAGTTTGCACTCCCACCAACAGTGTAGTAGTGATCCCTTCTGGCCACATCCCCTCCAGCATCTGTTGTTATTAGCTTTTTTGATCCTGGCCATTCTAACTGGAGTGAGGTGGAATCTTAGAGTTGTTTGATTTGCATTTCTTTTATGACCAGAGATGTCGAGCATTTCTTCTACTATCTATAGTCCATTTTTGTTTCTTCTTCAGAGAAGACTCTCTTTAAGTCTTTGGCCCATCTTTTAATGGGATGGTTGTTACTTTGGAGATTAGTTTTGGAGTGATTCAATTTTTTGAGCTGTTGATATATTTTAGATATGAGGCCTTTGTTCGTTGTATGGTTAGTGAAGATCTTCTCCCTTTCTGTAGGCTTCATAATTAATTTACTACTTTTGTCCTTTGCCATACAAAAGCTCTGCAGTTTAATGCAGTCCCACTTATCGATCCTTTCTCTGATTTGTTGTGATTCTTGGTCCTTATTAAGAAAGTTTCAACCTGTGCCAAGGAGGCCTAGTGTATCTCCTATTCCTTCTTGTAAAGTTTTCAATGTATCAGCTTTTACTCAGAGGTCTTTGATCCATTTGGAGTTAATTCTAGTGCAAGGTGACAAAGAAGGATCCAACTTTAGTTTTCTGTGCAGAAACTTTTTATTTTTAGGTATTCCCATTTATTGAGTCTCTCTAATCTGTTGTGACCTTGGGTTCTGTTCAGGAATCTTTTGTCTGTGCCTATGAGTTCCAGTGTCTCTCCTAATTTATCATGTAGCAGTTTCACAGTTTCCGGTCTGACATTGAGGTCTTTTATCCACTTTGACATAATGTTTGTGCATGGTGAAAGGCTCAGGTCAATTTTTACTTTTCTGCATGTGGCTGCCCAGTTTTGCCAGCACCAATTATTGAATAGGCTGTGTTTGTTCCACTGTATATCTTTGCCTCCTTTGTCAAATACATGTTGCCTATAGGTATGTGGTTCTATTTCTGGGTCTTCTATTCTGTTCCACTGATCTTCTGGTCTGTTTTTGTCCCCATACCAAGCAGTTTTTGTTATTATGGCTCTATAGTAGAGTTTGAAGTCTGGTATTGTTATACCACCAGCATTGCTCTTTTTGCCTAGAATTGTTTTGGCTATTCCAGGCCTTTTCTTATTCCATATGAATCTTTGGATTATATCTTCTATTTCCGTAAAGAATGTCTTTGGGATTTTGATGGGGATTGCATTGAATTTGTATATCAGTTTTGGCAGTATAGCCATTTTCACTATGTTGGTTCTCCCCAGCCATGAGTGTGGGATGTCTGTAAATTTCCTAGTGTCCTCTTTAATTTCTTTATTTAGGCTTTTATAGTTTTCATTGAATAATTCCTTTACATCTTTGGTTAAGTTTATTCCTAGTTATTTTATTCTTTTGGGGGCTATTGCTAATGGGATCATTTTTTTGATTTGGCCTTCTGTTTGTATATTGTTGGTGTACAAGAAGGCTACTGACTTTTGAAGGTTAATTTTGTATCCTGCCACTTTGCTAGAGTGTTTTATTAATTCTAGGAGTTTGGGAGTGATGTTTGTTGGGTCACTCAAGTAGAGTATCATGTCATCTGTGAATAGGGATAGTTTACTTTCTTCTTTCCCTGTGTGGATCCTTTGATGTCTTTTTCTTGCCTTATTGCTCTGGCTAAGGGTTCCAGCACTATATTGAAGAGAAGTGGAGAGAGTGGGCATCCCTGCCTAGTTCCTGATTTTAAGGTAAATGCTTCCAGTCTGGTTTTTCATATATGGCTTTAACTATTTTGAGGAATGTACCTCTTATTCCTATTTTTTCTAATACTTTCAACATGAATGGATGTTGTATTTTGTCAAATGCTTCCATTTCTCTGAAGGGTTTCAAGAGTACAGATGTTATTTCATCTTTAAACGTCTTGTAGAATTCTCAGTTAAACCATCTGGACCTGGACTCTTTTTGGTTGGCATTTTCCTGATTGCTTCCACAATTTCATTGTAAGAGATTGGTTTGTTCAATTTGTTTACCTCATCGATGTTTAGTGTGGGTAACCTATAGTTATTTAAGAAATCATCCATTTCTACCAGATTTTCTTGTTTCTTTGAATATAGGCCCTGGTAGTGCTTATTCATTATAGACTGAATTTCTTGGATATCAGTTGTGATTGTTCCCATGGTGTCTCTAATTTTGTTTATTTGAGTCTCCCCTCTCCTTTTTTTTGATGAATCTTGCCAGGGGTCTGTCCATTTTGTTGACTCTTTCAAAGAACCAAATTTTTGTTTTATCATTTTTGTATATAGTAGATCTTATTTCAATTTCTGATATTTCTGATTTTATTTTTGTTATTTCTGTCCTACAATTTGTTTTAGAATTAACTTTTTCTTGCTCCTGTAGGTGTTTCAGTTTTTAAGGTTATTTACATGCTCTTCTTCTGTCTTTTTAATATATGCTCTTAGTGCGATAATTCTGCCTCTTAGAACTGCCTTTGCTGTGTCCCATGAGTTCCTTTGTGATGTCTCTTGATTGTCATTACATTCAAGGAAGTTTTAAATTTCTTTTCTCATCTGATCCGTTATCCAGGAGTTATTCAGAAATGTGTTGTTCAGCTTCCAAGTGATCGAATGTTTTTTGACTTTGACTGCATTGTTCAGAATTAGTCTGACTCCACTGTGGTCTGATAGAATGCATGGGATTATATCAGTCCTCTTGTATCTGCTTAAGTTTTCTGTATGAACTATTACATGATCTATTTTGGAGTGTGTTCCATGTGCTGCTGGAAAAATGTAAAAAGTTCTGCCGTTGGGTGGAAGACTCTGTGTATATCTGTTAAGCCCAGCTGGGCTATGGTGTCATTTAAGTCGATGGTATCTTTGCTTAACTTTTGTTGAGTTGACCTGTCATTTGTTGAGAGTGGCTTATTAAGGTCTCCCACTAAGATTGTGTTTCAGTCTATCTTGTTCTGTAATTCTAAGAGAGTTTGTTTGACGAATTTGGGTGCTCCCATGTTGGCGAAGTAAATGTTCATAACTGTAATATTGTGGGTATGGATTGTACCCTTTACTGATATGTAATGGCCGTCTCTACCTTTATGTACTGATTTTACTGAGAAGTTAATTTTGCCGGGGATTAAGATTGCTAGTCCTATTTTTTTGCATGGTGCATTTTAGTGGAAAATTCGTTTCCATCCTTTCACTTGGAATTTGTTTCTGTCTTTGGCGGTGAGGTGGATCTCTTGGAGGCAACATATGGATGGGTGGTGTTTCTTAATCCAGTCTGCTGCTCTGTGTCTTTTGATTGGAGTGTTCAACCCGTTCACATTTGGGGAAATTATGGAGAAGTGGTCAGTGTCCATTGTCATTATTTATTTTTACTTCTAAGTTTCTTTCTCTCTCTTTTTTCCCCTTTTGTGTTTAGTGAATTATAGATATTTGCTTCTTGATGGGGGTTCTTGATGTTCTACAATTTGTTCTTGATTAATTAATATTTTTGTAATGCTCATTTAGTGTGCACATATTCATAAAGCTTCTCTTTGGAGTGAAATATTCTTGTTTCTCCCTCAAATATAAATGCTAGTTTTGCTGGATATATCAGTCTGGGTTTGCAGTTGTTGGTCTTCAGGACATGAATGATGTTTTTCTAAGCTTTTCTTGCATTTAGGGTTTGTGTGGAGAGATCTGCTGTAATTCTTTTTCCCATTGTAGTATAGCTCTTTCTTTGTTTTTGCAGCATTTAAGATCAATTCCTTGGTATTCGGGTCTATTGTCTTAACTATGAGAGGTCTAGACGAGTTCCTTCTAGGATCTTGCCTATATGGGGTCCTGAAACCTTCAATAATGTGAATATTTTCCCTTTTGAGGTTGAGGAAGTTCTCTGCTATGATTTTGGTGAATAAGGGTTGCATTCCTTTGTCCCGGAGTTCGGCACCCTCATCAATCCGTATTATATGAAGATTAGATTTCTTTGCTGCATCTGCAAGGTACTGGAGTTCTCTCTGGTGGATTCTGACTAATCTTTCCAAGGTGGTCATTCTCTGTTCCAGCTCTTGTGTTTTATCTTTCTTTCCTGATGTTCTATTCCCCCTAGGTTGTATAGTTTATTTTATTTTTTTTATTGTTGGGATTATGTATAGAGGGATTTCATTTACAACTGTAAACTTTTTCCTATACATGTTTGCCACTGACATGCTTATCCTCAAAATAGCTTCATTTTGGCTGGGAGTGTAGTATAGTGGTTAATTGTACACCTAGTGTGCATGAAGTACTGGGTTTGATTCCTCAGTACCACATACCCAGAAAAATCTGAAAATGGTATTGTGCCTCAAGTGGCCTAGAACACAAGCCTTCAGCAAAAAATCCTTTTTTTTTTTTTTGCAAGTCCTGGGGCTTGAGCTCAGGGCCTAGGCATTGTCCTTGGACTTTCTCAAGGGTAAAGCTCTACTACTTGAGCCTCAGTACCACTCCCAGCTTTTTTCTATGTATATGTTACTGAGGAATCGAATCCAGGTTTTCATGCACACGAGGCAAGCACTCTACGCCTAGGCTAAACTCCCGGCACAAATGACTCCGTTTTTAAAGAGAAAATAAGGTTGTACATTTATTTCTAATCTTGTATTTATATTTCTTCAGATCCATAAGACTAAAAGAGTATATTTTAATATAGTTTTCATAGTGGTTATTTATTGAGGTACCATTTACTAGAAGTTTTATTCAATTGTTTGTTTATCATGAAGAGACTATAGGAAGGAAGAAGACCTGTTGAATATGTCACGGTTACTGTTTCATAAATTTGTGACAAAGCAATAGTATTTGGCATAGAACTCCATTTAACAAAACTATTAGATGAAATAAAAGTATAAATTGGCCCTTTGTGATAAATGGTGTACTTTCTAGCAGCTGTCAGGAATGTATCTCTACTGCAAAGAAGTAAAGTTTTCCCTATTGAGATTTCAGCTCATTGTTTATACTTTTGTATCATGGCTTTATCTTTACTTCAGATGATCCCCAAACCAACAAAAATTATTCTAGAAATTTAATATTTGAAACATATTATATACTGTGTTCAATTATTTTAGACCAAAACTGAAATCAATTTGATTGTTTCATTAATAAACCAGTGTTTACATATCATATTTTGTTTTCTCTTGCTATATCACATTTTGGGGAAATTACCATTTTCGTAGTTTTTCCACATATTCCTCATTACTGAGCACTGCAAATGTTTTTTTCTCTTTACCCTTGCTGGATAAAACAAAACCCATGTAGCTATATGAATCATTATGAGCTACCTACTCTACTTGATTAAAACAGCTGCATATAAACTATTTGATGTTTTTTTCTCTTGATAAGAAAAGTAGAACAAGATTAAGACATGAATCGTTAATTGCAGTTCAGACTTTTCTTTATCCAAGTAAGACTCATTAATGTCATTAGGAGGTCATAAGTAATAGTTGAGGTTTATAGACATTATACCATTCAGTTCTAGTTAAATTGATACCAAGTTTACACATTTCACTCTGGAAAGAGTTAACATAAAAAATCCAAAGTTAATTTTGGTGCATCCTGGTAGCATGTACTTATTGGAATGGAAGGCAGGAAGATTATGAGTTTGAGGCTACTGTTGGGTATTTAACCAGATCCCATCTTGAAAATCAAATATAAGTTAACCATGACTCAAATCTTTTTTTGATATTTTTATTGTAATTAATAAAAGGGTTACATGATATTTGCCAGATAGAAGGTGCATTAATTCACATACATTGATACCCTTTCCGTGACTCAAATCTTTGACAAAATATTTTTGTTCTGAATTTATCTGTATGCAGTATACTTAGGTAATATTTTGCTTTAAAAAGGCTCTATAGCATAGCCAAAAGATTTACTTTATGTAACTTGGCATGGTAATGAGCATATGCTTTTAATTCTGATAGATTCAGATTCCAATCTTGGCTACAACTCTTGGTAAGCCTGAAAAAATAACTCTGCAAAAGAATGAATTTTGTGTCCCCCAAAAACATATGTCAAAAATTTAATCTCTAATGTTTATAATTAATAGTAAGAATATTCACAGGGTATGAGATGGCAAGCATCTCTGCCTCATGAATGGGTATAATAATCTTATAAAAAGAGAAGCCAGCAAGGCACTGGTGGATCATGCTTATAAGCCTAGCTAATCAGTAGGCTCGGGTCTTAGGATCATGGTTGGAACTCCATGTTAGGACAGACTCTAATCTCAAAGTCAAAAAAAAAAAAAACTAGAAGTGGAGTGTGGTATAACTCTAGCTCTGAGGACAAAGATCAGGGACACTGCCCAAGCCCTGAGTTCAAGCCCTACAGTGACAAAAAAAAATAGAGAAAAGAAAGAAAAGAAAAAGAAAAAAACAAGTAAAGCCAGAGTGAGCACTCATCCTTTGACCCATATGAAGACAAAAGCACATGATGGATATCTACAAATTAGAAAGTGAGTCCAATCCAGACACTGAATATATCTTGATCTAAGATATAAGAAAATATAAGAAATAATTTTTTGTTATTTATAATCCACCAAGTCTCTGCTATTGTTATTATACTAGCGCAAATAACTATGGAATTCTGTGAATTTAAGTTTTTCTATTCAAAATATAGACTCATTTTGAAGCTGAATAAATCTTACTTAGTCAAGAATTTGGAATAAGACTCACAAAATGAATGGTGAAATTCACATTTATTATTATTGCATGGAATAATATCATAGATAATGCATGTTCTTCATTTTCAATTATTTATCAAGTGATCATTATGTGGAAAGCATATGACCTGCTCATTATCCTTGAGAACTCTAGATCTGGGTTGTGGAAATGAGACAAAGATTTTTAAAAAACAGGAACTGAAAGGGGTATCATAGGTCAAGATCTAAATGACTTAGATTTCCTGGCTGAGGAAGGAAGAAACTTCTATAATAAAATAATATGTTCAAGCAACATGACCTCATTCTCTTGGAATGAATCTGTGTGTGACCACATTATAAAGCCTGTCCCCAACTTCGAGAGATTTAAACAATTACTAATTTATTGACTCCAGCACAGCATTTCCATTTAACAGGGAGAAAAAGGTGTGTGAAGGGCAAATAACCATAAATGGTGTCCCCAAAGGACAAATTACAAGATTTGCTTTTACCATAAATTCTCTACAATAAGACCATTTTCATTTACCATTTTTATCATGCCCACAACTAGCCTGCAAACAATACTGTGCAATTCATTTAATTAAAATACACTTGCAACAAATAGGAAATATGGAAAGCAATAAGACATGTAATATCTATGTTGGGATGGAGTTTTGGATATACTCATAAATGTTACTGAATTGGTCTTTAAGCACTTTGGGTGTGGTAGAAATAACAAGATGATGACATCACAGAGAATGCAGAGATTAAACACAAATGCTGAGTAATACAGTGAAGAATTCATTCATGAATCACAAAGGGAGGATTAATAAGGATAGTCCCCACCCTGACTTACAGCATTCTCATGGATAATGCCATTTCTGTCAATGCTACTGATTTGCTCAATAAAGAATTATTGATTTCATACTCTGTACCTTTTAATGTACTGCACTTGGAATGACATAATGAAAAAGATGAGGCTGCCCCTCTTGAAGAAGTAGAGAAAACAAGTAATTTAGAAATGGTGTATGTGTAAAGGTCTCATCTAAAATATACCTTCAGCTAAAAACCCCCCCGAATTTGTCCAAAACAAATCTTCAAAGAAACAATCATCCCTTAAAAGATGGGCTAAAGACTTAAAGAGAGACTTCGCTGAAGAGGAAATAAGAATGGCCTATAGACACATGAAGAAATGCTTGACATCTCTGGCCATAAAAAGAAATTCAAATCAAAACAACTTTGAGGTTCCACTTCATCTCTGGCCATAAAAAGAAATACAAATCAAAACAACTTGGAGCTTCCAACTCACTCCAGTTAAAATGGCCATGATCAAGAAATCTAATAACAAAAGATGCTGGTGGGGAAGTGGCCAGGAGTGATAGCTACTACACTTTTGGTGGGAGTGTAAACTCTTCAACCACTATGGAAAACAGTATGGTGATTCCTCAAAAGACTAAACATAGATCTCCCCTGTGACCCAGCTATCCCACTCCTTGGCATTTAAGTAAATGACAACAAATGAGGGCATACTAAACTTACTAGCACAACAATGTTCATTGCAGCACTATTTACCATAGCAAAGATATGGAATCAACCCAGATGTCCCTCGGTGGATGATTGGATAAGAAGATGTGGTATTTATACACAATGAAATTCTATGCTGCCATCCTAAATGATTGGATCAAGAAGATGTGGTACTTATACACAATGGAAGTGAAGTAAGCCAGACCCAAAGGAACACAGGCTCAATGGCTTCCCTCATTTGTAATAATTAGTACACATCTAGGACTCTCCTAGCAAAGGATTACAATAGCTCAAAACTTATGTACATAAGGTCATATAGGATGAGACTAAATGAAATGAAATCTAGGGTATGGAAACAGAGCTTTATCTTGTGTGATTGTTCTTAATGTACTTTTATTTCTCTTCTCTTTTGTTGCCCTTTGGTTAATCTCATATGGTTACAGTATCTGACTTTGTTACCTATATAATGTATGTACATTTATTTGTTTATTTTAAATAGGAAAGGGAAAGGGGGGAAACAAGATGATGGGGTGGGGGTCAGAAGAGAAATATAGGAACAAAAACATGAGAAGGGGTATCAGTGTGTGAGAAGTAATTTACGTACTATCTGGCAAACGTAACCGTAACCCCTCTATACATTACCAGGACAATAAAACGTAAAATAAAATAAAATACAAAAATAAATGGTGTCGGTGGCCAGGCACTCGTGTTTCAGCTACAGAAAACAGTGGGATCTGTACTTCAAGTGGTAAAGCACTAGCCTTGAGCAAAAATGCTTAAAGACAGTACCAAGGAGGTAAAAATCAGTAGAGACAGGTAGATTTTACTAAGGAAATTTTTATATTGGAACATTTGCCCCAGTTATGAGAATTAATAAAACCACAATAGCACATGATTTCAAATCCAGTATGCCAAGATGGACTAAGAATTAACCAGATGATCATGGCTGACAAAAAAATAACCAAATGACAAAGGGTTAGGAAATACATGCATTGCAAGGATAAAGATGGTTTCAAATAGCAGATGTAGAAATGATAGTGCTACAATGAAACTTCATGCTGCCAACAGAAAAAGAATGGCATCACCCCATTTGTAAGAAAATGGAAAAACTTGGAAAACATCATATTAAGTGATGTAAACTAGACCCAATTTTTAATAATTAGTGTGCATCTAGGATTTTCATACCAGAGGACGATAATAGCTCAGAAACTATGTATATATGGTCATATACAAAGAGACTTAAGTGAAATGAACTCCAGGATATGGAGACAAGAGCTCATCTTTGTAGGTTTGTAAAATGGTATTTTATTGCCAGGGTGATGTATAGAGGGGTTACAGTTACACTTGTCAGGTAATAGGTACTTTTTGAATATTGATACCCCTTCCCATGTTTTTTTCTCACCTCCACTTCTTCCATCCCTGCCTACTCATCTTGTTTACCCTTTTCTGTTCCTACTTCTCTTGTGTGTGGTATTAGTCTTGCTCTCATTTCCAAATGATTGTTGTTTTAAATGTACTATGTGGAGTTACTTCTTTCTTCTTGCATTTTCTTTCCCTTGGGGTTTATCACCTGTTGTTACTATATTTGACTGTTGCACAAGGTATATGGTATATATCTTTATTTGTTAATTTGAATTAGGTAAGGGAAGGGGAAAAACAACCTGATGAGACAAAGGACAAAGGGTGAACCAATGTAAAAGTGATATCCATAAGACAATATGTGGGAAATGAAGGGGTTGGGGGGAGGGAAAGTGGGAAAAAAACACGAGAAGGGGTAACAATGTTCAAGAAGTAATATACTCAGTTCCTTATAAATATAACTGTAACCCCTTTATTCATCATACTGACAATAAAATAAAATTTAAAATAATGAAATGTCAGAGCTATTCTGAGTATAACTCTAAAAATAAAATCTCAGAGTAAGAATAAGCAGACAGGAGAACAGAAAAAGTACCAGACAGATTAGGGAAAACATTCAAGAAAAAGATCCTGAAGGCAATGGATAATGTTAAGTGGGAGCGTATTATAAGCATGTTTCTTCCTGAACAATTACTTTAAAAGATAAATCAGACAGACTCAGACATCAGTTAAGAGACTGTTGCACTAATTGACAGGATGTTTTCTGGTTCAAAAATGGGGTCACTGCTGACAGACAGAAGAAGAGGCACACAAAAATTAAGAAATATCTACAAGACTTCATGGTTTATTAGACATAGCAAATGAACAAAAAAGGAGACTTCTGCATTTCTGTGATAGTTACAGAAAAATAATAGGATACCTGCTGAGAATTTTGCCACTATATGGGCTGAAACAAACATTAAGAAAAGGGGAGTACGTCTCAAACAACATAGGGGAAAAGAGTGTTGCAGAAAAGATGTGAGAAATGCCCAATGTACCAGATAAATTGATATCATGAAAATTATATCAGATATCATTAACATCCAAAATAAAGTCTGAATGTAGTCCACACTTGAACATATTGTACTGAGAGTTTTGAAGAGTATTAGTCAGGTTTTTTGTAGAATACACTTTCATTTTATTTTATTGATGAGTTTTCCTGAATAAATTGAAGGAATGTTGGTATTATTGCATACTATTTTTAGTACATCACAAATAAGTAAGATGTATCACTCATTTTCGAAGACTCATTTTTCCAGTATGCCTTTACATCCCTTCTAACAGGTTATTTAATCCTGTCTTGTGCCTCAAATACAATATATTTGCAGTAGTGCCTTTGGTGGAAGTGTATTCTAGCATTTAAAGATTGTGGCCTATGTGGGTAAGAGGAATACAGAGTTCCATGAACTCTGCAGTTCCCTTTCTCTGGCATATATGTTCTGAAGCTTCTAGAAACTGTGAAATCTCAAGCACTCAACGAGGTATATGAAGAAAAATTTCCAAAATTACACAAGTTTTCCAGCCTTTATGTAATTCACACTTTCGATGGTCTTTATTAATTCTCTAAGCATCATGAAGGATTCCTATTTATTGTCATCTCCTTTATTCAAAGAAAGCCAGGATTCAATGGTTTCTCCAGGTTTTAGGAAAGTTATTGCCTGGTTTATACATTTGAATATTTTTTATCTTAATTATAAAGTGAATTGTGCTATATTCTGTTTTTGCAAGTGGTGATGCAAATGAATTTATTTTAATTTGATAAGTGTGATAGTTTTATTAATGTAAAAATGCATTCTTGACCCTAGGTACTTGTCAGTTCTAAATGTAATTCATTATTATAGTGCTTCTCCCAGTAATATATGGCCCTATTATGTGTCTATTAAATTGTAATATAAATATTGATTATTAAGCATGCTTCCTTATAGGAGCTTAGGTACTCATATAAAGTTGATATGAAATATGTATCTTTGTAATTTAAATATTTAAATTTTGTCTTTTCTAATACTAATAAAATAGCAGCAGACAGACCTTAAATGAATGCTTCTAATTATAATTTTATTTCTCAATGTTTTGGTTGATCTGTTTAATAAAGACATAAGCTATATGCTGTATTTAAAATTTTCAGAAACCTGAAAAATTGTTAACTATCAGTACCAGCTTACATTTTTTCAACTATACTTAACAACAAATTTGCATATAGTTAAGCGGTAAAACTTTATTAGATATATATGTATAGTGAAATATTTACATCAATCAAGATAAATTATACTTTATGGCATACTTCATATAAATCACTTTGCTTTCCAATTGGTGGGTGGCAAGAACATTTCAGATCTAATTTCTTAGCAAATTTCAACCATGAAATACCTTATTCTTTGGTATAGTCTCTGTACTTCATGTCAGATCTCCAGAACTAAGTCATCTTTCATCATTGAATTTTTGTACCATTTGAAATAATTGATAATTTCTGAAATATTTTCACCTTTCAGTTTTTATTAATTATATATGGTCTATTAATTTATAACTTTAGATATATACATGCATATTTTGTGTATATGTGTATTTGTTTTCTTGTTAACCTCTATAATTTTTTTAATATCTATGGAGTAAAATTGTATTCACAACCTAGAGTTCATCCAATGTGGATGAGACAAAAGTTTACAACCTGGTTTATGGACTTAACAAATCTTGAACAAAGTGATAATAGTTTTAGATCCACTTTAACGTTTTATTCTTTCTGAAAAATGATCTCATAGAGTTGGTAATATGTGAAATAATATATACTTGTCATCAAGCACAATCACTCAGATTGTAATAGCTTTAATAACTATTATAACTATATCCATGGGAATACCCTTCATATTAAATTTATCATGAAAATTAACATTATAAATATTGTGACAAAGACTACTATAAATATTTCTGTATCTTATTGAAAAGTAGCATCTTACAACCTGTTGTTCATAGTTCACCTAAAATTTTTTTCTGTTTAATGTTATCGTCAGGGTGGTACAGAGTGGTTACAGTTACATATGTAAAGCAGTGAGTATATTTCATGTAATAATTTTTAATATTTTTATTGTAATTAATAAAAGGGTTACATGATATTTGCCAAAAAGAGGGTGCATTAATTCACATACATCGATACTTTTCCACATGTCTTGGTCCTCATTTCACTCCCCCCCACCCCCACCCTCATCTTGTTTTCCTCCCTTCCCTATCCAATTTCAAATAACCAAATACAAATATATCCAATATATCAGATAACAAAGTGAGATACTGTAACAATATAAGATAACCAAGGGACAGCAAAAGAGATGAGAGATAACATAGTACATTAAGGACAACAATCATTCATTTTATGGCTTTTGTTTCAATATCGTGGAGGTCCTTTCAATTAGCTTCATACTATATGGCCTTATGTATCAAGGTTTTGCTCTATTGCAAATCTCTGCTAGGAGAGCCCAAGGTTTCTACAGATTATGACAAGTGAGGGAAACTACTGAGCCTAAGTTCCTTTGAGTCTGGCTTACTTTACTTAATATAATTTTTTCTAAGTCTTTCCATTTCCTAACAAATTGGTCGATGTCGTTTTTTCTGACAGCAGCATAGAATTCTATTGTGTACAAATACCATATCTTGTTGATCCACTCATCAACTGAGGGACATCTAGGTTGGTTCCATATCTTTGCTATGGTGAATAGTGCTGCAATGAACATTGTTGTGCTAGTGGACTTAGCATGCCTTAGTTTCTGGATGGTTGGGTAAATGCCAAGTAGTGGAATTGCTGGGTCATAGGGGAGCTCTATGTTTAGCCTTTTGAGGCACTGCCATACTGCTTTCTCTTTTACTCAAATTATTATTTATTATTTCTACTCATTAGCTTTTACTGGTACATAGGGGTTTCAACATATCAGTATATGAGTATAATTTATCTTGAACATTATCACCTCTTTCATCATTCTGTCCCATCTCTCCCAACCCCATCTATTCCTTCAATATATTTGATTCTAACTTCACATAAATATGCTGATTATTCATCCACCCTTGTACAATCTTCTTGGCAGACAACTAGAACCCAGAATTTATTAGTTTATTTCTTTGAATTTGTACATAGAATTGCAGTGTATATAATTATTTCTTTTAAAAATTTATCTTCTGATGTTTAGTTGACTTGTTTCTACTTTTTGGGCACCATGAATATTCATTCACAGGTAATAATAGAGACATAGATTATATTGGTGAGTATCATAAGTTAGTGCTTTACTTTTTAAGAAAATTACGTGTTTTTAGGATTCTAAAATACAATTTAAATTCCTAGCAGGAATATATGGAACTTCCACTTTATTCAAAGTTTATAAAGGATTATTTATGTTGTAGTTTTCCTTTAGCCATATTGGGATATAAAGGAATGTATTATTGCCATTTGAACTTGTTTTTCTTTAATGATATAAGTATCTTTCTGGTTGGTTTTATATGTGTATTCATCTATATTCTTTGGTGAAATGTCAATTCAATTCCTTAGCATAATTATTAATTCTTGACTCATCTCATTGTTTTGCAAACATTTTTTAACCTGTACACTATTTGCAATGATATTCTCCTGAATCTAGAAACTCAAATTTCCTTCAGTGTTTTTCTGAAGCAAAAATGTGCTAATTTGATGAAATCCAATTTATTATACACAGCTAGACTCATAACCCACAGCACACACATACACACATACACAGATCAATACTAGCACAATTGACATCTGAACAACACAAATGTTTCTAATGTAGGAAAATGCAAGGTTTCCTCTTTAAATTAAATGTCTGTTATTTATCTGAGCATGTCCCACAGTTTATTTTCTATATATGCCATTTTTACTTTCAAAGTTACACATTTTGTTAAACTTATTACAAATAATTTTATTATTTGGTTATTACTGTGAATGACATTATTTTTCTAATTCCCCTTTGTATTCAATGCTAATGTGTGGAAGAATTAGTATTCCTTCATGGAGCACCTATGTTTTGAAACATTGGGGCTTATTCTGGAACTTTATTGGGATATTATGTTACCACTAATATCTAAGATATGCTTTTATACTCTGGCTACAACATCTGACAAATATATGACATAGAAATTTTCTCCTAATCTAGGATTTGACATTTTCTTCTCCTAAAACTGCCATTTCAAATAGAGAACAATTTTGTGTCTGAGAAGTAGCAATGTATTATTGTTGCATTTTTGTGAGATGATCCATTATTTCTATAATTGCGAAGCTTCTCTATATTATACATTAGAAGTTTCCTTCCAAAACTAATCTCCAAAAAAACAACCATCCCATTAAAAGAAGGGCCAAAGACTTTAAGAGAGTCTTCTCTGAAAAAGAAATAAGAATGCCCTATGAAGAAATGCTCGACATCTCTGGTCATAAAAGAAATGCAAATCAAAACAACCCTGAGATTCTACCTCACTCCAGGTAGAATGGCCAGGATCAAGAATTCTAATAACAACAGAAGCTGGAGGGATGTGGCCAGGAGGGATCACTACTACACTGCTGGTGGGAGTGCAAACTCGTTCAACCACTATGGAAAGCAGTGTGGCAGTGCCTCAAAAGACTAAACATAGAACTCCCTTATTACCTAGCAATTCCTCGACTTGGCATTTACCCAATTGTCCAGAAACAAGGACATACTAAATCCACTAGCACAACGATGTTCATTGCAGCACTATTTACCACAGTAAAGATATGGAACCAATTGAGATTCCCCTCAGTTGGCGAGTGGATCAGCAAGATGTGGTACTTATACACAATGGAATTCTATGCAGCTGTCAGAAAGAATGACATTGCCCCATTTGTAAGGAAATGGAAAAATTTAGAAAAAATCATATTAAGTGAAGTAAGCCAGACTCAAAGGAACTTAGGCTCAACGGTTTCCCTCATTTGTCATAATCAGTGGAAACCTTGGGCTCTCTTAGCAGAGATTTATAATAGAGCAAAACCTTGATACATAGGGCCATATAGGATGAGGCTAAAGGAAAGGACCTCCAGGATATAGAAACAAAAGCCATATAATGAGTGATTGTTGTCCTTAATGTACTATGTTATCTCTGATCTCTTTTGCTGTCTCTTGGTTATCTCATATTGGTACAGTATTTTACCTTGTATCTGATATATTGTATATGTGGTTATTTTGGTTATTTGAAATCAGATAGGGAAGGGGGGAAAACAAGATGAGGGGCGGGGTGGGAGAGGGAAATGGGGACCATGACATGAGAAAGGGTATTAATGTATGTGAAGTAATGCACCTTCTATCTGGTGAATATAATATAACCCTTCTATTAATTACAATAAAACTATATGGAAAAAACCCAACACTGCAAGCAATCATTCACAACTTTTATAGCTTAGGTCCATGGATATAAAGCTTCTAAAAAGCTAGAGTATCCAGTTTGGCAGGCTTTTAACATTTTTTAATAAATTGAGTTAAGTGAAGTTTGGATAATCAATGTTAACCAAGATACAATACTTTATGGATTATGTAACTTGTGTTCATGGTACTGCTGGTATTTTCTCCTTGTTTTGAAGTCCTGTGTAGCCAAAGCATACGGTCTCTCTCAATGATAGCTGAACCTTGAAGGGAAGATATTGATCAGCAGTCTTTGTTTTCCCAAACTGACATAATGAATTGAACTTAAAGTATAATAAAATAAACACATAAATAAATATAGACAAAAAGAAGTTTTATAACTTCCTTTATCATGAGGTATGTATTATGTTTTGTTATTTTATGATGTATGTATTCTGTTTAGTTATTTCATCTGTAGTTTATTTCTTTGAATTGATTCATAGAATTGGAATTACTCCTTTTTATATTTATTCTCCAGTTGATGGATATTTGTATGTGGTGTTCTTATTCATTTTTTCCCCAATTAGGAGTGAACAGATCTTTCATTGTGAAAAACAACATTCTTTTAAATTGAATTGCCTTTACATTTTTGTGTAAAAAATCAGTAAGGTATATTTGTATAAGACTGTTTCTGAACCATCCTTTCCACTCACAAATACTATGCTCTCTTGATCATTATAATTTTTTAATGGCTATAGAATGTATTTCTCAATCTGAGGATCGTGTTTCAAAGCCAGCCCAGACACTAAACACCAGGAGACTGTTACCTCCAATTAACCACTAGTAAACCGGAAGTGGCAGCTTGGCACAGGGTGTAGGATGGTAACCTTGAGCTGAAGAGCTCAGGGATCATGCCCAGGCCAAGAGTTCAAGCCCCATGACCAAAAAGAAAAAAAAATGTACTTGCAAAATATTCTGTTGTTGTTATATAAATTTAGCCATTTATTGTAGGATAGGGATATCTCAGATGGAAGAGCTTCTACTGGTCTTTTAATTTCTTCATTCTTCTAATAGTAGACTTGACTGTGGGTGAGGAACTGGTGTTATAGGTCCAGCAGCCACTGTTTTCATGCAGGAACCACAGTTCCTGATGCCCACAGCTTACCTCTTCATTTTGGTCTTGCCACGGAAGGAAAAGGTATACTTGGCGTGCTGGCTGATTTCAAATTTTTTCGCCATCTTCCAGAGTGAGGCACCATAGTGGGTGCCATATCTACCTATGATACTGTCCTTGGTACATTTGGCCACATTGCCTCGTCTCAGGTCCAGGCCCTGAGATCTCAAAACATTTTATTTATTTATTTATTTATTTATTTATTTATTTATTTATTTATTTATTTATTTATTTATTTTGCCAGTCCTGGGCTTGAGCTCAGGGCCTGAGGACTGTCCCTGAGCTCAGCACCACTTCCAGGATTTTTCCTATGTATGTGGTACCGAGGAATCAAACCCGGATCTTGCTGCATGCTAGACAAGTACTTTACCACTAGGCCAAACTCCAGGCCAGCTCAAAACATTTTTTTAAAGGCACTCATACTTTTAAGTGGAAAAACTACTACCTAATTTGACTCACATTTATTCAGTTTTCCAGAAAAAAAGTACAGCCTGTCAGAACAAGACATGTGAGAGGGTATGTGAATTAATGCACCTTCTATCTGGCAAATATCAAGTAACCCTTCTATTAATTACAATAAAAATATATGAAAAAATACAGCCTGTCCACTGTCATACATACTTTGAATATATAGAAACAAGTGCTTTGAATATATAGAAGTGTGACAGAATATAAGGTTCTCTTCTACATGTTGGCTCTCACTAAAGGGTAAAGAAGAAATGTATTATTTACATTGAGATTATCTACTGGTGTGTGTAAAAGTTTAAATTAGCTGCAAGAAATTTTATCTAGTCTTGCACCTGCCTAGTACTACAAGCTGGTATTTACTGGGCAGATTAATTACAAACATTTCTTCTGTTCATTTAAATATGATCAAGCAGATTCAGAAATTTTGCTTATAGAGAGTAGCTTTCTTCTAGGTGTCTTGGTTTAAATGGATTTCAGGAATTCATAACTGTCAAGATGATACAATTCTTTGTGAGGAAGTACTGAACTCTTTTCTCAAACAATTTCTATTTTGTCACTTTTGTCATTAATTCCTTGGTTTTCTTCATTTCTCTTTTTAAGGACCATGGTGTATAGAAGGTACCAATGAAATTTTGAAGCTCTCTGTTTCCCTTGAAAGCCTGTATACTGTGTAAATTTTGCATTATCTTCACAATCTCTTCTCATGATTTTTCAACTTTACATAGCAAAGTCATGAATTCAAAATTGTCTTCTGTTAATTGTTCTCTTTTAGTCAAATTGAAGTGAGTCATTGTTTTTCTTCATTTAACATTACTTTTTGCAGGTTCATTCATTTCTTTGCAAATGGCATTTTATTCTTCATTTGATGGTCTCTTTCTGTGCTCTTATTCTTTAGATCTTGTGGGAGAAGAAAATAGGCTCATTTGACAAGTTGTTGGAGAATAAGCTGCAATGCTATTCTTCCTTGTGATTTTTGAAGAAGCAAATGAGGCATTTCAGAGTTCAGACACACCAACATCACCACAGCTGTATAAAATGTAATCAACCTCTTCCAAGAACTGAGAATCAGCCACAGGAAAACACCAAAGCCTGAAGATGCGCGGTCGAAACCACCCCCGCCATGGTGTCACTACTTGATCATTATAATTTTATAGACACATTTCCTGAAATAGTTTCTTCAATTCCATTCATATTTGTACATTTAGTCATTATCTATTAAAATTATGCTGGCAGTGTAATTGAGATCACATGTTTTGTGCCAGTCCTGGGGATTGAACCCAGGACCTAGGCACACACTGAGCTGTTTTAGCTATGGCTCCATTTGAAGATTTTTGGAGGTAAGAGTCTCATGGACTTTATTGACTAGGCTGGGTTTGGACCATGGACATCAGATGTCAGCCTCTTGAGTACCTAAGATTGCAGGAGTGATCCACTAGTGCAGGGCTTGGAATGATATTTAATCTGTGCAATAATGTGTGAAGAGCTAGAATCTGAAAACAATCTATAAACAATCCCTATTGTCCTAGATCAACCTTAGTCTCTCACATATGCCCTGTGTAGAATCTTTCCAGTGTGCTGAAACTTAAGTTTCTTCTCTAATAAATTCAGCCTTGAACCTTTACTTGCTTCTTCTCTTGGATAGATGGTATTGTTATTGTTATTTCTAACAGCCACATACATAACTAAGATTTGAAGTCATTTGCAATTGTTGACCTATCTCCATCAGTTTATGATACTGGTGCTGTTGAGGAGATTTGAGAAAATTGCTTAAATATGGCCTTGCCCTTTTATCTTTGCAGACAGATTTCGTCTTTTGAAGATCTCTACCATAAAAGACACTTTCAAATTTCCTTCCTGATCTCTAATCTTCCTTTTGAACATCAATTTGGACTAATTAGGCTTTGCATTAGGGAAATCTCCCCTTGGCTCTGTGCCTTTCAAGTGTCCTTCAATATCACATTTGTTCATAATGTCTTTTGCAAATTACTCTCAAATCTCTAGAATTCTTAAAGTTTCAGGTTCAAAGTGAGAAATACCTCTTATTCTTATGCTCTGTCACAGACAAATAAGCATGTGATTCTGTCTCCATCTAAAAAGTTTGTCTTTCTTTAAAGTCCAGTTAGCGTCTCAGGTGAAAGAGAAGGTATACTTTTTGAGGGCTTTTATTTATTTATTTATTTATTTATTTATTTATTTATTTATTGCCAGTCCTGGGCTTGAGCTCAGGGCCAAAGCACTGTCCTTGTACTTTCTTTAGGCTAGAGCTCTACCCCTTGAGCCTCACCACCACTTCTGGCTTTTTTTTTCTATCTCTGATACTGAGGAATCTAACCTGGGTCTTCATGCATGCTAGGCAAGCACTCGACCACTAGGCCAAACTCCTGGCCCCTTGAGAGCTTTTTTTGAGAATGACACTCTGTATCTCTATATCCTCAGCAGTTAGTAATAATATTTGATTGTTTTTTTTAAAGAAAGTGAGAAGGAGATAAAGAGAAAATGTTCACCCATAAAAGAAGATGAGAAAAAAATTCACCCATATATTTAGGTCTTAATTTTCTCTTTTTAATGTTGATTCTGATTTTTCATCCATTGTCCTTTTTGGGCAAAAATACTTCAACTTAACATTTTTTGTAGGTCTATTGGTTAGAGATGCTTTCTTCCTATTTTCTCAGAATCTATTAATTTATATATAATTTAAAAAGTTATTTTAGTTGTAATACAATTCCAACACCGTTAATATTTTACTTCAATGTCTCCACTTTGCATTTTTAGAATGATTATTTTTGTTTGTTTTACTCCAGAGTCTTTTCAACTTTGTTTTATTTTCCGGAGACTACCATTATATCATTTTCTCCCTAAGTGAAATTGCTTACACTGTATGGGTGACTCCCTGAAAAAACAAAAAACAAACAGCAACTTTCTCTTATTATATAGTGCCAGTCCTAATCCTTGAAATTGGGGCTGGGGCATTGTCCCTTATCTATTTTGAACAAAACTGTCCATCTACCATTTGAGCCACAGCTACCCTTTTGCTTTTTTCTTGTTAATTGGAGATAAGAGTCTTACCTGCCAGGGCTGGGTTTGAACTCTGATCCTCAGATCTCAGGCTTCTGAAGACCTGTGAAAACAGATGTAAGCCACTGGTGCCCCAATTTAAAAAATAAAGCATTAATATTTTACTGAAAACAACTGTCTTCATGATCTTCCCTTATATTCATTGACAAAAAAATAAACCATTTTTTCCAGGTAGACTAGTAATGACGGTCCTGCTAGTCAAGTTAAGGACCAAAAGTTCTAGACAGTATTCATTCACAGTCAATCCCCACTGCACTACTCTATGTTAAAAATTCAGGTGGGATCTCAGGCAGTTAAATTTCTATCTATTGAAGTCTTCCTGGCTGTGTCCCTTATGTATTTGATACTCACCACGAATTTGGCCATCTCATATTTCTAAAGGTTAAGAGCATAGGATTTCCCTGAAGAAGCATATCATTCTCATTTCTTATCTTGTAGGAGCACCATGCCTCTCTTGAGGGAAGTGAGCAGACCCAGTTGCTTCAGCTGTGAGGCCTGAAAATAGGAAATTCACCACAGGAGCCTTGATTCAAGCTTAAGGTGAAAGTTTGTTACAATTTTGAGTGGAAAAAATCTATTTTTTCAGCCACTTTTAATTGGTTTTCATTTTGTGAACACCTCATTTACCTCCTTTACGCAGTTTGTGAAAAGGAGAATAACTTCACCCTTCAACTTCTTGTCACTGCACTTATCAGACAGTGTCTAGCCCAAGGCCATCTTCTTCAGCTTATTTTGGTCAATGAAGATCTAGCTGTGATTGAAGCATTTTGGGTATCTCTAAACTTGCTGTTAATCATGTGGTCCACAGAGAAAATCAGGTGTTTAGTTATGTCCACACATTTCCAAAGCTCTTTATCAGAATCTCTTTCAGTTCTAATCTGACTGTTTTATAACTTTCTTGTCTCACTTAGATTTTCAGCTATAATTCTTTAGTGTTATTTCCACCTGTATAAGCATCATAATTTTGAGTGGATGTCTTTAAAATACTTTGCTTTACTTCATAGTTCTCAGCAATGTGATTATGTGCCTAGGTGTAATTTGTCATTCCCAAGTAATCTTTTGCTCAACAATGTATACTTACTTTTATCCAGGTAAAGTATACAGTACTCAGGCACATACTTGAGGAGACTCCAAAAATCACAGTTCAAATTCTCCTTTCTTCTCTGGACATTTTTCTCCTTGTACCATAATTTCCACCAGCATGAGTTAGATTCATCTTTTAATTCTTCATACTGTTTTTGAGATTCTACTTCTCTTGTCACAGTCCAAACATTTTGTCTAGGTTCATGGTAGTGTGGGTCATATCTGAGCAACTTCATTTTTTTGTTTTTTCAGGTATCACAATAAAAGTATGTCTGTTTTCCAAGACCTGAGTTCATTTCATATTTTCTAGATAGCGCAATTTTATAGCAAAATTAGGTTATTATCAGTAGTATAAGTAGTCACCAGAACTTTTGTAAATAATGAAGTTAATTTTTCAACAGCTAGTAGTATTTTCTCATGTATCTTGTCATTATTTCAAAAACACTTATTTTTCACAGAAATGTTCTATATTTATATCTTCATAAGTTTTCAGTTTTGAAATTAGACATATAAGATATTGGAAAACATACAGAGGGTTGAAATTCTGTTCTTACAACTTCTTTTTATGACAAAACCTTGAAAACAGTAATATTTTATAAGTTTCCAGGAACAACATTGACATGATGCATCTAACCCAGGTATAGACCTTACTTACATTTCACTAGTATTACATTCACATTTATGTGTTCATAAACTTCTATAATATTTTGTTCAATATTATATGTCCAATACCACAGTCAAATCACACAACTATGCCCCCACACTGAAGGAACTGCCTTCCCCTGGTAGAAGTAACCTTCATTAACCCCTTGAATTCATTAATGTGTTTTCTGTGTCTATAACTTTTGCATTTTGAACAGTACAATCATAATGGAATAGGAAATCAGTAAAAGCTGTGAACTCACTACCAGAAATTGCTTCCTCTCTAGAAATATCAACTAAACCAACTATCCATGCATAAAACTCCATTGACAGGAACTAAGGAAACAAGGTAAGACATTAATTACAGCACTTGACTGTAGCACAGAAATAAGAAAGGATGCAGTTTAGATGGTAGAGGGACTCTTTTTCATTACTTACATGATTCATTTCTCAAACCCATGAAGCATAGCAGGGAGACAAACCTTTTAATATGGAGAAAGAAGATAGAATTAAAAATTGTCAAACACTTTTGCCAATTTCACCCCCAGTAAAATTCAATGCCACAGTGGTCCCCTATGACCCCAGATGCCATCCAGTTCCTTCAGACTGAGCCTCCAATGATTCTATAGCACTGTATTTTAAGTTCCCTAAAGGACAAGGTTCACTGTAGACTTTGACTTCATCTCTCACAGAGTTGCACCTATTGATAAAGCTTCTTAGTAAACAGGATACAAAGTTCACACCCACTTGCCCACTTAACACTAAGTCAGCATCTGATTCCTCTGGCTAAACTGTTGCCACATAACCAAATTAGGACTTATATAGTCATTAGACCCAGTACTACTTATGGTTAGGCCATTGCCCATGGCTCCCCCTTGCTGGTCAGCACTGGTAGTTCTCATTCCAATAGAATTCAGGGCTGTCACAATAGATTTCACTAACCTGGCCCTTACAGACTTAGGCTTTGGAAACATCATTTTATACACAGGTCCCACAATGTCTGTTTGAAATTCACCTTCACCTTCAGTGTGTTTATAGTCCAATTTGCCACGTTCATAATCCTACAGATTACATGTTAAGCTGCTTTGAACGTTCATGTTCAGTTTCTTTTTCTTTTTTGCCAGTCCTGGGCCTTGAACTCAGAGCCTGAACACTGTCCTTGGGCTTTTTCAAGGCTAGAAGAGCTCTATCACTTGAGCAACAGCGCCATTTCTGGCTTTTTTATGTATATGTGGTACCAAGGATTCAAACCCAGGTCTTTGTACATGCTAGGCAAGCACTCTGCCACTAGGCCAAACTCCTGGTCCCTCAGTTTCTTTTTTAATGAACCTAAATTTTCATCTCTCTAGAACAGATAAATGTTCGCAAACATAATAACTGCATCATAGAAAAAAATTAGTTCAATGTTAACAGTTTTATTATTGATTTTCCCCAGAAATATGTCCATTTATGTTTTGGCACATATTTTCCCATAAATAAGCCAATATGTAAATATGGCTGAAATTATACTTGCATATATATATTCTTATAAAATATTATATTGAATTTGCTTTTTCAATGGGATGCTATTTCTGAGATATACTAGTAACAAAGAATGCAGAACTGATCATTAATTTTCATACAAAGAGAGGTCTTCTGCTAAGACAACAAATAAAAGGTCTGCCCTTACTGGCAATATTTAATCTATGTGTTTTAGATGATCAAGGCAAGATTTAATTATTCATTAATTTTGAAACGACCATAAATAAAAAAAATCATGCTTCTGTATTAAAAGATGATATTTAATATTTTGGAAAAAATGTTACATGAGAAAATCATACAATATAGTGATAATATTTCTGTAATTACAGGTTGGAGAACACATTCATCAATATCTTAAGGAACAGCTGTGTCAAAAAGTTTGGAGATGAGATTATGAAAGGAATCAATATCATGCTTAGTATTGATCTATATAGAAAATCAAATTATGCATCTTGAGGTGTATCAGTGTAATTAAAATAGAGTGAAGTCTGCAGAAAAATTATTGATGTCTGCATTATAGATTACAAACTAGAAATCTGTCTTCCATTTTAGTCATGCTGGAACCACAGAACTAAATACACTTTCAAGGACAAAAAGGAAATGAGAGCTAATGTAATGGTAAAATGTTTCACTTATTTTATCTTTTTTATAGTTGGATATGTGGCTTGGACTCTGGGCCTGGGTGCTGTCCATGAGCTCTTCAGCTCAAGTTTATCTTCCTACCCCTTGAGCCACAGTGCCAATTCCACTTTTTTAGTGGATAATTGCAGATAAGAGTCTCTCACAATCTTTAGTGCCTGGACAGGCTTTGAACCACGATGATCCTTAGATCTCAGCCTCCTAAGTAGCTAGGATTGCAGGCCTGAGCCACAGCGCCTGGCTTTATTCTATCTTGACTAAGGACAATTTCTCAAAGTCCTAGAGAATAATGCAAAACAGGAATTTTGAATACAGGAATTGAATCTGAAGCTGGGAAAATTTTCTCAATAAAATTAGTGTAAACTCATTCAACCATTAAATTGGTTGAAAGACTAAACATAGAGCTCCCATATGACCCAGCAATTCCACTCCCTGGCATTTTTCCAATGTCCAGAAACAAGGGCATACTAAAGCCACTATCACAATGATGATCAATGCAGCATTATTTACCAGAGCTAAGATATGGAACTAACCCAAACGACCCTTTGTAGATAAATGGATCAAGAAAATGTGGTACTTATACAAAATGGAATTCTATGCTGCTATCAGAAAGAATGATATCATTCCATTTGTAAGGAAATGGAATGTCTTGGAAAAATCATATTAATGAAGTTATAGAAACAAGAGGTTTTTTGTGATTGTTTTCCTTAATGTACTATGTAAAGCTATTTCTTTTTTCTTTTTTCCACTTATGAATCTCATGTGGTTACTGTATTTGATTTTGTTATCTGGTATATTGTATATATACTTATGAGTTTATTTGCAATAGGGAAGGGAAGGGGCAAAACAGGATAATTGGGAGGGGTGAGGAGAGAGAAAGAGAGACAAAACATGAGAAAGGGTGTCAAGTTTAGAGAAGTAATGTAACCATTACCCGATGAATGTAACTGTAACTCCTCGATACATTATCCCAACAGAAGCCAAAATTGACAAAGTAGCAGGGTATAAAATAAAACCACAAAAATCATTAGATTTTCTGTATTACAATAATGTGAAACATAAGACCAAAATCTAAAAAGCAACTCCTTTTCTAATCGCCTCAAACAAAACAAAACAAGTAGGACTTAAGCAAAGATGCATATATCAGTAGATATGTATCACCGTGTATCAGGAGATACTGAATCAACACAAATTCCCTAAGAGTTTGTATTTGGGAAGGTAAGGGGGTAACAAAAAAAGGTGAAACTAAGGATGAACAAACACAACAGTGGTATTCACTAGGTACTATGTGGAAAATGAACTGTATATTTTATGGGTGGGGATGGGAGGGAAAGATGGAAGAGAGCAGGGAAAGGGAGATGTGATTAAAAAAGAATTATACACATAACCTGATTCATGAGTCTATAGGACCCCTGTATTTGAGCTCTACAATGACAAAATAATGAAAGCTTTTTTTTAAGTCCTGGGATTTCAAGAATTTCGTATCATACCCACTTCAATTCTTGCATTGATTTTGAATTCAGGGCCTTTGTCCAGCATGTGCATTCCAATATTTTCCTATTCTTTAGTTTATTTCTTGTATTAATGCCATTTGATAGTTATTAACTTCATTTTGGCTAACTTGTATGATTAATTATTTGTGACTTATTAATCTTCTCATCATAATCTATGTGCTTGCTTATATATGGTTGTAATCCTAGTTATTCAGAAATCTGAGATCTAGAGATCAGTGTTTAAAGTCAGCCCAGGCAGGAAAGTCTGTGAGAATTTATCTCCAATATATTTTCAAAAAGCCAGAATTGGCCTAGTGGTTAAAGTGCTTGCCTAGCATGCACGAAGACCAGGGTTCAATTCCTCAGTACGACATACACAGAAAAAAGCTGGAAGTGGTGCTGAGGCTCAAGTGGTAGAGCTCTAGCCTTGAGAAAGTCCAAGGACAGTGCTTAGGCCCTGAGCATAAACCCAGGACTTGTAAAAAATAAAAATCCAGAAATTGAGCTGTGGCTCAAAGTAGTAGAGTACAAGCCTTGAGTATAAGAGATTAGGTATAACACCAACACCCTGTATTTCAACCCCAGGACTTGCAGGGCTTGCACCACACACACACACACACACACACACACACACACACACACATACACACACACACACACACACACAGACACACAGACATCTTTATGTATAGTCAATTGATTCAGTTCTATTTAAAGAAAACATGACCCGTGCTTCAAAATGTGATAGTAGGACCGTCTTTTTGTATAACAACTATTATGTTTCATTAAAATATGCTTATATAAGCAATATCAGAATTTTGATTAAATTTAATTTGTTATCTTGTAGAACAATTATTCACCAGTGATCTTTATGTTTTCCCGCTTATATTTACATCCTCAATTGTCATGTTTACTTTCAAATTATTTTACTAATATCCAAAAAGACATGTACTCAGATAATAATTTAGATTGCAGTTGTAATTATTGAACTATCATATATTGAAAAATTAATGCAATTACAATATTGAATGTTTTTCACTTAATTTTGTTAAATTTCTACAAAATAAAACAACTTCCATATATTCATGGGTTATTCATGGGTTGCAAGCTCCTTGTGAGGAATTAGAACCATGATTTCAACTTGAACATAAATTTAAATTTACTGTCCTTCTCCAATGGATTCCAGTACCATTCTGTTGCTGGACTGCCTTGTATTCTACACTAAGTAATGGTTCTTCAGGAGAAGCAAACCTATACAGATTTAATGTTTAGGCATGGTCTAGTATTAGAGTGGCCCCTGATGACTGTTTCAAATTTTTCCTTCGTTTCCAACTGGCTCATATATACTCAGGATCTAGGACTTATCCAACATAAGAAAATGGATTAGAATACTAGTTGCTACCTAAGATACTCAACAGATGAAGAATATGCTTTTTCTTGTGCTTTGCTGATAATTGAAATCAGGGCCAGGGTATTCTTCCTGAGATTTTTGTATTTTTCCCTCAAGGCTTGTACTTAAGTCACTACTCTACTTAGGATTTTAGGTAATTAATTTGAAGTATGATAATTTGTTTTGCTCTGGCTGGCTTCAAACTATCATCCTCAAAAATCAACCTCCTGAATAGCAAAGAATTCAGGTGTGAGCCACTGGCATCTGATTGAATATGCATCATTAATCAGTCATTTGCCTGACTGACTATGCATTATTAATGAGAAATTTACCAATGACAAATCATGTGTTGAAACACAAAATAAGTCTTCACAAATTTAAGAAATCTGAAAATATATTAGGTAATTCTGCCACTAGAAATCAATAATAGGGGTAAATTATTAATTTACAAGATTACTGGAATTAAGATATTTCTGAACAACAAATGGGCAAAGTAGGTATTTTAAAAGACAACAAAAATATATCAAAATTAATGAAAATAAAAACAATATGATAACAGTTAAGATGTGCAGTCAAAGCAGTCCTTGGAGAGGACACTATAGGGGTATATGGTAAGGAAATAAATATGCTGAACAATCAAAGCTGTAGATTCAGCTATTTTGTGTTCTCATTGATTTGTTGATTTGTTTTTCAGTGAAAACAAACTAAACTTTACTTGAGATCAAGAGAAATCCTATATCTTCACCCACATTCAAGAATACCCGAAACTTTTGTCTTTACCTACATATATTTTTATTCACATCTGCTACTATTCTCCATGTGTATATCTGAAAGCATTCAATATAATGAAATCTCTATGCTACAGATAATACTGAAACATAAAAATAGCAGTGATTAGCAGGATACTGGTGGTTCATGACTATAATCCTAGCTATTCTGGAGTCTGAGATCTGAAGATCTTAGTTCAAAGCTATCCAATCAAAAAGTCCATCATATTCTTTTTCAGTTAACCACAAGAAAACCAGAAGTAGAGCTTTGGTTCAAGTGGTAGACTCCTTGAGTATTATATACCCCTTGAGTATATAATTTCTGGGACAGTGTTTAAGATCTCAATTCAAGCCCCAGGACTGACACAAAACAAACAAAAACAAAAATATTGATGTGGTAAGTATTGAGAAATCCCAAACAAGACTATGAAATATCTTCATTTAAAGAGTGTCCATAAAAATGTAGACAGTAAATATTTATTATTGGGACAAAAACAATGGATGAAGAGAGTGAATAGGGAGCCAATTGAAAATGGAATAATTAGAATCATTTTCTAAGCAAATTATAGACTAGAATCTTCCTTTCATAGACACTTGAAATTTGTGAAGTGTGGAAATCATTCTTTTGGATAGTTTTATTTGCATATTTTCCTTGTTTGGAAGAAAAGTGTTATTTGGAAGAAAGAATGTTATCAATGTCAGGGCGATGACCTCTATTAATAATAATGATGTTTAACGGTAAAACTAATTATAAAAATTATGCTTTAACAGGATTTTTTTCTCTGCAATATATTATCCCATCAAACACAGGAAAAATAACTAAAATTTTATAATAAACAAAATGAATCTACAACACTTTTAATTAACAATCTGCATTTTACTTACAAAGCAACTGAAGGGCCTTCTCAGAAATAAATAACATAAAAAAGATGGAAAAGAAAACAAAAATGATCATTGAAAAGCTACACCATTCGTAGATTTAGGTATCATTCAGCTGTTTTCTTCTTAATACAGTGACAGAGAAGGTAATCACTAGAACCAGAAACATACTTAAGCTAATGACACTCAATGTATGATAGGTGAATACATGACACTCAATGTATGCTACGTGAATATATTGAGTTATCACAATAAAATATTCCATTAAATATCATATAAATATCCCATATAGTCTGGGCACCAATGGCTTATGCCTGTAATCCTAGCTATGAGGGAGGCTTAGATCTGAGTATTGCAATTGAAAGCCAGCCCAGACACATGAGAGTCATGTCCCGTTAATCACAAGTAAACTGAAAGTGGTGCTATTGCTCAAAGTGATAAGGCACTAGCCTTGAGCTGAAGAGTTTAGGGTCAGTGCCCAGGCCCAGAGTTCATGCTCCATGACCAAGGACTATAACAGTACCCTATTTATATGTCCTATAAATAAAGAAATCATAAATAATAATCATGATGAAATGCACTCTGTCCATCAAAGAAAACTGCAAAACCTAATGGCTTCAATGGTAAGTTCTACCAAATATTTAAAGAAAAAAATGACACCAATCATTTTCAAATACTTTTTAAAAAATTGAAGAAGAGGGAGAATTTTTTCATATATTTTTATTGTAATTAATAGAAGGGTTACATTATACAAGCCAGATAAAGGTGCATTAATTCACATACATTGATACCTTTCTCATGTGTTGGTCCCAATTTCCCTCCCCACCACCGCCACTCCTCATCTTGTTTTCCCCCCTTCCCTATCCAATTTCAAATAACCAAATACAAATATATCAAATATATCAGATAACAAAGTGAAATACTCTAACAATATGAGATAACCAAGTGACAGCAAAAAAGATGAGAGATAACATAGTACATTAAGGACAACAATCACTCATTATATGGCTTTTGTTTCTATATCCTAGAGGTCCATTCATTTAGTGACATTCTATATGGCCTTATGTATCTAGGTTTTGCTCTATTTCAAATGTTTGCTAGGAGAGCCCAAGGTTTCTAATGATTATGACATATGAGGGAAACCATTGAGTCTATGTTCCTTTGAGTCTGGCTTACTTCACTTAATATGAATTTTTTCTAAGTCTTTCCATTTCCTTACAAATGGGGTGATGTCATTCTTTCTGACTCATCAACTGAGTGACATCTGGGTTGGTTCCATATCATTGTTATGGTAAATAGTGCTGCAATAAACATCATTGTCCTTGTTTCTGGACAATTGGGTAAATGCCAAGTAGTGGAATTGCTGGGTCATAGGGAAGCTCTATGTTTAATCTTTTGAGGAACTACCGTACTGCTTTCCATACTGGTTGAAAGAGTTTTCACTCCCTCAACAGTGTAGTAGTGATCCCTCCTGGCCACATCCACTCCAGCATCTGTTGTTGTTAATTTTCTTGATCCTGACCATTCTAACTGGAGTAAGGTGGAATCTTAGTGTTGTTTTGATTTGCATTTCTTTTATGACCAGAGATGCTGAGGATTTCTTCATGTGTCCATAGGCTATTTTTATTTCTTCTTCAGAGAAGACTCTCTTTTAAGTCTTTGGCCCTTCTTTTAATGGGATGGTTGTTTCTTTGGAGATTAGTTTTGGAGTGATTCAATTTTTTGAGCTGTTGATATATTTTAGATATGAGGGAAAATTTAAAACTAATTGAACAACACAAGAATTATCCTTATTGTAAAGACAGACAAGGAAAAATGGGAGAATATTATAGATAGATATTCCAAACAAACACAGACATGCAACACAGCATATTAATGGGTTGGGAATGTGGCTTACTGGCAGAGTGCTCTCCTAGCATGCAGTAAGCCCTGGGTTTGATTCCTCAGTAACATACACAGAAAAAGCCAGAAGTGGTTCAAGTGCTAGTATGCTATAGTTGGGCCAAAGAAGCTCAGGGACAGTGACCAGACCCTGATTTCAAGCCCCAGGACTGCAAAAAAGCATATGAAACTGAAAGCAGCATGAGCAAAAACTGGATAACTCATTATAATGAAGTGCAATTTAATCCCTTATATGCAAGGAATAAGGGAATTAATAACCATCAGCAATGATAATCGTTGTATGATAGTCTCAATAGACACTCCAAATAATTTTACAAAATTCTACATCTTTTCTTGTTAAAAGCTCAATAAATAAGGCAAATTAGAAATAACTTGTATACTTAAATTTTTCAAAGAACAGCTCAGGAGGTATTTCAATACCAAACTTTAGACTCTATTACAGAGCTATAGTGACCAAAACAATTTGGTAATGGCACAAGAATAGGCCTGAAAACCAATGGAATAGAACTGAGGGCCCAGATATTAACCCACAGACATATGGTCACCTAATCTTTGATAAGGGAGCCAAAAAAGTAGAATGGAAGAAAGACAGTCTCTTCAACAAGTGGTGCTGGATCGTTCTTTGTCACCCTGCACCAGGATTAACTTCAAAAAAATCAAAGACCTCAAGGTAAAAGTAGATACACTGAAAACTTTACAAGAAGGAATGGGAGATACACTAGGTCTCCTTGGCACAGATTGAAACTTTCTTTTTTGTATTTTTTTCATATATTTTTATTGTAATTAATACAAGGGTTACATTATATTTGCCAAATAGAAGGTACATTAATTCACGTACATTGATACCCTTTCTCATGTCTTGCTCCCCATTTCCCTCCCCCCACCCCACCCCTCATCTTGTTCTCCCTCCTTCCCTATCGAAGTTCAAATAACCAAATACAAATATATCCAATATATCAGATAACAAAGTAAGATTTTTTAACAATATGAGATAAACAAGGGATAGCAAAAGAGATGGGAGATATCATAATACATTAAGGACAACAATCACTCATTATATGGCTTTTGTTTCTATATCCTAGAAGTCCTTTCATTTAGCGTCATACTATATGGCCTTATGTATCAAGGTTTTGCTCTATTGCGAATCTCTGCTAGGAGAGCCAAAGGTTTCTACTGAGATTGAAACTTTCTTAATAAGGACCAAGAAAAAAAACAAATCAGAGAATGTCTGGATAAGTGGGACTGCATTAAACTGCAGACATATAGCTAGCAAATTAACTAGAATGCTTACAGAGTGGGAGAGGATCTTTACTAATGATACAACAGACAAGGGCCTCATATCTAAAATATATCAACAGCTAAAAAAAATTAAATCACTCCAAAACTAATCTCCAAAGAAACAACCATCCCATTAAAAGACCAAAGACTTTAAGAAATAAGAATGGCCTATTGACACATGAAGAAATGCTCGACATCTCCGGCCATAAAAGAAATACAAATCAAAACAACTCTGAGATTCTACCTCACTCCAGGTAGAATGGCCAGGATCAAGAATTCTAATAACAACAGAAGCTGGAGTGTATCCCAGGGAATGAAATATCAATGAGACATGGGTGCCAGAGTTTAAGTGATCCATTCCCAGTCATAATTCCAACAACAAAAAAGGAAGTAAGTGCCTTCTGTATGTCCTAAAAGGATTTTTTAAAGGAGATATATATGAAAGAAGAAAAAAATGCATTTCAGTGCAAGGGCCAACCACTGACTAGACACAGAATATAGAGTCCTCAAATTATGAAACTGGAGAAACAGAGAAGTGAAAATAGGTCAGGCAAAGGAACATAGGCATAGTAAGATGACAGATAACACAGGGACATATTCTCAACATAGACACTCTCCAGTTTATAATGGTTCAAGTTTCCAATATTACAGTGATGAAAACCATATTCTGTAAAAACCCTGTTTCCCTTTAAATTTTTATATTGTCCCAGGTAGACATGGTTCAGTATAATTCTTTCTTCTAATGCCAACTTTGGGTTATTAATCCCAGTCAGACATAGGATCATAAAATTAGTTAACAAAATCTATTTTAGGAAAAGTTTATATAACACACAAATACAGAAGAGGAATGATATGAAAACAGTCATGTAAAATGCTAAATAGATAAACCATTTACACACAAAATACCATGAGAGAAAAAAAGTGATTTTAAAAAGAAGAAAGAATATATTATGTTGGATTAGAAGAAACTCAAGGCTGAAAATGATATAAGGCAATAAAATCAGGCAGAAAACTGTGAGAATAAAACAGGATGCCTTTAGACATAACAATATTGTATACTAACAATAAAGTGCTGTGGTCTGTGATGATCATTGTTAAATTACATTACTAGTCTTGAGGCCTCAGTGAAACTTAGTTGGGTCTAGCTAATCTTAGCAAGGCTTTACTCATAGGAATGGGTATCAGCTGGTTGTTAATGCTCTAAAAACTTTTTGGCAGAAATGACTGTGATCGCCCAGATGTGCTCTATGTGTGTCATCCTCTATTATCCTATCCTAGGCACTCTATCCTCATAGACAATCTACAACAATTAAGTCTTATGTCAATTCCAAACCTCTGTTTGCGGAAAAATTTCAAATATCTCATTACATAGAGCAATTTATGTGTAATCACAGAGTAAAAATGGAAAGATGAGAGGCTCCTAAAGTAGGTTATTGTATATTTTGTCTGTGTAGATTGCTGTTAAGGAAATTTATGACCTTGGAAAATGACTTTCCTGCTTTGTAGTCTTATTCTCTTTTGACAGAAATATATTTTTTCAATATTAAATTTTGTAAAATGTGTGTGTGTGCGTTGATAACTTAGTGGTTTCAGGAAGAGAGAATAAATACTGTTGTACGGTGAAAAAGTAGAAAAGCAACATTTTGAGAGGTCAAATTGGGAGTTTTTATTAAAAGGCTGGCAACTGTATAGTAGCCTCCTGTCTCAAAAACCAGCAAATACACAACGTAATTACAAAACAGAGCCATGAAGGCCAAAGAAGAAAGAAAAAAAAACAATACCAACAAACCAATTCATATCTAATGGAGAACTGAAGTGGAATCCCATGGTGATGGGAGAAGAGCCAGGAGACAGGACACAAACACAGAGACATGTGGTATGAATAATGGTGTTTAAACTTGTCTGGGCCTAACTAGGGTCAAGTCAGGGGCTGGGTCACAAGGAAATCAAGGCCCAGGCACAGGATTTATATGTTTAGTAACCTATTATACAGCCCCCTGCCTCTACCTACAGGGATACAGGAAAGTCCATCATCTCGGAGGCTGGAACTTCTTTCACCATAAAGACAAGATGACAGACTCTACCATCAACCATGTAGCAAAGATGGCTTTGGCAAGACCAGATCTCTTTAATTCAATGCAAGATTATTTTATGAAGAAAAGGCATTTTTATGAATAATTTAATATAAGATCTTACAACTGTTCACAAATGTGTGACTAAAAATATTTGAAGTTCTACAATAAGATTGTTGAAGTTAGTATGATTTAGAAAGTTAAACAACTCAAAAAATAATATCAAAATAAGAAGCAACAAAGGCAAGTTCTGTCTCCAGGATTAAGGAGTGATGTTCCATCTATTGGATACTGGCATAAAAAAAGAGCTATGAACACTACATAAAACTTCATAAAGTTCTGAGTATGGTAGTATAGAGGCACATAAATTATGTACATGTAGATCAGGTGGTTGTCATATATTTTCATTGTGTGTATCTCTGTCATACATATACACCCAAATTTGTACATTGTCCTAAGTGTAAGTATAATGAAGCAAACTTCAAATTAATATAATATACACATATATATATATATTGTTGTATATTTGTATGTATGAAAGCAAAGCATTAGGATCCTAAGAAAGCTTTGTTGTTGGATAAAGAGTTAAGTGCAAGAAATGATGATGATTTTGTGTTCAAACTCAAGTATATGGACTAACTCTGAAACACACACACAAATTCATGTTAAATGAATTTCAGCTACCTATTAATTATAAAATATCAAAGATATTTGGACTAATAACAAAAACAAAAATGATCAAAATAAAGAGAATATCCAAAATCAATGGGTAAATTAAAATCAATAAACTGATCTTAAAATGATCAAACAAGGACCTGGAAGGCATTCCCATAATTGTTCTCAGTGAATTAAAAAAATTATAATGAAAGTGCAGTAAATATGACTGGAATAAGAAGTAGAATCAAGGAAATGATGCTGTGGCTTAAGAGATAGGGCTGTAGACTAGAGCTGAAGTGCTCAGGGACACCGTCCAGGCTCAGAGTTTAAGTCTCATGACCAAGAATAAAAACAACAATAAACCAAACAAACAAACAAAAAGAAGTAGAACCAAGTAAAATAAGTAAAAATGGTGTGTGAAATCTAAAATTTCTAAATTTGTTTCATGGCAATAAAGTAGAGAAGAAAAGGTCAGAGAACTTGAATGATATATGAATTGAAATAATTTAATCAGAAAAAGTATACAGAACCTTGAAGAAGTTCAGAAAAAATAACATGTACTATGAGAAATTGAAGTCACAAATAGAAAACAAATGTTTACATTTGAAGAAATAACAGTGAAACAGAAGAAAATGTTAAAACTTAAGTTCAATTTATTACTAATCATATAAATTTATAAAATTCTATGCCTAGACCCAGAAACAAAACAAGTAAAGAAAGTTTGGATAAATGGGACTTCATTAATCTGCAGAGTTTCTGTATGGCAAAGGACATAGCTAGCAAGTTAAATAGAAAGCTCATAGAGTGGGAGAAGATCTTCACTAACCATACAACAGACAAAGGCCTTATATCTAAAATAAATCTGCAGATTAAAAAAATTGAATCTCTCCAAAACAAATCTTCAAAGAAACAACTATCCCATTAAAAGATGGGCTAAAGACTTAAATAGAGACTTCTCTGAATAGGAAATAAGAATGGCCTATGGCCACATGAAGAAATGCTTAACATCTCTGCCATAAATGAAATGCAAATCAAAACAACTCTAAGATTCCACCTCACTTCAGTTAGAATGGCCATTATGAAGACATCTAATAATAACAGATGCTGGTGGAGATGTGGCCAGGAGGGATCACTGCTACACTGTTGGTGGGAGTGTAAACTGATTCAACCACTATGGAAATCAGTATGGCAATTCCTCCCCTATGACTCTGCAATTCCACTCCTTGGCATTTACTCAATCATTCAGAAACAAGGGCATACTAAAGCCACTAGCACAATGATGTTCATTGCAGCATTATTTACCATAGTGAAGATATGGAACCAACCCAGATGCCTCTCAGTAGATGATTGGCTCAAGAAGATGTGGTACTTATACACAATGGAATTCTATACTGCCATCAGAAAGAATGACATCACCCTATTTGTAAAGAAATACAAAGTGAAGCAAGCCAGACCCAGAGGAACATAGGCTCAATGGTTTCCCTCATTTGTAATAATTAGTACATGTTTACGACTCTCCTGACAGAGGATTAGCTAAGGCCATATATGATGAGGCTAAATGAAAGGATCTACAGGATATGGAAATAAGAACTTTATCTTGAGTGATTGTTTTTCTTAATGTAGTATGTTATTTCTCTTCTCTTCTGTTGCCCTTTGGTTAATTTCATATTTTTACAGTGTCTGACTTTGTTACCTGGAATATTATATATACATTTATTTGATTATTTGAAATAGGACAGGGAAGGGGGGAAAACAAGATGAGGGGAGGGAGTGGAGGGAGGGAAATGGGGACAAAAACATGAGAAGGGGTATCAATGTGTGAGAAGTAACTCACCTTCTATCTGGAAAATGTAATTGTGACCCCTCTATTAATTACAATAAAAACAGTAAAAAAGATTTCCATATAATAAAGAAAAAATTAAAACAAAGAAAATTATGTGCCTAAGCATCATGAGCAAATGGAAGAAAAGTACCAAAATAAATCTGACTAGAGATAGAAAATAAGTTATATTCAAGAAAGCAGAGATTTCAGTTGGGTATTACTTGGCATGTAGCCAACCTGGTCAGAAAAGTTGACAATGTCTCTTCTCAACCCACATCAGTGTGTAATGATATGTACATGTCATCATCACAAGCTATATGGGAGGCTGAAACTTTGAGGATTGTCGTTCCAGGCAGAAAATTCTGTGAGATTAAAATTCAATGTAAATACTTGGTGTGCTGACCCACATCTGTCATCCTAACTATGACAGGAATCAAAAAATCAAAAACAATGCCAAAAAACAAAAACAAAAAGCAAACAAAAAAACCAAAACAACAACAAAAAAATAAACCAGGAGAATCCAGCCAGGAAATTACCAGAGCAGCAAACAAGATTCTATCACAAAGGAAATCAGCACAAGAAAGGTCTAGAAAGTATTGCTCAGTGGTAGAGCACTTGCATCTCAAACAAGACACACTGAGCTCAAAATACTAGTAGCACCGAAAGAAATAAAGATAGAATGAAAGAGAAAGAATACTTGACCCTCTACAGCAAAACCATAGCATTGCCTTTTGAAATCTATTATATTGGTAATTTTATTAAGTATAGCTACTATATTATGATACAGAAATTAAAGATACATAAGAGTTTTTACAACACTATCAGATAATTTAACATATACCCAGAATATATTTAATTTTTGAATATTTCAAACATGAATTAATTTAAAGCCATTCCACTTCTATGTCTTTACTCAGGCTTATGAATACAAAGTCTAGTATATGAAGATGGATAGCAGCTCTAATTTGTAATGGCATTGTTCTTTCTAAAAATCACAAATTAATTAAGATCGATGCCAATCAATTTCTGAGTTGATAAATAAATTAAAACAAATCTATATAATGGAATACTGGAGCAAGAGGCTTTTCTCTTCCATTACAAAGCAGTAGAATTAGATGTCATTGTGATCGTTCATAGGAATTCAGCTGAATCTACATCTTTGCTAGACTTGATTCTTTATCTAAACTTATTTCCCTCATTTACCCCTAAAAAAAAAACAAAAAAAACAACTAAAAATACTTCCTCATTGAGTCCTTTGGCATTAATACCTTAATGTGCTCTTTCAGAAACTCGTGAAATAAAGACACTGGAGCTAATTAAGGACAGTTTGGCTTTTTTTAAAAAAAAACCAGTCCTGGGAATTGAAATAAAGATCTGAGCACTGTCCTTTCTCTCGGCTGGCAAATGTCATAAGTTGATGATCCCCAGAGAAGTCATGCTTTTCCTACCTAATGGGCTGATGGCCCCTGATTGTTCCCCTGGATAATTGGTTTTGCTTATGTTATGATACATTTTTTTAGGAATAAATATCCCCTTCTAGTTTGCTCTGCCTATGTACGACACTTTTGTTAAGGCTGTTGAGGCTTGCTATTCTCCCCAAGCATGTAGGTTTTGTCTTTAAAAGCTATGTACTTGTGAAAGGGTATCAATGTACGTGAATTAATGCACCTTCTATCTGGCAAATATCATGTAACCCTTTTTACTAATTACAATAAAAAATGCAAAAAAAAAAAGAAAAGAAAAAAATAAATACTGCAGTTATTAAAAAAAAAAAAAAAGCTATGTACTGGGGCCGGGAGTTTGGCCTAGTGGTAGAGTGCTTGCCTAGCATGCACGAAGACCCGGGTTTGATTCCTCGGTACCACATACATAGAAAAACAGCCAGAAGTGGTGTTGTGACAGCTCAAGTGGCAGAGCTCTAGCCTTGAGAAAGTCCAAGGACAGTGCTCCAGCCCTGAGCTCAAGCCCAGGACTGGCAAATAAATAAATAAATAAATAAATAAATAAATAAATAAATAAATAAATAAATAAATAAAGCTATGTACTAGCTGTGTTCTGTGCTGATGGTCTTTGAGACAGGAGTCTAACATGCAATCACTGACCTTTTAATAAAACTCCCTATTCAACCTCCCAAAATGTGGTTTCTCTATTTTCTTGATGCATATCAGTAAGAAGAAAGTCAGTATTATGATTTTTCTTAAAAAGGTAATTCTAAAAATGGAAATATGGAGTTTGGTCTTTCATAGTTTTTGATAAATTACTTGCACTAGGCTGAGAACTAATGTTCCTTAGAATGTTTTAATGGTATACTTGTTACTCACCTTTGCTGAAGTGAAACGTTTTCTTCATGGTAGGAAATATATCGCTTGATATATTATCTATAAAAACTAAGAGAGAGGGACATATGAAAACAATTAGGATTGGTGGCCATTGTTGAGAAGAAGTGATAATTTATAGGAAAGACAATCAGATCAATTAATCACTGATTTATAGAGAATTACAAATTAAAAGAAATCTTTAGCAACAGAAACCTTAAAAAAAAACCTCTCATCTCTTGCTTGCCTAGTATGCATGAAGTCCTGAGTTCAATTCCTTGGTACCATATTCACAGCAAATGCCAGTTGTGGTGCTGTGGTTCAGGGGATATAGTGCAAATCTTGAGAAAGCTCAAGGACAAGGCCCAGTTCCTGAGTTCAAGTCCTAGGACTGGAAGATAAAGTAAAATACAGTAAAATAAAACAAAAAATATGCTCTCAGCTGGGCACAGTGGCTCATACCTACAATCTTAGATACTCAGGAGTCTGAGATCTGAGGATCACAGTTCAACATCCTCACAGACACCAATGTCCATGAGACTGTTATTTCCAATTAGCCACCAGAAAACCAGAGGTGGCAATGTGGCTTAAGGGGTAGGGCGGTAGCCTTCAGCTGAAGAGCTAAAGGACAGTGCCCAGTCCCAGAGTTCATGGCCCATGACCAAAAAGAAACAAACAAAAGAAAAAGCCCAACTCTCTTGTCATATGTTAACCAATCAGGTCCATGACCTAATGTATAGAAGAATTGCAAAAACTTTGAATGAACTCTTATCTATAGTAGATGCTCCATGTCAAAGGCAGGACACTAAAAATGGAATAATTGATGCTGAAACATGACACTTTGATATCTGGGTGGACACACACACTTGGAAATATTTGAGCCCCTTACTTTTATAATTCCACTGACTCTACTCTATGTAAGCACCCCACCACTACTTGAAAGAAGAGTCTATCAGCCTTTGAAAAATATGATGCAGAAGACTATGACACTCTATGCCCAACAGAACAATAAGTGTGATCAAAAGAGTTTGCATTATAAGGGCACCGGATATAGTGTCCAAATTAAAGATCAATGCAATGACTATACACTGCCAAAACAACTGTAAGATGAAAAATTACATGTATTATGTATAGTAACTACAAAACATAAGAAAAGGTATTTCTCAGAAAAAAGATATACTTTTTTTCTGTGCTGAAAACTGAAAAATCAGATGAGAGATGATTAAAGACAAATAACCTGAGCAGAGTGCTAGTGGCTTATGCCTGTCATGAGATCTGAAGATTGCTGT
This sequence comes from Megascapheus bottae, assembly GCF_031878675.1. Lineage (NCBI taxonomy): Eukaryota > Metazoa > Chordata > Mammalia > Rodentia > Geomyidae > Megascapheus > Megascapheus bottae. The sequence goes on along the minus strand of NC_143547.1, from coordinate 99,360,443 downwards.
TCATAGTCAACCTGGGCAGGAAAATCCATGAAACTCTTATCTCTAACCTCCAAAATCCCAGAAATGGTCTATGGGATCAGGTGATAGGGGCTAGCCTTGAGCAAAAACACTAAGGAACAGCATGAATGCCCTGAGTTTGAGCATCATGACAGGCACCAAAAAAGATAAAAGAAAATAAAGGAAACCTGAAGAAAAATGACTTAATGCTTTCATGAGTTAGATGACTCAAAATAGCAAACATGCTCTCTGCCCTCAAATGGATGTGTAGGTTAACTATACATTTCAACTAGAAATCCCAATAGGATTTGTATAGATGTAGATCTACTGATTCTAAAATTTATATGAAAAGGTAAAGTGAACAAGATAAACAATTTGAATATATTAAAAATAAAATTGGAGTAGATGTGACAAGGTAGGCCAGTGATAATAGGTGCCTAGGAGGTAAAGGCAGGATGATGAGTTGAGGACCAACCTGGGAAAAGTTAGGGAGAGTCCCCATCTCAAGAACAACAAACATGAATTCTGGGGTGTACCTCAAGTGGTATAGTACACGTACGTGGCTCTGAGGTTAATCTACAGTTCTGTAAAACAAAAATTATAGTTCAGGTGGAACAATCACAGAACAAACCGAAGAAATGAAATATAAAGTTAAAAGTATTTTCTGTTTTCCCACATTAACAAATTAGAGAAGAAAAATGTGAGTTATTTCTATTATCTACTTATTTATTATTATTATAATTTTATATCATATAGTTTTAAATACTGGACTCTGCACACACAATAGCAATAGTTAACTCAGGACTATTCAATTCATTTCCACTTAGAAAAATTATTTGCCACCCCTAACAATGATCATTTTAATATGAACAACAGACTGAAATACAATAATAAGCCTCAGAGAAAAAAATGCATAGTAATATGATAGTGGTAGGTATTTGTGTGCGTGTGTGTGTGTGTGTGTGTGTGTGTGTGTGTGTGTGTGTGTGTGAAGCTACATGTCTGTGGAGATGTAAAATATATTTTGTAGTTCCAATGATGGTTATGAAAAGTGGAAACACTACAACACCTGAAACCTGGAAAAATCAAGACTTCCCAAATTCATTCAGCTTAGCTACTTCTATTGAGAAAATAAATATTTTATAACAAAATATTTCTAAAGTCTAAGTCTAGCTGTGAAGGCCCATTGATTTCTCTAATTTTTAACCAACCTGTCTCACATATAGCATATGTCCAAGGAAATAGTTCTTTCCAGGGAGCCACCATGAAGATAGGGAGATTCAACTACCCTAGACTATTGTAAAGCCCACAGAATCCTCACTTCAGCTGTGATATAAGCCTTAGTAAACTTCTAGCAGGACTATCAAGATAGACAACATCTTCCAATGAAACACACACTTTTCCAATTTGGGGAACTCAAGATAATGAGATCTTAGTTTAAATGAAGTGAATTCAAGACTGCAGTGTGAGAGCGGAGAAATTTCCAGAAGCCAAAGTGGGGACTTCCAGCAAATTAAATGGAGTTACTATAATGGAAAACAGAAGAGTACTAATTCAATGCTGAACCTGTATTTTTATTTGATTTTCAAGCTTTGAAGACATCTAGACACAGATATGGAATGTGATATTTCTTAAGTAGGATTTTTGGAATGTAAATGAGGTAAGGGTTAATTACAAGTGACCATCCTCAAGTGGATAGGGATTCTATCTCCTCCTGATAGTCAAGGTGAGGATTCCGAGGAAATCCTCAAACTTAATTTGAGGGGAACTTTATATACAATTTTCCATCTATTTGCCCTGAGAAGCCGCAAGCATAGCCAACTGGGTCTTCTTTTAGCTTACCTATTGTGGGAGAAGTGTCTAAAGGAGATGCTGGCTTTGCATTGCATGATGCATCCTCAAAAGAAAGGTCAAGAATAATTGTGATAGCATTAAGAAAGATTGAGGAGGGCCGGGAGTATGGCCTAGTGGTAGCATGTTGGCCTAGAATGGAGTAAGCTCTAGTTCGATTCCCCAGAACCACATATACAGAAACACCAGTGGTGCTGTGGGTCAAGTGGCAGAGCACTGGTCTTGAGAAAAAGTGTCCAAGCACAGTGTCTAGGCAATGAGTTCAAGCCCCAGGACTGGACTGGCCACAACATGTAAGAATCCTTCAGAAATTGTGTGCCGAAGGGTAATGCTGTAAGGTTTAAAAGTCTCTGATTTCTTGACTGGTGGTATCAGAAAAGTGAGAATTTTGATCTGAAGGAATTAGTTGCAGGTTAACAAATAAGATGAAGCCCTGTTAGGCATTAAATTTGAGGAATTTGGGAAAGGACTGGCCTAGGCTCTGAAGGCATCTAGAGGTGAGCTCAGACTATCCTGACCCTGTGGTTCAGCCCTATGAAATCCCAGGCAGGTTCTGTGGATGCGATTTACCTAACATCTTAACTTGTGATTTTAGGTGTTTGAAAGAAGTAATCTTCCTCAGAAGAGTGTTGATCAGATCTACAAAGAACAACTGCAGGTTCTCTTAAATATCAATGTCAAGACCCTGAGGAAACAAAAAAAAATTTTCAGTACTAACAGGTGTGTATGAGAGTGGAAGCTGGGGGGAGAAGTGACACACTGATACCTGGATTTTGCTGTGAGTTCTAAGAAGCCAAAGGCTAAGTTATAGTGCTGAGGCATAGGTCCATTCTACTATAACCTTTGACAGCCCCATAATACCTATAGACTGGAACTCCAGCAACCCTCTGTGAAACTCTTTGTCTGAGGCAAGGTCCTGAGGTGTTAGAGCAGAGGAGACCTAGATAATGTCACAAGTCAATGTGGGTGCAATTATTAACCCATACCAAATCACAGAGAATCCCCCAAACCTACCTCTTGAATTTCAATTCTGGAATCCTCAATTGTGTTGCCTGCATCCAGAGGACCCCCACCCAATACTGACTTTAGATTGCTAGGGATTAATCTTAACAGAAGAACTAAGAGGACCTGTGAGGCTGTAGAGGATTACCCAACCATTAACTTTCTTAACAGGAAGACCTGTGAAATGGACTGTGATGGAAATTTTCTTGGCAGTTTTCCTCTCTTAGGTCAGTTGGCTCCATTACTCTTCTACCTGCATGACTACCAGCTAGCTCTGAGATAAGTCATGATGCCTAAAACTCAGAAGGATTGTAAGCGCCAATTTGGCCTTCAGGCCCAAACAGAAGGCTCAGGCATGGGAGATGCACAAGTTTCTACATCTGAGGCACGGGGTGCCACAGCTGCCTCCTCTTCTGCTGTGATCCCAGAAACTGTAGAGGAAGTTCTTGCTGCTGTTGGAATCCCAAGAGTTTCTGAGAGTCTTAAGAAAATATATTGCACCTTCATTGTCCTCAAAACTACTCAATCAGGCCAACCAAAGGAAGGTTCTAGTGTTCAAGCAGTGGAGAATCCAGGTAATTCCAAAACAAGACCAGGTGTTGAGTGGCTGTTCATTATTGTAAAGAAGACGGCGGCTGACTTCGTGGAATTTCTATGTGATAAGTACACAAAAAAGGAAACAGTTAGAAAGAAAGAAATGCTGAAGCATGTTACCAAAGAGCTCAAGAGTTATTTTCCCCAAATCTTCAGGACTGTTTGTGAATGCATGGAAGGAGTCTTTGGCATTGAGGTGAAGGAAATAGATTCTACTCCTCACTCCTATAAATTCATGAACATTCTAGATCTTACCTATGATGGGATGGAGAGCAATGACATTGGCCTTCCCAAGACGGGACTTCTCAAACTTGTACTATGTGTTATCTTCATGGAGCGTAATCGTGTCCCTGAAAAGAGGTTATTGGAGGTACTAAGTGTAATTGGAGTGTGTCCTGGAAAAGAAAATTTTATTTTTGGAGATCCCAGGAAGCTGATTACTGATGATTTTGTGCAGGAGGAGTACCTTGTGTACAAGGTGGTGCCCTACACTTACCCTGCTTATTATGAGTTCAGGTGGGGTCCAAGGACCCATGCTGAAACCAGCAAGATGAAATGCTTGGAGTTTTTTTCCAAGATCAGAGGGAGTACTTGCCGGACCTTTGCTACTTTGTACAATGAAGCTTTCGCTGAGGACGAAGAGAGAATCAAGCTTGTAATGGGCACTCTGCATGAGTCTTAATTGTTTTCTGAAGATTTAGAGCTGAGTTCAGAAGCTCCTGCTACCCTAAATAAGATTCTTCACTCACATTCTTTACTCTGAGCTTGAAGAGGTCAGTGGAACCTTTATGTAATGAAGGGCCGAGTAATGCTGTGGTAGAAACAGAACAATTTTTTGCGCAGTTTTCAAATATAATAAGCCATACTTTGGAATTTAAAGTTATGAGTGGTAGTGTATAAACTTATGTTTGAAACTAGAAGCTGTCCTTTTGTAAAAAGAATTATGAAATCTTCAAATGTTTGGTGATCTGAATTCAATATGATATTGAGAGATCTGAATTCAATATGATATTGACTTTTCCTTGGAAAATTGAAAAAAAATGCCAGCAGAAAAATAAAGTTCAGAAACAGAAGGAAAACTCTAAGGGACAATTATTTCTTGTAATTATTTTTCACGACCACTCTGTAAAATGACATAATACGCTCTATAAAATGAAATAATGTTTATGAATTTTCTGTTGGTCATTTGCTTTCTTTCTATATTATAGAAAAGTAAATTTCAATGATAAATTTCAACAAAGATGCATTTTTATTAGCTCATTTATTCTTCAAACACTGATTCTGAATATGGTGTTTGGAAAGTGCCGGCTGAGTGGTTGAGGATCCTCAAATGTTTTTAGAATCTAGAAACATCAACAGGGAAGATGATGCAATATCCTATAGGAACTAAAGAAGAAGTGAAGGAATGAGTAGATGGGAGCCTCGGTTTGGGAAATTGCAATCCCTTCTAGGTATGTGAATTTTAAATCGGTCCAGACCTACAAGATTCTTATTGAGAAAAATTGTGAAATGGAAAAATGATGCTAATAAGTCCCTTTTGGAATGTAAAATGCCTGTAAAGAATTGCAACCTGGATCAGATGTAATGGTGTCCTGTGCTTTTTGGCTAGATGCAGTTAACTAAATACGCAGGGACTATGTTTATAGACAGCCTTCACCTGATCTCCTGGGAAATAGGCCTGGGCTCCTCTGAAATATTTCAAGAGGCCTAGAAAGCCATTAGACTCATTCTTTCTTTTTCAGAACAAGGAAAAAGACAAACCAGTCTACAAAAGTGATATTATAATTAGGTTACCTTGAGTGCACTTTGGCAAACTCTAAACAAGTAGTAGATTTTTTCATGGAAGTGAAATGCATTAACAGTGTTTCATATAAAAGGAAAGTGAATAGAGAAAAAGAAAGTTTATGTTTGTATTGAATCTAGAGGCTTTTAGTTGAATCCATCTGGGGAAAACAAAACTGCATCTAAATTAGAAGGTAACTTTTTCAATGGAAGCTTAACTGAATTTCACTCAAAATGCCGCATTTTTGGTTGGTTTGTAACCTTGTGTCCTAGACAAGAAAGAATGCTAAATAAAGTCATGGGATTTAAGGGTATGACACTGATTAAGACGAATTGTATTCATAAGCTGCTTTGGTAAATGGCAGATCCTTTGTAAAATTACTTAAAGACAATAAAACATAAAGACCATTTAAAAAAAAAACTACCAACTGCCATTTGCATGGTTTTCAGCTAAACTGGAGAAAACTGAGATAGTAGGAGTAAATTATTCATCCAACTGAAAGAGTTAAATTGACTGTAGTTGTCTGAAAGAGTTAAAACTACACAAGGGCTAAATTCCTAGAGAAGGCCTAATTCCTCTTATATTTCATGAAGAAAAGTACAGATAAATTTAAGGTCAAGTGGATTGGCATAGATATAGAGGTCATCCTCCTAGTAAGAAAGACTGAAAGGCTGCTCGCTATTGGCTCACACCTATAATCCTAGCCAATTGGAAAGCTGAAATGCGAAAGAAGATCGTCCCTGAAAGCCAGGAAAGGCAGGAAAATCCATGACACTCTTCTAATTTACCAAAAATCTGGAAGGGGAGTTTTGTGGCTCAAATGATAGTCTGCTTGCATTAAACAAAAAGTTTCAAGGACAGTGCCAAGGCTCAGAGATTAAGCCTCAAGCTCTGAAGGATTTTTGGATCCTGAGGACAGAGAGGGTGAAAAATGTGGATCAGGTGTCAAAAAGTAGAAAAAGTAGGTAATGTCTCACACCATTCAAAAACACATTTGAAGATCTGTGCCCACAGTCTCAAATAAAGGGATTTAGGAATTGAGTGCTGGAGCTAGGACTGCAACTATAGGAAAATAAGTCCTATAGCCAAAAATTATTTTAGAGACTTCAATACATTGGTTATACCTGGTGGTTACATAGCAGCTTTTCCCTGTAATACCTACTAAGTGAATAAAGCCTATATAATACCTTGTAATCAGGCCTACAACTCATCTTACAGTTTTAACTATGGTGTCTATTAGATTCATTGCAGCCTCACACTGTACTTTGTGCTTCATATGTAAACTGTGGATTCCCGAATTCTATAGAATATAGCTTACCTGACTCACATCATATATGAACAACCTAAAGATCACAGCAGTTTTCAGTTTGACTTAGATCACATAGTTTGTAAATGTCAGGGCTGATGTTAGAATTTCTGGTCTAATGTCCCTGAGAATTAACATTATTTCCATACCTACTAATCTGAGGCTCTATCCTCCTGTCTCTTAAGAATTTCTTGATTCATTAGCTTTTTGGTAGTCCTATGAAGTACGTATGACATTTATCTGTGTCAGAGTCCAAGAAACTTAAAGAAGGGATGTGACAATGGGAACAAAATAAAATTTGCTGATTGTCATAGGGTTTTTACTAACCTGTGGCTTCTTGATTGAATTTATTACATTTACTTTGCTCAGGGGGGTACATTTATGTACACTGTACTGATCTTCCATGGTCATCCCCTTTCTACATTTCTGTTCACCTCTGCAACCTGGCGAGCTGGTCAACCAGTGTTCCTTCCTTTGGAAACTGTGCGGAATGGTTCTGAGTCACCTGATAATCCAAAGAGTTAGAGCATTTCTATGCAGTTCGAAGTGTTCTGAATGGCCCTTCTCAGAAGAACCTGTTTGGCTTAAAGTCCACGATAGCCAATGACATTTAAATGTCTGCCCATTCCACCAAGCCATCCTGAAAACACAGTCAATGTGTTTTCCAAATGGATTGTGAGGAGTCTGATTTGGGCACAATCTGATTTGGGAGACTATAGCCCTAAAACTAAAGAGAGAAATGTTAAGCCACGCTAATATTTCAGAAGCATTTTTAATGTGATGTCAAGTTTGGAATTAGATAGTGAACACATACACAGATGGATGGCATTACTTTTATAAGGAAATAAATGGGAATCACTCAATAAGTAAACAGCTACTGGGAATGAATTTCTAAGGTCTCTTGATTCCATTCCTTATAGGTGAAAATGAGTTCCTTGGTGAAAATGCTAGCTCTGGTTTAACAAGTAAAAGAAATTAATCATTCTTCCACTACATCTGGTCTACACATTTGCCCCAGAGAAAAATTCTGGCTTTCAGTTTGCTTAATAATCCCTGCACAGGTGTTCATGCAAGTTCATGAATATGGAAAATGTAGCAGGGAGTCACAATTTAAAATAGTGATTATTTTTTGACTATCAAGGGAAAATTTCTTGTTCTAATGAGATTCTAGGAAGTATTGCAAAGGGCAGTGCAAAAATTGTTCCCAGCTAATATTTTATGGAATTTGTTGAAAATTAAATGTGATTCTGCCATTGTAATCATCTATCACATAGTAGGCACTTTCAAAAGCTGGACAATTTCAGAGCAAATATAGCCTTTAAAATTTTCCTTTAGAAAATTAAGGTGGTGGTTGTAACAAAATACCAGTCTAATCTCTAAACAGGCAATGGAATTAACAGATGATTTGCCAATGCGAAAATTCAAATGGCAAATAAATACATGGCAAATGTTTTTCTTTTAAATTAAGATGATGAACAGAGTGGTTCCACTTACATGAGTAAGGCAATGAGTACATTTCTAGTAAACATTGTTATCTTCGCTCTCATTTTTATCCCACTACCTCTGCACCCTCTGCTCCCAACCCACAAGATTGAAAAGTTAATTTCTATCTTAAGTGTTCTGTTTATATGGCTCTTGCATTGGTTCCCCCTATGTCCTTGTTTCACTGTTTTCTTATTACCCTGCCCTTCCCCAAATTATGAAAATTTGTATATAAGACATAGGGTGCCAAAATCAAAAACAGTGACCACAGGGCATAAAACTAAAGGGAAAAAAAGAAGGAAGTTCATAAAGTGTATTTAAAAAATCATCAACAACAACAATAAAAACTTTTTTCCACATTTTGAAGTTCATTTTGATTAGCAAGTTTAATTTTATATGGTCCTATGTACATAGCTATTGAACTATTGTGATCCAAGTCTGGGCCACTACAGGGCTCTGGGTTGGTGCTTGCCTTATAATTGTGTTCTATTGTGTAATTGGATTTGCTTTCATTTCCAAATGGGCAGAATAAGCCATAGAAACACAAGAAACCTCAACTCCCACTTAAGATAAACAGGCAACACAGCAGTGGATCAGAAACCTAGGGGAGAGGTCATAAAGTGCTGTACAAATATCACTGGGAAACATGCTGAAGGAAAAGATTAAAAATATTTTAACCTTAGATTTCTGAAAGTGCTAATGGTATTTTAAAATATTTAATTTATTAAAATTTTATATTTCATGTAGTATATCCATATTTATGATTATAAAATACATGTATGTAATTATAACAAATTATACTTCATGTAATGATCTAGTATGTGTATTTTAATATATTATACAATTATAAGATATAGTTTGATTATAAAATGTATCTTATATGTTTTTATAATTGTAAAATATTTTATACTTTAATTTTATAAATATCAGTAACATGATCTATGTAATAACATTGATAAATAACACTGAGAAAGTTGAAAACATATTTTCAACAGTTTGAAAAAGAAAGAAAAAGCTAGCAACAAATTGTGATAAAAATTCTAATTATATATTTGAGGACATTTGTTACCTTTCCTTTGTATTCAAAATAAATGAGAAGCCCTCAAAACTCAACAATAAAAGTATTAAATAGGTGAAAGGCCCAAACAGATATTTCACCAACATTATGAGGATTATGTATAAGTATTTGATAAACACTTCAACATCATTATTTATGAAGAAAATTAATACTGTAAGCTTCAACACCTCATTTGTAGGAACTTGGGTAAAGTGCCCAGAAATGGTCTCTTCTATAGAATGAGATAGTGAGTAGTTAAATCTGCTAGCACAATCATTTTCATTACTGCTTTATTTACCATAGCTTAGATATGGAGGCAATCCAGATGTCCATCAGTAGATGAACAGTTGAAGAAAATGTAGTATACATGCACAATGGAATTCTATGCTGCTGTCAGAAAGAATGGCATCACCCCATTTGTAAGGAAATGGAAAGACCTGGAAAAATTCATATTAAGTGAAGTAAGCCAGAATCAAAGAAACATAGATTGCATTGTTTTCTTCATTTGTAATAGTTAGAATATTTCTAGGATTCTCCTAGCAGAGGATCACAATGATCCAATAGCTCTGTATATATGACCATATAAGATGATGTTAATTGAAATGAACTCCAGGATATGGAGACAAGAGATTGTTGCTTATGAGTGTTGATTTTAATGTAATATGTGAAGCTATTTCTTTTTTCTTTTTGTTTCCCCCTATGGTTTATAAATTATTTTCACTGTATGAAATTTTTGGTACCTGGTATATTGTGTACACATTTATTTGAATTAGGGAAGGAAAGGGAAACAGCAAAATGGTGAGACAAAAGACAAAGGGTGAACCAGTGTAATATCGATACTAACAAGATAATATGTTGGAAATGAACTTTACAATTTGGTAGAGGATTGGGAGGGAGGGAAAATGAGAAAAACATGTGAGATGGTGACAATGTTTGACAAGAAATGTACTCATTGCCTTACCTATGTAACTGCAAACTCTCTGTACATCACCCTGACAATAAAATTGAGTTAAAAACTCCATCAGTCATGACTACAAATTTCTCAAAAGCTTGAATATATAGTGGCGAGGATGCATAGTCTCTATATTTACCACTCATATACATTTACTGGCTTATTTGAAATAGGGAAGACTCTAAGTCTTTGGCCCATCTTTTAAGGGGATGGTTGTTTTTTGAAGATTTCACTGTCTCCTTTCTTATTCATTGTTAACTTTTACTCCTACTGTCAAATTTCCTGAGAAAGAATGTCAGCCATTCAAGTCTTGTTACTAAAGCCAATACATGGCAAATAAACAGATTTTAAATGACATCAGAGGAAAACCCTAACATCTAAATGATTGAATATTCTCTACAGAAATGCCATCCTAAATTGATTATTAATTATTATAACTTATAATAATTTTCATAGTAGAATATATTTCTTTTGATTCACTTTCTAGAAATTATTTTTTATCTATTCTTTTGTCCTGCATCATTTCATTTTTTTTCTTCCTCTTGACACAGCGTAAAATAGTTCTGGCAGTTAGAACAAAAACCCTGTTCACTTTATTATCCTAAATTGATTTTTCAAATTTTTATTTATAGATAGGACAGGTACAGCCTTGTTTGTATTTTAGACTCTATCTCTCACAGTTGCAGCTCTCTATTGACTTTTTCTTTCCATTGTTCCATAGGAAACAATGAACTCAAAGGAGATGTCTGACAACTTTAACCCACTCAAGTCTCATTACCAGTAACTGATTGTTGAAGATAACATTTTGTGCTTGTTAATAATTAGGTATCTTTAAAAATGAGAAGAAAGAAACTTACTGGGATGCTAAGTAATATCAAAAGGACAATGAAGAAAACAATTACTTTTAGGAATTCATTTTATGAAATAATTGCTTTCAGGTAACTGTTGTTGAACATAATTCCATCTTAATAAAGTTACCAAGTTTTAATTCATCCAGTAACATTTTCTTATTTCATACTAATTATCATTCTCAAGGAAATATTATTCAATCACAAAAGAGGAATCCAAGGTAGAAAAATTAGAAACTCAAGAATACCCCAAATCTCGTTTCTCATGGATCTCACAATTGTAATTGATAACATTTCATTGGCAAGAACTTCTTCAACTTTCAGATCCCTCCTCTCACACAATATAGACCTTTCTTATTTCTACAAAATATATTATCATCTGAATTGTTACATTTTATCCACTTACTTAATGTATCTTCATAAGATTAACTCCACAATGCCAAGAATTTTCATCAGTCTTCTTTATTACTCACCCCAACATCCAAGAAATGTTTCTTAAATGTATTCAAAAGGGCTACATGAGTTAGATGGAAAATGAGAGACAAGAGAAATTATTGTGTACGATTAAACGGCTTTTTTTTTTATGGGCCATGTTGCTTGAACTCTGGGCCTGGGCGCTTTCCCTGAGCTCTTCACCTCACCCCTTCAGGCAAGCCCCACCTCCCATTTTCTACAGATTAGTTGGAGATAAGAGTCTCTCAGTCTTCACTGCCTGGACTGGTTTGACCACGATCCTCAGATCTCAGCCTCCAGAGTAGAGCAGCTACCATCTACTTTTTATATATTGGACTTTAATGTGGAAGGATTATTACCCAGTATCCTCATATAAATATGAGGAATAATTTTCATTATTTCATCCTTCAGGCACTTCATTCAAAAAGTTTCCATTATATGGAAAAAGAAGTGCACTATCTCACCATGAATCACACAGCCAAAATAAAGAAGAAAGGAAAAATATCTACTTTCCTTGCTACATGCCAAATAGACTAATATAATGGACATGCTCCCTTTATGAGGGATACACTGATATATAGACTAATGTTAGGGAAAATATGAGGAGGGGAAGTAAGGCAGAATGTACTCTGGACAACTCACTAGACAGAATCCATGCTTCTATGAGAGTTAGGATGTATGATTAATGTACCATCCAAGACAAAGTTTTTCAATGACACATTTGTATAAATAAAATGATTCAGAAAATAAACACAAGAAGCTTTCAAATACAGTAATCCTTTCTTAACACTCCTGGTCCCATTTAACGGCTTTTTATAAAACTTACACAAATATTGCCTTGCACATGGGTCCACGGACATGGGCAAACTGAACCTGAATTTAGCATTGAACATGGCTGCTTAAAGAGCCAGAAGACTTGTTTGAAATACAATTTTGTCAGAAAGAAGTCAAATGAACCCAATACAAATAAATCAGCTTCAACAACAATGCATAAAACAAAAGATTCACACATCATCATACATCTCTCCCAATGGAGAGACAAACAGGCAGAGGAAAAGCAAGCACAAATTTAGAGGTTATTCTTAGTGTAGAAACTGAACTTATTTTTCAGGGGTAGACTAAAAGACAAGTGACTATACAAAAATAGGATAATGTGGGAAAGAAGAAAATTAGCAGTCATGTAAAAATGACTCAATTGATTTCGGACGTGGTTGATGATTTATTTGTTGAATAGGGAAAAGAAAATTGGGTCTAACTTATCTATGTGTTCCTGTTTCCTCATGCTAATATGCAGGAAATAATCTTGCCACCTCTCAGTCCCAAGATGTTTATGAGGTCCCAAAGAGCGTAGTGACTATAGAGATATTTGTAGCAGGTTAATTTCTATTTCACATAAGGATAATGAGCTGTTCATGTTATAGAAGCAACCAAGAAAATATAGAATTTCCAAAAGGAAAAATCATGATTGGCAATTGTACATCCTAATTCTAAAGCAACTTGGATGCAGTAACCCTTAGTATATTTGGAGTATTGAAAATACAATGTAATTCAGAGTGTGGTGGCTAATGACTGTCATTTCAGTTATTTCACAGGCTGAGGTCAGGAGGATCATATTTGGAAGCCAGCCTGGGCAAACATATATGAAATCTTATCTGAAAAGCAAAAGTGATAAAGGTATGACTCAAGTGCTGGAGCACTTGCCTGGCAAGTATTAAACACAAAGTTCAGATTCAGGAAATAAAGAAAAGGAAAAGAGAAAAAATACAATTTAGGACCTGACGGACTTCTCCATTATTTAATGACTGAGTATTTTTTATCAATAAAGGGTGTGTGCCACCCAAAACTTCTTTTAATTGTATCATAAACATAGGATAGGGCTTAGCAAACGAGAAAGTCTGGTGGATAAGTAGTGCAAATAAAATAACCATCTTCTATCTTCTTCTGGAATGAAGTTGTGTTTGAGAAAACATTGATTCCTCTTTTGTTTCTGCAAACAACCAAGTTCAAACTGTCAATGTTGAAACCTGTACTTAACTAGCATAAGAAAAAACAGGAAGTAATGCTTTGTACATAATATCAGTTTCCTGTGGAAGAAGGAGTCATCTAGTAAGAAAGCATTTAAGAGAAAGCAATCAGTTTAAAATAGGTTCCTAAGATTTTTTTACTTCGTGGTATCTTTTTAGAAAGATATTGAGGGCTATTTTTCAGATTAATTATATAAATGACATTTAAACTGTGGAGAACTAATATGTTAGTCCATTTCCTAAACTTTCCAAACTCTCCTATAAGATACATCTCATCACATCTTTTGACTGCTAATATATCGAAGGCATGGATCATACTAAGTATTGACTTATCAGATGATATTGGGGTACTAGTGTAGAAATGGGAAGATAAAGAGACAATCTTTACCTGTTTTAATTTTCATTCTCAGATCTGAAGTATACTCAAAATGTTGGACCCACAAATTATTTTTTCATTTATTTATCCAAGCTATCTTATGGCCAAAAGCAAAAATATTACATGTTAATAAGATGATCATAATGTTTTCTTCCATCACATAAAGCTCTTGGTGATTATCATCACAAATTCTTCTGTTACAAATCAGGTATCAACATACTTTTATCTCTGTGTTTGGCCAAAAAACTTTGAGAATATTTAATAATTTGAAATTAGGTTTTGATTCTATTTATTAAATAGTTGTCAAATCAGCAAAATTGTATTTTTGTCACTCCTGCTAGTAAGGTTTTTATCATGATGGAAATTTAAAATTATGTTTACACATTTAACAAAATTTTTAATATATCATGCAGAAATGAGGTAATTCTTGAGCTAGATTTCAGTCATTAACCAAAGAAGACTTGATCTTAGAGTGAGTGATTTCTATTGGTTTCACCTCATAAATTCATAATGAATATTCATCATAAGTGGAATTAAATTATTTTAATCTTGGAGATATATGGAATATACAATTTAAAATCAGTTTATGAATATGTGTAGTTAGTGGATGATATTCAGGAAGTGCATGATTTAATTTCCTAGCGATTTTCCCTTTTATAGTTTACAAAATAACCTTTAAATTCTGAACATACAAAATTCCAAAATAAGGGTCAGCAAACTGGAAGTGTCATAGCTGTCAAGCACTGTATTAAGAATTATAGCAAAATAAATCAGAATACTTTGATGGAAAGATGAAAGAGGTACTGGAATAAATAGTTTGGGGTTTTCGGGAGACTTAGGGAAATTTCTGAAAAGTCCTTCTGTAAATTTGTAGATCAGAACAAAAGCATGAGACTCAGTAAGAAATGAATCAGAGAGTGATTTCTGACAAGTTTCAAGAAAATTGTAAGTGGCTCCCTTTCTTTTCAAATGTAGAAATTCATGTGTCTTTATAATCACACAATCAACTGCTATTTGATAGTTTCAAAGAAAGGTAAGAGACCAAGTAATGGAAGAACTATCTCTTTGAATGCTTAAATAAAAATGAGCCAGTGAAATTGGTGAACTTTGTTCAGGCAAAGATACTTGAGTACTTTTTCTAAATATAAATTACTCATAAGAAATACCTTAAAAAGGGAGAACTAAATTTACTCTTCTGGGTAAAAAGGAATCCATCAAATTGACCTCATGAAGGGCAATGTATAGGAGAACCCTAGTGGAAAGTAAGTTCCCCTCCCTCAGACTCCTAGAGATACCCAAGAGATATCAGTTATTGCTGAATTGATCCAAATATTTCATCATTAAACAATCTCAGTGAGATAAGAATGCTTTATTTCTTTACTTCAGTTTTTCAGGAGAAAGACTGGCTAGTAAAGGAAAAAATACAAATTGTAGGTGATAAAATCATAAGAAAGCTACTAATCAAACGATTGCTATGTTTTCAAACTAAAATACTATAAAAAGAAAGTGGAAGAGAAGGAAGGAAGGAAGGAAGGAAGGAAGGAAGGAAGGAAGGAAGGAAGGAAGGGAGGGAGGAAGGGAGAGAGGGAGGGAGGGAAGGAGGAAGGAAGGGAGGAAGGAAGGAAGGGAGGAAGGAAGAGATAATGCGGAAAATAAAGAAAGAGGAAGCAAGCAAGGAAGAAAGGAAAGAAGGAAGGAAGGAAGCAAGGGAGCGAGGAAAGAGAGAGAGAGAGAGAGAGAGAGAGAGAGAGAGAGAGAGAGAGAGAGAGAGAGAGAGAGAGAGAGAGATTTAGCAAGAGAAAAAAATGTCGATTATAGTCTGGGTACAGTTTAATTACCCAAGTAAGATTATTTGGTTTTGTTTGAAATGAAAAAAAGATGAAAATTATTGGTAATGTTAAGAATTTTTTTGCCAGTCCTAGGGCCTGAACTCAGGGCTTGGGCCCTGTCCTTGGACACTATTTGCTCAAGGCTAGTGCTTTACTTGTGCTACACCATCACTTCTTGCTTTTGCTGAGTATATGGTATGGAGGAATGGAACCCAGGGCTACATGCATGTTAGGCAAGCACTCTACCAATAGGCCAAACTCCTGGCCCAAGTATGCTTTTTGTTTTTTGGTTTTTGTTGTTGTTGTTGCTGTTGCTTTTTTATTAAAGAATTTATTAACATTGATTTTTACATCATATTTCAAATGATGTGTTTAACAAATGAGTGTTCAGGAAGAGAATCTCTATATACAATCACAGGCACTTAATTTTTAGAAGATAATCAAAATTAGGTTAAGGGTTTATATATAATGGATAAATATTAATGCATGTAATAAAACATTATGTCTATAGAGTCATAGGGTGTTATGTCTGTGTAGTTGTGTTTATATTTCCAATACCATGCCCATAGCATTGGGTATGGAAATATTGAGTCCTCGCTCTTGCACTGTTTGTATCTAATAGCCACATATTAAGGATACAATGTACCTTTCGTTCCTTTGGTCTTGACTTGTCTCACTCAACATGATTCGCTCTAGATTCAGCCACCTCCCTGCAAATGCCACTATTTTATCTTGTCTGTTGGCTATGTAGAATTCCATTGTACATACATATATAATTATCTATATACCATTTTTTCTGTATACATTCATCAGCAGTAAGGTAATCTGGATTGTTTCCATCTCCTAGCTACTGTGAATAGTGCAGAGATAAACATAGCTGAGCAGATGTCCTTATCATATCTAGGGTTATGATGTTCAGGGTAGATGCCCAGAGTGGTATGGGGGGATCGTAGGGAAGGTCTGTTTTCAGTTCTTTAAGAAACCTCCCCCCTGCTTTCCAGAGTGGCTGAACTAGTTTACAATCCCGCCAGCAGTGTATTAGGGTTCCTTTTTCTCCACAACCCTGCCAGCATCTGTCATTGTCTGAGTTCAAAATCTTAGCCATTCTTGTTGGGGTAAGGTGATATCTTAGGGTTGTTTTTATTTGCATTTCTTTTATGACCATGGATGATGAACATTTTCTCATATGCTTTTCTGCCACTTTAATCTCTTCTTTTGATAAGTTTCTCTTCAGTTCCCTTGCCCATTTAGTAAATGCTTTGTTGGGTTTGGGGGGATTAGTTTCTTGAGTTCTGTGTAGATACTGCAGATATTCAGCATTTGTCAGATGTATTATTGGTAAATATCTATTCTCAGTTGGCTGTCTCTCTAATTTTGTGGCTATTCCTTTATTTGTGTAGAAATATTTTATTTTTTAGGTATTCCCATTTATTGAGTCTCTCTCTAACCTGTTGTGACCCTGGGATTCTGTTCAGGAATCTTTTGCCTGTGCCCATGAGTTCCAGTGTCTCTCCTACTCTATCATGTAGCAGTTTCATGGTTTCAATCTGACATTGAAGTCTTTGATCCACTTTGACTTAATGCTTGTGCATGGCGAAAGGCTAGGGTCAATTTTTAATTTTCTGTATGTGGCTGCCCAGTTTTTCCAGCACCAATAATTCAATAGACTGTTTGTTCCACTGTATATCTTTAGCTGCTTTGTCAAATACAAGTTGACTATAGGTATGTGGTTCTATTTCTGGATCTTCTATTCTGTTCCATTTATCGTCTTGTCTGTTTTTGTGCCATACTATGCTGTTTTTGTTATTATGGCTCTATAATAGAGTTTGAAGTCTGGTATTGTAATACCACCTGCATTGCTCTTTGTGCCTAGAATTGTTTTGGCTATTCTAGGTCTTTTCTTGTTCCATATGAACCTTTGGATTGTATCTTCTATTTCTATAAAGAATGTCTGGGATTCTGGTGGGAATTGCATTGAATTTGCATATCAATTTTGGCAGTATAGCCATTTTTACTATGTTGGTTCTCCCTAACCATGAGCATGGGATGCCTTTCAATTTCCTAGTGTCCTCTTTAATTTCTTTGTTAGGCTTTTATAGTTTTAATTAAATAATTCCTTTACATCTTTGGTTAAGTTAATTACTAAGTTTTTTTTTCTTTTGGGGGCTGTTGTGAATGGTATCGTTTTCTTGATTTGGCCTTCTGTTTGTATATTGTTGGTGTACAAGAAGGCTACTGACTTCTGAAGGTTAATTTTGTATCCTGCCACTTTGCTAAAGTGGTTTATTAATTCTAGGAGTTTCGAAGTGGAGCATATTGGGTCACTCATGTAGAGGATCATGTCATCTGTGAATAGGGATAGTTTATTTTCTTCTTTCCCTATGTGGATCCCTTTGATATCCTTCTCTTGCCTTATTGCTCTGACTAAGGGTTCCAGCACTGTATTAAAGAGAAGTGGAGACAGTGGGTATCCCTGTCTAGTTTCAGATTTTAAGGTAAATTGTCTTTCACTGTTTAGTGTAATACTGGCTGTAGGTTTGTCATATATGTTTTTAATTATTGTTTTATTTTATTTTATTTTTTTGCCAGTCCTGGGCTTGAGCTCAGGGCCTGAGCACTGTCCTTGGACTTTCTCAAGGCTTAGCACTCTACTGCCGGAGCCAGCCGGCAGCAAACCAGGGTTCGCAGATTGGGATTCCTGAAATAGTGGGCAGGGACTAGGAAGAAATAGAAGAGAGACAAACAGATGGGGTTCAGGAGGACTACAGTCCATGTCAGCAGTCCAAGAAGGCTGTGAGCTCAAGACTGCCGTCTAAGACTGTAGCCCAGTTTATTTCAAGTTCCGACCTTAAATACTCTTCTTAGAACTAGGGAACTGCCAGAGGCTACATTCATACAAAATAGTAATCAAGTCACAAATAGGATAAATGAGAAGGGATTAACATTGCCCAAAGTCATCTTGATAAGATGTGATTGACATTGCTTAAAGTCATCTTGATAAGAACTGATTGACATTACTTAAAGTTATCAAGATACGAACTGATTGACATTGCTTAAAGTTATCATGATAAGAACTACTTGCTTGTGTACACACTTGTGTGGGTCCAAGGTCACTAACCCCACAATCGGTCCCCAACACTCTACCACTTGAGCCTCAGCACCACTTCCAGCTTTTTTCTATGAATGTGGTATCGAGGAATCGAACCGGGGTCTTCGTGCATGCTAGGCAAGCACTCTACCACTAGGCCAAACTCCCGGCCCTAAAATTTTCTTTAACTGTTTTTTTTTTGTCTATTGTGGGACTTGAACTCTGGGCCTGGGCATTGTCTCTGAGCTTTTCTGTTCAAGGCTACTCCCATAACCCTTGAGCCATATTGTCACTGGCTTTAATTATTTCAAGGAATGTACCTTTCATTCCTATTTTTTCTAGTTCTTTCAACATGAATGGATGTTGTATTTTGTCACATGCCTTCTCCACGTCCAGAGAAATTATCATATGAACCTTATCCTTAGTTCTATTCATGGAATGTATTACATTGATTGATTTGTGAATGTTAAACAAGCCTTGCATCTTTGGAATGAAGCCTACTTGATCATAGGGTACATTTTTTTTTTAAATTTGCTTCTGGATTCTGTTGGCTAGTATTTTATTGAGGAGTTTTGCGTCTATGTTCATTAGAGAGATAGTTTTCTTTTTTTGTTGGGTTTTCCCCTGGTTTGGGGATGAGATTAATATTAGCTTCATAAAATGAGTTTGGTATTACTCCTTCTCCTTCTATTTCTTGGAAGAGTTTCAAGCATATAGGTGTTACTTCATCTTAAAATGTCTTGTAGAATTCTGCAGTGAAACCATCTGGACCTGGGCTCTTTTTGGTTTGCATTTCCCTGATTGCTTCCACAAT
The DNA here is from genome assembly GCF_031878675.1 of Megascapheus bottae. NCBI lineage: Eukaryota > Metazoa > Chordata > Mammalia > Rodentia > Geomyidae > Megascapheus > Megascapheus bottae. The sequence goes on along the minus strand of NC_143547.1, from coordinate 99,340,987 downwards.
TTCATTGCATGAAATTGGATTGTTCAATTTGTTTACCTCTTCATTGTTTCATGTGGGCAGCCTATATTTATTTAAAAATTATCCATTTCTACTAGATTTTCTTGTTTCTTTGAATATAGGCCCTGGTAGTACTTATTCCTAAATACTGGACTGAATTTCTTGGATATCGGTTGATTGTTCCTGTGGGGTCTCTATTCTTGTTTATTTGAGTCTCCCCTCTCCTTTTTTTGATTAATCTTGCCAGGGGTCTGTCTATTTTGTTGACTCAAAGAACTAACATTTTGATTTATTAATTTGTGTATAGTCGATTTTATTTCAATCGCCGATATTTCTGATTTTATTTTTGTTATTTCTGTCCTTCTAGTTGTTTATGAATTAACTTTTTCTTGCTCCTCTAGGTGTTTCAATTTCTTTTTTATGTTATCACGGGAACGGGGAGGGACACACAGGGCCAGCCTGTAGTCCCCCGGGAGCCGAGGGAGATGGTAAGTGTCTATGACCCAGCCCTCCCCCAATTACCGGGGAAGAAAAAACCAAGCTGAGTCAGAAGCTGTGTTAACCATGAAAGTGCATCAGATCTCTCTGCTGATCTCTGCTGATCTGATCTGCTGTTCTCTCATGTTCTCTGATGCTCTCCTGCCTTTATTGCGTCAGACAATTAGTTATATACTGTTGGGGTAGGAGAAGGTGGGAACTGGGAAGCTAGCCAATAGGAAGAGGGTCTCTGTGCTACCACTAAGGGTCTGGGTGGGGCTTTCAGGTAGTGGGCAGGACAGGTGCAGGAAAGCGAGTGAGACCTGAGCTGCTGTGAGACCCGCAAAGCTGCGGGGGGTTCAATTGAGTCACGTACACAGAGATGCCTTAAGAGAGGTATGCAAAGGACCGAATGCCTGATCAAAGCCCTTTAATTGCTGCTGAGCCAGAATCAGGCCTCAGAGATGGAGGCCAGGCCCCAACAGGTTATTTATATGCTCTTCTTCCCAAGAATGTTTTTAAAAGATATCCTAGAGATCTAATATGGAATAGACAAACCCTCAACAGCCACAAAACCACAGAGATTTAAAGTGGTAGTAGAAGAAAAAAAGGAGTTTATAAATATGTCATACAAGTTTAAGTTTCTCATTATAATAGTAAAAATAAATCCTACATATTCTACATATTGGAGAGATGTTGTTGAAATAATAAAAAATATGGATGATTCTAAATACTAACTAGTCTTTGGACAAGAAATTCTAATTTTTAAAAATGAGTACAAATGTGTTCAAATTTGATAACAAACATCATTTTAATAGCATGGGAATTACCATGGTTTCTTTGAACAACATAAGGAAATATATATTCTGAATATTTTACTTCATTATCAATTAGCCAATTTACATTTTTTCCAAAGAATAAAGATCCCTAACTTAAATTCTATGTGTGGTTGTGAGGAAAATAAAAAAATAACAGCAAGATTAAAATCATTTCTGCATTACCAAATACCAGCTTTCTATAATTTAGAAAATATTTGAATACTTCTAAGAGGAAGCATGTATAACTCTTTTTAGTGCAAACCTTGACAAATGTCTCAGAGTTCTCTGTGTGTAAAAGTGCAAAATGATTTAGAATATAACTTAACGACAGGAAATAACATTGAAGCTTTGTGTAATTTTTGCTTTGGGCTACTGAGTAAAAGTATGGGTCTTCATCAATTTAAGAAATGGGGAAAAGTCACTCAAGATGCTCTCAGGTTCTTAACAAATAAAATAATAAACAAAATAGTATAGCAGTCATTGCAGCACTTAATACTCCTATACCAAGATTCTTAAGTATATATTGTTAAAAGAAGCATTATCTCTATTAATTATAGTAATGAGAAACGTAGGATTCTGATATAACTATCAATGCTCAATTGAAAGTTTGAAACCTTGCTTTTGCAATCTCTCTAAAGCTTGGAGGATCTGTCTTCACCCTTATGTTAAGTGTTTATGATTTTTCTCTGAGAATTAGTAGTACATTTAATACTGAAAATACTAGAAATTATTGAGATCCCTGTGCTTACTAGGCAAGTGATGTAATATTTGTGTGGTATCTCCAAGCATCTAAATTCTTATTTTTGACTAGGCAAAACATACATAAATCAATCAATAAAAGCTAGATTACATATGTAGGCACATTTACGTATATAGAAATCAGGAATATTTAGTGTTAAAAAAGCTAGTAAGCTATTAGAGGGTATTTTTCTCAGCATCCTCACTTCAAATAATCCTCACTCATGTGTCTTGTGACTGGTGTCAGGCATTTAAGATTTTTTTCTTTAAGTATTTCTTTTCAATATTAGTATTTTCTAACACACACACACAACACACACACACACACACACACACACACACACACACACACACACACACACACACACTCCACGCTTCTAGGGCAATACTGTTAGAACATGCCCAAGAAACAAGGCCAGCAAAGGAATCACTATCATATCTATCCGTTCATGATTTCTTTCCTACTAAACAACTTCATGATGTCTCCATTTATTTGAGTTAACCAAAGTTCTTAAATTGTTGAATGAGGCTTCCTTTCACCAGATGAAACCTGTATTGTTTAACTGGGCATAACTCCAATTATGATCTGCATGATTAACAATCATAGTGACACTAGTAAAGTATGCTTTAATTGCATTGATTAAATTTTTCAGTGTTAAAAATCAAAGTAAACAAAATCAAGGTTTTTGGATATTATCTGGTCTTTTTTCTTATATTGGTGAATATTAATTGTACATTATGGTGTTTCAGTGTAACATTTCTACATATACCTACAATATACTTTGATCAAATTCACCCTTCTATTTCTTATTTTCTCCTTCACATGCCTCCTTTCCATCTCCCTCACATCATTCTAGTAGTTCTCCATATATATATATATATATATATATATATATATATATATATATAAAAAATCTTGTTTTATCTAGGCAAATATTCAGCAGTTCATTGTTCATCTATTGGTAAACAGATTGTCATCCTTAGTCCTTTGCAGAAGATTTACATTACAGACCTTTCCTTTGTGTTATTTATAGGAAATGAAGCATCAAAGTTCAAGTTTCTGTATGTATTTTATATATAAATACTTAACCTAGCATGTTGTACTTGATATCCAAGTGGAGTCATCAATTTTCTTTTATAATATAGTTGCTTAACAAAAAAAATATTTCCTGAGTACATGCACAATTTCAGAATAAAAATAACCACCTCCTAATCAATGACTGGTTAGCTTCTTGATGTACTTGAATTTAAAGTTTCACTGTTTTTCCTACTCTGTGGAAAATAATGTTCTCAGGAAATGACAAATTTAGTTTAGCAATATAATGTAGGTTTAAAGCAAAAAGTTCTAGCACTATATACAATATTCTGATTAGTCATATGCTTCCAGAGAATAATGCAGTCTGGACATAATAAGCATTGTAATTATTGTATTGTCAATCTTCATAATGCAAAAGAAGTTGTATAGCTTCTAAATTTAAACATGAATTTTCATGTTACATCATTAACATAGGTACAACATGGTCTTTGAGATTATTATGGATCCTTTTATTAATAACAAAATTTAGAATTTGTATGGAAAGTATTTACTTTTATATTGCTCTTTAGATTAAGTTAATCATTTCCTTTATCATGAAAATTGACTGTTATCTTTTTTATACACAGAAAATAAAACTGATCTTGTAAAAATGATCTTGTTACATAGAATCCAAGTTTTATTATTCAAAGTGATATGCGATCACATTAGTATAAAGCCAAATCAGCCAAGATTGACATAGGAAGAAGGTCATTGTTTTAGCAGTGACAAGATCCCAAGTATTTGCAACCAGAATATTTTTAGTCGCAAAACCAGCCATATTTCTTTTAAAAACCAAATCACATTGATGATGCTTACAATAAATATGAAATGTTGAGTTTTTGGTAAAAAAAAAAGAATGTCTTCGTATTCAACCAAAGTGCTTCCTACCACTAATTCACCACCATTTCAATCTGCTCATATGGAAGTATTAGAATAAAGTACTGAGACTGATTATGTCCACCGTTATGTAATTGGTTATAATGCTTATCCAACCCTTGAAATAATAAAACAGATTGGAAAGTAATAATGTAGACAGCCATCCATAAATGGACTGTGTTTTAAAAAAATGCAATGGTAAAAGCCGGGCGAGATGGCTCATGTCTTTAATCCTAGCTACTCAGGAGGCTGAGATCTGAGGATCATGGTTCAAAGCCATCTCACCATGAAACTGGAAATGGTGTTGTGGCTCCAGGGGTAGGGTGGTAGACTTGAGCTGAAGAGCACCCAGGCCCAGAGTTCAAGCCCCAGGTCCAATAAAAACAACAGCAACAACAACAACAAAAAAAAACATTGACTAGTATAACTGATATATATTTAGAAAATGCCAGTGTTTTGTAATTTTTACAACTGTTCATGAAATGTAGTTATTTTTAAAATAAGTAGACAGATAGATAATCATCTTAAATTTATAAATCCACTAGAGGTTATCTTGGAATCTTCTGGACTTTTACGTTGTTATCTATAAGTCAGTGTATTTAAATATGATTAAAATGTGATCTTTGAAATTATTCGGACTCAACAAGAAATGTTCTAAATATATTTTAAACAATGTAATGCTCACTTATTGATGTAGAATGACTATTAAGTGTAATACTTGATCCAAAATAAATCTACATTTAATTGCTCATGTAAAAATGTCAGATGAAATCAAATATGTAGTGCTTCAGGACACCTTTACTGATATCCTGTCCTAGAATTTAAAATAAAATGTTATCTGAGATGGAGGCGGAAAAGGACCTCCAGGATATTGAAACAAAAGCCATATAATGAATGATTGTTGTCCTTAAGGTACTATGTTATCTCTCATCTCTTTTGCTGTCCCTTGGTTATATCATATTGTTACAGTATCTCACTTTGTTATCTTATATATTGAATATATTTGTATTTGGTTATTTGAAATTGGATGGGGATGGGGGGGAGGGTAATGGGGACCAAGACATGTGAAAGGGTATCAATGTATGTGAATGCACCTTCTATCTGGCAAATATCATGTAACCCTTTTATTAATTACAATAAAAAAATGTAAATTATACGTGACCATTACTTCCACTATAAAGTATTTAGCAGGTTACTTAAAATACAGATATGTTAGAGTGCATTTGTATATGTTACAATTTGCTTCATTAATATCATATTTAAGGAAATTTATAGAAAACAACTATCACAATATTAGGATGCTGACATCTCAATGAACTAGCTGGATGAAGCATCTGTGTATGGTCTCTTGAGTGTTATTATAGACCACAGGTTTTAGATCAATTTGAATAATATTCTAAGCATTAATTTTGTTTAATATCCAGGATTTTTTGTCCAACAACCAAGGATTTCTCAGAAACTCTTCACTCAGGAGTTTATTTTTGTTCTTTTTTGTTTTCTCCAATCAGTACAGGCAATGTGGTGATGTTGTATGCCTAAACATTCAAACATGTCACTATTAATATTCTTGGAGCCAGAAGCTGAAGTTTCTCTTCCATTATTTTGTTGATAGCACCATTCTAAATGATATTACAATATTTCTTTGATAATAAAATGATTTCTCAAAACATAATCTACATTCTCAAATTTTATGGAATTTCAAAAGACCCTTAATAGCCACACCAATTATATTCAATTTTGTCTATTTTAGCTTATATTTTAAATTATATTCAACAAAATATATTTTAACATGTTTTCCATTTTGTCCAACACAATTTGTTTTAAAGACTATTATTTTCTAATGATTTGTATCTCAACTAATTTAACAAAGAATTGACTACATATCAGTTGAATAGCTTGATAAATTCTCATACTTTAGGATTCTTCATGTTTTCTATATCAGAGCATCATTATCTTGATCGCAGCAGGTTTATGTTAATTCTAAAACAAGGGCAGTTTGTAGAAGAAAATTGCCTCCATAAACATATGTTTCTTTGTATGCTTTTAAGCAATCCATTTAAATGATTTATTGCTTTAGCTGTACTTCTGTATGCATATTCTTAAGTAGTTGTTCTTGGAAATACTATATGCATATTTTCCCACTCCACTTAGACTCAACTTTTTATCAAATGAGCTGAAATGTAAAAACTATGTCATTATATATCTAAATTTGCATTTCCCACATTAGATTTTATTTTTTTAATTTTATAGTTATTTTAAGTAATTGTACAAAAGAGATGCAATTCATGGGTCGGGAGTTGGCCTAGAGGTAGAGTGCTTGCCTAGCATGCCAGATGGATTATAATTAAATAAGTAAAGTGATGAATACATTTCTTTTTGAGTAGTATTCCTCCTTCTCTTGCCTAGCCTCTCCCTTCCTCCTCTTCTCCCCCCAAGCTGTAAAGTTCATTTCCAACCTAGTGTCTAGTGAACATCAGTGTTGTATTGGTTTCCCACAGTTTCTGTAATAACCCTTCCTCTCCCCAAATCAGATAAACTTATATACAAGACAAGGGTACCTAAATCAGAAACAGTGATCACGAAGAATAAACGAGAAGAGGGAAAAGAAAAGAAGTATCTCTAAACATTATAGTATAAAACAAATAAAAAAGCAAAAGCAAAAAAAAAAAACCCCAAAACACCCTCTTGTTTCCATACTGCAGAGATCATTTCATTAGCATCATTTTATGTGGCCATAGAATATATTGAATCTTGCTCAGTGCTATCCCTTTCATCTTAATCCCCATCCCTCTTAATCTTACCCTTTTTCTCAATTTTCTTAATTTTGTAAAATATGCATTGAAATTTATAAATGCATTCTTCCATTCCAATCTTTATTTATCACAGTGTACATTGAAAATACCAACATCTGTTCTAATAAATATCAATTTTTAAAGAACTCAAGTGGAAAATTGTAATATTTAGGCAAATATTTACCCTTTCTATTGCTGTTTCTGTATTTGTGGTATGTTTCCTTTTGACATCATTTTTCTGTGTTCTCAACATTCCAATTTAGAAATTATAACACAGTCTCCTGGAAATGTATTCTGTTATTTTACTTCATTCGATATTATCCTGATTTCCCTTTTTTTTTGCCAGTCCTGGGCTTGAGCTCAGGGCCTGAGCACTGTCCTTGGACTTTCTCAAGTCTAGAGCTGTACCACTTGAGCCTCAGCACCACTTCCGGCTTTTTTCTATGTATGTGGTACCGAGGAATCGAACCCGGGTCTTTATGCATGCTAGGCAAGCACTTTAACCACAAGGCCAAACTCCAGGCCTCTCCCTTTCTTTTCTAAAATGAATAATTACATTTGCTATAAGATTCCAGATTGATCATTTCTTTCTTTCAACATTTTAAAAGTCACACACCATTTCCCTCTTAGGAGAAATTTGATTCATTTTAATTATTGTTTCACTAATAAAAATTCATTTTGATATTCTCTGGTTTTTATCTAGTTGTTACTGTTATCAGTTTGATTTGGTGTTTATAGCTATGAACTTGTCTGGATGTATATTGTTTGGTGTGTACCAAGCATCTAAAATGTGAAAACCTACTCCTTTCACAATTTGGGATAATTGTGAAGAGTTATTTCTGTAAATATGTTTGCTGCATGGCTTATGACTCATTCAAAATGTCCAATGATACACATTTGACCTTTTATTATGTCCCAAGGTCTTTGAGGCTGTTAACTTATTTTATTATTTTTCTTGTTTTAATAAAGGAATTGAATAGTTACCGTATTTACTTGCTCTTTGTTGTAACATTGATATTCTGCTCTTAGATCATCCAGTCATGTTTAATTTCAGCTACTACATTTTTAAAAATACTTTTATTGTAATTAATAGATGGGTTACATTATATTCGCCAGATAGAAGATGCATTAATTCACATACATTGATACCTTTTCTCATGTCTTGGTCCCCATTTCCCTCCCCCCCACCCCCACCCCTCATCTTGTTTTCACCCCTTCCCTATCCAATTTCAAAAAACCAAATACAAATATATCAAATATATCAGATAACAAAGTGAGATACTGTAACGATATGAGATAACCAAGGGACAGCAAAAGAAATGAGAGATAACATAGTAATTAAGGACAACAATCACTCATTATATGGCTTTTGTTTCTATATCCTAGAGGTCCTTTCATTTAGTGTCATACTGTATTGCCTTATGTATCTATGTTTTGCTCTATTGCAAATCTCTGCTAGGAGAGCCCAAGGTTTCTACTGATTATGACAAATGAGGGAAACCATTGAGCCTATGTCCTTTTGAGTCTGGCTTACTTCACTTAATATAATTTTTTTTAAGTCCATTTCCTAACAAATGGGGCGATGTCATTCTTTCTGACAGCAGTATAGAATTACATTGTGTACAAATACCACATCTTGTTGATCCACTCATCAACTGAGGGACATCTGGGTTGGTTCCATATCTTTGCTATGGTAAATAGTGCGAAGTCAAAATTCTATTTATTTTGAGCTTTTATTCCTTGTATTCAATCCTATGTATTTACATATGAAAGAACTAAGGCCATTTCCACTTGTATAATCAACAGGAATTGATATGTGAATATTATTGTGGCAGAAGTTAGAATTTCCTCTCCTTAAAAACAGAATAATGTGGTATCTACCCCAAGTACATATCAAATATACTCAAGTGAAAGAAGCCACAGGATCCTCAGAAATATTAATGCCATTTACAACATATTCCAGGAAATTTTTAATTCACCATATATCCGATTTTGAACTTGGATTGGGTACAATGGCAAAGAAAGTTCTCTTTTGTTAACATCCATTTAACATGAGCTAACCACTCTTAGTTTACTAAAGATAAAATTTAATTTTTAAGAAGTGGAACTGTAGCTCCAAGTGTTTTAGCACCTTGAGCTGAAGAGCTCAAAGACAGCACTCTGGCTCAGAGTTCAAGCCCCATGACTGGCCCCAAAATTTAATTTTTAAGCTTATATTAGGAGCAAAATATGCCAGAGACAGCGCCTTTCAAAACATTCACTGAAAATTATTTCCACAATAATGGCTTTAATTATAACTGACTAGCTCTTTATGTATTTATAAGCTAGGAAAATGCATAAAACAAGTATATTGTAAATTGAAAAGATTTAGTGACCATTACTAAATGAGAACATCAGTGAAAACCCTTAGATTTTCACCTAAAAGCAGATTTATGACTGGAGCAGAGATCCAAAGCAGAGCTCAGCAGTGTTGCTGAAGTGAAGAGAAAAACATCAGAGTTAAAGGAGAATGTAGTCAAAAGAATTTGTGAGGCTGAGGATAAAGAGGAATTTTCATGTGATTAAAGTGTCAATTCAAAGAGAAGACACAATAATCCTTAACATATATAAACTTTAAACAGAGCTTGAAAGTACAGGAGATAAAAATCTGATCTAAGAGCTAATGTAAGTGAAAAAGAACAGTAGAAACAACCTTGAGAAATAAGAGCAAAGTTCCTACACTTCAATATTCTAAACTTTTTATAAAAATGGGATGGATAATCAAAACAGTGTAATAGTAGAAGGTAATGGATGAAAATTGGAATTTCATAAGTAAACTATTTGTATAGTCAACTGATTTTCAAAGGAAGAAGGACTAATCTTATCCAATAATATTAAGATCCCTAAGCGTCCACATGCAAAACAATGAAGTTGTACCCTTGCTTTATATCACATATAAGCATTAACTCAAGATGGACCAAAACACTAAATATTAAAGGCAATAATCTAAGGTCTTTGGAAGAATATATAAGAGTTAAACATCGGCTCTTGAAAGTAGTAATATCTTATTAGTTACATCGAAATAAGAAAACAAAAGGGAAGAAAAAATAAATTGGTGAAAATCAAAATGAAAATGTTTGTGTGTCAGTGGAGATGAGAACAGAAAGATATAACACACAGAATTAGGTAGAGTATTTATAACCACATATTGGCAATGAAGTTAAACACAAAGTATGAAGCAGAATTCTCAGTGGTGATGAAGTTCAGTCATACAGCTGTTGCCTAGCATGAAACACTGGGCTGGATTCTCCAAGCTACCAACACAGCATTATGAAAACACAAATACTCAAATAAAAATATACATGGTATTTGAACAGATATTTTCAATGATAAGAAAAATGTATTAAAAGATATCCAACTTATATAGTTGTCAGGGAAATTAAATTAAACACACAAGACTATTCAACTTGAAAGTACTAGAATGAATAAAATATAAAAGTTAGTGTCTACAAGAAGATGGTAAAACTAAAGAGTATATATGCACTCTAGTTGGGAATGTAAAATCGCATAGCTGGGTTAGAAATTAGTCTCTCATTTCCTCCAGTGGCTATACATAAAGTTATCACATGGGCCAGGAATTTGGGTCTCTGTTATGTATGCCCAAATAAATAAAATCATGTCCATCCATGTTCCTAATATAGAATGATCTTTAAGCTGTTCTGTAAGTACAAAATGGAAAAAAAATCATGTCCATCCAAAGAGCCATAGAAACATTTTTCACAGTAGCCCCAAAATGAAAACACTGACAACTATGTAAAGTATTGCCAGTTACAATGATACAGGACCATGAAGACTGTATACTTTTGTGAATTATATGGCAGAAATAGTTACATACATTTTATGAATATATAAAAGGTTGAATTATCCATCTTTATTAGTTAATTTTGTATATACACACTATGTTTTGATAATCTTTCTAAATTATAAACAAGGTCAATTCATAGGTGGAAAATTTATACATGTAAAAACTAGCTTAATTCAGGTCACAAAAGCTAGCAGAACTGAAAGTGATACTTTGTGGACTGCAATTTTTGTACACACAGGCAAATTACTGTATAATAACAAAACCATGTGAGAAATGATCAAGTTTCTCACTTTAAATATGAATCAAATGGTTTGATTCAAATTCATTCTTGATCATTTGATAAAAGTAAGTAAAATAATTGCCATAAAACAACAAAATAGTGTTTAAAAATAATAATAAGCATTTAAAAAGTCTCTCCTCATAAGTGTTATACATTTCATACATACTCACTGCTGGGCAATGACAGATGCTGGTGGGGTTGTGGAGAAAAAGGAACCCTACTGCACTGTTCATTGGATTGTAAACTAGTTCAGCCACTGTGGAAGGCAGTTTGGAGGTTTCTTAAAGAACTGAAAATTGACCTTCCCTATGATCCCACCATACCACTCCTGGGCATCTACCCTGAACATCATAACTCAAGATATGATAAGGACATCTGCTTAGCTATGTTTACCTCTGTACTATTCACAGTAGCCAGGCGATGGAAAAAATCCAGATGCCCTACTGCAGATGAATGGATACAGAAAAAGTGGTATGTGTTTGTATATATGTATATATTGATTTTTACATCATATTTAAAATTACATGTTTAACAAATGAGTGTTCAAGAAGGGAATCTCTATATACAATCATTGGCACTTAGTTTTTAGAACATAATCAAAATTAAGCTAAGGGTCTGTATATCATAGATACATATTAATGTATGTAACATAAAGTTATGTCTATAAAGTCAAAGGAGGAGGAAAAATTCAAAAAAAAATGAATGAGGAATGGAACCAATTGAATATATCAATAACAGAAGCTCATGTAAATTAACTCCACATACTAAACCACATCATTATGAAGGCAAAGAAGTCCCTGAATTTTACATCTACAGACTGGGAGCCAGGAAATCAGTGATGTATTCTGGGCCAAATGTTTAGACCTGAGAACCAGAAATACCAATGCTATCAAGTCATATCCACATCCAAATATGCAAAGATCGCAAAGGCACTGATGGTGTCGGAGTTTGAGTCTCAAGACCTAAAAGCCAGGAATACACATATGCAAAGAACAAAAAGAACCTGGGTGTTTCAACCCAAATAGAGAGAAAATTTTCCCTTTTTCTTTTATTGAGCAAATCTAGACTGAAGAAAAATAAAAGAATGGCAAAATATAAATAGTCACAAAGCTGAGCATGGTGGCCCAGGCCTGTAATCCTAGCTACTCAGGTGGCTGAGATCTGAGGACTGTGGTTCAAAGCTGGTCCACACACTAAAGGCCATTAGACTCTTACCTTCAATTAACCTTTAGAAATATGGAAGTGGGGCTTGGCTCAACGTTAGGGCAATTAGCCTTAAGCTGAAGGCTCAGGAACAGACAGCCTGCCCCTCCCATGGCCAGCCAAAAAAAGTAGTCACAGAATTTGGTGGGAAGCAATCAAGTTTCCAGTGCATAGTCCATGAATTTATACTAGGTTACAAATTTACCCATTCAGGTATTCCTTACCATGATCTCGATGACATTGTTTAAATCTTACAGCTGTAACTTAGCTTTCCTTCACTAGCACTATCCTAGATTTGTTTCATCAAATTTAAATATATAATTAGCCCAAGGGAAAACAGTTAAGAGAATAAAAAATGAAGGCATATACTGAGAGAAAATATGTGTTTAATGGTATACTTTGAGTACTCATCTACAGATCATATTAAGGTATATTAAATCTCAGCATAACAGAAACATAGAACCCAATTTAAAAATGAGCATATGTGGGCTCAAAAGACTGCAGCCAGCCCAGTGCAACAACAGCTCTGTGATTCAGAATGAGCTCAAACATATTGAACCCACACATGATGCAGTGACCACTGGTGTTTTCTGGCTCTTTCAATATGACCCCAGATTATTTATCATTCTAGCTGTAATTGTCATTCTCCTGTTCTTGTTGCCAGGAAGGAGAGAATTTCTTTGAAGTCTGAAGAAACGATTGCACATCACATTTGGTTCTTAGTGAAGAGAGTATATGTGATAGAGACGGTAAACTAAGCTTTGACAAACTCTCAATAACATTATGGTAGCTGTGTTTTGGTCTTATCCCAAGAAAATTTTATTGACAATTCACTTCTCAGTTTTCTGAGTAGGAACAATGAAATCAACTTGTTTTTTCTTTCCAAACTCCAGGTGTTTGCATGGTATTTCAAATGTGTTGTCTTTCACAAACATCTAGCAAGTGATCGTTTCCTTTATTTATATTCATTGGAAATGGCAGGTTTCAGTGGAAATGGAAAACTTTAGAGGTATGACTAAATTATTCACAGAGACTTCTGGTGTCATTAAAGAGGCTCTGCAGAAGTTTGCAGATGACACGTACAATGTTTATGATGGATTTGCAGTGGTAGATAATTATTCAATACATCCCTTTGAGGAAGAAACAAATAACTTTAAGGGAAAACAAAGAAAACCGGTAAGTCTGTTAAAAACCTGCCCATATTTATAATTTTGTGCATTTAGTACTTTTAGTCAATATGATGCATTAAATGATTGTCATCTTGGCCTGGGATATGATTATAAATACTTAACAATTGGAATGTGAATCCTGGATAGGAAAGCACCATTTACAGAATAAAAAACTAGGGGATTCAAGCTCATTGAACTTTACTTAGGCTATATTTAGATAAGGGCTTTGAAAATTGTATATTTTATTAAATCTATGTTTCAGAATGGTTTAAAGGACGTGTGAATGGTAATAAAATGCAAATAAATAGAAGAAGCACTGAGTTTCCACCTCACTCTAGTTAGAATAGCCATTATCAAGAAATCTAATAACAACAGATGTTGGCAGGGATGTGGTGGGAATAAAAACTTGGTCAACCACTCTGGAGATGTGTGGATGCTCCTCAAAAGACTAAACATAGAGCTACCTTGTGACCCAACAATCTGGAGATGTGTGGACACTCCTCAAAAGATTAAACATAGAGCTATCTACTGATCCAACAATGGCACTCCTTAGCATTTTCCCAAATGACCCCAAAACGAGGGGATACTAAAGCTGCTAGCACAAGGATGTTCATTGCAGCATTATTTACCATAGCTAAGATATGGAACCAATCCAGACACCTCTCAGTATATGAAATGACCAAGAAAATATGGTATATATACACATGCAATCACTAACAATGGCATCATCACATTTGGAATCAGAAAAATTTGTAAAAACAAAACAAAAAAAACCATATTAAGTGAAGTAAGCCAGACCAAAAGAAACATAGCCTCCAGGGTTTGACTCATTTGTAATAATTGGTATGTGTCTAGGATATTCCTAGAAAAGGTCCACAACAGCCAAACCGTTACATATATATAAACATAAATAATGATGCTAATTGAAGTGATCTCTCGTATATGGAAACAAGAAATTTTGGTTTTTGCCGTTGTTCTTTGTTTTTTTTTCTGTTTTTAGTATCATGTTTTCAGTTATTTCTTTTGTGTTTTGCTTTCTTTTTATCCTGTGGGGGTGAGAAGAGTGTGCAGAGGGAGGGAAAGCAGGAGGAAACAGGAGGAGGCAACACTATTTGAAAGCAATGTCTTAATTTCCTTCCTTATGTAACTGTAACCTCTCTGTACATCACCTTCCTGATACAACAAAACTTTAAAAAAATAAAGGAGATCTTCTCCCACTCTATAGGCTTCCTAATTAATTTACTAGCTATGTCCTTTGCCATACAAAAGCTCTGCAGTTTAATGCAGTCCCACTTATCCAGCCTTTCTCTGATTTGTTGTGATTCTTGGTCCTTATTAAGAAAGCTTCGACCTGTGCCAAGGAGGCCTAGTGTATCTCCTATTCCTTCTTGTAAAGTTTTCAGTGTGTTGGCTTTTACCTCCAGGTCTTTGATCCATTTGGAATTAATTCTAGTGCAGGGTGACAAAGAAGGATCCAACTTTAGTTTTCTGCAGGTGCTTAACCAGTTCTTCCAGCACAACTTGTTGAAGAGGCTGTCTTTCTTCCATTCTATTTTTTTGGCTCCCTTGTCAAAGATTAGGTGGCCATAGGTCTGTGATTTAATATCTGGGTCCTCAGTTCTATTCCATTGGTCTTCAGGACTGTTCTTGTGCCAGTACCAAGCTGTTTTGATAATTATAGCTCTGTAATAGAGTCTAAAGTTTGGAATTGAAATTCCTCCAGTGCTTTTCTTTCTGCTAAGAAGTGTTTTTGCTATACAGGGTCTTTTATTATTCCGTATGAAATTTTGAATTCCCTCTTCTATTTCTTTAAAGAATGCCATTGGGATATCGATGGGTATTGCGTTGAATTTGTAGATAGCCCTTGGCAAGATTGTCATTTTCACAATGTTGATTCTTCCAATCCAGGAGCATGGGAGGTTTTTCCATTTCCTTAGTTCTGCTTTAATTTCCTTTTTTAGGGTTTTAAAGTTTTCATCAAAAAGGTCCTTTACATTCTTAGTTAAGCTAATTCCTAGGTACTTTATTTTCTTTGAGGCTATT
Source organism: Megascapheus bottae (assembly GCF_031878675.1). Lineage (NCBI taxonomy): Eukaryota > Metazoa > Chordata > Mammalia > Rodentia > Geomyidae > Megascapheus > Megascapheus bottae. The sequence goes on along the minus strand of NC_143547.1, from coordinate 99,325,675 downwards.
GGGAAAGGAGTTGCTTTCATGATTGTTGCCTCAGTCCTCTCACTGTTGGCGTAAAGGAAGGCATTTGATTTTTGAGGGTTAATTTTATAGCCTGCTACTCTTCCAAAGTTTTGAATCAGCTTAAGGAGCTTGGGAGTAGAGTCTATAGGATTCTTTAAATACAGAATCATGTCATCTGCAAAGAGGGATAGTTTTACTTCCTCTTTCCCTACTTGGATCCCCTTTATGCTTGCTTCTTGCCTTATTGCACTGGCTAGGAATTCCAGTACTATGTTAAAGAGTAGTGGAGAGAATGGGCATCCTTGTCTCATTCCTGATTTCAGAGGGAATGGCTTTAGATTTTCACCATTAAGTATAACACCAGCAGTGGGTTTCTCATACGCAGCCTTTATTATATTGAGGAATGTTCCATGGATTCAATATATCAACAACTCAAAAAATTGAATCACTCCAAAACTAATCTCCAAAGTAACAACCATCCCATTAAAAAATGGGCCAAAGACTTAAAGATAGTCTTCTCTGAAGAAGAGACAAAAATGGCCTATAGACACATGAAGAAATGCTCAACATCTCTGGTCATAAAAGAAATGCAAATCAAAACAACTCTAAGATTCCACCTCACTCCAGTTAGAATGGCCAGGATCAGGAAAACGAATAATAACAGATGCTGGAGGGGATGTGGCCAGGAGGGTTCACTACTACACTGTTGGTGGGAGTACAAACTCGTTCAACCACTATGGAAAGCAGTGTGGCAGTGCCTCAAAAGAGTAAACATAGAACTCCTCTATGACCCAGCAATTCCACTTCTTGGCATTTACCCAACCATCCAGAATCTAGGGCATACTAAATCCACTAGCACAACAATGTTCATTGCAGCATTATTCACCATAGCAAAGATATGGAACCAACCCAGATGTCCCTCAGTTGATGAGTGGATCAACAAGTTGTGGTATTTGTACACAATGGAATTCTATGCTGCTGTCAGAAAAAATGACATCGACCCATTTGTTAGGAAATGGAAAGACTTAGAAAAAATCATACTAAGTGAAGTAAGCCAGACTCAAAGGAACATAGGCTCAATGGTTTCCCTCATTTGTCATAATCAGTAGAAACCTTGGGCTCTACTAGCAGAGATCTGCAATAGAGCAAAACCTTGATACATAAGGCCATATCGTATGAAGCTAATTAAAAGGACCTCCAGGATATTGAAACAAAAGCCATAAAACGAATGATTGTTGTCCTTAATGTACTATGTTGTCTCTCATCTCCTTTGCTGTCCCTTTGGTATCTCATATTGTTACAGTATCTCACTTTGTAATATGATAAATTGAATTTATTTGCATTTGGTTATTTGAAATTTGATAGGGAAGGGGGGAAAACCAAGACAGGGGGTCAGTAGTGGGTGGGGGGGGGGTAATGGGTACCAAGACATGTGAAAGGGTATCAGTGTATGTGAATTAATGCACCTTCTATCTGGCAAATATCATGTAACCTTCTTATTAATTACAATAAAAAATAAAAAAGATAACAATAAAAAATAAAGGAGATAAAATACATTAAAATTATATAAAAAGAGCAACATTACATACTTTTACACTTATATTTTTACATTCTTCATTTTGTATCTCTATGTTTTGTACATAAATTGTGCTAGAATGAATCAAATTCTATGAGGTTGAATCCATGTTTAACTGTTAATATACAACCTATTTTTCTTTTTTTAATTTAATTTTTATTGTAATGTATAGTGCGGTTTCAGTTAAATTAGCCAGATAGTCGGTGCATTAATGGTCACACATTGATACCCCTTTTGATGTTTTTGTCCCCATTTCCCTCCCCCGACCCCCTCCAAATCATCTTGTTTCACCCCTTCCCTTTCCAATTTCAATAATCAAATAAACATATTCTGTGAAAGAGATGTGAAACATTGAGAATGGCTTATGGTATTTGTTTGCAAAATAGAGTAAATTTATAAAGATTTATCTTCATTACATAGAATAGATAAAAATATATTTGGATTCAAATACTCTGAACCATTTGTAAATAAATAAATTTGAGGTAAATGTCTCTGAAACAAGAAACAAGAAGTTTTTTTGTGTTTTTTTGTGTTTTTTTTGTTTGCCAGTCCTAGGCTTAAGCTCAGGGCCTGAGCACTGTCCCTGGATTTTTCTCAAGGCTAGATCTCTACCATTTAAGCCTCAGCACCACTTCTGGCTTTTTCTAAGTATGTGGTACCGAGGAATCGAACCCGGGTCTTCGTGCATGGTAGGCAAGCACTCTACCACTAGGCCAAACTCCCGGCCCCTGAAACAAGAAGTTTTTAACTGAAAGGTTAACTTTTCTTTTTTTACTGAATGTGCTTATATAATCGTTTAGATTTACAACTGTAATTGACAGGTTAGCTGTTTTTTAAACTCAACAAGTCTTGTGAGTTGTGTGATATGATGAGGATTATAAGTATACTACATTAATTTAAGAGAAAAATAGTTGTTTATTGTTGATTAGAATTCATAAACAGCACAGCCATTTTTATTTAAAACATCTTTGCATTTCTAGTAGTATATGTTTATTGGAAATCTGCTGTTTTCATAACTCAATATTGGTCTCATGGCCATGCCTATCCATTTCTTCCCCAGGGGCCTTCCTGGAATTCTCCTCTCCACAATTTTATCAATTAATCACGTTGAAGCCACTGCTCTGCACTTATCTGAAAGTGAGAAACACTCCTGGACAGAAGAACATCCTTAAGCCCAAGTAGGACAGTCTGCTTCAACCACATTCCAAGAAATTCATTTACAAGTATAGTTAAACATTAAAATCCCTACATTCAGCTGGGTGCGGGGCTCTCACCTGTAATCCTAGCTACTCAGGAGGCTGAGATCTGAGGATCAAGGTTCAGAGCCAGCCAGACCACAAAAGGACGTGAGAGTCCAATGAACCTCTAGAAAACAGTAGGTGGGGCGTGGCTCAAGGGTAGGTCAGTAGCCTTGAGCTGAAGAGATCAGAGACAGTGCCCAGGCCAAGGTCATGCCCCATGCCTCACGAAAAAAATTCCCTACCTTCTCCACTCCTTTGCTCAGAATTTCTTGGTGTCCTTCTGCAACTCTGATTAAATCTTGTTCTTAGTGTTAGGTTTTCTTGATTCTTTATTTTTCTTGTATGCATAAACATTCCTAACAATGATCATAGTATCTGATCTAGGAATTCTACCATTACTTATTTACCCAAATAAATTTGAAACTCACATTTACAAAAAAAACATATAAATAGCTGTTTCTTTCAGATCTATTCACAATTATTACACACAGAAACAAGAACCTATTCAGAGAGAGCACTCAAATGATCATTCTTCTTTGTCCTTAGGTTTATAAGCAATAACCACTACTGACAGTTCATGGAGTGAATTTATAATTCTCCATTTATTCCACAGTTTGTTAATAAAGCCATATCTTAAGTTAAATAATATTTGAACTATTTGTTTTACCACAAAGAGCACCTATCTTTTATTTTTTTGTTTTGTTTTTATTACAGATAAGGGGAGCAAATCCCTTCCCTGGCACTTGGTATTGATCAGAAGGATCTACATTTTGTAAGTCAAATCTGAAGAAATTTTCTTTGTCCTTTATTGCCTTCAAATTACACTTCTCACTCTTCCTTCTTTCCTCCTGACCTCCCAGCTTCATCTGCCTCTCCTGTCTTCTTTCTACTCTCTATCCCATCATCTTGTCGTTCTTTCCTTCTTTTCACTCTTTTTGGTACTACCATTGACTGAGCTAAGACTTTTGTGTACATTAGTCAGGAACTCTACCATTCATTCAGGCCTTCAGCAGTTTTTGCTCTTTTTTTTACATTAAGATTCATATTTTATTTTTCTTAGGCCCATCTGGACATAAGTTTACAAAATAAGTACACCCAGTACACCCAGTACACCCAGTTTATTTTCAATTGTGATGGGGACTGATAAATGTTTTGGGCTACCCTTATCTGTATCCATAATCTTCCTCATCTTAGACTCCCAAGTACCAGGAATGCCAAGTGTGAATATCACAAATATTCATTGATTGACATAGAGTCTCATAAACTTTTTGTATAGGGTGTTTGTAAGTCATGGTCCTCTTTATTCTTGCCTCCCCAAAAGCTAGAATAGTAGCCATGAGCCACCAATACTAAGAAAGTTACTTCTCTTTACTAATTTTTCTATTTTTGTAATATCTGAGGTATGTTGAAGAAGAGTCCTCTCTCAGTGAATGTTTCCAGTGAAAAGCACAGCACAAAAGCTTTTTTCATTATAGTTTTACCTATTAGGAAAATAAAAATGCAAATAATGTACAGTATAATTTATGTCTTGGAAACAACTAATTTTTGTTTGTATCTTTAACTAATGATTAGTCCCTGGTGGGGAACATTGTCTAATACTGTATAAAACAGTAAAATTTAAAAGTGCTTTCTCTCATAAAGTGTGAATGAAAACTTCTGACAGTAGATATGTAGGAACTTGTTTCCCCATATGCCAGTTTATTGTCCTCTGGACCAAAGCTACATGACCTCTATTTATAAGCAATTCTGACACTCTACCTAGTGATAGCTGCAAATACCACAAGTATGGGCTCAGTCCTCCAACACTGCCCACAACTTTCACTTTGAATACTGATGGCCTGTCCCAGGTTTTGACCTGGACATTAGACCTGATTATCATAAACTGGAGTTTCTATGACCTGCTCTACAGCTCAAACACTTCACTAATGTTTATCAATTAATTATAATATATATGACAGATGATAAAAATAAAAATCCAAATAGAAAATATAAATATGAGGAGGCACTTGAAAAGGAACAGAACACTTCTGCATCTTTTGCACATACACACTTGAGGAATCACCACGGGTTAAGCAGTCAGGAAACTTCTAGTGTAGCAATTTTAGGCTTTTTCAAAGCATATTGAATAATCATGGTTGTTTAAATCATTTCCATTGATGATCAGCTTATACTTGAGCCCCTCACCAAATTTGGGGGATGGAAATGTAAATCCCAGCCTTGTAGTAATTCCTTTGTGTCTATAGTAAATTATTCTGAAGTACTGAGGTGAGACTTCTAGAAATAATTCTTGTAAATATATGAAACAAACTCTTTCTACTGTGGAGCATCCAAATTTGTTAGGCACTATATCTTAGGAAATAAGAAATTATATCAAACATACACTTGTAATATAATAGTTTTTTTCCATAAATCATTATATTTGCTTCCCACAAATATTTTGCATCTCTTAAGTAGTTGTGGCTTTTTACATATAATAGTTCCCCAAAAAACCAACAGGCTGAAAAGTTTTATGCAATTCGTTATATTTATGATGAAACTTGTAAATTTGGTCATATATTCAAAATTAAAAAAAATAGACATTTGAAAACCACAATGATCATTGTAATGAGCATAGGACATAGATTCAAACCACACTATTAAATTTGGGAAAAATGTAATAATCCTATCAAATATGTACATCTTTTTGCTCTCTAAGGCCCGAATTAAATGTTAGCAAAGTGAAAAAAATGAAGAAATGTATAGTAACAAAGAAAACAAAAAACTGGAATCTGGTTAATAGATTTATTTGGATATATATTTGAATTTTAACAAAGTATAAAAATTAAAAGCAGAAAGAGTCTGTGAAAGATCAGGAAAGCTGGAAAGATTTGCATGCCAAACTTTAAAATGAAAGAACCAAAACACTCATATGATATGGAAATCATAATTCCTCTTGAATTCAGGTTTATTACATCTCTGGATGAGTAAAAGCCCAAAATATTGTTAAAGACATATCAATTTAAGGAAGGATGAGATGCCACTGATTGCCTGGAGCAGATGTCACCAAATGCCATATGAACTTGAAACAAAATTCAGTTAAACGTTTTAATCAATAAATTAAAAAGAAGGAAATCATAGAACCACTATGAGTTACAGTGAGAAGTGATTTGTTTCCTACTAGCACTGTTCACCAGATTCCTACAAAAAGATTTGATATACAGATACAATACTGATAAATTCTCTAGTATGAAACTAATTTGAATTGGAGACATGCAGCTACTAAAAGAAAGAATGAAGACTCTAGTTTTTTACTCTAGTGAACAAAAGATTTAACCTACTGAGAAAGGAGCAGAAAACATGGCTATGAAACTAATGAAGACATAAAACAGTAGGGGAGGGATAAACCAAATAAATTTTCTATCTGTAAAGGATGGAAAAGAATATGTCCTTGATCTAGGATCCAAAATCTTTGAAAAAGTAGAATATAGATAGAATCTTTGAGATGGGCTCACTCGGAGACGTAGAGATGTATACTATATACAACACTTAAAACCAAGGCTAAATCATTTGTCATAATCAGTAGAAAACTTGGGCTCTCCTAGCAGAGATTTGCAATAGAGCAAAACATAGATACAAAAGGCCATATAGTAGGACGCTAAATGAAAGGATCTCTAGGATATAGAATCATAAGCCATATAATGAATGATTGTTGTTCTTAAAGTACTATGTTATCTCTCATCTCTTTTGCTGTCCCTTGGTTATCTCATATTGTTACAGTATCTCACTTTGTTACCTGATATATCAGATATATTTGTATTTGGTTATTTGAAATTGGATAGGGAAGAGGTGAAAACAATATGAGGGGTAGAGGTGGGGGGGAGGGAAATGGGGACCAAGACGGATGAAAGGGTATCAATGTATGGGAATTAATGCACCATCTATCTGGCAAATATCATGTAACCCTTCTATTAATTACAATAAAAATATATGAAAAAAATAATAAAAAAAGAAAAAAGAAAACAATAGGGAATTCCCTCTGATATCCTCTATTATTACCTTCTAGCTAACAATTCTAGAATATCAAATGTTAATAATATATCACTGGAAGGGAATTAAGAACTGTAACAGAGACCTCTGATTTATAAGAAAATACTGATGCATAGCTAATGTTTACAAAGGTGCCAGGGAAACTTTTTTTATTGTAATGTATAGAGGGTTTACAGTTATATTCGCCAGATAGTAGATGCATTACTTCTCACACATTGATACCCCTTCTCATGTTTTGTCTCCATTTCCCTCTCCCACCCCCTCCCAATCATCTTGTTTTCTGCCTTTCCCTTTCCTCTTTCAATTAAACAAATGAACATATATATAATATGCCAGGTAACAAAGTCAGATATCATAATATGAGATTAACCAAAGGGCAAAAAAAGAGAAGAGAAATAACATAGTAGCACAAAATCTAGACATATAAGGCCATATAGGATGAGGCTAAATGAAAGGCTCTCCAGGATGTGGAAACAAGAGGCTTATCTTGTGTGATAGTTATTCTTAATGTACTATGTTATTTCCAGGGAAACTTTTAACAAACCAACCCTAACTGTAAAGATAAAGCAAGACATAAAGACAAAAGACTGTAAAGACAAAAGCCATATAACGAATGATTGTTGTCCTTAATGTACTATGTTGTCTCTCATCTCCTTTGCTGTCCCTTGGTTATCTCATATTGTTATAGTATCTCACTTTGTTATCTGATATATTGAATTTATTTGTATTTGGTTATTTGAAATTTGATAGGGAAGGGGGGAAAACCAAGACGGGTGTGGGGTGTGGGGGGGGGAAGGGAAATGGGTACCAAGACATGTGAAAGGGTATCAATGTATGTGAATTAATGCACCTTCTATCTGGCAAATATCATGTAACCCTTTTACTAATTACAATAAAGAAAATGCAAAAAAAAGACAAGTGTTTGAAACCTAAGAGTAACTGGAGCAACAATAAAATTGAAATAGATTAACATCTGACTCTATTGACTTCACAATGAATACTAAAACCCCACAAAATGGGGAGGAGTGGGGAGGGAAAATGGAAGAAAAGAACGGGAAGGGGTATGAAAAGTTCAAGAAGTAATATACCCACTACATTCTGAACTAACTCTCCTGTATATATTACCTTGCCAATAAAAATGAAAAAAGAAAACAGGAGTAGCTGTATATATGACAAACATGACAACATGCACATATGAAACTTAAAATAATTTGGTTAAGATATTAAAGAGTCTAGAAAGACAGCAGTCATGATTAAATAAATAGCGGAGAAAGATATTATAGTAAAGGATTCAATGGAAAAACCAACAAACGCATAATAACAAAAATAAAAGATGCAGTTTACAAATAAGTAGATAGCTAAAGGGAAAATAAAATTCATTAACTCTAAGAAGCTAGGCCAATAAACATCATCCAAAACAAAGAAAGAAGAAAGAAGAGAGGAATGAGAACAGCCACATTTATGTATAATTGGAATCTTAGATGTAAAGAAAAACATTTTCAAATGTTTACCTGTGTTTAATGGTGAAGAATAAATGAAATATAGTTTTTCAGACAGCATAAAACTTAAACGTGCTTACAAGGATAATATTTAACAAATGAAAACTGCCAACAAGATAGCTGATCTTAAAAGATCATGTATAAAAGGCTCGCTCCTCAATATGGCAGTATTCCACAACGGAAGAGGGATTGCATCATAAGAGAGCTAATCTTATTAATAAATTAGTTCACTAAAGGGTTAATAGTTGAATGACTACAGGAAAGTGAACAAAATACAACAGGGACTAATTGAAGGAAGCAGAAAACTAAGGCAGTATACAAGAGGGGAATATCTTCTCATTGGCTCTTCCTTAGTCTTGCTCTCTCACGTCTCCTACCTTGAGAAGAGTAGCTTTGACTTACTACCTGGTGCCCATCATTTTGCAGTCTCACAACACAAAGCCACAGTGATGGGGAGGAGGGTTAGTAGTGAAAGCATGAGCCATTAAACATTTAAATTTTTGGTGTTTTGGCATACATTTTGTCATAGTGACAGAATATTAATGCACATATAATTCATCCAATATAATAATTTAATTAAGTATAAAATTCTTCATATATAAAAATAGTTTTTATTTCAAATATATATGTGTATGCATATATCACTGTACATACACACACACACACACACACACATATATATATATATATATATATATATATATATATATATATGGAGAGAGAGAGAAACTACATACAAAAATTCTTTAGAAATCAAAATACATACATATACATTAAAAGTAGTTCTTATAATACCATTTTTTTATATTTTCCTTCTGAGATGCTTAAAGCTAACAAGCATGATACTTTATTAGCACCTCTAATGCAGAAGTTTTTTTGCCAGTCCTGGGCCTTGAACTCAGGGCCTGAGCACTGTCCTTGGGCTTTCTCAAGGCTAGAGCTCTACCACTGGAGCCACATCGCCATTTCTGGCTTTTTCTATGTATATGTGGTACCGAGGAATCGAACCCAGGTCTTTGTGCATGCTAGGCAAGCACTCTACCACTAGGCCAACAAAAGAAGTTTTAACATTACATGATTTATGGAAATAGTGTATAATGAGAAATACCTTTATATGATCACCTCAAAAGAGAGAAAACAGGGATATTGATTGTTTTGTTTTATTTGTCCGACAGTCAAACAACTTGAAAGAGTCAAAACACTCTTTTGGGAATCTTTGCTGAGAGTCAATACTAGGTATTTAGATATTCTGAAGGAGCAGAGAAATTGTCCTAACATGAAAGGACCTCCAGGATATAGAAAAAAAGCCTTATGTTGAGTGATTGTTTTCCTATGTTATCTCTCATCCTTTTGCTGTCCCTTGGTTATCTCATATTGTTACAGTATTTTACCTTGTTATCTGATATATTGTGTATGTGCTTATTTGGTTATTTGAAATAGGATAGGGAAGGCGGAAAACAAGATGAGGGTTGGGGGTTGGAAATGGGGACCATGACATGAGAAAGGCTATCAATGTATGTGAAATGATGCACCTTCTATCTGGTGACTATAATGTAACCATTCTATTAATTACAATAAAAAGTATATGAAACAAGTGCTCTTGTCGGCTAATTCTTATTATACTTTTTCTCTTATGTCAATTGGTTCTTGTTATCAATGGCAATGTTAGAACGTAATATAGTTAGAATGATAAATCACTCATATATTTTTCTTTACTAGCCAATTCAAATTCTGAGAATTTCCTGTTTTACTCATGTTTTAGACTCAACTATATTTTTGTTATCTTCTGAATTCTAAACAAAATAGCTCTACCTGAAGGTTCCATTCACATTAGCTACCAAAGAGACTTCACTCTCCCAGTGATGTGTGCTAATGGAGAAGCCTGTACCTTATTATAAGTATTGTTCATAATGTCATCAATATCTGTAGTCTAGATCAAATGATCAGTTTTAGACAAGATTTGGGGGTACTTCTGTCTAAAATTTCTAAATGTCTTTTGAAAGAGTCACTGAGGATAAGACAAAAGAAAGAAGATGAACTGTAAAGCACTTCATTAAGCTACAGAGGTATAGAAGTATTAGTTCCTGTACAAACATAGATTCAGACTATCACCAGAACATTTCCCATGAGCCTTGAAGCACTTGAAGTTTCTGCACAAAAGCAAATCAGACTTTCTGTTCTTTGGTGTCACACCACAGCTCAAGTGAGATTTAATGACCCATTATTTTTTTCTTAATGCAAGTGTGACAACTGAAAGTGAAAGACTGGGGTACAACAATGGAATTCTATGCTGTTGTCAGAAAAAATGACATCGCCCCATTTGTTAGGAAATGGAAAGACTTAGAAAAAATAATATTAAGTGAAGTAAACCAGACTCAAGGGAACTTAGGTTCAGTGGTTTCCCTCATTCGTCATAATCAGTAGAAACCTTGGGCTATACTAGCAGAGATCTGCAATAGAGCAAAATCTTGATACATAAGGCCATATAATGTGAAGCTAATTGAAAGGACCTCCAGGATATTGAAACAAAAGCCATATAATGAATGATTGTTGTCCTTAATGTACTATGTTGTCTCTCATCTCCTTTGCTGTCCCTTGGTTATCTCATATTGGTATAGTATCTCACTTTGTTATCTGATATATTGAATTTATTTGTATTTGGTTATTTGAAATTTGATAGGGAAGGGGGGAAAACCAAGACGGGTGGGGGGTGGGGGGGAGGGAAATGGGTACCAAGACATGTGAAAGGGTATCAATGTATGTGAATTAATGCACCTTCTATCTGGCAAATATCATGTAACCCTTTTACTAATTACAATAAAAAATAAATAAACTGTAAAAAGAAAAGACTGGGGTACAGTGAGGTGATGAAATGTTAAGAGATCGAGATCTTGAGAAATATATTGTCCAAAGATTTCCAAAGTTCCTGTGGAGCAATAAGCTCAAAAGATATATTTTACAACATGGGGGAAATTGCAGAGTATATTTTAATAATTTCTATTATAAAAATAAATATACAGGCAGTGGATACATGAATTATCTTGTTTTGACATTCATTTTGCAGGGTATGCATGTCAAAGCAACTTGTGCACAACAAATATGTATAAATTTTGTCATTTACAATTAAATTTGTGACCAGGAGTGTGGCCTAGTGGTATACCAGTTGCCAAGCATGCAAAAAGGCCTAGGTTCGATTCCTTAGTATCACATACACAGGAAAAGTTGGAAGTACTGCTGCGGCTCAAATGTTATAGTGATAGCCTGGAGAATGCCCAAGGACAGTGCTCAGGCCCTGAGTTCAAGCCCCAGGAATGAAAAAAAAAAGAAAAAAACAAAAGAAAGATATAATGTTAAAAAGAGATTTCAACCATGTTAAACAAAGGGAAAAAAACGTAACATGCTTGACACTGATGGCGTGATTGGAAGACAATATGTTTTTGAGACAAGGTTTCATTATGCAGAGAAAGTGGATATTAAAATTGTTGATTGCAAATCACAATCCTTTTAACTTGGCCTTCTGAATGCTGAGATATCACTCATATACCACGCTGAATCCCTCATAAATTTTAAATAAAATCTTCTAAGTTTTATAAAATCACATTGAGTTATTCTAAAGGCAGAGAGGCTTTGTGAAAACAAGCTAAAGAATAACAAGACAATATTAGTGTTATTAGTATTATTAATTCACTTTGGAATCCAGATTTTGAATAGTCGGTCTCTTAATGTAAATTGATATTTGATATTAATTTTCTTCAGCCTAAGGATAAGCTATCTGCTTATTACCATAAACTTCAGATTTCACTCTCCTTTCAAAAAATTAATTTATCCAATATACTAATTTTTCTGCAAGGGAGAACTTAAAACTTCTCACTTTCGTTGTTCATTTTTAAACATAAATTCAACTAACAAGTGTTAATTTGTCAATTAACAAATATTAATTCATGAACTAAGATAATATTGGCCTAGTGTTCATCTGAAAAGACATACCTTATTTCCATTCGGTCATCCTGAAATACATAAGTGAAATTCCTGGAATTGACCAATTAGAGTTATTTTCTTAATTTCAAATTCAAAATGTTTAAAACTGATTGTAATCTCTCATTTCCTAGCTGCAGCCTACCTTTCATAATTCCTGTGTTTGCATAATTTCTAACTAAAACAATGCTGGGTTCTCTTTTAATGTCCTTATAATATTATAAATTACTTCTTTATTAAGTAAAAAAATTAAAAGTTTAATGTCTTTCTAAAGGTATTGATTCTTTTTTTTTAGTCTATGATGCTTTTATTTCCTAAGAGCCAACATAATGAGAGAATTAAGCACATAGCACATATTGCATTTCAAGAACATTTAGTGAAGGGTTAAGTTTCTACTTCTAGACTAGATTGTATACATACCAGTTTAGTGTTATGGTGAAGTCTGAGCAGATGCGAATGATTCTAAACTTCTGTAATGTAATTACATTAGTTTTATGTCATCTGGTACTACATGAGACTGTGGCTATTGGAACAGTTGGATCCAGGTATACTGGGATCAGGTAGAGAAGTATTTGACAGGGAAGTGAGTATAACTTAGAATTACTCCTTTGTCCCAGAATGAACATTGAGATAAATGAGAGATTCAGAGGAAATGCATGACCTTTTTTTAAAACCAGAGATTGTTCCACTAGTAGATATTGACGTGTTTTGGAGAATAAGAATTCAAATTATACTTTTGACCATTTTCAGAGTCATCCTTAAATCAAAGGCATCCCTCAATATAAGTCAACAAACAAAAGATTGTTCTTTAATTATTTGGTTTAGTAAAGCATGCTTCCTTCTATTTTTCTGTCAGTAACTTGCCTCTCACAGAATTTTACCATTGTAATTACATATTTATTTAATTTTGGTGCAGTACAGCAGAATGAACTGGGTTCCATGCACTTGCTAGGTAAGTGCTCTAGTGTTTGAGCCATGCCCCAGTCCTTTTATTTTTAGTTTTTTAGGTTTTTTTAGGCAAGATCTCATATTTTTCCCTGGGGTGGCCTTGGATGATTGATTACCCTTTAATTTTTTTCTCCCATGTACTTTGTGTCATTGTGTCATACTTGTGTGCTGATATTGATTCTAAGCCGGGCATTTAAAGATATTTTTATTCAACAAAATTACTTTTAGTAGTAAATTTTTAAAAACTGCTTTCACAAAGAGCACAGAAAAGCAAGAAGGAAAATGTATGCAAGTGTGAACCCTCCCAAAGTCAATGGGTAAATTTCATATGACTTAGAGGTCATAAGAAACATAAATCATAATTCACCACAAATAAATTCAAGAAGGACCAAGACTCAGAAAATCTGTTACTGCAATAAGAAATGACTCGAGGCTGGATCTAATTTTAGGGTGAAAGGGAAAGTAGAAAAATATTAAGCTGGGCTGGGAGTTTGGCCTAGTGGTAGAGTGCTTGCCTAGCATGCACAAAGACCTGGGTTCGATTCCTTGGTACCATATACTTAGAAAAAGCCAGAAGTAGTGCTGAGACTCAAGTGGTAGAGTTCTAGCCTTGAGGAAGTCCAAGGACAGTGCTCAGGCCCTGAGCTCAAGCCCAAGACTGGCAAAAAAAAAGAAAAGAAAAATATTAAGCATTTACTGACAGTGTGATCAAAAAGCAGTTATCCCCCCGGTGTCTCTTCCTCAGTCTCAAAGATTACTGTCTGTATTTCCAAAGATCTTCTGCAGTACGATATATTCTCTCAGGTGTACTGCAGAAGATCTTTGGAAATACAGAAAATATGAAAATAAGTAACTAAAAGCTAACTTGTTGAATTTCACATATCCTCCCAACTTTTCTTCTCATTGCCAATCAGAATGATTGACAGAAGATAATACATCCATAAATACAACAGGTAGAAAGAAACAGATACAGAGATAAAGAGAAATGTTGATAAAAACATACACAGATGATATATTCATAAATATAGATGTATATAGCTGTAGATATACATCTATAGATGTATCTTCATTAATATATAGATGAACCAGACTAGATGATTCTTCCAGATAATAACATTAAGGTTCCCTAAGGAAATATTCCTAGCACATTTCTGTTATGAATTAGGTACTTGCAGCTCATGCCTATTTCTCTGTCTATTCAGGGGGCTGATCCCTGGGGATTGTGGTTAAAAACCAGTTCAGTCAGAAAAGCGCTTGTGACTCGTATGTCCAATTAGCTATCAAAAACTAATAAGTAGGGGCCAGGAGTGTGGCCTAGTGGTAGAGTGCTTGCCTAGCGTGCACGAAGATCCGATGTCCATTCTTCAGTACCACATACACAGAAAAAGCAGGAAGTGGTGCTGTGGCTCAAGTGGGAGAGCACTAGCTTTGACAAACATGCAAGGGCAGTGCTCAGACCCTGATCTCAACCCCCGGTACTGGAAAAAAAAAAGGTGTAGAAAGTAGAGATGTGGTTCATTACTTGGAGTACCAACCATGAGCTAAAACGGTAAGGGGGAGGAAAAGCCCATCAGTTCAAGTCCCCATGACCAACTCATGCATACAGTCTTCATATATGAGTCAAGAAAATGGTCTAACAGGTTTCTTTGAAGATAGCTGGTAGAAGAGAAAGGATTCTGTAGCAGATAAGAGTAAATTGAGCAGGGCTCGGTGGCTCACACCTATAATCCTGGCTACTTAGGAGGCTGAGATTTGACTATTGAAATTCAATGCCAGCCTGGGCAGGAAAGTCCAGGAGACAATTCTCTCCAAATTAACCACCACAAAACTGGAAGTGGCACTGTGGCTCAAAGTGGTAAATCGTTTAGCCTTGAGCTGAAGAGCTCAGAGACAGAGCCTATAGCCAGATTTAAAACCCTATGATAGAGGAAAAAAAGAGGGAAGGAAGGAAGGGAGGGAGGGAGGGAGGAAAGAAGGAAGGAAGAAAAGGAGGAAGGAAGGAAGGAAGGAAGGAAGGAAGGAAGGAAGGAAGGAAGGAAGGAAGGAAGGAAGGAAGGAAGGAAGGAAGGGAAAGTAGGTTGAATGAGATATCTAGGTTTGCCAAACCAAAATGTCTTGTACATGGAATTTCCAAAAAGAAACATATTTTGAAAGAACTGTTCATAAAAAAGTATTTCCAATATCATGATACCGAGGGCCGTGGAATTGCATATATAAGTAGCGTAAGGGAAAACTAATATCTCTTCTATTCCACTGTTTATCTCGAGTTCACACAGATTTTTCAGTGCAACTTTCTCCAGTGGCTGGGTGCCCGCCCTCCTCCTCCTCCTCCTCCTCCTCCTCCTCCTCCTCCTCCTCCTCCTCCTCCTCCTCCTCCTCCCTCCTCCCTCCCTCCCTCCCCCCTCCCTCCCTCTCTTTCTCTCCCTCCCTCCCTGTCTCTCTCTCCTGTATATCTCTCTCCTTATCTCTCTCTCCTGTATCTCTCTCTTCTCGCAAGTCCTGGGACCTGAACTCAGGTCCTGAGCACTGTCTTTAGACTTTCTCAAAGCCAGAGCTGTACCACTTGAGCCACAGCACCAATTCTGGATTTTTTTCTATGTGTATGGTACCGAGGAATCGAACGTGGATCTTCATACATGCCAGGCAAGCACTCAACCAGTAAGCTGGATTCCCAGGCCCTATATTTCTTGCTTTTTAACTCTTACAGCCCATTCTCCATGACCCTTCCCTGGGTTTTCTGAGAAAATAAAATGAAATATGTTAAGATATCACATAATTAACCTTAATTAGCAAATCTATGTTTTCCAATTCCTCTGTAAAGCACAGAGCAAGAAAATTGCTCTATAAGAGGTAACATCCTTTTTGTTTCTTTCCAAGCTTGCTTTTACCATTTGTACTGGGAATTGCATTACTAAATTTAATTAACCATTACATTAACCCCAGGAAATATGAGAAGAGGAAGCAATATTTCTAGGAAAAATCAGTTGAGTTCTTAAGAAAATTTGAAAGAAGTGAGTTGCTTTAAACAGTGTTGAACTATTCTTGAGAGACATCCTCAAAAAGGTAAGAAAAACTCATTAAAAATAAACAATAACACCAAAAACCCAGAAGGATTCTATTTTTTAATTTGCTTAACAAGTTTGTTTTTAATGTTACTGAAGTATAAAAATATAACTATTGTACCCTACAAAGAGGAGATAATAATATAAAGGTCTTAGGCCTATTTGAAAAAAAAGATAATATTTTAACTTTGAACACTAATAGTAGTATTTTGATGTGATATAAATTCTATACATCATGTATTTATCATTTTTCAAATAATGCTTTGTTTAAATCAAGTGGTTTCCTGAAATAACTACTAGTTACTATCACATGAAATCAGAGAGCTATTTTTAGTTTAAGGTAAGTGGCTTAAATTGCAGCAAAATTTGATATGCCTCAACAAAGCTGAAATTGAAAGCTTTTCATCAAACTATAACTATAGCATACTTAACTTGTCCCCTTTCCCTTCCTCAGCATGTCATAAAGACAACAAAATCTGTCATAAAATAGTCTTTGGAATTGAAACAGCCATATTCATATATTCATTGCCATATGACACACATTATTCCTTTTTCATTTCTAATTTTCTGCTCTATGGATACACAGAAACTTGAAGACCATGGCCTACGATAGTGGAGTTTGTAACCACTCTTTTAGGGCTTTCTATCATTGCTCCCCTTTTACTCCCATTTTTCAACCTGTGATAAAACCTATACAAGGATGATCCACTCACCTCACTCGGAAAATCTAGGTACGATTCTGCATTGTTTTTATTGAAACTGCTTTTCCAACCTCTGTACACTTTTTTTCTACTCAAGTTCATTTTACATTTTGTTCAACAAAGCCTACTTATCTATCAAGAACTCTACTCTAATCAGGAGATTTATTCAAAGTGGCACTGATTCATATGACATAAAATATTTATTAGCATAAAATAATTATACAAGGAGCTTCCTTGTAATATTTGCAAATTTTATGCAATGTACTTTAATCAAATTCAGCTCCTTTTTTGCAAGTCCAAGGCTTGGGTTCAGGGAGCACTGACCTTGGCTTTTCTCAAGGCTAGTGCTCTACCACTTGAGCCACAGAACCACTTCTGGCTTTTTCTTTGTATGTGGTACTGAGGAATTGAACCTGGGTCTTAGTGCACACTAGGGAAGCACTCTACCACTAGACCAAACTCCTGGCCCTCAGCTCCTTTTTATTTCTTCTTTGTAGAAGCCTTCTAATTTTTCCCCCTTTTCACATAATATTTGATGAAGTCCATTGTGCAATTTTCATGCATATAAAATATGCTTCTGGTCCGGGAGTTTTGCCTAATGGTAGAGTGCTTGCCTAGCATGCACAAAGACCCAGGTTTGATTCCTCAATGCCATATATATTAAAAAATAAAAAAGAGCTGTAAATGGTCCTGTGGCTCAAGTTGTAGAGTACTATCCTTGAGAAAGCCCAAGGACACTGCTCAGGCACTGAATTCAAGCCCCAGGACTTGCAAAAAATATATAGTTCTGTAATATAACACAAAAGTGATTAACTGCATGGTAACAAATACTAAGGTTGGTGAATCAAATCAAATTTCAGAACTTGTGTTTTAATGATTCTAAGAAAGATAAATCATAGGAGGCAAGAATAAATGCCCAAATGCTTATGAATTAACACAAAGCTAATGAATGTAATAAAATAGTAATAGACTTTAAAGAAGAATTTACTAAGTATATAGTAGTTTGGAAAAAATCAAATTGAAATTCTAGAAATAAAATATTCAGTAAGTCAAAATTTAAACCAAGTTAAAATCTTCTCCTTTTAGAATAGATCAAATTGAGGACCCAATATCAGAGCTTGAATACTAGCAAATGTATTAGAACATTTAGACAATGTTGAAGAAAAAAAAACTATGAATGCAGCAAACAGTAAACTTAGTTGGTAATCATTAAAAGAATACCATAAAACACCAAACATATGAACCATTAGCATAGAAGAAGAGGTAGAAACTTGAACATTTCAGATGCACGCCATAAAGTAATAGCAGAAGACATTTCATGCTAGGTACAGGAGGCTTTCAGGAAAGAACATCTCCAAGACATATAATTGAAAACTTAACTATGCAGAGCATTGAAGGCTTTAAGACAGACATAACATGTCTCATATAAATCCTTCAATATATATGAACAGCTGATTTTTCAACAAAATACTTAAAAACTAGGAGAGTATGGAATAATTAAAAATATGGAAAAAATGCAAACATATTATTCTATCCAGAAATTATATTCTTCATATTGAAGGAGAAATTATAACTTCCCATTATAAGCAAAAAAGTAATAAATTAATGACCACTGACCTAGTGCTTCAAAAGTCCCTTAAAGCCTCCTACAAAAAGAAGATGATAGCGACAAAAGGGAATAAAAATATGAAAAGAATGAACATCACCTCATTTTTAGATAAGAAAATGAGGTATAGAAGGTGTTAAAGTGTCAGTAGTGTAATTAAGTTACAAAAAGTGGTTACTTTTACTAAGAAACAAGGAACAACAATGTCAACAGTGAAGATAGTATTTTTCCAAGTATATGGAACAAGCAAAAATAGCTATACTCATATCTAACAAATAGACTTGAAAGCAAAACTAGTTGAAGAGAAAAACTTGAAATTAATAAATGGAAGAGTTTATAGGACAATATAACTGTTTTGAATATATATATGTATTTAATGATACTGCAACAAAGTTCATAAAAATTCACTACCATATATGTAAGCACAAGTAGAAAGCAAAAAGAAATCTCAAAATACTATGCTGTTTCATTAAATTGTATTTCATTGTATTGGTGACGTACAGAGGTATTACAGTTACATTCATTAGGTAGTGGGTGCATTACTTCTCACACATTGATAACCCCTCTCATGTTTTTGTCCCCATTTCCCTCCCCCACCCCCTAACCATTATCCTGTTTTCCCCCTTCCTTTCCCTATTTCAAATGAACAAAGAAAAGTATATACAATATTCAAGGTAACAAAGTTAGATACATTAACCACATGAGATTAAATATAAGGCAGGAAAAAGAAAAAAGAAACAACTGCACATAATTCATTAAGAACAACAATCCAACAACATAAAGCTCTTCTATCTATATCCTAGAATTCATTTTGTTTAGTCTAATCCTATACGAACATATTTACATAGATTTTGAGCTATTGTGATCCTTTGCTATGAGAATCCTAGATGTGTACTAATTGCTACAAATGAGGGAAGCCATACAGCCTATGCTCCTTGGAGTCTGGCTTACTTTACTTAGTATGAGTTTTTTCCACATCTTTTCATTTGTTTACTAATGGGGAACAATGTCATTCTTTCTGATGGCAGCAGAGAATTCCATTGTGTATATACACCACATCTTCTTGATCCAATCATTTACTGAGGGGCATCTGGGTTGGTTCCCTATCTTAGCTGTGGTAAATAATTCTGCACTGAACACCATTGTGCTAGTAGTTTTAGTATGGTTTTGTTTCTGAACATTTGGGTAAATGCCTAGGAGTGTGATTGCTAGGTCATAGGGGAATTTAAATGTTTAGTCTTTTGAGGAATTGCCATAGTGCTTTGCAGACGGGTTGAACGAGTTTACACTCCCACCAACAGTGTAGTAGTGTTCCTGTCTGGCCGCATCCCAGCCAGTATCAGTTGTTATTAGATTTCTTGATCATGGCCATTCTAACTGGAGTGAGGTGGAATTTCAGAGTTGTTTTGATTTTCATTGCTTTTATGGACAGCGATGTGGAACATTTCTTCATGTTTCTATAGGACATTCTTATTTTCTCTTCTGAGAAGTGTCTTGTTAAGTCCTAAACCCACCTTTTACTGGGATGGTTATTTCTTTGAGGATTTGTTTTTGGGAGAATTATTTTTTTTAAGTTGTAGGTATATTTGAGGTATGAGGCCTTTGTCTGATTTATGGATAATGAAGATCTTCTCCCACTCTGTGGGCTTTCTATTTAACGTGTTAGCTATGTCCTTTGCATACAGAAGCTCTGCAATTTAATGCAGTCCGATTTGCCCAAACTTTCTTTAATTTGTTGTGTTTCTTGGCTTTTATTAAGAAAGTTTTGACCTGTGCCAAGGATTGCTACTGTATCTTCTACTCCTTCCTGTAAGTTTTAAGGGTATCTGCTATTATCTCAAGGTCTTTGATTTACTGGAATTAATTTTGGTGCAGGGTGACATATAAGCTTTCAAATTATGGTAGAGGTGTAAACTCATTCAACCACTATGGAAAGCAGTATGGCGATTCCTCAAAAGACTAAACATCCTATTTTTAAAGAAATAAAAAGATTTGGAAAAAATTGATGTTAAGTGAAATAAACCAGACCCAAAAAATTATAGGGTCAATGGTTTCCCTCATTTGTCCTAATTAGCATAAACCCTGGACTCTCCTAGCAGAGGTTTACAATAGGGCAAACCTAGATACATAAGGGCATATAGGATGAGCCTAAATGAAAGGATCTCCAGGATATGGAAACAAGAACTATAATGTGTGATTGTTGTTCTTGATATAGTATGTTATTTTTCTTCTCTTTTGTTGCCTTTTGGTTAATCTCATTTTGTTACAGTATCTGACTTTGTTACCTGATATATTATATAAATATATATATATGTTCATTTGATTATTTTCAATAGGAAAGCAAAAAGAGGAAACAAGATGATTGGGAGGAGGTGGTGGAAGGTAAATGGGGACAAAAACAGGAGAAGGGGTATCAGTATATGAGGAGTAATGCGACTACTATCTGGTGATTATAACTGTAGCCCCTCTATACATTACAATAAAGAAAACTAACAAACCAAAAAAGATAAAAAGTTAAAAATATAAAAGTCTACAATAATCCATATACATATATGAAATATATGTATATATTTGTATATATAGAGAGTATGTATTTAACAAGTGTGCTCTTTCCCCATCATTTATTTAAGAACTCCAAATATGAAGGACTTTATCCATAATTTTTTGTACTGAGGTTATAATTACCCTCTACTCTTTTCATAAATATGAAGATTGCCAGAACTTAAGAAGTCTCTACAGCCTGACAATGCTATCTTTTCTAGGAATAATAAGATCGTGTTCCAGATTTTTTATATTTTTGAGAATAAAATAACATTCTTTATTTATCTTAAGATCTTCCTTTACATACTCTAGTTTGTCACTATATTGATGTTTACAGGAACGTAAAAAAATCATTACTTGTTTTATTAGCGGGCATATGATTTGACATATTTAGGTTTCAGTATCTTCATCTTTTAAATGATCATCATTTTAACTATTATTATTTATTTAATAATGTATTGTCAAAGAAGAGAACCCCGAACGATGATGAATCAATAAGTGCTTATCTCAAAATAACAAAATATATGAAAATCAACGCATACAGATATTCAATGATAAGTTTATGAAACCAACATCTGCCATGTAATTAGTTGTAAGACTGATCCTCTGCTTCTTGTCTTCCAATAATACATGACACATGAAAGATGGGAAAGGAATAGAAGTTGCATTAATTTGTTGTCCTTTTCACCAGGGAACGATAATGTTTCCAGAATGCTGTTAACATTCATTTACCTACTTAGGTGAGATTGCAGAATACTCATTCAAACCTGTAGAGTGGAATAGGAAAAATGATAAGTCATTATATAATTGTCTAGAGTAGAAGAACCTAGAGAAGGAATTATAATGTGAACATTTTATGAGATAATAGAATATCTGCTACAGTCATATTATGAGTTCTTTGAGGAGCAATGATGCTAGCTGATTTGAAAATCTAATCAATTTGCAAAATGATGAACAAATATGAAGAATTATTGTGTTCATATTTTAGAACTAATGAGGTTTTAATGTATGTTACTGAACTTAAGTTATGATTCAGTGACTGAGCACAATGGAAAAGTACTTATATGGAAATATCCTATTCAATGTTTTAAGCCTATTTTTAATATTAGCTAGCATATCCATTCAATATATTTCAGAGTGTTGCTCAGGATATAATACCCCAAGTTAATGAGGCAATATAAAAATATCCCCTTCTTTTCTAGGGGATGAATCTGGAAAGGTTGTCATATTCTTTATCTCTGACTAAAGTTTCTACTGTGGTAGATAGAAGGCAAACAGAAAATATTTCCTAAAGAAATGGGCAAGGGAAAACTGGTATTGATTTTTGCAAAATAAATTCAGAGCAACTCTCACAGGCTTTGGGTGTATCTAGGTCACTGGGAAAAAAAACAAGATTGAAATATTTTGCTGACAGATAAGGAGAAATATAGTTATTTCCACACATGCTTATTAAATGGGTTCAGAACATTTTTATTATTATACCAAGATTATTTCAGCCAAGTGGAAAGTCCATACATATGCAAATATATTGAAGTTTTCCATAAGAAATCCATACTTAACTTCAAATCCCAAAGAAAAAATTTATCCATAATTCCAATCACTTGAAAATATCAGACACTTCACACATTATTATGTGGCCTAACACAGCATACTTACTTTAGTCAGCAGTTTATTTCTCTTTGAATTCCAAAATCACATGGCCAGGGTACATGCCATCAAAATGCTTCAGTATTGACCAAATGAGCAATTCAGTAATTTTGACTTAATGAACTAGAATGAAAAACATCTCCACTAATCAGGAGTAGATAATAACATCAAAATACCATTTTTTCCACTTGCATAAGTCAATGAGGCAATTTTAAGCATTTTACATATACTAGTTTATATTAAAAAAACAAAACAGGAGATACAGTGGAGAACAAACATATATCTGCTCTTATGTGATCTCCAGTCCATAACAGCAGGCAAATTTTAAACATGTAGTTAAATTATATCAATTTGGCCTGCTTAATAATTTTAAGCAGAGTACTCATTCAATAATTATGAGGCACTGCTACTATTAGCATAAACTTTCAATATAAAGCTGGGCAAAGTCTAATAGAAGCATAAAGAATGAGAAATGAATTAACTTATTTTGGAGAGGTCAGAAAATTGTTTCCTCAACAGTTATGATGTGTAAGCTATGATGTTACATAAGTTTAGATGGGTGACTGTGCATTCACTAGGCAAGGACAAAAGAGTTACCTTACTTGACTCTGTTACTCTATGCTTTCTCCACTCTTTAAGCATATCTTGGAATCATGTACTGATAGATATACACAAAGCAACATGCCCTGTAAAAAATGTGCTTCCTTATGTTTTCCACTAATTCAAAGCTCATTTTGAAAAGAAATACTGAATCTATTGAATTATTGTGCAAAGATGTACTTTCTCAAGAAAATATCATTTGTTCTTAGTAATTAGCCACATGGGAGCTGAGGGATATGCAACTAGTTAGTATAAGATTCAAAAGCACAGCCTAGAACCAGACTTTCTTGGTTTACATCCCTACTCTATGACATACATGGCATGTAACTCTAGGAAATTTCCTTAGTTTATGTACCTCAAATTTCTAATCTCTTAAATCTGGTTAGTAGTAGTAATCTATTCATAGAGCTTTTTTTTAATTAAATGAAGGAAAACTTACAGAAAACATTGGTTATTGATTAAAACAATAATATTAAGCACCATAATTTAATCATATAAATGAGTGAGAATACCAACAACTTATTGATTGATCACAGGATCCATTTTTAAGAAACATAGTGTAAATTGAAATTCCTTTTTGTCATTTTAAATTTTAATTTTATTGTAAAGGTGATGTAAAGAGGAGTTAAAGTTACATAAGTATGGTATTAGGTACATTTTTTGTGGAACATTGTTACCTCTTCCCTAATTTTTCTCCCACTTTCCCTCCTCCTAACCCTCTCTCGGGTTGTAAAGTTCATTTTCAACATTGTGTCTTGAGAGTACAGCTGTTGCATCGGTTTGCCTCTTGTCCCTTGTTTCACCATTTCATTGTTTCAGAGAGCAAAATGAATTCGAAGAAAAATCCAAAGAGAGTAGAGCCTCTGAGCTAAAGGACTTCAAAGAGAACACTCAAATCCAAATTAAAGAGGTAAAGAAGTAGACTCAAAGTAATTTAGGCTCAATGGTTTCCCTCATTTGTCGTAATCAGTAGAAACCTTGGGCTCTCCTAGCAGAGATTTGCAATAGAGCAAAACCTAGATACATAAGGCAATACAGTATGATGCTAATTGAAAGGACCTCTAGGATATAGAAACAAAAGCCATACAATGAATGATTGTTGTCCTTAATGTACTATGTTATCTCTCAGCTCTTTTGCTGTCCCTTGGTTATCTCATATTGTTACAGTATCTCACTTTGTTATCTGATATATTGGATATATTTGTATTTGGTTATTTGTTATTGGATAGGGAAGAGGGAAAAACAAGATGGGGGTGGGGGAGGGTAATGGGGACCAAGACATGTGAAAGGGTATCAATGTATGTGAATTAATGCACCATCTATCTGGCAAATATCATGTAACCCTTTTATTAATTACAATAAAAATATCAAAAAATAAAACATCTTCATTACAGATAGGAAATAAGTCATTATGATTTGCATCTCAGTAATTACTTAGATTCAGCTTTGCTATAAATAACATATTTTGTTGCTAAGAGTAAACTTTGACAATATAGGTAGTAATTAATGGTTAGAAATATAAGTAAGTGTATAGAAAACATATACTGATGATATTATGGATTACTTCTTTGAGAGTATGTTTTTCATTAGTCTATGTTTGTTTTCATGTTCAAGAGAAATTATAGTTCTGTATATTTACAAACCTCTAAGGACTAATATTTTGGTAAACTATATTTATATTTTAATTTACAAAATTAAAAAATACCCAAGATTGTACAAAAATTCATTTAGTTAAATAAACTGTTATTATTAATATATTTGCTCAGATTTTTAAAATGAAAATTCTTCCAACAGCAATTAAGATAGACACTAATGGAATTAATTATTTGGGCAATACACGGAAAACAAACACTGTAAATTATTTTCCAGAATAGATTCATAAATGTCTGCATTGAATTGCTTTTAGCACAAGCAGGTATCTCGTATTGTAATTCCAATTCACAGTATTCCTGTACCCTACCATGAGTACTCAGATTTGCCCTATTAAAAATAACTGAATGAAAAAGACAAAAAATAAAATAAAATAAAATTTGTATAGGAACAATAGAGATTAAAGAAATGATCCTTAAAGAGAACCAGGAGAAGAGAACAATCACCTACAACGGAAAAGCAATCAGAATAACTACAGATTTCTCAGCAGAGACCATTGAAACAAGAACAGCTTGGAATGATGTAGGTCATGCTCTAAAGACAAATAACTACCAACCACAAGTACTGTACCCAGCTAAGCTCTCATTCATAACCTAAGGGAAAATAAAAACTTCCTATTGCAAGGAAAAATTGAAGCACTATATATCCACCAAATCGGCATAACAGAAAATTCTCAAAGATGTCCCACACACTGAAAATCATCACAAAAAAATAATGACAGAGAAATGGTACCTGAACAGTACACAAGGTAACTACAGCAAGAATTAACAAGTGTCAAGCCCTAACAAAATAGAAAGATGGCAGGAACTAAGAAACAGTTTTCAAACATAACCCTCAACATCAAGGTATTAACTTTCCAATAGACTGTCTAGTTGGATCAAAAAGCAAGGCCCGTCTTTCGGTTGTCTTCAAGAGATACATTTTGCCACAGAGACAAGCATAAACTGAAAGTGAGAGGATGGAAAAAGTATCTCTCAAGCAAACAGCCTGGATGAACAGGCTGGAATTGCCATCCTTATATCAGATAAATTAGACTTCAAACTAAAACTAGTAACTTGAGACAAAGTAAGTTTTTACATACTACAAAAGGGATCTCTTTTTTAGGAAGATATAACCATCCTGAATATCTACACACCAAATGCCGAAGCACCCAACTTCATTAAACAAACATTACTCACACTAAAAACAAACATAGATTCAAACAGAGTGATTCTTGTTGACTTTTACATACTACAGTCACCCCTGGATAGATCAACAATCCAGAAACTCAGCAAAGAAACCTCAATATTGAACAATTCAGTAGGCCAAATAGACCTAACAGACATGTGCAGATTATTCCAATAACAAACACTAGAATATACATTATTTTCAGTAGCACACCGAATATTTCTTAAAATAGATCATATTTTAGGACATAATCAAATCTTTGCAAATTCAGAAACACTGAAATTATTTCCTGCATTCTCTCAGACTACAATGGCATAAAATTGGAACTCAACACCAATCTCCACCAAAGGAAACCCTGTAACTCATGGAAATTGAGCAACACATTGCTGGACCACCAGTGGGTCATTTAGGAAATCAGAACAGAAATCCAATAGATTAAGTAATTTAACAGAAAGGAGTACTTAAAACAGCAGCTCCTTTGGAACACAGCAAAGGCAGTATTCAGAGATAAATCTATTGTTCTGAGTGCCTACAGTAATAAAATGTAAACATTTCAATCAACTATTAATGGTGAAACTTAAAATGCAGGAAAAAGCAACAAACCAAATCCAAATCCTGTAGAAGAAAACAAATCATTAAAATTAAAGCAGAATTAAATAGAGTCCAAAAAAAACCTTAGAAAGAATCAGCAAAACAAGGAGTTGATTCTTGGAAAAAATGAACAAAATTGTCAGACCCTTAGCAAATCTGACCCAAAAAAAGAAGGGAGCACACACAAATAAACAAAATAATGAAAGAGAGTAGAAATTTCAGAACAGAAATTACCAAGATCCCGAGTTTCATAAGTAAATTCTTTTCAACCCTTTATGCCAACAAATTTGAGATTGAAGAGGGGATGGATGGATTCCTAGCTAATATTAACATACCCAAATTGAACCAAGAAGACCTAAACCAACCAAACAGAACCTATTTCAAATATTAAAATAGAAAAGCCCAGGACCTGATGAATTCACAGCTGAATTCTATAAGGCCTTCAAAACAGAGCTCATACCAATAGTCCTCAAACTCTTCAATGAAATTGAAAGTAAAGGCTCTTTGCCAAACTCATTCTAAGAAGCCATCATAACCCTCATTCCAAAACCAGACAGGGACTTCTCAAATAAACATAACTATAGACCCATTTTTTGATGAACTTCGATGCAAAACTTTTCAACAAAATACTAGCCGATTGAGTTCAACAACTTATCAAAAAATTATATAGTGTGATCAAACAGATTTCATCACAAGGATTCAAAGCTGGTTTAATGAATACAATTCAATTAATATAATTCATCACATCAACAGGAGCAAGAACAAATATCACATGATTATATCAATAGATTCAGAAAAGCCATTTTAAACGATCCCTTTATGCTAAAAGCTCTGCAGAAACCAGGATTCAATGGAACATTCTTTGTATAATAAAAGCTGTGTAGGACAAACCCACAGCTAGCATTATACATAATGGCGAAAAACTAAAGCCATTTTCTCTAAAATCAGGAATGAGACAAGGATGCTCACTCTCTCCACTCCTCTTTAATATAGTATTAGAATTCCTAGCTGGAGCAATAAGAAGCATACATTAAGGGGATCCAAATAGGGAAAGAGGAAGTGAAACTTTCCCTCTTTGCAGATGACATGATTCTATATTTAAAGAATCCTGTAGACTCCACTCCCAAGTTTCTTGAGCTGATTCTAAACTTTGGCAAAGTAACAGGGTATAAGATTAACCCTCAAAAATCTACTGATTTTCTGTATTCCAACAATGAGAAGAGCAAGGCAGAGATCAGGAAAGGAAATGAAAAACATAGTAATTAACTAAGAATGTAAAGTATTTTTAAGTAAACTTTAATAATCTGAAAAAGGAAATTAAAGCAGAACTGAGGAAGTGGAAAAACCTCCCATTCTCCTGGATTGGAAGAATTAACATCGTGAAAATGGAAATCTTGTCAAAGGCTATCAACAAATTCAGTGCTATACGCATCAAGATCCCAGCGTCATTATTTAATAAAATAGAAGAAGCAATAAAAAATTTATATGGAACAATAAAAGACCCCATATAGCAAAAACAATCCTGAGCAGAAAAAAACAGCACTATAGGAATATCAACACCAAACTTCAGACTCTATTACACAGCTACAGTAATCAAAACAGCTTGATTCTATCACAAGAATTGGCCTAAGGACCAATGGAATAGAACTGAAGACCCAGAAATCAACCCACTGACATATGGCTACCTCATCTTCGATAAGGGAGCCAATAAATAAATAATTAAATAACCTGGAAGAAAGACAGTCTCTTTTACAAATGGTGCTGGTAGAATTGGTTAAGCACCTGTAAAAAAAATAAAGTTGAATCCCTATATGTCACCCTACACCAGAAGTAATTCTAAATGGATCAAAGACCTTGAGATAAAAGCAGACACCCTCAAAACTTTACATAAAGGAATAGGAGATACACTAGGACTCATTGGCACAGGTCAAAACTTCCTTAATAAAGGTCCAGAAACATAACAAATTAAAGAAAGATTGCACAAATGGGGCTGCATTGAACTGCAGAGTTTCTGTATGGCAAAGGACATAGCTAGCAAGCTAAATAGAAGGCCCAAAGAGTAGGACTGGATCTTCACTAGCCATACAACAGACAAGGGCCCTATATCTAAAATATACCTAAAGCTCAAAAAATTGAATTTCTCAAAAACCAATCCTCAAAAAACAAATGTGCCATTAAAAGATGGGCTAAAGACTTAAGGAGATTTCTCTGAAGAGGAAATAAAACTGGCCAAAAGACACATGGCATCCCTCATTTGTAAAAATTAGTACACATTGAGGATTCTCCTAGCAGAGTATCACAATAGCTCAAATCCTATGTACATATGGGCATACAGGATGATATTAAAGGAAACGAACTCTAGGTTATGGAAACAAGAGGTTTATATTTGTGATTTGTGTTCTTAATATACTATGTGAATTTATATTTTTCTCTTCTTTTCCACACACACACACACACACACACACACACACACACACACACACACAAACACACACACAATACTGTCAATTTAAGACAAATTCAGATGCACTGGATATCACTTACAATTTAAATGTGATAATATAATCATTTAATCTCACTGACATGGAAGCTCATGGTAAATTTGTTTCATGCATGTGTGTACTAAGGATTGAGCTGAGTAGATTGAACTCTTGCTTTTTCATGTGTGGCTAGTGTTGTGCAATCTACACCATTTCTTTTTCCTTGATTTTACAGCATTAATTGGAGACAGAATCTTGCAGACTTTTCTACCATGGATGGCTTCTAATCACAATCCCCAAGTCTCAGCCTTATTAGTATCTAGTATTATAGCTGTGAGGTTTGAGTGCTCCACCAATAAATTAGTTTCTCATGGATTCTCAGAAAAAAAAATGTATTTAAAAAGATTCAGATTCAACATGAACCTTACCTTAGAAGAGTTTACAATTCAGAGAAGAGTGTGTGTGTGTGTGTGTGTGTGTGTGTGTGTGTGTAGAGGAATAAAAGTTTGGACACAGTTATATGAAGGTCAATATACAGGAATGAAAAAGTCAGATAGCTTATGACTAAATGTATAGAACTCTGTGCTGAGAAAGTAATAATTTTCTCCTTCTCCAATATCTCTTAGTCAAAAGGAGAAAGCATGTTACTTTTAAAAAAACACACTCAGCATTTATAAAAATATTTTAAGTGAGAAAAAATATCAAAGTTTAATTTAATTCTTACAATGTAGACAATAGTATTAGTGTTTTCCTGTAGATTATTTTTATTAATCTCACCAAAGTATAAAGTATTAAGCTACAATTAATTCTGCTTCATAATTTGTGAGAATATATATGTGAGAAATATTAGATGAGATAATTTCATAAGATAGAAATAAGTGTGACAGTGTTCAACAATGTTCAGATGCATGCATTTGGATTTAATATTCTTATTGTCACTTACAAGTACATATAAAGAATGTGCATTGAAATTTAGGGAAATAAGGGTGAAGGTGGCAAAAAATTTACAGGATTGATCATTAGTAAAGTACTGTGAATTTAAGACCTCTTGGAAGGAAATTACTAAGATTTGTTAGGTATTTCTTCTAACATTAATTGTGAAAGTTATGGGTCTGTCCTAAAAACAGATAATGCCAATCATGACCCCAATCTGCAAAATTTTGTTTGAAATCAAAGCAAATATCACAGGCTAGTCACAGTTTCTATGTGTGAGAACTAATTAAACAAAAATTGGAGAGGCTTATGGGACATTCACTAAGTCTTATCTGCCAAAAAATCTCCTATTACAAGAGAATAACTTTCTTAACATGAAATCCTGAAAATAAATGAGGAATAAATTTTACTTAAATGCTTAATTATAAATCTGGTATCTCCTTCATTTGTTACATCATCTCATATGACAATCCTATGATCCTAGAATATTAATAGATAATAAAGTCTGTCATAGCAATAAAAGGAAAAGTATTTTCAGCTTTAGTGGGGTTATAGTTATATTAGTCAAATAGTAGGTACATTACTTCTCGAACACTGATACCCCTTCTCATGTTTTTGTCCCCCTTGCCTTCCTCCTACTCCCTAACAATCAGCTTGTTTTCCCACTTCCCTTCCCTATCTCAAATAAACAACTAACAGATATA
Source organism: Megascapheus bottae (assembly GCF_031878675.1). Lineage (NCBI taxonomy): Eukaryota > Metazoa > Chordata > Mammalia > Rodentia > Geomyidae > Megascapheus > Megascapheus bottae. The sequence goes on along the minus strand of NC_143547.1, from coordinate 99,294,728 downwards.
CAATATACCAGATAACAAAGTCGGATACTGTAACCACATGAGATTAACCATAAGGGGAAAAAAAAGAAAAGAAAACTTCACATAGTACATCAAGAACAACCACAAAGATAAACCTCTTGTTTCCATAGAGTTCATTTCATTTAGTCTTATCCTGTATGACCATATGTACAAAGCTTTTGAGCTATTGTAATCCTCTGCTAGGAGAATCCTAGATGTGTACTAATTATTACAAATGAGAGAAGCCATGGAGCCTATGTTCCTTTGTGTCTGGCTTACTTAATGTGATTTTTGCAAAGTTTTTCCATTTCCTTACAAATAGGGTGATGCCATTCTTTCTGATGGCAGCATAGAATTCCATTATGTATAAGTACCACAACTTGATCCATTTGTCTACGGAGGGGCATATAGGCTGATTCTGTATCTTAGCTATGGCCAATACCAGATTTTTCAAGTTATATCAAATACCATTTATCCATATCACATATGATGTCTCTTGAAATTTTTTTTTATTTTATAAGCTATTAAGAATCAGCTGCATACTGTTGGTGGGAAGGCAAACTCATTCAAGCACTATGGAAAGCAGTATGGCAGTTCCTTAAAAGACTAAACATAGAACTCTCCTATGACCCAGCAATTCCACTACTTGGTATTTACCCAATCGTCCAGAAACAAAGACATATTAAATCCACTAGCACAACGATGTTCATTGTAGCACTATTTACCATAGCAAAGGTATGGAACCAACCTAGATGTCCCTCAGTTGATGAGTGGATCAACAAGATGTGGTATTTATACACAGTGGAATTCTATTTTCATGTAGAGGATCTATGTATTCACTTACTAAATTCCATACAGTAGCAGCCTCTATTGGGGTCTTTTCGGGGCCATATACATCATAATAATCTTGAATTCTTTTTCCTATCCGCTGCCAGGCTTTTTGGAATTCCTCCTCTATAGACCTCGGGCATGCCTCCTCGACAAACTGTAGGAAGCTCTGAAGCACCCCTTTTTCCACCCGCGTTCCGTGGGCTTCAAATAGGCCTGTTAAGATCGGTAGAAATAACCCATGGCTATTAGCTTGACCCATAATTTTTACTCCTGACTATACTCTCTTAATAGTCCTACGATGTGTTACTCACCACAGGGAGGGGTCCTTCACCTTCGTCCCAGATTTTCAGGGTCCCTGTTCGGGCGCCAGATGCCGGGGCCAACCGGCAGCAAACCAGGGTTCGCAGATTGGGGTTCCTGAAATAGGGGACAAGGACTAGGAAGAAAAAGAAGAGAGACAGACACACCGGGTCCGGGATGTCCGCAGTCCAGGCAAAGACTGCCGAGACTGCTGCGTTTATTTTCCACTCCCCTTTCTTCCCTCCTCCTCTCCCAGGGAACCTCCAGGTGTTACATTCATATGGTAATTCTCAGGTCATTTACATAGAATAGGGCCAGAAAGCAATAAGACAATATAGCCATCGTCTGATGCAAGTCAAGGTACAGTTTGATTCCACTCTGGCTCCCAACATGTCCCCCGTTTTTTATTTTAAAAGAAACACAAGTGCAATTTTTACTCTTTTCTATACCCCTAATTTATCCTGTCACATTTTCCAAAAATGACTTTGGTCCCTTGGTCCAACGGGGATTTGATGGGCGGAGATTCAACTTCCATGACTTCTTCAAGCTGACTCAGGGGCGCCGTCTCCACGCTTGACCAGGGACCTTAAGAAGCCCAGCCTGTTTTATCAAGGGGTTGCAAGGATTAGACACCAGGAACAACAATCTACTCCAAACTAGAAATCATACTTGACATTCAACAACTGCACAAACCATCCTTGGCCACAACAGCACAGCCTACCTAGCACCCATTTGCAAAGGCTTTTTCTTGATTGTCTGGGGAACTAAATTTCTGCAACCCTAACAATGCTTCAGTTGTCAGATCTAAACAGATTAATAGAGACACAAGCCTCAGATCCACAAACTTTTCCTGAATTTGTGGCTGGTGTCAAAAATAAAAAAATTCGCTCAATTAGGACTTAAAACTACCCACTATCACAGAAGATTGACAAGTTCCTGCCCAGTTATGAAAGGCACGGGCATTAGTAAGGCATGCTTACAAACTATTCTATGACCTCCCGGCTCTGATTAATTTGAATGGCCAAGCACAAGTGACTCTAAGATCTGACACCATCTCTGCCATCCAAGCAGAGGCTTTCCTGTCCCAGTAGTGTCTCTCCACACAGGGATAAATATCCCATTGGCATTTCACTTTGTTGGTTGCTGGATTTGAACTCAGGGTCTGGGCGCTGTCTCTCAGCTCTCCAGCTCAAGGCTAGCACCCTGCCACTGTGAGTCCCGAGCTTGGTGCTTGAGTGCTTCCCCCCAGCTTTTCAGCTCAGAGCTAGCACTCTGCCACTTCGAGCTCCAAAGCAACTCTGTCCCAGCATCCTGCTGGCAGATTAGACACCACAGTCTCACAGGGACTTTGCTTTGCCCAGGCAGGCTCAAAACTGTGGCTTTCAGATCAATGAGTCCTACAAAAGACCACTTTACTCCAATTAGAAGCAACAAGGTGGTCAATTCAGAAATAGTCTCTAAGCATGATCTTACCTGGAACTTGGTGAGGGCCAAACTTACATCTGAATGAGGATCTGCTGTCCTTCTCCATGGGCCTTCTGGAGATTGCTATAAAGTAACTTACAAGAGTAAGCTGAAATAGCAATTAAGCAACCATTTTGGTAGTCCTAATTTTCCTTGTTTCTTTTTTTGAAACAAAGCTTTAGGACAACTTTACTTTTAAATTTTGTTCAGAAATCATTTCTAATTTTCTTTAAAACTTTTACACTTTTTAACTTAAACTCTTAACACTTTGGTCTTTATTTGCATTTGAAAAACCTTTAAGGCTAAAGGAATTCCCTTTGCCTCCGGGCCCTCTAAGGCTCAAGGCACTCCTCTTGCCTTTTAGAAAAAAGGGCTCTTTTGCAGTTTAGATTACTGTCTAGAACTCCAACAACAGTTTAAACTCAAATAACAGTTTTTCCCTAATTCAAGAACTATAGACATCAGTGCACCAAAAGTCTAAGTCTCGACTTAGTTTCCTCTCCTTTTTTAAAATACACCCAATAGCATGGAGATAAACCTTTAAACATTCCTTTAAAATACTAATCACATTATCTACATTTTACCATCAGATTTCTAGTGTCAGTTTGCAAGAAAGGACAGGCAAAATTTCTGACGTTAATGAACAATTTTACATTTAAATTTCTAATACATGTTTCCAAACTTTAACTTAAAGTAATAAATCCCAAATTCCCTAACACCTCTGTGCTGAACAGGATACAATGTTTACAATGTAAACAGCTGTATGTATTGCAATACCAGATTTTTTAAAATGCAGATTTCAGGATCTTTAGAAAAATACTTTTTACCAGTTTTTCTTTAAAACAATGCAATAATACTTTTAAGACATAGGAAACATTCAAGCATAATAATTTTCTTGAAGTTTAGACTTAGATTTACCCAATTGCCTTTGTTTCAAACGAGTTCAACCATTGTTTTATACAGCATGCTGACAATTTAACCTTGAACATGTTCACTCACTCATTCACACACATTCATACTCAAAGATCATAAAGTGCGCAAAATTAATATTGGCCGTTCGTTTTCTGGAAGTTTGTGTCAAGAGAGTTTTGCCAATTTTACTCTTACAGGTGAGAACCAGGTTCAAAACAAAACTTTTTGCAAGGCAACTTAGCTGGAATTTATTTTTCCAGGGCTTGTCACAACTGCAGACATGGGGGAGCGGCCATGCTAGGCCCAGAAATGTTCAAATAAATAACAAGGATGTGTGCTTGAGTACGCACAGAAAAACCATAAGGATCCATACTTAGAAATGGTACCAATTTTAAAGACAAAACTGGACAAGAAAAAATATGTAACACGAACAAGACAGAGAAACGGAGACTTTTAAATAATCAGACATTGACATATAACAAGAAAATTGGACTCAATCAGATACACTTAACACAAAAAACATGAGCTCAAATGAATGTTTTCACCAAACAGTTATTTTTAGATTTAGACATGTCTTGCTGGTGGGACTCTCAGGTATGCCTTGTTATCGACAAGAAACTCAGAAGGGGAGGGGGGGTCAAGGCTTCCCTTGACCACCCAGGCCTCTGTTTTAGGCCCACAGTGCACCTTTTCAAACAAACAAACAAAAATAAAATAAAATAAAATAAAATGAAACAAAACGCAGACATACAAGGGGGTCGGCCGACTTCTACTTACCTCTGGAGGCCTTTGCTTTTCACCTGGGCATCTTTTACAAAAAAGGTTATTAAGAAGAGGGCTGGTAAAGACAAAATAATGTCACATATTAATTTGTGTAGAGTCAATAAATATGTTAAAAGGTCCCTACATAATAGTAAATGGAGGAGAAACACAGCTCATATGAATGTGTGGAACAAGTGGATCAGTAGCAGTCCCGATTGACATGCACAAATAACTCAGGTCCTTCCCACGTCGCAGGATGCACCACTGGAGGGTTGGGGGTGTAGGCCCAGTGAGTCGCTGCTTGGATGGCCACTGTCACTCTCCACGATCCGAACACAGCGTTCAGGCAGCCAGCGGGCGTCATTTTCTCCTTGTGAAAAAACACATACATGCCCTCGACCCCAGGTTAGAACAGGATCGGGTCCATGCCAAGCACCAGTTAGGGGATCCTTCCATTTTACTAAGGCAATAGGACGCTGCGCTCTTTTTTCCCAGAATCGCTGAGCAGCAGATAAATTATTTGAATCCAAATTCAAAAAATTTAAAACAAATAAAGCATGATTAAGTATATTCACAGGGGTAGCGGGATATGACTCTCCTTTCTGTATTTTAGCAATTTGATGTTTTAATAATCCATTAGCTCTCTCCACGATGCCTTGACCTTGAGGATTGTAAGGAATGCCTGTAATATGAGTGATATTATAGGAATGGCAGAAGGATTGAAATGCTTGGCTTGCATAGCCAGGGCCATTATCTGTTTTTATTTGCGAGGGAATCCCCATCTCAGCAAAGCATCGAATGCAGTGAGAGATACAATGTTTAGTGGCTTCCCCAGCAAGGGGGGTGGCCAAGATAAAATTAGAATAAGTATCTACAGTAACATGAACATATTTTAATCGGCCAAATGATGGAACATGTGTGACATCCATCTGCCAAATGTGATTAGAAAGCAGTCCTCGTGGATTTATGCCTAAATGGGGGGCTGGTGAAAAAGGGACACAGGTGGAGCAAGTCTTAACTATTTGTCGTGCTGCTTCTCTAGATAATTTAAACTGTGGGCGCAAGGCTCGACTGTTTTGATGATGGATGGCATGTGACTGCTTAGCAAGTTCAACCTGAGTTAAGTAAACTCTGGTGGCGGAGTCAGTAACTGCATTGCCCTCACTTAAAGGGCCAGGAAGATTAGTGTGAGCTTGAACAAAGCCAAAAAAACAGGGGTGGTTGCGAGAACAAAGCAAAGTTTGTACTTGGCGAAATTGGGTCTGAATATTGGAGTTAGTAGTTCCAATAAAGGGAACAGTTTCTATGACTTGAAGAGCACGAATTACATATTGACTGTCTGAGTATAAGTTAAAGGGCTCGTCTTGTAACAGGACGAGTGCTTGTAAAACAGCCTCTAATTCCACCTCTTGGGCGGAGGAAAAACCCGTAACCCAAGATTGAGTTTTCCCATTAATGGTCAAAGCAGCCTTTCCATTAGAGGATCCATCTGTAAATACCAAAGCAGCAGAAGATAAAGGCGAGGCCTGTACTATGGAAGGAAATAGAAACGTATGACACGCAGCAAATTGGAGAAGTTTGTTAGATGGGTAGTGATGCAAAATTTTCCCCGTATAATTGGCCCAAGCAATGGCCCAAGAATCGCAATGGGCGAATAGCCAATCTTGTTGTTGTAGATTATATGGGACACAGATAAAATGAGGTTCCTGACCTAAATATTTACGGGAATCCACTCGGCACATATGTATCAAATTAGCTACCAATTCGTAGTAGGGGGTCAGCACTTTGCCGGGTGTTGATGGTAGATAAAGCCATAAAAGTGGGCCATCCTGCCACAATACAGCAGTTGGGGAGTGAGAAGTAGCTAAAATATAAACTCCCCATGGTTTAGAATAGTCACAATAGGTCACTTGTTGCTGGGAAATTGCCTTTTCTACAATTTGGATGGCCCTCCTGGCGTCAGGATTTAATTCGCGCAAGGATGTAGGGTTGGTATCTCCTTTTAAGAGATCAAAAAGGGGTTTTAACTCTCCTGTGGAGAGCTTTAGATAAGGCCGAAGCCAATTTATATCTCCTAAGAATTGCTGAAAATCATGAAGAGTTCTTAAGTGTGAAGTTTTTAATTGTATTTTTTGGCTTTTAAAATAGTGTGGGCCTAATATATGGCCTAGATATGTAAAAGGGGGGTGTTCCTGAACCTTTTCAGCTGCTATTATAAGGCCAAAGAGGCTCAGATCTTGCTTTAGTTGTCCAAAGGCTTGTCGTATGACGATAGGGTCAGAACAAGCCAACAAGATGTCATCCATATAATGAACAATATAAACAGAAGAAAATTTTTCACGAGTGGAAGAAATGGCTCTAGCTACAAAACTTTGACATAAAGTTGGGCTATTTGCCATGCCCTGTGGGAGCACAAGCCAGTGATATCGCTTCATGGGTTCTTTAAAATTAACAGAGGGGACGCTGAAGGCAAAGCGCTTACAGTCTTGAGGCGCCAGGGGTATAGTATAGAAACAATCCTTCAAATCTATAATAATCTTATAAGTATCCTTTGGGATTGCCATGGGTGAAGGCAAGCCAGGCTGTAGGGCCCCCATCAGTTCCATTGTCGCGTTAACCTTTCTCAAATCCTGTAACAGCCTCCATTTACCTGACTTTTTCTTTATAACAAAAATTGGAGAATTCCATGGAGAGTTAGAAGGGGCCACATGTCCCAAGTCCAGCTGTTCCTGTACCAGCTGCTGAACTGCAATGATCTTTTCTAGAGAAAGAGGCCACTGTTCAACCCATACCGGTTGTTCAGAGAGCCAATTTATGGGATCAGCATGAGGGGGAGGGCAAACGACAGCTCCCGTCAAGGGATACCCTAATCCTTGTCTCGGGGGGGTGAGACTGGGGTTGGAGTGGCTCTAGCTCCCCCTGTGCTGCTCGGCCTAGTCCCCTAAAGGGGAGGAGGCCTTGATCAAGTAACTGCTTAGTGACCGCAGCACTAGGACTAAACATATACACTCCCATTTTTTCCATGATATCACGACCCCATAAATTAATTGGCAGATGATCCAAGACAAATGGCTGAAAATGACCAGAGTGCCCTTCCTCATCTCTCCAAACAAGGATCGCACTGCTCTGCTGTGGGTCAGTTGCTTGCCCAACCCCCTGTAGGGAAGTCATAGAGGTTGTCAGGGGCCATTGGGCTGGCCAATGTTTTTTAGATATCACAGACACATCTGCTCCAGTGTCTAATATTCCTTTAAAGGGCTTTTCTTGTATAAATATAGTCATCTCAGGCCTCTCTTGTTTTATGCTTTGTACCCAATAGATAACAGAAGATCTAAATCCTCTCTGTCCACATGGGGAATTAGCAGTCTCCCCGGGAGGTAAAGGCACAAGTATTAGTTGTGCTAATTTTTGACCGGCTGGGATCGATACCACGTGTTTCGGGGCAGAGGCCATAACTTTGATTTCTCCAGTAAAATCCTGGTCAATTTTGCCAGGTGTAATCTGTATCCCTTTAAGGGCTGAGCTACTTCGACCTAACAGCAATCCAGCCACTCCTGGGGGAAGGGGGCCGAAGACCCCCGTGGGGAGAGCTTGTGTCCCCATCTCTGGGGTCAATACTGAGCAGGTGGAGGAACAGAGGTCCAATCCTGCACTTCCTGGGGTGGCACGGAGGAGGCTGGAGACTGATCTTGGGGGGTGGTTAGAAGATGCACTTGTGGCCGAGAAGAGGGAGGGACTGCCCCATGGTTTTGCAGGGCCAGGGGCTGGCCCCTTCTCCAGTTTCCCAAATACGGGCGGCCATTGCGATTTGTTGCTGACTTGCAATCTTTAGCCCAGTGCTTCCCTTTACCACAGCGTGGACATGTGCCAGGTGATTTTTCTCTCTTTTGCCTGGCCTGGCGTGGGCATTGCGTCATCCAATGTCCTATTTGTCCACAAGAAAAGCAACGCCCTGGGGGTCTAGCATCCCGAGAATGCCGCTGACCTCTATATTTTAGAGACTCAGTAACAGTCTTTCCTTGAGGAGCGGCGGCTAAAGTAAGGCCTTGTACATGGGAGGGTCCAATATCAGCACACAGTGAAATAAAGTCTGTGATTCCTCCCTTATTCCTATGGGGTCTGATAGCTGCCTGACAGGCGGCGTTGGCATTTTCATAGGCTATGTGTCTAACTATACTCTTCCTTGCATTCTCATCTTGTACTAGGCAGTCTGCAGTCTCCATTAATCGAGACAAAAATTCTAGATAAGGTTCATTCGGTCCCTGTTTAACTTCTACTAGATTTTTTGTACGATTGGAATTGCGTAACTTTTTCCAAGCCTCTCTCGCCGCAGCATTTATTTGTAAATAGGCCTCCTTTGCATAACCCAATTGATCTTCGGTGTTTTTATAGGTTCCCTCTCCTAACAACTGATCAACAGTGTAAGGCAGGTTCTTAGACCTATTTGTTTCAATTTTAGCCCGACACTGCAGTGAACTCTGTCTCCCATAATAAGTACTCTCCTGCACTAAGGCATGCTCTGGCAAGCCGCTTCCAGTCATTTGGGCATGCAATACCAGCACATGCGGCCTCCAATATTACTTGAGTAAAAGGGGCAGTTGGCCCATATTGGGAGCAGGCATTTTTTAAATCCTGTAATAGTTTAACAGGAACAGGTTGATGGTATACTTGTTCATCATGATCAACTAAACTAGGGAAGCATCGAGGCCCTGAAATACCTTCCCTCTCTCTAGCAGCCTGAGTCAGGTTTAATTGCGATGCACTGTGCCTGGTTGTAGTGCCTGTTAAAAGGGACTTGTTGCTAGGGCCTTTAGGCTTGCCTAAAGGTTGAGAAAGGGATTGAGGCCGTAAGGCTGCAGCCGGAGGCGGTGGGTGTGAGGGGTAAGGTTTAGAATCAGACACCATAGTGGCCTGAGGGTCATATTTCTTTCCTACTTCTGGGGGGGCTCTCTGCTCTGTCCCCATTTTCGATAGAAGATGTAGCATTTCTTCTAACTTCTTCTCTGTCGTAGCCACCCGGCCCTCCAATGACTCATCATAACTTTCCTCCTTGGTATTCAAACCTGAATTCTGATACTCAATATCTACTGGTTGTTGTTCCCTTTTCAAGATCTCACTTAGACTCTCTTGGGCTGCGGCATATGGCTCAGCCTCAGGTTCTTCAGAAGGGTCCTTTAACTCATAAAGTTCCCTTAATTCAAGATTAAGTTCAGCATTTTCATGTAGAGGATCTATGTATTCACTTACTAAATTCCATACAGTAGCAGCCTCTATTGGGGTCTTTTCGGGGCCATATACATCATAATAATCTTGAATTCTTTTTCCTATCCGCTGCTAGGCTTTTTGGAATTCCTCCTCTATAGACCTCGGGCATGCCTCCTCGACAAACTGTAGGAAGCTCTGAAGCACCCCTTTTTCCACCCGCGTTCCGTGGGCTTCAAATAGGCCTGTTAAGATCGGTAGAAATAACCCATGGCTATTAGCTTGACCCATAATTTTTACTCCTGACTATACTCTCTTAATAGTCCTACGATGTGTTACTCACCACAGGGAGGGGTCCTTCACCTTCGTCCCAGATTTTCAGGGTCCCTGTTCGGGCGCCAGATGCCGGGGCCAACCGGCAGCAAACCAGGGTTCGCAGATTGGGGTTCCTGAAATAGGGGACAAGGACTAGGAAGAAAAAGAAGAGAGACAGACACACCGGGTCCGGGATGTCCGCAGTCCAGGCAAAGACTGCCGAGACTGCTGCGTTTATTTTCCACTCCCCTTTCTTCCCTCCTCCTCTCCCAGGGAACCTCCAGGTGTTACATTCATATGGTAATTCTCAGGTCATTTACATAGAATAGGGCCAGAAAGCAATAAGACAATATAGCCATCGTCTGATGCAAGTCAAGGTACAGTTTGATTCCACTCTGGCTCCCAACACATACTGTTGGTGGGAAGGCAAACTCATTCAAGCACTATGGAAAGCAGTATGGCAGTTCCTTAAAAGACTAAACATAGAACTCTCCTATGACCCAGCAATTCCACTACTTGGTATTTACCCAATTGTCCAGAAACAAAGACATATTAAATCCACTAGCACAACGATGTTCATTGTAGCACTATTTACCATAGCAAAGGTATGGAACTAACCGAGATGTCCCTCAGTTGATGAGTGGATCAACAAGATGTGGTATTTATACACAGTGGAATTCTATGCTGCTGTCAGAAAGAATGACATTGTCCCATTTGTAAGGAAATGGAAAGACTTAGAAAAGATCATATTAAGTGAAGTAAGCCAGACGCAAAGGAACATCGGCTTAATGGTTTGCCTCATTGGTCATAATCAGTAGAAACCTTGGGCTCTACTAGCAGAAATTTACAATAGAGCAAAACCTAGATACATAGGCCATATAGTATGACACTAAATGAAAGGACCTCCAGGATATAGAAACAAAAGCCATATAATGAGTGATTGTTTTCCTTAATGTACTATGTTATCTCTCATCTCTTTGCTCTCCCTTGGCTATCTCATATTGTTACAGTATTTCACCTGGTTATCTGATATGTTGTACATATGCTTAATTGGTTAATTGAAATTGGATAGGGAAGGGGGGAAATCAAGATGAGAGAGGGGAGGAGGGAAATGGGGACCATGTCATGAGAAAGGGTATCAATATTTGTGAAGTAATGCATCTTCTATCTGGTGAATATAATGTAACCCTTCTATTAATTACAATAAAAATGTATGGAAAAACTGAATCAGGTGCATTGGTTTCATGACCTACTCATTGAGTAGAATAGTAAAATACTACGATTAATAATTACTGAAATTTAAAAAATAGTGAATGAAATGTGTACAGAGTATTACTGAGCAGAATACTGAAATACGACAGTTATAGTTACTGTGATTTTAAAAATAGCGGATGAAATGTTTATAGATTTTTACAGTATTTTAAGCAACAAAAACACCATAACAAAGTACAAAATATTTTATGAATTTTTATATATAGTGTTGGTGTAAAATGTACCTAATCGTAGAGTGGATTTGTGAGAGAGATTAGTAAGTTTTTTGTTTAAGTGTGTCCAAATTATTCATGAGAGGAGAATGCACTATTTGGACACAAAATCTATAGATAATGATATTGAAAGTAAATAAAGGTAGACCACCAAAACACCAATAACTGGTTTCCTCATGCTTATATTGGATATGCTTTCACTAGGTAGACTATTTGTAAATTATCACACTATCAACCTGTGACATTAAAAGTATAATTACATTTATATTCCAAATTTATACAAAAAATCTGAAGCCACATGTACAAATATACATCTATATTATCAGATAATTGAATTCACTAATAAAAGGAATTTGAGAAATATTTCTGTGTTAAAGACTTATCAGCAAACCAGGCACGATTGGCTCATGCCTGTAATCCTACCTACTCAGGAGACTGAGATCTGAGGATCAAGGTCAAAAGCCAGCCAAAACACGAAAGTCTGTGAGACTCTTATCACCAATTAACCATCAGAAAACCAGAACTGGTGCCGTTTCTCAACATGGTAGAGTGCTACCCTTTAGCTGAAGAGCTCGGGGACAACACACAGGTCCCAGAGTTCAAGCCCTAAGACCAACAACAAAAAAGATGTATCAGCATACAAGTGATTTCAATAAGTGTATGTGCATTGTCAAACATTACTGTTAAGCTTGTGTTTATTATAGAACAAGGGAGTTGAAAATTGTTTGGGGATGCCAGGTGAAGTGGCTCATGCCTGTAATCCTAGCTACTCGGGGGCCTGAGATCTGAGGATCACGGTTCAAAGCCAGGGGCACTAAAAAGTCCATGAGACTCTTATCTCCAATTAATCACCAGAGAAGTGGAAGTGGTGCGGTGGCTCCAGGGTAGGGCTGTAGCCTTGAGCTAAAGAGTTCAGGGATAACAATCACGTCCCATGACTAGCAAACAAACAAAAAGAAAGAAAAAAAATATTGAAGTGGCTCTGTGGCAGAACACTAGCCTTGAGCTGAAGAACTCAGTGACAGTGCTCAGGCCCTTACTTCAAGCCCATGACCAACCAAAAAAAAATTTGGTTTTTAAGGTAGTTGTCAAGGCAATCTAAGATGAACTGCCATAAACTTAACTCAAAACTTAATTTGTGAGGAACAGGATCCCAAGATGCAAAACTATCAAAGGTCTAAAAGTCACGTAGTATGCCTAATTCCAGATCAGGTACCTGAAATAAGCATCCCAAATTAAGTATCATGTAAAACATTTGGGGAAAATGCATAATACTTATTTTAAATTAATATGCATTGAGATTTAACTTGTGATTCATAAAGTGAGAAATATTATCTACTTAAGCAAAGTCAAATATTCATCTGAAACTTTGGCAAAAAAGTAGTTTTGTCTGAAAAGAGACAATCGATAAATTTCTTCAATGTCAGAATTTGTTGAAATAATAAAAATAGGAAAACAAAAAGGGGCCGCGAGTTTGGGCTAGTGATAAAATGCTTGTGTAGCATGCATGAAAACCTGGTCTTGATTCCTTGGTACCACATACATAGAAAAAGCCAGAAGTGGTGCTGTGGCTCAGGTAGTAGAGCTTCTAACTTTGAGAAAGCCCAAGGACAGTGTTCAAGCCTAGGATTACCAAAAAAATAAAATAAAGATTTAATCTAAGTACTTTAATAAGAAACAGTGGTGCTCAAGGTAATTTTGATTGAAAATTATAGAAATATGAAAAGACTTAGTTTAGAAAATACATTATTGGAAGTGGTGTGATGGCTCAAAGTGGTAGAGCTGAAGATCTAAGGGAAAATGCCCAGGCCCTGAGTTCAAGCCCCATGAATGATAAAAAAAGAAAAAAGGAAATACGATTTATTAACATGAAAATGCTCAACAAAATAAAGTTGTTACAACTCACGAACTGGTTTTATATAGTGATCTTAGAAACAATTCTAAACTTAAGAAGTTTTAGTAATAATAATGACTAAAAGTTAATTGCACCTACATGACATGAAGCAATAGATAAGCATATTGGTGAACAATTGAATTACAGGATTCTCAATGTTGTAAACTCATGACAATAATTTTGGAAATCGATGCTGGCACAATTATTCATAGAAAGCTCATTCTAGCTTATCTGATAGTTATCCCTTTTACAAAGTTTATATTTGGCCTAAGCCATAGATAAATCCAGGCTCAGTTTAAGACATATAAACGAATTCAGCCTACACAGTTTGAAATGTAACCTTTTTAGTTTTCACACATTTTGAGCATTAATCCATAAGACAATCTGGTTTAGACATATGTGTGTAGCATAATTACTCTTACTAGTATTTGTTTTTAATGATACAATGTTTCAAAATTAGGACCTTGCACTTGCAAAACAGGCACTCTCCCACTGAACTGATCTTGAAATAGGATTCTAAGATGTCCACATCCTAAGCAGATAGGAACAAAGCTTGAGTCAATTTGCAGACAGTTGAATGCACATTCTTTTTTTTCGGCGGGGGGGGGGGGGGGGTGGGGGTGGGAAGAGTATCTTGGGGCTTGAATTCTGGGCCTCGACACTGTCCTGAGCAATTCAGCTCAAGGCTACCACCTTACCCCTTGAGACACAGCCCCACTTCTTGTTTTCAATGAATAATTAGAGACAAGAGTCTCTTGGTCGTCGCTGCCTGGGCTGGTTTTAACAGTGATCCTCAGATCTCAGTCTCCTGAGTAGCTATGATTACAGGTGTGAGACACAGCATCTGGCCTGGACTGCATATTCTTACAGTTCAATGAAAAAAATATGAATTAATACAATATTGAAAATTGTGAAAATTCCAAAAAAATGTATCTTATGAATATGTGTGTACATCGTGGTATATTATTGTTTTGGGTGACTAGCAATGTGGAAAGGAATAAATATTGCATACAATATACAAAGAAATATGTTATTGTATTCTAGTGTCTTACATTGTTTGATATTTACAATGAGAAATCAAAATCAGAAAGAAAATAGAAGTGTAGTTTGGGTTTATGAATACATATAATAAGAAATAAAATGGAAACATTTATAATCTGCTCATGAATATTAAAATTATAACCAGTATTTTTAAAATAAACATGTATACCTTAATCCTTTCTATACATTTATTTTTATTCCAAAGATGGTGTACAGAGGAGATAATTATATAAATCAGATAATGAGAACATTTCTTTTTGAACAGTGTTACCTCTTCCCTCATTTACCCCAATTTTTCCCTCCAGACCCCCTCCTAAGTTTTATAATTAATTTTGAACATAGTATTTAGTATCACTGCTGCATGTGTTCACCCTTTGCCCTACAATTCTGTCTGCCTCTTACCATCCCAGAGATACAAACACATAGGAGAAAAAAGAACAGAAAGGAGACAAAGAAAAGAAAGGAGAGCAGAAAGGAAAACAAAATGTTAAAAGAAATCTTCTTTCTCATAGTTTTTATGAATACCATTTTATATGTCCGTATGCACATAGCCAGTGAACATTTGGATCCTTTCCTAAGAATATTCCCCTTCAGTCTCAGAATCCTGTATAATTTATCATGTCCAAGTGCAATTCTTTTGTCTTTTAGTATATTTTGTGTTCACTTGTAGATTTATAGGCACTTTCCACTTAACACAAATGAAGGATACCATGCAACCTATGGTTATTTGGATCTGGATTGCTTTGCTTGATATAATTTTTCCAAGTCTTTGCATGTTCTTACAAATGGAACAATATCATTTTTGTTACGGGAAGCATAGAATCCAATTGTGCATGTATACCATATTTTCTTTATCCATTCATCCCCTAAGGGCATCTGGGTTAATTTTATATCTTGGTTATTGCAAATAATGCTGCCATGAACATGGTTGTGCTGTTAGCTTTACTGTGGTATGATTTGTGGTCAATCAGACAACAGTGATATGTTGAAATTAACAACAATTAATGTTATTGAATATATGTGTTTTTTAAGATGAAGCAGTATTTGTTTGGTAAAATTGGTTCTTCAGCATTTGTTGCATAGGTATTTAGAAATGTTATATCCTCCGGTACAAGAGTATCCATCATTACTATGTAAAGTCCTCTGTGGTCTCTTCTCACCACTTTTACTTTAAAATCTATTTCATCTATTGGTATTGATACTCTAGCCTGTTTATGGGGGACATTTACTTAAAATATTTTATTTCAGTCTTTCACTTGAGAGGGCTCATTTTAGTCAGCAAGATGTATTTCTTGAAACAGTGGATGAATTGTCCTTGAATTTTAATCCAACTAGTTATTCTCTATCTTTTAATGGGAGAGTTAAATCCAATTTTGAGAGTTAGGACTGAGAATTTTTGGAAATATTGCCATCTTGTCCACCTTGTTGTTGATCACTACTATGGGGCAAGGCTGTCTCCTACCAAGCTGATTTTTAGTTAGCTCTCAGGGTGTGGTGGTACAAAGGAATCAGATTCCTTTTTCTTTATCAAAAATGGACCACTTCTCTGTTATGTGTCATACTATGATGGCATCTTTGTCACTTTACAAAAGGCACACTTCTTGGGTAGGTGACGGGGTTCCAAGTCACCTGCTATTCTCCCGAGAGGTAACGTACTTGGTGGTGTACTCATGGCTACTGGTGTTGCTTTGGACTCTTCCATGCTGTGGCAAATTTTTTCTGCATCTGACTGTGACTGGCTTTTTTTCATATATTTTTACTGTAATTAATAGAAGGGTTACATTATGTTTGCCAGATAGAAGGTGCATTAATTCACATATATTGATACCCTTTCACATGTCTTGGTCCCCATTTCCCTCCCCCCGACCCCCACCCCTCACCTTGTTCTCCCCCATTCCCTATCCAATTTCAAATAACCAAATACAAATATATCCAATATATCAGATAACAAAGTGAGATACTGTAACAATATGAGATAACCAAGGGACAGCAAAAGAGATGAGAGATAACAGTACATTATTTTGTTGTCCTTAATGTGAGTGGCTTTTCTGTGTGTTTCCTTTCTTTCTTTTTCCCATGGGGTCTGTTTAAATTCCTTGCTGAAGTTTTGTGCTAAGCTGGCAGCTCAGCAGCTGGAGTGCAGTACCATCTCACTGCACATTTCTTTGCTGCTCTCTGTCTTCTTATGCAATCAGTTTAAAATCTTTTTTGGTATATATTTCCGTATAATTGTAGCTTACTTGGTGTGAGCACAGATGGAGTGTTTGATAGAACCCTAAAACTGTACTTGATTAGAAAGAGATTAGATTGTGCCATCTTCTCAATCAGGCACCTTTATAGGTCTTTTCAAAGGTCATATTTTCCCATCTATTTTATTGTAATTACTATTAGGGTTACATTATGTTCACCAGATAGAAGGTGCATTACTTCACAAACACTGATACCATTTTTAATCTTTTGGTCCCCATGCCCCGCCCCTGACCCCCGCCCCCTCATCTTGTTTTCCCCTCATCCCTATCCTGCTTCAAATATCCAAATATACCTATATACAATATATCAGATAACAATGAAAAATACTGTAACAATATGAGATAACCAAGGGAAAGCAAAAGAGATGAGAGATAACATAATACATTAAGGACAACAATCACTCATTATATGGCTTTTGTTTCTATATTCTGGAGGTCCTTTCATTTAGTGGCATACTATATGGCCTTATGTATCTAGGTTTTGCTCTATTGTAAATCTCTGCTAGGAGAGCTGAAGGTTTCTATTGATTATGACATGAAAGGTCAAATTTTGTTTTAATTGATGTTGTTGGTGGTGGTCGTGGTGGTGGTAATGATATTGGTCATGGAACTTCACTCGGTGTAGGCATTGTCCATGAGCTTTTATTCTCACTGCTTGTATTCTACCACAGGAACCACATTTCAATTTTTGTTGTTTTAGGCTTTAATTGGTGATAGTTATGCCATGGATTTTCCTGCCTTGACTTTCTTTTTTTTGCCAGTTCTGGGAATTAAAGTCAGAGCCTGAACAGTATCCTTGGGATCTCTGAAGGCTAGAGCTCTACTACGTTAGCTACACACCATTTCCAAGTTTTCTATGTATGTGGTCTTGAGGAATTGAACCTGAGTCTTCATGCACTCTACCACTAGATCAAACTTCCTGCCTATCAGCTGGATTTGAACCATAAGCTTCAGAACTCAGCCTCCTGAGTAGTAGCTACTACTATGGGAGTATGCCACTAGTGATCAGTTGTTTAAAAAAATCAAGAAATTTCACTTTTAGGATATACTAAGTAAAAGAGAATGATAAGGATATTTTCACAGGTTTGTTAATATTTCTTACTAAAATAAATATGAGGTATGAACAGTTGGTGTTGAGAAAGGACAAATAATACAATTTGTGTTAATACATAAAATTATGACTATGAAATTTGAAACTACATATATTATTGAATGAATACATTTACCCAATTTATCACATTATTACTTCACCTGGATATTTTTTGCAACTTTATACTTTGTTTTATTCATTCAAGGAAAATGTTATTCCAACGACAAATACAAATACTTTAAAATATTTTCTCCAGTATTGAATAGCACATGTGGTACCCGAGAATATTTTTACTAGCTAGTATGAAGTATAGTTTTTTTGTAAAGATTTTACCATTTAAATAAATGAACCACTTTAAACAACTGTGACATGCTACTTTTTTAGGATGAGAGATTTTTGACAAGGTATGACCTATGCATTCCTATTAGCATATATCCGAACCATACTAATCAGACTTTTTTTTATTGTTGGGGTAATGTATATAGGGGTTACAGTTACATTTTCCAGGTAGTACATGTATTATTTCTCATTCATTTATACCACTTCTCATGATTTTGTCCCCACTTACCGCCCCCACCCCCTCACAATCATCTTATTTTCCCCTCTTCCTATTCCTATTTAAAATACTCAAATAAACTTATGTACAATATATCAGGTAACAAAATCAGATGCAGTAACAACATGAGATAAACGAAAGGGCAAAAGAAGAGAACAAAAATAACATAGTCCATTAAAAATGACAATCGCACAAGATAAAGTTCTTGTTACCATATCCTGGAGATCTTTTCATTTAGACTCATCCTATATGACCTTATATCTAAGTTTTGTGCTATTGCAATCCTCTGCTAGGAGAGTCCAAGACTGTACCAATTATTACAAATGAGGGAAACCATTGAGCCTATGTTCCTTTGGGTCTGGCTTACTTCAATTAGTATGATTTTTTCCAAGTCTTTCCATTTTCTTACAAATGAGGTGATGTCATGTTTTTCTGATGGCAGCATAAAATTCTATTGTGTGTAAGTATCACATCTTCTTGATCCATTCATCTACTGAGGGACATCTGGTTTAGTTCCATACCTTTGCTATGGTAAATAGTGCTGCAATGAACAGTGTTGTGCGAGTGTCTTTAGTATGTCTTGTTTCTTGACATTTGGGTAAATGCCAAGGAGTGGAATTGCTGGATTATAGGGAAGATTTATGTTCAATCTTTGGAGGAATGGCCATACTGATTTCCAGAGTGGTTGAAAGAGTGTACACTCCCACCAACAGTGTAGTAG
The DNA here is from genome assembly GCF_031878675.1 of Megascapheus bottae. Lineage (NCBI taxonomy): Eukaryota > Metazoa > Chordata > Mammalia > Rodentia > Geomyidae > Megascapheus > Megascapheus bottae. The sequence continues at coordinate 99,275,910 of NC_143547.1, read as the reverse complement.
CGATCACTCCTGTCAGCACTTGTTATTAGATTTCTTGATATTAGCCATTTTACCTGGAGTGAGGTGGATTCTCTCAGTTGCTTTTATTTGCATTTCATTTATGGCCAGAAATGTCAAGCATTTCTTCCTGTATCTATAGGCCATTCTCACTTCCACTTCAGAGCATTCTCTCTTTAAGTCTTTAGCCCCTCTTTTAATGGGATGTCTGTTTCTTTGAAGATTTGTTTTGGAGAGATTCAAACTTTTTAGCTGTAGAAATATTTTAGATATGAGGCCTTTGTTGTTTGGCTAGTGAAGTTCTTCTCCCACTCTGAAGGATTTCTATTTAACTTTTTAGCCTTCCCTTTCAATTTCATTGAAGAGCTTGAGGAGTATTGGTGTGAGGTCTGCTTTGAAGGCCCCATAGAATTAAACTGTGAATCCATCAGATACTGGTCTTTTCTTGGATAGGAGGTCTCTTATTGCCATTTCTACTTCAAAACTTGAAATAAGTCTGTTTTGTTGGTTTAGGTCTTCTTGGTTCAGTTTGAGTATGAGAGTATTGACTTGATATTAATCCATCTCTTTTACATTCTCAAATTTGTTGGCATAAATGTTTGAGGAGGATTCCCTTATGATGCTCTAGATATTGGTAATTTCTGGCATATTTCTATTCTCCTCTAGGATTTTGTTTATTTGTGTGTGCTCACTTCTTTTTTGGTCAGATCTGTGAAGGGTCTGTCATTTTGTTATTTTTTTTCAAAGATACAACTCCTTTTTTATTTATTCTAAGTTTTTTGGGGACTCTAGTTCATTTAATTCTGCTTTAATTTAAACAATTTTCTTCTTCTACTGGAATTGGGATTGGTTTGTTGCTCTTTTTTCCAAGAACTTAAGGTGCACCATTATATTGTTGATTTGAGATTTTTCCAATTATTTAATGTAGGCACTGAGAACTATAAATTTCCCAAAGGAGATGGTATTTTGTGTGCTCCTTTTTAAAATTCCACAAACTGTTAAATTTCTGTTCTGATCTCCTAAGTGACCCATTGGTGATTCAACAATATGTTGCTTAATCTCCATGAGTTATGAGTTACAGGGTTTCCCTTGGTGGATATTGGTTTTGAGTTCCAATTTTATGCCTTTGTGGTCTGAGAAAATGCAGGGAATAATTTCAGTGTTTCTGGATCTGCATAGGTTTGCTTTATGCCCCCAAATGTGGTCTGTTTTAGAAAATATTTCATGTGCTGCTGAAAAAAATCATATATTCTGCTGTTGCTGGGTAGCATAATCTGCAGATGTCTATTAGGTCTAGTTGGTCTATGCAATTGTTCAATTCTGAGTTTTCTCTGTTGAGGTTTTGCTGGTTGATCTGTCCAGAGGGGCAGTGGTGTGTTAAAGTCACCAACATTCACTGTGTTTCAGTCTATGTGTGGTTTTACTGTACATAACATTTGTTTGAGGAAGGAGAGATCCCCTTAATAGAATGTAATAACCTTCTTTTTCTCTTTTCACTAATTTTAATTTGAAGTCTATTTTGTCTGATATGATGATGGCAACGCCAGCATGTTTATGGGGGCCGTTAGCTTGATATATTTTATTCCAGCCTCTCACTCTCAAAATATAATTTTTTGTTCATGAAATGTCCCTTGAAAACAGCAGAAAGATGTATCTTTCCTTTTGATCCAAGTAGACCGTCTATGCCATTTAATTGGAGAGTTAAATCCATTGAGGGTTAAGATTGAAAAATATTTACAAGTTCCTGCCATCTTTTTACTTCATTAGGGCCTGTATCTTGTAAATTCTTGCTGTCTGTAGCTGGCAGGATGAAGATTTCCACTCATAGTCACCTGGTCTGTGCTGTGGGTAAGTGAGGTGATGCTCGCTCAGGCTCCGGTGCCTTTGTCATGGCCCAGCTGCTCTGTGGAGTAGAAGCTCCTGCCACCGCCGCCACTGCTCCTGCTGATGGTGCTGCCTCAAAACTGTCTTCTTAATCAGGATGTCTGACTTTTTCCTCTCTGACTGAGATCTCTGTGCTATTACAGTTTACTTAGAATCGTTCTTTACCTATAAACATTCCACTACAATGCTAAAACTGGTATATTGGCAAGAGTTCCAAAAGACTCACTCTGAATCTCCACCATCTTCCCAAAATCCTGACAACTGGATATTTTAATACTGAAAAAGTATATATAACCATTAGTAATTGTTTTTGTCAGTCAAGGGGCTTGAACTCTGTGCCTGGGCCTTAATCCTGAGCTATTCATCACAAGGCTAATTCTCTGTCACTTGAGCCACAGCACACCTAAACTTTTTTGATGATTAATTGGAGCTCTTCCTGCTTCTTCTCTCTGTGTTCTCACATAAAATAATAGAAAGCAGAAGATGTGCTGTCTCATCTCCTCCTCTTCATCCCTTCCTCTTCACTTATGTGGTATGGTCTTTAAGTATGACAACTTACTTTTGAAAACTTAATATGGCTATTGTAAAAGAGAAATATTGTATGTTATAATGCATTTTTCATAGGATATACTTATCCCAATAATTTCATACCTTTCAGATATCTAAAATCCACATGTAACTCAAGATCTTTCTTCTTAATACCAAAATTCTGCCCTTGGGTTTTGTAGATTCAGGAAAAAATGTTCATTAAATAACTGGTACCTAAATTTATACAGTGAAACTTTCATTTAGATATGAGAAACTTTCCTAATCTCTATTCTCGGCATATATTAAACTAGCAGACCTACTCACCATCAAAATTGTTAACAAATATAAAATATCCTATGTTCAGTCATCATAGGAAGACAGAACCATATGAGTTCTGAGGAGATGATATGCAATGAATAAACTCAGTCTTTGTTCCTCAGCAAAGCCAATAATGTATCTTGAGGGCAAACAAAAAGGTCAGCATGAGTATATAAACATATAGGGGTTTTGCATAAAGACTTATGTGGAGAAAAACAAGTTGTCTTAGAGAATTAGAGAAGAAATAGGCAATTGTTATTTCCCCATTTTGTCTTTCTCAGAGTAAAGAGGATTATAAATTTGCTTTCATCATTTTGAGATTAAAATGAAATAGTCTAATAGAAGATTTCTAGTACAGGAACCTTATCTTATGGTCATTTTTTCCTTCCCATTTGGAATTCACGAGGAACACAACACAATAAACCTGTACAGCTCTTACATGAAACTAAGAACAACTGAAAATCCAGATCAAGAAAGATTTTAAAGGTTGCCTGTAGAGTGGAGTTAGCAAAGAATTATGTCTGCAGTGAGATGACAGGTGATGAGACAAGCTCCATGGAGAGATGATATTTATATAATTCTAGATTATGAAGTGAAGAGCCTATATGAATGAGTAACAGTGTGTAAAAAGTGAAAGCTATGCACTGGGAAGCAACATATAATTATAGAGAAATATAAACATCTCACCTTAGGTATGTATATCAGAACACCACATTGGACAGTGTAATACATATGTTTAACAATTCTCAGATTTAAGTGAAGCTTACTTCAACAATATGAAAGATTTCTGTGCACTGCAAGACTAGAAATAAGTTGCAAATATATGCACACACTAAAGCCTACTTTGAATATTTTTTAATATTACAATCTTACAGAGTAAAAAGGGAAGGCATACTAATACCAGATTTTGTTATCTAAGCATGCAATGCAAAAACTTGAAGAAAAGTGAAATTTAGCATATATATTTATTGAAGAAGTCATTCAAATAAAAGAAAAACATGAAACGATTTTTAGGCATACACCCTCCAAAAATCTGGTTTCATAGATATTTACAGTCAAAACACTTATGAGAAAGCGTACTAAAACAAGAGGAAAACAATCCAGCAATCACCTGCAGACATATCGTAAAAATAATAAATTATTATGCTAAATTTTGTCATTGTAAAACGGATGAGTGCAAGAGACCCAATGAGAAATATATTGTAATAATTACAATACGATAAACATTAATAGAATAAGTTAACATTCTTCCTACCACTCAATGGTATTTTCTGTTCAAAGCAACATCCCCTTACAACCAGTCTTCCAATGGCATTCCACTTTCCCTCCTCTGTTGAGAAACAAATTTCAATATATTTCACAAGTGAAAAGTAGCATTTAAATCATAATGGTCACTTTGATGTCATTAATACATTATGAATTGTCTTATAACTTAAAGCACTGCCTGTTTATACTCTTTTAGACCAAGTGGCTGCATTTGACCAAAGATGGCTACACAAGATTACTATGCACACTGAGTCTCAAGCCAGCATGCAGGATTACCTAAAGCAACACATGGGAACATGAGCTGAACCTACTGAATACTAGTCCATGGAAATAGCAGGCCCACTTTGAGATTATGGTGAGAAACTTTGTCCTACAGTGAAGTTATTTATTCATCTTTGTCTGACACTTAGTAAAGTGTTGGATATGTAATATCTCTTCACAGGGTTCTTATATGAATTCACTGAAAAATACATTTGAACAACTCACAAAAATTCTTGCAACATTGTAATCACTTGTGGCATAATGTTCTCCTTCGTGCTTATAAAACGCTAGAATCTGAACAATTTATAAAAGAGGAAGTATATTTGCAAAGGCATGTGCTCTATCACTTGAGCTAAGTCCCCAGAAGTGCTTCTGTATGGCAAAGGACATAACTAGCAAGTTAAATAGCCCACAGAGTAGAAGAAGATCTTCACTAGCCATACAACAGACATAGGCCTCATATCTAAAATATATCTAGAGCTAAAAATTGAATCTCTCCAAAACAAATCTTTAAAGAAACAAATATCCCATTAAAAGATGGGTTAAAGATTTAAAGAGAAACTTCTCTGAAGAAGAAATAAGAATGGCCTATAGACAAATGAAGAAATGCTTGACATCTCTGGCCATAAAAGAAATGCAAATCAAAACAACTCTGAGATTCCACCTCACTCCAGTTAGAAATGCCAGGATCAAGAAATCTAATAACAACAGATGCTGGCAGCGATGTGGTCTGGAGTGGTCACTACTACACTGTTGGTGGGAGTGTGAACTCATTCAACCCTATGGAAATCAGTATGGCAGTTCCTCAATAGACTAAATATAGAGCTCCCCTATAACCCAGCAATTCCACTACTTGACATTTACCCAAAAGTCCAGAAACAAGGACATACTAAAGACACTAGCACAACACTGTTTGTTGCAGTACTATTTACCATAACGAAGATATGGAACTAACCCAGATGTCCCTCAGTAGATGTATGGATCAAGAAGATGTGGTATTTATACGCAATGGAATTCTATGATGCCATCAGAAAAAATGGCGTTGCCACATTTAGAAGGAAATGGAAAAACTTAGAAAAAAACAATCTTATTAAGTGAAGTAAGCCAGACCCAAAGGAACATGGGTTCAATGGATTCCGCCATTTCTAATAATTAGTACACATCTTGGTCTCTCCAAGCAGAGGATTACAATAGCACAAAACCTAGATATATAAGGTCATATAGTATGAGGCTAAATGAAAGCACCTCCAGGATATGGACACAGGAGCTTTATCTTGTATGATTGTTGTTCTTAAGGTACGATGTGGTTGCTGTTCTTTTTTTTTAACCTTTGGTTAATCTCATATTGTTACTGTATCTGACTTTGTTACCTAGTATATTGTGTATACGTTTATTTGATTATTTGAAATAGGAAACGGAAGGGGGAAAACATGATGATTGGGTGGGGGGTGGATAGGGAAACAGGGACAAAATCATGAGAATGGGTATCAATGTGTACAAAATAATACACTATCTGGCAAATGTAACTGTAACACCTCTATACATTACAAAAAACAAAAACAAAAGCAAAAAGGAATCAAGGCTAGTACACCAAGGTCATGGTGACAGCTATTATCATAGACCTTTTCCTTCATTTCATTTAGTTCAAGCAGCCCTGTGTGAAAGGCAAAGCACAAGGGTAAACTTTTTTCACAACGTGCTTTCATGATAACTAATCCAATCCTGTGCAAGTGAGAACAAACTAATCTAAAATACCATTAATCTGCAGAAGGCCAAAAACATAATGGTTTTCATAAAATGAGTTCATATTGTACAAACAAAAAGATAGAAAAAGCCTAACGTATCTGTGTTTGTGTGTGTGTGTGTGTGTGTGTGTGTGTGTGTGTATGCGTGTGTGTAAGGACTAGTAGATAGTTATATGAGAGAGAAGAGCCTTCTGGAAATATAAATATGGACTTTTTAAATTATTGTGACAGGGTATGGGAAATGATTACTAATTTCTTTATAGAATTGTACATTGTCCTAAAAGTTAAAATCAGCAGTCACACTTGTTGGTGGAGAAATTTCCTTAAGTAAACCTAGGTATAACTATTTTCATGCTTATGACTTGAAACAAGTATTCAAGTCTTGTGTTCTGAAGTTTCTTCTGGGTGTATATCAGGCAGGCCTTGGGGCTTGAACGCATGATCTGAAAGCTGTCTCTGAGATTTGAATATTTTGCCGAAGGGTAGTGCTCTATCACTTCAGACACAGCTACATTTCTAGTTCTTTGATGTTTAATTGGAGATGACTCTCGTGGGCTTTCCTACCTGGCTAGCTTCAATCTGTAATCCTTAGAATTCAGCCACCTAAGTAGTTGGATTTTAGGCATGAGTAGCCAGTGCTTGCTTAGGCTATTCAATTTGTAATAAAGAATAATGTTTACTTTTTTTGACCTGTAATGACAATCATGCTAATGATAATTATTAACATTTCCTAAGTTCTCAGTGACATTGCTATTGCATGGAAAGCTTTTACTTGGTTATTTTCATATAAAGTGCTTAATGATGTCCTGACAGTTAATGTTACTTCTTCCTGAAAGAACTGTCAACAGAATAAAATGAGCCAGTACACATGAACACATTTTTCTAAATGGAAAAAACATGGAAATTAAAGGAATTGCATAATTTTAATACATAGTCACACATTTAACAAAACAAATATATTGATAAAAATTGGTTTAGTTTTTGGATTCAAACTAGTTATCTGAATATAAGTACTCTGACCCATCCAATAGATTAGCTGATTTTGAATATTACTATCTATTACTATCATATCAGTATTACTATTATATAAGTATATTGTCCAAATAGGTTAATCATTAGCCAAATGAAATGTGACTAGTCCAAAGAAAGATGCAATATAAAAATAAAATATGTGATATTTGGGTAATATATTGTAAAAAAGAAAATAGAGCAGAATGCTCAGATTAATCTGAAAAGTTACAGTAATAGGACACTGTAACAATTCACAATCATAAGTTAAGTGTAAAAGGCCATTAATCTCTAACTGAAAATATATACAGTGGCTAATTGGACTACACAAAATATACAAGTATTTGTCATCTGCATGAGACATACTTCATTGGCAAAGACAGGAACACAGGTTTAAAGGTACATGGGGGATAATGACACACAAACCACGTAGAAACCCAAAGCAAGCAGAAGTAGTTATGCTTATGTCTATCTAGGTAGATATAAACCAAATTAGTCAGAAAAGACATTCTCAGGCCTTTCCCTCCACTCAATTTTAATAAAAATTAAACAAATCTTGAACTGTTTATTGGTAAAATATTCTGATACATATTCTGTTAAAGATAAAAAACATGAGATTCATGAAGCACAATTACCAAAGCAGGCACTAACGAAATTTTAAACTTAAAAGAATTAGCCCAGTGAGGCTTTGGTTCCCATCCTGTCAGATTAAGGGGACTACGTTAATGAAAGTAAGGCTGGAGAAACCACAGCACCATGTCAAGTTACACACCAAGAAACTAAATAATTCAGTGAGATTATTTCAGCAATTAACTTTTAAAACTCTAAAACCACTGAAATACTGTCAAGGATTAATACTAAATAATTCAAACTGATGAGAAAATTCTTCTCTTTGGTCTGTAAACTACAACTGTGGTTCAAACTAGAGTTAGAGCAAAACCTCAAAGAATGGAGAAGCATTAGCAGGTACATTTGGCCTCTAGAAGATGGAATAACATCAGATGATTGATTATATGATAGCTTTCTTATTTCATTTTTGGGAAAATTTTTACTACTACTACTACTACTACTACTACTACTAAATGTATTAATGAGGAAACTTAGAAACTGTAAATGAGAATTTACAGTTTAACATGGTTGTTAAGTTAATGTCAGATCTCACAGAGCACATGGAGTAATGGCATGTAGACTTCTTGCTTTGAATCTCTAGAACTATCAATAGGAAAGCTATCAATAAGCTAATTCCTAGGTACTTTATTTTCTTTGAGGCTATTGTGAAAGGAGTTTCTTTCCTGATTATTGCCTCGTTCCTCTCACTGTTGGCGTAAAGGAAGGCAGTTGATTTTTGAGGGTTAATTTTATAGCCTGCTACCCTTCCAAAGTTTTGAATCAGCTCAAGGAGCTTGGGAGTAGAGTCTATAGGATTCTTTAAATACAGAATCATGTCATCTGCAAAGAGGGATAGTTTTACTTCCTCTTTCCCTACTTGGATCCCCTTTATGCTTGCTTCTTGCCTTATTGCACTGGTTAGGAATTCTAATACTATGTTAAAGAGGAGTGGAGAGAGTGGGCATCCTTGTCTCATTCCTGATTTTAGAGGGAATGGCTTTAGATTTTCACCATTAAGTATAATACTAGCAGTGGGTTTGTTATACACAGCCTTTATTATATTGAGGAATGTTCCATGGATTCCCAGTTTCTCCAAAGCTTTTAACATAAAGGGGTGTTGGATCTTGTCAAATGTCTTTTCTGCATCTATTGAGACAATCATGTGATTTTTGTCCCTGCTCCTGTTGATGTGTTGAATTGTATTAATTGATTTGCGTATGTTGAACCAGCTTTGCCTCCCTGTGATGAATCCAGTTTGATCATAGTGTATAATTTTTTTGATGAGTTGTTGTAGACGGTTGGCCAGTATTTTGTTGAGAAGTTTTGCATCGATGTTCATCAAAGAAATAGGTCTATAGTTCTCTTTCTGTGATGAATCTCTGTCTGGTTTGGGGATGAGGGTTATACTGGCTTCATAGAATGAGTTTGGTAAAGAACCTTCATTTTCAGTTTCGTTGAAGAGCTTGAGGAGTGTTGGTGTGAGCTCTGCTTTGAAGACCTTATAGAATTCAGCTGTGAATCCATCTGGCCCTGGGCTTTTCTTGGGTGGAAGTTGTCTAATTGCCATTTCTATTTCAGAGCTTGAAATAGGCCTGTTGAGTTGGGTTAGTTCTTCTTGGTTCAGTGTGGGTATGTTAATATTGGCTAGGAATTCATCCATTTCTTCTAGATTCTCAAATTTGTTGCTGTAAAGGTTTGAGAAGTATTCCCTCATGATATTCTGGATCTTGGTAATTTCTGTTGTGATATTACCATTTTCATCTGTGATTTTGTTTATTTCGATATGCTTTCTTCTTTTTTTGGTAAGATTTGCTAAGGGTTTGTCAATTTTGTTAATCTGATATATTGAATTTATTTGTATTTGGTTATTTGAAATTTGATAGGGAAGGGGGAAAAACCAAGCCGGGGGGAGGCGGGGGGGGGCGGGTAAAGTGTACCAAGACATGTGAAACGGTATCAATGTATGTGAATTAATGCACCTTCTATCTGGCAAATATTATGTAACCCTTTTATTAATTACAATAAAAAATATTTAAAAAAGAAAGCTATCAGTAAAATTGGTAAGTAGTTTTGTTAAGTGCCGCAGTTCCCAGGCCTGTTTTTCATAATGTTTTTTGGCCTATTTTCAATCTGCTAGCTGTCAGAGCAGAGTTAAATATCCCATGTTCCTCTTCAGAAAGTATAGGTTTCCTATATCTGATGTGTTCTTTTTATCAAAAATATCTGGAGGAGGAAGATGGCGCCGAGACAATAGGGATGCTGCCTAGCTCTCTCTCACAAAAAGAGAGAACCAGGGAGTCCCACAAATCAATTACCTTAAGAAATTCACAACAACAAACTCAAGAAGCAACGGAAAAGGACCCAAACCGGAAAAGAAATCCAGATAAAGCTCACATCCAACTTTCTCAAAGAATTCGGAATGCGAGGACCCCTCCCCCACCGTGCCGGCTCTGAGCCCAGAAGAGCAGCGGCAGAGGGGGCGGCGGAGGGAGCCGGAACAGGCAGTGCCGGGCCGGGCCAGGCCGGACAACCCCGATCCGCAGAAACCAGCATAGAACCGGGTCAGCGAGCCCCAGAAGCAGCAGAACCCAGACGCGGAAACCAGAACAGCCATCAGCAGAACCCAGACACGGATCCTAGGGGAGTGAAGGATTCTCCAACACCGTGCAGCACCCTCAGAGGAACACAGAGGCGTGAGTACAGCAGCTGCCCCCCAAACACAGAGTGGATGCCAAGCCATGGAACTTAACTCAGACCCCTCCACCCTGCCTGAGAGGAGCAGGAGCAGGGGGGCAAGGAATTTAGAATCCTGTCCCTTCCCTCAACAGCCCCCTCCACCAGGCCAATGACTGGAGATTTACAGGCGGGAGGCGCTAAGACCCAGCACCCCACCAAGGGAGGCGGAGGTGTCCCAGTCCCCACCTGCTCACCAGGTTCCTCTCCCAGGCCTCTGACTGGAGACTGACAGGCTGGCTATGCCAAGACCCAGCACCCCATCAGGGGAGGCGGGGGTGTCCCAGCTCCCACCCACCCACCTGGTTCCTCTCCCAGGCCACTGGGTCAGGAGAGTGAGGAGCGCTGTGTCCCTGCCTTACAACAGTGGGTGGGGTGTACAGGACAATAGGAGCCAGCATCTCTCCCCCTCAAATCCTGAGCCGGACATTCTCCAGCTGGGAATCCTGAGCTAGACAGCACAGAGGGCCCCCCCCCCCCAATAGTCACAGACTCTCTGACAAAGCAGCAGGGAACTGAAGGGCCAACCAGCAGCCAAGCTCGCCTTCTGAGAATCAGAAAGGCGTGGCTCCGCCCTTGGAGCACATGTCCTCAGCTGGGCCCCTCCCCTGGGATCAGAGCAGACAGCTGCAGATCCTGCTGAGAGCCCCTGGAAACTCCCAAACCCCAGACCCTTGGCCGGGGGCCTGCCCCTAGAAGCAACACAGGAACACCAACCATCCGCCCAGCATGCTGAGACTGAAGCTCGCAGATCCATCCCACGGCCCACTGTGAGGCCACTGGCTGGGCTGAGAGCTAGTCCTACAGCAGCACACAGCCTCAGGGAATCGACCGAACACCTACAAAAATGGCAAACTCTGACATAGTCAGCAGAGGAATCAATTTGGCTGAGAACCACAGGTATTCACATATTCCCAGAACCACCGGTCCCAATCCAAGCAAAGACCGGTACCTACTGACCACAGAGCGAACTACAACAACAGTTCTCGATGCCAAGGAGAGCCCAGAGAAGAATCACGACATACATAAATAATCAAAGTCTCACGCAAAGCCCAAAAGGCAACAAGAGCGAAGGGACGAGAGAGATGTCACCATCCCAAGAAATGACACCTGAAGAGACAGGAAACATGACCCTATTCAACGAGATGATTGTGAACATGACTAAAGAGATTAAAACAGAATTCCAAAAACAATTCCAGGAACATAAGCAGGAAATCTCCAGAGCTCCCTGAATTCAAAAGAGAAATGGAAGAAAAGATTAATACCCTCAGAGCAGACATGATCAGCTCAGCGTCCACACTTCAAGCAAAAATGGAGGCATTAAGCAGCAGATTGATGGAGATGGAGGGTAGAACATCAGGAACGGAAGATAAAACACAAGAGCTGGAACAGAGAATCGCCACCTTGGAAAAATCAGTCAGAATCTACCAGAGCTCCAAAGCTCCAGCAACTGGCAGATGCAGCAAAGAAGTCTAATCTTCGTATAATAGGAATTGAGGAGGAGGCCGAATTCCAGGACAAAGGTATGCAACCTTTATTCACCAAATCATAGCAGAGAACTTCCCCAACCTCAAAAGGGAAAATACTCACATTATTGAAGGTTTCAGGACCCCAAACAGGCAAGATTCTAGAAGGAAGTCACGTAGACATATCATAGTAAAGACACTGGGCCCGAATACCAAGGAATTGATCTTAAATGCTGCAAAAGCAAAGAAAGAGCTATATTATACTGGGAAGAAAATTCGAATTACAGCAGATCTCTCGATGCAAACCCTAAATGCAAGAAAAGGTAGGAAAAACATCATTGATTTCCTGAAGACCAACACCTGCCAACCCAGACTGATATATCCAGCAAAACTAGCATTTGCATTTGAGGGAGAAACAAGAATATTTCCCTCCAAAGAGAAGATTTATGAATATGTGGACACTAAACCAGTGTTATAAAGAATACTAATTAATTGAGAACAAATTGTAGAACATCAAGAACCCCGATCAAGAAGCAAACATCTATAATTCACTACATACAAAAGGGGAAAAAGAGAGAGAAAGAAACCTAGAAGTAAAAATAAATAATGACAATGGACACTGACCACTTCTCCATAATCTCCCTAAATGTGAACGGGCTGAACAATCCAATCAAAAGACACAGAGCAGCAGACTGGATTAAGAAACACCACCCATCCATATGTTGCCTCCAAGAGACCCACCTCACTGCCAAAGACAGAAACAAATTCTAAGTGAAAGGATGGAAACGAATTTTCCACTCCAATGCACCGTGCAAAAAAGCAGGAGCAGCAATCTTAATCTCCAACAAAATTAACTTCTCAGTAAAATCAGTACATAAAGATAGAGACGGCCATTATATATTAGTAAAGGGTACAATCCATGCCCATAATATTACAGTTATAAACATCTACTCCCCCAACACGGGAGCACCCAAATTCATCAAACAAACTCTTTTCGAATTACAGAACAAGATAGACTCAAACACAATCATTGTGGGAGACCTCAATACACCACTCTCAACAAATGACAGGTCAACTCAACAAAAGTTAAACAAAGACACCATCGACTTAAATGACACCATAGCCCAGCTGGGCCTAACAGATATACACAGAGTCTTCCACCCAAGGGCGAAACTTTTTACATTTTTCTCAGCAGCACATGTAACACACTCCAAAATAGATCATATAATACTTCATACAGAAAACTTAGGCAGATACAAGAGGTCTGATATAATCCCATGCATCCTATCAGACTAATTCTGAACAATGCAGTCAAAGTCAAAAAACATTCAATCACATGAAAACTGAACAACACACTTCTGAATAACTCCTGGGTAACCGATCAGATCAGAAATGAAATTAAAAACTTCCTTGAATGTAATGACAATCAAGAAGCATCACAAAGGAACTTATGGGACACAGCAAAGGCAATTCTAAGAGGCAAATTTAAGGCACTAGGAGCGCATATAAAAAGTCAGAAGAAAAATCACATAAGTAACCTTAAAAAAAATGAAACACCTAGAGGAGCAAGGAAAGGTTAATTCTAAAACAGCTAGAAGGACAGAAATAACAAAAATAAAATCAGAAATTTCAGAGATTGAAATAAGATCTACTATACACAAAACTGATAAATCAAAAAGTTGGTTCCTTGAAAGAGTCAACAAAATTGACAGACCCTTGGCAAGATTAATCAAAAAAGGAAAGGGGAGACTCAAATAAACAAGATTAGAGACCCCACGGGAACAATCACAACTGATTCCCAAGAAATCCAGTCCATAATGAATAGGTACTACCAGGGACTATATTCAAAGAAACAAGAAAATCTAGTAGAAATGGATGAATTCTTAAATAAATATAGGCTACCCACACTGAACATTGATGGGGTAAACAAATTGAACAGACCAATTTCTTACAACGAAATTGTGGAAGCTTTCAGGGAAATGCCAACCAAAAAGAGCCCAGGTCCAGATGGCTTCACTGCGGAATTCTACAAGACATTTAAAGATGAACTAACACCTATACTCTTGAAACTCTTCCGAGAAATAGAAACAGAGGGAGCAATATCAAACTCATTTTATGAAGCTAATATTACTCTCATCCCCAAACCAGGGAAGACCCAACAAAAAAAGAAAACTACAGACCTATCTCTCTAATGAACACAGACGCAAAACTCCTCAATAAAATATTAGCCAACAGAATCCAGAAACAAATTAAAAAAATCATATACTATGATCAAGTGGGCTTCATCCCACAAATGCAAGGCTGGTTTAACATTCGCAAATCAATCAATGTAATACATCATATCTATAGAGTTAAGGATAAGACTCATATGATAATTTCTCTGGACACGGAGAAGGCATTTGAAAAATACAACATCCATTCATGTTGAAAGCACTAGAAAAAATAGGAATAAGAGGTACATTCCTCAAAATAGTGAAAGCCATATGTGAAAACCCTACAGCCAGTATTATACTAAATGGTGAAAGACTGGAACCATTCACCTTAAAATCAGGAACTAGACAGGGATGCCCACTCTCTCCACTTCTCTTCACTATAGTGCTGGAACCCTTAGGCAGAGCAATAAGGCAAGAAAAGGACATCAAAGGGATCCACATAGGGAAAGAAGAAATTAAACTATCCCTATTTGCAGACGACATGATCCTCTATGTAAGTGACCCAACAAACTCCACTCCCAAACTTCTAGAATTAATAAACCACTTTAGCAAATTAGCAGGATACAAAATCAACCTTCAGAAGTCAGTAGCCTTCTTGTACACCAACAATACACAAACAGAAGGCCACATCAAGAAAATGATTCCATTCGCAATAGCTCCCAAAAGAATAAAATACTTACGAACATACTTAACCAAAGATGTAAAGGAATTATTCAATGAAAACTATAAAAGCCTAATGAAAGAAATTAAAGAGGACACTAGAAAATAGAAAGACATTCCATGCTCATGCCTAGGGAGAATCAACATAGTGAAAATGGCTATACTGTCAAAATTGATACACAAATTCAATGCAATCGCCATCAAAATCCCAAAGACATTCTTTTTGGAAATTGAAGATATAATCCAAAGATTCATATGGAACAAGAAAAGACCTAGAATAGCCAAAACAATTATAGGCAAAAAGAGCAATGCTGGTGGTATTACAATACCAGACTTCAAACTCTACTATAGAGCCATAATAACAAAAACTGCTTGGTACTGGCACAAAAGCAGACCAGATCAGTGGAACACAATAGAAGACCCAGAAATAGAACCACATACATATAGGCAACTTGTATTTGACAAAGGAGCCAAAGATATACAATGGAACAAACACAGTCTATTCAATTATTGGTGCTGGCAAAACTGGGCAGCCACATGCAGAAAACTGAAAATGACCCTAGCCTTTCGCCATGCACAAGCATTAACTCAAAATGGATCAAAGACCTCAATGTCAGACCAGAAACCGTGAAACTGCTACATGATAAAGTAGGAGAGACACTGGAACTCATAGGCACAGGCAACAGATTCCTGAACAGAATCCCAGGGTCACAACAGATTGGAGAGAGACTCGATAAATGGGACTACCTAAAAATAAAAAGTTTCTGTATAGATAAAAACATAGTTGCAAAAGTAGAGAGACAGCCAACCAACTGGGAAAAGATATTCACCAACAATATATCTGACAAATGTTTAATATCTAGTATCTATAGGGAACTCAAGAAACTAATCCCCCCAAAACCCAATAAACCATTCATTAAATGGGCAAGGGAACTAAAGAGAGACCTATCAGAAGAAGAGTTTAAAATGGCAGAAAAACATATGAGAAAATGTTCATCATCTATGGTCATAAAGGAAATGCAAATAAAAACAACCCTAAGATACCACCTTACCCCAACAAGAATGGCCAAGATTTTGAACTCAGACAGTGACAGTTGGTGGCGGGGTTGTGGAGAAAAAGGAACCCTATTGCACTGCTGGTGGGATTGTAAACTAGTTCAGCCACTCTGGAAAGCAGTGTGGAGGTTCCTTAAAGAACTGAAAATAGACCTTCCGTATGATCCCGCCATACCTCTCCTGAGCATCTATCCTGAACAGCATGACCCAGGACATTATAACGACACCTGCTCAGCTATGTTCATCTCTGCACTATTCACAATAGCCAGGTGATGGAAACAATCCAGATGCCCTACTGCAGATGAATGGATACAGAAAATGTGGTATATATACACAATGGAATTCTACATAGCCAACAGACAAGATAAAATAATAGCATTCACAGGGAAGTGGATGAATCTAGAGCGAATCATGTTGAGTGAGACAAGTCAAGACCTAAGGAAAAAAAGGCGCATGGTATCCTTAATATGCAGTTATTAAACCCAAAGAGTAGAAGAGCGAGGACTCAATAAGGGCATACCCAAAGCAATGGACATGGTAATGGAAATACAAAAATAACTATATAGACAAAAAAACCTATGACTATAATCATAATGTTTTATTTCATAAATTGATGTTTCTATGACATACAAACCGTTAGCCTAATTTTGATTAAGTTCTAAAGACTAAGTCCCAGAGAACGTAATTAGAGATTCCCTCCTTGAACAATTTTTTGTTAAACTTATCATTTAAAATATGATGTAAACATAAGCCATATAATTAATGATTGTTGTTCTTAAGGTACTATGTTATCTCTCATCACTTTTACTGTCCCTTGGTTATCTCATGTTGTTACACTATCTCACTTTGTTACCTGATATCTTGGATATATTTGAATTTAGTTATCTGAAATTGGATAGGGAATGGGGGAAAACAAGATGAGGGGTGGGGGATGGGGGAAGGGAAATGGGGACCATGACATGTGAAAGGGTATCAATGTGTGGGAATTAATGCACCATTTATCTGGCAAATATCACGTAACCCTTCTATTAATTACAGTAAAAAATATATTTAAAAATATCTAATACTTGCTGTCATTTTAATATTGTGCTATATAAAAGGCATATGGCATTATGTGAGGATAGATCAGTAGAACAGTGAAAGCATTTTCATATCATAAGTGCCAAAATATATCTTTGCCTGAAACAAGATAAACTTGTTTACATATTTGTAATCTAATATATATCAAACCTGCAGATATATACATAGATATATAGATCATTATTTTGCTTATGAACTATCAAAATGTGTCAGAAAATAGGATGGTAACATTCAGAAAAATCTACCCCATGTAACGCATTTACCATTTTCATTCATTGAGTAGTAAGAGACTAATGACATAAGTAATCAGATTTAAGGAAGAAAATAGTAGAAGAAATGAGAATCTACAAAGACAAATAAATGGGACCAAGAAAATTACAGAGAAGTGAAGTAAAAAAAATATGGTATGGGGTTTGGGACCAACAGTCCTGGTAAAATGTATGCCACATCTTTATAATCTCCAGTGTTTTCATAGCAGAACATTTAATTTAAAAATATATGATTGCAATACCATTGCTTTCATCCAGTAACTGAGGTTATAAACCATATTGCCTATTCAATTTCAATTTGTAAAAAAAAAAACTAGGGAAATAGAGTATTAGTAAACTACATATGCCACTTGGCACACAACAACCAATAAAGACATGATTAATGGTCAATGGCAAAAAGGAGATTTAGTTAACAGGGGTACACTGAAAGAACAGGCAAGATATGCCCTTCATCTTATTTTTTCCATACAGACATATTCTTTAAACTCAAGGAAGAATTAGGGTTTAGAGAGAAGAGACATACATGATTGTTCAACAGTTCCAGGTAGAGGTATATTCTTATGGACAGAGGTGATGGTCTCAGGGTTGCCTTTGTTACAATAAGAAATTCATTGTTGCCTAGCTGGTGGCTTGCCCAGTAGAGATTATGCTGTTGTTTTCCTTGAGGGTAACTTTTGTTATAAATATGTTATAGAAAATTTCTTGTCCGTCCTGGATCCCAGTAAGATAGGACGTGAGAAAGCAAAAAACACAGACAAAATATAAAGACAGATGACAGTCTTCTACCCTGCTTTTTAGTTAGTGGATTCAATAAAGGAGTCAGACACAATTGAATTCTATGCTGCCATCAGAAATAATGATATTGCCCCCATAGTAAGGAAATGTAAAGTCTGGAAAGACTTGGAAAACAATCATATTAAATGAAGTAAGCCAGAGACAAAGGAATATAGACTCCATGTTTTCTCTCACTTTTAATAATTAGTACACATCTAGGATTCTCCAAGCAGAGGGTCACTATAGCTCAAAAGCTATATACATATGGCCATATAGGATGAGCCTAAGTGACATAAACTCTAGGAAAAGGAAACAAGAGCTTTATATTGTGTGATTTTTGTTCTTAAAGTACTATGTGAAGTTATTTCTTTTCTATTTTTCCCCATATTGTTACTCTCATGTGGTCACTGTATCTGACTTTCATTCCTGACATGTGGTATAAATTTAGTTTATTTGAAATAGGGAAGGGAAGGGAAAAAAAAACCAAGATGATTGCGAGGGGATGAGGGGAGAGAAAGTGCGAGAAAAACATGGTAAAGTTTATCAATGTTCAAGAAGTAATGTACCCACTACCTGATGATTGTAACTGTAACCCCTCCACATATCACCCCCAAAATAAAAAAGGAGTAGGTCATTTCCAGCAAAAGAAATAATTGTAACACTAACACAATCACGTCGGTAAATTATCTTAATATTTCTGAGCTTTTACTTTCTCTCTCTCTCTCTCTCTCTCTCTCTCTCTCTCTCTCTCTCTCTCTCTCTCTCTCTCTCTTTCATCAGTTTTGAGGCTTGAACACTGGGCCTGAGCACTATCCCTGAGCTATTCAGCTCATGACTACCGCGGTATCCCTGGGATTGGATGCTGTCCCTGAGCTCTCCATCTCAAAGCTACCACACTACCTCTGGGCCTAGATACTGCCATGAGCTCTTCAGCTCAAGGACACTGCCCTACCCCTTGAGCCAAAGCCCCACATCCCATTTTCTAGTGGTTAGCTGGAGTCACATGTTCTTTAGTGCCCGGGCTGGCTTTGAACCAGGATTCTCAGATCTCAGCCTTTTGAGTAACTAGGATTTTGAGTAACTAGGATTACAGGTGTGAGCCAGTACGCCCAGGTTATTTTCTCATTTTAGAATAATTATGTTAGTGATAGACATTTATATTGTAAGAACTAAAATATGTGATGTATTTGCAAGATATTAAAAGAAATTATATTTCAGATTTCCTAGTATTTCTGAGGATTTTGAATTTCTTTGTTTCATATGTTTGAATGATTTTCCTATTATCTTTATTCCATTAAGCTTCTCATCATTTTTTTGTTTTTTTTGTGTTTTTATTAAAGAATTTATTAACATTAATTTTACATCATATTTCAAATGACATTTAACAAATGAGTATTCAAGAAGGGAACATAATTGAAATTAGGCTGAGGGTTTGTATGTCATAGATGCATATTAAAACATTATGTCTATAGAGTCACACATTTTTATGTCTATGTAGTTGTGTTTATATTTCCAATACAATGTCCATAACTTTGGGTATGTGAATAATGAGTACTCGCTCTTGTACTGTTTGGATCTACTAGCCACATATTAAGATAAATTTTGTTGGGCCTACTTATACTTCTTTCCTATTAGAGGATCAAGCCTCAGTGGAAAATCATCATTTTTGTGGCTGTGAGTGCACATATGTTTAAAATAAATAGCTGTAAAAAGTAAACAGTATCTGGATATTGGTACAGTACTAAAGTTGGTGCAAGAAGCCAATCAGTGCCAGTGGTGTAGAACTAGAGATAAATAACTCATTGGCAACTCTGCCTAGGGCAATCTACAAATTCAATGGAAGACCCATCAAAACCCCAACATCAATCTTAAATGAAATAGAGGAAGCAGTCCAAAAATGCATATGGAATAATAAAAGACCCCAAATAGCAAAAACAATCCTTGGCAGAAAGAACAACACTGGAAGACTATCAATACTAAACTTCATGCTCCATTACAGAGCTATAGTAACCAAAAGAGCTTGGTACTGGCACAAGAACAGGCCTGAGGACAAATAGAATAGAATGAAAGGCCCAAAAATCAACCCACAGACCTATGGCCACCTGAGTTTCAATAAGGGAACCAAAAAAATAGCATGGAAGAAATAGAGCCTCTTCAACAAATGGTGTTAGCAGAATTGGTTAAGCACCTGAAGAAAACTAAAGTCAGATCCTTATATGTCACTCTGCACCAGAATTAATTCCAAATGGATCAAGGACATTAAGGTAAAAGCAGGTACCCTGAGGACTTTATGGTAAGGAATCAGAAATACACTAGGGATCCTTGGCATAGGTCAAAACTTTCTTAATAAAGGTGTAGAAACACAACAAATTAAAGAAAGCTTGGACAAATGGGACTGCATTAAACAACAGAGCTTCTGTATGGCAAAGGACATAGGTAACAAGTTAAAAGGAAGGCCCACAGAATGAGAGAAGATTTTGACTAGCCATACAACAGACAAGGGCCTCATATCTAAAATATTAGAAAATTAAATCTCTCGAAAACAAATCTTCAAAGAAACAACCATCCCATGTAAAGCTGGGTAAAAGACATAAAGGGAGACTTCTCTGAAGAGGAAATAAGAATGGCCTATAGACATGAAGAAATGCTCTACATCTCTGGCCATAAAAGCAATGCAAATAAAACAACTGTGAGATTCCATCTCACTCTAGTTAGAAAGGCCATTATCAAAAAATCTCAAAGCAACAGATGCTGGTGGGGATATGGCCAGGAAGGAACATTACCACACTGTTGGTGGGAGTGTATACTCATTCTACAACTCGGGAAAGCCATATAGTGATTCTTCAAATGTCTAAACATAGAGCTCCATTATAACCTAGGAATCCCACTCCTGAACATTTACCCAAATATCCAGAAACAAGGCCATACTAAAGCCACTAGCACAATGATTTTCATTGCAGTATTATTTACCATAGTTAAGATATGGAACCAACCCAGATGCCCCTCACTAGACGAATGGTGGAAGACGATGTGGTACTTATACACAACGAAATTCTATGCTGCCATCAGAAAGAAAAACATCACCCCATTTGTAAGGAAATGGAAAGACTTGGAAAAACCATATTAAGTGAAGTAAGCCAGACCCAAAGGAACATAGGCTCCATGATTTCCCTCATCTGCAGAAATTAGTACACATCTAGGAGTCTCATAGCAGAGGATGACTATAGTTCAAATGCTATGTACATATGACCATATAGAACGAGACTAAACCAAATGAACTTTAGATTATGGAAACTTTCTGATGGTTGTTCTTAATGTACTATGTGAAGTTATTTCTTCATTAAGCATTTTGGCATACAGGTAATCCCACAAAAATTATATCGAAGAAGTATGGATATTATTTTCAAAAATATTTTTATTCATTTGAAGTAGTTGTACAGAAGAGTTGATATTCATCAAAGTAATTTATGAATTCAGTGGATCTTGATCCTGGCCATTCTAACTGGAGTGAGGTGGAATTGGGTGGTTTTGTTTGTACTGTTTTTTTGTTGGGGGGGTGGTCATGGGGCTTGAATTCTGGGCCTGGGCACTGTCCCTGAGCTCTTCAGCTCAAGGCTATTGCTTTTGCACTTTGAACTGCAGTGCTACTTCCGGTTTTCTGATGGTTAATCAGAGATGAGTCTTACGGATTTTAGTGCCCAGGCTGGCTTTGAACCGCTATTCTCATATCTCAGTCTCTCAAGTAGCTAGGATTACAGGTGTGAGCCACTGGTCTCAGGCTTGGAAGTTTTTTTTTAACATAGTAAAAGTTCAATAATATTTCAACATTCCAGCATTTTACACATTATGTTCTCTTTGATTAGCAATCGAAAGAGGTGACCTAGAAAGTCATTCTTTGAAAAAAATAGCATTTGAATTTGAGAAAGTGAATAAAGCAAATACTGAAATATTTAAATAAAGCTATAATAAAAACTTTATATGTCAATATGTGTAGACAAAAATCCAAAGCAGAATTTAGAGGAAGGGAAATTCCTTTGTCTTATATTATATACAAAATGTGTGTGTGTGTGTGTGTGTGTGTGTGTGTGTGTGTTTACAGATTGATCCTCCCTATTCTGAAACAACAAATTCTGAAAGTTTTTTAATTCTAATCTTATGCCAGAAGTGGAAAATTTCACATCTGACCTCAGGTGATGCATTACAATCGAAAAGCAAGTGCTCTACAAGGTTTCAGTAGATTATATTCCATTATCTCTTCTATCCTTCTTCCTTTTTTCTTTAACTGACTCTGTTGAAAATATTTCCAGCAGTGACATTTTATGTAATCTGTATTATTTCATAAGGAATTCAAGAAATAAACAATTTACAAGTTAATCAATCACATCCCATTTCTGTGTATTGCACTATATCTCAACTACAATGTCAATCATCCTTTTACTTTGCATATGGCTTTAACTGTACTTAAATCTACAGTTCTCTGATATATCATATCAACTGATAAGCTCTCGTATGGCTTGTGTCCAAGTAATGTTTACTTTGCATAATAGTAGCCTTAAAGCACTGATTCTTGGCAATTCAGATATGCTAAAAAGCAACCATAAGTTTTTTTTTTAGTTTTTTAAGTTGAATGATAAATATTCTCAACTTAAAGGAGGTACAAAATTAATACTGAGATTTTTAAGATCAAGAACAAATTGTTAAACAACAATCTCTGCTTGAAATTATAAAGAAGAAAAACACTCATAGGTTTTATGTCAAACTCCAAATGATTATAGCCACAGTATGTGATGTGTACTTAATTAAGATGGAGAAGGAATTAAATTATAGGATTCAGTTCTATCTGTGCATACAGGTAGCCACTTGGGCATTATAATGCATTCCCTGTGTATAAGGTGGGCCCCCCATTTCAGTTGTGCTATGGGGAGCCCTAAAGTGTAGTTCATGCAAAAAGTACTTATTTGTGAATTTAGAATAGATTAAAGGATTTTTGGCTAATTGGTTTCCTTTGCAATTCCCTCACTCCCTCCCTTCCCCCCTCCCACTCCCCCCCCTCTCTCTCTCACTCTTTTGCTCTGTCTCTCTCTTCCCTGCTTCATCTCCTTTTCTTTCAGCCAGGATCATACTATAGATGACTCAAAATCATGATCCATCACCTTCAGCAGGTTAATGCAATGGCTTCCTTTATCTAATTTAATTTTTCTTTAGCTGATATTTACATCTGTTTTTATTCTTGAGCCCAGTCCTTCATGAGAATGAAGATGCAGCATAAATGGCCTACTTGATGGCAGAAGGGGCTGGCTGAGTCTTTCACCCACAAACATTAGTCACAAGAACTTGATGGATAGCAGTAGGAATTGCATGGCTACAATTCTAAAAATAAATGTTTCAAACTGCTTATGTAGGTTCATATTGCGAACATAACAGTCTGGGCATTCTGTTTTCCTTTCTAAATTTCTTTGTAACATAAAGGTACTTAAACATATGGAGAAACTTTATTTTAAATTTTGAATGTCATTTACTTTGTTATTAAAAATAAGAACAAAACTCAGAAAATAAGAGGTGCAGACACTGGATACATGTCATGAATTAACCACCAAATCACCAAGAAAATGTAAGATCTTGCCTGTCATAAATTTTTTATTAAACAACACATTTTGGAGC
Organism: Megascapheus bottae; assembly: GCF_031878675.1. Lineage (NCBI taxonomy): Eukaryota > Metazoa > Chordata > Mammalia > Rodentia > Geomyidae > Megascapheus > Megascapheus bottae. The sequence continues at coordinate 99,252,382 of NC_143547.1, read as the reverse complement.
CATAATAACTTGTGTAAGTTATTAATAGATTAAAGAAAGTGAAGTAACATTCTGTCAACATTCAGTTTGCTGCCTTACTATGAATGATTTCTTTTTTTTTTGCTAGTCCTGGTCTTGAACTCAGGGCCTGAGCACTGTCCTTGGACTTTCTCAAGGCTAGAGTTCTACCACTTGAGCCACAGCACCACTTTCAGCTTTTTTCTACATGTGTGGTACCGAGATATCGAACCTGGGCCTTTGTGCATGCTAGGCAAGCACTCTACCACTAGGCCAAACTCCTGGCCCCTATGAAATGACTTCTAAAGATGAGTTATTTTTTCTTTCTAATGATCAAAATTACGTAGTTAACATCCTCTGAATATTGTGCTTAGATAAAATCTTTTGCTAAATGATTTGAATGAACTTACCATGGGAATCAAAAATATTTATTGAATAAAATATCAATAAATTATTGCAATTGCATATTCAATATATTGTATAATATGCTGTATAAGTATCATATATAAGTATTTTTAAGTAACTGTAGGACTGTGAATCTTATCATTTTGTCAAAATATTAACATAGTTTCTGATATCAGCAATTTGATGATAAGCCATTGGACATTCTGAGATATGAAGATAACCTACTTATAATCAAGCACATTGTAAGCAAATTGTTGATTTTATTTTGTAATAGCTATCTCAATTAATAAATGACATACAGGGGCCAGGGGTTTGGCCTAGTGGTAGTGGGCTTTCCTAGCATGCACGAAGACCCAGGTTCGATTCCTTGATACCACATACATAGAAAAAAGCCAAAAATGGTGCTGAGGCTCAAGTGGTAGAGCTCTAGCCTTGAGAAAGTCCAAGGACAGTGCTCAGGCCCTGAGCTTAAGCCCAGGACTGGCAAAAAAAAATGACATACAAAAAACTAGACATGCTGAATGTATGCATAAGGTGACATTATAGGAGGTAAGAGGCTTATTTTAGCTTCCTAAAGTGTCTCTTGATTATATTTTACTATTATCATCATTAGTTTGTGTGTGTGTGTGTGTGTGTGTGTGTGTGTGTGTGTGTAATTATTTAGGAAAAATGAAACATTATCCCCATTAAACAATGTAATATGATACATGTTTTCACTGGAGTCAGCTCTAATCACAGATATCCTAAAATGTCTTTGCTGATGGTATCCTAGAATTACGTTGAATTCTGACATTTGTCACATAGCTCAGTTTCTGATGCAGAGCTATTAATATATTACATTTTCTGGGTTATAGGAGTTATCTTTTGTCTTAATATGAAGACATTTGGGGTTCTGAGTGAGATCTAGGCCACAATAAAGACCAATCCAAATATTAAGTTTTAGACATTCAGCTCCATACTTCATTCAACACACAGGGGAGAATGTAGGAAATTAATCATTTATCATGATCATGTAAAAATACAGAAAACATGGGTCTGGGAGAACTTCCAGGTTAGTGAACCAGGTGGTACTGGGACTGGAGCGTGTCAGAAGAATTCCTGAAAATTATGTTAGTTTTTACAACACACTGTATCCATGTCTTTTTTTTGGTTCTGAGTTATTTCTTTTTTATTATATTATTTTTCTTGCCAGTACTGAGGGTTGAACTCATTGCCTCAAAATTGCTTGGATTGCTTGTATGGTTAGGATTATTTTACTAAAGCTTTGCCTCTAGCTCCTCATTTGTGGATTTTTTTTTTCAGCTCAAAGCTACAGCCCTACCCCTTGAGCCACAGCACCAATTCTGGTTTTTTGGTGATTAATTGAGATAGGAGTCGCACTGCCTTTAGTGTCTGGGTTGGCTTTGAATAGTGATTCTCAAATCTCAGCCTCCTGAGTGGCTAGGATTACAGGGGTAAGCCACTGTTAATGGCTAGTGGATTTTCTAATGAAAAAGGAAACATAAGTAAATGTTTCCCTGAGTTATATTATTCAATATTTTTAATCTGAGCAAGGATTTATGAAAAATTCCACTTTATAGCACAGTAGTCCAAATTATAGGAAGTGAAGACTTGACACTGGTATCTGACAGGAGGAAGTTTGGGATACTGAGACCCTAACAAATGCGGGTTTAGCTAATAATGGATAGTTAGTGTCTGAATTGAGATAAACTGGAAGACATGTAGTCAGTATTCAATGTAAATTGTTGACAGGCGGGTGAGAGGATTAATCCCTATGCATATTATCAGAGTATCTGTATGAATTGAGAAAAGGGTGAAAATTTCATTTTAGAATAGTATTCCCTATACCCTGCAATTCCTTAGTCCGTAGAAATAACTATGTTCTTTTTCATAAATATGAAATTATACAGTATTTTTCTTTCCTATTTGTTTTCTTTCATTTAGCATTTCTTCCAGTCTCATCTACATTCTTACCTAGGGCAATTCATTCACAGGTTGATGGGCATTTCAATTCTTTTCAATTATTTGCTTAAACTTCACAGCTCCATTTCCCTTGGATTATTAGGTGTTTTATATATGAAGCAAGTGAGGCTCAAGAAAGTTGCTTAGTTACCCAAATCCCAAATAAGAAAAGCAAGAGCTGAGATGGAAATCAGATATATCTGAGGCTGAACACCTTTTGAATAAGCCCTAGATAACAGAAGAGAATAATCTAGGATACTACACATTCACAATGTCATTCCTTCAAAGGCTCACAAACACTGAGTATCATCACTATTTTTTCTGAAACATTTGTTTTCATCTGGTAATAATGTAGTGTCAAACATCCCAGTTTAAATGTTATACCATAAACTTGAAAAGTACATAAGAATGGACAGTTTCATATTGAGAATGAAAGCATAATATATCTAACATACACATTGGAGAGTACACCATGCATTGGGAAGAGAGATAAAATAGTTTAGAAAACTACCATGAAAGGAATTGGTGAACATATATAGATGAGTAAGAAGAGAAAGTATTCACAAAACTTTTATAAAAAGTATATGAAGATCATAATTTAACATGTAATTATGGGAAATTGTGAATTATCAGACTTCTCTACATGGTGAATTGAAATATATGTAATGTCTGAGACAACAAACAAGAACCAAGAATTTTTCCATTAAAAATAATTTGCTGCTATTATAGTTGATTTCAAATAAAAGAAGGGGTGACCTTATAGTAATTTAAGATATTTGCCTTAAAGATGGTCTCTAGTCAAACAAAAAGGAGATTGAATCTATAATATTTTTATATATTGCTGTTGGGAGGGCATGAGTCACACAGTTATATATTGAATGTTTGCATATTGATTGTAGCTTGAGCTTAACAATTTATCATTTGGTTTGGTGCCATCCCCCTCCATGATAGATGTTATGGCTAAGGGTCTAGCTGCAATTTAATTATGGACCCCGCTTCACAGGGTTTCATAAATAGTCAAATCTGCTGCAGGAGATGAGATGCTTTAGTTTGCATAACCATATTATCATTTTAGTTCCATATTGTAGCTTCAATCCATCAAGTCTACAATCATTTTTCATTTCAGGAGACAGTTCTTATAGGAAACCATTTTAATGACCATGAAGTAAAAAACAATTTCAGTAAGTAAGGAAAGATGTTTAATATCATTCTACTTCTACATAAACTAATGAACAGAATATATAATACAAGTTTTACTCTGTGATATACTATATAGATGTGGTTTATAAGTGTATATATATTAATCTGCCACAAAAGAAATGTTGATTCATGACTAACTGCTGTAACTATGTGAATAATGAATAAAATATTTTTAAAATTGAGTGATAAATTTTAAGACCATCTGTATGTTCTCAACCACCTTGCACACTAGGAGACAAAACATTTTAATTTCGAATGTACTTATACTCCTGTAATCCAGATTTTCCCGTCTTGCTTGATTTAAAATGTTTCATGTACATATTCAAATTTTATAACGTTTCTATTTCTCTGCTTTTCCATGTGTTTATCCATGCAGTGTATAATAATGTGAAGTAGTAATTATGATTTTGTAATATCAGACACAGTGGCTCCCAGTTGTAATTCTACTGAGTTTGGAGCCTGGTATCAAGAGGTCTGTGGTTTGATGACAGCACAGAGAATATATTTAAGAGACTCTTTAACAGCCAACTACTGAGCATAGTGACACAAATCCATCATCCCAGATATACGTGAGGCTGATATTTGGTTCAATGCCAATCCAGGAAAAAAATGTTTGACTTCTCAACAGAAGAAGCTGGAATTGTAGCTGTCATTCCAGATGTAAGCAAATGCAAAACAATTCATAGTAGTTTCACAGGAGACACACAAATGGCAGGTAAATATCTGATGATTTCATTAACATTGAAATAATAGAATACCATTTTTAAACACAGCTAATGAATGGAAGAACAATCCAAAGTTGTTACTGTTACATCCAAGACAGTAAATTGATTCAAACATATCGAAAAGTAATTTGCTAATTTTTCAAAATGAAAAATGCTGATCCTTTATGGCTCTAAGTCTCTATTATTAAATTATCATTCATATCTCTATACCAGTGAACAAGCAGACATGTATAATGATTGTGGTAGATTCCTTCTTTCTGATGGCAAAGTCTTGGAAACATCTCAACTTTGTCAGTAGCAGAGTAAATAAACACATTGTATCACAGTCATAGAAGGAGATATTAACAAAATTTTAAAAAATTAAAAAAATTACATGACTAAATATCAGAAAAATAAAAATGAGTCAAATGAAGCAAAGGTAAGCAATGTAATGTTTAGGGCACACCTATATATACTGAAACCATATGAGAAATAATAAGGGACTGATAAATGTCCAATGTCTAGTATTCATATAGCTAGAGAAGTGAGAGGCCATAAAAGAAAAAAAAAGTTGCACAGTGCTACTAACTTATAGCATCCTTTAGCTCTTAATCCAGTAAGCAAACTTATGATATTTACTGGATTATTGTTTCTCATATTCTGTGTGTGTGTATGTTTGTGTGTGTGTGTGTGTGTGTGTGTGTGTGTGTGTGTGTGTGTGTGTGCTTGGGTGGTGGTGGTGGTGTTTGTCTGTGGTTGTACTAGGTCTTGAACTCAATGCCTTGCAATCTTGCCTGGCTTTTTCACTTAAGTTTGGCATCTACTACATGCTACCACAGGAGCCGTTACTCAAAGTCCAGTTATTTTTTTTATAGGAATTAGAAATGGAATGTCCTGGACTTTGCTCAAGGCTACCTTTCAAACTTAATCCTGAAATATCCATCTCTTTTTTTTTTGCCAGTCGTGGGTCTTGAACTCAGGTCCTTAGAGTTTCTCTAGGTTAGAGCTCTACCACTAGAACCACAGAAACACTTCTTGCTTTTTATACGTAGGTGGTATCAAGGAATCACACCTGTGTCTCCGTGCAGGCTAGGCAAGCACTCTACCACTAGGTCAAACTCTTGGGCCCTGAAATGTCAGTCTTGTAAGTAGCCAAGTTTACAGTAATGAGCCATGAGCACTCAGATAAGATGCTGCTTTTGAAGTTGTTATAGGAAGTATCACAAATTCTGTGGACACGCTGAAAAATATATGTTCCCATATGATAAAACACAGACATATGACAGACAGCACACTACCTTTCTCCACCCTAGGTCTTAGCTGACATTGTCAGTGCAAGAGAGGTCTGAATTGTTACCAGATAATGACATATACTAGAAAACAAATTAATGCATGTTGAGATTGCCTTATTAAAATCTAAATACAAGCATACATGGTGATTGCATGGCTAATACCCTATACTACTAGGTCACTAATTTTATTCATGTTCTATAAATAGTATATTTTATGAATGAAATAAAAAGGATTGAAGGGAATACCTTATGATGTTAGGATTTAAGAGTATTGACAGTTAATACTTTTGGAATAGGTAAAATTTAGCAGCAAGATTTCTAGGCTGGAATTTTTTTAAACCACATTGTTCTTCTGCCCCCATGTGGCATGTTGAATGTACAACACTATAGTTCTATAAGAGCATAAAATCACTCTGTATGTTTGCAAAACATTTTCTCATAAAATTTGATTACTTCAACCAAAGAAAATGGTTTGTTGATGAAGTCTACTGAGTACTTTAGGGATTAAAAATTTATTTTTAAAAGTGATCATCCTTAGACTGACAAGTATATAATATATTTATATTTCCCAAACTGCCATGATTCAGACTATACAAAATTTAATAATACTTTCAAGACTTTTTTGTCACATTTTGAAAAATATCAGCATTTTTTTGTTCTAAAATGAATGGTGATTTGAGAAAGCTGTAAACTACAGACAGAAAAACACCCATATTCTAATGCTCATATTGCTTATCCTTTTTCTAAATATCTACTATTGTTATAAACTGAAAGAAATTAATACGTAATTCCTAATTTATAAAAATACATTTTAGCTTTCCTATTAAAATTAATAAAGATTTATTAAGTTAATTTATTATCACTGTATTTTCATGGTGTATGATGAGTTTTAGTAAAATATATAATAGGACTGCACCACTTTCTGTCCCTGCTAACACTTATACCTAAGTGAAGTAAAAGATAAGAATTGAAAAGTAGTTAACTAACCACTGGGAAATTTACATTCACATTTCCATCTGGCATTAATTAATACATATTAACATATGATGTATTCACATATGCATGCACATATTTGCCTTGATGTTTTGGTTTGGATTTCTATAAGTTTTCTTTTTTTTGTCCTTCATCAAACTTGAACTCTGTGCCTGGCTCTGTTCCTGAGCTTTCAAGGCAACCGCCCTAAGGAGCCACAGTACCACTTCCAGGTTTCTAGAGGTTAATTGGAGATAAGAGTCTCATATTCTTTAGTGCTGGCTTTGAAATGCGACCCTCCGATGTAAGCCTCCTGAGTAGCTAGGATTACAAGCGTGAACCATCGTGCCTGGCAAGTTTTAATTTTTATGAATATAAATATCCACCAATTTAAAATGATATATTTACTTGCTTTCATGCATTAAAATGATTAATATCAAGTAGTTGATCATTTGCTACATGAGTAGCTAAAGTTTAGTTCATGTGAGTGATCTACTATGAGCTATCTGATTGATTTTGAAAGTGGAGGTGAACAAGGTCAACCTATTTCATAGGCATGTGTGAAAATGGAAAAATAAACGAGGAGGGGAAAATAACATTATAGGAAGTGCCTTTGATCAGAGCACATTTTATCCATATGTGGAATCACCACAATGAGGTCCTTTTATACAACTAATCAACGCTAACAAAAAAAGATTATAAAATTCAAAATGGCATAATAAATAGAATATTGTTCCAAAGGACATGATTTGTTTTATTTGCAAAAGGACCCACTAATTTAGGTACGGACTCTGTAAATGTTGCTTTAATATTCTTCAAAGAGGTCAGGATAAATTGTGTGTTCCTATGTAAATCATGGTGTGTTAGGGATCTGCGAGCTCCAGTATTTCAGAAATTTCTTCATGATGACTCTTCATTAGAATGAAAGATTTGAATATCTAAGTTAATCAACAGAGAAAGGGTCTATTTCATAATCTGGTGTGCATAATATGAGACATTGGACTATTATAAATATTCTACCATTTGAACAAAATAAGAACCTTTAACAACCACAAAACAATCCTCAAATGCAGAATACAGCAATGAAAGCTCATGTGCCAGGTTTGCTGGGTTGAAAATGTGTGTGTGTGTGTGTGTGTGTGTGTGTGTGTGTGTGTGTGTGTGTGTGCATGTATAACATATATAAGTATATATATATATTGATATTTATATGAATCATTTACTATCATCATTTATTTACTACATGGTGAAAATTTCTCTCAAACTTACTCTGAGTTTACACAATTGATCAAAACCAGAGTCAGAAATGCAAACTAATGTCAACATCATGTCAGTTTCAATCATTTACCATATGATCAACATCTATAGCAAGATAGACCTGCTAGATGATAACGGTAATTTTCATTAAGGTCTTCATGGAAGAAGTTGGGTACATGAAGTGCAAAGAGAAGAATGAGAGAAATTATAGGAAGGATCCATGAAATGGTCTGATTAGTTCCATTAGCTTATGATCTTACATCTCTCATTCCTTTCCTACCTATTTGTTTTTAATCCTTTTGCTTTATTTTGCTTTAGGTATATAGTCTTTTCTATATATTTTTGTGCTGTTAACTCATTATACTGCTATTCCTGTTTTCAAAGAGAGGCTTCATGCATTTTCCTTACTTTTTTAGTTCTGTCATCTGGCTTAAAGTTCACTCATTCAAGTGTAATCTAACAGTTTGTTTTGTGTTTGGATTAATTTTTGTGTGTTATCGGTTCTCTCTACTTCATCCTTTTTGTTTTTCCAGTTCTTTTAATTTTAACATCAAATCACCATAAATACAATTACATACCATCAAAATTTATACAATTACTTTTGAAGAAAAATTTAGAAGAATAAAACATGAATATTTTAAGTCCATCAAAGCTCAAAATGGTAAATCTATTTTCAGAAATGTTATTTTTCCTTGAATAAAAAATTAATGCACAGTATTAGTAGAAGGAAATTAATCTGAAGAAATAGATTCCAAGTTTGTATAATACTAATTTACATATATAAAGCAGTGAAAATCATCAGCTTGATTATGCTCTAAATATGAAATCACAAACATTTAAAAGTTGAGGAGTTCATAAATATTCAAATTATGTTTCTAAAAATTTCAGTGAGGATCTTTACCCCCACAGGGAAGGTAGGATATGTCTGGCTATGACTAATGCAATTCATGAAACTTTCTTGCTTGTATACATTTTTAAAAAGTATGCTATGATGTATTGTAAATCTTAATGGTTGTGAGACAGAAATAAAAATACTACCCAAACTGTGTTTAAGAAGCTTCATCCTTCTAGATGACAATAATTTGCCCAGAGGAATATAAAGATCTCAAACTTTTTTTAGAAGAAACATTAATTAGGTTCAATTCTAATCCCATGATTTTCTCTAGAAAATAGCATGAGATGATGTACTATTTTTTATTCATTTTGTGTCCAGTGAAGAGCACAGGTAGACCAAAGTAAAGCTCCTATTGTTAGGACTCAAAATGTAAGGATCTTAGATTCCTCCCCTTTAGGCTTAGGGTCACTGTAATATTTACAGTCAATAATTACGTTAATGAATCCAAGGGCAAGTGAAAACCCTTACACATTGTTGTCCTTTCTTTTTAAATACTGAATCAACTTATTGCTTAGAAATTAAAGTCCCAAACATTTAAATGTAATCTTGAAAAATAAAATAAATAAAAGTCTTTTCATGTCAAATTCTCTTAGATTTTTGGCACAAAGCAATATTTTAAGTAGTAATGTTGAAAGCTATTGTTCCAAGTGAAAAACATTTCACTAAAAAGGGAAAGGGAGAATTCCTCTGTATTTTACCTTTATAATAATGTAAAATAGGTTTTGAAAAGAAAAGGAGGAAGTTTTGCAAGCTAAAATATTTCCAGGAAATTATAGCATTGCCATAAAGATCCTGTGATAGATGAGAACGTATGGAATCTATAGGATCTTTTTACTCATTTATTAGATATCCATGGTAAAGAAAAAGACACTAGAAACATAATACAAAGGGATTTCTACATTTATCCCCAATATTCTACTTTAGCTCTGCTGTATTTAGAGGCAAAAACAAAGTGTAAGCCAACTACAATGAAAAACAGAAATGACAAACTTCTGTGAAATGTTACTTTACATTTAGGGTTTCATAATTAAAACATTCACCTTTTATTGTAGGATCTTGGCCATGTGTTTATGATCCTTTTTTACACCAATACTGTCATCATGTTCCCTATAAAGCATTTTTGAAAAACATCAACATCAATTTGTGAAAAAGTTCAGCTGATAAGCTAGAAGGATGAGGGGGAAGAAAAAAATGATACTGGTAGGGAGTGAAGATTGCTTTCTCAGTTTGAAATATTTTTCTTTTTTGTTCTCTTTATTTTACCCCTTTTTGAGAGAACTTGGTCCAAGTTTCTAGAATGCATTTCTGTTTATTGTTATTCTTTTCAAACTATTTTTTTGCCCTTTGTGAAAGATGTTGTACTGAATTGTATTGGATTCCTAATTATTGTGTTCCGGTTTGGGTCATTGTTCTTCCAAGGATCATAAATTCAGTCTACTGTCATCCATCTCGTGAAGGAACTTTGGTCTCTTCATATTCCATGTACAATAAATACTTCCCTCATTTTTCTGCATCGTGATGAAAGGAATCATTGGTCCCAGTATTCTCTGAGTGTGGTTTCTTGTTTGGATTTTGTTTTGTTTTTCTGCATTTCAGCTACTGTTACACTTTGCTCTGGTGCAGTAGGAAAAAATGCTGAACTTTCCTTAAATAAGATTGATTTAAACATGATGTGAGCTCTTTGAACTCTAAACTCAGAAAGTGCTTTGCAACTTCTAAGTAGTCTACTACCTCAATAGATTAGCTGTCTATCAGAGAAAAATCTCAGAAAACCTCGCTAAAAACAGATCTACTGGCTTAAAACCTAGCTTCGAAAATAGACATATTTTGAGCCACCCAGGGAGGTGGCTCTCACCTGTAATCCTAGCTACCCAGGATGCTGAGATCTGAGGATTGTGGTTCAAATCCAGTCCGGCACTAAAGACTATTATCTCCAATTAACCTCCAGAAAACCGGAAGTGGTGCTGTGGCTCAAGGAGTAAAGTGGTAACCTTGAACTGAAGAGCTCAGGGTCAGGCCAAGGCCCAGAGGTCAAGCCCCACGGTCAACAACAAACAAAAAAGAAAATAGGCATATTTGATATAAGCCCGTCCCATTTTCAGAAAACTGAAATATAAGAACAATATGAATAAAAAGTTCAGGATAGTTTACATTATGGAATACACACAAAAATGTATGGACTAAAACTAAGCATAACTATGGTGAAACAGAAAGTCACATGAAGCCCAAGACATTATTTCATGTTTCACCTTGTATTTAACTTTAGGATTGTAGAGACTAAATTTGAAATAATCCATTCAGCCAATTTATTTTTTTCAGAATGAAGAATCTATTATAACTTCATCAAAAAAGCTGTATAAACTGCTAAAATCTACAAAAATACCATTCCATATTATCTCATCTATCAAACTTAACTAGGTGAAATATCTTCCAGTGTTATATATTCATATGAGTGTCCTTAAATTTTTCTTTTTACCCTTATGTTCCCTGGTCTACTTTTTTCTTGAAGAAAAGAGTATCCTAAGATACTTTGTTTTTCTAAGAAGTATCCTAGGATCATGTTGTAGTGCTATTTAAAATGTACAAAATTATTTTAATGGATACATAACTGTCTGAGGTTCATAATTGAAACTTTACCTTATTAATTGCTTCATGTTGTGCTAGACATTTCATTGTGTGTATTCTCCACTGTAAGCTTATTGTCATTCAGCTTAGATAACTAATAATAGTTTTAATTCTGGAACAATTATCCCTTTCCCTAATGCACAATTATTATAATAAGCATTATATAAGATGGTCTTAATATGATCTATTTAGGCTAAGCTCATATATCACTATCATGAACAAATATCTAATTCAGATACATAATGTTTTTCAACAAATTTTTCTCAGCTACAATTTTTGTCTGAGCTGAACCTTAATTTAATGTGCTGTATTATATTTATATGACTCATGGGGATTTGGACAGGTGGATCTGCAGAAGAAGAATTCTTTTGGCCTTTAATATACAAGTTAGTTAACTTTATTTCCATTTTATGAGGAAACATTTGGAAAGCATGGATATAAAACTTCATCTTTTAATCCTTACAGTACATAATAGGGTCAAGTGATGTGGCTATGTTGTAGGTTGATATTCCTAAGTTTAATTTTATTTCTTCCATTAACTCCTTCCTATTCAGTTAGAAAAGACTTTAGTGACTATGCTTCTAACCAATGAGACCTAAATTGGAGTCACCTTGGAGAGTTCAAATCCTTTTTTCTAATAACATGAATATATAGGACCTAAAATTTCATTTTCAGTTTTTTTTCCTATCTACAGTGTGGAGATGATATGGAGTTGTAAAATCTCTCTTGTCATCATGAGACAAAAGTATACATACAAAATATGAAAAATACCTGTTGGCTGACATCCTTTTAGAAATCTATCAATAAAAGTAGGGTCTTGTTTTAAAAGGTCATTTTGGCTTCAAAAGCACAAACCTCTTATCTCAGCTTTATAAGGGCTAGTATTTTAAATCTCTGCCAGCATTCTCAACTCAATGACAATCTTTGTGGCACACTTGTATAACAAAATATAAGTTTGAAAAACAACTAGTGAGTGCATAGTAATGTCCTCTGTAGATGCTATTTTAAAACCTTGTGGTTCACATGTTAAAAATGAATGTATACTTTTACATAGAATTATACCATCAAATATGTTTGATACTGCAAATATTTCTATCTAGTTTTGGTCTCCTGGAATCATTTACAATTGAGCTCATTTCTCAACCTAATAATGGTAATAATAATATTCATATTTTAAAGTGCTCTTATCAGTAGATTGGATGATGGGTCACAGAGCAAAGCTGGACAGAGGCCTCTTTCTGTAAATAAATATTTATTGGGACACAAGCCACAGCATAATCCTATTAACTACAGCAAGAATGTAAAAGGTTGTGACTGATCATATGACTCACAAAGCATAAAATATTTTCTTTATATTTTTTTACTCAAAAAATCTACACATGGGGCCAGGAGTCTGGCTTAGTGATAGAGTGCTTGTCTATCATGCTGGAAGACCCAGGTTTGATTTCTTGGTACCACATACATAGAAAAACCAGAAGCGGTGTTGTGGCTCAAGTGGTAGGGCTCTAGCCTTGAGAAAGCCCAAGGACAAGGTTCAGGAACTGAATTCAAGCCCTGGAACTGGCTATATATATATATATATATATATATATATATATATATATATATATATTCTTTTTTCTTCTCCATCAGTAACTCTGAGAATTCTTACAAGATAGTCACAGATTAGTAAAAGGAGGTTCCAAATTTTAATGAACTAATCTATTTATATGGCTAATTCATATGAGAATTTCCATATGCTTGAGGTTTTCTTTTATTCCTTATGATTTCCCTGAAGTTCGTGACCATTTAAGGAAATAAAGTAAACTGCTAACTAACCTTACAGGCAATGGTAAGTTTAAACTTATCAATGAATCATACAAAGCATTTTCTAGTAACACACAATCATCATGGTTTAGGATACAATTTCAAAAGCCCATAAGGTCTACATTGTGACCTCCAAGGTTTTTTTAGTTTTACAATTTTTACTACTCACAGGATGAATGCATTAATTTTTACAAGAATTTTTACTGAATATTTAATACAAGCAACATTTTAATGGTAAGTGTTCTACCGAACAAATATTGGTCACACAACAGGAATATAGCTATAAGTATGGGGCAGCTGTCAATGGTTCATGTATACCTTAATTACAAAATCTATTAAACACAGCATATTGTCCACGATCTTCAGCATACCACACTCTATATGCTGTTTTATTTGCTAATGGGGATTTATAGTTTTTGATGCCAAATATACGAGTAAAATATGGGGAAAAAGAGCATGCAAAGTAATTTTTTGCATAGTGAAGTTTCTAGGCAAACTAGAACATTATGTTAGCCTGAGATTATATCTGGGACATAATTTGCAGAGCATGTATTGTTTTCAGTTTATTGCTTTTACTTTAATGTTAAATATTTAATGCTTTGTTATGTTATGAAATCATGTGAAACATTTTAATCACTAATGCCTCAATTATAAATGAGTTAAAATCGCTCTATTTTTCTCTGCTTTATTGAGACAACCAAAATTACATAATTTGAAGATGTACGTGATTTGTTGTGAACTGGTAGTCACACTCGCATACTTACTACTTTACTTGGTGACAGAAGGTAACATTCAATTTTATAATATTTTATTTTTAACTATTGTCACAAGGCTTTATTTTACTATATTTAATGTATTTTTATTTTCTTTATGTAGTTGTACAAGGTAATTGAACTTCAACAAAGCAGTTTATGAAGCAGTGACCTCTCAAAACTCCCCTTCCCCTTTCTTTCTTTTTGTTACATATTGAACTTTTTGAAATTTAACAAGAAATTTGTGTATACAATGCATTTTGGTTTGTGTCATCCATTTAACATCTTTACCCCACCTGCACCCACGACTTCTCATATTTTTCCCAGTTCTGTGACATACACAATAAATTATTGCCTGCATTCTACTCTTTTATCATTCTCCTCCCCTCTGGTCTGTTTCCCTCGCAAGTACACACTTCCGAGTACTTATTTTGTTACACTTTAACAGTCTTTCTAAAGAAGTATGCTACTTGATTCTATTATACATCACTTAATTTATAACCATTTGGCTGTAACCTTGTGTGTTTACTTCTAGATTTATAGGCACATTCTAGTTCCCAATAATGAGGGAAAACATGTGATCTTTGCTTCTCTGTGTCTGACTTACTTCACTTAACATAATCTCTCCAAGTGTTTGTGTTTCCTTACAAATGGTTAAATGGCTATTTTTTCTCATGTATAAGTAGAATTCTTGTTTTATATATATATATATATATATCACATATTCTTCATCCATTTGTCCATTGAGAGGTGTCTGGGTTGATTACGTAACTTACCAAAGGTAAATAATGCTGCAATGAACATGGTTGTGGTGGTAACTTTACTGTAACCTTGTTTATAGAATATTATATAATTGCCCAGGAGTGAGATTGCTGGGTAGTACTATGTTTAGATTTGAGGGACCTGCACATTACTTTCCAGAGAGTTTGAATAAGTTTACATTCCCAGTAATGAAGGCCAGGAGGGATATGTATATTCCTTGCATACTGATTTTTTATAAAATTCCACAAGTTTCATATTGGCTCTGTTGAATACTACTGATAGTATATGGGTCTTTAATAGATTGACTTTTGGGATAATATCCAAATAAAATATTGTTCTGCAGACCAATATCATGTCTGTTCTCTGTCTTATCTTTTGTTTTCCTCTGTATTTCCTTTTAGCTGCTTTATAGTTTAAAGTGTGATATGTATATGTTTAAGAGTCCATTTTAATTAGTTAACTGTAAAGTGTGAGGATAAAAATTCAGCCACTCTGGAAAGCAGTGTGGAGGTTTCTCAAATAACTGAAAATAGACCTTCCCTATGATATCAGCATACCACTCTTGGGCATCTATCCAGAACATCATAACTCAGGAAATGATAAGTACACCTCATCAGCTATGTTCATCTCTGCACTATTCACAATAGCCAGGTGATGGAAACAATCCAGATGCCCTACTGCAGATGAATGGATACAAAATATGTGGTACATATATGCAATGGAATTCTACGTAGCCAACAGACAAGATAAAATAATGGCATTCCCAGGGAAGTCAATGAATCTAGAGTGAATCATGTTGAGTGAGACAAGTCAAGACAAAAGGCGTGTGGTATCCTTAATATGTGGCTATTATATCCAAACAGTACAAGACTGAGGACTCAATTTTTGTGTACCCAATGCTATGGACATGATATTGGAAATATAAACACAACTACATAGATATAAAAATTTATGGCTCTATAGACATATTTAATTACATTGACAAATATGTATCTATGACATACAAACCCTCAGCCTAATTTTAATTATGTTCTAAAATCTAAGTGCCAGTGATTGTGTATATTGAGATTCCCTTCTTGAATACTTGTTTGTTAAATATGTCATTTGAAATATGATGTAAAAATCAATGTTAATAAATTATATAAAAACCGTTCAAATTTATTCTTTTACATGTGACTCTTTTTCCTAATACTACTTACTTAAGAGACTATCCTTGCCAAGTAGTGGAATTGCTGGGTCACAAGGGAGCTGTATGTTTAGTCTTTTGAGGAACCATCATATTGCTTTCCGCAGAGGTTGAACAAGTTTGTACTCCTACCAGCAGTGAAGCAAAGATATGAAACCAACCCAGATGCCCCTTGGTAGATGGTTGGATCAGCAAGATATGGTATTTATACACAATGGAATTCTATGCTGCTACCAGAAAGAATGACATCTCCCCATTTGTAAGGAAATGGAAAGACTTAGAAAAAATTCATACTAAGTGAAGTAAGCCAGACTCAAAGGAACATAGGCTTAATGGTTTCCCTCATTTGTCATAATCAGTAGAAACCTTGGGCTCTCCTAGCAGAAATTTACAATAGAGCAAAACTTAGATACGTAAGGTCATATAGTATGATGCTAAAAGAAAGGACCTCCAGGATATAGAAACAAAAGCCATATAATGAGTGATTGTTGTCCTTAATGT
Organism: Megascapheus bottae; assembly: GCF_031878675.1. NCBI lineage: Eukaryota > Metazoa > Chordata > Mammalia > Rodentia > Geomyidae > Megascapheus > Megascapheus bottae. The sequence goes on along the minus strand of NC_143547.1, from coordinate 99,236,066 downwards.
ACTATGTTATCTCTCATCTCTTTTGATGTCCCTTGGTTATCTCATATTTTTACAGTATCTTACTTTGTTATCTGATATATTTTATGTATGTTTATTTGGTTATTTGGAATAGGATAGGGAAGGGGGGAAAACAAGATGAGGGAGAGGGGTTGGGGGAGGGAAATGGGGACCAAGACATGAGAAAGGGTATCAATATTTGTGAAGTAATGCACCTTCTATCTGGTGAATATAATTACAATAAATATACGAAAAATTTTTAAAAAGAGACTATTTTTCCCACTATGAATTTTTGGCATTTTTGTGGAAATTTGGTTGATTATAGAAATACACATCTATATCTGGATATCTATTTTTTATGCACATACAAATAGATGTCCAATCTCTTCCATATCAAGAGAAGTTGTTAATGCTGAGTACCTCAGAACACTCTTTGTCAACACCTGGATACTTTATGAGATCAGAAGTTCTAAGATTTCCTAAGGTAGAGTAAGTGAGTGAGGAATAGGTAGGTAGTAATTTCCTAGAAATTTTCATTTGAATTACAATTGCATTCAACTCATTTTTGTTATCATCATGTATAATCTAATTCTTTGTTATAGGTTAGATTTTGTTTTTATATCTTCTAGTAAAAAAATGAAGATGACTTATAAATAATGAAATATCTTCATTCTAGATACTGAGTGTATTTTTGATGCTATGTTACTGATATTTTCTATTTAATCTTGTTTTGAACAAATTAACATATTCATGGTAACTATGTAATTTTATTTTTTCTCCTCTTGTGGTTCTTTGCTAAGAAACCAAGACCCTGTGTGTGCCAGACAAATGGTCTCTCTTCCATTGAATTAGAACTTAAAGTAAAGCATCATCTAATTTTTTTTCTGAACAAGAGGAGGCACTATTAATAATAATCCTATAAAAGGAGAACTAAATTGAACTCTCCAAGGGAAATGAAGTCCCTCTAGATATCTAGAAAATCTTCACAGTGAAAATGTAATTATAGATAATTCTTTTGAAAAGTTTTAAGACATTTATTTTAAATGACAAATACTTATATCATAAAATATCTTAATACATGCATATTAACATCTTTCCATGTGTAATGACTAAATCAAGTCAAATAATATAGAGCCTAATAAACTTATCATTTTGTAGTTAAGAATTACATCTCTTGGTTTCCATGCATTTCCTAGATATGATGCATTACTTTATAAATATCATCACCGTTTTGTAAGAAAATGTCTTTAATTTATTCCTATCTCACTAAAATTGTGTATCCTAAGACCAATGTACACCAAAAGCCTCACACAACCACCAGATATTTATAACCACTATTGTACTCTCAGTCTCAATTTATTTGCAATAAAATTCTGTATTCTGTATTTGCAATAAAAGAATGGTAGATGTAGTTCAATATAGAATCAGATTTACTTTTAATTGATGGTTTATAGGCTGATAAATAGACATCAGTAAAATTTGAGTCTTTCAAATGATGTAAACACATGGAGAAAAAATGAAAAATTCAACGAAGTAGTCCAAAATCATAGTATTATTCAATAATGAAATTATTTAAAAATATATCATTTGGGTGTCCGGAAATTTGGCCTAGTGCTTTCCTCACATGCACGAAGACCCAGGTTCGATTCCTCGATACCACATACGTAGCAAAAAAGCTGCAAGTGGTGCTGAGGCTCAAGTGGTAGAGTGCTAGACTTGAGAAAGTCCAAGGACAGTGCTCAAGCCCTTAGCCCAAGCCCAGGACTGGCAAAATACATATACATATACATATACATATACATATATATATATATAATTTGGTACCTGCCATTACAAATTGGATTCAGCACACTAAAATTTTAAGTGCAACTTTAGATTCATTAATCATTTACATAGCTCTGCAGATATGTATTCATGCCTTTACAATCTTTATCATGTATTATTATGCTGTCATTTTACCATTTTCACATTTAATCCACTGCCTCCTAAACATCTCCCTCAGATATATTTGCCTATGAGAAAGTGCTTACACTTAAGAGGGAGGGGCAATGTGGCTTTTATTTTACCTAAATCTGTTTTAAGACTTAGCACTCTATTAATTCCATTTCTTTGAATAAATAAGTACTTTTTCTGTGTTAAATTGCAATATTTGACCAAGCACTGATTGCTTTTGCCTGTAATCCTAGCTATTCAGGAGGTTGAGATATAAGGATCGCGATTCAACGCCAGTCTGGGCAGAGAAGTCTATGAGACTTAATTCAAATAACCTACCCAGAGAAAGCCAGAAGTGGTGCACTGACCTTGAGCACAAAGCCATTCAACACCCAAGCCCTGAGTTCAAGTCGCCAGATTGGCACAAAAAATTGCATTATGAAATCAAAACCTGTCTAAGATTCCACCTCACTCCAGTTAGAATGGCCAGGATCAAGAAATCTAATAACAACAGATGCTGGAGGTGATATTGCCAGGAGGGATCACTACTGCACTGTTGGTGGGAGTGTAAACTCATTCAACCCTATAGAAAGCAGTATGGCTGTTCCTCAAAAGACTAAACATAGAGCTCCCCTATTACCCAGCAATTCCACTACTTGGTATTTACCCAATCATCTAGAAACAAGGACATACTAAATCCACCAGCACAACAATGTTCATTGGAGCACTATTTACCATAGCAAAGATATGGAACCAACCCATATGCCTCTCAGTTGATGATTGAGTCAACAAGATGTGGTATTTATACACAGTGGAATTCTATGTTGCCTTCAGAAAGGACGACATTGCCCCATTTGTAAGGAAATGGAAAGACTTAGAAAAAATCTTATTAAGTGATGTAAGCCAGACTCAAAGGAGTCTGTCATAATCAGTAGAAACCCTGGGCTCTCCTAGCAGAGATTTACAATAGAGCAAAACCTAGATACATAAGGCCATAGAGTATGATGCTAAATGAAAGGACCTCCAGGATATAGAAACAAAAGCCATATAATGAGTGATTGTTGTCCTTAATATACTATGTTATCTCTCATCTCTTTTGCTGTCCCTTGGTTATCTCATATTGTTACAGTATTTCACCTGGTTATCTGATATATTGTATATATCTTTATTTGGTTATTTGAAGTCAGATAGGGAAGGGGGCAAAACAAGATGAGGGGCAGGGGTCGGGTAGGGAAATGGGGACCAAGACATGAGAATGGGTATCAATGTTTGTGAAGTAATGCACCTTCTATCTGGTGAATATAATATAACCCTTCTATTAATTACAATAAAATATATGTAAAAAGAAAATAATTGCCTTGTTTTTGATAGTGCAATCACAAATTTGGATATAGCTTTGCCCATTTGGGAGGCCTTTCAAGCGTAATCTGCAGGATTTAGCATCTCATGAGGAACTGTGGAATCTTCCTAGAAGAAATTCAATTCATGAGAAGGTATGTTTCAGCTAAGCAAGTTGTTTCAATGAGTATGAGGCAATGGACAATGTTACCAATAGAAAACAAATTGTACTCAGTTGAGTTCCCACCAAGGGTGGGTGATTATGTGATGGAAAACCTCTTCTATGGGGCCTGAAATTTTTCCTAGTGGTAGGGTGCTTGCCTAGAATGCACAATGACCCCTGTTTGATTCCTCTGTACCACATACATTTTTTTTTTAAAAAAAGGCCAGAAGGTGCTGTGGCTCAAGTGGTAAAGCTCTTTTGAGAAAGCCCAAGACAGTACTCAAGGCCGACTTCAAGATCTAGTACTGGCAAAAACAAAAAGAAAGAAAAACAAATGAGCAAACAGAAACAAAACAAAAAACTTCTATCACCTTTTACAGGCCACTAACTTTTCTGCCAAGTACATTCAGTCTTTTTTAAAAAGCTTGAGCAGACCCCAGTATTTGATATTTTCCATACACTTCTCTCTTCTTTTTGTTTTCTGCCAAATTTGTAGTTTCTAAATGCTATGTTTGGGGGATATAGTTAGATAGGTTTATCAGGTATGGACAGCTTTATGCTATTAATTCCCTGTCTCTTTAGAAAGGACTTACCTGCAAATGAGTCTACCAGAACAAATAGCATCTTCCCAAGTTTTGAAGGAAAGATCAGAGCAGGCATTTCTTTAATATATTCCTGGTTTCCTGCATACTTTTCATACAATGTGGGCTGCCAGTTTTAAAAAATTTTGAACCAACGAATTGCTAATATCTCTACTTGTATTTCATTCTTAGTATAAATACCATGTAACTACAAGACTGCTGTGCTATTTATAATTTTAGGAAAGCAGCCAGATGCAATGGCTCAAGCTGATAATCCTAAAGTTCCTATCTATGTGAGAGGCAGAGATTTGGGGATTGCAGGCCACCACAGGCAAAAAGAAAATCTGAGTCTGCAAGACTCAACCAATATTTGGACATGGTGCTTTGTGTTTATGTTTGCTATACCACATAATGACAGGGCAAAGTAGTGCAAATTTGGCCATACCTCCTTACAAAGCAGAGCAACAGTAGAAAGAACATAGCTCAGATAAAGATATACCTACTTTTAAAATGCCCAGTATGAAAAAGTATTGGAGGTGGCTCAAATGATGTAATGCATGCATTAGAAATCTAAGGTCATGAGTTTAGTCCCTGATATATGTGTACATATTGTATATAATGTATATTAGGTGCACATGTGACTACACAGTAGTATAAAAACCAAACAGGGAGATAGTTTCTACTGAATAATGAAATTTAATGGAATTACAGGGCCTATTTCATTTCATTTATGAGTATAAGCAAAGGGTATAACTTTTCCTACTTGTGCTACCAGCTATCTTGTTTTGTCAATGGCTATAAATGATAAACTAATTTTACATTTTGTAACAGGCCATTCCAAAGCCTTTTTTAGCACTAATAAACACCTATTCTTTTTAAAAGACTTAATGTCTTAATTTTACCTTCTCATCAAAATCATATCCTATAAAATACTATCCCAGTAGATACTCATTTTGAAGGATTGTTTGTCATGGATAATTTACTGATTTTAAAACACTTGAAAGAATCAGATAAAAGATTTTTAAGACTCAGAATTATTTATCATGTTATTGTATCAGCTTACCTTTGTATATACCTCAATCTTTTTTATTATTAAAAGCAAACAATGATAGTTTTCCAGGATTGCCAGCTGTAATGATACAATAACTATGAAGATATTCTATAAATCTATATGTAATTATGACGTTAATATTTAGTTTTTTCCTGAATATGCTCATAAAATTTTGAATTTATAAAGTAATTATTTTTCCCTAAGTTTCTAATGAAGGCACGTAGGGATTTGTATAGCTTTGGAAGGCATGACATTTAATATGTTCTATTTTGGACATAGTTCTATTTTACTTTTTATAAATTAATTTTTTAAATTTAATTTTATTGTCAAGTTGATGTACAGAGGGGTTAGTTATATAGGTATGGTAATAAGGATATTTCTCATCAACCATTGTTACCTCCTCCTTGGTATTCTCCTACTTTCCATTCCCTCACCTCCCTCCCCCACGAATTGTGAATTTCATTTCCAACGTATTTTGCTATGAGTATCGCTGCTACATTGGCTCACCCTTTGTCCTTTGTCTCATCATTTTGTTGTGCAATAGCAATTTCAGTCTCTGAACACCTAAATTTAATTTAACACACTGAAAAACATCTTAAAGTTGTCTAAGATCTAGCTACTTAGGAATCTGAGAACTCAAACTAACCACTAGAAAATTGGAAGTGGGGCTGTGGTTCAAAGTGGTAGATCACTAGCCTTGAGCTTAAGAACTCAGGGACAGCATGAGGCTCAAAGTCCAAGTCCCACAACTGACTACTCAAAATTTGCTATTTAATGAAGTTTAGAATTGTTTTAGTGTCATATAATCTCATCTGCCATATGTCATCAGCATGATCAAGTGCATTTTCTATTGTTAGATTTGTGAATTTTCCAGTTAGGTGTGCCTGCTTAGACTAACTGACTGCCCACCTTTCACTATACATAACTTTAAACAACTTTTCCTATAGAACAATGCCTACATAATTCTTTCATTTAATAAAATTTTATTGCTCTTCTATCCTGGGAAGACACTGTGCTTGGGCGCTAAAGTTTCAAAGGTGAATACAATTAAGCACTTCACTTCTAAAGGGTCAGGATACAGTCATAAGTAAGTCATAAACAATTATAATGTATTGTCTTCAGAGAAATGAAAGTGAAATATACCATTACTGTGGGAAAAGAAAGGAAAAAGGCTTATCATTACCACGGCAGGTAGGGATTTCTAAAATAGGTGAAATTTGAACTTTATAACGCATTCATTCATTAACAAATTATGCACTGATGAATGTGCTCATTTCAGATATATAGTGAGCAATATATGGGTTTTATTCCTACTTTCTTTGGCTTCATTCCTGCTTTCTTTCCTTCCCATTCTATTCAAAGGGATCATTGACCCCTGAGAAGAAAGCTGACACATTATTCTTATTAATGAATACAAAGTACAGACATCTAGTATCATTAGAACTCAGAACAAGCTTTACTTTGGTATAATTTAAAATTACACTTCAGGAGCTCTCCCCTTAGAACATAACTGAGATTAGAAGGAGAGTGTGAGTTGATTAGTTAAGTTAGGTCATTTTTATTCCAGAAACAGAAGAAAGACACATTTAGGAGGTATTGTAGCCTTAGAATACTTTAAGGATATTGTCTATATTGTCATTGTGTAGATTCTGAACAAATCCAAAGAGCAAGAGGACAAAGAAATACGACATAAAGAAACCAAGACATAGTACTTACTTATAACAAATCTCTAAGTTGAAATTCCTTCCCTATTGTTAAACATCATATTTTTTCACATTCATCTTTTGTACTAGTCACTGTTTTCTTGATAAACAGAAGTTCAAAGTAACAAAAATTAGAATAGATAGAGATATAGTTAGATATATCAAAAATTTCTAATGGGAATTGCTTCACAAGATTATTGAGGCCAAGAAGTGCCTTGTCTGCCAATTGCCAACAGAGAATTAGAGATTCAGGAAAGGTGACTGTATGATTTGATCTGACTTTGAAGGCTTAAGAATCATGGGAAGAAAATAGGGGGCCGTGTTCTCAATGGAATTCTATGCTGCCATCAGAAAGAATGACATCGCCCCATTTGTAAGGAAATGGAAAAACTTGGAAAAAATCATACTAAGTGAAGTAAGCCAGACCCAAAGAAACATAGGCTCAATGGTTTCCCTCATTTGTAATAATTAGTACACATCTAGGACTCTTCTAGCAGAGGACTACGATAGGGCAAAACGTAGATACATAAAGTCATATAGGATGAGGCTCAATGAAAGGATCTCCATGATATGGAAACAAGAACTTTATCCTGTGTGATTGTTTTTTTAATGTACTATGTTATTTCTGTTCTCTTTGGTTTCCCTTTGGTTAATCTCAAATTGTTACTCTATCTGACTTTGTTACCTGGAATATTGTATATACATTTATTTGTTTATTTGAAATAGGAAAGGGAATGGGGGAAATCAAGATGATTGGGAAGGTGTGGGGGAAGGAAATGGGAAAAAACATGAGAAGATATATCAATGTATGAGAAGTAATGCACCTACTATCTGGTGAATATAACTGTAACCCCACTATACATTTCAATAAAAAATAAATGTTTTTGTTACCTACAAAAGAAGAAAATGGATGTCCTTATACAAGATCATTGCAGTAAATTTGCATTTTCTCCATCTTTTTATTCTATTCATGACTTAAACATCTTATGTGATTCCTCTCACACTGCATAAGATTACTTTTTGTTATGCTACTTATTCAGATGTTATTTGTTTGCATAATCATCTCCCATAGACATACCAGGAATAAATTTTCTACCTATCTGTGCATCCCTTAGCTTAGATTGGATGACACATAAAAATAATATGTATGGGGTGGATAGATAGATCATAATAAGAGGAAAAGATGACAGTAAAGGCAATGGAGATAAACTATGAATGATTGCCCAAGGGGAGGCTGGGAAGAATGGATTGGACTAGGATAAGTGAAGCCTTAAATTAAAAAGCTTAAGTTGACAATCACTATCATGGTTTTATAAGTATAGTTTAATGATCCAACGGTTGCCATCCTTAACATTTGTACTCTGGCCATGTCTCTCACCTCAAAGCTATTCTTGAAAAGTATGAATATTCAGAATCAGAGGCCTTGGAAAAACCAGGAACCTTTTAACTTCTAAGACTAGAAGACCAAGGTAGAAAGGACATTTAAGTAGATAATTTAAATATAGTGGTCATAGAGTTATGGAGATAAAAACATATTCCATTCTGTTATGATTTTTAATAAACTAATGAGAAAATCACCAAGTATAAATGAGTGTAGAGTTTGAATAGGTAACCGACATAGCATGGGAGCTACTCATTGGTAGTAGAGAGGTCCTTTTTTAAGATCAATGTGTAGTGCTGAATAACTTCAGTTGAGTGAGATTTACAAGTAATAAAAACCAAATCTACCATAGAGGGCTTACAAAATAAATATGAGGATAAATCTAGATAAAACATTAAATTGAGTGAGTGGAAGCAAAAACAATGGGAACCAATTATGTCATGGAGACAAAAGAATTCATTCAGGTGGTAATTGAGTTGAGGAAATGATCAAATTCAAGTGGAATAATAGTCTTTCTGAAGATGACATGAAAAGGTAGTCATAGGAAGGATATGAGTAACAGGGAATAACATGAGACAGAAGAGCAGAAGACTGGCGATGGGTAGTAGAAAAGATCAATGGAGCTTAAGAAATAAAGGGCTTAATCAATTTTATTACTACAGATTATGTCCAAAATAACAATGTATTCTTACAGTATGATGTGTGGAACCATATTTCAAGCATTATAACACACATACCAAAAGTCCAGTTAAGAGTGATGAATGGATCAACAGAAGATCTGCGGCTGACAACAACAAGCTGAGTTCATTTCCTCTCAAACAATCACAGTCATTCTAAGCCACTAAAACTAAGATTTTCATAAAATTTCAAGGGCTGATGCTATTTACAAAAATATTAGGGTCAATGCCCAATTTCACTGGTTGGGGGTCTTTAATCCAGAGAATATTTATTGAATGATTGATACATGCCTAAATAATCTTGCTTGATTTTTATCAATATCTGGAAGTACATCTTACTTTTGTATTCTTCACTGACAACTCTAAATACTGTTGGGATTTTAAAATTGAGTTACCGTATCTAATAGAGAATAATAAGCTTCAAAAACAATAATTTTACCTTTGAATAACATTGAATAGAATAGAAAATTGAATGTTTGTGCAGTGTAACAAAACCTTTAATCATACTTTTATTTACTACTTTCCTACCTCATATTCATACACACACACGTAGAACAAAAAGAGAGAGTTGTTATATTTTATATTACTACCACTTTTAGTGTTTGAACTCAGGACTTCATGCTCTTGATAGGCTTGTGGTTTGGTTTTGGTTTGCATTCGTCCACTTGAGCAATACTTCAATTTTTTTGTTCGTTTACTGGGAGTTAATAGTCTTAATCTGCCTAGATTGATCCTCAGCCCCTAGCATCCTAAGTAGCATTAAGGGCATCAATAGCACCTGGATTGTCTTCCTTTATGACTAATGTCTAATAAAGTATATGTTGTCTTAAATTGAGAGGTTTTAAGGAACATGCAATTAAAGAAAATAAATTTAGATATATTTGATTTTAAATGATTTCTATACTTCAAATATTATATACTGATAACAAAGAGACAGAGAACCATAAAAAATTATAGAACTCTGAATTTCCCTACTCGCTAATTAGCAAAAGATTTTTTCCACTATGGTTCTCAGTCTCTTTTATTCCATACTTCTAGTGTAAGAATTCTTGCTCTTATGAGTAGTCTCATAGATAAAATATTTCTTTCAATGAAACAATTATAATTAATAGTTGCACATATGTGTTGTCCAAATATAATTTGAGCCAATTTTTGGTGGGTCATGTGGCTTGAACTCAGCCTGGGCACTCTCCCTGAGCTCTTCAGCTTAAGGCTCCTGCCCTACCCTTGAGCCAAGCCCCACTTCCCAAAGTACAAATGAGAACTCTCAGAAGAATTTCCAACTACTTAATGAAGAGCAAGGTCATAATTTAGAGACAGCTAAATGTATACTTCAATAAATGTCACTTAAAATTTTATTTTATGGCCTAAAATGAGGGAATATTTTCTTCTATACAATTTTTTATCAACTGAATTGGTAATTGTTCATTATTTGTGTTTTTTCTCTAACCGTATGCAATGGAACAGCCCTGTTCTTAAGGGATTTTCTCATCAAGATATTTTTTCTGGTTTTTCTTATAAGTAAAAGCTGCACCATTATTTTATAACAACATAGAAAACTTTATGCACAAATTAAAACATTTAACAAATTAGTTTAAAATTATACTAAGTCTTGAGTTTAGGATATTCTCTGTCATTTTGCTTGATTCTTAACATATTCAATGTAGCTAAGACAGCTGTAGAATATGAGTGAATCTCAATCGTCAGTAAAGTGGAGACTTAAAGCCGACACCATTCAGTAATTTCCATTATATTATTTTGGCAAAAAAAAAGGAAAACTATCATAGACTCCAGGGGGCAGTAGACAATAAGAAATTATTTCACCTGGTTGCAATGTATGTTTAATGCAATTAATAAAACCAGAGAAATGATAAATTTTATGAACACAAGCAGGATTTCACTGTGTTTGTTATATCCTTCTGAAACTTATCTTTAAGATGAGGTCTAGAATAAATATTCATTTTGACATCCATTTAAAGGCTAAGAACTATTTTTTTCTGCTATGCTTCTGTGTTTTCTTCTGCAGCCCTTTAAAAATTTTAACGCAGACAATGTAGCCTCTCTGAAACACTTGCTGAAATTTCTCTATATTTAAATTAGGCCGCTTTTTATGCATACTTGCACATCTAAACATGCAGGCTCACATACATGTACCAGAGTTATAGTAAGCTCCTACTATAATATTATAATCATATATACAGGGGTGGATTCCAATTTTTTCGAAGAATTAAATCTCAGGTTAACAAAATCAATAGGTATAAGCTGAAATACACTTTTTCAAGGGGGAAGTTAGGGGAGGGGAACATGAAGAGAGGAAGGGTGGATGTATACAGTCATTATTCAATGAACTCATGCTACAATAGAACTGTAAGAGGTGGATGAATTTGGGAGAGATAGGAGAGAATGATGGATAGGGTGATATAGCTTATACCATGAATTAAAACACCTTTGTATGAATACAAAAATAAAATAAAGAAAAATAAAATAAATTGCCAGCACTACATTATAAAAACATATGAAGTAGTAATAATTGAAGAAATCTAGTTCTTTATGATGGTAGGCATTATGCTAGGACATTAATATGTTAAATGTTAATTTTATGAAAAGATTCTGTTTTTGCTAAAAATAGAAAATGGTATCTCTATAATTTACCAGTGGCTGCTAGCTACCAAATGGCTAATGGGAATTTTTAAACATACATGGATATTTTTATGGTGACCTGTAGATCTATATACTACATGGTATATATTTTGGTATATTTTGTGCCAAGACTGATTATTGGAAACAGATTTGATGATCTTGTTGATTTTTTTTCTACAAAAGTTATTTTAAGAGATTCGCATTTTGCTTATGAACAGATTTTTATTCCACTTCAACACTGAACCTGCACATACTTAAAATCACATTTTCAGACTAATAGATTCGAAGAGGTACTTTCCTCAACCCCTAAAACAATTATGGCCCCCAAACATAAGCTCTTGTGCTCAAAGAATTGGTCTGGTAATACACATTAGAATTAGTTGAATCATATTAGAGTAAGATGTAAAAAGCATTTTTGGCTGAAGACCCAAGGAATTAATATTTGACTATTATTCTTCTATGATCAGTTAATTACCAATCCTGCCTTTATCTACTTCAAAAGAGCTGAAGGCATGTGAGAGAATAAGCTCTCATTGTTCTTTTTACAAATCAAAGACAAACCAAAATGTACTTTCATTTTTTAAAATTTATTAAAATTTACATTAATTCTCTGAATGAAATAATAATGGCAAAAGTTTGATTAAAATGAGTTTGAAAGGTGATAAGTGATCATTGTAAGTCTGAAAAACTGGGCTACAGTACCAGTAACACATGCTACTAAACATTATAAAAGAATAACTATTCAGAATAACATTGTTAGATATATTGTATAACATAAAGGTTATATACTCTAACATTATCATATTAAAGATACAGAAATTCCTCCACAAATGAACTTTGTCATTGATTCATTTGCCATGTATAGCAATACATATCGATGAATATTCATCAGGACATAATTTCTAAGAGTCAAGTCTTACATAATCATGGCAGTCCTAAATCTAGATTATAATGGTTAATAAAATATCACTTGCCTTCTTATGGGGGTAAACAGGGCTATTTGGATGGACTATTTAATTTGAGATTAATAATGATAGTAAAATAAGTGAGAATAACCTAACTTTCCTCTTCTAAATTATCATTCCTATTCAACAAGAAATTCTGACACTATGCGAAGGATACAACTTCTTTTGTTCTGGCTGTTTTACCACTTCTTTATCTAGGTTTTTAACATCTTTTTAGATTCTACTGAATTAAGGAGAGCAAGTCTGACCAGCTGCAATCTTGGCCATATGGCAGATGGCGAGGTCTGGCATCTTTTCTTCATGGTGGAGAGGCCACCACCTCCCAGATAAGGAGTATGTCTCAGACCCTGGAGAGAGGGGTTCCTGGGACTGGGAATTTCCTGCCACCCTGCCCCTTCACCTGACTCTATTTAGGCCTGGACCAGCTTAGGGGCCATTCCACAATGCCACATGTCTCCCTATTCTCCTCCTATGTCCTGTCTCCCTGCTGTTCTCCAGTCACCACGACATTCCATTTCAGCTCTCCATTGGAGCTGAGTTGTTTTTTTTGGTATTGTTTTTATTCTTCCTTTCCTCTCTGTCCTCCTTCCTAACTGTGCTAAGTATATTTTCTGGCTGCTGGTCTTTGAGAAAGAAGTCCACCATTCCATCACTGGTCTTTTTATAAAGAAAGACTCCAAGATTTGACCTCTCAAAATATGGCTTCTCACCTTACAACACTATATTTGAGATTCTCCCTGGCTTTTCCATATTTATAACTTTCTTACAACAGAACCTTACTTACTAACAAGATTTTTGGTTTCTCTGCATTTGGAATGGCATAAACTTCAGGTAGTCAAATAATTATCCTTCTTCATTCAAATCTTTTATTGTTGTTATTGTTAGTTGTGGGGCTTGAACCCTGGGACTGTATACTGTTCCTGAGGTCTTCAGCCACAGGCTAGCACTCTACCACTTTGAGCCACAGTACCACGTCCAGTTTTCTGGTGGTTAACTGGAGATAAAAGTCCCATACACTAGTGCCCAGGCTGGCTTTGAACTGTGATCCTCAGGTCTCAGCCTCCTGAGTAGCTATGATTATTCATGCCAGCAGTGCCCAGCACCTCAACTAATTCTAAGAAGACCATTGTTTCCTCTGTTTGGATTTTGATAAGACTTTTTTATTATTCCAGAAACATTATACTCGTTTTTGCATAGAGACTACATATTTCTGCTCCTTTAGATACTCCCTTTACTGCTCACAAAAGTCTCCATCATAGATTGTTGGGAGGCCATGATTTTATTATGGTATATAGAATAACATTCAGATTTTGGTGAAATCTACAAATTAACCCATTGGAAAAATCAAAAGTACATTATGACTTTCTATCAATTTCCATGCCATCTGGATTATAAACACATAAAGTTTACTAGTACAGCAATTTTATTCATAGTTTGAGCATTCATAACTATTGAAGGTTTTGGCAACAACTGAGTAAATAAAATTAGATATATATAATGCATCTTTTTCATTGTTGTGTCTCCAGGATCTACATTAGGGCTAATTAGAGTAGGTGAAGAATAACTTATATTTTTTGTGATTTTAAATTTACTTGATTCATTTCTTTCTGTGGAATGGGGTAAACAAATTACAGATAAAAGATAATTTAATGTAATTTTTAAATTACATGTAGAAGTAATTTACATAATTTGATCAGCATTTACTTATTTAATGAGCTCAAAACTAATATATATATATATATTCAGTTTTCCACAAATCGTTAAGGTTTTGTTGATTTAATTTGAAGGTGATTCTGCGATTTTGTATGTGATATGTTTGCTTTTTGAAGAAGATAGATTATAACATAATGATTATACATACAATTATATTTAAAACAGCAATACTAATGAAGATATAGATTTTAAATTTGTCCTATTATACAATAAAATTAATCATAAAATAAAACTAAAGCATTAGAAAGCAACCAAAGTTGTCTTAGTTCTTCTCTTGTGAATATTATTTGCCAAAGTCCACTTTGCTTTTATTTTGTCTCTTCTATTGTTGATTGATATATTTGTTAGTGAATAAAGAGGGATAATTCTAAAAGACAATGCTTAAACTGATTTGTCCTGAGATGAGAGAATGAAGCACTTTGTCAATTAAGTTATAGTACCATAGTATATTAATCAATCATAGATATCAGAATTACAAAGTATTAAAACATTACAATATCCTCATATAATGTTCAGTTTAATCTACTCATTTTTCTGACACAAAACAGATCACAAGTGCTGGGAGCATGGCCTACTTGTAGAGTGCTTTCCTAGCATGAATGAAGCCTGCATTCCATTCTTAAGAACCACATACACAGAAAAAGCTAGAAGTGGGTATCTGATATGATCCAACACCCCTTTATGCTAAAAGATCTGGAGAAACTAGGAATCCATGGAACATTCCTCAGTATAATAAAGGCTGTGTATGACAAACCCATAGCTAGCATTATACTTAATGGAAAAAGCTAAAGCCATGTCCTCTAAAATTAGGAATGATACAAGGATGCTCACTCAATCCTCTCCTCTACAATACTGTATTAGAATTCCTAGCTAGGGCCATAAAGCAAGAACCAAACATGAAGAGGATACAAATAGGAAAAGACGAAGTGAAACTTGCCCTCTTTGCAGGTGACATGCTTCTCTATTTTAAGAACTATATAGATTTCATTCCCAAGTTAATCAAGCTGATTCAGAACTTTGGCAAAGTAGCAGGGTATAAAATTAACCCTGAAAAAATCAATTGCTTTAAGTCTTTGGCCCAGCTTTTTTTTTATTAAAGAATTTATTATCCTTGATTTTTACATAATATTTCAAATGACATGTTTAACAAACTAGTGTTTAAGAAGGGAATCTCTATATACAATCACTGGCACTTAGTTTTTAGAACATAATCAAAATTAGGCTATGGGTTTGTATATCATAGATACATATTATTTATGAAATAAAACATTATGCCTATAGAGTCATAGTTTTTATGTCTATGTAGTTATGTTCATATTTCCAATACCATCTTTGGACCATTTTTCAATGGTATGGTTGTTTCTTTGAAGATTAGATTTGGAGTCATTCAATTTTTTGAGCTGTTGATAAATTTTAGATATGAGGCCTTTGACAGTTGTATGGTTAGTGAAGATCTTCTCCCACTCTGTATGTTTAGCAATGTCCTTTGCCATACAGAAGCTCTGCAGTTTAATACAGTCCCACTTACCCAGACTTCCTCTGATTTTTGTGTTTCTTGGAGAAAGAAACAAGAATGGCCTATAGACACATGAAGAAATGCTCGACATCTCTGGTCATAAAAGAAATGCAAATCGAAAGAACTCTAAGATTCCACCTCACTCTATCTGGCAAATATCATGTAACCCTTTTATTAATTACAATAAAAAAAGAAATCTAATAAAAATAGATACTGGAGCAGATGTGGCCAGGAGGGATCACTACTACACTGTTGGTGGGAGCAAAAACTTGTTCAACCACTATGGAAAGCAGTATGGCAGTTCCTCAAAAGACTAAACATAGAGCTCCCCTATGACCCAGCAATTCCACTACTTTGGCATTTACCCAATCGTCCAGAAACAAGGACATACTAAAGCCACTAGCACAGCGATGTTCATTGCAACACTATTTACCATAGCAAAGATATGGAATCAACCCAGATGCCCTTCAGTTGATGAGTGGATCAATAATATGTGGTATTTATACACAATGGAATTCTATGATGCTGTCAGAAAGAATGACATCACCCCATTTGTAAGGAAATGGAAAGACTTAGAAAAATCATATTAAGTGAAGTAAGCCAGACTCAAAGGAACTTAGGCTCAATGGTTTCCCTCATTTGTCCTAATCAGTAGAGAACTTGGGCTCTCCTAGCAGAGATTTACAATAGAACAAAATGTAGATTCAAAAGGCCATATAGAAGGAGGCTAAATGAAAGGACCTCCAGGATACAGAAACAAAAGCCATATAATGAGTGATTGTTTTCCTTAATATACTATGTCATCTCTCATCTCTTTGTTCTCGCTTGGTAATCTCATATTGTTACAGTATTTCACCTGGTTATCTGATATATTGTATGTTTGCATATTTGGTTATTTGAAGTTGGATAGGAAAGGGAGGAAAACAAGATGAGGGGTGAGGGTGGTGGAAAGGAAATGGGGGCCAAGACACGAGAAAGGGTATCAATGTATGTGAAGTAATGCACCATCTATCTGGTGAATATAATGCAACGCTTCTATTAATTACAATAAAGTATATGAATAAATCAGTTGCTTTCCTGTATGCCAACCATGAGAAGAGTGAGGAAGAAATCAGAAAAGCAATTCCTTGTGCAATAACCGCAAAGGAAATAAAGTACTTAGAAATAACTTACTATGGGAGCAAAGGACCTCTATGAGGAAAACTTTAAAACCCTGTAAAAAGAAATTAAAGCAGAACTAAGGAAGTGGAAAAACCTTCCATGCTCCTGTACTGGAAGAATTAACATTGTGAAAATGGCAAACCTGCCAAGGGCTATCTACAAATTCAATGCAATACCCATCAAGATCCCAATGTCATTCTTTAATGAAATAGAGGAAGCAATCCAAAAATTCATATGGAATAATCAAAGACCCTGTATAGCACAAAAAATTCCTTATCAGAAAGAACAGCGCTGGAAGAATTCAATACCAAACTTCAGGCTCTATTACACAGCTATAGTAATCAAAATAGCTTGGTACTGGACAAGAATAGGCCTGAGAACCAATGGAATAGAACTGAAGACCCAGAAATTAACCCGCATACCTATGGCCACCTAATCTTCAGTAAAGGAGTAAAAAAAATAGCATGGATAAAAGATAGCCTTTTCAACAAATGATGCTGGCAGAATTGATTAATCATTTGGAGAAAATTTAAGTTTCATCCTTATATGTCATCCTGCACCAGAATCAATTCCAAATGGATCAAAGACCTTGAGGTAAAAGTGGATGCCCTGTAAACTTTACAAGAAGAGTACACTAGGACTCCTTGGCACAGGTTGAAACTTTCTTAATAAAAGCTTAGAAATACAAAAAATTTAAGAATGTTTGAACAAATGGGACTACATTAAACTGCAGAGCTTCTATATAGCAGAGGACATAGCTAGCAAGTTGAATGGAAAGCCCATAGAGTGAGAGATCCTCACTAGCCATACAAGACAATGGCCTCATATCTCAATATATCTACAGCTCAAAAAAATTGAATCTCTCAAAAGTAAATCCTCAAAGAAACAACTATTAAAAAGTGGACTAAAGGGTCCGGGAGTTTGGCCTAGTGGTAGAGTGCTTGCCTAGCATGCATGAAGACTCGGGTTTGATTCCTCGGTACCCCACATTCATAGCAAAAAGCCGGAAGTGCTGCTGAGGCTCAAGTGGTAGAGTGATAGCCTTGAGAAAGTCCAAGGACAGTGCTCAAGCCCTCAGCTCAAGCCCAGGACTGGCAAAAAAAAAGTGGACTAAAGACTTAGAGAGACTTCTCTGAAGAAGAAATAAAAATGGCCTATAGACACCTGAAAAAATGCTCAACATATCCAGCCATAAAAGGAATGCAAATCAAAACATCTTGGAGATTCCTTCTCACTACAGTTACAATGGCCATTATCAATAAAGCTAATAACAATAAATACTGGAGGGGACATGGCCAAAAGGGAACATTACTACACTGAGTGAGTGTAAACTTGTTCAACCACTCTGGAAATCAGTGTGGCGATTCCTCTAAAGACTAAACATAGAGCTCCCCTATGATCCAGCAATTCCACTCCTTTGCTTTACCCAAATGTTCAGAAACAAGGCCATACTAAAGCTAGTAGTGCAAAGATTGCAACATTACTTACCAGAGCTATGGTATGGAACCAACCCAGACCTCCCTTAGTAAGATGAATGGATCAACAAGATGTGGTATTTATACACAATGGAATTCTATGTTGCCATCAGAAAAAAATGACATCACCCCATTGGTAAAGAATTGGAAAGACTTGAAAACAATTATGTAAAATGAAGTATTCCAGACTCAAAGGAACATTGGCCCTATGGTTTCCCTCATTTGTAACAATTAGTACACATCTAGGATTCTCCTAGCAGAGGATCCCAGTAGTTCAAAAGTTATGTATATATGGTGAAATAGGATGAGACTAAGAGAAATGGACTCTAAGATGTGGAAACAAGAGGATTATCTTTGTGATTTTAGTTTTTAATGTAGTATGTGCAGCTCTTTTTTTCTCTTTTTTTCCCCTGTGGCTAATGCAATGTGGTTAATGTATCTGACTTTGTTACCTGGTATATTGTATACCTGTTTATTTGTTTATTTGAAATAAGGAAGAAAAGCGGGAAAACAAGATGATTTGGAGGTGGGGGGAGAGAAAGTGGGACAAAATCATGAGAAGGGGTATCAATCCACTCACTACCTGAAAAATTTAACTGTAATCTCTCTATACATTACCACTACAATAAAATACATTATAAATAATAATAAATGTAAAAAAGCCAGAATTGGTGCTCTAACTCATGGCAGAGCCCTAGCCTTGAATAAAAATATCCAAAATGTCCAAGAACAGTGCCCAGTCCCTGATTTCAAGCCCTAGGAGTGGGAAAAAAAGGGAAAGGAACTTTTCCCCAAGGTTGCAGTCTTGACTATTTGTTAATCTAAGCAGTAAGCTGATTTTCTTTTCTAATTGTAGAACGTTTAGAAAAGCACATTGTCTTGCTTTGATGATCACTTGGGTTGTCTAGTTTGGGCTGTTGTTTCCTGTCAGATGAGATTTCAATTATAATGTTTTGGTGTATGTATTTTCAAATTGAATTTCAAATATTTTAATGAACTGGTTTTTAAAATACTATTAACAATAAAAATTTTGATTAGTAGATAGTGATTTGTTACATTTCATATTCTTGGTAACTTCATTCCAGATTTCCCAACTTCTCAAGCCTTGGTCGAAGAAAAATCATAACAAGATGAAATATTTTGGGGAGGGAGACAAACACATTAATAAAATTGGTATGTCTAAATGGAAAATGAATAATCAAAAATACAATTTTAAAGGCTTAATAAAGTGAGAAGCTCTAAAGTCTGAGATGTATTCCTTCATTTAAAACCTTACTTGGAGTTCCAGAGCAAATAAATCAGCAAGGTATTTTGTAAGTGAAGGAAAAGTTTAAAATAATTTAATGTCTTCAAAGTCTTCCCTGTGGTACTTGCATCAGACTAAGCATGTAGTGCAACACAATCTGTTTTATACACATATAGCATCATGAGACTGCAGCTATATGTAGACCATGGTTCATAAACTAGGCAAGTTTGCATAGCTAGTGAATGGAAAAAATAGAGTTTGAATCTAGGTGTTAATGATTCTAAAATGTGTTCATGTTGCTTATATAGCAGCTGGTATCCCAATATTCTGTTAATTAAAATTAAAAAGTAGAAATCTGTCAATGTGTTGACAACAGAGTGCTTCCATTCATGAAGTATAAAAAATGTATTCAAATAATGATAATTCAAAGCAGTGTTTTACTTGCCATGCATTGACTATAAAATAAAATCATAAACACCTTTACCAACAGTGAGGAGAATTCTAAGAAAGATAAATATTAAACAGCCTTTTTTTCCCAAGTACTGCTTTCAGTTATGTCCCTTTAATCTGTTATTTCCATTATATCCCTTAGCAACATCTTTAGCAGATTATGTTCATCCAGGATCATTTTTAGCTATTCAAATTTAGTATAAGTCAGTGTAGAAATATAACATTTCTTATCTTCTGCTCAAGTTCAGACTGGAGCTCTTATTCTGATTTTCAAAGGCTAGTGGTCATGATAATGTAAACTGCTTTTGAGATATATTTAATTCTCTTTGTTCCTTAAACGGATACTTTTGGTATTGTGGGAAAAGAAAAGGATGAAAATGTATATAGGGTTTCATGTATTGTTTTCATATATGTTAAATCTTTGACATTGTGGAGGTTCTGTTCACTTTCACCCCTAGATACTGATATTAGTAAAGACTTCCTCAATTGAGTCTTCCTTCAAGGATGTAAAACATCTCACTTGTTTCTATTGGTGTAAACACCTCAGCATTACACTTATGGATAGATATATAAAAATAAGAAAAGCATAATGCATTTTATGTTTTCTTATGGTCATAAAATAAATTAAAGCCGGGCTAGGAGTTTGGCCTTATGCTATAGTGCTGCCTAGCACGAAGACCTGAGTTTGATTCCTTGGTACCACATACATAGAAAAAGCCAGAAGTGGTTCTGTGGCTCAAGTGGTAGAGCTCTAGCCTTGAGAAAGCCTAAGGATAGTGTTCAGGCCCTGAGTTCAAGCCCCAGGATTGACAAAAAATTAAGTAAATAAAGACCCCTAAATAAATAGGTTGTTATCACTTTCCTATCTCATGACATTAATCAGGGTTACACTGCAGCTTCATTCAAAGGTGGAAGGCATCTCAAATGCTTAAGAGTACAAATATCTTTTTTGAGTAATTTTCTGACACTGTACTTAGATTTCCTTGGTCTATGTTAATGGCTGAAGATCTGGTGTCTATTGTTCTCAATGGAATGGAAAAATAATTTCCAGCAGAAACACTGCATAACCCACAAATCCCACCAAGCAGGAATTCTCACAATACTTACTTAGTTGCTTAAAATTTGTACAAGTAAATAGCTGGACATGGTTGCTCATATTTGTAGTTCTAGTTACACTGAATTGAGATCAGAGAGATTGTGTTTCAAGGACAGTTCAGACAAAAAAGTTTTCAAGACTCCACCTTTGAATAAGGAACTGAATGTGGTAAAAAGTGTCTATTTCTCCAGTCGTGGTGGAAATGTAAAGAAGAAGGATCATAGTCCAGCCACGAGCCTGGACACACACAGAGACCTTATTTTGAAATATCTAGTGTTGAACAGTTCTGATGGCATGCCTCACTGATAGAGTGTCTGCCAAACAAGTACAAGATCCTGAATTTTAACTTAAGTAGTACTAAGAAAATTTATGAGGGTATTTTATGACATATACTTGGCTTTGGACCATAGATATATATGCTAGTGGTTTTCATACCTTAGACTGTGTCATTTAGAAGGAACAAGTCTAGAGCCTAGAAAATGAAAGATTATGAAATCTTCTGGTTGTGATATGATCTGACTTTTTGCAAGATCTCATCTTGAACTCTACTTCATCTTATGGGTGAAATGCCTTGTTCTCATGTGGCAGAAGAACTCAAGAAAGCAAACTCATTCCAACTGGTCCTATATATTCACATTAATTTACTCAAAAGGATGTAACCCTATGACCTATGTAGGGTCACTCTCTAATACTGCTGCATTGAGCATTAAGTTTCTGACATTGGAATTTTGGGGAACTCAGACCAAAGCAGTCACTAACATACTTCTAAAAGGTTATTTAATATATAAGGTGTTAGGATTTTCCTAGAAGCTTTTCCCAATAGCTCAATAGATATGTTCATGACCTTATAAGATGATGTTAAGCGAAAGGAACTCCAAGATATGGAAAAAAGTGTACTTTCCTCATAGTTGTTTTAAATGCACTGTGTGAAGTTATTTCTTTTCTTTTTTGAATATATTTCCCCTGTGATTTATCCCCTGTTGTAAGTGTATCATATTTGCACCTAGTGTATTGTATATATGTTTATTTGAATTAGGGAAAGGAAAGGGAACCACAAAATGGTGAGACAAAGGAAAAAGTGTAAACCAGTGTAACAATGATCCACACAAGATAAAATGCTGGATATGAACTCTGCAATGTATGGGAGGTGGAGGGGAAGGGAAAGTGAGAGGAAAACATGAGAGGGGGTAACAATGTTTGATAAAAATATACTCATTACCTTACATATGTAACTGTAACCTCTCTGTACATCACCTCACAATAAAAGAAAATTAAAAATAAATACAAGGGATTAAAATGCACCTTTAATGAAGAAAAGCTACTATATATATATATATATATATATATATATACACACCTACATGTGATACTTCTGCTGAATATAAAGTCTCAAGATTTTAGCTGAATAATGATAGGAAAATTGATTAATCCACATAACTCAATATTAATAAAATGTCATTTGTTTGCTCATCTAAGCATGTAGATGCTGTTGCATAGTTGCTACCAGTTTGAGTTCTGGAATTCCAAATACCTAAATCTGTGTATCAACTGAGGAATATTAATTACCATTAAGTTTACATTCAGAATAAATTGTTAGATTCTTTTAAGGTTCACAGTCCATAGAAGATAATCACCAAAATGTTAAAAATATTAGATAAATGCTTCTCATCTACAATGCCGTGCTTAAAGTATTCTGGGAGGTTGAGAAAAATATTTCAACAACCAATGCCTAATCAATAAAAACAATATTATAAATGATCTAGGCTTTGTTTTTAATACATTATATTTCCCTGGGCTCTGTTTTAATGTGCATAATAATTTGTACATTATTAAGCGAATAATGGAGAATAACATTAGCTCATATGTGGAGTACAGACAAAATGGTGATGATAACAGTAATGACAATCGGACATGCATCTGAAAGGATGATTGCCTATGAAGAGATTAGCAGGTAGTGAATGGATGAAAACGGAATATTGACACATGGAAAGGGTCAAATGAATGGATACAGCACAATGAAATGCTGTATTCATCAAAAAAAGAAAGGAAATAAATATGAATATAGAGAATATGGGCAAGGAAGTGAATTTGTGCAAAGTACACTGCTGACATATTGGTATATTTTAATGAAATTCCTTCATGCTAAAAGTGTGTGCTAACTCAACAATAAACATTAAAAATATTATATTAATGACCAAGTCAAATATAGAAGCAGTTTCTGGTAAGCGTCTTCTCCAGCCACATGAAATATGTTGCATGTTTTTCTACTTTAATTTCAACCCATCAGAATAGCGAAAGACAATAACATTTCCTAAACTTTGAAAATTAACCATGTGCCCTGCAGTTTGTCAAGATATCCAAGGGTAAAATAAATTCCTAGAAATATTGAGAAAGAATATATTAGAAATAAAAGTGATTGGTTTAGAATTGAATTTCTCATTCACCATATTAAAGCTACTAAATCTTGAATAGCATTTACAAACCACTGACCAAAATACATTATAATAAGTATCAGACTTTGACCAAAGCCAAAGGTCACTTTGCCCCAAACTTTAATATTTAGAATGAGCCAATCTGACCTTCTTCTAGTTGTCCTCCCTGTTATAAGACAATACATTTGAGTCAGTGACCATCGGTCAGTAACTGGATCTCCCTGTACCATTACTTTGATATAAAACAAATTCAAAGAATATCATTGAACATTGACCTTTCAGGCCATTATAAAGGTATGCTTAACAAAGTAGCATGCTAGAACGTGTTTAATGATTTATGAAGTTTTTTGGAACATTATTTGCTAATTTATTCATTTTTCATGGTTGTAGTGGGGCTTGACCTCAGAGACTGTATGTGTTTCATTAGTTTTTTTCACTGAGCACTGGTACCAATTTACCACTTGAAGCAAACCTCCATTTGCAGATTTTTGCTGATTTACTGGAGACAAGAGGCTCTACTTTCTGTCCTCCCACCCCCACCAACACATCTTGTTTTTCCCTTACCTTCCTTTTCCAAATAAACAAATAAATGTTTATACAATATATCAGGTACTACATTTTGATATAATAACATGAGATAAACCACAAGGGGAAAAGAATAGAAAAGAAATAACTTCACATAGTATATTAAAAACAACAAAGATAAATCTCTTTTATTTTTTCCAGAAACACACTTGGTAACTTCCTAACACTGGTATCAGTTAAAACTATTTGCTGTCAGTCTTTTCTATGAGATTGATAAAAACTGAGAATGATTTTAACTAGACTAACATGTATTTGTGACATAGGACTTTTCCAAACAAAGAGAATAATGGTTCTTTGTTTTGGAAATGTTTGGCATGTTTGTAGCATTTCCTGGCATTATCTTTGTAATATTTTTTGCTAGTTATCTCTACCTTCTTTGCACTCTGTTTTGCATTTTGAAAGAAAATTTGAGATTGTGTAATTTATAAAGAACAGAAAGACATTGAGTCAAGGTTCTAGAGTCTGAAAATGTATAGAATTAAGGATCAGTAGTTGTGGAAGTAAGGATGGCTTCTTACATCATTGCATCATACAAATGCAAGGACAGACTGAGACAGTGGAAGAGAAAAGGGGTTCAAGCTCACTGTTTAATAACAGAACCACTTTGATGATAACAAACCTATTCCTTAATTAAAGGCACTAATACATTGACTGAGACACAATCTTCATGCACTAATCTGTTTATGAAGTGGAGTCCATGTCCCAAAGTTGTTCCACAAGAGCTCGTGTTACCAATGCATGGTTTAGTGGAACATGATCAAACAGTACCATACGTCTATTTTTCAATATGAAGCCTAATACATTGACGGTCATAATTTCAAGGAACAAGCTATTTTAATGGCTTTAATATTTGTCTCCATTTAAAAGTGCTGTATTTTATCCAAAAAATTAATAAATTGTAGAAAGATAATATTTCAATCAAAGTTTGTCATTCTTTTTTTCATATATTTTTATTGTAATAGAAGGGTTACTTGATATTTGCCAGATAGATGGTGCATTCATTCCCATACATTGATACCTTTCACATATCTTGGTCCCCATATTTGTCATTCTTTTAAATCGGTGTTTTGTTGGTTATGGTGACTTAATGACTACATTCTGAACTACTTGGAAGGAGAAAGAAGAGTAGAGTTTGTGCCAGCTCAAACAAGGCCCTATCTCATACAGGAAGCTAGACATGTGGGTATGCATCCACATTCTCAGTTGTATGGAGGCAGAAACAGAAATATTTCTAAGGCCATCACAATGCAAAATCATACACCTTATGTAAAAATTAGACTGAAAAAGAGTAAGGCTGTGATACAAGTAGAAGAGTTCATGCCTAGCAAATGTGAAGTTCTAAGTTCAAGACTCTAATACCACTGATAAGAAAAACATGAATGTCATATGTTTTTTCTTTTCTCTGCCCAATGTTGCATCCTTTAAATCAGAGAGCATTCTCAATAGGGAACATCATTGCTCACCAGATAAGTATTCAGCTTATGACACGTAACAACAAGAATGATATCCAGTTAGCAGCTCAAGTAGACTTGAGGTGCACAATTATTTTTAATTTGGCAAGAGAAGTTGCACTGTTACACACAAAATAAATGGAAATTCGGCTTTTAAAAGTGTGCTGTCCCAAACACTTCAGTAACTGATTATTATTGCCTTGATAGGAACAAGTGCTCACTAAAACTTGTTAGTTTTGTGGTCTAAAAACCTATTCTGATAATCCCTTCAAAATAATTTTATTCTCTCTTTGGTATTACTGAGTATACTTTTCCCTAAGTTTCCAATGTAGTGAAGAATGTAATTAATGAAATGAGGAAAATAATTCAATTTTATTGATAGTATTTCATCTGGGAAAAGGTCATTGAACCTAAACTTGATTATCTTTTTTCTCTCTCAAATGAATAGTAAAAGACAAGCTGTTTTTCCATTGCATATATTTTGGTGAAATAGAGACATTTAAGTAATGGAAATGTAGTCCTTCATTATACTGAGATTTGTTTGATATTTTAAGTTATAAAATTAGCAAAACTAGGTTATTAAATAGAGCATATTGAGTGTTCTCTCACTGACAAATAGCTCTGCATAAAAAAACACTAGAATATTGTTCTCACTCTTCATGCATGCATATTGTTCTAACACAAGCAATATTAATGTTCTGACTAATGACTGAAGGTAGTTTGTGGTTAGTTAACCCAATGTAGAAACGTGTTGTACCATTTATGAAGCATATAACTAGTGCCAAATTTTGCAGCAAATTCTCTGTTTTAGTCTGTTTGGGCTTCCATAGCAAACCAACTGAGGTGGAATGCTCCATAATGTACCGAAATTAGGCTGGATACTAGTGATATACATCTGCATTACTAGCTACTACCTAGGAGGCTTGGATCTGAGAACTATAGTTCAGTGCCAGTGTGGAAAAAAACTATTTTATGAAACCCTTATCTCTGATTAATCAACAAAAATCCAAAACTGGAGTAATGGGACAATAATGATACATTACAAGCTCTGAGGAAAAGTGCTGAGCAAGAGTGGGGAGCTTTGAGTTCAAACCCCAGTACCAGGAACATGAATTTATTTGAGACAAAGAAAGCATATTCTCTAAAATATATTTAATTCTGTGAAAAATGATAAAGGGAATGATATTTATTTCAAAGCCTCCATCAATTTCTACTAAGACATTCGGAGTTAGGTTTCCTCATATGAATTTTAGAAGTTTACAGATACTGGCACCATACCATGTTTCAGTAGCAGAACTGCCAGTATGTGGATTATAGTTTACATTCAGGGCAATAATGGACTGAATACAAATTTCATCCTTTTTATTTTTAACCTTTCTTCCTTGTAGTTAATAGCTACATCCTTGTTTTGGCACTAAAGTACATTCTCCATGTTTTGCTATTTTGCTTTTATGTAACAATATCAGCTTAGATTGGGATAAACCTGGTGGACCAGAAATTATTCATGGAGGATATGAAGAAATAACCTTAATGAGACAGGTGCACAAACCAATAGTGGAAGATTCAGCACTGTCAAGCATATTAAGGACAAACTTATTCAAAACTAGTACCAATAATTTAAGAAAGAAAATAACTGACAAAAGACAAAGGATGAACCACTATGACAGTGAAATTCATGAGACAATATGTTGGAACTATACTCTACAACATGGAAGGGGGTTGGAGAAGGGAATCTGGAAGAAAAACATGGGAAGCAGTAACAATGTTTAAGAAGTAATGTACTCACTACCTTATGAATGTACCTGCAACCCCTCTACATTACTCTGATAATAAAAGAAAAAGAAAGTAACTTAATTTTCCTCATAAAATAAGACATACGAATGTAAGTAAATACATCAATGTTACATATATCTCCCAAAGTCCCTTGAACTTCCCTGCTGAACACAGGATTACTTTTTAAAGGGAACTATTGTAGTCACATTAAAAACAAAGGAGGATTTAGTATACCCTAGTTTCTGGATGGTTGGGTAAATGCCAAGTAGTGGAATTGCTGGGTCATAGGGGAGCTCTATGTTTAGCCTTTTGAGGCACTGCCATACTGCTTTCCATAGTGGTTGAACGAGTTTGCACTCCCACCAACAGTGTAGTAGCGATCCCTCTTGGCCACATCCCCAACAGCATCTGTTGTTATTAGTTTTCCTGATCCTAGCCATTCTAACTGGAGTGAGGGGGAATCTTAGCGTTGTTTTGATTTGCATTTCTTTTATGACCAGAGATGTTGAGCATTTCTTCATGTATCTATAGGCCATTTTTGTTTCTTCTTCAAAGAAGACTCTCTTTAAGTCTTTGGCCCATTTTTAATGGGATGGTTGTTACTTTGGAGATTAGTTTTGGAGTGATTCAATTTTTTGAGCTGTTGATATATTTTAGATATGAGGCCTTTGTCCATTGTATGGTTGGTGAAGATCTTCTCCCACTCTGTACGCTTCCTAATTAATTTACTAACTATGTCCTTTGCCATACAAAAGCTCTGCAGTGTAATGCAGTCCCACTTATCCAGACTTTCTCTAATGTTCATTGCAGCATTATTCACCATAGCAAAGATATGGAACCAACCTAGATGTCCCTCAGTTGATGAGTGGATCAACAAGATGTGGTATTTGTGCACAATGGAATTCTACGCTGCTGTCAGAAAAAATGACATCGACCCATTTGTTAGGAAATGGAAAGACTTAGAAAAAATCATATTAAGTGAAGTAAGCCAGACTCAAAGGAACTTAGGCTCTATGGTTTCCCTCATTTGTCATAATCAGTAGAAACCTTGGGTTCTACTAGCAGAGATTTGCAAT
Organism: Megascapheus bottae; assembly: GCF_031878675.1. Classification (NCBI taxonomy): domain Eukaryota; kingdom Metazoa; phylum Chordata; class Mammalia; order Rodentia; family Geomyidae; genus Megascapheus; species Megascapheus bottae. The sequence goes on along the minus strand of NC_143547.1, from coordinate 99,207,664 downwards.
AGAGCAAAAGCTTGATACATAAGGCCATATAGTATGAAGCTAATTGAAAGGACCTCCAGGTTATTGAAACAAAAGCCATATAACGAATGATTGTTGTCCTTAATGTACTATGTTACCTCTCATCTCTTTTGCTGTCCCTTGGTTATATCATATTGTTACAGTATCTTACTTTGTTATCTGATATATTGGATATATTTGTATTTGGTTATTTGAAATTGGATAGGGAAGGGGGGAAAACCAAGATGGGGGGGAGGAGGGAAATGGGGACCAAGACATGTGAAAGGGTATCTATCTGGCAAATATCATATAACCCTTTTATTAATTACAATAAAAAATATAAAAAATACAAAGGAGGAAAATAGTGTCACTGTATGAATTCTTTTATCAAATATGTCAAGGTTTTCTAAGGTCTTCCCAGAAGAGTTCTACTTCATCCTCCTTACAAGAATGTAACACAAACACTCTAAGAATGCTAGGAAAATAAGTTCTAGCTATTGTAGCTTGCATTATAAAAATGGAAAATTAAGGGGCTGGGAGCGTGGCCTATTGTGCTTGCCCAGCATTCATGAAGACCGGGTTTAAGTCCTCAGTGGCACATACACAGAAAAAGCCAAATGGGGCAATGTGGCTCAAGGGGTAGACTGCTAGCCTTGAGAACACCCAAGTGCAGAGCTCAGGCCCTGAGGTCCTGCCCAAGGACTGGGGAAAAAAGGAAAATTAGGAAAAGTGATTATTTTTGGGGGGATGTTATGGGGGGGCTGTCCCTGAGCTCTTCACCTCAAGGCTACCACCCTACCTCTGAGCCTGGGCTTTCTCCCTGAGCTCTTCAGTTCAGGACTACTGCCCTACCCTTGAGCCAAGCTATACTTCCCATTTTCTAGAGGTTAATTGGAGATAAGAGTCTCAGGTCCTTTTGTGCCCGGGTGGCTTTGAACCTTGATCCTCAGATCTCAGTCTCCTGAGTAGCAAGGATTACAGGTGTGAGCCACCGGCACAGCAGGAACAAGAGATATGTGTTATTTCAATTGTTATAATATTTCAGTGGCATATATCCATATGAATGATGCTTATTCTCTGAAGTGTAAGTAGAGGGGCAGATTTTCAGCTTCTCTATAATTATGGCATAGTCACATTACCATGATGCATGTATAAACCTTTCATTTTGACATGGGAATATGGAAGATAATATAAAAATCACACAAAAATCTATCTTTATGAAAAAGTTTGAAGTATTTTTGTTGCACTTAATCTTTTCTTTTCTTTCTTTTCTGTTTTTGAGGGGAGGGCGGTGGTGGGGCTTAAACTCTGGGCCTGGGCATTCTCCCTGAGCTCTTCAGTTCAAGGCTATCACCCTACTCCATGAGCCAGAAAAAATACCCAAATGGAGATGTGGCTGAAGTGTCACAGCACTGAAAATTAAGGAAAAGTATACTCTAAATACAACCCTTCTAGCAGAACAAAATAGTTTTAATTCGACCCCAAAGAACAAACAATTGATAAGTAAATTGAACAGGCAACTCTCGAAAGAAGTAATAATGGCCAATATTAACAGCAATATGAGGGAGAAGAAATTATTATAAAGGTGATGTACAGATGTTGAGAACATTTTTTTGAGCAGTGTCACCTCTTCCCTCATTTTCTCCAGTTTTTCCCTCCCTCTCCCCCTAAGTTGTCTAGTTAATTTTCAACAATGTCTAGTAAATATCACTCTTGAATTAGTTTGCCTTTTCCTCCAACATTGAGGTGCTTCTCCTCATATCCAAATCAGATAAAGTTACCATAAAGACAAAATGTACAAAAATAAAATATGGATAAAAATGGGGAAAGAAAAGAGGTGCAACAACAACAACAAAAACAACACCAGCATTGCTCTTTTTGCCTAGAATTGTTTTGGCTATTCTAGGTCTTCTCTTGTTCCATATGAATCTTTGGATTATATCTTCTATTTCAGTAAAGATTGTCTTTGGAATTTTGATGGGGATTGCATTGAATTTGTATATCAATTTTGGCAGTATAGCCATTTTCACTATGTTGGTTCTCCCTAGCCATGAGCATGGTATGTCTTTCCATTTCCTAGTGTCCTCTTTAATTTATTTCATTAGGCTTTTATAGTTTTCATTGACTAATTCTTTTACATCTTTGGTTAAATTTCTTCCTATATATTTTATTCTTTTGGGGGCTATTGCAAATGGGGATCATTTTCTTGATTTGGCCTTCTGTTTGTGTATTGTTGGTGTACAAGAAGGCTACTGACTTCTGAAGGTTAATTTTGTATCCTGCCACTTTGCTAAAGTAGTTTATTATTTCTAGGAGTTTGAGAGTTCCAGTCTTTCACCATTTAGTATAATACTGGCTGTAGGTTTTTCATATATGGCTTTAACTATTTTGAGGAATGTACCTCTCTTATTCCTATTTTTTGCCCAAAAAAGAATTAAAGAATATCATTTCCAGGGAAATGTATTGAACTGGAGATCCTCATGTTAAGTGACATAAACTAGACTCTGAAATGCAAATATCACATGCTCTTTCACATAAATACAAACTAAAGTAAAAATGGGGAATCACACAGCATAAACCAATGAGAATATGGAGGGTTTAGAAGGAGACAACGACAGGCTAAATATGATTAAAATACGTGCATGAAAACAGAAACAGTACTTATTGTAAAACAAGAGGAATGCACAGCAGAAAGAATAATCTTGGAAGTGAAAATGCATTGCATACATGAATAAAAATAACATGATGAACCTCTTGTGATTAATATAAAATTACTGATTTTTCATGCTTTCTCATGTCTCTGTTCCTATAGTCCAACTCCTATACTTGTTCGAATATTTCTCCATTCTTGCCAAAATATACCTTCTTTTTTATCTTAGGTATTATCACTTCTGGGAAAAGCCTAACTGGGCCTTATCTCATTCATTCTAATATCTAGGCATGACAATCAATAACCTTTCTAATAGTCTTTTATTAGCACTTATGTACATATCTGATTTCTTCATTCCATTCGGCTAATTGAAAGCATAGACATTGTCTCATTTGTCTCTTAGTTATTTCACAGAGTACAATACAGACATATAGGAGTATCCTGACAAATGTTAGTGAATAATAATCATTTTAGGTCAACTTTGAATTTCCATGCTAAGCTGACTGTCTCACTCATTTTTCAGACCTATTACATACACAGAGGAAATAACTATTTTTCATGGAAAACTAAAGTATGTATAATGTCTTAACATGTATGGATTTTACAAAACCTTCATTACAGTGCTATAAATATTATTTTATAATAAGAATGAGAAATTTACTATTCAAAATATATTGAACTCAAAAAGCTTCTTAGGAAATAGTTAAGGGGGCTGGGAGTATGGTCCATTGGTTGAGTGCTCGCTTAGCATACAAAAAGCCCTGAGTGAAATTCTTCAGTACCATACACACAGAAAAAGCCAGAAGTGGCACTCTGGCTCAAGTGGCAGAGCACTAACCTTGAGAAAAAAGTGTGTAAGGACAGTGCCCAGGCTAAGAGTTCAAGCCGCAGGACAGGCAAAAAAATTAGGCCTACGAGAATGAGAGTTTGAATAGAGAGGTGAAATAGAAAGATATTATTCGAAATGCATATACATTTGGTTTTATAAAGGTTTCCTCTGTAGCATAGTGGCTACAGTTGTCAATTCTGCCATTTACCTTCAACATTTTTCTAAGAGTCCAAATAGCCAAAAGAGTAAACTGATAGCAAAACAAATGAGAAAAGGTGAAATTTTTAGAAGTGATGCATATGATTATTGCAAAAACTGTAGTGAGTTAAAAAGTGTATACCTATTTATAAACTTACAAAGATGTATACATTAACTATTACAGTGTTTTCATCATCATCCTTACATTGTTAAAAGTTTTTATTTAAAATAAATATATTAGGTAATATTGTCAAGGAAAATATGCAGGAGTAGAGGTATTGTGGATACAATCCCCAAAGAGAAAGATTATTTAAAATGTAAAATGAATAATGTGGAATAAAATCTGGTCTGAAGGATGATTCCTGGATTTTTTTATTGTCAGGATAATGTATATAGGGGTTACAGTTACATTTGACAGGTAAGATGTGCATTACTTCTCACACATCGACATGTTTTTGTTCCCATTTCCCTCTCCCACACACTCCCAATCACATTGTTTTCCCCCCTCCCTTTCCTAGTTCAAATAAGTAAATAAACTTACATACAGTATACCAGGTAACAAAGTCAGATACAGTAACAATATGAGATTAACCAGAAGGGCAAAAAAAGAGAAGAGAAATAACATAGGACATTAAGAACAACAATCATACAAGATAAAGCTCTTGTTTCCATATCCTGGAGATCCTTTTATTTATTCTCATCCTATATTATGAGAATATGTTACCTAGATTTTGGGCTACTGTAATCCTCTGCTAGAAGAGACCAAGATGTGTACTAATTATTCAAATGAGGGAAACCATGGAGCCTTTGGGTCTGGCTTACTACACTTAATATGATTTTTTCCAGTTCTTTCCATTTCCTTACCAGTGGGGCAGTGTCATTCTTTCTGATGGCAACATAGAATTTCATTGTGTGTAAGTACCACATCTTCTTGTTCCAATCATCTACTGAGGGGCAACTGGGTTGGTTCCATATCTTCGCTATGGTAAATAGTGCTGCAATCAACATCATTGTGCTAGTGGCTTTAGAATGGCCTTGCTTAAGGACATTTGGGTAAATGCCCAGGGGTGGGATTGCTGGGTCATAGAGGAGCTCTATGTTTAGTCTTTTGAGGAATCATCTTACTGCTTTCCATAGTGGTTGAACAAGTTCACATTCCCACCAACAGTGTAGTAGTGATCCCTCATGGCTACATCCCCGCTAGCATCTGTTGTTATTAGATTACTAGATAATGTTATTAGATTACTTGAGTGAAGGCGAATCTCAAAGTTGTTTTGAATCGCATTGCTTTTATGACCGGAAATGTTGAGCATTTCTTCATGTGTCTATACGCCATTCTTATTTCCTATTCAGAAAAGTCTCTAAGTCTTTAGCACAGCTTTTAATGGGATGGTTGTTTCTTTGATGGTTTGTTTTGGAAAAATTCAATTTTTTTAGCTGTAGATATATTTTAGATATGATGTCCTTATCTGTTGTATGGCTAGTGAAGATCCCCCATTCTGTGGGCTTTCTATTTAACTTGCTAGCTATGTCCTTTGCCATACAGATGCTCTGCCGTTTAATGCTGTACCATTTGTCCAAACTTTAATTTCTTGTGTTCCTTGGTCTTTATTAAGAAAATTTTCACCTGTGCCAAGGAGACCTAATGAGTGTCCAATTCCTTCTTGTGACATTTTCAGGCTATTTTCTTTTACTTCAGGGTCTTTGATCCATTTGTTATTAATCATGGTGCAGGGTGACATAGAAGGATCCAACTTTAGTTTTCCAGGTGCTTAACTAATTCTGCTAGCACCACTCTTTGAAGAGGCTGTCTTTCTTCCATCCTATTTTTTTTGTTCCCTTATTGAATATTAGGTGGCCAAAGGTCTGTGAGTTGATTTGTGGGTCTTCTATTCTATTCCATTGGTCCTTAGACCTCTTCTTGTGCCAGTACCAAGCTCTTTTGATTACTATATCTCTGTTTTAGAGTCTGAAGTTTGGTATTGATATTCCTCCAGTGCTGTTCTTTCTGCTAAGGATTTTTTTGCTATACAGGGTTTTTTTTATTATTCCATATGAATTTTTGGTTTGCATCCTCTATTTCTTTAAAGAATGACACTGGGATGTTGATGGGTATTGCATTGAATTTGTAGATAACCCTTGGCAGAACTGCCATTTCCATGATGTTATTTGGATTCCTGAATTTTGATAATTTTTAATACATTGTAATACTTGAAAATAAAGGATGCTTGATTAATAGTGGTTAAGAAATCTGAAAGTTTTCTTTGAATCTGAAGCATTTCAAAATCATATTCATTTTAAAAATAGGGGAGATATTTTCCAATATTTAATATACATAATGTCTCTTAATGACAGGCTTAAGATGGTTAAAATGTTAGTTTTTAAGATGTTTAAAATGGTTAAATAGGGGCCGGGAGTTTGGCCTTGTGGTTAAAGTGCTTGCCTAGCATGCATGAAGACCCGGGTTCGATTCCTCGGTACCACATATAGAAAAAAAAGCCAGAAGTGGTGCTGAGGCTCAAGTGGTAGAGCTCTAGCCTTGAGAAAGTCCAAGGACAGTGCTCAGGCCCTGAGCTCAAGCCCAGGACTGGCAAAAAAAATGGTTAAATAGTTGGGTCTGCTCAAAAAAAGGCACAATAAAGGGAAATGAGATGGCAATTTTTAAACATTCTTTGTACTTCTTCAGTGTTCCAGGCACTGCACTTGAAATAGAAAGGTATTTTTATCTCCACTGACTGATGAGTCCATGAAGGCTCCATGAGTTTAGATAATTATCATATCTGTACCCTAGTCCAAGTCTACTTTCATCCATATTTAAGAGAGAAGCCCTGGAGTGCATGTCTTTTCAAAGCAATCCAGATGATTCAATGATAAGCCAAATTTGAGATCCACTGCTCTGAGGCTTTTATAGCCACTGCCTTTAAGAGGCTGATTTCTCTTATCTTAAAGATGAAAGTATTTTCATGTTTAATATGGACCCTGAAAACTGGACAGACTCTGATAGCTCAAGGTTAAGACATTGATTTCTGTAGTAAATCTAGCAGAGTAAAGCAGAAGGAGAAATATCATAGAACTTGATCAGGCATATTCTCTATAAAGCTCCAACTTGGTAAGGGTAATTTCTGCTGAAAATTCCTAGGCATATATTGTAGACTAAACTCAGCTCTACAATATCAATGGGAATAGTTAGCTATTTCTTGTCTTCTATCTCCATAGATGTCATTGACTTCAGAGACCTCTGGTCGCCAGGGAATTTTTAGACAGAGCAAAAAGGCAATTAGAGACAGGGTAGGTAGATTGATTAGGGAAGTATGGTCAGAAGTTAAGCAGTAAGCAAGCAAACACTTAAAGAAACAAACAGTTATGCTTCCTATTTTATTGAAAATATAGAAGCAATTAAGAGACACTTCCACAGTCTTCCAGCACTTTATCTGCACACCTATCTACTTATGTGTCTTTTTACAGTGTTTATTCTATTTAAATTATGAATTAACTATATTCTAATATAAAAACCAATTTCCCCACATTTTGCATTAATATTCAACTTTCTCAACTACTGACACAAAGATCATGTCTTTTCCTGCAGGATATTTTATTTTAAAAGGCAGCAATGCTGCCACTTCTCCCATCTATTAAAAAAATTGAATCTCACAAAAGTACTAGATTTTTCAAAGGTAGTTGTCTTGACATTTTAATCACACTTCCTTCTGAACCATCCATCATCACATTTCTTTACTCTACATAGCTTGTCTTAAATTCCCCTCTGATCATTCCTTCTTGAAATGATGCTTTGCCTCTGTGGTTACACCAAAAGGGAACTTGGCCAAGATTACCTAGGACCTCCTCATTGTTAATTTCAATGGCAAGTCCTGATTTCTAAACTTATTAGAATAACTCAATAACTCTCAGAAACACTTTCTGGACACTAAGATTTAAGATACCTCATTGACTCTTTCTAAGAGTCCTGTTTCCTCCTGTTGTCTTAATTTGTAAAGTTTGGATGATATTATATTTAGGCTCACCTGTTGCCTTTTTATTCCCTGTCACATGCATTCACTCCATTGGAGATATCTAATAACTGCATAACCCATTCCAACACATACGTATAGAACTGAATTAGTTCAAAGGAACTCGTGAGTCCCTGCTCTTGAGAATTTTCAGGGCTCAGTGCTTTGAACTCACTTACTCTTTTTCACCTGCTAAAAGTTGCATCTTTTGCTCAGCATGGCACAAGGGTAAGGATCCTGCCTTTAATGACTGGTTGACACGAGACTACACAAACTTCACTTTGGGGTAACTCTAAGGCATCATTACACCTTTCATTTTAAGTTCCTGCTTGGATTGACCTGCTGGGGCTTTCACTGTGACTGTGTTGTATCGTTCAACCTCATCCTTTTCATAAATCGGCTTTATTAATTCTGCCATAGACATTTGTTTCAGAGAGCATTTCCCCAAATGCATGGCATGCATGTTTCATGTCATTTCTATCTAGTACAGCATACAATATTTGTACTGTGTTTGTAGATTTTTCCCATGGATAGAATCTGATGATTAAATAATGTGCAATCAGCACTTAGTGGAATGTTTATGCAATAAAACAGTGAAAAAATTGTCTTGTGACCTAATGACACCACATAGTGATTTTAATTGTGGATATTGAATTGCAGCATGCATTAGAAAGGCATGTAAGTAAACAAACATGTCTATGAGAGACAGGATATTGAAAGAATATTTTGTGTGGAAGTTTCTGGAATTGGTTCAGATATAAAGATTTTCGAGGAAAAATGTTCTATGTGATTCTAAATTCATATATATAAAAGAAGTTTGGGAACCATCACATGATGAATAGAGTGTCTTGAAATTTTATTTGTCTCAACAAAAAAAGAACATTTTATTCTAAGGACCTAAATTTGTCCAGTCACACACAAACAAATTTGGGAATTTGCATTGATGGCCTAGGTTGATTACCACTGTCTAGCTCCTAAAATTAATAGAATAAGATTATTCTGCCATTAATCCAATTTATTGACATTTTTAGAAATGCTTCTAAGTAAATTCATTTAAGGCATTTTTTAGAAAATGTGTTTAATCTGATATAATATAAAAACAGTAAAATTACGATGTTTACTCTAAATAGGTATGATTTCATTTGCAATAGGTAGCACTTTTATAAAGGAAGATTTTTTTAATTTTTAGAAATTATTTTAAGTAGTTGTACAAGGGAATTGTAATTCAATAAATCAGCTTATGAATAAATATCTTGGCCAATATCACTCCTTTTCAACATTCTCATTCATCCCTCCCAACTCATTAAGAAAGTTCTGACCTGTGCCAAGGAAACCTAGTGTATCTTTTTCTCTTTTCTTTTTTTGTATTTTTCTGTCAGACATGGTACTTGAACTCCATGCCTAGGTGTTGACCCTAAGCTCCTCAGCTGAAGGCTAGTGCCCTACCATGTGAGCCTCAGTGCCATATTCATATAACTCATTTTTTTAAATAGACTTGTGTATGGAGGGACATCAGCACTCTCATTAGACCCAATAAATATTGTTTATTTAAACTTATACATTTCTCTACTATTTTTCCTTGGTTTGCCAACATTTGTCAAGTGTGCAATACAGCAACCATCCCAATACTGGCAAAGTATTAATGTCAGGTTTTCTGATATTTTCTTTCCCTCTTATAGAAAATATTTGTGCACAGTTACTTAGGCACTTGTAAATACACACAAATTCTCAAATTATCTGGTAGTTTACTATATTTCACTGCCTAAAATACTGTTAATATTCTTCTCCCTGCTGGCACAGAATTCCTTCCAAAAGAGATCTTTCAAATAGTGCTGTTGTACTAGCATAATATTCATTGACTATTGTTGAAATCTCCATGACAAAGTCAAATTGATATCATAAGGACAATTCATATATTGATAAACTGAATATGTTACTCTTATACTGATGAGATTCAGATGTTCAAAATGCTGTGTTTCTGAGTATTTGAACATGTAAATGTGTCTAGTAGATATTTAATTTCTCCAGGAAACCAATTGACATACATAATTCCAAGTTAAATGCCTAAAAATAACTATTTCCAAAACATCTCCTAAATTTAGAGTTAAGAAACATAGATTCTAGTGTTATATTGATAAGATAAAATGACAGAATGTTTTTATTTGGAGAAACTTGATAATAGTGATGTGATCATGTATTTAATGCCCTTGTTATTGCATTTTATACTACAAACCATTCTCTAAGGAACGGCTTGTTACACTCATTTTACAGACTTAAAAATAAAAGCTTAAGCAGTTTTGAGAATTATAGATCTGTAATAGAGTCTAAAGTTTGGAATTGAAATTCCTCCAGCGCTGTTCTTTCTGCTAAGAAGTGTTTTTGCTATACGGGGTCTTTTATTATTCCATATGAAATTTTGGATTGCCTCTTCTATTTCTTTAAAGAATGACATTGGGATGTTGATGGGTATTGCATTGAATTTGTAGGTAGCTCTTGGCAAAATTGTCATTTTCACAATGTTGATTCTTCCAATCCAGGAGCATGGGAGGTTTTTCCATTTCCTTAGTTCTGCTTTAATTTCCTTTTTTAGGGTTTTAAAGTTTTCGTCAAAAAGGTCCTTTACTTTCTTAGTTAAGCTAATTCCTAGGTACTTTATTTTCTTTGAGGCTATTGTGAAAGGAGTTTCTTTCCTGATTATTGCCTCGTTCCTCTCACTGTTGGCATAAAGGAAGGCAGTTGATTTTTGAGGGTTGATTTTATAGCCTGCTACTCTTCCAAAGTTTTGAATCAGCTCAAGGAGCTTGGGAGTAGAGTCATTCAAAAGACAGAAATAGGTCCAGGAGTTTGTCTTAGTGTTAGAGTACTTGCCTAGAATGCATGAAGACCCGGTTCGATTCCTTGGTCCACATACATAGAAAAAGCCAGAAGTGGTGCTGAGGCTCAAGTGGTAGAGCCTTGAGAAAGTCCAAGGACAGTGCTCAGGCCCTGAGATAAGCCCAGAATTGGCCAAAAATGTTTAAAAAAAGAGACAGGAATAATAATATGTGAAGTCTAATTTTATAATTCTGGGTGTACATATATACAAGAGAAGAGAGAAACAAAAGGAGGAAATAATGAAAAAATGAAATGAAAAAATATAGTCATAGAATAAATTGTAAACTGTGGTATAAATGTCCTTAGACCTGACTAACCTTGAAAGCTGTTCATGCAATTTATGCTTCATTATGTTTTTAGATCTTTGGTACACTGCCTATGTCTTTGAGGTTATTTCTTGCTCTTGGAGGTAAAATTAGTAATAGTTCCATTAAAGATGTATAATAAGCTAAGATTATTTTTGTAATGACTAGAGTCTAGAACATAATGTTAGGATTTTCATAAGCAAGCAAAAGAAGGTCAAAACAACACAAATTCATCTCCCTTAATTAAGAAAAGTATGCCCTGCATTTTATCTGGACATACTCAAAGATCCCAGAATAGGACTGGATTTTGGTACCATTTAAAGCCATTATAATTATCATCATTTCTTTGATGAGGAAAAAAATTAAACTTAGTGGTAAAACATAACGATACAAAACCTAGTAAGTAGAATTGCCAGGTTGTGGGCTTGCCTCTGTGATTTTATATTTTTGTCGTTCCTGCTTCTTGAAATCAGGGCTTCAAACTTTCTCAATGCTAGGGCTCTACCACTTGAGCCACAGCACCATTTGTTCTCTGTGTGATTTTAATGCCTCATTTCAAAACACTAGCTTAAACTTGGGATTGTGTGCCATTATTGAGCAGAAAGTGAGCTCCAGAGAAAGGAAGAAGATTTACCGTGAAATTGGTTGTTGAAACATTTAAATGTAGAACTTAGTTTTGCTTCAGCTCCCTTGACATTTCCATGTCTTTCCCATATGTTTTTTTTTTGTCTTTCAAACAACATCACTCCTTGTTTTTCTTGTGATATAAAACCAAGTTTAAATGCTGACATTCTTTAGTTGGGCTAAATAAATCTTTTGGTTAAAAGAAAAACATGTATTAGCAGTCAGTCTACTGTCATCCCGGCACTGCAATATATATTAAGATTACAAAGATAAGAAAATTATTGGAATACACTAATATTCCTATAATAGTGGTGTATTCTTAAGTGTTGTACAAACAATAAACTGAATGAGGATTTTGAATGCATTTTATTTGAAGTTAATACAATTTCTTTGTATGCTCTTTATATTATTGCCATATTATCTTGATGGTTTTCATTTAAGCCAAAATAAAATCATTTCTGCCAGTCCTGGGCTTGAACTCAAGGACTGAGCATTGTCCTTGGGCTGTTCTCAAGGCTAGTGCTCTACCACTTGAGCCACAATACCATTTCTGGCTTTTTCTTTTTCTTTTTGTTTTTTTCTTTGACTGTCACAGAAAGACTCATTTATTCCGGAAGTACACTGGGCTAAAATAGGATGCAGGAGCCAATCAGCACAAAGGTGGGCAGGGCAGGTAGGATGTGTATGCTATCAGAGAGGGCGGAAGTGTACGGGGCCAATCTCAGAGGTAGACATCACAAACCACAGTCAAGCCTTCCAACCAGGTGACAGGTAGGTTGGGCTCCAAAACCAAGAAGTGAGCACTGGACCACCAGGTATGCCTTTTCATTTCCTTGATGTGACGTGCCCCACATCTCCCCTTTTTGTTTTATTAAGCAGGTATTTGCTTTACTTGAGAAGTGTGCCTGTCTTAGGTTGTCCCCCTCTGGGGATCTTACCCGTCATTGACTACCACTCTAGCACTTCAAGCAATTTACCTGTAGGGTTGGCAGACCCAAACAGAGATTTGAAATAGGGGGGATGGCCAACATCAGTAAAGGAAACCCTTTTGTACACCTGCACATCCTGGTAAGGGCCGGCCGTGGTCAACCTCATAGGGTTCCCAGTCTGCCATCTCATAGGCCTTGATCTGCTTAAAAAGGCTGTGGGAGGTTCTCAAATGCCTCCAAAATGAACTTGACACAAACTCTCTATGGACTGGGCTAAATGGTTGGTTCCCTTACCTTCTCCCCTTTGTGGGCGGGCCCCTTGGTTACAGTGGTTTTTGTACTCACATTCAGACCTTGTGTGATCAATAAGCCTCTTATGTTTCTTAGAGATCAGGATCAGGTTAAAGCTGTTCAGCTAATGGTGGTCTGGCAACAATATGCTGTGCTATCAGATGGCGGACTGGGGACTTCTGGCTTTTTCTATGTATGTGGTACCGAGGAACTGAATCAGGTCTTCGTGCATACTAGGCAAGCCCTCTACCACTAGGCCACGCTCCTGGCATCATTTAAGCAAAACTTGTATTGGCTCAACATAATTTTTTCCCAGTCCTGGAGCTTGAACTCAGGGCTTAGGTCCTGCCCTTAGACAATTTTTACTCCAGGCTACCACTGCCACTTGAGCCACTGCACCACTTTCTGCTTTTTCTAAGTATGTTGTATGAAGGAATAGAACCCAGGGTTTCATGCATGCTAGGTGAGCACTTTACCACTAGGCCACGCTCCCGATCCCCATAATTTTTGCCTATAAATAGAATAAAAAAGAAAACACACTTCTTTTCAATATTTCAAAACCCAAATAAACATTATACATTTCCCAATAATAATGTTGAATAAGATAATGTAAATATCAAGTACTTTTGCTTTGGGACTGGTTTATATCAAATCACTAGCAGAGGAAAACTATCTGATTGGCTTATGGTGACATCATAGGAATTTCTGAGCAGATGACTTTTGCTCTAATCATGCAGAGAAGAGCTCTATATGAGGCAGTCACAGTACTCAAATTAAACATTCTCAGTGTGTGACTAATCTTGGACTTGAGCACAGATTGATGACCACATTTAAATGATTGGTATCAGTGAGCACTACATAAGTTTCTGCAGGCTTGCTTGACTTTACAGCTTATCACAAACATGACAGTGATTTATGTGAATTCATAATATTATTATAAAACCTTCATAATTATGGATTGAAATCAGAATCAACAGTGAACCTGAAAAATAGTAATAATACAGATGGCATGAATTAATCATTGCTTACTAACTGCAGTTTAGGAGAAAAAAAAATTGAATGCAGGACCCAGGGTGGCTGTGAACATTGTAAAAGGTGGTTTGAAAGTTGGAATCCTAGGGATTGGCTAATTTGAAATCCCTGATTTTCCTTCTATTTTTGTTTTCCACTTCCCTTTTTCCTATTTCTGGATTTCATTTAAGAGTCACCTAAAGCTTTATATATAATTTGGGAAATTAATCGGTTACTCCTTTCTGAATCATTCATATTGTTTGTGTTTCTATGTCTGTGAACTAAAATAAGGGTTTCTTGCTTCACCACCAGACAGGTAAGAAGTGTAAATTGTTATGGAGTTTCCCACAGAAACTCAAGTAGAACTTTAATGTCTATTTTACTAATAGTATTTTATTGTGTTACCTAATAGTACAATATTTGTTTGTATATGTTTTTAATTTCTTGGAAGGATGCCCATAAATACATTATTCTATCACAGCTATTGGTGCTGAATACTGTTTTTCCATATATATTCTTAAAATATATATTGTTGTACAACCAGCACAGGAGATAGAGGAGGGTTGATGACAATTTCAATATCAAACTTGTACACATAGAAAGACTATGCCTAAAAACAAAAATAATTTTAAATGACCTCATGGTCTACTGAAATGAAAGCAGCTTTGATCAGATAGAAAGTCCAGGATATGGAAACAAGAGATTTATCTTTGTGATTTTTGTTCTGAAGATACTATGTGAATTTTTTTCTCTTTTTCACCCCTTATAGTTTATCTCATGTTGTTACTGTATTGGACTTTGGTTCCTGGTATATTTTATATATGTTAATTTGCTTATTTGAAATAGGGAAGGGAAGGGTAAAAGCAAGATGATTGTGAGGGGGTGGGGGAGAAGGAAGGTGGGAGAAAAACATGAGAAGGAGTATCAATGTTCAAGAAGTAAGGTACCCACTACCTGACGAATGTAACTCTAATCCCTCTACATATCACCCCAACAATAAAAAATGTTTAACCCCCTCAAAAGACACTGCCTCTTTTGTAGGGAAATTGAAATACCTGGAAAAATTATACTAAGTGAAGTAAGCCAAACCCAAAGAGAATTCTTTTATGATTGTCCCTCATTTGTAAGAATTAGAATACATGTCTGGGATATTCTTACCAGGGCACCTCAAAACACCAATTGCTTAGCACACAGGACCATATGTAAGGAAGTATATCAACATGAACTCCTGGATATGGAAACAAGAGGTTCTTATTATGTGTTTTTATTTTGTTTATTTTTTTAATTTCTCTTAGTGTCCGGCAAACCTGGACTTGTATATATGATTATTCAATATATGGAAGGGAAAGGGAATCAGAAACATCAGGACAAAGGATGAACCAATGAAAAATGAAACACTGATACTCACTTACACTAGGTGAGATATAAACCTTACAATGTGGAGGGGGGTACAGGGAGAGGTCAATGAGATAAAATGAGAGATGGGTTAGCAATTTTTTTATAAAAAATAATATTCATGACCATTTTCCCTCTTTGCAGATGACACGATTCTGTATTTAAACAACCCTATAGATTCCATTCACAAGCTGCTTGAGCTGATCCAGAACTTTGACAAGGTAGGAAGGTATAAAATTAACCCTCAAAAAGCAACTGCCTTCCTATATGCCAACAATGAGAGGAACAAGGCAATAATCAGGAAAGCAACTCCTTTGCAACACCCTCAAATAAAATAAAGTACCTAGGAAATAACTTGACTAAGAATGTAAAGGACCTTTTTGATGGAAACTTTAAAATCCTGAAAAAGGAAATTAAACCAGAACTGAGGAAATGGAAAAACCCCCCATGCTCCTGGATTGGGAGAATTAACATCATGAAAATGGCAATCTTGCCAAGGGCTATCTATAAATTCAATGCAATACCCATCAATATCCCAATGGCATTATTTAAAGAAATAGAAGAGGCAATCCAAAATTACATATGGAATAATAAAAGACCCCTATAGCAAAAACACTTCTTAGTAGAAAGAACAGCCTAGGAGGAATTTCAATACCAAACTTTAGACTCTATTACAGAGCAATGGTGACTAAAGCAGCTTGGTAATGGCACAAAAACAGGCCTAAAGACCAATGGAATAGAACTGAGGACCCAGATATTAACCCATAGACCTATGGCCACCTAATCTTTGATAAGGGAGCCAAAGAAATAGAATGGAAGAAAGTTAGCCTCTTCAACAAGTGGTGCTAGCAGAATTGGTTAAGCAACTGCAGAAAACTAAAGTTGGATGCTTCTTTGTCACCATGCACTAGGTTTAACTCCAAATGGATAAAAGACATGGAGGTAAAAGCAGATACACTGAAAACTTTACAAGAAGAAATAAGACATACACTAGATCTCCTTGGCACAGGTCGAAAGTTTCTTAATAAGGACCCAGAAACACAACAAATCAGAAAGTCTGGATAAGTGGGACTGCATTAAACTGCAGAGCTTCTGTATGGCAAAGGACATATCTAGCAAATTAACTAGAAAGACTATAGAGTGGGAGGATATCTTCACTCACCATACAACAGACGAAGGCCTCATATCTAAAATATATCAATAGCTCAAAAAATTGAATAACTCCCAAACTTATCGCCAAAGAAATAAACATCCCATTAAAAAGATGGCCCAAAGACTTCTCTAAAAAAGGAATAAGAATGGCCTATAGACACATGAAGATATGCTCTACATCTCCTGCCATAAAAGAAATGCAAATCAAACAACTCTAAGATTCCTCCTCACTCCAGTTAAAACAGATGCCACAGGGAATGTGGTCAGGAGGGATCGCTACTACACTGTTGATGGGAGCGCAAACTTGTTTAACCACTATGGAAAGCAGTATGGCAGTTCCTCAAAAGACTGAACATACAGCTCCCCCATGACCCAGCCATTCCACTACTTGGCATTTACCCAATTGTCCAGAAACAAGGACATACTAAATCCACTAGCACACTGATGTTCATTACAGCACTATGTACCATAGAAAAGATATGGAACCAACTCAGATGCCCCTCAGTTGATGAGTAGATCAACAAGATGTTGTATTTATACACAATGGAATTCTATGCTGCTGTTAAAAGAATAGCATCTCCCCATTTGTAAGAAAAAAATCCTATTAAGTGAAGTAAGCCTGACTAAAAGGAACACAGGCTCAATGGTTTCCCTCATTTGTCATAATCAGTAGAAATCTTGGGCTCATCTAGCAGAAATTTACAATAGAGCAAAACCTAGATACATAAGGCTGTATAGTATGACACTAAATGAAAGGACCTCCAGGATATAGAAATAAAAGCCTATAATAAGTGATTGTTGTCCTAAATGTACTATGTTATCTCTCATCTCTTTTGATGTCCCTTGGTTATCTCATATTGTTCCAGTATTTTACCTTCTTATCTGATATATTTTATATATGTTCATTTGGTTATTTAAAATAGGATAGAGAAGGGGGGAAAACAAGATGAATGGCGGAGGTGGGGTAGGGAAATGGGGACCAAGACATGAGAAAGGATATCAATGTTTGTCAAGTAATACACCTTCTATCTGGTGAATATAATGTAACCCTTCTATTAATTACCATAAAATATACTGAAAAATTATATTTATTACCTTACTTTTATAACTGTAACCCCTGCTCATCACCTTTCCAATAAAAATATAGTAGAAATCCAGATATTTTAAAGTTTACAATTAGTGACCTGAGTCTTTGCTAGAATGGCAGGTTTATGTAAATCTATAACACAAGTTATTATAGGTCCATATAAGGCATCCCCTTCTAGCAGACAGCCACTCCAAAACTGTAAGCTACTCATTGCTATGGCTAATGCTAGAGTGGAATATGGGTCATAGTTGATTTATACACATGATGCTCATATTTAGAATCTATACCAACTTCCTTTATCGGGATGGTGTAATAATAATGGACTTGAATCCTGATTGTGGTAGGTTTTGAACATATTGAAGAAATTCTATTTTAGCATATTTATCAAATATTGAGTTTTCCTGTATCTCAAGTGTTTATATTCCATATGAGCTTCAAGTCTGACTAAAACTACCTCTTCTGGAAATACTAAGGTCTATAGCAGGTCACCTACTTGTTTCCTGAGGGGTGTGTGTGTGTGTGTGTGTGCGTTTGTGTGTGTTTTCTAGGTCTTGAACTCAAGGACCTGGGGGCTGGGGGATATCCTTGAACTGGTTTTGCTCAAAGCTAGCACTTTACCACTTGATCCACAGGTCAACTTTGGCTTTTTTGGTAGTTAATTACAGGTAAGAATCTCACAGACTTTCTTACCTGGGAACCTTTGAAACATAATCCTCAGATCTCACGTTAAGCACAAGACAGGTGATAATTCACCAATTTTACTAAAGAGAAACTTTAAAAAACAGTTTCTACTATTTAAACCAATTTTTCACCAACTGAGGACTGTATTGTATGCAGTTGTGAAAATCTGTAACAATGTTCCTTGCCTATAAATTTTTTGCTGAGGTGCAGAGGTAGGTATAAGCTATTAACTAAAAGACTGAAAAATGCATACTTTAAGATAAATTTCACCAAGATTAAGTCAAGGAAGGATTAAAATTTGACCTTTGGCAATACAATTCCGGTGGTGTTCTTCAGTTAAAGGATTAAAACTTTCACAGTGGTAGATTAGAATGAAAACACCTTATCAGATACAAGGTAACAGATGGAAACAATGTGGGGTACTTTCAGTCAAGGGTATGGCAGCATGGAATACATAACTGTTACAGATAAGACCAAGTTCATCATAAGTCTTGGTTTGACCAAATTTTGCTTGTATTGCTGCTAATAAGTAGAGCAGGAAGGAGCCTTTACACTCTAGCATTAGCCTAAAATACTTAATAAGCCTCTTGGTCCTCTAATTCTTCTGAAATAATTTCCCAAAATATGTCTTCTCTCACAAATCAATACTGGGAAATGTAAGTAATACTTTGAGGGCCACAGGGTGAGGAAGGGAGATTTCTAAGGATTCCGATGATATCATAGAGGCCAAGTCTTGAGATAGAGGTTAGAATACTGTTTCTTCAAGCATACCGTTAGAGCTGAGAAATTAGCACTCTATCATGTACAATATTTAAGCAACATTGGAAAACACAGCAGCCTTATCATTTTAGGTAAAGTGTAATGGAAAAAGTCTCAGTATACTTTGAAGCAAGATATATTTTCCTCCAAGTGTGAAAATGAAACTAAGGAAAACAGTGATATGCTGTTTCTGGAAATCTTGTATCCCTTATGAGTTCTAGTTTTGGCTTCATTATTTGATAGTTACAGTATATTTGTCAACAAATTGTTGAATGAGAATTGTCATTTGGTTGAGTATTCATCCAAAATAACTGAAAAGATATATTTCAGAGTTATTTGTACAGTCATGTTTACATAGCATTTCATACACACACACACACACACACACACACACACACACACACACACACACAATCCATCCTTAAAAAGAAAAAAATCTAACATGTTAATGTATGGGTGAAAATGTATGGTATTATACACAGATTATAACTACCAAGGAATAGCTATACTTCCAAATTACTCTTAAGGTGTTTGGTCACTTTTTAAGATAGTGAACAAAATCACTAGTGGATTAGTAGTGCATACAGTGACTGGGACAAGTGGCTGGAGGACCCCACTGCCTCTACTTTCCAGACAATGGAAATTAACATTGTGGACAGCGTTTTAGAATATAAGAAGACTTTAGAGGAACTGGAAAATGTACTCCATGATAATTTATTCATTTAATCCTTGCCCAGGAAGTTGAGAAAATTTCTCTAAGTATTCCACAACAGTGAAGCTGAGGAAAACATAACACACTGTAAAAAGTCAATGCAAAGTCTCATTTCCTAAAGCACTGACTACTTTGTTTACTGCCTACTATTCTACAGAATTGATACTACAGACAAGCTCACTAAAGAATTAACAGGAAAGGAGATCAAAGGATTCACAATGCACTGTTACTTGGAGTAAGATTGACAAGGTTGTATTGGTGAAATCTCACACTACATCTTAGAACTGGAAACTGTCAAATGGAAAAGTCTGATTATGTGACTCTAAAAACAGAAACAAATGCAAAAATTTGTAAATAAGACTCCATCAAACTTAAAAGTTTCTGTGTAACAGTTTAAAATGAATATCTATAGAAAGGGATACAATATTTCCAAATAATCTATCAAATAAGAAGTGAAAAAGAATTTGAGATAATCATAACAACAAAGGGATAACAATAACCACATGGAAAAAGGACTTGAATAGATATGTCTCAAAAAGAGATTGCCAGAAATGTTCAAGGAAATGGAAAAAAAGAAGCAAGAATAAGGATACTATTTCAAAGTCATTCTGTGGTCTACTATATATAGAACTAAAATCCCTAAGCTATGACGCCCAGAAAATAACAATAATAATTGCAAAATATGTTGAAAAATTGGATCTTTTATGTACTGTTGCTGGGAATGCGAAATAGCTTCATTGCTATAGAAAGCAATACTGAGGTTCCTTAATAAACTAAAACCTAATTCAACAAAATTAGTATATATCATAGCATTTCCCCTCTGTATATATTTTAAGAACTAGCAGTAAGATTTTGAAGAAATATTTATGTTTAGTTGTTCATTATAGGATCATTGCTAGTATCCAAAAGGTAGAAATAATCAAAGTGTCCATTTTATGGAGGAATATGTAAAGAAAATTTGCAATAGATCTATAATGCAATGTTACTAATATATAAAATATATCTTCTTATTAGCAACACCAGAGAAGCACATTAAACATAGAAGGACAAATGATATGTAAGCTAATTTATATGAAGTATCAACAGTAGTCGATTCACAGAAATAGAAAATTGCCAAGAGTTTGATGAAGAGGCAAATGAACAACTGTTTAATGATAATAGACTTTCAATGAAGATGAGAAATTTCTGAAAATTGTTCACAAAATAATATGTTACCGAATGCTATTAAAATTATTGTAATTAAATTATTTAAGTGTTAAGCTACATATAATGTGGTTTTATATTTACCACAATTTGAGATACTAAAACATTGGGAATTAAGTAAGGAGAAATTATATAAAGGGATCATTTCAGGAGAAGAAATAAGAATATTACAATGAAGACAGATTGATCAAGTGTAGCAAACGTAAGATAGGAGAGAGCTTTTCCTTTTACAAGGCATAAACCTACAAAGATCTAGGTAGGAAACTCTGAAATTAAAGAAGCTAGTGAAGGAACAGATTAGAAAATGTTTTAGAGATTCAGTTTTTGAACTGTTGATATATTTTATTATTTGAAATCAGATAGGGAAGGGGGGAAAACAAGATGAGGGGTGGGGGTAGGGGGAGGGAAATGGGGACCAATACATGAGAAAGGGTATCAATGTTTGTCAGGTAATGTATCTGGTGAAAATAATGTAACCCTTCTATTAATTACAATAAAATATATGAAAAAAGAAAATGTTTTAGAGAGGGACTTTATGCTTGCTCCAGTAAAAAAGAAGAGAGAGTATCTTGACCAAAATTTGATTTTGGGTATTAAGCATTCTCTTCTGATTAGTAAAGGCAAAATGATTCTGCTCATAATTTCTGAAGAAAAAAAGGAAAATTTGAAGTCTCTGTGTCTGGCCATTAGATAGAGGGGAGAAGGCAGTGTCATCTACCAGCTTTATTATCTATGGAAGGATTTTTCTTTGCAATAGGGTGTTTCTCCTAGCACAATTTAATTATTGTGGCTTTCCAGGATCATAGTGTTCAGGCATACTTCACATTTTGAGATGAAGATTCTGTACTTACAACCAAATAAGATACTACAATATTTGATGTGTTTGGCTCAAGATTTTTCTATGGCTCATATTTCTGCCCTATAACCTCTTTGCTTGAGTCTTCTCAGAAAATGAACAATTAATTTCATGCTACTCTTATAGGTTTCCCCAAGACATAAGAAAGCAAAATAATACACTCAATCAGAGAATAATGTTGAAATAAAAATTAACCTTCACCATAGCAAGAATGGGAATCAAATACAAAGTTAAACTGAAAGACATCATACATTCCAGATGGACCTATCAAGTTTATCTGTAGGTTCACAATCAGATTAATTGGAGATAAGAATCTTTCAGATATTCCTGACACGTTAGGCTTTGAATAGATTTTTAGATCTCAGCCTCCTAAGAATTTAAGACTGCAAAAGTGAGTCAAGGTCATTAGCAAGTGTGTGTGTGTGTGTGTGTGTGTGTGTGTGTGTGTGTGTGTGTGTGTGTTGTGTGTATGTATATGTGCTTGTATATAGGAGTGTTGGGCTATTTTTCATTGAGTATGGGTATGTTTTTCATTGAGTTTACAATAGTTGATGGTACAGCTCAGCTCATCTGGCTACTTGCAGTCTCTGGTCCACTGCAGAGTCCTTTGCACAATGGCTAGTGAGCTGCTTCTAGATGCTGTTGTATTTCTAATTTGTTCCACTCATTATGGGAGCTCATACATGCATTCTGAGACTGAAAAGTTGCAATATTGACACTGAAAAGTGAAAAAGTATATATAAATAATCCAAAGCATTCTGGAGTGGAAGGACAAAGGATAAATGAAGCAATGGTAGTCAATGGAGTGAAAACCTAGGAGAGAGAATGGGAAGGGGCAACATTATTCAAAAATTAATGTAATCTTTACCTGATTTGTACAGGTGTAACTACTTTGTATATCACCTCACAACTATAAAAATTAATTTGCATTTCTTGTATGGTCAGAAATGTGGAATATTTCTGCATGTGTCTATAGGCCATTCTTAATTCCTCTATAGTGAAGTCTCTCTTTAAGTCTTTAGCCCACCATTTAATGGATTAATTGTTTCTTTGAGGATTTGTTCTTGAGAGATTCAATTTTTTGAACTGTAGGTATAGCTTAGATATGAGGCCTTTGTCTGTTGTATGGCTAGAGAAGATTTTCTCCCACTCAGTGGGCTTTCTTTTTAACTTGCTAACTTTGTCTTTCACCATACAGAGCTTTGCAGTTCAATGCAGTCCCATTTTTCCTAAATTTCTTTAATTAGTTGTGCCCCTGGGTTTTTATTAATAAAGTTTCACGGAGAAAGCATTTGACAAAATACAACATCCATTCATGATGAAAGCACTAGAAAAAATAGGAATAAGAGGTACATTCCTTAAAATAATCAAAGCCATATATGACAAACCTACAGCCAGTATTATACTAAATGGTGAAAGACTGGAACCATTTACCTTAAAATTAGAAACTAGACAAGGATGCCCACTCTCTCCACTTCTATTCAATATGGTGATGGAACCCTTATCCAGAGCAATAAAGCAAGAAAAGGACATCAAAGCGATCCACATAGGGAAAGAAGAAAATAAACTAGTAGTATAGGACTATAGTAATGATATCTTTTAGTCCTGTTTTTATTTAAGATACTAGATATCAAAAAAACTCTAGTGATCAATACTTCTATTTATTGAGATATTTGCAAGCTTAATTCTAAGTCATTTTTATGGGTGGGAGTATGCCTGTAATCAATAGTAAAAACATCTTACTGCAGTGAACAAATAATAGGAAAACCCACATAATCATATCAATTAAAAATGGTTAATATCCTTATTTGCAGATGACATAATCCTCTACTTGAGTGACCAAATAGCTCCACCTCTAAACTCCTAGAGTTAATAAACTGCTTTAGCAATATGGCAGGATGCAAAATTAATCTTCACAAGTCAGTAGCCTTCTTGGACACCAACAATACACAAACAGAAGGCCAAATCAAGAAATGATCCCATTTGCAATAGCCCCCAAAAGAATAAAATACTTAGGAATTAACTTAACCAAAGATGTAAAGGAATTATTCATTGAAAACTATACAAAAGAAATTAAAGATGACACTAGGAAATGGAAAGATGTCCCATGCTTATGGGACAACCAACATAGTGAAAACGGCTATACTGCCAAAATTGATATACAAATTCAATGCAATCGCCATCAAAATCCCAACAACATTCTTTACTGAAATAGAAGATAACAATCCAAAGGTTCATGTGGAACAAGAAAAGACCTAGAATAGTCAAAACAATTCTAGGCAAAAAGAGCAATGCTGGTGGTATTACCATACCAGACTTCAAACTCTACTATAGACCCATAGTAACAAAAGCAGCATGGTATGGCACAAAAATAGACCTGAAGATCAATGGAACAGAATAGAAGATCTAGAAATAGAACCACATACCTATAGCCAACTTGTATTTGATAAAGAAGCCAAAGATACCCAGTGGAACAAACATAGTCTATTCAATTATTGGTGCTGGCAAAACTGGGTAGCCACCTGCAGAAAAGTAAAAATTGACCCTAGCCTTTCGCCACGCACACGCATTAACTCAAAGTGGATCAAAGACCTCAATGTCAGACTGGAAAACGTGAAAGAGCTACATGATAGAGTAGGAGAGACACTGGAACTCGTAGGCTCAGGCAAAAGATTCCTGAACAAAATCCCAGAGTCACAACAGATTGGAGAGAGACTTGATAAATGGGACTACCTAAAAATAAAAAGCTTCGGCACAGATAAAAGCATAGCCACAAAGTAGAGAGACAGCCAACCAACAGGGAAAAGATATTTACCAACAATGCATCTAACAAATGCTTAATATCCAGTATCTACAGGAACTCAAGAAACTAATCCCCCCAAAACCCAATAAACCATTCACTAAATGGGCAAGGAACTAAAGAGAGACTTATCAAAAGAAGAGGTTAAAATGGCAGAAAAACAGATGAGAAAATATTCATCATCCATGGTCATAAACGAAATGCAAATAAAAACAACCCTAAGATACCACCCTACCCCAACAAGAGTGGCCAAGCTTTTGAACTCAATGACAGACGCTGGTGGGGTTGTGGAGAAAGAAGAACCCTACTGCACTGCTAGTGGGATTGTAAACTAGTTCAGCCACTCTGGAAAGCATTGTTGAGGTTTCTTAAAGAACTGAAAATTGACCTTCCCTATGATCCCGCCATACCACTCCTGGGCATCTACCCTGAACATCATAACCCAAGATATGATAAGACACCTACTCAGCTAGATTTATCTCTACACTAGTCACAATAGCCAGGCAATGAAACAATCCAGATACCCTACTGCAGATGAATGGATAGAGAAAATGTGATATATATATATATATATATTTATGTATGCACACACAGAATGGAATTCTACTTAGCCAACAGACGAGATAAAATAAAGGCATTTACAGGAAAGTGAATGAATCTAAAGCAAATCATGTTGAGTAAGACAAGTCAAGACCAAAGGAACAAAAGGCGCATGCTATCCTTAATATGCGGCTATTAGATCCAAACAGTACAAGAGTGAGGACTCAAATGTTGCATTACCAATGCTATGGACGCGGTATTGGAAATATAAACACAACTATATAGTCATAAAAACTTAGAGTCTATAGTCATAATGTTTTATTACATAGATTATTATGTATCTATGACATAAAAACCCTTGGCATAAGTTTGATTATGTTGTAAAATCTAAGTGCCAGTGATTGTATATAGACATTCCATTTTTGAATACCTGTTTGTTAAACATGTCATTTGAAATATGATGTAAACATCAATGTAAATAAATTTTTTAATAAAAAAGAAAATCTCCAAATTGACTCTGTAGGAATATCCTGGATCTTTATTTCACATAATTAATATGCAGCTGAATTTGTATGCAAATATATATAGACTTTTGTTAGGTCAAAATAAAAACAAGAAAATTTCGACCTGTGCCAAGGAGCCCTAATGTATCTCCTATTCCCTCCTGTAAAGTTTTCAGGGTATATGATTTTACCTCAACATTACTGATCCATTTGGAATTTATTTTGGTGCAGGGTAACATATAAGGAGCCAACTTTAGTCTTCTACAGGTGCTTAGCCAACTCAGCCAGCACCAATTGTTGAAGAGTCTGTCTTTCTTCCATTCCACTTTTTTTGTTCCCTTATTTAATGTTAGGTGGCCAAAGTCTGTGAGTTGATTTGTGGGTCTACTATTCTATTCTACTGGTCCTCAGGACAATTCTTATGGCATTATCAAGCTGTTTTGATTATTACAGTTGTGTAATAGAGTCCTTCAGTGCTGTTCTTTCTGCTAAGGATTTTTTTTTTGCTATACAGGGTCTTTTATTATTCCATATGAATTTTTGGATTGCTTCCTATATTGCCTTAAAGAATGACATTGGGATATTGATGGGTATTGCATTTAATTTGTGCATAGCCCTTGGCAGGATTACAATTTTCCAATGTTAATTCTTCCAATCCATAAGCACGGGAGGTTTTTCCACTTCATTAGTTCTGCTTTAATTTCGTTTTCCAGGTTTTTAAAGTTTTCATCTTAAAGGTCCTTTACATCCTTTACATCCTTAAGTTAATTCCTAAGTGTTTTTTTTTTTTGCCAGTCCAGGATTTTGAAGTTAGGCCCTGGGCACTCTCCCTCTGCTTTCTCAAGCCTCCTGAATCACAAGCACCACTTCCAGCATTTTCGGTGTGTATGTGGGTGCTGAGAATTTGAACCCAGTAGTTCCTCTATGCTAGGAAAGCACTTTACTACTAGGCCACGCTCCCTGTCCTATTCCTAAGTATTTTATTTTTTTGAGGTTATTACAAAAGGAGTTGCTTTCCTGGGTTCTTCCTCACCCTTCTCTTTGTTGATAAACAGAAAAGCTATTGATTTTTGAGGATTAATTTTATAACCTGCTACTTTTCCAAAGTCTCCAATCAGCTCAAGTAACCTCGGAGTGGAGTCTATAGGTTTCCTTAAATACAGAATCATGCCATCTGCAAAGAGGGAATGTTTCACTTCCTCTTTCCCTACTTGCTTCTCCTTTACATTTGCTTGTTGCCTATTTTTCTGATGAGTAATTCTAATACTATATTTAAGAAGAGTGGAAAGAGTGAGCATCCTTGACTCATTCCTGATTTTAGTGGAAATATCTTTAGCTTTTTACCATTAAGTATAATGCAGGCTGTAGGTTTGTCACACACTTTGAGAATCTTCACAACAGATGCTGGGAAGAATGTGACCAGGAGGGAATGCTACTACACTGTTGGGATAAATTCGTTCAACCACTCTGGAAGGCAGCATGGGCATTCCTCAAAAGACTAAATGTAGATTTCCCCTATGACCCAGCAATCACACTCCTTGGCATTTACCCAAATGTCCAGAAACAAGGACATGCTACTAGCTCAGCGATGTTCATTGCAGCATTATTTACCATAGCTAAGATATGGAACTGACCCAGATGCCCCTCAGTAGATGATTGGTTCAACAAGGTGTGGTATTTATACAAAAAGGAATTCTATGCTGTCATCAGAAAGAATGACATCGCCCCAAGTGATGTATGCATGACCCAATGGAGCACAAGCTCCATCACTTCCCTTATTTTTCTTCCCTCATTTTTAATAATTAGTACACATCTAGGATTCTCCTAGCAGAGGATTGCAATAGCTCAAAAGCTATGTACATATGGTCATACAGGATGAGATTAAATGAAATGAACTCTAGGATAGGAAAACAAGAGGTTTATCTTTGTGCTTGTTGTTCTTAATGCAGTATTTGAAATTTTTCTTTTATCTTTTTTGTCCTTTTATGGTTAATCTCATGTTGTTACTGCATCTGATTTTGTTACTTGGTATATTGTATATACATTTATTTGTTTATTTGAAACAGGGAAGGAAGGGGAAAACAAGATGATTGGAAGGGGTAAGGTTAGGGAAATGGGGACAAAAACATTAGAAGGTCTATCAAGTTTCGTTAAGTTATATATCCATTACTTGATGAATATAACTGTAACCCCTCTATACATTATCCCAACAATAAAAATATTTTTTTAAAAAAATTCTTCAACCATCTGTGATGTGTCTCAATCTCTTGCATGTAATTTTCTTGTAATCTTCACAACCATTGTGCATATGACTCACAGACATTGTACATAATTTACTACCAGTTTGTTAAACTGCCCAGTTAATGGTCAATTGTGTCAAGAACCCAAAATGAAATACGATATTTAAGGCTTTTGTGATAGTACAGGTAAGGCACAAATGAGAAGGAAGCCAACTCCTTGATATTTCCTGTGTCTAAAGAATGGAATTCAGTGGGGGCGGTATTATTTTTTTGCTGCAAAAATGAACAAACTTCTCCTTTCTTTATGTGGCCACAGATTTCTGGGTGTAGGGATAGGGGTTAGGAGTGGTTGAATAATATCAAGGTGCATTGAATGCATGTGTGTATATACTACATTTACATGCCAAAATGAAATTCCTGTATATATTTAATTGTTTTAAATTCTAAAGGGTATCAATGTATGTGAATTAATGCACCTTCTATCTGGCAAATATAATGTAACCCTTCTATTAATTACAATTAAAATATATGAAAAAAGAAAGTTAAATTGTGCATAAAAATGAGAAAATAATATTCCACTGTAGTATATGTCTCTCTCTCTGTGTACAGGTGTCCATTTGTTAATATACAGTGATTTATTTGTGCATTTATTTGTTTACTGTCATTTAGATTATAAGTCTCGGCTACTGGAAATAATGCTACATTGACTATGGAAGTGCAAATATCTTAACATGGTGCTAATTTAATTTCTTTTGTGTAGAAACCCAAGAGAGGCTCTTGGGAATCCTCCATGCTACTTCCATAACTGTTTTGCCAATTTATATTCCCATAAAATGTGTAAAAGCATTTGCTGTGCTTCATATCTTGGTGCAAAATAGAATTTTTCTTCTTCCTACTAATAACCGTTTTGATAGGTGTCAGGTAATAATATCTCATAATTTTAATTTAAATTTCTCTGATTGTTAATGATTATTAGATACCTTTTCAATTGTGTGTGTTCAAATCTTCTGGTTTTGGAACAAAATGGTATATAGGAAAAATTCTGAAATTCATGTGAAATAAAAAAATGAAAAAAGTGGAATGAATCATATTTTCTGATTTTGAACTATATTACATATTTATAATAACAAAAATTATGACAGTAGCACATAGTATACCCAGTCTAAATGAACTCTAAACAACTTAAAATTTTAACATGTCTTGGGTCTGCATAAGCTCTAGAATAAAACAGACAAAAACTTAAGATTTGCTCAGGCAATATCTTTTAGAGTTCAGGCAAAGAAATAAAAAAGGTACAAAAAAAGAGAAAGA
Organism: Megascapheus bottae; assembly: GCF_031878675.1. Classification (NCBI taxonomy): domain Eukaryota; kingdom Metazoa; phylum Chordata; class Mammalia; order Rodentia; family Geomyidae; genus Megascapheus; species Megascapheus bottae. The sequence continues at coordinate 99,178,710 of NC_143547.1, read as the reverse complement.
GGAGAGTTAAGATGAGGATCAGGAAGCAGCAGAAAATTTAAAGAAATACACTATTTCAAATGTTCAGATGATACTATAGGTATTAGGTATAATAATCTCATTTGCCATTTATACTTGGCTGCACTTTAAACTCTGAAATTCAGTCTGTCTTTGATAGCAAGTAGCTACATTATTTAAAAGGAATTGTTTCACCATCAATCACAGGTACTCCTGGTAGTGACTGGAATTTAATTAAGGTCTTTTATTGCTTTGAATTTTGGCATATGAGTATGATGTCTATCTATTGGTCATTTAAACAATAATTTCAAGGAATTGTCATTTCTTCTGCTATATACTGGTGACTGCTGTGTTCAAAATTGTTTGCACTTAGTGTACATCAATGAGGCCTTAGACAGTTGTTTTGGTTATCAAGTGACATAATAATTATATTTACTATACTACGGGTCTTATAAATACTATACTTACCAGAAGTGAAAGTTTTATCTTCCTGGAATCACATTGAGAATGGAGAGGCTCCAGAGACAGAGATTATTCCAATTACACCTCAAAACTTACATATTTTATATGCAAAAAGTTTCAACAAAGGAAATTCATAAGCAGGGTTCTGGTGGCTCATCCATGCAAAATTAGCAACTTAGGAGGCTGAGATCTGAGGATCACAGTTCAAAGCCAGTGTGGGAAAGAAAGACTGTGAGACCCTTGTCTTCAATTAACCACCAGAAAATTGGAAGTGGTGCTGTGGCTCAAAGTGGTACAATGTTAGCTTTGAGCAAAAAAGTTCAGAGACAGTGCTCAGGCCCAGATTTCAAGCCCCGAGATCAACAAAAGACAAGTAAATCATATAAACAAAAATGTCAACAAGTTTGCCCAGTGATGTTAACCAATTAAATGATTCAGTAATTCAAAGTTATTTTTTAAGTTGTCAGGTAGACACTGGTAGTTAGAGAGTTAGGGGTATACATTTCCTTTCATACCACCCTACTGTCATATCTTTCTTAGCAAGTGATACACTACAATAAAAGAAAGTGTTAGTCAAAATTCTGACAAGTACAACAACTTCTATCACTAAACATGTCAACGAATAACCGTATAATCCTCTTCATGTGGCTCAAAGAATGTCTGTTGCCTGAATTTACATACTCTTCCATTTCATGTCATTGTAGATGTAAGTTATTACTTGGTGTAATGATTTTTTAAGGGTCTTGTAGTAAGAAAGATGATAGAATGTTGTTAAGAAGTGAGTTGAAGATTGCTACACTTCTGGATGTCAAGTTAGTCAAACAAAACAACAGGATAAAAAAAAAATAACAAGCCTCTGTTCATTTACTCTGAGAGTATAAATAGTAGGCTAGAAGAAACACGTTTTGCTTTGTTAACACTATTGTAGGAAAGTCACACAAACTAGGTGGTGTGAACTTCAGAAATGATTTCTCTAATGATTCTAGGTAACAAAGTCCCACATCAATACAACAGTTGGTAGAGTTTGTTACATCTGAAGAGTTTACATTACTTTTATGTTTATCTGTACAAGGCATCTTTCTTCTCATGGTTGCATAGCAATTTTGGAATTCTTTGCCTTGTAGAGGTATCACAATGATCTCTGTCTTCATCTTCACATATTATTCTCTGTGCGTATGTATGTGTGCATGTGTGTGTGTGTGCGTGCATGTGTGTGGCGGGGTATGTGTGTGCGCATGAGTTTGTACATATACAAATATGTGTGTTCTTTTTATAAAGATATCAGTCTGGACGAAGGCGCAATCACCTTATTTTACATTGAATATTTCTTTAGACTTCTCATGTACAAAATGTTGTCATTATATTAAGTATACATTACACACAAATGGAACTGTGCAACTTTATGATAGGGATTAGAGGAGAAGAATGATGGGGGTGACATAGAATAAGATGCATTATACTCATAACAGTTACCTCTGTGCAATTGTTTAATGATAAAATTTTAAAAATCTTATTTACAAGTAAGGTTACATCCTCTGGTGCTTGGGAATAAGCAATCAAAATACAAATGTTTACGGGGATACAATTCAATTCCTAATGTGTTCATTCCCCCCAGTGTTCCATTTATCCTCAAAGGATGGTACTGAGTGAAGTTCAAATGACATTGCTAAGAAATTATCACACTGCAAAAGAGATCTGAAAAAAAAGAGTCCTGTTATTTTATGGAACCAATAGGATGAGAGGAAGTAGAAAGAGAACAGCTAGTAGTGGGAAAAACAAAGTACTGAGTTTGAATGGAGAAAAATGTATTCAGATCTCCTAGGCCTGAATAAACTATGGTAAGGCCTTCTGTGTAAAGCCTTTGTAATCGACTCTGTGTAGGCCTGAATAGTCACATGGAGAATGTAAGCATGTAACTTCATTCCTTATAATGACTTGTACTTTTTGACATTTCACAATTCTGACAGCGTCTATACCACAGGTATTAGGCTGCTTGATTCTCAAAACTTGGCATTTGCACCGCAAAAATAAAAGTAGTATCTCATATGTAGAAAGGAAATTTCTCAATAATGAATATAGAGTTTGACAATGTGACTGTACAAGAAACTAAAACACAGTTTTAGTGAATAGTAGAAGAAAGTGGATAAACAGGGAACAAATATGGTTATGGAAGTCAATGTATATATATGAAAGAGGAAGTGGGAAATATGACTCCCAAAGTGGGGGAAAGAGACTAAGGGAGAATGGTAGAAGGGATTACTCTGATTCATTTAACACATAAATGGATATGTTAAATTGTGTATTTTGCAACCATTTGAAGATGAAAAAATAAAAACATAATAAACAATATCTAACCACTGTTATCACAAAAAATCCTTTATACAAACCAATTTGAAGTAAATTCTAATCTAAGACTGATTCCCCCATTCCTTCTCCAATTATAACCAGGAAACCATCTAAATAATATTGCTTCCTATCATACAAATGCCTAATTACCGCATATGAATCTATTTAATAGTTTTATGCTAAACATTTCTGCCTACATAATATAATGTATATTAATATAACATACTCTTATATATCAATATATGTATTTGCCTGTTAATATATTATTGCATTAAGAATTATATATTGAAATTTCAATTATAATTCATATACTTTCTTTTTTATTGTAATTAATAGAGAGGTTACAGTTTTATTAGCCAGATGTGAGCATTACTTCACAAACATTGATACCACTCCCTTCCCTCATCTTGTTTTCCCCCTTCCCTTTCGTATTTCAAACAAATAAATAAATGTATATACAGTATACCAGATTACAAGGTAAGATACTTTAACAATATGAGATTAACCAAGGGCCAACCAAAGAGATGAGAGCTAACATAGTACATTAAGAACAACAATCACACATTATATAGCTCTTGTTTCCATATCCTGGAGGTCCTTTCATTTAGCCTCATCCCATATGGCCTTATGTATCTAGGTTTTGAGCTATTGTATTCCTCTGCTAGGAGAGTCCAAGTTTCGTACTAATTATTACAAATGAGAGTAATCCTTGAGCCTATGTCCATTTGAGTCTGGCTTACTTCACTTAATATCATTTTTTCCATGTCTTTCCATTTCCTTACAAATGGGTCTATGTCATTCTTTTTGATGGCAACATAGAATTCCATTGTATATAAATACCACATCTTGTTGATCCACTCATCAACTGAGGGGCATCTGGGTTGGTTCCATATGTTTGCTATGGTAAATAGCATTGCAATGAACATTGTTGTGCTAGCTCCCCTATGACCCAGCAATTCCACTCCTTGGCACTTACCCCATCGTTCAGATACTTTCTGTGAATGGTATGCATAAGTTGAACTGACTTGACATTTTCATTTTCAAGTGTTTCATTACAAATTACTATTCTGTGTCTTGAAATAATGCCCATTTCTTGTTCCACTTTTATGGATTCCAAAGTTTGAGAGGACTCTGCAGATTCTCTGTTCAGAGAGGTAAAATCAGAATTTCAACTGAGTTGAATGCATGGGTGGAGGCAATGGAGAAACATCTGCACCCTATCCCACTCTTGTTGCTGGAAGAAGTCTTTGAGGCTATAAAAATGAAGTGAGCAGGGCACAGTGGCTCACACCTATAATCCTAGCTACTCAGGAGGATCTGAGGATCAAGGTTCAAAGCCAGTCCGGGCACAGAAGGACCTGAGACTCTGATCTCTGATTAATCACCAAAAAACCAGAAGTGGTGCTGTGGCTCAAGGGGTAAAAGTAGTAGCCTTGAGCTGAAAAGCTCAGGGATAGCACCCAGGCTGAGTTCAAGCCCCACAACCCCCCAAAAAATGAAAATTCTAAAGCATGAATTATTGGTAATTATTTTACTAGTATTAATACCCCCCACCCAACATATGGATCCTCAGGTTGTTGTCCTTTTATGCATCTTACCCCTGCCATTACAGCTGTCTGATAACTGGGATTATTTGCTAATTGATCATGCTGCTCCAAAACAAAACAAAACAAAACTGTTCCTGCTTCTGTCATGCTTCTGGTTAGAGTGGAATTCTCATCAAATAGTAAACTGGCAGTCTGTGTCTTCGACTAGTAAATGTTCCCAGTGCTGTTTCAACTTAACAAGAGATGTCATTCACTGCTTGGTGGCATTGTTGATGGGATGTCATGAGAACCCCATGTATAATATTCATGTGAGCCTGGTTTGGCTTCTTTTCTGATATAGTCACTATAGTTTTACTTGGATGATGTAAACTCTTCTTTCTTGATTGGCTGAGTATTTGACACAACCCCAGCTCTTCTTGCTGATTGAAAAATGCTTTTGTAGTTTGGAGGCCCTGTGTTATAAGGTGTTATTTCAGATATGCCCAAGAAGGTAGGATATTTGCATAGGTACATGCCCTTCCTCCTTAAATTTTGTTTAACTTAATTAAATCTTTCTGATTTCTGCAGTGAACCACATACAAGTTCATCACACATGTGTGCTATCTCTTTACTGCATATGTACTGCTTATGGGGCTGGGAATCTGAAAGTGAGACTTTCTAGCTTCCATTGCTTCAGATAATATGTAGTTTGGGAAGATGTTATCATCCTTAGGAATTAAGTGGAAGAAGGGCGGTAGACAATGACAAATGTATTTTGCTGCTACAGGTTCTTCTAGAGATTTCAGAGATTACAAATTGCCAAGAACTCGCAACTGGTGGTCAGAATTCAGCTGTAGGTTCATTTTCTATTATCATGTTGAGTTAAGAATGTTTGTCAATTTAGAAGTATGAATAATACCCTCCTATGCCAGATTCCCAATTCTTTATCTTCCTGATGAAGCTAGAGATAGTTATTTCGTTGACAGGTTGGTTGTGGTTTAATTCTTGAAATTATTTTAAAACTTGAACTGAAGCATACAACTTTGGCCATTATACTCCTTTAAAATCCTTAATTTTTGACAATAGGCAGTTTTTTTATTTATAATGCATACAGAGCTTTCTGTTATCTTCAGTTAAATCTTGATATTTTCTTAACTTCACATGTAAGATTCATGGAAAGGAAACTGCCACATGGTTCAGGCAGAGAAGTTTATTAGGATTGAGTAAACTGCCAGTAGGCCCAGAGTGAGGCTTCTCAGAAAAGGGCCAACTGCTGGCAGGGTTGGAGCTTAGAAAGAAGAGGGCAGGAGGAGTGAACAGAGAGGTCCAGGATGTGATCTCAGAGAAAGAAGAGGCAATTTCCTCCAGATGTGCCTGTCACCTCAGTAAAGTAGGTACTGGGCAGAGACTTCTAGAGTTAGGTACATGGGTGAGGAAAGGCTATGTGCAGATTGGCATGGAGAAAAATGGCCTTCCCAGGCAGACCTATCATTATAGAGACAAATACTGATTTCCTGATGCCTGGTGATTGACATGTTTAAAGTAAATGGTTGCTCTACTTGCCTATTATTAATACTATGCTTTTTCTCATCTACCTCATTTCTCAACACAGTACTTATTTTTAAACATGGCATAAAAGAGGGAAGGTGAGTATATTGTACTCCTTCACAAACAGTGGCAAGTTTGTTTCTCACTGTTTTCAGTTGTTAAACATTCTAGAGAAGTCTATTATGGCTAACCACTTTCTTTTAAATTATCCTTAAGTACTTATCTCTAAGGAGTTGCCATTCAAACAAGTAGTTTATGAGTACAATGAATCTTGGTCAATATCACCTTTTTCAATATTCTCACCCGTCATTCCAACCTTATACCTTCCTTCACTTTTCTTAATTCTGTATGATATGCACTGAAATTAATGAATGCATTCTTCTGTTTACTCATTTAACCCTCTACTTGAACCACCTTCTTATGCGTTTCCTAGTATTTATTTTGTAGGATTGGGTTATGGTTAAAGATTTGCAAGGCCTTTAAATAGTGACAGAGAAAGTTCAGTACAAAGTCCCTTATTAAGAGAAATTATAAAAGATGTTGTTTGCCTGTTATCATAGACATCAAATGTAGATACAGGTTTTTACATAATCACATGTTTAAATGTTTATTATTTGTGGAGGTTTCAGTCAGTTTCCAACCGAATTCATTAAGGATATTAAATGTATACTCTATGATTTGAATATTAGGTATATAAATATTCAGGCAATAGGTATCTCTTGAGCTTTAAAAATTATATGCCTCTAGCATAGAACATATTCCTCTCAATTTCTCTGATTACCAGAAAAAAAGGAGCACAGTTGGATTTATATTGGGAAGTAGGACTATTGAATCATAACAGTAATTTTTTCCATATTTTATTGTAATTAATAGGAGGCTTATATTATATTCAGCAGATAGAAGGTGCATTACTTCACAAACATTGATACCCTTTCTCATGTCTTGTCCCCATTTCCCTCCCCCCATCCTCGCCTCTCATCTTGTTTTCCCCCTTCGCCATCCTATTTCAAATAACCAAATAAGCATATATAAAATATATCAGATAAAAAGGTGAAATACTCATAACAGTAATTCTACTTTTAATTTTTTTACCAGTCCTGGGCTTGAGCTCAGGGCCTGAGCACTGTCCTTGGTCGTTCTCAAGGCTAGACCTCTACCACTTGAGCCTCAGCACCAGTTCTAGCTTTTTCCTATGTATGTGGTACCAAGGAATCGAACCCTGGTCTTTGTGCATGCACTCTACCACTAGGCCAAACTTCTTGCCCCTACTTTTAATTTTTGAAACGCTATTATTCTGTTTTCCACAGTAGTAATATTAAATGTGTACATTGAGGTAGACAGTTTTACATGTTTTCCCTTAGCCTAATAGTGATAACTATGAAAACATTCAACTTGTTTATGAAACTAAAATGACTTTTTCACCCCACATCATACATTTCAATTTTTTTCCTCTGAGATTTTGCTTTCTATAAGTTCAGTTTTCCTGATTGATTACCTGACTAGTTCCAGTCACCTTTTGTGGGGCACGTCACATCAAAGGTAAAAGGCCTACCTCATGGCCCAGTGCTCACTTCCTGGTTTTGGAGATTCAACCTGCCTGTCTCCTGGTTGGGAGGTTTGGCTATGGTTTGTGATGTAAAATAAGGCTACCTGGAACCCATGGATTGGCCCCACCTCCCTCTCTGACCCCACCTACCTCCCCCTGTCCTGCCTACTTTTATGTTAATAGATTCCTGCTTCTTACTTTAGCCCCTGGTATCTTCCCATTAAAGGAGTCTGCTGTGACATTCTCCCTGGTGCTTCTGTGTCTTCCCTCTGGAGAAGGGAGGGCTGGGTGAAGGCGGCCAGCCTGCCCTATCCTTTCTCGGTCTCGTCTTAGTCAGGGCGTGTTTTCTTTGCCCTTCCTGCTGGTCAGGAGGCAAAGAGTGCTAAAAACCCCGACAACCTTTAAAGAATGCTTTATTTCCCAGAGCAATTATCACTTGGAAGCCACTACTCAATTAATACTCATTTCTTTATTGATTAGTTGAATCTCACAGGATAATCAGGTCTCAGGCATGGCACAAGCTTTGTATATACCGATCAAATGTAATTTTAGTAAAAAGCTTCATTTTCTGCTTGTTATTTTTTAAGGATAAGTTCATTTTTACTTATAATAAATTTAAAGAATATTTTTCACAACTTTATTTTCCCTTCAGATGCTTCAATATGAGTTGTGTATGGAGTCTCTGGCTGTTTTGTTGATGCTGCCTTAAGTCATATGACTACATTATTATTTTACTGCCCAGTTTTTATAATTAAAAGCTAATATAAACCTATTCAAACATGATCATGTGTATGCTAATTGTAGGGCATCTACCACTGCCCTTTCCTGGATGCATTGAAATGTAATATGGAAATTAGAGAAGTTATTTCAGTGAAATGGTAATATGAGTCCCATTTTCTTCATTAATGACAATCATGTGCACATTGTGACTCTATTTTAATTCCAGTGGGGTGTCTTGCATGTTAATAAACCCATCTGTTTATAGTTATCTTTTGTTTCAAGAATAACTGTTCATTTGCTACTAAATCTGTCAAACTAGCTGTGAGTTAACTCTTACATCAGGCTATAAAAACTCACCTCATGAGGAGGAAGAGAGAGTTTCTTCATCCTTAAGATGTGAGAAAAAAACGACATCGCCCCATTTGTTGGGAAATGGAAAGTTTTAGAAAAAAATCATATTAAGTGAAGTAAGCCAGACTCAAAGGAACTTACGCTCAATGGTTTCCCTCATTTGTCATAATCAGTAGAAACCTTGGGCTCTACTAGCAGAGATCTGCAATAAAGCAAAAGCTTGATACATAAGGCCATATAGTATGAAGCTAATTGAAAAGACCTCCAGGATATTGAAACAAAAGCCATATAAGGAATGATTGTTGTCCTTAATATACTATGTTATCTCTCATCTCTTTTGCTGTCCCTTGGTTATCTCATATTGTTACAGTATCTCACTTTGTTATCTAATATATTGGATTTATTTGTATTTGGTTATTTGAAATTGGATAGGGAAGGGGGGAAACCAAGACGGGGGGGGGGGGGAGTGGAAGGGTATCAATATATGTGAATTAATGCACCTTCTATCTGGCAAATATCATGTAACCCTTTTATTAATTACAATAAAAATACAAAAAAAGATGTGGTATTTATACACAATGGAATTCTATGCTGCCATAGAAAGAATGACATGACCCCACTTGTAAGGAAATGGAAATACTTGGAAAAAAATCACATTAAGTGAAGTAAGCCAGACCTAAAGGAACATTGTCTCAATGGTTTCCCTCATTTGTAATAATTAGTAGAAACCCAGGACTCTCCTAGCAAAGGATTACAATAGCTCAAAAACTAGATACATAAGGCCATATAGGATAAGGCTAAATGAGAGGATCTCCAGGATGTGGAAACAAGAGCTTTAACAAGAGCTTTACATTATGGGATTGTTGTTCTTAATGTACTATGTTATTTCTCTTCTTTTTTGTTGCCCTTTGGTTAATCTCATATTGTTACAGTATCTAACTTTGTTATCTGTTATATTGTATATATGTTTATTTGTTTATTTGAAATAGGAAAGGGAAGGGGAAGAAACAAGATGATTGGGAGGGGGTGAGGGGAGGAAATGGGGACAAAAACATGAGAGGGGGTGTCAATGTGTGAGAAGTGATGAACCCTTTGTCTGGTGAATGTAACTGTGACCCCTTTATATATTACAATAATAAAAGAAATAGTGTGTAATATAAATGCCATTAGAAAACCCACTCACAGTATCTGATTGAAAAATATCAGAAGAAACACATCCTATCACAACATGTGCACAGTTGTAGGACAGGAGGCATTACCTTCTGTTGATTAATCCTTCAAGGTAGTTTGGATTTTTTAAAATATTTTTATTGTATTTAATAAAAGGGTTACATGATATTTGCCAGATAGAAGGTGCATTAATTCACATACATTGATACCCTTCCACATGTCTTGGTCCCCATTATCCTCCCCCCCCACCCCCTCTCTTGGTTTTCCCCCCTTCCCTTTCCAATTTCAAGTAACCAAATAGAAATGTATCCAATATATCAGATAACAAATTGAGATATTGTGACAATATGAGATAACAAAGGAACAGCAAAAGAGATGAGAGATAACATAGCACCTTAAGAACAACAATCATTCATTGTATGGCTTTTGTTTCAATAACCTAGAGGTCCATTCAATTAGCTTCATACTGTATGGCCTTATGTATCAAGTTTTTGCTGTACTGCAAATCTTTGCTGTTAGAGCCCAAGGTTTCTACTGGTTATGATGAATGAGGGAAACCATTGAGTCTAAGTTCCTTTGAGTCTGGCTTACTTCGCTTAATATGATTTTTTCTAAGTCTTTCCATTTCCTAACAAATGGGGCGATGCCATTTTTTTCTGACAGCAGCATAGAATTCCATTGTGTACAAATACCACATCTTGTGGATCCATTCATCAACTGAGGGATATCTAGGTTGGTTCCATATCTTTGCTATGGTGAATAATGCTGCAATGAACATTGATGTGTTAGTGGATTTAGTATGCCCTAGTTCCTGGATGGTTGGGTAAATGCCAAGTAGTGGAATTGCTGGGTCATAGGGGAGCTCTATGTTTAGTCTTTTGAGGCACTGCCATGCTGCTTTCCATAGTGGTTGAAAGAGTTTGCACTCCCAACAACAGTGTAGTAGTGATCCCTCCTGGCCACATCCCCTCCAGCATCTATTGTTATTAGTTTTCCTGATCCTGGCCATTCTAACTGGAGTGAGGTGGAATCTTAGAGTTGTTTTGATTTGCATTTCTTTATGACCAGAAATGTTGAGCATTTCTTCACGTGTCTATAGGCCATTGTTATTTCTTCTGCAGAGAAGACTCTGTTTAGGTATTTGGCCCATTATTTAATGGGATGGTTGTTACTTTGGAGATTAGTTTTAGAGAGATTTAATTTTTTGAGCTGTTGATATATTTTAGATATGAGGCCTTTGTTCATTGTATGGTTGGTGAAGATCTTCTCCCACTCTGTAGGCTTCCTAACTAATTTACTAGGTATGTCCTTTGCCATACAAAAGCTCTGCAGTTTAATGCAGTCCCACTTATCCAGCCTTTCTCTGATTTGTTGTGATTGTTGGTCCTTATTAAGAAAGTTTTGACCTGTGCCAAGGAGGCCTAGTGTATCTCTTACTCCTTCTTGTAAAGTTTTCAGTGTGTCAGCTTTTACCTCCAGGTCTTTGATCCATTTGGAGTTAATTCTAGTGCAGTGTGACAAACAAGGATCCAACTTTAGTTTTCTGCAGGTGCTTAACCAGTTCTGCCAGCACCACTTGTTGAAGAGGCTGTCTTTCTTCCATTCTATTTTTTTGGCTCCCTTGTCAACGATTAGGTGGCCATAGGTCTGTGGTTTAATATCTGGGTCCTCAGTTCTATTCCATTGGTCTTCAGGCTTATACTTGTGGCAGTACCAAGCTGTTTTGATAATTATTGCTCTGTAATAGAGACTAAAGTTTGGTATTGAAATTCCTCCTACGCTATTCTTTCTGCTAAGAAGTTTTTTTTTGCTATACAGGGTCTTTTATTATTCCATATGAAATTTTAGATTGCCTCTTCTATTTCTTTAAAGAATGACATTGGGATATTGATGAGTATTGCGCTGAATTTGTAGATAGCCCTTGGCAGGATTGTCATTTTTATAATGTTGATTCTTCCAATCCAGGAGCAGGGGAGGTTTTTCCATTTCCTTAGTTCTGCTTTAATTTCCTTTTTCAAGGTTTTAAAGTTTTCATCAAAAAGGTCCTATACATTCTTAGTTAAGCTAATTCCTAGGTACTTTATTTTCTTTGAGGCTATTGCAAAAGGAGATGCTTTCCTGATTGTTGCCTCGGTCCTCTCACTGTTGGCTAGAGAAAGGCAGTTGATTTTTGAGGGTTAATTTTATAGCCTGCTACCCTTCCAAAGTTTTGAATCAGCTCAAGGAGCGTGGGTGTAGAGTCTAGGATTCTTTAAATACAGAATCATGTCATCTGTAAAGAGGGATAGTTTTATTTCCTCTTTCCCTATTTGGATCCCCTTTATGCTTGCTTCTTGCCCTATTGCATTGGCTAGGAATTCTAATACTATGTTAAAGAGGAGTGGAGAGAATGGGCATCCTTGTCTCATTCCTGATTTTAGAGGGAATGGCTTTAGATTTTTACCATTAAGTATAATACTAGCTGTGGGTTTGTCATACACAGCCTTTATTATATTGAGGAATGTTCCATGGATTCCTAGTTTCTCCAGAGCTTTTAACATAAAGGGGTGTTGGATCTTGTCAAATGCCTTTTCCGCATCTATTGAGACAATCATGTGATTTTTGTCCTTGCTCCTGTTGATGTGTTGAATTATATTAATTGATTTGCATATGTTGAACCAGCTTTGCCTCCCTGTGATGAATCCTGTTTGATCATAGTGTATAATTTTTTGGATAAGTTATTGTAGACGGTTGGCCAGTATTTTGTTGAGAAGTTTTGCATCGATGCTCATCAATGAAATAGGTCTATAGTTGTGTTTCTTTGATGAATCTCCGTCTGGTTTGGGGATGAGGGTTATACTGGCTTCATAGAATGAGTTTCGTAAAGAACCTTCATTTCAAATTCGTTGAAGAGCTTGAGGAGTATTGGTTTGAGTTCTGCTTTGAAGACCTTATAGAATTCAGCGGTGAGTCCATCTGGCCCTGGGCTTTTCTTAGGTGGAAGGTCTCTTATTGCCATTTCTATTTCAGTGCTTGAAATAGGCTTGTTTAGTTGGGTCAGTTCTTCTTGGTTCAGTGTGGGTATGGCTAGGAATTCATTGGATTTTATCTATATTGTTTTCATTATTTTGAAAAGATTAATGATTTAAGTATAAAGACCATTCAGCTATGTAAAAAAAGATGCTTTCACAAAAACTTCTTTTATTAGTGTACATTAATTATGCAGAATAATGTCTTCTGTTTTATGTAGAAAAATCTATTCATAAATATAGCATACTTTCATCATTTCTGCTCCCTATAGTTTTCTTCCTTGCCCCTACTTCTCATATGCCTCCTGATGCCCTTCCTTTTCTGCTTTCACAGCATCTTTTTACTTATTCAAATCCATATATGAAATAAAACATATGACAGTTGTCTTTCAGAAGGTGAACTTTTTGAAGTATTTTCTTTATATTCTATCTTGAAGAAATCTCAAAAAGTTTTAATTTTATTTTTCTATTATACTGGTTTCTAATCTAATACAGATTGTCCGCGTGTCATCTCCTTCTATGTCGTTGACAAGTAGTTTAGTAACTATAATAAAGAATAAAGCTTTGCAGATTCCTATAATCTTAAAGCCAAGGCAGAAATTGAGCAGAACTGGAATATTAGGTTGGTGTTCTGATTTTCATTCTTTTTCTTATATTTTTTTCACAGCATCATGGTTTTCCTTTCTACAAAATGAAAAGTTATAAATTAAACAAATGTATACTGCTTTAATAATCACCAAAATTTACTTTTAAAGAGTAGTCTGTTTCTTTCTTTCTTTTTCTGTATTTGGGCAAATACACATGATTGCAGTAAGAATTATAATAGAGTCAAATTTACTTAGACATCTACCATGGGTTCTATTCTTTTCACATGCATTACTAGCATGTGATCTTAGTTTCTCTGGCAAGATACCTGATGGTGGCAGTAGCCAATTAAGTACATGGTTCATGGAAAGTAGTATTTCATAAAGTGGAATGACACATAGCCAATGGAAATTTAGCTTTTAAGGAATACTTCAGAAGTATTAGGTGCTGGGCTTATAAGCCTACTATCATTTCTTCATGTAAGAACAAAGTCTTAACTACATTTTTTGAACCCCAATTATTCAAGGAAAATAAGCATTCCAAAAACCCTTTATACTAATTAATATACCCCCAGGGTGCATATATTTTCTCTATATTGTATATCTCCAGAAATCTCACTTGAAGTTTTGATTCTTAGTGTATAACATACATTAATATAACAGCTTTATTGAGAATGTCAGTAATATTAGATATTTAAATTTTATAATACACAAAATATAAAGCAAGCCATATAGTTGGCTAGCAGTATATGGAAACAAAAAGAAGAATCTAGTTTTTCTAAATTACAAGGTGATCATGGAAATACATGAAAATTCTCATATTTTTCCTGTCTTATTTCTTGTATCACTTGTACTTTCTAGTGAGCAGTGCCCTAGTTTCTCTATAACAACCAGTGATATTCTAGTCTTCCTTCATTTTCAGAGTAAATCCTTAGGAATTATTTCATGGTCTCATTCAAAATGGGGTGGTAATGATAATAAAGACGAGGAGAGAATAAATAGAAAGATTTCTGTGTACAGAGCACCAAGGCATTTTGTATCATTTTCCTTTTATCATGTGGATTGAATTCTGGGCCTGACCACTGTCCCCAAACTTTTCAGCTCAAGACTAGCACTCTATCTCTTCAGTAACAGCAAAACTTCTGTTTCTGTGGTAGTTAATTGGAGATAAGAATCTCACGGACTTTAATGCGTAGGCTGGCTTTGAACCACTATTCTTTGATCTCAGCCTCCTAAGTAGCTAGGATTACATGCATGAGCCATCAGTACATGCATGAGCCATTTTGTACATTTAAATGTGTGCACAGTTCAACAGGAGGATAAAATTCTACCATGTTAATTGCTAGTCTTGCATACTAATACATTTACTATTTACACTATATCTACTGCATTCATAATTCAGATTCTTATTGAATCTTTACAACTTCTTTGTAAGGAAGGTATTTTTATTTCTACTTTATATTTAGGAAACCTGCTCAAAGAGATTAAATAATTTATGCAATGTCTTTTCACTACTTTCACAGTGATAAGATATCCCGCAGCTTGCATTTTTAACTGGGAACAAAGCTTTAGGACATAGGATTTCATTTCTCATTGTGATTTTCAAGATTCAATGAGCTGGTAGGGAAAATCATCATCACATTAAGCAACTGATTTCTTAGTGAGGAATTTAATGAAAAAATATGCAAGTGTACTAATCAGCATCCGAATTTCATCAATTATTGCTTCTCCCATACCTAGTCCAACATCTTGATATATACATACGGGTACATGCATATTAGAGCAACTGGCTTTCAGTTATCATTGCCTTTCCATTTGAATCCAGCAACTTCATAGGTTTTGGTGAAGCTTCATGCAATAGTTGTAGAGATTGGGAGTTATGGCCTGGCTTAATTACTTAATTACGCGGTTATTATTGAATTCTGGAATTCAAAACTTTAATACATTGAGCTAGTTGTAGATGCCAACATATATTTTCTTTATTACTGTATTTTCTTGTCGGGATAATGTGTAGGGGGTTACAGTTACATTCATCAGGTAGTGGGTACATTAATTCTCGAAACTTGATTCCACTTCTCGTGTTTTTGTCCACCCTTCCCCCCTTTTTCACCTCCCAGTCGTATTGTGGTGACTAGATTGAGGATAAAAATAAAAGAAAATAATGACTGACAGCGAAAAGCTCCAAAAGTTGAAAAAATCATTACCAAAAGTTGAGAAATCAATTTCTTCGAATCTACAGTAAAATAGTTTTACAGACTTTGACTAGGTTAAATCAAATAACTGAAAATAAACTTTGGAATTCTGGTTTAAGGAGGAGAATGAGAAATCACAGAAACGAGGGGACAAAGGATTAACCAATTCAACAGTGATATTCACTAGACATTCTGTTGGAAATAAACTGTACAACTTTTCTGGGTGTGGGACCAATGGGTTTTCAGAAGAGGAAAAAATGAGAGAAAATGTGGGAGGAGGTAAGACACTACTCAAAAAGAAATTTAATCATTACTCATGTAATTGTAACCCCTATGTATACCATCTTTACAATAAAATTTAAATAAAAAATTAAATAAATCATGGCAGATAAAAAAATCTAGCTATACTGTATTGCAAGTAATATTAGAGCAATTTCAGCTAGTCTACCATTTTTGTGATAGTTAACTAGCAAGAAATTGATAGTCAAAATTTTTTTCATATAATCCCAATAAATTGGTTTCACTTCATAAAATAGTATGCAACTATAAATAAATCTAGATCTTCAGTCATAAGTGAGCATGAATTTTGGTACTGAGATAGAAACATTCACAAACCTTAATTATCTTATTAGTATTTTTTTCACATGACCAACTAAATGTCCACTTATTCCAAAAGAGATTTACAAAAGAGAAATGAAGTATCCCATTTTTTCTCTACAATATCATTAAAAATAATTCACATATGTTTATACCTAAAAATAGAAACTGAATGATATGTTATTCATTATGAAAATCATAATTATAAAATTATTTATTTTATAGAAAAATAATTAAAAAACATTTAGTAATAATATAATTAGTTTATTTCAGTAAAGAGGGCTATAAATTTTAAAATATAACAATATAAAGATGAAAGAAAATTTGTCACTCATAAGATCTAACTAAACATCGAAAGTCATCATTGGATTATAATATGTACTTTCCTGCTTTCCATTTGACCTTAAACAACAAACAAAAAAGGGAAAAAAGAAAACACTATAGAATATGTCTGAAGTGACGAGGAAGGAAGACGGCGCCGAGACAATAGGGACGCTACCTAGCTTTCTCTGACAAAAAGAGAGAACCAGGGAGTCCCACGAGCCAACTATCTAAAGAAATCCACAACAACAAACTCAAAAAGCAACGGAGAAGGACTCAAACCGGAAAAGAAATCCAGATAAAGCTCACATCCAACTTTCTCAAAGAATTCGGAACGCGAGGACCCCTCCCCCACCTCTCGCCCAAAGCCTCGGAAAGCCGCGCCAGACCAAGCCACGAACAGCGGCTTGAGCTGGCACCGGCTCCACGCGGGGAAAGCGGGGGCGGGCACCGGCTCTAACCCACGAAAAGTGGCGGCAGTGGAGGGCACCAGGCTGGGAGCCCAACGGCTGCAGAAACCAGCACAGAACCGGGCCAGCAAACAGCGGAAGCAGCGGAACCCAGACGCGGAACACAGGCAGCAGAGACCCTAGTGGAGTGAAAGACTCCCCACCACCGACGAGCTCCCGCAGATGGACGCAGAGCCATGAGTAATACAGCTCATCCCCAAACACATCGGGAAAGCAGAGCGGGTGCCAAGCAATAGAACTTAACTCAGACCACAACACCCCGCCCAAGAAAGACTGGCGGGAGCAGGGGGGCAAGGAATTTAGAATCCTGTCCCTCCCCTCAACAGCCCCCTCCCTCAGGCCATTGACTGGAGATTGACAGGCGGGCTACCCATAAGACCCAGCACCCCACCAAGGGAGGCGGGGCTGCCCCAACTCCCACCCGCCCAACGGGCTCAACCCCCAGCCCTCTGACTGGAGACTGACAAGTGGGCGGACCCTAAGACTCAGCACCCCACCAGGGGAGGCAGAGCTGTCCCAGCTCCCACCCGCCCACCAGGCTCCTCACCCAGGCCACTGGATCTGGAGAGTGGAGCGCTTTGGGACCCTGCCTTACAACAGTGGGTAGGGGGTGCAGGTAAATAGGAGCCAGCATCTGCCCCCCCCCTCAATTCTCGAGCTGGGCATCCTCCAGCTGGGAATCCTGAGCAAGAGACCACCTAGGGCCCCCCCCCACAGTCACAGACTCTGACAAAGCAGTGGAAACACAGCAGGGATCTGAAGGGCCGACCAGCAGCCAAGCTCCCCTTCTGAGAACCAAAAAGGCACAGCTCGGCCCTAGGAGCCCATGTCCCCAGCTGGGCCCCGCCCCTGGGAACAGAGGGGCCTCCTGCTGGTCCTGCTGAGGGCTCCTGAAACTCTCAATCCCCACACCCTTGGCTTGGGGCCTCCCCTGGAAGCAGCACAGGAAAACCTCCGCCAACCCCGCTCAGAAGGAAGCTCGCAGATCCATCCCATGGTCCACTGTGAGGCCACTGGTTGGGCTAAGAGCTAGTCGTGCAGCAAAACAAAAGTTTTATTCTAATACTTTCCAAACATTGTACTCAAATACTCTACCTACTTACCCCCTGACCTCTCTCATTCTATTTCTCTATCTCTGGACCTCTGCTCCACTTTCAACCCTTATACTACATGGATCTACACTTGATGGCTGTTGAGCAACATTGTATATCTAGGTGTTTAATCATTCTCTAGGCTCAGAGGGATTTAAAGACAATAGAGATTGGATTGAGAGGCTTATTGTTTTGGATATAAATCGCTTATCAGTGAATAATTAGACTAGTCTGTAACTGCACAAAAAGAAAGAGTGATAACACCAATCAAAACTTGTGAACATCTAGAGTCTGCCAGCTACAGATGTCTAGGTTGGACATATCTGAAAAACTATAATCGTGTTTAGTACTAATCTTGCTCCCATTTTCAAATGGGCAGAACAAGAAGCTCAAGAAAAATGTCAAATCAAGAAACAACACCTCCCACCTCCCCCACCCAATGTAAACATCCAACGGAACAGTCACTGGAAAACCTAGAGGAGAGTCTTCCAAGTGCTGTACAAATGCAATTGATAAACATCATTAATGAAAAATGTGAAAATATAAAGAAAGAGATAAGGGAGGAAGCCATAGCTGAACAAGAGGAAACCATAAACAAGGTGATAAGTAAAAAAGAAGAAGCCATAAAGGAGGCCATAATAAAGGCTGTTCAAAGAAAGATGGATGAATTCATAGAATCCACAAATAAAAAGGTGACCGAACTCCAGCAAATGTTCAAAGAAAATGAAGCTACTGAGCTAACCACTCAAATGGAAATCAAGGAGCTAAAGAAATCCATACATGATCTAAAAGAAGAGATGCAAGGCATCAAAAATGAGCAATTAGTAGCAAGGGAGATGAAAAATAAAGTAGATAGCTTTGATAGCAGGTTAGACAATGCAGAGGAGAGAATTTCCGGGGCTGAAGATAATTTAGTTATTATAGAGAAAGAACAGAAAATGAGTCAATCCAAATCTAGGAAAAATGAGAGAGCGCTTCAGGAGGTCCAAGATACAATTAGGAAGCCTAATTTAAGGCTAATTGGTATTGAGGAGCGTCTGGAGAAAGAGGTCAATGGTATTGGAAATATACTTCAAGGAATCATCTCAGAGAATTTCCCAAATATCCAGAAGGGCAGACCCATCCAGATACAAGAATCTTTTAGAACCCCAAACAGACCTGACCAGAAAAGAACATCTCACCGCCACATCGTAATCTGAACTGGATCAGTAGAAACCAAAAAAAGGATCCTAAAGGCAGCCAGGGAAAAGGGTTCAGTAACCTATAAAGGAAAACCAATCAGAATAACCCCAGATTACTCAGCAGAGACCATGCAAGCATGAAGTGACTGGAAGCATATATGTCAGGCCCTTAAGTCAAATAACTACCAACCAAGAATACTGTACCCAGCCAAGCTCTCATTCATAACTGAGGGAACAATAAAAACATTCCATTCCAGGGAAAAGCTGCAACAATATGTCGCAACAAAACCAACACTACAGAGAATTCTGAAAGACGTTCTATACATAGAAAACCAAAATAAATGCAATATAGGGAAAGAAATGGCACCTAAACAGCATACCACCTAAGGACCACAAGAACTGTCAAGACACAGGCCCAAATAAAAGCTTTTAAAAATGGTAGGACCTAATAAATATCTCTCAATCCTAACTCTCAATATCAATGGAATCAACTCTCCAATTAAACGGCATAGGCTGTCTAGTTGGATCAAAAAGCAAGAGCCATCGTTCTGCTGTCTTCAAGAGACACATCTTACCCAAAAAGACAAACATCTTTTGAAAGTGAGAGGTTGGAATAAACTCTATCAAGCTAACGGCCCCCATAAACAGGCTGGAGTTGCCATCCTCATATCAGATAAAATAGACTTCAAACCAAAATTAGTAAGAAAAGACAAAGAAGGTTACTACATACTACTAAAGGGATCTTTCCTCCAGAAAGACATAACGATCCTAAATATTTACACACCCAATCCCAGAGCTCCAAACTTCATCAAACAAACTTTACTTACACTGAAACCATACATAGATCGAAATACAGTGATTGTCGGTGACTTTAACACACCACTTTCACCTATGGACAGATCAACAAGGCAAAAACTCAACAGAGAAACCTTAGAACTGAACAACTATATAGACCAACTAGATCTAACAGACATCTGCAGAATACTCCACCCAGCAACGACACAATATACGTTTTTCTCAGCAGCACATGGAACATTTTCCAAAATAGATCACATGTTAGGCCATAAAACAAACCCGAACAGATTCAGAACCACAGAAATTATTCCATGCACACTCTCAGACCACAAAGGCATCAAACTGGAACTGAACACACATCTCCACCAACAAAAACCCTGTAACTCATGGAGACTGAACAACACATTGTTGAATCACCAATGGGTCATCGAAGAGATCAGAACAGAAATCCAACAGTTTATGAAATTTAACAGTAAGGAGCACACAAAATACCAACTCCTTTGGGACACAGCAAAGGCAGTACTCAGAGGAAAATTTATAGCGCTGAGTGCCTACAACAACAAGTTGGAAAAATTGCAAACCAACAAATTAATGTCTCACCTTAAGCTCCTGGAAAAAGAGCAACAAACCAACCCTAATCCCAGTAGAAGAAAGCAAATAATTAAAATCAAAGCAGAATTAAATGATTTGGAATCCAAAAAAACTATAGAAAGAATCAACAAAACAAGGAGTTGGTTCTTTGAAAGAATTAACAAAATTGACAAGCCCTTAGCAAATCTTACCAAAAAAAGAAGAGAGCATATCGAAATAAACAAAATCGCAGATGAAAATGGTAATATCACGACAGAAATTACCAAGATCCAGAATATCATGAGGGAATACTTCTCAAACCTTTATGCCAACAAATTTGAGAATCTAGATGAAATGGATGAATTCCTAGCCAATATTAACATACCCACACTGAACCAAGAAGAACTAAGCCAACTCAAGAGGCCTATTTCAAGCTCTGAAATAGAAATGGCAATTAGAGAACTTCCACCTAAGAAAAGCCCAGGGCCAGATGGATTCACAGCTGAATTCTATAAAGTCTTCAAAGCAGAGCTCACACCAATACTCCTCAAGCTCTTCAATGAAATTGAAAATGAAGGTTCCTTACCAAACTCATTCTATGAAGCCAGTATAACCCTCATCCCCAAACCAGACAGAGATTCATCACAGAAAGAGAACTATAGACCTATATCTTTGATGAACATCAATGCAAAACTTCTCAACAAAATACTGGCCAACCGTCTACAACAACTCATCAAAAAAATTATACACTATGATCAAACTGGATTCATCACAGGGAGGCAAAGCTGGTTCAACATACGCAAATCAATTAATATAATTCAACACATCAACAGGAGCAAGGACAAAAATCACATGATTGTCTCAATAGACGCGGAAAAGGCATTTGACAAGATCCAACACCCCTTTATGTTAAAAGCTCTGGAGAAACTAGGAGTCCATGGAACATTCCTCAATGTAATAAAGGCTGTGTATGAGAAACCTACTGTTAGTATTACACTTAATGGTGAAAATCTAAAGCCATTCCCTCTAAAATCAGGAACGAGACAAGGATGCCCACTCTCTCCACTACTCTTTAACATAGTATTAGAATTCCTAGCCAGTGCAATAAGGCAAGAAGCAAGCATAAAGGGGATCCAAGTAGGGAAAGAGGAAATAAAACTATTCCTCTTTGCAGATGACATGATTCTGTATTTAAAGAATCCTATAGACTCTACTCCCAAGCTCCTTGAGCTGATTCAAAACTTTGGAAGAGTAGCAGGCTATAAAATCAACCCTCAAAAATCAACTGCCTTCCTTTATGCCAACAGTGAGAGGAACGAGGCAATAATCAGGAAAGAAACTCCTTTCACAATAGCCTCAAAGAAAATAAAGTACCTAGGAATTAGCTTAACTAAGAATGTAAAGGGCCTTTTTGATGAAAACTTTAAAACCCTAAAAAAGGAAATTAAAGCAGAACTAAGGAAATGGAAAAACCTCCCATGCTCCTGGATTGGAAGAATCAACATTGTGAAAATGACAATCTTGCCAAGAGCTATCTACAAATTCAATGCAATACCCATCAACATCCCAATGTCATTCTTTAAAGAAATAGAAGAGGCAATCCAAAATTTCATATGGAATAATAAAAGACCCCGTATAGCAAAAACACGTCTTAGCAGAAAGAACAGCGCTGGAGGAATTTCAATTCCAAACTTTAGACTCTATTACAGAGCTATAATTCTCAAAACAGCTTGGTACTGGCACAGGAACAGGCCTGAAGACCAATGGAATAGAACTGAGGACCCAGATATTAAACCACAGACCTATGGCCACCTAATCTTTGACAAGGGAGCCAAAAAAATAGAATGGAAGAAAGACAGCCTCTTCAACAAGTGGTGCTGGCAGAACTGGTTAAGCACCTGCAGAAAACTAAAGCTGGATCCTTCTTTGTCACCTTGCACTAGAATTAACTCCAAATGGATCAAAGACCTGGAGGTAAAAGCTGACACACTGAAAACTCTACAGGAAGGAATAGGAGATACACTAGGCCTCCTTGGCACAGGTCGAAACTTTCTTAATAAAGACTAAGAATCACAACAAATCAGAGAAAGGCTGGATAAGTGGGACTGCATTAAACTGCAGAGCTTTTGTATGGCAAAGGACATAGCTAGTAAACTAATCAGGAAGCCTACAGAGTGGGAGAAGATCTTCACCAACCAAACAACGGACAAAGGCCTCATATCTAAAATATATCAACAACTCAAAAAATTGAATCACTCCAAAACTAACCTCCAAAGTAACAACTATCCCATTAAAAAATGGGCCAAAGACTTAAAGAGAGTCTTCTCTGAAGAAGAAACAAAAATGGCCTATAGACACATGAAGAAATGCTCAACATCTCTGGTCATAAAAGAAATGCAAATCAAAACAACTCTAAGATTCCACCTTACTCCAGCTAGAATGGCCAAGATCAGGAAAAGGAATGACAACAGATGCTGGAGGGGATGTGGCCAGGAGGGATCACTACTACACTGTTGGTGGGAGTGCAAACTCGTTCAACCACTATGGAAAGCAGTGTGGCAGTGCCTCAAAAGGCAAAACATAGAACTCCCCTATGACCCAGCAATTCCACTACTTGGCATTTACCCAACCACCCAGAAACAAGGACATACTAAACCCACTAGCACAACAATGTTCATTGCAGCACTATTCACCATAGCAAAGATATGGAACCAACCTAGATGTCCCTCAGTTGATGAGTGGATCAACAAGTTGTGGTATTTGTACACAATGGAATTCTATGCTGCTGTCAGAAAGAATGACATCGCCCCATTTGTTAGGAAATGGAAAGACTTAGAAAAAATCATATTAAGTGAAGTAAGCCAGACTCAAAGGAACTTAGGCTCAATGGTTTCCCTCATTCGTCATAATCAGTAGAAACCTTGGGCTCTACTAGCAGAGATTTGCAATACAGCAAAATCTTGATACATAAGGACATATAATGTGAAGCTAATTGAAAGGACCTCCAGGATAGTGAAACAAAAGCCATATAATGAATGATTGTTGTCCTTAATGTACTATGTTGTCTCTCATCTCCTTTGCTGTCCCTCGGTTATCTCATATTGGTATAGTATCTCACTTTGTTATCTGATATATTGAACTTATTTGTATTTGGATATTTGAAATTTGATAGGGAAGGGGGGAAAACCAAGACGGGTGGGGGGTGTGGGGGGGGAGGGAAACGGGTACCAAGACATGTGAAAGGGTATCAATGTATGTGAATTAATGCACCTTCTATCTGGGAAATATCATGTAACCTTTTTACTAATTACAATAAAAAAAATAAAAAAAATTAAAAAAAGAATATGTCTGAAGTTTTGAAGGATGTGCCAAGCAAATTTTAGGTACACCAATCCCATTTTTGGTACATTTACGGTAAGCTTTAAACCAAGAAATAAGATGAATTCAGTGAATCTCATTCACACTATTTATACTCATAAGCAATGGACATTATATATTAGTTAAAATTATCATAAGCATTTAGGGCTTTGACTTCTAATGTGTTAACAACAATTAGCAATTCCTCTCTTCTTCAAATATTTTCACTTTTTAATCTCTTATAAATAGAATCACTATACCTCATACATTTGTTGTTCATTAACCAATAATAACTTTAGACCCTTCCATGGTATTTATTTTTACCAAACAATAATTTTATTAACATTACAAAATTCTATAATTATGTCATTTAGCAGACACTCCTGTATATTTATTTTGTGGCTTCTTAAACTAGTTCATTATTTTTCTCATTTAATTTTGACAGCTCTATTTATCCCTCATATTAATACTGAAATGTCTTATAGTACCTTATACATTCCAAGTCTTGTTTTATTTTTCATTTATCTTAAGGATTTTGTTTCATGCAAAAACTGTGATAAATTGAAAGTTTAATTTGTAAGTTTTTATTTTAATCCAGATATATACAGCATCAAAAATCAAACTTGATTTTTGAATTTTACCAACTATGTAAATGCTGGATTTGTCACATGAGAATAATGTCACCATTTTTGAGAAATTTGGTATAATATATATCCGTGTGTGAGTGTGTATGCCTGTGTGCTTGTGTGCTTGTTTGCTTGTGTGTAAGTATTAGAGCTTAAACTCAGGTACTAATTCTTGTTTCACTTTTTTCCTCAAGGCTGGCATTCTTCCATTTGAATCATATCGATGATTCTGGATTTTTGTGGATGAATTAAAGGTAAGAATGCCACTGCTTTGTCTTCCCAGGGTGGCATTGAACCATGATCCTCATATGTCAATATCTTGAACATTGAATTAAAGGTATCAGCTTTCTTAATAGCTAGAATTATATGTATTGGCCACTGGAGCTGGCTTACTGATAAATATATTTTAATATGAAATTCAACTAGTATATCAAAATGGTGTATATCCCAATATATACAAGGTTGTCCATTATAGTACTTATAGTGACAGAAATGTTGAATAGTCTACATGATTGCTATTAGTAGATCAACTAGATTAACTATTATGCATTCAAATGGAACATGATACAAGTATTAAAATATGATGAAACCATATAAAATTAATATGTGCTCATAAAAATTGTAATAGATACAAAAGAGTTAAGTCCTTATATCCTGATATCTCTCTGGTACTGTATAATCTGAGACAAGAACCACTGCCAAATATGTTCAGGGTGAAATTGGAAGTAAAAAATCACTATTTTATCCATCATACAGGGAAAGTAAACATTGCTTTTTGCTTTATATTATAATAGGTACTTGCATATTTGTTTCCTAAGTCTTTTACAACAAGTTACCACCAAGTTGATGGCATAACACAATTACTATTTTTACTGTTCCAACAGCCAGAAATGTGAAGATGTTTTCAAGCAAAAAAATTTAAAAGGTATTGGGCATAGGTGTTACATTTTCTTAATTCATCATTAACCTAGTTTGATTTATTTTTACTCAAAATCTTCTTGGATGTGAAAGTCAAATACTTATATATGGATAGGCAACACAATTTACCAGACATGTAGAATTATCTTCTAAAGAGAATTCTTTGGTACTTAAAGCCATCTATTACTGGTAATGTGGCCTTGTTCGCTTTCTTTCTTTCTTCCTTTCTTTTTTTCTTTCTCTTTCTTTTTCTTTCTTTCTTTCTTTCTCTTTCTTTCTTTCTTCCTTCCTTCCTTCCTCCCTCCCTCCCTCCCTCCCTCCCTCCCTCTCTCTCTCTCTCTCTCTCTCTCTCTCTCTCTCTCTCTCTCTCTCTCTCTCTCTTTCTTTCTTTCTTTCTTTTTTTCTTGCTTGCTTGCTTGCTTGCATGCTTTACTTATTGATTTTTATTGTGGGGGTAATGTATAGAGGCGTTACAGTTACATTCGCCAGATAGTAACTGCATTACTTCTCACACATTGATACCTCTTCCCATGGTTTTGTCCCCGTTTTCCTCCCTGGACATGCTCCCAATCTTCTTGCTTTCCCATTTGATACTATCCTATTTCTTACTATACTGTTATTTCTGTTCTCTTTTATTGGCCTTTGATTAATCTCATATTGTTACTCTATCTGACTTTGTTACCTGGTATATTGTACCTGGTACATTTATTTGTTCATTTGAAATAGGATAGTGCAGGGAGGAAGCAAAAAGATTGGGAGCGTGTGGGGGAGGGAAATGGGGACAAAAACATGGGAAGGGGTATCAATGTGTGAGAAGTAATGCACATACTACCTGGTGACCCTCTAAATATTACCCTGACAATAAAAAAAATAAGCTTCTACACAGAAAATAATATAATTATCATAATAAAGAGAAAGCTTACAAAGTGGGTGAAAACTTTTCTCATAATGAGTAATAAAATATCCAGAATGAGGAACTTTAGAAAAAAGAAAAGTAATCATCAATAATTACACAAACTAAAAGGTATAAGAACTGAAATGTTGAAATAAAACTCTTAAAGCTTTAAACTTGGCAAAACCATGTACTTAGAAGTAAATAATAAAATCAATATGGCCAGCAGTTTGGCATAGTGGTAGCATGCTTACCGAGCATGCACAAAGACCTGGTTTCGATTCCTACATACCACATACATAGAAAAAAGCTGGAAGTTGTGTTCTTGCTCAAGTGGTAGAGCTCAAGCCTTGAGAAAGCCCAAGTAAAGTGCCCAGGCCAAGTTTAGGGCCCAGGATTGGCATAAATAAATAAATAAATAAATACATGCAAGGCATAGTACATTGAAGGTAAAGTATCTGTGCTCATATAAGTCACTTCCTAATGGAGTATAACAAAATGTAATATGTCCCTTAATGATAGGTACTATAAATAATGATTTGGAAGAAGTATGCACAGGAAAGTGCTGACTGGCTCCTATTATATAATATCCAGAGAATGTCAACATCTGAGAAGAAACATGAAGTTGTATAAGTTAGAGGACAAGTTTGGAGGCATTTCAAACAAAGTGAACACAAAATACAAACCCCTAAGGTATAAGCTTCTCCAATGTGTTCAAGCAAGTGTTAAATATATCTGAGTTGGAATAACTGTTAAGGATATAGGAAATAAGAAACCAGAGATGGTATTGATGGACAAGCCTGTAATGGTAGAAGTCACATGCAAAATTATATATGATAAAGTTGGACATAACAATTCATTTATACACAATGTTTTATGACAAAGTTGTGCATAAGAACTAGGTAGGCAGGTTTTCTATCTCCCTAGTGATGCTATTAAGAAGTAGGGCCTTTGGCGATAAAAAAGATGAGATGAGGGCATGAGTAATGCAGTCCTCAGGATAGTTATAAGAAAGCTTGTATCCTTTTTCCTTTTTTCTCTTGAAAGTTAATGGTCAACATCCCAGAATAGTACTTGACTGCAATTATCCTGATCCTGGACATCTGTACTCTAGAACTGTGAGAAAAACAGGAGTTGTGTATAAACTGCTTAGCTTATGATTCTTTGTTACAACATCCCAAATGGTGTAAAGACAACACTTTTGATTTAATAAGTTAATTACACAGATTATGTGCTTAGCCTCCAATGACAGCAGACTTGCTAACTTGGCAGAGTATAATATAGTTATTTCTAATGCATACACTATTGTACCAAGATAATTTATTGAATAATCTATCACAAGTATAAACTAGCAATTTCATCCTGATAAAACCTTCATACAAACTTGATTTTTTTTGTAATTTTGGTATTTGTTAGAGGATTTCTCTACCTATTATATTTTAGCACCAGTCTTCAAATCTTTATAATTTTAGGTTACTGCTTATGCAATTAATCATTGGTAGGATTTTATTTGACAATTTCACATGAATATTTTATGAATGTTCTATTTTCTATTTTATTTTTATCAGCACTAATTAATTTTAAAAAAGAGTTTCCTTGGGTTCAGGAGTATGGGCTAGTGGTAGAGTGTTTGCCTAGCATGTATGAAGACCCGGGTTCGATTCCTCTATACTACATACAAAGAAAAAAGGCAGAAGTGATGCTGTGGCTCAAGTGGTAGAGCTCTGGCCTTGAGAAAGCCCAAGGACAGTGGTCAAGCTCTGAGTTCAAGCCAGGACTGGCAAAAAAATAAAAAGTTTCCATGTGATATTTATGTACATGAATGTAATGTGCTTTGATCAACTCACTCCCTTAGAATTAGTTTCTTTCTCCTGACCTCCTCTCTCTTTCAAAGTGCTTTTAGTGAAGAATAGATACATCTATGTACTTTAACCTTACCCTTTACAACTGATTCTTTATTGTATCTTTATTTGACACTTCTTATGGGCTTCAACTTCAATTAATTCAACTGTAGAATGTAAAAATTAATGCAACCTATCTCATGGATTTTTTAAAATTTAGATTAAAAGAATGATGACAAAGTTCTTAGCAGGAAGTTTATGGAAAGAGTAGCTACTAGAAAGTACAATGATTTGACTGGATGTAAGAAATGATGTTTTCTTCAAGCACTTTTCTAATACACAGATTATTATTTCTGCAACAGGACACATTCCTAGTCTTATTTTAAAATCATTTTTAAAATGAAGTGAAACATAATATTTTAATTTGGATTAGTTTACTATTCATGAAAACTATTTTCCATATAATCTAGCTGTTTATCAATGATGTGTTACTGTGTGGTAATTACATTTTCATGTGTTTTTGTCAACTCTGATATTGTGATTTCTCCTATTATTCTTTACTAATTTGTAGAAATTTGTATTAGGTTATTAACTCTTTTTCGGTTCCTGAGAAATATTTCCCTCAGATATCTTGTAACAGGATAATATGTACTCAACAATAAAAACATCTATTATTCCATTCAGAAGTAAAATCAAGATATTTGGTATGACTAGAGCAAAGAACATTGTATAGGGGTGGTACAAGTCATAGAAATATGTAGAAAAAATTATGAAAACTTCTATAACATGTTGAGTAAGGTTCCCTTAATTAGGGGATTTTAATTTTAGAAAATGCAAATTTCTTGGTTTCTTCCCAGAATTGTATTTTGATGACTGAAAACACATTCCCAATATTCATACTCAAGATAAAGGATTCTTGGAGAACAGATGCTTGCAAGTGTCTATAAAACTGCAAGAGTATCTAAACTTTTAAAGGCAATCCAGTTGTATATTACTCCATTTTATTCATATATCTGCATTGTTTTTAAACAAAAAATTCCACTGCAGAAACCAATCACTTTGACAATATTTTAGTGCTATAATCAGTTGGCTTTTGCTCAGTTTGTTTAATAATACTTGGCTAAATCCCATTTATCTAATTTAAAATAGCTGAGTTACTGAATGGTCAAAGGACAGAGGAAGAAAAGGTTGTTATTTTCACAGGACTAATTGAAATATTTGGGTAGAACTTGTAATAGAATTCACATTAAAAATCTGAAATATTTGTAAAAATCTGAGATGTTGAGCTCTCCAGTCACGTGAATGCTTGATTTCAGTTGTTATACATTGATTAGATATTAAGAATTCACTGGGCCCCTGAAAGTGTCATCACAGTTAGGCAGTTATTGAAAAGTCAAAGTATTTTTCAGAATGAAAATATGTTCTAAGTCCATCCATATTCAAATATTTTCTGTTTAATAGTTCAAATCGGTCCTATTTCCACATTTATTTAATGTAAATGTTAGTGTCCTCTCGACTGTGCCTCTTAAATTGAGAAAATTAATCCTACAAATAATGTGGAAGTTGTTACCATCACAGCATGAATGTATAATTAAAATTAATAGGCTACAAAAATATGGGGGAAATAATGTGGCTAGATTTAGATTATCTTGGCAATAGTGTAGAAAATAAATTTATAGGGGGGACCAAATGCTTATTGCTACCCTCTATCTCTCAATACAGCAGCTGTTCATAGTAGCAAAAATTAAAATAGCAAAGCATTTCTCAGGCTTCAGATGATGAGGAGGGTAGAACCAGAGGAGTTCTTTGCTTCCTGTTTATCACCATATTCAGCAGAGTTTAGTAGTGCCCTGTAGCATCCATTTTAGTGCTGTCAGAGGCATTTTTACTGGAGTAGCAATCACACCATAATCAGGAAGGTGAGAAATATAATAAAGTCATCTTCCCATTGGCTACTAAAGGCGTAAGTATCAAAGAAAAACCCAAATTCTCATTGTGCTCTTGAAATATTATAGCAGAGATTCTGTTGTTCTACAGCTTTTGTTTACAGGTTTGGCCACATCCCATAAGTTTTTTTTTTTTTTTTTTTGCCAGTCCTGGGCTTGAGCTCAGGGCCCGAGCATTCTCCTTGAACTTTCTCAAGACGAGAGCTCTACCACTTGAGCCTGAGCACCACTTCCCGCTTTTTTCTATGTATGTGGAACTGAGGAATCAAACCCGGGTCTTCATGCATGCAAGGCAAGCACTCTACACTAGGCCAAACTCCCAGCCCCACATCCTATAAATTCTTATGTATGATCATCACAATACTATCTTTAAACATTTCGCTTTTAAAATTTTATTTTTTAGCTTCTCATAGTATCTTTAGAAACAGATCCATGAATTTTATCATTTAACTTTATGTTTTATGACATGAACAAATCTTGTAGCTTATACTATTTATTTCTATTTTAACTTTCTGATTTCTTATTAGGTTTTCAACTGATCAACCTCCAATGAAATTTTTGGTAACTTTTGAACAAGCAGATGTTCTACTTGTCAGCTGAGCCTGTGATATCGGATATCAACATAACTAGTCAGGCAAATCTTTCCAATACTTTTAGAGTTCATAAATGTATTCCAATGTATATTCTGATATACTTCTGATATACTTTATTTGTTAGTTCACCTAATATATTTTCCTTATCAACATAGTTGGTTTTAAGTGCTATTTGCTTATCCTTCAGCCCACAATTGGTTGTTTTATTGTGCATTTTCTATTATTGTTATTTCCATTTGCATAACTAATATACATCATCCTTTCAGTTCAACTACCAGTGCTTTTAGCTAGGTTTGTACATAATATTTAAATGCTTGCATGTCTGAATTATAAGGATTAATAGTAAAACATTCCTTATGATTTCTCCTAAGTTAAGAACAATAACACATTCACTTTTCACCAGCCCCCTGCTTCACACATGACAATTTTTGTTGATGTGCTCTTGAAATTTTGTTTCAGCTTTTTACTATTAGATTCTTTCCCATTATTGTATTCTCTCCTAAGAATTATATTTGTAAGCTGGGCATTGTGGCTCTCATCTGTATTCCTAGATACTCAGGAGGCTAAGATCTGAGCATTAAGGTACAAAGCCAGCCAGGGCAAAAAAGGACCTGAGAATCTTATCTCCAATTAACCTCTAGAAATATCCTTATTTTTGCTATGGTAAATAGTGTTGCAATGAACATCGTTGTGCGAGTGGCTTTAGTATGTCCTTGTTTCTGGATGACTGGATAAGTGCCAAGGAGAATGGGATTGCTGGATCATAGGGGAGCTCTATGTTTAGTCTTTTGAGGAATCACCATACTGCTTTCCCTCATGGTTGAATGAGTTTACACTCCCACCCACAGTGTAGTAGTGATCCCTCATGGCCACATCCCTGCCAGCATCTGTTGTTATTAGTAAAGCAAAACACAACAACAATAACAAACAAAACCCAAAAATCACTGAGCATGATAATCTATACAAGTCTCTTTGCATTCACACAGACTGATACTAAAGGATAATACTATTTTTTTAAAAGGTATAATAGCTATGTATACCTGATCCTATAAGATGATATTTATTGAATGAACTATGAGAAGTGGAAACAAGAGGTTTTGTTTTGTTTTGTTCTGTTTTGCCAGTCATGGGGTTTGAACTCAGGGTCTGAGCACTGTCCTTGGGCTTTCTCAAGGCTAGAGCTCTACCACTTGAGCCACAGCACCTCTTTCAGGTTTTTCTATGTATTTGATAATGAGGAATACAACCAGTGCATGCTAGGCAAGCACTCTACCACTAGGCCTAACCCCTAGCACCAAGAAATTTTTAATTTTTTGTTGCTATTTTTATTTCTTTTCTGATTATATTATTTATTCATTTATCTGTCTTTGGGAGTGTAAGAGGGGGTCTCTGTGTGAATGCTTACAGACTTATAATTTATTATGTACCAGTGCATGTTTCTTTGGGTCTGACTTCATTTAATAATTTTTTCCAAACATTTACATTTCCTCACCAATAATTAAATGTTGTTCTTTCTAATGGATGAGTAGAATTAGATTATGTATATGCACTACATTTTCTTCATCTATTAATCCATTTCTTCTAAGGATAAATGATACATTTGCTTCTGTTTTTCTATATCCCCTATAAGTAAGTCTCCACGGAGTCTTGTTTATTATATTCTAATCAAAGGAAGTACTTTTCTGACTCTTCAACAAAGATTGCATAGATGATGTAAATCAAGGATGTGGAATGTATGAGGCTTCCTTACACTTCTAGTATTTCTTCACTTGTACTATTATTTACTTACAGGGAGTCAATGATGGCAAAACAATCAGGAGGCTATCTGAATTACAGAAGTCAGCTTTTGTGCAAGCTTGAGTTCATAAATGAAGCTAGGAGTGATCAGATATATTTTGAATCCTATACTAGTTTGAAGATAGAGTAGAAAACAATCTAACAGATATTGTGTGTGGGATATGAATTAAATCCTAATAAACTAAAGAATGAAGTTATTGTATTTTTTGCATAGAGAATACTTCAAAATGCAAATAGGGAGGTTAAAATTATATTCCTCTGGAATATGGTTTAAAAAATAGCAAATCTTAGGTCTTGACTTGTCTCACTCAACATGATTCACTCTAGATGCATCCATTTCCCTGTGAATGCCATTATTTTATCTTATCTGTTGGCTATGCAGAATTACATAGTATATATATACCACATTTTCTGTATCCATTCATCTGCAGTAGGGCATGGTATCCTTAATATGTGGCTATTAAATCCAAAGAGTACAAGAGCGAGGACTCAATAACTGCATACCCAAAGCTATGGACATGGTAATGGAAATATAAACATAACTATATAGACATAGACATAAAAAACTATGACTCTATAGACATAATGTTTTATTTCTTAAATTACAATGTTTGTATGACATACAAACCCTTAGCCTAAATTTGATTAAGTTCTAAATACTAAGTCCCAGTGATTGTAAATAGAGATTCCCTCCTTGAATACTTGTTTGTTAAACTTGTCATTTAAAATATGATGTAAAAATCAACATTATTAAATTCTTTAAAAAATATGATGTAAGAATCAACATTAATAAATTCTTTAAAAAACAAATCTGATATGATTATTAGACATTTAGCTGGAGACAGAAAGAAGGTAGTTCAATAAATTTGGAGTTCAGGTAGAGATAAACATTAGATTTGATAGCAGTTTTCAGATGGTATTTAAATCCATGTCACTGAAATACAAAATGAGATATGCGATTTGACAGAAGAAACATAAGGGTTGAATTAAAGGGCATTTGGGTTCCAGTTTGAGTTTGAGAGATGGGAAGGAGCCTGCAAAAGTTGATGAGAAGAAGCAGTTGAAAGAAATGGGAAAGAAAAGTTGACTATGTGGTACCCTGAAAGGCTAGGACAGAATGTATATCACTAACAGAATTGGCAAACTGTGCCAAATATTACTTAGGAGTCATGGGAAATGAAAACAGATTATTGTCTATTGTACTTGCCACTGAAGAAGTTACCTATTGGCTTCAGTATAGCAATTATCAGGAAGTGTACTGAAAGTGAAAGCTAAGAAGATAAGAATTATAATAATCTGACATATTCTAAGAATCTCTACTTGACTTTCCAAATCTACATGGTGTATACCTGCATGCCACTCCATTCTGGTCACCTGCAACAGAATTGTGTTACAATTGTGTGCCTATGACTTCCTCTGACTCTTGGAACTAGCTTGCTTTTTTGCTTCTATTTGAATCTCATTTTAGCCTTCAGTAAACACAAATTTTAAAAATTAATAAGTGAATGAAACGCATTAAATTTTGAAATTCCTTGAAAACATGTACTATTAGAAATAATAGTTTCATGATTCAGCACTTCTGAAACAGTCTCATAAAGACTGTGAATTTCAAAATTATGAGATAGTAGATCAGCATTAAAAATTTAAAAACTGAGAGCGGAAGATGGCTCCAAGACAATAGGGACGCTGCCTAGCTCTCTCTCACAAAAAGAGAGAACCAGGAAGTCCCACAAGTCAATTATGTTAAGAAATCCACAACAACAAACTCAAGAAGCAACGGAGAAGGACTCAAACCGGAAAGGAAATCCAGATAAAGCTCACATCCAACTTTCTCAAAGAATTCGGAATGTGAGGACACCTCCCCCACCCCTCCCTGCTGGCTCTGAGCCTCAAAAAGCCTTTGCGGAGGGCTCCAGGCCTGGCAGCCCCGACTGCTGCAGAAATCAGCATAAGACCGGGCCAGCAAGCCGCAGAAGCAGCGGAACCCAGATGCGGAACCAGAACAGCAAGCAGCGGAACCCAGACGTGGACCACAGGCAGCGGCGGGTATCCAAGGGGAGTGAAGGATTCTCTAACACCTTGCAGCACCCACAGACGAATGCAGAGGCGTGAGTAGCTCAGCGGGTCCCCAAACCCATCAGGAAAGCAGAGCTGGTGCCAAGCAATCGAACTTAACTCAGACCCCTCCACCCCGCTCGAGAAAGATGGGCAGGAGCAGGGGGGCAAGGAATTTAGAATCCTGTCCCTTCCTTCAACAGCCCCCTCCCCCAGGCCATTGACTGGCCACTGACAGGCAGGTGGCACTAAGACCCAACACCCCACGAAGAGAGGTGGAGGTGTCCCAGCCGCCACCCACCCACCAGGTTCCTCTCCCAGGCCTCTGACTGGAGACCGACAGGCTGGCTGCGCCAAGACCCAGCACCCCACCAAGGGAGGCAGAGATGTCCCAGCTCTCACCTGCCCACCAGGTTCCTCTCCCAGGCCACTGGGTCTGGAGAGTGGGGGGCGCTGAGACCTTGCCTTACAACAGCGGGTGGGGTGTGCGGGAAAATAGGAGCCAGCATCTGTCCCCCTCAAATCTGGAGCCAGGCATCCTCCATATGGGAATCCTGAGCAAGACAGCACCGAGGGGCCCCCCACAGTCACAGACTCTCTGACAAAGCAGCAAGGTACTGAAGGGCTGACCAGCAGCCAGGCTCACCTTCTGAGAGTCAGAAAGGCATGGCTCCACTCTCAGAGTCCTCAGCTGGGTCCCGCCCCTGGGAACAGAGCAGACAGCTGCTGGTCCTGCTGAGAGCCCCTGGAAACTCCCAAAACCCAGACCCTTGGCCAGGGCCCGCTCCTAGAAGCAGCACAGGAAAACCAACAATCCGCCCAGCATGCTGAGACTGAAGCTCACAGACCCATCCCACGGCCCACTGTGAGGCCACTGGTTGGGCTGAGAGCTAGTCATGCAGCAGCACACAGCCTCAGGGAACTGATCCTAACACCTGCAAAAACTGCAAACTCTGACCTAGTCAGTAAAGGAATCAATTTGGCCAAGAACCACCGGTCCCAATCCAAGTAAAGACTGCTACCTACTGACCACAGAGCGAACTACAGCAGTTCTCCATGCTGAGGAGAGAGCAAAGAAGAATTATGACATACATGAAGGGACGAGAGAGATGTCACCATCCCAAGAAATGAAACCTGAAGAGATGAAACATGACCCTATTCAAGGAGATGATTGTGAACATGACTAAAGAGATTAAAACAGAACTCCAAAAACAATTCCAGGAACATAAGCAGGAAATCGCCAAAGAGCTCCTCGAATTCAAAAGAGAAATGGAAGAAAAGAGTAATACCCTCAGAGCAGACATGATCGGCTAAGTGTCCACACTTCAAGCAAAAATGGAGGCATTAAGCAGCAATTTGACAGAGATGGAGAATAGAACATCAGAAACGGAAGATAAAACACAAGAGCTGGAACAGAGAATCGCCACCTTGGAAAAATCAGTCAGAATCTACCAGAGCTCCAAAGCTCCAGCAACTGGCAGATGCAGCAAAGAAGTCTAATCTTCGTATAATAGGAATTGAGGAGGGGGCCGAATTCCAGGACAAAGGTATGCAACCTTTATTCACCAAATCATAGCAGAGAACTTCCCCAACCTCAAAAGGGAAAATACTCACATTATTGAAGGTTTCAGGACCCCAAACAGGCAAGATTCTAGAAGGAAGTCACGTAGACATATCATAGTAAAGACACTGGGCCCGAATACCAAGGAATTGATCTTAAATGCTGCAAAAACAAAGAAAGAGCTATATTATACTGGGAAGAAAATTCGAATTACAGCAGATCTCTCGATGCAAACCCTAAATGCAAGAAAAGGTAGGAAAAACATCATTGATGTCCTGAAGACCAACAACTGCCAACCCAGACTGATATATCCAGCAAAACTAGCATTTACATTTGAGGGAGAAACAAGAATATTTCCCTCCAAAGAGAAGATTTATAAATACGTGGACACTAAACCAGCGTTATAAAGAATACTAATTAATTGATGGCTGGGAGTTTGGCCTAGTGGTTAAAGTGCTTGCCTAGCATGCATGAAGACCTGGGTTCGATTCCTTGGTACCACATACATAGAAAAAAAGCCGGAAGTGGTGCTGAGGCTCAAGTGGTAGAGCTCTAGCCTTGAGAAAGTCCAAGGACAGTGCTCAGGCCCTGAGCTCAAGCCCAGGACTGGCAAAAAAAAAAGAATACTAATTAATTGAGAACAAATTGTAGAACATCAAGAACCCCGATCAAGAAGCAAACATCTATAATTCACTACATACAAAAGGGGAAAAAAGAGAGAGAAAGAAACCTAGAAGTAAAAATAAATAATGACAATGGACACTGACCACTTCTCCATAATCTCCCTAAATGTGAACGGGCTGAACAATCCAATCAAAAGACACAGAGCAGCAGACTGGATTAAGAAACACCACCCATCCATATGTTGCCTCCAAGAGACCCACCTCACTGCCAAAGACAGAAACAAATTCCAAGTGAAAGGATGGAAACGAATTTTCCACTCCAATGCACCATGCAAAAAAGCAGGAGTAGCAATCTTAATCTCCAACAAAATTAACTTCTCAGTAAAATCAGTACATAAAGATAGAGACGGCCATTATATATTAGTAAAGGGTACAATCCATGCCCATAATATTACAGTTATAAACATCTACTCCCCCAACACGGGAGCACCCAAATTCATCAAACAAACTCTTTTCGAATTACAGAACAAGATAGACTCAAACACAATCATTGTGGGAGACCTCAATACACCACTCTCAACAAATGACAGGTCAACTCAACAAAAGTTAAACAAAGACACCATTGACTTAAATGACACCATAGCACAGCTGGGCCTAACAGATATACACAGAGTCTTCCACCCAACGGCGAAACTTTTTACATTTTTCTCAGCAGCACATGTAACACACTCCAAAATAGATCATATAATACTTCATACAGAAAACTTAGGCAGATACAAGAGGTCTGATATAATCCCATGCATCCTATCAGACCACAGTGGAGTCAGACTAATTCTGAACAATGCAGTCAAAGTCAAAAAACATTCAATCACATGAAAACTGAACAACACACTTCTGAGTAACTCCTGGGTAACCGATCAGATCAGAAATGAAATTAAAAACTTCCTTGAATGTAATGACAATCAAGAAGCATCGCAAAGGAACTTATGGGACACAGCAAAGGCAATTCTAAGAGGCAAATTTAAGGCACTAGGAGCACATATAAAAAGTCAGAAGAAAATCACGTAAATAACCTTAAAAAAATGAAACACCTAGAGGAGCAAGGAAAGGTTAATTCTAAAACAGCTAGAAGGAGAGAAATAACAAAAATAAAATCAGAAATTTCAGAGATTGAAATAAGATCTACTATACACAAAACTGATAAATCAAAAAGTTGGTTCTTTGAAACAGAGTCAACAAAATTGACAGACCCTTGGCAAGATTAATCAAAAAAGGAAAGGGGAGACTGAAATAAACAAGATTAGAGACCCCACGGGAACAATCACAACTGATTCCCAAGAAATCCAGTCCATAATGAATAGGTACTACCAGGGACTATATTCAAAGAAACAAGAAAATCTAGTAGAAATGGATGAATTCTTAAATAAATATAGGCTACCCACACTGAACATCGATGAGGTAAACAAATTGAACAGACCAATTTCTTACAACGAAATTGTGGAAGCTTTCAGGGAAATGCCAACCAAAAAGAGCCCAGGTCCAGATGGATTCACTGCGGAATTCTACAAGACGTTTAAAGATGAACTAACACCTATACTCTTGAAACTCTTCCGAGAAATAGAAACAGAAGGAGCAATATCAAACTCATTTTATGAAGCTAATATTACTCTCATCCCCAAACCAGGGAAGACCCAACAAAAAAAGAAAACTACAGACCTATCTCTCTAATGAACACAGACGCAAAACTCCTCAATAAAATATTAGCCAACAGAATCCAGAAACAAATTAAAAAAATCATATACTATGATCAAGTGGGCTTCATCCCACAAATGCAAGGCTGGTTTAACATTCGCAAATTAATCAATGTAATACATCATATCTATAGAGTTAAGGATAAGACTCATATGATAATTTCTCTGGACACGGAGAAGGCATTTGACAAAATACAACATCCATTCATGTTGAAAGCACTAGAAAAAATAGGAATAAGAGGTACATTCCTCAAAATAGTGAAAGCCATATGTGAAAACCCTACAGCCAGTATTATACTAAATGGTGAAAGACTGGAACCATTCACCTTAAAGTCAGGAACTAAGCAGGGATGCCCACTCTCTCCACTTCTCTTCACTATAGTGCTGGAACCCTTAGGCAGAGCAATAAGGCAAGAAAAGGACATCAAAGGGATCCACATAGGGAAAGAAGAAATTAAACTATCCCTATTTGCAGACGACATGATCCTCTATGTAAGTGACCCAACAAACTCCACTCTCAAACTTCTAGAATTAATAAACCACTTTAGCAAAGTAGCAGGATACAAAATCAACCTTCAGAAGTCAGTAGCCTTCTTGTACACCAACAATACACAAACAGAAGGCCAAATCAAGAAAATGATTCCATTCGCAATAGCTCCCAAAAGAATAAAATACTTACGAACATACTTAACCAAAGATGTAAAGGAATTATTCAATGAAAACTATAAAAGCCTAATGAAAGAAATTAAAGAGGACACTAGAAAATAGAAAGACATTCCATGCTCATGCCTAGGGAGAATCAACATAGTGAAAATGGCTATACTGTCAAAATTGATACACAAATTCAATGCAATCGCCATCAAAATCCCAAAGACATTCTTTTTGGAAATTGAAGATATAATCCAAAGATTCATACGGAACAAGAAAAGACCTAGAATAGCCAAAACAATTCTAGGCAAAAAGAGCAATGCTGGTGGTATTACAATACCAGACTTCAAACTCTACTATAGAGCCATAATAACAAAAACTGCTTGGTACTGGCACAAAAGCAGACCAGATCAGTGGAACACAATAGAAGACCCAGAAATAGAACCACATACATATAGGCAACTTGTATTTGACAAAGGAGCCAAAGATATACAATGGAACAAACACAGTCTATTCAATTATTGGTGCTGGCAAAACTGGGCAGCCACATGCAGAAAACTGAAAATGACCCTAGCCTTTCGCCATGCACAAGCATTAACTCAAAATGGATCAAAGACCTCAATGTCAGACCAGAAACCGTGAAACTGCTACATGATAAAGTAGGAGAGACACTGGAACTCATAGGCACAGGCAACAGATTCCTGAACAGAATCCCAGGGTCACAACAGATTGGAGAGAGACTCGATAAATGGGACTACCTAAAAATAAAAAGTTTCTGTATAGATAAAAACATAGTTGCAAAAGTAGAGAGACAGCCAACCAACTGGGAAAAGATATTCACCAACAATATATCTGACAAATGCTTAATATCTAGTTTCTATAGGGAACTCAAGAAACTAATCCCCCCAAAACCCAATAAACCATTCACTAAATGGGCAAGGGAACTAAAGAGAGACCTATCAGAAAAAGAGATTAAAATGGCAGAAAAACATATGAGAAAATGTTCATCATCTATGGTCATAAAGGAAATGCAAATAAAAACAACCCTAAGATACCACCTTACCCCAACAAGAATGGCCAAGATTTTGAACTCAGACAGTGACAGTTGGTGGCGGGGTTGTGGAGAAAAAGGAACCCTATTGCACTGCTGGTGGGATTGTAAACTAGTTTAGCCACTCTGGAAAGCAGTGTGGAGGTTCCTTAAAGAACTGAAAATAGACCTTCCGTATGATCCCGCCATACCTCTCCTGGGCATCTATCCTGAACAGCATGACCCACGACATTATAACAACACCTGCTCAGCTATGTTCATCTCTGCACTATTCACAATAGCCAGGCGATGGAAACAATCCAGATGCCCTACTGCAGATGAATGGATACAGAAAATGTGGTATATATACACAATGGAATTCTACATAGCCAACAGACAAGATAAAATAATAGCATTCACAGGGAAGTGGATGAATCTAGAGCGAATCATGTTGAGTGAGACAAGTCAAGACCTAAGGAAAAAAAGGCGCATGGTATCCTTAATATGCAGTTATTAAACCCAAAAAGTAGAAGAGCGAGGACTCAATAAGGGCATACCCAAAGCTATGGACATGGTAATGGAAATACAAACATAACTATATAGACATAAAAACTTATGACTCTATAGACATAATGTTTTATTTCATAAATTGGTATGTTTCTATGATATACAAACCCTTAGCCTAATTTTGATTAAGTTCTAAATACTAAGTCACAGAGATTGTAATTAGAGAATTCCTCCTTGAACAATTGTTTGTTAAACTTGTCATTTAAAATATGATGTAAACATAGGCCATATAATGAATGATTGTTGTTCTTAAGGTACTATGTAATCTCTCATCACTTTTGCTGTCCCTTGGTTATCTCATACTGTTACTCTATCTCACTTTGTTACCTGATATATCGGATACATTTGTATTTGGTTATCTGAAATTGGATAGGGAGCGGGGGGAAAACAAGATGAGAGGTGGGAGTGGGGGGGAGGGAAATAGGGACCAAGACATGTGAAAGGGTATCAATGAATGGGAATTAATGCACCATCTATCTGGAAAATATGACGTAACCCTTCTATTAATTACAATAAAAATATATGAAAAAAATTTAAAAACTGGGTTGGGTGCTGGTTGCTCAGGGGTATAATCCTAGCTACTCAGGAGTCCGAGATCTGAGGATCGTGGTTCTAAGTCAGCCCAGGCACAAAAGTCCATGAGGCTCTTATCTCTAAATAATCACAGAAAAAGCTGTAAATGGTACTGTGGATAATATGGCAGAGTGCTAGCCTTGAGCAAAAAGAAGTTCAAAGTTGAGAGGTCAAGCCCAGGACCAGAAAAAATTAAAAATTGAATAACAAAAGTTTTAAAACAGGGTCACATGTTCAAGTGAAAAATGATTGATTTAAATTGTGGTGGGAATATCTCCATAAAAATATTTTCCAGTAGATTTTGCCCTATTGGTGCCTATAATTATAAAAATAAGAAGGAAGGTGTAGCAGATGGAACCCACTGGTCATTCTGAGATTAATTATTGATGGAAGAAACAATAGAATAATTTTTTATCAAATCAAGTATAAGAGCTAGTGATTTAATTTTATTTTTTTAAAGTTCATTTTCAAAATAGAAAGTTGAATGTGAAAATACAAAAATGATACAATGATTCCAGTGGAAAAAAAAGCTAAGGTGAACTTTGACCTTTTACTAGCAACCTTCCCAGTGCACCTGTGCTGTTTCAGTCTGATCTTTGATTTTTTTTTAGTATGTTTAAGCTTGTTTCTATTGCTGAACAAGAATATTAAAGACTTTATGAAAACTAACAATGTAGAAGCAAAAATATGCAGTTATAATTTCTGATAACAAAGAGAGAGTGCTAAATTTTCATCATTCTCACATAGTATTTAACGTGTTTTACACTCATATGATTTACATTTAATGACCTTCAAGATATTTGAAACTTGAATTAATTTTACAATTAATTTTTATGGCACACCAACAATATGAAAGACATTAAATAGATTAAGGAAATTAACATATTATTCATAGTAATTATGGATCTAATTTTCCCCATGAAGACTATTAAGTTGCTACCAAAGGCCACAGGTATTATAAGTAACAGAATTCTTATTTAAACTCAAGGATTTCAATTTAAAGAGCAATTCCTTATCTTTGATAAACTTGGGATTTTAGGTTGGAAAATGTTCACTTGTGTGGGAATTTTTGGAAATATTAAGATGCTAATTCTTCTATCTATCTTTTACCCAAAATGCCATTATCATCCACCAAGTTGATAGTGTGGATGGTAAAAGTTGCTACAACAAAAAAGAAAAATATTTCCTGATCTTTCTATATCATTCTGAGTGAGCAAAATGACCCACAGATGAGACACTGTTTTTGCAATACATTCCCTAGCTACAATACTCTGTATTCTTCAGGATAAATATTTTAAGTTATAGAAAAATATACCTGAGGTCTAAATGTAAAATAAAAACTTATTTCTCAGTGACTAAATCAGTTCTTAATATTATAGACTTTGATTATGAACTCAGTCTTTTATTCATTAGAACTAATTTCCTAGTATGTACAAGTCTTCTATACTGTTCCTAATATTACTCAAGGTTACTTCCCTACCCCTTGAGCCACAGTGCCACTTTTGGTTTTCTGGTGGTTAGAGATAAGAGTCTTACGGACTTTAATGCCCGGGGTGGCTTTGGACCAAGATCCTCAGATCTCAGCCTCCTGAGTAGCTAGGATTACAGGTATGAGCCACCATGCCCAGTATATATTTTATTTTCTGCAGCCTGTATAATCCCAGGCGAGGCATGGATTGCATTTTCACAGGTTTACAGAGATGTATCATTTGATATTAGTATGTTATTTCTTTTCATTTTCATGGACTAGATTGTAAAGAAAGATTGGAACAATCCATGTGCTGGGATGCTTTATTGGTTGGGATATAATTTCTGTTTAGGCTCATAATAGAATACATTTAACCTAGCTTAAAAATGTACAAGTCGCCAGACATCATGGTTCACACCTATAATCTTGGCTACTCAGGAGGTTGAGACCTCAGGATCATAGTTTGAAGTCTGCCCAGGAAGGAAAGTGAGTGACACTCTTATCTTCAATTAACTACTAAAATACCATAAATTGAACTGTAGCAAAAAGTGATAACACACTATCCTTGAGCACAAAAGCTCAGGGATAGTGCTCAGGCCCTGAGGTCAAGACCTAGGACTGGTTCCAAAAAATACAAATCCCTGAAGTTCTTCCTACTTTAAACAGTCTTGCGTACTTGAAATAGATAATATATATTCTGTATTACCTAGTTAATAATTACTTGGAAAGAAAGTATAAACCCATACACTTGAAAACTGAAGCATAAATACTATAGAAATGTGACTAACATTCTTACAATATTGTATTAAGTAATAATGACATAAAAATCATAACTAATACTGAGTGCTTATTTTGTGCCACTGTACTAAGCATTTCTTGTCCGATGGATATAGGTGTATTTTTAGATGAGGAAATTAAGAAACAAGCTAAGTAAGGAACTATTTAATCTCACATAAGTAGTAAGTAGCAGAAGTAGAATAGATATTTGAATGAAGTTGCTATGATTCAGTTATCATATTAAAACTATACTACTTCTACACTATTGCCTATCCTATGTTGAGTCCTTTTTGTTCATGTGAGTACATCCATTCCCACACTCACAGATTGGAGGATCTGAAAGCAGTTAAAGTAAGTATATATGTGTCTTTTAATCTAGCAATCTAATTCATTTGTGTATGTGATAGGTGCAGTGTATTAAAAATCATTGCATTAGTTCATAAAGTGATATCTGTACAAGCATTACTTGAGAGGAATAGAAAATAGAACAATTGTTGGGCAAGTGAGTAGATAAAATGTTTTATTTGTATTTTGTATTCCATATAGTAGTTATAACTAGTCAGCTAAATATGGCTATTGTCACATGGACACATTAAAGACACATTACTGAATAAAAAAGAAGAAATATAATGAGAAACAGCACAATATCATTTTCATAAATTTAAATTTTATGCATAGGGGACAATAATGTGTATTTTTATGAAGTTATATGAAAAAGGATGACTTCCAATGATGGAAACAGAGTGGAAAATACATAAGTACACATGATAGAAAATAAATAAAACCTGTAACCTCTCTATACATTATCCCAACAATAAAAAATGAAGAAAAATAAAAGAAATAAAATGAGAGAGCTTGTTATGTATAATAATGATGGCATAAACTATAAAAACACTTGGCTTATTTTGGGGGCTATAATATATTTCTGATATTAGTTTTCCAATTCATAGGAACCACATGTGTCTATAGAAAGCAGTCACTCAATGGCTGTGAAATGCCCTTCTAAGTGCTCATATTGTTTAGTCCAGGCTATACAAATGTATACCCTACCTATGCAGTATGTTTGGAAGGAAAATATGATTATACCTGAAGTACTTTACCCAGCCAGAACTTCCCTACTACCTTTCAGTTTTAGTTACTCATCTTTTCTGTCCATTCTCTAGGTCTTTGATTTTCTTTGGAATAAATCATTAAGTTCTGTGGTTTTCACTCATGATAGTCACCAAATATTTCAAGTTTCCCTCAATCTTGAATCAAAGAGCCATGTAATAATGGCTTCCTTAACAACAAGTGGGACTAACTTTATTTTAACCAAGTGATTTGCTTCTTCCTGCAAATGAGACCCTTCAAAGTACCTATGCCATCAGGCAAAGCAATCAAAGTCAATGAGAGTATGTTTTCCTTTTGCATACATCTTCAAGCCAACTATTTTAACAGCTCAATGAATGTATCACA
Source organism: Megascapheus bottae (assembly GCF_031878675.1). NCBI lineage: Eukaryota > Metazoa > Chordata > Mammalia > Rodentia > Geomyidae > Megascapheus > Megascapheus bottae. Next base: position 99,133,757 of record NC_143547.1, on the reverse strand, counting down.
GGATCTAAACAAATACTTCTTTTTGAAAACCACTGATATTTGGGGGAGTACTTATTTTACTATGGTACAATCTAGTATATATTAACTAAAATGCTTTCCATAAACAAAACTATTGGTGAAAATAAGCTTATTTTTGTGATTGAATTTTCCTCCAAAGAAAGAATATTAAACAAACTATCCCATCCATTTCCTTAGTAACTGCAAAAGTGTGATGCTTGGTTCAATTACTTCTGCTTCTTTTCACAATTACTTTGCTGTATAACAGAATTTCATTGTCATTATAATGTTTTTTGATTGTTCTCAGTTGAATAAAAATAATTTGCAATTACTTTGACAGTTACAAATAAACATGTTCTCCTTTGTTTTGTCTAAAAGGTCTGCATAAACATTGTTTTGAACTGCATCGTCAGTGTGGGAAAATGAAATATAATTTTTAATTGATATGCCAAGAGGAATTTAAACGTAAGTTTACCTATTCTACTTGGCATTGAAATCACATTTGACACATAGATGTATAGGGTGCCTGTGTTTGTTAAATAGGGTCAATTGGGTAATTTTCTAATTTAACTTATACTAACATATATTAATTGTACAAGAGAGATTCACTATGATATTTCTATACATATGAACCTTTGTGTGGTGGTAGCTATGTATAATAAAAGAAATGGCATTCATTTTACCATTCACAGGGATTTCAAGAACAATGCTTATACTTTAGTTAAATGTGAAAACTATATCTTTTTTTTTCTTTGAAGAGAAATACATGATGCGACTTTACAGATTGCCACAAGTTAATACAATTTTCATCTATTGTTTCCTTAGGTTGTTTCCTAATCTCATTGATATTCAAACCCTATATAAACCTCTCTGAAGAAGTTTAGGTCATAATGAGAAATATGCAGTTATACTGACTGTCTCAGAGAGATCACTGTGGCCATAGCCAAGAGCCTATTAAGTGCCAGACATGTAAGTAGGAAGCTTTTGAGAATTTAGTCCCATTTTCTATCTTATATTAATTCTATGATAGATCACAAGCAAAAAAAAAAACGATCTATCAGAGTGCATTGAATTTGTAGCACTGAAAGAAATAACAACAAGCATTATTTTTTGTTCTATCAAGTTTGTGGTAGTTGCTTTGAAACAGTAGATATCTAGAATAGAGTTTGAGAGGTAAAGTGACTTCCAGTCGCACAGCTGCACAGTTGCAAAACCTCTCTGCCTCCTTTGAATAATGTACTTGTGTATATAACCTACTATTTGCGTAAAGGAAACAATGTATGAATAGATACGTTCATTGGAAAATTATGAACTTTTATGATCCTTATTCACACATACTAAATAGTAAGAACTTCAGTCTACACAAAGCACCATGAAGCTCCTACTTTCATAGTGTTTCGCTTTTTTGTCATTGATTGAGAATGGTTTAAAATAGGATTGCTATTTATAGAATATTCTTTCTTTTATATGACATTTCCAAAGGATCCTATATAAGGTGGGAGGTTACAGTGAAAAATATCCAGATTAGATATTAAACGTGGAGATGTCTTTACTATTACCTCTGTGATCTTGAGCAAGCTCCAAACAAACCCCCATTTATTTGTATGTGTGACTAATTTGTGGGCCACAGAGGTGCACTGATTAGTTATTCAAAATCCATACCATGTAGTCTTTTAACTGTATCATCCTGCTTTATAATTTTTAGTAAAGAAATGGAAAAAGATGATAGAAAAGCAATATTTAAATTACTATGGGTTATAGCAGAAAGTGCACAAAATATCATCTAAATTAAGCATTATAAAGATTCATTGGAGTTTGTGTAAGTGTTACGAAACTCTTGAGTCAACTATGTTTTCTAAAGTATCCCAAGGTCACAGATAGCCTACAGAAGAGGAAACACTTAGGTTTATATGAGTAATTATGAACTTATTTACTATGCCCGTATATCACTATACCACATTCTTGGTGGCATTCATTTTCTTTTTCTTAATGGTTCTTTCAAAATTCGGCCTCTCTTTCATTTTTGCTTTATTTTTTAGGTTAGAAGTTACCTATGCTCCTTTTTTTAAAACTTAAATTAATTTTGACATTCTTTACTTTGTATAGTTCTGTTCCTTAATTAAAAATACATCTTAAGTGTCATGCCCTTCAAAAATTCATGCATAGTTATTTTGTTTGAAGCCTTTGAAAAGCCAAAACTAACTGAAATGTACTGTTCATCCATGTTGCTGCTCTGTATTCTTTTTCACTCACCTTTCTATTAGACAGAGCAGTAAGAAACTAGTTCTGAGTAATAAAAAGGCAAAGCAGCCCTCTGAGGATCACTTTCCAGAGCCTTCTTACCTTAGGATGGGAACTGTTGTAGCAGATTTTAAGTCCAAATGAATGTAATACTGTTATGGGAACAGTGGAGTATAAATTAAACTATGAATTCCCCTTAAATGCTTAACTGCTAACTATACATTATTGGCATCTAGGAATATGATTTGCATTTCAGCCATTCCAGAAGTCTATGTGAGGAGAAATTAACTTATGAATCTCACAGAATACAACTTCTGACTTCAATAAATTCCAACTATAAAAGTACTTACAAAATTTTGTAAGAGATATGGAAGACTGGCTTGTTCTTCCCCTCAAAGCAATCTAGAGCTTTAATCACAAAATGCAAGGATAAAATGTTAGAAAACTTACCTGCAATGAAGTGTTAAAATTCAAAATACTATTAATAATAAATACGTAACCAAATAACTTAATGCCTTTCAATTAAGTTAAAAATATAACATTGTACTAAACAATTAACACATGTGCTTTGCACATCTCTGACCACTCATTTAGTCTTTGTGAAATGCAGAAATGTAGAAAAAATTCCTCTTCCTTCATAGGTCTAAGAAGTCTAAAAAATACGACCTCTAACTCAGCCAGAGCCTGTCACTTCTGCCTATAATCCTCACTACTCAGGAAGCAGAGATCTGAGGATTTCTGTTCCAAATCAGCTCAGGCAGACAAGACTCCAGCAAAAAGCCAGAATAGCATGAGGACCTGAGTCTGAGCCCCAGCGCCAACAATAAAATGTATCTATTGATTTTCTGATTAAATATGTAGTACATCAGTTTCTAGCAACATGTCAGGCTTTCACTAGACACACATAGAATTGGATGGTGAAGTATATAATAATAAAATTATAGTATATAACTTATTTCTCAAAGAAAACACATCAAAATAGGACATACAATCTCCAGGTACTAGAAATTAAGGATTTAAATTTTGGTATTACAATATATATTTCTAGCTGGTTGCCAGCTATTGAGGATGCTGAGATCTGAGGATAGCTATTCAAAGACAGTCCAGGCACTAAAGTCTCTGAGACCCTTATCAGAAAACCTGAATTGGTTTGTGGCTCAAGTGGCCAAAGAGTTAGAGGGCTAGACTTGAGCTGAAGTGCTCAAGGACAGTGCCCAGGCCTGGAGTCCAAGCCCCAAAACTGACCAAAACAAACAAACAAAAGAACAATTTCCTGTTGCAGTGGTCCATTAATGTTTCAAAGTTTCACATATGCTCTTGTAAGAGGACAGATCTTTCATACAAAAGAGTCAAGAAAGAGTAGCTCCAATTCTTAGTAAAACAATTTCAAGACACTCTCTGTTAAACTAAAACTAGATCTCTGATCTTAATGTCTTGGTGATATCCTTAAAGAGAGTGAGTGAGTTCTCAGACCATCAAATTTTCTGAGTACATTAACAGATTAAAATATACTTAATACATATGTAAAATTATTTTGTCAAATATACTCACTCTTCTTTTACATGTGAAAAAGTTCAGGACAGTTTAAGTAAGGTTTCTTTGGCCAAATAAGATGGACCTAGTAATAAATAGATACTATTCATCATTATTTTCGAGGGTAAAACCATTGTGATGATCAGGTTAAAAAAGAAAAGTGAATTTGCTATACAGGGTCTTTTATTATTCCATATGAATTTTTGGATTTCCTCTTCTATTTCTTTAAAAAAATGACATTGGGATATTGATGGGTATTGCGTTGAATTTGTAGATAGCCCTTGGCAAGATTGTCATTTTCATGATATTGATCCTTCCAATCCAGGAGCATGGGAGGTTTTTCCATTTCCTCAGTTCTGTTTTAATTTCCTTTTTCAGGGTTTTAAAGTTTTCATCAAAAAGGTCCTTTACATTCTTAGTTAAGGTAATTCCTAGGTACTTTATTTTCTTTGAGGCTATTGCAAAAGGAGTTGCTTTCCTGATTGTTGCCTCATTCCTCTCACTGTTGGCATAGAGGAAATCAGTTGATTTTTGAGGGTTAATTTTATAACCTGCTACTGTTCCAAAGTTTTGAATCAGCTCAAGGAGCTTGGGAGTAGAGTCTATAGGATTCTTTAAATACAGGATCATGTCATCTGCAAAGAGGGAAAGTTTTACTTCCTCTTTCCCTATTTGGATCCCCTTTATGCTTGCTTCTTGCCTTATTGCACTGGCTAGGAGAAAGAACAGCACAGGAGAAATTTCAATACCAAACTTTAGACTCTATTACAGAGCTATAATTATCAAAACAGCTTGGTACTGGCTCAAGAACAGGCCTGAAGACCAATGGAATAGAACTGAAGACCCAGATATTAAACCACAGACCTATGGCCCACCTAATCTTTAACAAGGGAGCCAAAAAAATAGAATGGAAGAAAGATAGCCTCTTCAACAAGTGGTGCTGACAGAACTGGTTAAGAACATGCAGAAAACTAAAGTTGGATCCTTCTTTGTCACCTTGCACTAGAATTAACTCCAAATGGATCAAAGACCTGGAGGTAAAAGCAGACACTCTGAAAACTTTACAAGAAGGAATAGGAGATACAGTAGACCTCCTTGGCACAGGTCGAAACTTTCTTAATAAGGACCAAGAATCAAAACAAATCAGAGAAAGGCTGGATAAGTGGGACTGCATTAAACTGCAGAGCTTTTGTATGGCAAAGGACATAGCTAGTAAACTAAGTAGGAAGCCTACAGAGTGGGAGAAGATCTTCACCAACCATAAAACAGAGAAAGGCCTCATATCTAAAATGTATCAACAGCTCAAAAAATTGAATCAATCAAAAACTAATCTCCAAAGTAACAAACATCCCATTAAAAGATGGGCCAAAGACTGAGAGTCTTCTCTGAACAAGAAACAAAAATGGCCTATAGACACATGAAGAAATGCTCAACCTTTCTGGTCATAAAAGAAATGCAAATCAAAACAACTCTAAGATTCCACCTCACTGCAGTTAGAATGACCAGGATCAAGAAAATTAATAACAACAGATGCTGGAGGGGATGTGGCCAGGAGGGATCACTACTACACTGTTGGTGGGAGTGCAAACTCTTACAACCACTATGGAAAGCAGCATGGCAGTGCCTCAAAAGACTAAACATAGAGCTCCCCTATGACCCAGCAATTCCACTACTTGGCATTTACCCAATCATCCAGAAACAAAGACATACTAAATCCACCAGCACAACAATGTTCATTGCAGTACTATTCACCATAGCAAAGATATGGAACCAACCTAGATGTCCCTCAGTTGATGAGTGGATCAACAAGATGTGGTATTTGTACACAATGTAATTCTATGCTGCTGTCAGAAAAAATGACATGGCCCCATTTGTTAGGAAATGGCAAGACTTAGAAAAAATCATATTAAGTGAAGTAAGCCAGACTCAAAGGAACTTAGGATCAATGGTTTCCCTCATTTGTCATAATCAGTAGAAACCTTGGGATCTCCTAGCAGAGATTTGCAATAGAGCAAAACCTTGATACAAAAGGCCATATAGTAGAAAGCGAAATGAAAGGATCTCTAGGCTGTAGAAACATATGCCATATATAATGAGTGATTGTTGTTCTTAAGGTACTATGTTATCTCTCATCTCTTTTGCTGTCCCTTGGTTATCTCATATTGTTACAGTATCTCACTTTGTTACGTGATATATCGGATATATTTTTATTTGGTTATTTGAAATTGGATAGGGAATGGGGGAAAGAAGATGAAGGGTGGGGGTGGGGGGAGGGAAATGGGGACCAAGACATGTGAAAGGGTATCAACGTATGTGAATTAATGCACCTTCTATCTGGCAAATATCATGTAACCCTTTTATTAATTACAACAAAAAATATAAAAAAATAAAAGTGAATTTTTTCAAAGGAACACATTTTTATTCACAGATTATATAGTTATCTAAACAGAAACTCCAATAACTTCTACCAACTGTTGCAACTAATAAAAACATTTTCTGCATACATATTGTGAAATTATGTATAAGTTTCCTGTACAACTAAGGCTAGTTTATACAGTGACCAATTTAAAAATTCCATATTAAACATCATAATAGAAATCCATGAACTCTATGAGCACCTATTAATAAGTTTGGTGAAAACATAGCTGTTACTATGGTGAACATTATAAGAAATACTGAAGGATTGCCGGGAGTTTGGCCTGGTTCTTAAAGTACTTGCCTAGCATGCATGAAGACCCGGGTTCGATTCCTCGGTACCATATATAGAAAAAAAAGCCGGAAGTGGTGCTGAGGCTCAAGTGATAGAGCTCTAGTCTTGAGAAAGTCCAAGGACAGTGCTCAGGCCCTGAGCTCAAGCCCAGGACTGGCAAAAAAAAGAAAAAAATACTGAAGGATTATAGTTAATATTAAAGAAAATAAGAGACCTAATTGAAATGTTATACTTTGTTTTCAAATGTTCACACAAGAATATATAACATTGGTAATTTTTAAAGGAGGAATGTGTTTCACTTGTATCATATAATATAAATCCTGGAGGAGGTTGGTTATGGCTGACAGAGTGACTACATACTGATTTCAGAGACTGAGGGCTTCCTTGAGTTTTCAATACTACCATCAGTAGCATGTGACTTTTATCTTCATGATCAGAGGATAACTACTCAACCTCCAGCATAGCATATTCATTTCAAACTGGAATAAGGTCAAGTCTGACGGGCAAAAAGAAAGTTTGTGCTAGTAAAGTAACCCTCTTTTTTATTGAGCTGAGTGACTTGATCATATGTTTCATTGGCCAAAAATAGGTCACATGCTTATTTCTATTCTAAGGACACTATAAGATGTCACATTTTCCCTGAAAATATTGAAGCCCCAAATAAAATTGACATTTTGTTACCTAGAAAGAAGGAAGTGTGAATATTAAATGAAAACTCTCTTGTTCTTGATACCCAGTATTGAAGCCTATTTCCTGGTTTGTGTACTTGAGGATTGACTATGAAAGTGATCGTCTATCCTAATTCATGTAAGAATCAAACGCAATTTTAATTAAACTTCTAATTAGATTTTTCCATGGATAATGAAAATTAACTTTTGAGACAGCAAAGCATAACAGATTAAGACCACAGAGTGTAGAGGCAGATTAATTCCCTTCAAATCTGTGTTATACCACTTACAAGGTGTGTGATGACATGGACTAATCAATTAACCCAGAGATATTTTAGTCTTTTCACTGTAAAATGCAGATGATAATGACAGTACAACACTAAGTTCCTTAAAAAAACCAAATATCATAAGAAAGACAATAAGATCCGAGTTGAAAACTCCAGACATAGTATAACTTGCCTATAATCTCAGTACTTGAGAGGATGAGGCACAATGGTATTGAGTCAAGACTGGATTAATAGCAACTTCTAGGTCATCTTGGACTACATAAAGAGGGTCTAGCTTAAAAAATGTGCAATGAAACCAGAGGAGTTCTTTTTTTTTGCCAGTGCTAGGCTTGAGCTCAGGGCCTGAGCCCTGTCCTTGGACTTTCTCAAGGCTAGAGCTCTACCACTCGAGCATCACCACCACTTCTGGCTTTTTTCTATGTATGTGGTACTGAGGAATCGAACGCCGGTCTTCGTGCATGCTAGGCAAGCACTCTACCACTAGGCCAAACTCCCAGCCCCTAGAGGAGTTCTTATAAATAAAGAAAATGAATGAAGTATATGAATTCCCCTTTACCACATCTTTAGTGGTATCTATTATTGTTTGTTTATATTAACTCTATTTGGGAATGAGGCTATATATTATTTCAGTTTAGATTTTCATTTTTGTCATACTTAGAGATGTTACGTATTTTATCATATACTGGTTGGTTTTTATTTATACCTTCTTTTGAAACACATACCTCTTCAGGCTTTAGTCCTTCTTTTAACTCAATTATTTACAGACATGATTTTACTTCTAAGATACGTTTATTATGAATGTGGAAATTTTGTTAGATGATTGTCCAGTATTGTCAGTATAATTTCACCGACTTGTATACTTTTAAATAGTTGCATGAAGAAACTTTATGATGTATGAATTTTACCCAATATAACTTAAACCTGAGGCAAATATTGCTAAGAATTAACATTTTCATATTTGGATGATAGATACTTAGGTTCTTTATTATTTATCGCATTATGCTTAAAATATTTCAAAAAGGGGATATCAATGGTATCTTCTTTAAGAAATAATGATGTAATCTGACAACATAACCTCAGATATTTTAAGATTTCTGCATGTAGATAATTTTATTAATTCTGATATAGAGATACTGTGGTGATTTGCATTGTATTTTAATATTAATTATTTTAAGCAACCCAGATGCATTGAAATGATCTGAAAGCTGAAGGAAGGCATGCTTTTATGTGTTCAAAAGTTTTGAATTCATTTGACTGTCAAGCAGACAAAGGCTCATACACCTTGACAATCTCAGCAGTTTGAGGAGAAAGCTGCATTTAAATTTTAAAAGGCAAGCGAAACAGATGTATCATATTCACACTCTTCCCGTTAGAATTGCAGGTTAGGAATCAGCAGGATAGAGAGCTATCCACACTACTTCCAAGTCTATGGCTAACTGCGTGAAAATTCCTTAGATTTCTTTGTCTGATCCCTATAGTCTACAGGAGCATACACTTTAATAGGAGATTTGCAAGAGTAACTTGAATAGTGATTCATTCTCAACCCTTTGATGTTGTCTTTGACCAACAGTATTTTATGGTTAGAAGAAAAAATGACATAGAAATGCCTTCTACTTGTTGTCCTTAATCTACTATGTTATTTCTCATCTCTTTTGCTGTCCCTTGGTTGTCTCATATTGTCACAGTATTTCACATTGTTATCTGATATATTGTATATATGTGTATTTGGTTATTTGAAATAGGAAAGGGAAGGGGGGAAACAAGATGAGGGGCAGAGGTGGGGGGAGGGAAATGGGGAGTAAGACATGAGAAAGGGTATCAATGTATGTGAAGTAATGCACCTTCTATCTGGTGAATATAATGGAACCCTTGTATTAATTACAATAAAATGTATGGAAAAAAGTGCCTTCTAAACTTATTATGCTAATAAGGAATTCAGATCAGATAGTATCACTGAATTCAGCTTGCATCTCTATCACTTATCATGTAGATGATGTCAACACAATTAATTACCTTCTCTAGGTCTCCAGTTCATGAGAAAAGGAATAAGTTGACATCGGTGAACTTGAGGATGAGCTATACTATGAATAAATTTGCTCATTTGTAAAGCAGTTAAGAATGACTCCAGTAGCTTAAAAGGCAACTTAAGTCATCCTCCCTCTCTCTCTCTCTCTCTCTCTCTCTCTCTCTCTCTCTCTCTCTCTCTCTCTCTCTCTCTCTCCCCCTCTCTCTCTCCCCCCCCCTCTCTCTCTCTCTCTCTCTCTCTCTCTCTCTCTCTCTCTCTCTCTCTCACACACACACACACACATATGAATGCACAACCACTGTATGTATATTTTATTTTGTAGAAATTTGAAGTAACAGATTGAATACAGTTAAGATGAGATTCAAATTGATAACACATTTATTAAGAAGATGTTCTTTATCTTTATGTGCAAGTTTTCAGTTTGCTAAAGCCCTAGTGCATCTTACAGTAATGGCTTCAGTTATGGCAAGAATGTGTAGGTATGGATTTTTTTATCATTTTTGACATTGGGTAAATATCCCATAAGAACAAGTCTATACTTGTCCTTCAAATGTAATAAGCAGAAGACAAGTCACTATCTATTATGCTAGAAAAATTGTGTCCAAAAGGAAGATAATATTAGCCACATATGCAATTTTAAATTTCAATAGGTATATAAAATATTGAATGTGATTAAGTTAATCTTATGTATTTTATTTAATATATATAATATAAATATTATATCAACATATAATAGCTATACAAAATACTCACAATGCATTTTATATTCTTTACTACTTGATTTTCAGTATTCTATGTACATTTTATACATACAACATATTTAAGTGGCCTGATGTAGCAGAGAGTAAAGGTCTAGAGAAAGGCGATTATATGGCTTTTAAACCGATTAATTCAAGATTATCTTCAATATTGACATGCCAAATAGGTTGCTAGTGGGAAAATGACCTGCTTTGATTAAAAAATATAGGCTAGTTGGTGGAAAAAATTAATCCAGCTCCTGTTCTTTGAGATTCCAACTTTAAGATCTGTCAGTGTGAATCAACGTGGAAAAGCTAGGATGTATTTGCAGGTAATTGAAATATAGAGTAGTTTTACAAAATTAACTTTTGCCAGGGGTGACTTTACAACAAAGTTAAAATGAACTCAGTGCAATAAATTTGATTAGTTGTTTACTTGATCACAGTTGCAGTATCTGGGAGAGGCTGTTGGCAGAGGATGGAGCATGATTTGTCACTTTCTTCCTATTGCTGGTGTCTCTGGATGAGGTGGGTATCACATGAAAAGTATGATGCAGGTGGAAACTAAACAAAATTTATGCAGTCTTCTGTCTATGAAGAGCATCTAATGTGTATCTCAGCTTCTCTAAATAAAAGATACTTTGTGTGAAATAAGTCAGACTCAGAGAGAGGAAGGATTCATGAATTCTCTTGAATGTGGAAGTTAGATTTAATTTTAAAAATGAATTGACACATACAGGATCATGTCATATACTTATAAAACACATATTAATTTAAGTATGATACATGCAGGGAAGGATTCCAATGGTGTAACTCCTTAGAACAACTAATTTATAGTCTAACAAAATGGGCTCCAGGAATTTGGAATTTAATAGGTCAAGGGGTGTAAGGTCAGGAGGTGTGGGGTCGCTGAATGGAAAAATGAAGGGTGGGGAAATGCATTCATAATATCCAACGTACTTATGTGAAACATAGAAAGAATGAGAGGGGTTAGGAGAGAAGGGGAGAATGATGCAAGGGAAATACCTTTCAATAAGATGAACTATACTTACAAACTGACACACTGCATCAAAACCCCTTTGTAGACTAGTTCATTTTTTTAAATCACAAAAGATACAAAATACCTACAAGTCACTCATTTTTCTTAATTTGTGTATTAATGCATAATAACAATAAAAATATTGATATGGTTTCCTTTCTATTTTAATTTTATTTAATATATATCTGATAGGGATATTATTTTCATTTCTGAAACATTCTGCAAGTTATTAAAGGAAAACTATCCCTTCCCCACTCACATCTTTTACACTGAAAAAAGAAACACAGTTCAAATCCTGAGCCTCTGTATTCTTATCCTGTAACATTTGAATAGTATCACTTCTATAGTCATAGGATTGAATTAAACAGTACAGATAAGACCATCATTCAAATAGTAGAGTGTCTGTATAGCAAGTAAAATATCCTGAGTTCAAGCCTCAGTCCAAAAATATATAAAACAAATAAAATAGAATAATGAAAATGTATGGCATATCGTTTGTGAACTTTAGTTGCCAAGCATCCAGACAGCAATTTTGACAGTTGAAATCTTTGGCTCCAAGAGAAGAGGTAAAATATAGTCCCTGCCAATTTTCAACTTCACAACCATGACCCCAAGTCCTTTTTTAAAAAAATACAGATTCAGATATTTAAAAATCTCTAAGTCGAAAAGATTTTCCCCAAAATGTTGACATAATATTGTGACTGTTAATAAGCAATAAGTGGTTTTCAAAGTCTTTTCTGCACAGTCCTTGGAGTTCTCTAATCACAGCTTCCATGTAAAGTTTCATTGGAGAAATGAGTTTGATTAGGATTCAATCACTTTCTATTAAGAAGGAAAGAGTGTTAGGACTGCCTGCAGCTGCCATCTCTCTGGGAACACTAAGCTCTTTTACTAGGCCACCAGCTTCTGAGGCCACTCGGCTTGCTTGCAAGGGTAATTTTTCTCCCAGATGTATACAAAGGTCAAAGTAATCAAGAAATTAAAATTCTGGATTTCTCTTATTTTTGCCCAGTATATCTGACAATAATTCGTTTTAGAGGAAAGGATAACTATACTTCATTTTATTAATCAGGATTATCCAGATTTTACTGTAATAAACATATCTCCAAACCCTGTGGCTTAACACAGAAATATTTTCATTTACATGTACATTATTGCTAGCCTTCCCATCTTGTATAAATTTCCATTGTACATGGGCCACAGATCGCCAGTTTGTTTCCACTAGTTTCTGTCATCTCAGTAGGAGGTAACTATGATCACATAGATGGTTATAACAAAGCAAAGGTTTTCACTTCCTCAACTCAAAGGAGAGGATACATTTTGCTTCTGCTGGATGCACTTATTTACCTAGTATGTTTGATGCCTGGAGTGAATAATTTCTAACATTTCCTCACTGTATGGCATGTAATTATTTTCAGTAATAGACCTAAAATGAAAAATGATGAATGTCAAGAATATAAATAAGTCCATAAATTTTTCTTCAGTATTTTATATTAAGCCTTTAAAATGCAAGAAAAAAATAGTGGAAAATATCAAAAGAATTGGGGATGGGGGCCATGGAAAAGTAATAAAGGCATTAAATTTGATTGAAGTACATTATACAAATATATGGTTATGCTTTGTACAACTAATATATACTAACACAAAATAACAACAAGAAACCCAATTGAAACAAAAATAATAAGTTATGGCATAATTGTAACAATATAGTTTTCTAAGTTTTAGTAACAGGAGAAATTTCACTTACGTATTGCTATCATCCAGTAATAAATAAAACCATAATTGATTTAACAGTTCTTTATTTCAATATTTCTGAAAAATGGTTAATTATTCATCCGGAGTGATCTAATTTCATGTTCAACTTTCAGTAGCTTGAATTAGAAAATTATTCTTTCATGGGAGGCAGCATATTTTAAAAATTTTGGAAATATTGTAAGTTTGAAAAAGTTTTCTGAAATCTACTCTCAAAATGAATTCTCACATTTACAATACATTCCATATTTTACTTCTTAACAATTGTCTTGGGCCAGGTGCATGGTCTAGTGGTTGTGTACTTGCCTACCATGCACGAACTTCTGGGTTCAATCCGCTGGAACCACATACACAGAAAAAGCCGGAACTGGCTCTTTGGCTCAAGTGGTGGCAAAGTGTTACCCTTGACCAAAAAGTGTCCAAGGACGATGCCCAGTCCCTGTGGTCAAGCCCCAGGACTGGCAAAAAAAGAAGAGAAAAGAAAGAAATGTACTTATTATCTGACTGTAACCTAACTTCAACTCCTCTACAGCAATGTTATAATAAAAATCAATTTAAAACAAGCAAACAAACAACAACAACAACAAAATTATCTTCAGTGGTCATAAAGTTTGCCAAAAAACAAAACTAACATGTATTATGGTCTCATCAAATGACAAATTCTGAGTCTGTGTCTTATATCTTTGCGTTCATTATGTGTGGGCTGGGGTTTTTTTTTGAGTTTTTTTTTTTGCCAGTCTTGGACTGGCTTGGGCTTGAACCAAGTCTGGGCATTGTCCTTGGGCTTTAGTCAAAGCTAGCAGTCTACAACTTGAGCCACAGCAACACTTCCAGCTTTTTCTGTGTATGTGTTAACAAAGAATAAAATCCAGGGCTTCATGCATGCTAGGGAAGCACTCTACCACTAAGCCATGCTACCAGTCCATGTACCCTGTTTTTAATCTGCTGCTACAAAGGAGGTGTTTGTGGTTCCTCTGGGATTGGAAATAAGAACTATATTATTCAAAATTTAGACTGACTTCTCTCTTATGCAATGTTTTGCAGAAATTTATAGACACACTCTGATTTTTTAGCTGAAGTTGGGCTATATCATTAAAAATAACATTGGAAATAACATTGGAAATAACCTCATTGGAAATAACATTTTCAGTAATGTGTGTGTGTGTGTGTGTGTGTGTGTGTGTGTGTGTGTGTTTGTGTGTGTACAAGAATTTGGGCATCAGTATGTCTGGTTTCATTAGGTCCAGCATAAAAATAAGAGTAAAATAAGAGAATACACACACACATTCAGTAGATGTTTGTCTAAATAAGGCTGAAGGATATTGCTTAAGAAGTTTCAGAAAGAAAATTAAATTAAGTCATAGCTTGAATACTGAAAATGAATTTCTGATATGCTTTCAAGTCCTCCTTGTATTCTTAAAAGTCAGTTACTTTCTAGGGTTGGCTCACTCCAAAAAGTAAGATGAAACCTATTCTGAAGCAGGCAAATTTGTAATATAGTGTAATGTAGTGTTTTTAAAGAGTACTTTAGTTTGAAAGAATTATCTGAGACATCTTGTTAATCATACAAATTACACACCATTCCTTCGAAATTTCAATTTTACTATTATTGTCACAAGATGCAGACTTTTGTGTTTGTAATAAGTATATTTATCATTATCTTCAGGTATTTTGGGGGAATACAGTGGTAGTGAGAAAAATGCAATACCTTCAATCAAACAATCCTGGAACGGCTTTCCTATTTAAAGGAAAGTTTGAGCTCCCTTGAGTCTGGAAATGTAGGAATTTCCAGCTCTCAGGTCCTAACTGGATTTTTTAGGATTCAAATTTGATCCAGCCCTCTTCAATCCTGCTCTGACTCATCCAGTTAATATGGTCTACTGTCCTCAAGAGGGCCTATGGTAGTAGGTGGTAGAGCAAAAGTATTGGTTGCTGGAAGAAATAGGTAAGAGGTAACACGACAGACAAATGTGAGACATTATTTTTCAACACAATTAGGAAAACATGCAGTGTATTTAAAAAGAAGACTCCAGATATTTTAATATGCATAGCTTGCGTTCTAAACCAGTGGATCAGGATGTCCTATTTGGTTGCCTATAGAATTATCTATATAATTTAAAAAACAACGCTAAATTAATTGCCATACATTTTTATTTAGCTGTTCTTGAGTTCGAGATGGGCACTAGATCAATTTTAAAGCTTTCCATCAAAATTTCCATATTTGTCAGAATTTAAAACTGATTCCTATTTACCTAGGGTCTTTCATTGGGAGGTAGTGATTGGGGTTTACAATGCAATAGTTCAGGCATATGGTTGGTAGATTGAAATGGAAGGAACTATGGTCAAGTTTTATTTGGAATGAGAGTAGAGTGACATCAAGTGATGCACAATGAAGTTTACACAGTTCATTCTTGACTCAAAACTCTTGGGGAAAAGGTTCTGAAATATGTACTGCACTAAGAACTTACAAAATGAATATTAGAATTTGATACCAAGGGAAACTGGAATCCCTGATAATGGTCATTAGAAGGAGGTATAATATAAAAGAGGCATGTATTCTGGATGCAAAGAGGTATTCAAGGTGGGGATTAGAATGACAATATCCTAGTCTCCAAGTCTATGTAATAAGGTTTTGTCATTTAAGATGATTCAGATACAAGTTATAGAATACCAAAAAAGAGGATTATACAATAAGGATAGGCTAATCTCATACAAGAATTTTGGAAATAGGCAGCCCCATGTTAATTCAGCTCTTTCATTCTGTGATTCTCTCTATGGTTTTTATTTTCATTGTTGTTGTTGTTTTGTATGATCACAAGGTGCCTGTAACAGTGCTAAGCATCCCAACCTTGAAAAGCAACATATAAAAGGATTACTAAATTCAATATGAATTGGTCTATAGTAAAAAAAATGGCAAGATGTGTTGGGTTTTTAGACTCCCTCAAGCTTTCTCCTTTTTATTTTATTGATCAAAATGAATGTATTAATTTAGAGGTCTGGGACAATAATGATGACAAATCCTCTGGGATATATATGGAAGGATTGGGTCCTGTTTTAGTTTGAAAGGTCAAGCAAAGCATCAGATGCATGCTCACGTGCTTGTCTGCAGGTAGGTCAATCTGACCTTGGTCCCTAGAGGATAATAGTCTCCACACCCCTGGCAGAGCATTCCAATGTGGGCATGTAAACCTGGCCTAGGATATTTCCCTGGGCCCCCAAGAGACCATTTCTCATCTTTTAATTTTTACTTTCTTGTTAAGCCCTATATCAGCCTACCCCGAAATCCAGTCGCTCGAACAACCTCCAATTGCACAAGAAGGTCTGTGCCCCTTGTTGTTTCTCCATAAGGAGTAGTCCTCACCTATTGATGATGGAGTTCGACCTCTTCTCTTTCTAGTCTCCATTTTCCTTACATATAATATCTTTTTATATTGACAAAATTGGGAAAGGAAAGTACCTGTATAATCTGGATGACTTGAAATTGTGCTTAAAAAGTGAGAATGTGCCAGGCACAGTGGCTCAAGCCTGTAATGCTAGCGAGTTTGTACTGAAGCTAGATCTGGATACATAAGAGAAGTAATTGGGGGGTGGGGGTGCAATTGAGAGCCTATGTTGGAAAATTTGGTAGGACGATGGGACCTGACCAATCACTTCACGCATCCCTGAAGCTTTGGGAAGGTAAACGGAAGGGTCACAAATACTAGGAACATGTCCCCAGAATCCCCATTAAAGGGTGTCAGGGGATCAGCTAAATGTTAAGTGACTCAAGTCTCTGGAGACCCCAGAGACAGGAAGGGAAGGACTCTTCAGTCCCCAGGTCCATGTCAGGGCACTTCCATAATGGATTGTTGCTGGTTCACTTGTCTTGAAACCTTCGAGATGATGAACAGAGTACATTCAAAATGTGAAGGGCCTCTTGCCTGGAGATCAGGAGACTGGGGACAGAAGAGAGGGAATAGTAAACACAGCATATCCCATGTTCCCTGTGAAGAGAGGCCCCAGAAAGAGAAGAAGGGTAGCAAAATCTCAATAAGAAACTGTCAGGAGGCAGATGGCCCCTGGGCAGAGGCGATGCAATTACTCCTGGCATTTTGGCACTTGTCCTTTCCTAGGTATTTGGATCATGTGTTAGGAAAATGGAGGGGAATGGAAAAGAAATAAACATGACTTGATTCTCAATAGGTTGGAACTGTTTATTTTCAGCAAAGGGCACAAATCTTCCTGTGAGTATGAAGGTTGTGTGAGGGGGTTGATTTGAGGTCTGGCTTATAAGTGTCTTAACAAGGAAGCAGAAAAAAAGAAATCTATGGTCTCTTGCAGGCCAACACCAGGCCCATGTTTGCTCCAGCTGGGGATAGGATTTCAACTAAGTCAAGGTCAGAGTGACCTGCCTGTCTTCTGACAAGCAAGGGAGCATAAACCTGGTGTTTTGCTTGACCTGGGATAATAAGGCAGGAGTCAAACTTTTGTTTTCTACTAAATGTTTCAACTCAGGAGATAAATGACTACAGTTTGGTGTCCTTATTTTTATAATTTTATTTGCCTTTATTGTAAAGGTAATGTACGCTAGGGTTGCAATTACATAGGTCTGATGAGTGTCTCCTCATTTTCTCCCAGGTTTTCCCTCCCAACTCCCTGTCCTCCATTCATTGTATAGTTCATTTCCAACCGTGTCTAGTATCACAGCTAAATGAGTTCACCCTTTGCTCCACCCTTTCTGTGCTCCCCTGTACCCTCCCTAAATCAGATAAATTTCCATGCATTGGTGTGCTTTTCTGAACTTGCTGAGAACAGTGTAAAGACCTTCCCAAATGAAATATGACTGAACAGTAATGACTTCATGATCTTAAAGATGGCTGGCATTTTGTAAGGCTTATCAGTTCACAGAGCACATTTAAATACCTGGGGTATTTATGTCTCCCAAAGCACTTCCTATGAAGCTATGTAAAATCTCTTCATGGTTTTCAGTAGATGGAAAAATTATGTTGTCAATATATGTTACAATTCCTGAAAAGTATTATCACAAGTTAAGCTTACAATTCTATGTAGGTATTTCCTAATGAATTTAAGAACAAGATTATCATTTTTGATATAAGCCTTCTCCATATCAAATTTTGTGAGATGCTTGAAGTGTTGCACTGTTGAGTATGTAGAAAAAATGTAGAACATTTTTTTTGCCAATTTTGGGGCTTGAATTCAGGGCCTGGACACTATCTTTGAGCATGTTTTGCTCAGGGCTAAGGCTCTGCAACTTGAATCACAGCACCACTTCCAGCTTTTTCTATATATGTGGTACCAAGGAATCAAACCCAGGACTTTGTGCATGCTAATGAAAGCACTCTATCACTAAGCCACACTCCCAGCCCTGGAGGACATTTTTAAAACGTTAGTCTTGATGTCATTCCTAGAGAAGAAAAGAGCTGGTGAAAACAGCAAGTATTTAAACATAGTAATTATGCCAGTAAAAGTTTGAACACCTGTCACAATGGAGAGAAAATGTGACTGTTAATGTAAGCAAGAGTTATGATGGATATTGAATTCAATAAAATAGGTTACGAATTTGACATTGATCAGGATATGTTGTATTCATAAACTGTTTTGTTAAATGGCAATTCCATTGTACAGCTATCTAAAGATAATAATAATTAAGTGAAAATACGGCAAAAAATTTGTACTTTACTATGCAGCAGTAGAACGGAAGTTTTGAAATGGAAAGATGACTGCTGTACAAATGATCCTTAACTCATGACAGTTTAATATATAATTTTTCAAGTTTATTGATGGTGGAAAGCAATATGAATCCAGTACATATCATGTTTTGAATTTTGTTCTCTTTCCAGGCTAGCAATATGAATTTTCTCCTATTATGGTATAACTAGTGGCACTCAACCTCACAATCACATTAGTAAGCAACACATAGTTTACAGTAACTGTGTTTCTAAGTGGTCATACTCACTAAGTTAAGTACTTTACATGCATTTTTCACTTTGATGTTTTAGACTAATTATATTTTCAACATATGTTGCATTTATCATGCCAAAACGTCATCATAGGATGAGGAACATCTGTATCTTAAGAAGATAATTTACACCAGCATGCTGCCTGGATTGCTGTAAACCTATTGATAAAGTGATGCAATGGTCCAGGTGAAAGTTTTTGGGCAATGAATGTAGATGGTAGCAATAGACTGAAGGAGAAAATCAACTTAAAGTAATTATTATAGAAGTGAAATTAACAAACCTTGTTTGTCAATTTTGTATGCAATGAATATGAGGCTTCTGAAGATGCCTTTGAAGATTCTGTTGGGGTATAAACTAAAAAGAAAAACCAGAATACATTAGATATAGATCACATCACATTTTTCCTTGTGCATACTTTTCATGGCTGCCAAGTACAGTGAAAATAAAATATCTTCCCCATAAATTTAGTTACAATATTCAACACATATCCAAAGAAATTAGGAAAATTTCCAAGGAGGGGTGGGGTTTGGTTGGATGGGGGGGAAAGATGAAAGGAGTGGTACTAACGAAGATATATTGTACTTACAAAATGACACATTGAATAGCAACCCCTTTGTAAAACTGCTTAAAGATAATTTTTAAAATGCTATGTATCACCCTTGCCAACTGAACTTCAGCTACAATGGTACTGTGGCTTTTATTTGAGTACTCCAAAATGTCACATTTCAAGGATGTGCATTAACTATCTTTTTTACGCTTGACAAACTCCTTTTCTTGAAATTGTCATGGCTTCCTCAATTTTTAAAATCCAGGATTCTGCTTAAAAATGGACACCACAGAAGTTTATACACACTGGAATTCTATACTGTCATCAGAAAGAATGACATCGCATCCACTCCTAAGGAAATGTAAAGATTTGGAAAAAATCATATTAAGTGAAGTAAGCCAGACACAGAGGAACATAGGCTCCATATTTTCCCTCATTTATAATAATTAGTATATGGCTAGGCTTTTCCTAGCAGAGGACCACAATAGCTCAAAAGCTATGTACATATGGTCAAATAGGATGAGACTAAATAAAATGAACTCTGGGATATGGAAACAAGAAGTTTATCTTGTGTGATTGTTGTTCTTAATGTGCACTGTGAAAATTATTTCTTTTCTCTTTTCCCCCCTTATAGGTTATCCCCTGTTAATACTGTATCTGACTTTGATACCTTGTATATTGTATATAGATTTATTTGTTTATTTGAAATATAGAAGGGAAAGGGAAAACCAAGATGATTGGGAGGGTGTGAGGGAAGGGAAAGTGGGAGAAAACATGGGAAGGGGCATCAGTGTTCAAAAAGAAATGTACTCACTGCCTGACAGATGTAACTGTAACCTCTCTATACATCACGCCAACAGTAAAATATTTTTTAAAAAATTGACACCACAGAAATCCATGTTCTGAATGTACTATACATAATGAAACCCCCTTCATCCTTACCTCATCCACTGTTTCATATTATTGAGATGTTATTGTTATTATTATTGAGATATACATATAGATAGATACTTTTTATCAGCATATTTGCTAGTATTAAACTTCATGTTTCATTTTTACCATATTTACAATAATGTGCCAGTTCCACTATTCACTATCCAAAAAAATTAGTATTGAAAAATGAAACCTCATACCTATTATCAATAATGCCCCATCTTACTATATTTCCATCTCTAATAATTATTTTCTCTGTGGATTTCCAAAATCTGGACCTTTAATACACAGGGAAGGAAGGAGTGTGTGCTCTTTATTTTCTGATTTCTTTGTATAATGTTCATTCATGATGTCATACTTTCAGGATTTCATTTTGTTCTAACTAAAAAACAATATTCTGTGTATGGATATTCTACCATTAGTGTGGTGTTCATTAATGTGTGCATGTGTAGTTTCTGCATTTTGCAATTATTAGTTATGTGTATGAACATTTAAAAAGATTCATAGGAATGTGTGCTTTCAATATTTTGAGTATATATCTGAAAGTAGACTATTTAATACAATAACGTTCTCCTTAAACTGTGTAAAATTTGCCAAATTGTGTTCCAAATCATCTGTTCCATTTTGCATACCCATTACCAAAGCAAGAAGACTGCAAAATATCTCTACACCCAACTCAGTACCTCCCGTTTTGTTTTTTAATTACCTTTATCCTACTGAATGAAGAAATGAACATCATTTTTGACTTTGATTTGTATTTCTCCATTGACTAATGACGTTGAATCTTTTTTTCTGATACTTAATGAACATTTATATATCTTTTTAGGAGCAGCATTAGTCCATTTGATTACTGAGTTGTTATTTTACTGTTGACTTATAGTCATATTTGTTTCTATATTCTAGATTCTAGTGTCCCTTCAAATACATCATTTGCTTATGCCTAAGGTCTATGAGGACAGACGCATTAAGTGAATTCAGAGAAGTATATATTTTAGCGGAGATTATACCTGCTAAGGAGAATCATACTGTTTATTATGATCTGATGGATGTTTACAATTATTTTAAAGGTAATTAATGCTATTCTAAAAGCTATAGTCAGAATTTTGAATAAACAACAAAATGCAAGATAACAAATGAATAAAATATTTATGTGGTTGAGGGAAATGCCTTAGTGCGCTATTTGAGGGTAGACAAGTATCAGACCTACAAAACCCTCTATGTTATGGTCCCTATAACCCCTCTAGTAAGCCAAATATTTTACTTCTCTATTTTATTTCATTCTGCTTCCAGTGATTCATTACTTTTCTTTAAATAATCCATGATTGCTCCCATTTCAAATTGTTTGAATTTATATTCTTTTTGTGTTATTTATTTTGTTGCTATGTATGTTTAGTGTACTTATATAAATGGATCATTCCCTCATTTTCTTCTGATATCTACTCAAAACTTCTTTCTAATCTAGTATTTCATAACCATTTCTCACTTCATTTTTGTTCAATACATATCATATTTTATTTATTGTTTTAGTCTTCTAATAAAATGTAAACTTGATGAAGATAGAAAGTTTTGTTTGCTACTGTAAATTATTATGCCTAAAAGATAGCCTGGTTCATAGTAGATGCTCAGAAAACGTCTGTTAAGAGAGTGAAAACAGGGCACCCATGGCTCATGACTATTCCTAGTTACTCAGGAGGCTGATATCATAGGACGGCAGTTTGAAGCCAGCCCAAGTAGAAAAATTCATGAGATGCTTATCTCCAATAAAGTACTCAGAAAAAACAGGAAGTGGGCCTGTATCTAAAGTAATAGAGCAGAGTGCTATCCTTGAGTACAAAGTGGATCCAGGGACATACCAAAATTGGTATAGGAAGTACAAACTTGGGAAATTTGGAGACTATTAGTTATGAAATAAAAGAAACTGATACTAATGAAAGCTTGCTAATTCATTTTTTTCTTTCCAAACACAGTTTCTGATTTTTATAGCCTACTAGGTACTGTACCATATAGAAAAACACGTGTTTTTCCGTAATAAAAGACTGAATTCCGGGCTGGGAGTTTGGCCTAGTGGTTAAAGTGCTTGCCTAGCATGCACAAAGACCTGGGTTCGATTCCTTGGTACCACATACATAGTAAAAAGCTGGAAGTGGTGCTGAGGCTCAAGTGGTAGAGCTCTAGCCTTGAGAAAGTCCAAGGACAGTGCTCAGGCCCTGAGCTCAAGCCTAGGACTGACAAAAAAAAAAGACTGAATTCCAGGAGACATATCTGTAAATTGCAAATCTTTAATTGTACTAAGGTAAATATTTAGCATAGTGTAGACTATTATCAGGATCTGTCAAAAATCAAGAATGGCTACTAAATATTAAGTCTATCATCAGAGAGTATTTAACTAAAATCTTGATTTGAGTCTTGAATTTTTTTTTTACAATACTGGGGTTTGGACTTAGAATCTCACACTTGCTAGATAGGCACACTACGCCTACAGCCCTTTTTCTTTTTTTAATATTTTTTATTGTAATTAATAAAAGGGTTACATGATATTTGCCAGATAGAAGGTGCATTAATTCACATACATTGATACCCTTTCACATGTCTTGGTCCCCATTACCCTCCCCCCACCCCCCATATTGGTTTTCCCCCCTTCCCTATCCAATTTCAAGTAACCAAATACAAATATATCCAATATATCAGATAACAAAGTGAGATACTGTAACAATATGAGATAACCAAGGGACAGCAAAAGAGATGAGAGATAACATAGTACCTTAAGCACAACAATTATTCATTATATGGCTTTTGTTTCAATATCCTAGAGGTCCATTCAATTAGATTCATACTATATGGCCTTATGTATCAAGGTTTTGCTCTATTGCAAATCTCTGCTAGGAGAGTCCAAGGTTTCTACTGATTATGACAAATGAGGGAAACCATTGAGCCCTTCTACTGAAATGTTGTTTCTTACATTGTCCTCACTATGGCAAGGTATTTTGGGCTTCTTATCATATCTAGAATGAAAAATGGTACATCAAATCCAGCTATTTTTGTTGAGATGGAATCTATGAACATATCTGATGAGACTGGGCTCAAATATTTATCCTCCTAATTTTAGCCTCCCAAGGAGTTAGGGTGGTTCCTTGAGTCATAGGTGCCTAGCAAATCTTGAAGGATTTGAAGTAAAATTATCTTGAATATGACCATATTAAATTGGTGATTGTCTCCACTATGACCAAACACTTGAGAAAATCAACTCAAAGTGGGAAGGGTTTATTTTAACTCATGGTTTCAGAAGTTTTAGTTGAGGAGCAATTGTTTCTTTTGATTTTGTGTCTATGAGGAAGCAAAATATCTTTAGTTAGAGAGCATATGACAGAGCAGAGGCTTCTCAGAGCAGGTAAGAGGCTTGGTTAATAAATAGTTCTTTAAGTATAACCCCAAGTGACCTAATTTATGTGAGTCTTGCATCCCAAATTTCCCACCAAGTCCCCCAAGTGTCATCAAATTATGAATCTAATAGATCAATTTTTTGTTGGATGACAACCCTCATGATCAAATCACTTCACAGGATTCCATCAACTAATATCAAAGCCTTGAGTATATGACCTTTGAAAGAATTATATCATAACCAGACCATAATTTAAAGTACTCCAAAAGTTCTAAAAAGAAAAGAAACGTATGGGAGGATCTGAAAATCATTTTAATTTTAAACTGATTTATAAGTAGTGGGATTATGTTAGGTGGGAATAATGACAGAAACAAAACTTTAAAATTACAACTAAAATCAGTCTCTTTTTATATTTGATAGAGCAAAGTACAGTAGTGAAAAAATATGAGTGACAGCAATATGTATGTGTGCTATATGAAAATCAGGATACAAAAATTGTTAGAGGACAAAAACATCAAAGTCCACTTTCAATCATATTTATTCATTATATGTCTGCATGTAACATGTACTTTTTAATTGTGCTTTTCCCTTTATGACTGGTCTTTTTTTTGAGGTCATGCATTCATTTACATAACTGGAGGAATTTTGCTGATGCCTGAAGAAATCTAGTCTAAATGTCAAAAAGGTTTCCCCCACCTCCCTTAGCATAAGTATTATGCTCATTGTACATACATTTCCTAAATCACTTTTATGAAAAATAGCAGGTCTCCCTTTGGGCTCCTATAATTCCTGGCATAATTCATTGCCTGCTAGGCAGTTCACCAATAGGCAAAAAAAAATGAGTAAAGATCAAGATCAATGAAGAGAGAAAGATCAAAGTGATAATGTGAAAAGAATCTGAACTAGAGGTTTGGCTTCCTTTTACCTCTCTAGCAGTTAGAATTGCCTGTCTTATCCTCTGGAAATCTGCACACTACATTTCAAGTCACCTTTGTACTATTGCTTCCAAAACTGTAATGTGACATGTTTAATTCTTTCCCTATATTCCTATTCTTCAGCAGAATAGCTAAGTGGTGTTGTACTTTGTCAAATTACAGACTTTCTAGCTTTGTTGGGTAATCATAGATGGTATTAAAAAGTTATGCCAGAAAGAGGAGATCTAATCCAAACTATCTTTTACTAGAGGAAACTACAATGCACAGCATAAAAGTCATCAGAGACTTCTGTCAAGAACTAAAACCACTTGGTGTAATATTTTCAGAATGTGTTCTATACATAGACATTGTGGGGTGGACTCGTGTTCTCACTTTGTAAACAGTCCCTAGTATGACACAAACATTCCTTTTCATTGTATTTGTATAGTTTATATACAGAGGGATTACAGTTTAAATGCGTCAGGTACAACCTGGACAATTCTTTTTGAACCATGTCTCCCTTCCATCTATCTCTCCCATTCCTTCCTTCCCATCCCCACCCATAAGATCTAGTTAATTTCACACATAGTGTCTAGTATTACTGTTGTGTTTGTTCATTCTTCTTCCATGTTTTATGGGCCCTTGCTCCCTCTCCCAAATGTAAACATACAAATAACACAAAGAGAAAAGAAAATAAAAACAGCAACAATGGAAACTAAGGAATATCTCTTGTTTCTTTTTCTTGGAGTTCATTTAATAGAATAATATTGTGTGATCATGGGTCCATAGCTACCCAGCCTTTCTCCTCCATTCATGCATAGCCTTCTTTGGCCTAGGGTCATGTAAAAGGTACAGTGTTCTGGTTTTATTTATTTATTTGCCATTCAGTGTGTTTACTTGTAGATTTATTGGCTCATCCTTGTTATCACAAATGAGGGAAACCATGCAGCCTGTGTTTCTTTGACTCTGGCTTACTTTGCTTAATACAATATTCTCAAAGTCTTTTCATTTCCTTACAAATGGTAAAATATCATCCTTTCTGATGCATGAGTAGATTCTATTGTATAAATTCTGTGAAAATATTACAGGATGGGGTGGAGGAGATCTTAAGTCTTATAGGCAGAGGGTAATGGAACTTTCTAAAGAAAGTTCCAAAATCACAACAAATCAAAGAAACTGGATAAATGGGATTATATCAAACTAAAGAGATTCTTCCTAGGAAAGGATTTAGCTAGCAAGATAAATAGAAAGGTCACAGAGCAAGAGAAAATCTTCACCTGCCATACATTAGATAAGGGCCTCATGTGTAAAATATACTTTTAGCTCCAAAAATTAACCCCCCACAAATAAACCTTCAGAAACTCAAAACCCAATCAATAAATGGGCTAAAGCCTAAAGAGAGAATTCTCACAGGAAGGAAAAGGAATGACCAAATAGACACAGAAAAAGTATTCACTATCTCTGGACATCAAAAGAACATTGAAATTCCACTTCACTTCACATAGAATGGCCATTATCAGGAAAACCAATGATGAATACTAGTGGTGATGTGGTCAAAGGGAACTCTACTACACTGTTGGTGGGAATGTAAATTTGTTCAACCACTCTGGAATACAGTATGGAGGTTCCTTAAAAAGCCAAACATGGAACGCAGTGACTCATGCCTGTAATCCTAGCTACTCAGCAGGCTGAGATCTGAGGATCAAGGTTCAAAGCCAGCCCCAGCACTAATGTCTGTGAGACACTTCACTCCAATTAACCACTAGAAAGTGGTGCTGGTGGTAGCCATGATCTGAAGAAATCTGGGACAGCATCCAGGCCCAGAGTTCAAGTCCCATGACTGACAAACAATAACAACAACAACAACAACAACAACAACAGCAACAACAACAATGAAGTAAGCACAGAACTTCCCTATGACCCAGAAATTCTACTCCTGGGCTTTATCCAATGGACCACAAACTGAGTCAAACTAAAGCTACCAGCACACCCATGTTTATTGCAACATTATTTACTATAGGGAAGATATGAACTCAACCTAGATGTCCCTCAGTGGATGAAAGGATCAAGAAATATAGTATACGTACAAACATGCCTTTAAAATTTTTTTCCCATATATTTTTATTGTAATTAATAGAAGGGGTACATTATATTCACCAGATAGAGGGTACATTACTTCTTGGTCCCCATTTCCCTTCCCTTCCCCCACCCCAACCCCTCACCTTGTTTTCCTCCCTTAACTATCCGATTTCAAATAATCAAATACCCATATATCCAATATATCATACAACCAGGTGAAATAATGTAACAATATGAGATAATCAAGGGACAGTAAAAAGAGATGAGAGATAACATAGTACATTAAGGACAACAATCACTCATTATACGGCTTTTGTTTCTATATCCTGGAGGTCCTTTCATTTAGCGATGTACTATTTAGACTTGTGTATCTAGGTTTTGTTTTTTATGCCCCCACTTTAAGGTATTCCTTCATATCTTACTGAGCTCTTCATATTTTCTTGTAAAGTATTTGTTTATTTATTGTCTCCTTCAGTAATTAATAAGCTCTTCAAAGGAAGGAACTGTGTGATGAATCCAAAACAGAAGAGCCCAGCATGATTCCTATCAAGTGTTTCAGGCAATAGGATGAAAAAGCAAAGTCAAAGAATGACCTTACTCTATCTTTTCTTTGTAAAACAATTCTCTTTGTTTCTTTAATAAGATTTAAAGATACTTTTTAGGATGAGACACAACACAGTGACACTAGGATAGATTAAAGGCAGGAATCTTTGCTATGTTTTTCTGTAATTGAGAGAAGGCTGCTAGGCAGAGACACTTAGTTAAGAGCAAATGAATATAGCAAGCTGAAGCTGAATGAGGCAGCCTACACAATGAAGGTTTCCTCTGTATTATCTAATTTGAATATGTAGGCTGATTAAGTCAGAGACCTTTGACCTTTGGTGACTACCTCTGAATTGGTTCAATTCTAAGACAAAAATTATAGTGACATCTAGGGATCACCAATTCACATATTTTATCTACCACCTCATAAAAAATACTTTCCCACAGGTATGCCTAATTTCTATCCAATTCAGTGGCTGTATTAAGTTTTTGGCGAAAGTGAAACATTATGGTTATAATATTATTGGAGCTAGAGGCATGACTCAAGTATTTAGCAAGTGTTAAGGCCTTAAATTCAAGCTCTAGTACTTTTAGGAAAAACTGTTGAAATTCTACATAGAGCCTTAATTTTGATTTTTTTACATGGCCTGATTTCAAAACTTAGTCTAATCTTTAATAGTGAGATTTATTTTATTTAGTTTTAACCTTAATTAGAGTACTGATCTTATAACCACTAACATGTTGGATTGTTGTTCAGATGAAAGCTAAAGCAAGTATTGTGTATATTACTTAGAGGTTAACAAATTTAATCGAATTAATAAGTGTATCTAGACAATAATAATATTGGACGAAAATTACAAAAATGATATCAAGGGATTGTATAATTTTGGATGGAAATTCACAAATTACTTGTAAAACTTTCTTGGAAACATAATATCAATAAATAGAAATACAGAAGACATAGAAACATGCTAAATCAAAAGAATAGTTTCTATAAAACTCATACCGTAGGGAATTTACAGTGATAATCAGTAGTTTCCAATAATGAAACAACAAATAACAAGAAATGCATAATTAAAAACAACAAAAATTTATTCTCCTTCAGATTTAGAAGACAGAAGTCTGAAACCATTATTGATAGACTGCAATCAAGGTGTCAGCAAGAACATATTTCCTCTTTTAGTCTCCAGAGACTTCTGACATTCCTAGTCTGTGGCTGCATAGCTCCAATTTCTGCCTCTGGTTTCCTTACATCTTCGTTTACTGAATATGTGTGATCTTAATCTAGATCTTGCTGGTGAATAGTCTTAGGATTGTATTTAGTGATAATCCTGCTAATGTAAAATAATCTGTTTTTCCAAGATTGTAAATTTAGTCACACCTGTATAAATTGGGTCTTTGCCACATGAAGAGATACTTCAGATTAGAATGTGGATATTTGAAGAAAGAAGATTTCCCCAAAACAGTTCCCAAAAGTAAGTGTGAAAAAGGAATGGAGAAGATATACATTAACAGATTTAAAAATATGCAAGCAAATCTCAAGTAATAACTTGAGCACAAATTCAAACAAATATATTGTTAAAAATGGTAACATAATTGGGTAATTAGAAGACCAACTGGTATTTCATGATAAGGACACTTTCTTCTGGAGATAATAGTACTATTGCAATTTTAAATGAAATATTCTTATCTCTTAGAAATACATGAAAAATAATTACAAACAAAAATTGTACTTTCATAGAAAAGATAAGATTCAAATTAAAAACAAACTATCACAGTTCTTAGGAATTAGGGAAGCTAAATGAAAGCAATTGCTAAGAGTGAGTCAATTTTAAGTAGTAAAATAATTATATTTACTAAGAATGAAACTTTACATTTAATAATTCAATATACATTTATTTTCTTAATTTCATGTAGTATAATTTTTACAGCCTAAGTATGTATCACAAACAGCCAAGTCATAAGTAACATTTATTCATACATATACATACATATGGATACGTATAGAGTATGTACACATATACTAGTATAAATGTAGAACAACATGTATGCACATATATAAAATACAGGTGTAGTTATGGCTCAAATTACTATCCTTGCTTCCTTAAACCATTAAGCTTGATATTAATTTTTGTCATTTATTTTTTTCATATATTTTATTGTAATTAATAGAAGGGTTACATTATATTCACCAGATAGAAGGTGCATTACTACACATTCATTGATACCCTTTCTCATGTCATGGTCCCCATTCCCTTCCTCCACTGCTCATGTTGTTTTCCCCCCTTCCCTATACAATTTCAAATAACCAATCAAGCATATATACAATATATCAGAGAATAAGAGGAAATATTGTAAAAATATGAGATAACCAAGGGACAGCAAAAGAGGTGAGAGATAACATAGTACATTAAGGACAACAATCACTCATTATATGGATTTTGTTTCTATATCCTGGAGATCCTATCATTTAGCGTCATACTATATGGCCTTACATTATCTAGGTTTTGTTCTATTGTAAATCTCTGCTAGGAGAGCCCAAGGTTTCTACTGATTATGCTTTTGTCATTTCTTATAGAATATATTCTTATTTGAACTTACTTTTCTAGTCAAAAATGAAAGGAGTATGGTATATAGTGTCACTTGGTATTTTCCAAGCTAAAGCACATAGTGATGTTTCTCAACTATGAACATTTGATATATATAGAAAAGCTAGAATAGTTACTATTAGATATATTATAAGTCCAGTAATTTGTATATAGGCAACACTTAATATGTGATTGCTCCACCTAATATGTGGTTGCTACAAGCTCCCATCATAAAAGGAAAACACTGATGATATTTCAGGTTGTACCAGTATCAATTCAGACTCTCTGTTTCAAAATGTATTGCAAATAACCTTTCCACAATATATTTTTCCTTATGTGAATATATATTTACTTATGTGAATCTTAGAAATTTCTTTACAGGAATGTGTTCAGACTTATCCTCTGAATCCTTTAGCAAGTGTTGACAGAATCTTTTTTTTTATGAAAACCTCATTACATTTTATAATCAGTGAGCTCTAGAGCAGAGACTTCACCACTATCCCAAAACTGAGCAATAAATCATCATTGTGAAATGAGCCACCCATTTTCACCCTCTTTTTCATCTATTAATGCTTTATTTTGGTTTTATAAGTTAAGAAATAGACTTGTTACCTGTCCGATTACTTTGTTCCATAGCTATTTTATTAATCACCTCTATTTGGTTCTATAGCTCAGGTTCTTCTTGCAGCCTTATTGCTTCTCACCTTGATTCTCCTAGAGAAACAACTACCTGATTTCTATCATTTTTTATTCCTATCTGTCCTCTAACTTACTAAGATTTTATTATTCACTTTATTATTAGAGAACATAAATCACTACCAAATAGACAGTGCAGCCAATGCAGTGTACACACTATAAGGTAAACATTAATGAGTCTCATTCTTAAATAGTACTTTCCCCTTGATTATAGGTGGAAATCATCAACTAACCACTGCATTATGGCAGAAGTAATTGTGTAGATGTGTATCTTTTCCTTGAGCAGGTCGCATTGTATAAAACTTGTCCTCAGTAGACTGGAATGAGCTGAATGAGCTGGAATGGGAGTTTCTCCTGCTAGTCTTTTGTTTTTTGCTTTAAGGAATTTTATAATATTTGTTATCAAATACATTAAAAACTAACTTTTTATAGGTTTAATTATATTAACATTTCACATATAATAATGAACAAAGACTTTATACAATAAATTTATTATTGTTCATTGAATATGAGGATTATGTAGTTAATAGGAATCCATTTTTTTAAATGATTCTGTCTTTTTAAAAATATTTGTCACTTTTCCTATAACTTTCCAGCTTACCTAGTACAGCAAGTTTTTATTAGACTCCTGCTAGTCTGTTCAATGGTCTTGTAGCAAAAGAGTAACTGATTAAAATCAGAATTTTTTTCTCCATTTCTGAAGGCTGGAAGAACATACATGTAGGGGTAAATATCTGACAGGAACATTCTTGTTCATCTTTCTGTGGTGAAGGATGAGAAAGCGTAGATGTGAACATAAGTGTGGAATGAGAGTATGATGAGTGAGACTCATCCTTTTACCAGAAGCTCACTTTTATTACTAGCATGGGCAGCCAATAATGGCATTAATGCATAAGGGAAGACAATTTGCAGGTAACCCAGCCACCTCTGTCACCTTTTAAATACCCATACTTGATATGATTTTATTAGGGAACTATTTTTTAAGACATACAACTCTCTCAAGGGAAGCCATGAGTTTCCCCCAAACAATACAAGGTTAATCCCCTCGGAGGGAAGCAGCCATGTTCCCTTCCAGAAAACTGAAGAGATGGCCTGCTAGTCTTTAAAAAAACAAACAAACAAACAGTCCTGGGGTTTGTACTCAAGGCCTGAGCACTGTCCATGGGGTTTCCAAAGGTTACAGCTCTACACTTGAGCCATAGTAACACTTCTGGCTTTTTCTGTGTACGAGGTATCAAGGAATCAGACCTGAATCTTTGTGCATTCTAGGCAAGCATTATACAACTAGACCAAACTCCTGGCCCTCTTTTTTTTCTTTTTAATTTTCAGTTCTTGAACTCAGGGCCTGGCTGCTGTTCCTGAGAATCATTGTGCTCAAGGTTATTTCTCTAGCACTTGAGCAACAGTCTCACTTTCAGCTTTTTCTTTGCTTTTTTAAAAAAAAGGCTGGATAAGTGGGACTGCATTAAACTGCAGAGCTTTTGTATGGCAAAGGACATAGCTAGTAAACTAATCAGGAAGCCTACAGAGTGGGAGAAGATCTTCACCAACCAAACAACGGACAAAGGCCTCATATCTAAAATATATCAACAACTCAAAAAATTGAATCACTCCAAAACTAACCTCCAAAGTAACAACCATCCCATTAAAAAATGGGCCAAAGACTTAGAGAGTCTTCTCTGAAGAAGAAACAAAAATGGCCTATAGACACATGAAGAAATGCTCAACATCTCTGGTCATAAAAGAAATGCAAATCAAAACAACTCTAAGATTCCACCTCACTCCAGCTAGAATGGCCAGGATCAGGAAAACGAATGACAACAGATGCTGTAGGGGATGTGGCCAGGAGGGATCACTACTACACTGTTGGTGGGAGTGCAAACTCGTTCAACCACTATGGAAAGCAGTGTGGCTGTGCCTCAAAAGGCTAAACATAGAACTCCCCTATGACCCAGCAATTCCACTACTTGGCATTTACCCAACCACCCAGAAACAACGACATACTAAACCCACTAGCACAACAATGTTCATTGCAGCACTATTCACCATAGCAAAGATATGGAACCAACCTAGATGTCCCTCAGTTGATGAGTGGATCAACAAGTTGTGGTATTTGTACACAATGGAATTCTATGCTGCTGTCAGAAAGAATGACATCGCCCCATTTGTTAGGAAATGGAAAGACTTAGAAAAAATCATATTAAGTGAAGTAAGCCAGACTCAAAGGAACTTAGGCTCAATGGTTTCCCTCATTCGTCATAATCAGTAGAAACCTTGGGCTCTACTAGCAGAGATTTGCAATAGCGCAAAATCTTGATACATAAGGACATATAATGTGAAGCTAATTGAAAGGACCTCCAGGATAGTGAAACAAAAGCCATATAAGGAATGATTGTTGTCCTTAATGTACTATGTTGTCTCTCATCTCCTTTGCTGTCCCTTGGTTATCTCATATTGGTATAGTATTTCACTTTGTTATTTGATATGTTGAATTTATTTGTATTTGGATATTTGAAATTTGATAGGGAAGGGGGGGAAACCAAGACGGGTGAGGAGTGTGGGGGGGAGGGAAACGGGTACCAAGACATGTGAAAGGGTATCAATGTATGTGAATTAATGCACCTTCTATCTGGCAAATATCATGTAACCCTTTTACTAATTACAATAAAAAAATAAAAAAATAAATAAAATTGTAGTGTTAGAGGGGTTACAGTTACATTCACCAGATAGTAGGTGAATTACTTCTCATGCATTGATACCCCTTCTCATGTTTTTGTCCTCATTTCCCTCCCTCACCCCCTCCCAATCATCTTGCTTTCCCCCCTTCCCTTTCCTATTTCAATAAACAAACATATATACAATATGCTAGGTAATAAAGTCAGATAGGGTAACAATATGAGATTAACCAAAGGGCAAAAAAGGAGAACAGAAATAACATAGTACATTAACAACAACAATCACACAAGATGAAGCTCTTGTTTTCATGTCCTGGAGATTCTTTCATTTATCCCCATCGAATATGACCTTATATACCTAGCATTTGTGCTATTGTAATCCTCTGCTAGGAGAGTCCTAGGTGTGTAATGATTATTACAATTGAGCCTATGTTCCTAGCTTACTTCACTTAATATGATTTTTCCAAGTCTTTTCATTTCCTTACAAATGGATTGATGTCACTCTTTCTGATGGCAACATAGAATCCCATTGTATGTAAGTACCAGATCTTCTTGATCTAGTCACCTACTGAAGGACATCTGGGTTGGTTTCATATCTTAACTATAGTAAATAATGCTGCAATGAACATCATTGTGCTACTATCTTTAGCATGTCCTTGTTTCTGGACGATTGGGTAAATGCCAAGGAGTGGAGTTGCTGGATCATAGGGGACCTCTATGTTTACTCTTTTGAGGAATTGCCTTACTTCTGTCCATAGTAGTTGAACAAGTTTACATTCCAACCCTTAGTAATTTATTGTAGGTAAGAGGCTCAGGGACTTTCTTGCCTGGGGTTGGCTTCGAGCCATGATTAGTCCTCAGATGGAAGCTTCCTGAAAAGTTAGGACGACAGGCTGGAGCCACCAGAGTGTGGGCCTACTGCTAGTCTTGAAGAAACAAATGCTAATTTTTAGAAAATGCCTATAAACAAAATCACATGATAGAGATGCATAGGTGAGCGCTATGACAAGAGGGCATCTTGCATTTGTTAGCCAGCAAGCCAGAAATTTCATTTCTGGAAAGAAATACTTCTTGGCCAGCATCTTTCCAACTTTTTCCGGAAGAAATTCAAGCTGGCTGGCATGTTGGTTGGAACATCATGAAAGGTTCTGAGGGAAGGCATTTAATTTATTATATGCCTTGGCGTTTTTTTTTTCTTTTTCTTTCTTTCTTTCTTTTTTTTTTTTTCTGTAGGTCATGGGGCTTGGAATCTGGGCCTGTATGTTGTTCCTGAGCTCTTCAGCTCAAGGCTAACACCCTATCACTTGAGCCACAGCACCATTTGTGGTTTTCTAGTGGTTAATTGGAGATAAGATTCTCAAGGTCTTTAGTGCCTGGGCTGGCTTTGAACCTCAATCCTCAGATCTCAGCCTCCTGAGTAGCTAGGATTTTAGGCCTCAGCCTCTGTGCCCGGGTTTTTCTGCTCTTTTACTGTTATCCTAAAGGGGATGTACAGAGAGTTTACAATTACATAAATCAGGCAATGGGTACCAATCTTTTAGTACAGTGTCACGTCTTCCCTGGTTTTCTGCCAGTTTTTGCCTCTGAATCTCCTCCCCCCCCAGGTTGTATAGTTCATTGTCAACATAGTGTTTAGTGATTATCACTGCTGGATTTGTTCTCGATTTGTCTGTTTCTATACATCACTTACACTCATCAAAGCAGATACACTTACATACAATACAAAAGTTACAGAAATAAAATGGATGACAAAGGAAAAAAAGAAAGTAAAACAGAATAAAAATAACATAAAACCTCTTGCTTCCACTTTTTATTCTTTTAAAATTAGCTGCTTTTTATACAGCTATACAAAGTTCTTAATGTTTCTTTGGCAATGGAATGTAATGGAATTTTATAATTATATAAAAAAACTTACCGTTGCCTAAGAAACAGTATTTACTGTGTATGCATAGTTGACTGACAAAAGTCTCTAAAATCCAGCATCCTAATTAATAAAATAAACTACCTCATTATAGGATTTCTGGAATTGCTTCATTCTTTTGGAGTTCAGAGTATAACATTATTTTAATTATCGTATGTCTATACCTATTGAATATTTGCCATCTTTTCCTAAGAATATCTTCTTTCACTATTGCTTTCTGTGTGGAGGTCTAGAATCCCGTATAATTTGTGATATCCAATTGTATTTTTTGTCTTTCATAATACAGTGTGTTTACTTGTATATTTATAGGCATATTCTAGGTACCACAAATGAGTGAGACCATAAAACCTATGCATCTTTGGTTCTGGTTTACATTTAATGTAATTTTTCCAAGTATTTCTATTTATTTGTGAATGGTACATCATTGTTTCTGATGTAAGTATAGAATTCCATTGTCTAAAGATACCATATTTTCTTGACCCATTCATCTGCTCAGGGGCATCTGGTTTGATTCCACATCTTGGCTATGGTAAACAGTGCAGTGAGTATGGTTGTGCTGGCAACTTTCCTGTGGCCTTGTTGGTGATCTATTGGACAAATGCCCAGGTGGAATTGTTGGGTTATAGGGGACTCTTTTTTGAAACCACCATACTGCTTTGCAGTGCTTGAACAAGTTTACATGACCACAAACTGTGTAGTAGTGTTCTATTTTTGCCACATCCCTGACAACATCTATTATTCTCAGTTTTCTTGATAATGGTCTTTCTAAGTGGGATGAGATGACATCTCAGTTTTGTGTTGATTTGCATTACTTTTTTTTTTCAGTCCTGGGGCTTGAACTCAGGGACTAGGCACTGTCCCTGAGCTTCTTTTGCTCAAGACTAGCACTCTATCTGTTGAGCCACTATGCCATTTGTGGCTTTTTCTGTTTATATTGTACTAAATAATCCAACCCAGGGCTTCATGCATGCTAGCCAAGCACTCTATCACTAAGCTACATCCCCATCCTGATTTGCATCTCTTTCTTTCTCTCTCTCTCTCTCTCTCTCTCTCTCTCTCTCTCTCTCTCTCTCTCTCTCTCTCTCTCTTTAAATTTTATTATTAGGGAAATCTATAGGGGAGGTTATAGTTACATTCTTAACGTATTGAACACATTACTTCTTTGACATTGTTATCCCTTCCCATGTTTTTCTCCCATTTTCCCTCCTCCCTAGCCCCTCCCAAATTTTAAAATTCATTCCAACCTATTGTCTTGTGAATATCGCTGTTCTTTTTATATCTTTTTATAGCCAGAGATCTTGAACATTTCTTCAAGTATCTATTAGCCATTATTATGCTGAGAAGTCTAAGTCTTTAGCCCATTTATTTATTGGGTTATTTTTTTCTTTGAGAGTTTTCTTGGGGGGGTTAATTTTTTGAGCTCTACGTATAATTTTTTGATGATGTCCTTGCCTGATTCATAGATAGTAATGATCTTCTCCCATTCTCTGTGCTATTTATCTTGCTAGCTATGTCTTTGCCATGCAGAAACTCTTCAGTTTGATGCAATCCCATTTATTCAGTCTTCGAATTGTTCTGATAGCCTCTTCAACAAATGGTGCTGCCAGAATTGGTTATACACATGCGGAAAACTGAAGCTAGAACCATATATATTACACTGCACCAGAATCAATTCCAAATGTATCAAAGTCCTCAATATAAGGCCAGATACCATGCAAATATTGCAGGAAGGGATAGGAAAAACTCCAGGAGTCCTAGGCAGAAGTTGAAACATGCTTTGACTCTTAGCTGATTGAAAATAATATAACAAGTAATTCCTGTTTTGAGTAATTAGTTTGTCTTAATTTGATGCACAGCAATATAAAAGTAACCCTGTTATCTGGTGGGATTCTCAAAAATTGCCATTTCTACATTCTTTTAGTGCATAAATTATCCTCTGGACAATTTCCACTGAATATGCTTAGCTACTGGGTTTTCTGATATTGTATAGTAGATCTGCGCTAACATGGCTACTTTTCTAAGTATTTAGATTCCTTCCTCCACCACCAGTCATGACATTTATTTTTACTGGGTATAGGCACTTATTTCAAATAGACATAATTTATTGTACTAGTATGTTATTCTCTCCTGGGATTTAAATTAAGACTGTTAAATTCCTAATCATGGGTGATCCTCTTCCACATTGAAAAACACATGAGAAAAATTTCAAGTGTTTCAATAAAGTTTTCCCCTTTCCAAGGTTCAGTTATTTTCCTTTCCTATGGTTGCACTGCCTTTGAAATAGATTTGGGAACTGAAAATTTCTGAGCTCCTCTACCCTGATAATTAGATTCTGAGCCAGAGCTTCTTCAGTTCCTACTCTCAAGGTGCAGAAGAGGAGTACTTATTTAAATTTTAAATGTACCTCAAGATTTGTGGACTTTGGTTTTCTTTTTCCCTTTTGCCCTCTATATTTCCTTCCCCCTTCCCTTTACATTCTTCTCTCCCTTTCCCCCGTCTCTTCGGACTCTCTATTTCCCTCTCGTCTTATTTCCCCTCTTTCCACCTCCTCTCCTTCCTTCTCCACCACACTATTCTTTCCCTCTCCTGCTCTCTTTTCTTCCCCCACCAGCTCAAATCTCCCCATTCCCAATTTCTCTTTCTCTGTCTTTCTGTGTCTCTGGCTATTGTCTGTCTTACTTCCCTTCTGTCTCCCCTCACCACACACTTCTTGGATGCCTCACATTCATTACTGCTATCATATTTTTCTTTGCCTAAGTCCAGAAGAATGTGGCCAGATGTCCTTGCACTGAAGTCTTTAAGCTCATGAACCAAAACAAGTCATTTCTCCTTTAGGTTGTTTTCTCAGAAAGAAATATAATATAGTAGTACAATCTTTTTGTGTGCTGCCTAGAAGTTCTCTGACATCCTATTTTGCCTTAAATTGTTAATTTGTTACTTTCGGTCTCTCATTGTTTCTTGTCAGTGTAGTAATGATTTGTAAAATAGCAGTGCATTTAAGTATTCCTTATGATAATTAGCCATTTTAAGCCTTGATGTGATGTGCACACTGTTGAATTCCTTTCAATACTACATTTTACTGTAGTTTATCACAATGAATGTCCTTAACAATTACCTTGCTACATGGATACCACAGGATATGCTCTTTGTGCAGTAGCTATGACCAGTGAATGATTCAGCTTTAAATTTTTATACTTGACAGTGCTTCCTGGATTATATCCAATATCAACTTTTTCTAGTACTTTTTTTCCCTATGGAAACAATAGTTGCACATGACAGGTTTATTAGAGAGTGAAATCAAATTCAATATTTAAGGGAAAGAGGAAAGCAGAAAGTTCAGGAGAATAGAAACCCTGATGTGATTGAGACTGTAGACTTCAGGCCATCCCACCAGGATTTATGGTGCTACCTCTATCCTTCAGAAGAGTCCAGAATTAAGGCAAGCAGGATCAGTCATTAGATGCAGGCTTTTGCTAGAGAAAAAGAGTAACTTTGAGCAAAGTCACTACTTAAGGTCAAGGGCAAATGACAGTGAAACTTAGCTATGAGCCATTACTAACCACTACTCCTAAAAATGTAACATAAGAATAGTTTGTTTCTAATGGGCATATCTAGATGGAGCCCAGTACCATGCTCTTCAATTTCTAAAGTAGCTACCAGTCTGTGATTATCGCTTGTATTGTGCTTAAGGAAGTTTTCTATTCAAGCTCATTTTTTTCAGTAGTATACTTTAAAACAGAATGAGCCATTTAATGGTATTTTTTCAGTCAATAAATATTTATGGAATGCCTCCTAAGCCAGATACTATGATAGGCACTGTGGATACAGCCATAAACATTCTGCACTTGAAAGAATAAAATAATCTCTCTCAGTCCTGCCAGATGGAGACTGGGAATTAGAAAAATCTTTGACCTCGAATCTCATCATTATAAACCCCATTTTGAAAGCTTCAGCTGCATCATTCTATAGTTAAAGGAAAAGACATAAATAAGTATATGGCTCAGCAACCACATTGTTTCCCATTCCCAAAGTGGTTAAAAAAATTCTGGTATTACATTAATGGAGAGGAGGAATCTAACATTTCTCTTCATAATATACCATTATGTTCTGATATTAATGGGAGAAGCAGTCTTGCAGGTTATGAGCTAGTAGATAAGTTGTACTATACTTGAGAATTGGTGATTTGTCCATTCCTGTTTCTTTGGTTGGTTTTTGATAAAACTTATGCAAAAATGTTTCACTAATCTTTTTTATTTTGCTAGTCCTGAGGCTTGAACACAGAGCCTGAGAAACTGTCTTTGGGCTTTCTCAAGGCTAGAGCTCTACCACTTGAGCCACAGCACCACTTCCAGGTTTTTCTATGCATGTGGTATGGAGGAATTGAACCTGAGTCTTCCTGTATTCTAGGCAAGCACTCTACCACTAAGCCAAACTCCTGGCCCATGTTCCACTAATTTTAAGACCAAATTTTGAAAGTTTTGACAAATGAACATAATCATGGACCCACAATCCAGGTATAGAGTATTTCTATCATACTATCTCCCAAATTCCTTTGTGCTCCTTAGAGTTTAAAAATTTCCCACTGATCAGAGTTTAGTCACTATGATTTTGCTTTTTCTATACTTTAAAATAAAATTATACAATGTGTGGTTCTTTTATTTGACTCTGTTTTATGCGATTCAACAACAAAGACTTGCACATTAATATTCATTGTAGCTTTGCAAAAATAATACTGGAAATAATCCAAATACAAACTGTAACATTATGGTATATGCTACATTCCTCCATGAAATACTACTCAGCAATAAAATGGAGCAGATGATTAACACAATAAGTCTCTACTCTGTTGTATATGTAAGAAGCTGATTTTCTTGACTGATAAGTTGCATATACAAGGGGAAAGAAAAATAAAATAGCGATTGAATGTGATTTTTTTCATTTCTTTATTGTTGGGGTGATATACAGAGGGGTTACAGATACATTTGTCAGGTAGTGGTATATTTCCTATTAACATTGTTACCCCTTCCCATGGTTTTCTCCCACTTTCCCTCTTCCCTTTTACAAATAAATAAATGAATGTATATAAAATATAGCAGGTACCACATTCAGATACAGTAACACCATGAGAAAACCATAAGAGGAAAGGAAGAGAGAAGAAATAGTTACACATAGTACATTAAGAAAAACCAAGGGGATGAGGTGGGAGGAGGGAAATAGGGACAAAAACATGAGAAAGGGTAGTGATGTTTATGAAGTAATGCACCTTCTATCTGGTGAATATAATGTAACCCTTCTACTAATTACAATAAAAAAAATCACGAAGATAAACCTCTTGTTTCCATATTCTGGAGTTC
Organism: Megascapheus bottae; assembly: GCF_031878675.1. NCBI lineage: Eukaryota > Metazoa > Chordata > Mammalia > Rodentia > Geomyidae > Megascapheus > Megascapheus bottae. The sequence continues at coordinate 99,093,178 of NC_143547.1, read as the reverse complement.
ATTTCACTTAGCCACATTCCATACAGCCATTTGTGCAAAGCTTTTGAACTAATGTGATCCCATGGGAGCCTATGTTTCTCTGGGTCTGGCTTACTTACGATTTTTTTCCAAGCCTTTCCATTTTCTTATGAATGGGGAAATGTCATTCTTTCTGATGGCAGCATGTAATTCCATTGTGTGTAAATACCACATCATCTTGATCCAATCATCTACTGAGGGCCATCTGGGTCAGTTCCATAGCTGCAATGAACATCATTGTGCTGGTAGATTTAGTATGGCCTTGTTTCTGGACATTTGGGTAAAGTTAGTGCAGGAGTGGAATTGCTGGGTCATAGGGGAGCTCTTTGTTTAATCTTTTGAGGAACCTCCACAATGCTTTCGAGAATAGTTGAACAAGTTTACACTCCCACAAACAGTGTAGTAGCCATCCCTTCTGGCCACATCCTCACAGCTTCTGTTGTTACTAGATTTCTTGATAATGGCCATTGTAACTGGGATGAGGTGAAATCTCAAAGTTGTTTTGATTTGCATTTCTTTTATGGCCAGACATGTCCAGCATTTGTACATGTGTCTATAGGCCATTCTTATTTCCTCTTCAGAGAATTGTCTCCACCTTTTAATGGGATGATTGTTTTTGGAGTATTTTTGAGAGATATAATTTCTGGAAATGTAGATATATTTTAGATATAAGATAGACTCTTACATGTTGTATGGCAAGGAAAGATCTTTTCACACTCTGAGATTTCTATTTTTCTTGCTGGTTATGCCCTTTGCCCATACAGAACCTCTGTAGTTTACTGCAGTCCCATTGGTCCAAACGATCTTTGATTTGTTGTGTTTCTGCACCTTTATTAAGAAAGTTTTGACCTGTGCCACGAAACCCAAGTGTGTCGCCTATTAATTTCTGTAAAAATTTCAAAGTATCTGCTTTTATTCTAAGGTTGTTGATCTGGTACAGGGAGACAGCTAAGGGTATAACTTTAGTTTTCAACATGGGTTTAGCCAGTTCTGCCAGCACCATTTATTGAAGAGGCTGTTTTTCTTCCAGCCAGTATTCTTGGCTCCTTTTTCAAAGTTTAGGTGGCCATAGGTCTGTGAGATGATTTCTGGGTCTTCAGTTGTATTCTATTGGTCCTCAGGTATGTTCTTGTGTCATTACCAAACTGTTTTGATTACTTTAGCTTTGTATTATAGTTTGAAGTTTGGAATTGATATTTCCCCAGTGCTGTTCTTTCTGGTGATTGTTTCGCTATTAGGGATCTTTTATTATTCCATATGAGTATTGGGATTATTTTCTCTAGTTTGTAAAATATTTGTCTAGAATGACATTGGGATATTGATGGGCATTGCATTGAATTTGTAGATAGCCTTTGGCAGTATTGCCATTTTCACGATATTAATTCTTACAACCCAGGAGCATGAAGGTTATTGGACTTCCTTAGATCTGTTTTAATTTTCTTTTTCATATTTTTAAAATTTTCCTTATAGAGTTCCTTCATTTCCTAGCTTTGTTAATTCCTAAATATTTTATTTTCTTTATTTCACAATTAGTTGCTTTCCTGATTTTCAGCCTTACCATTTTCACTGTTTGCATAGAAGAAAGCCACTAATTTTTATTTTAATTTTTAAGGTAATGTACAGAGGGGTTGCAATTATATTCGCCAGATAGAAGGTGCATTACTTCTCACACATTGATACCCCTTTTCATATTATTGTCCCAGTTTCTCCCCCTCCCCTCTTCCAATCATCTTCCCCCTTTCCATTCTTATTTCAAATAAACAAATACACGTATATACAATATACCAGATAAAAAGTCAGATACAGCATCAATGTGTTATAGATCAAAGGGCAACAAAAGAGAAGAGAAATAACATAGTACAATAAGAACAACAATCACTCAAGATAAAGCTTTTGTTTCCATATGCTAGAGATGAAAGCCATTGCTTCTTGAGGGTTAATTTTAAATTCTACTACTTTACAAAGTTTTGTATTAGTTCCAATAATTTGAGAGTGAAGTACACAGGGTTCTTTACATACACAATCACATTATCTATAAAGAGTGATTTTAATGTCATTTGTCTTTGCAATTTGAATCTGAGCACTGAAAAGTGAAAAACAACTAACTTTAGATTTTCAGTGAAAAGAATCCTTATGCTGTTTCTTTCTTTTCTTTTCTTTTTACTTTTCTTTTCATTTCTTTTTTGGTCGATCGTGGGGCTTGAACTTTATGCCTGGGCGCTGTCCGTGAGCTCTCTAGCTTTTAGGATACTGTCCTACCCTCCAGCCACAGCGCCACTTCCAGTTTTCTGGTGGATAATTGGAGATAAGAGTCTCAAGGACTTTCATGGGCTAGGTCCAGTTAGAATGGCCAGGATCAGGAAAACTAATAACAACAGATGCTGGAGGGGATGTGGCCAAGAGGGATCACTACTATACAGTTGGTGGGAGTGCAAACTGGTTCAACCACTATAGAAAGCAGTATGGCAGTGCCTCAAAAGGCTAAACATAGAGCTTCCACTACTTGGCATTTAATCAACCATCCAGAAACTTGGGCATACTAAATCCACTAGCACAACAATGTTCTTTGCAGCATTATTCACCATAGCAAAGATATGGACCCAACTTAGATGTCCCTCAGTTGATGAATGGATCAATAAAATGTGGTATTTGTACGCAATGTAATTCTATGCTGCTATCAGAAGAAACGACATCGCCCCATTTGATAGGAAATGGAAAGTCTTAGAAAAAATCTTCTTAAGTGAAGTAAGCCAGACTCAAAGGATCATAGGCTCAATGGTTTCCCTCATTCATCATAATCAGTAGAAACCTTGGGCTCTACTAGCAGAGATTTGCAATATAGGAAAACCTTGATACATAAGGCCATATAGTATGAAGCTAATTGAATGGACCTCTAGGATATTGAAACAAAAGGCATATAATGAATGATTGTTGTCCTTAATGTACTATGTTATCTCTCATCTCTTTTGCTGTCCCTTGGTTACCTCATATTGTTACAGTATCTCACTTTGTTATCTGACATATTGGATATATTTGTATTTGGTTACTTGAAATTGGATAGGGAAGGGGGGAAAACCAACATGGGGGGGGGAGGGTAATGGGGACCAAGACATGTGAAAGGGTATCAATGTATGTGAATTAATGTACCTTCTATATGGCAAATATCATGTAACCCTTTTATTAATTACAATAAAAATATTTTTAAAAAGAGAGTCTCAAGGACTTTAGTGCCAGGGCTGGCTTTGAACTGTGATCCTCAGATCTCAGCCTCCTGAGAAGCTAGGATTTTAGTTGTAATTAACACAACTTGATATATTATTAATAATTGAAATTATGCTTTCACATTTTAACATACAATTCCATGGATTTTTTTCATAAATTTATTATTTCCTGCATGCACAATTTTATTGTGGAGGGTAATTTCATTGAACTAAATATAGTTAGATGCTACCTATTTTTCCCTTTCCTTCCTCACCCATGATAGTAGTACCCACTGTTTTTTTTTCATGTTTTCTTTTTTATTTTTATTTTCGGAGTAATGTATAGAGGGGTTATAATTACATTCATCATGTAGTGAGTGCATTACTTCTCCTACATTGATACTCCTCATATTTTTGTCCCCATTTCCCCCAGCACTGTTTTTTTTTGTTTTGTTTTGTTTTTGCTAAAGATTGTTTTTGCGATACAGGGTCTTTTATTATTCCATATGAGTTTTTGGATTGCTTCCTCTATTTTGTAGAAGAATGACATTGGGATATTGATAGGCATTGCATTGAATTTGCAGATAGTCTTTGATATTTCACAATGTTCTGTGTTTTCTTTAGTACTGCCTACTCCAGATGTCATATACTTGTAAGAATTCAATATGAGGTTTTCTGATTAGTCTTTTCCACTTAGGAATAGTGCTTTTATCTGATCCTCTGAATCTAATTACCTATGTTCCACACATCCATGAAAAATGCATATTAACCTACATTGAATGCCATACAATTTACACACAAACACACACAGACACACACACACACACACACACACACACGCATGCTCCCACACACTATTTCTGATCTCACAGTTTGCACTACCTTACTCATTTCTTTCTTGTTTTGTCTTTTTTTTTTACAGGTAACCTCTGTAAAGATCATATATTGAAAAACACTTTGTACAGTATTAAAACTTTATAATGAATCTTGTGTTACATAATTATTATCTGAGTTTTACAGTTAAATTATGAACAGAAATAACTTTTTTCTTTATTATACAAGTGGAAAAACTTTGTGTAGCTGGCCCCACAACCTATGAAAATCCATATTCATTATTCTAAATTTGAGGTGACAGAGGTGTTATTTTTCTCCTCTGCATGGAGCTGTGGATAATTCTTTAATTAATCTTTGATTCGTTTTCAAGTATGCATAGGCAGCAATAGAAAATAATACTTTCTATGTAAGACAGCAATCTTTTTGAGAAAAACAATATTTCAAACAGTTATGTCTATTTTGTGTTACTAAGAAATAGCAATCTGAAACATTGAAACTATTCATGGGTTATGATGTAATATTTGTTTTGACTAAGGATAAAGAATCATTTTCTTTCATTTATTTTTGCTAAACAAATGTAAGAGACAGTGCTTAGATGATATATATCCTAATTCATAACAAAATTATTCTTCATAATATTTTAGGCAAGTATTAATGTACCTTTATTGAAAATGCCACCTGATAGATTAAATTCTCTGGCAAGTAGTATCTGTGAACAATGTCTTCAAAATGATAAAGTCTCAGATTCTTTCCTATATGGCATATGGAGTATAAGGAATTCAGCCATAGAAGCTTCTATTTTCCTTCATTAATGAGAGCACGTAGAAGGGCTTATCTGAGTTATACCAGTTATACTCATCCAAATGATTGTCAGATTACTTTTGTTATCACATTTCTACAGAAATTCTATATTATCATTCATACTTATAAATAATTCTTAAGTACAGCATGAATCCTGCTGAGTATCTGTATTGCCTCCATTCCTCTTCTTCCATTCTCTCTTTTTTTTTGCCAGTCCTGGGCTTGAGCTCAGGGCCTGAACATTGTCCTTGGACTTTCTCAAGGCTAGAGCTCTGCCACTTGAGCCTCAGCACTACTTCTGCCTTTTTTCTATGCATGTGGTACCGAGGAATCGAAGCCGGGTCTTCATGCATGCTAGGCAAGCACTTTAACCACTAGGCCAAACTCCCGGCCCTCTTCTTCCATTCTCTTCAAATACTTTTAACCCAACTGAGACACCTGCACATACATAAATACAAACATATTCACACACACATACTCACAAAAAATATATACACATATACACTAAGATTGTTTGATTATCATATTTTGCTTACCTTTAGCCAAACTTAGACTAAAAAAACAATGCCATCGTAATCTTATTTTGTTTTCCACATCATTCAAAATGTTTTTAGTTGTATTTGGACAACTTTTAGATATGTATATTTTATTACATAGAAAACAGGAACAAGTGAAATGATATCAGCCCCTGCATAACTACCAATGAAAATGTATGAATATTGACTTGATTCAGATATTTTGACAATAAAGGAAAACACATGCAGGTATAAAATACCATGGTATGACAACATTCCTTTGAATAATTTACATGGGTTTAAAAACCCATAACAGATCCTATCTTGGATTATTATAGGGAGGGGAAATGATGAATGGAAAAGGTAAAAACAGAAAATATGGATAAAATACTTAATAAACTTGAGAGAAAGTATAACAAGGAAGCTTAATGAGAATTGTTTTCGATGGAAAAGGGGATGAGGGTAAGTGATGAAGTGAGTGAGTCTGTTCAAGTTATGTGCATATATGGATGTGACAAAATCAAACCTTGTACAATTGATTGATTCTAATTAAAATGTAGATAAAAGAAAAACATTATGAATGAACATGATCTTGCATTTTCAGCAGTCCTGTTTCCTATTCTTATAACCTTAAGACTCAGCTATTAAAATGAATAAATCTAGCATCAATATTTACATAAAAGAAGTTTCCTCTATATACAATGTGAGTTTTTACCACAAGATAGCTATTGTTAAATCATTTAACTCTGCTACCACAGTTTAAAGACAAAGTGGTTTCATATATTTTTCTAAATCTGAGAGATAATTATTTTACTTATTTCATCATCTTTTAAATTGCTAGTATGGTAAATATGCTATACTTGGCTTTCCCTTGGATATTCTGTCTCTGTCTTCTGCAAGGCAAGCATTTTCAATTTTGTGTCATAGATTTGTTTCTTCATACTTAATATGCTGAATATTTTAATAAATATCAAATTTGACTTCATCAGTTGTGTTTTAATGTATTATAAATTTTCATATAGAACTTTTTACATTTTTATTGTAATTAATAGGGTTATATTATATTTGCCAGATAGAAGGTGCATTACTTCACAAACATTGATAAGCTTTCTCATGTTTTTGTCCCCATTTTCCTCCCCCCACCCTCTCCCAGACATTTTACATTTTTATAGATTTATTTCATCAGTATATTTTCTTGCATATGGTTGGGTAACATTGAAGTGATTACTTTCTTTTCAAAAAATATAAAAATACCACTTGCATTTTTCTCTTAGTATTAAGTCACAAAGTATATTTTAAATGTGTGTATGGATAAATACCTTAAATATATTTGGGGAAAGATAAAGGAAGGACCTTTCTTTTTAACCCAAGGGAAGCTAACTTTTCCACTCAGTTATAATGCCAGCTGCATTATGCATATATAAATGGATATCTATTGGCTTGTTTCCTCTTATTTATTTTATAATAATACATATGTTTTTTATAGTAAGAGTAGTTAGCTGGACATTCTATTTGTTAGTGATTGTCTTTAAGTGAAATCTATTATGTGTAAGAATACATTTATTTCATCTTTTCTCTCCAATAATTACTTGGTTTCGTATTAATATTAGTTTGTAAGTTTTTCTACCTACAAATTCCATTATGGACAACTTTTTGGAACCTAATTTTTGGTGTTGTAGTGAATAAGCCTATGGTAGATAATTTACTTTAGACCTTATTTCCTCTGATAAATTTTGATATTAATACATCAATATTCAGTATTCAATAATTTCAATAATGACTTTAAATTCTCTAGACTACTTTTGGATCAATTTTTCTATTGATTTTTTATAATTCAATTCATATTTATTCATTGAGCATTTGTTAATGCTCTGATAATGTCCTATGCATCTGGTATGGATTAGTCAATAGCCTACACAGGTCTTTACCCTTATTGTGCTTAAATTCTAGTGGTTAGAACCAGAGACTATTTTAAGGAAGTGATGGAAATAAGTGACATATAGTGAGGTGATTTGGTGAAGGTAAGTGAGCTGATAATTGATTTAGAAATGTCAGAGAGACATTCTTGAAGTTGAGAATTAAATTCATAATGTAAATGTGCTTTGTATTTGTTTGTAAACAAATTGTGTGTGTGAGATTTTTCATTTGGTGAAATTTTTTGGCCTTTATATACTGTTTGTTTTCTCCTCCCTAAAATATAATATTAAACAGTGTTAGTTCTCACCCTCAAACTTTCAGATTCCCCATTCAGAACCAAATTCTGGAATCTTTCCTATGAGTCTATGTGTAGTTACAGTGGATTTTCAGTATGTTACTGCTTTACACATGTTCTGCACCAACTCAAGTTGAATTTCAAATTTTATAGGTTAGGTTTCTACCTCAAGTTCAACTTCTGAGGTAGAAACTTTCTTCCTCAAAAGATTTTTCTATTCTTCTATCATAACACATACATTAAAGATAAGCAAAAACAAGGCTAAGAATCTTTTTATTTTAATTTAATTCACTTTATTGTTACTATACAGGAAATGCACATAGGCATTACATTTATATGAGTCAGGTAATGAGTCCATTTCTTCTATACAGTGTCTTCTCTTCCCTCACTCTCTTCCAGTCCCTCCTTCCCATTGCCACTTATGTGTTGTATAGTTCACTTTCATCACCCTTTTCCCTCAAGTTGTGTGCCTTCCCCTAATCCTCATGAAGATATGCATGTGAATATACATGAGGAAAAGAAGACAGAATCATCAAAAAGTAAAAAATATATAGAGAATTTAAAGAAAAAATATGTGGTCTCTTTTTCCATGTCTTTGAGTTTGTTTTGGTGTGTATATATATATATATATATATATATATATATATATATGTATATATCAAAGAAGCACATAAGCATTGCAGCTTTTTGTTTCTCTGAGAATCTTTTGATTTTATAAAAGCTTTCTTTTGGCTTCAGGTAATTGAGAGACGAATAGCTGCCACTGGCTGAAGACAAATCTCTGAGACTTAAAGTTGACCATGTAATTCTCAAACTACTTTCCACTGAAAGTATCCTTCTTACCTAGATGATTTCTGTTTCACACTGTGCTTTAGATTTTGGACACAACATATTGAATATCATCTCCTATATTTTTGTACTACATCAGAGGATAGATGACATGAGTAGGGATTTATACATGAACTGCATATCCATCATCTGGTTGTTTTTCATGTCTCTATGTCCTAGTTACATTGGCCCTGATGTCTACACCAAGCAAAGGTAATAGTTAAGCCTGTATTATGATAAAGTTTGTTCATTCAAGGTATAATAAAATAAGCATTGCCTTCTGTCAATTTCCTCAAGTAATGCAATTCTTTTTGAAATGTGCCTGTCTCCTTATCAGCAAGGCAAAAAGAGAGGACATTTCTTCTTCCTAAACTCTTCATGACTTAACCATTCCATTAATCACATTTTCTGTGTCAGCACCATGGACTGTCATCTTGATGGCAGATTAAGAGATGTGTCCATGTGGTGGCACAAGTTTCTTACCACTTTGGAAATCATGTTTAGAAAGAGCACAAACTTAGAGCACCACATGGCTTCCCAATTATCTATACAGTTACTGTCAGGACTTCTCCTGCCACAACATGTGCTAAAAGATGTCCAAGTATAAATTCAATGGATCAATCTTCTCAGTTACCATATTTCTATCATCTGTAAATTCAGAGAATATTTTTATCCACTTCTCTCATGTGTATTGAAGAGGCTTATCTTGTTTTCAACAAGAAGGAAAGTCTCTTCTAAAGCTTACAAAGGTACAGCCAGAGTCACTTCTGTGCTTTCAGAGTCCAAGTGCCTTTGGGCATTTCGTCAGGATCTGCAATTTCTTAGCTTAAGATGACTATCATTGCTATAACCTCTTTTGTGTTTACCCTGAGCAAAATCTAGAAGTGCTTTCTCCTTAATAGAATTTTCCATTTTCATGAATTTTCCTAACTTTAGATAAGCTAACATTGTCAAAGAAGCAGAAGATTCTTTCAAATATACAGATAGTCTATGCCAAACAGCAGGTACAAGCAAGGGGCAGATAAGTGTTTTCATACCACAGAATATCCCACATTTGTCGCAATATAAAAAGGTCTCTCAGAAAAGAACTTATATTCTAGTTATAGTTTTACTTTAAATAAGTTAAAACTGTAAGGCTGTAAAGCATGAACATTTAAGTCTACTATGTTTCTAAGTATTCTCCAATCATAGAGAAGTAAATCCCATAATTATAATCTAGCATAAATGCATTTAGCATCTCCTCTTTCTACGACTCATTTGTACAATCATCAGGCCAAGGGATGAAATTTATTCTTCAGCATTCTCCCAAACATCATGCTATCATTACTCACTGTTGTATATATCAGTAGCAGTGATTTCTTTTTCTATCTTTCTTTTTTAAATATATTTTTATTGTAATTAACAGAAGGGTTATATTCTCCAGATAAAATGTGTATTACTTCACAAACATTGTACCCTTTCTCATATTTTTGTCCTCATTTCCTTCCCCACACACCTCAGCTCATCTTTGTTTTCCACATTCCCTATCCTATTTCAAATAAAAATATAAACAGATATACAATATATCAGATAACAAGATGAAATACTTTAACAAGGGACAACAAAAGAAATGAGAAATAAACATATTAAGAACAACTATCACACATTTTTTTTGTTGCTTGTGGCCCTGATTGTCCCGAGCTCTTCAGTTCAAGGCTATCACCCTACTCATTGAGACACAACATTGCTTCCCGTTTTCTGGTGGTTAATTGGAGATAAGAGTCTCAGGACTTTAGTGCCCTGGCTGGCTTTGAACCACAATCCTCAGATCTCAGCCTCCTAAGTAGCTAGGATTAGTGGCATTAGCCATGGTGTCCAGCTAGTAACATTGATTTCTAAGAAACTATATTCGGTCTCTGTATAGTTACTCATAAACAAGCATAGACATTGTTTCACAATGAACTATATTTCTAGTATCTGTGCTGAGGTAAGCTGTGTGGTGAGCTTGGATTGTCTGAAATCCAAGATAAAGTTTAACTTGTCCCTGTGAGGTAAGTTAAAAGATCAGTTTTAATTTACTTTTTCCTTATCTTTACATGGTTGTACAAAATATGTCAATCTCCACATGTCCATTTCTGAGTGTATCTTTTTTTAAATCATTTTTCCAGTCCTGGGGCTTGAACTCAGAACCTGAACACTGTCCTTGGGCTTTCTCAAGGCTAGCACTTTACCACTTGAGCCACAGCTCCACTTCCAGCTTTTTTTGTGTAGGTGATACCAAGGAATTGAATCCAGGGCTTAATGCATGTTAGGCAAGCACTCTACCACTAGGCGACATGCCTGGCTCAGTACAGTATAACTTGATTAGTGTCACCTCTTTCAACATTCTCTCCCATCTCCTCTAACACCACACATTCTCTCAGTTTTCCTAGTTCCATTTACTCACTTATACATTGATTGTGATGACTGTGTCAACCAATTTTGTGTCCATTTGTCAGTCTCTCTCACTTTTTAGCCTTACTGTTTGAGTCAAATTATATTTCAGAATCCTGGTATTCATTATTCATTTTGTTAACCTGGAATTAGTTGTTATATATATTGTTAGGCCACTGTGGGTTGTGAGAGCAACTGAAGTGGCAGCAAAGCCCGCTCCCTTTTCCGATGAAGAGTTGCGGTCTGATAAACCTGCACAATGTTGATTGCACTTGCCCGATTAATCGCTTGCCCCATAAGATGCCTGATTCTACTTGCACTGTTAACCACCGTGCCCATAAGTTGAAAATGTCTTTCTTTCCCTTCCCATAAAAACCCCAACCTGCTTAGATTCCAACGCTACCTCTGATCCGGAAGAGGGAATTTTCTCGGGAGCATACTTTAATAAACTTTCCTTTGCCTCTACCTACTCTCATGTTTCTCTTCTCTCTGTAGCCCATACATACATATATATATATACATATAAATGTACACATATGCATATGTATATATACATATATATACACATATATACATGTAGTATATATGTACGTATATATGTATGTGTATGTAGTTGTTAACAAAGGATTGTTCATTCACAAGTCAGTTTGTGAGAACAATGCATCTTGATCTATGCCATTTTTCCATTGTTCTCCCCTATTTCTCCAAATCCCACCCATCCCTTCAAGTTCTTGACTCCATTTCCATACAAGTACAATTCAATATGAGGACTGTATTCACCCACCCTTTCTCACTCCATTTGTCTGTCCATCCTTCTACTTAATAATCCTCCACTATACATGTCCCAGATTCTTTGTATTCATTGTGGTAAAACATAAAATTAGTTATTCCAAGGAGTTATACCATTTCAATTCTCCCCTGAATATATGAGTATTTATTGTTTGTTCTTGGGAGTAGATATAGGGTGTTTGAGGGGAAGGGTAATGGAATAATTTTTATCTTTTCCAATTTATATTTCATATTTCTTGTGGAGGAAAGAACAAGGAAGGCAGAGAGTTTTCCTGAACGTGCTACTTCTTAACGGCCTTTGCTCAAAAATACTGTTTATGATGCTTACTTTCCCTCAAGGATAGGTTCACTGTGGCTTTTCTCACTGTCACTGTGTCTTATATTAAGTTTTATTTGAACAATGATCTTCTTCTATTTGCTCGTTTACTGGAAAATAGAGACTAAAATTAGAGGCTTAATTCTCATTGTTGAAAATAACAAAAAAGCATGTTTCTTATATTACAGCATTTTCTTTAGAAAGCTTATAATTGTAAGCTTTTTGTGTGAATACGTGGTTTTGAAATATATGCAAATCTTTTGAAAGCTTGAAAGGCAAACAAAAAACTTTCTCCCTGCTTTGCAGGTCAGGAATGTCTTTTTCAAAGAACTAGAACACATCTTTTGAAAATGGTAACATTGGCTAGTTTTCAGTGTCTCAAGCCTGTTATCCTACTTATTCAGGATGTTGAGCTCTGGGGATCAAGGTTTTGAAGTCAGGCTGAGCTGGAAAGTCCATGAGACTCTCACCTCCAATTAATCAGCAAAAAAAAGAACCAGAAGTACAGCTCTGGCTCAAGTCAAGTACTAGCCTTGATTAAGGCTGCTGCCCAGGCTCTGACTTCAAGCCCCAGTACCACGACACACAAAACGTGAACATCAAGAATTAAGGAAATGAGCACCCATGTATCTTAGTTTCCCTAGTAGGAAAGGAGCCTAACTTGAATATACCTTGTTCTAAGATGCAAAAATATCAGTGAACAATACGTTAAAAGTTTATCTATCCTCTAGTTAAAAGAAATCAGCTCATATAGATATGTCACACCAATTACTAAGTGAATTTAAGGTGAAATATGTGTGGTAGATGAGTCTACTTGATTACATGTCTACAGTGTCCTTGCCTACCTGGAATGTGGTTCTTTTTGTTTTTAAAACTTTTTAGTACAATATCTGTGATATCCACTCTATTTTCCTTTGATGCATATTGAGGAACAAAATATTTTATTTAATAATTATGAAAGTTGGGAGTGTCTAAACTATATTTTCCCAACACATGTCCCAAAATGAGATAGATGACAATAATAGTATTTTTACCCATAGAAATTCTGTCAGAGATTGTACAGGTATCTGTTGAAATCTCTACCAGTTAATGTTCCTTTGTGTTCTTTTACTACCAATTTGTCTTCCTTGAGGGGATTACTACTCATTTCTATGCAAATGAAGAATTCCTCCATAACTCATTATTAGCCGTGGTTTAGACTATGAAGAGTTTGGTGTTAAGTATTTAACCGTAGTAGCTAAACCCAATTGGAATATCATATATACTGCTACAGTAATTTTTTCAGACATGAACATATGTGGCTCAGATGGGCCTGCTGAGCAACTTCGTAACTATCACAGAATTGAATTTTCTTTGGTTTCTCATCCACTAGTCGATGGTCTATTGTCCTCCGATTTCCTGAATAAAGGGTGTTATTTGTTACATGCATTTTTCCCCAGAGAGCTTTACATTCCAGCTGACATCTAATGGAAGCCTGAACTGAATCAATAATGGTTTTATATCACTTATCTTTGAATGCTTTCTGGGTCTTTCAATCTTCCTGCATCATCATTACATAAAACAGCTGGCATATTCCTTATGGCACAGGGCATGTATACATTTTTTATTTCCACGTTGTTCACAGAAATCTTATGTAAACTTATATGATTGTATTGGTCCACATCTTATTCAATTATCTAGTGCAATTTATCTGATTATCTAGTGTAACTCCCCCCCAAAGCATTTTGATTCATTTTCTGCTGCTTTGTTATAGTGCCCAAAGTTCTACTACAGACTGTCATTCATAGTGAAAGGATCTCTTATATCAGAAATTTCTTCCTTTTATGAAGTTTGTTTACTGACATCAACCTCTATTTTATTCTGCTTTGTCTATTTAATAACATATTTGTACGTATTGTTGAACTCATTCAGTTGTGATTTTTTGCTGCTAATCATCAGTCCAGTGCCAACCAAATAGTGAATACACCATACATATTTAAGAGGATAACATATTTTGGTTCCTTTCTTGACCATAGATAAAGCTATAAATTAGTAGATAGAAACTCCAAGTTTTCCTGCTGTATTATAGCAGTACACACTATAAGCCATATAAAACACTTTGGATGATCTCCAATATTCCTTATGGTTGTGTTTAAAGCTTCCTTTTTTTAACATTGAATCTGACATCTGGAAAAAGCCATTTTGAATGTTCCAAAAACTAAAACATTTAAAGTGCAGTTAAAGAAAAGTGCTTAGATATCGAAAGCACTAATGTGATTTCTATTTTCTCCAAATAATTATATAACAATGTTTCTTACAACATCCTCATTTGAGTTTGGTGAAATGATTTTTCAGAATAATGGGAATTATTCTTACTGTCCCTAATACAGATATAAGCAGCCAATGAAGAATCAGACAGAGCTGGAACATTAGAAATATGGCATGATTTAAACAATACACAACATAAATATCAGGTTGGTATTCTTCATTTATGAATTCAGATACAGTATTTGTTTCTTCAGTATTTCTATTAGTTAAAACAATGGTTTACAAATACTTCCTATAAATATTAGGTGGTAAATGTTTACTTTGGGAGGTACTTTCAGTCTTTGTTGTATATTCTTTTAGGCACATATCTATTCTTAGATCATGGATCAGAGAAAAATTGAGTGTAGAATGACCAGCTAGGTTAAATTTGTTGGTATCTGGTTTCAAACACTGCTCTTACAGCAGTATCAGTAGCATCTTCTGGGAACTGACGGAAATGCAAATATGTAGTCCTATATTTACTGAGTGAAAACCAGCAACCTCTCTCTCTCTCTCTCTCTCTCTCTCTCTCTCTCTCTCTCTCTCTCTCTCTCTCTCTCTCTCTCTCTCTCTCTCTCTCTCTCTCTCTCTCTCCCTCCCTCCCTCCCTCCCTCCCTCCCTCCCTCCCTCCCTCCCTCCCTCTCTCTCTCTCTCTCTCTCTCTCTCTCTCTCTCTCTCTCTCTCTGTCTCTCTGCCAGTCCTGGAGCTTGAACTCAGGGCTCTGAGCCCTGTCCTTGGGCTTTCCTCAAAGCTAGTGCTCCACCACTTGAGCTACAGCACTACTTCTGGCTTTTTTTTCCTGTGTATGTGGTACCAAGGAATCCAATCCCGGTCTTTATGCAT
Source organism: Megascapheus bottae (assembly GCF_031878675.1). Lineage (NCBI taxonomy): Eukaryota > Metazoa > Chordata > Mammalia > Rodentia > Geomyidae > Megascapheus > Megascapheus bottae. The sequence goes on along the minus strand of NC_143547.1, from coordinate 99,078,124 downwards.
GCTAGGCAAGCACTCTACCACTAGGCCAAACTACTGGCCCCAGACATAAGACTTAGATTGAGAACTTTTGACACAAATGTAGAAGTCCATTCATGCTGAATTAGTGTTATCAGGGCAAGTACTTCTCTCGGAGAATAACAATTTCTGTTATAGTAATATTCCTTAATTTGCTCTTGTGTGAACCTTTTTCCCTTTCCTATGCTCTCTTCTGCTTATCTTTCTTAAGGCTTGGTCCCTTTGACAACTTTCAGACTTCAAAATTCTCTAGTTAACATTCTCTAGTTATTCAGTTTAAGAGCTGAGGTAAATATTCAAGTGATTTTGCAACAGTCTGTAATTGTTCATTTTTCCAACCATGAAATCTTCTCATACTAAGCAAGTTTGCCTTTGCGTTGAAGTTTATTTCCCTGTTCCAAAATCTGTGAAGTGACAGATAAATGGATCACATCCTCAATATACACAGACCACCTTTAGGTGACTCCCCGAAAACATTCTGAATGATATTCTGAAAGAAAATGAGCTCATCAGAAGTGGACATAAGATACCAAATAGATCTAAACAACAAAATTCCATTACTATAACACATTCAAAATGATATATTTGCTTTCAAGAAAAAACATATAACTGTATAGGAGCAAATGCAGTATGTATTTACTGAAATGAAACAGCTACTAACTTTATCAAAAGATAATGTGAAATCAGTGGAACTCTAGCAGTCAGAAAGGAAAATAAGGTGAATGGTATCCAGAAACTCTTTTGCCTTCAAGTTCTGAATCAGTTTCCAAAAATGGCTTGATATTCTATCATTTTACTAATTTTCTATGGCTTTTTCATTCAGAATTTTACTAATAGTATGTCAATTTCTATCATAAAATATTTTAGGTATTCCATGTTCTATTAAGTATACATGTATATCATTGTTATTCTAAATTAAGGTAATTTTAAAGTTGAATATTTTGAGAGATGGTAGATAATATAATTGGTGTTAGATACTTGTAATAATTTGCTAATACAATGAATTATTTCAGATATTACTTTGACTTCCTCCTTTTATGGAAAATTTTATTTATGACAAAATTAAGGACTGCCCCATTTTCTAATCTTCCAAGAATTATGCCATTCACTTACTACTTACTTTTTTGAATACATTAAATTATCAGAATGCTGAGTTAAATTGAAACTTTTGGCACAGTTTTTTGGGAGATGAGAATTTGTTTCCTGAAAACAGCACTGTCCCAAGTGTTTCCTGCTGAACTTTATTTTAATAACCTTTCAATCTCTATCTTGAAGGAAATAATATCCTGTAACTACTTATAGCCTTAGAACTTTTGAGCAACTGTCTACTGCTTATTGAGACAGACTTGACATATGACATTAGGACAGGTGACTGGAAAGGGAAAAAATATAGGTACAGATGTTCATTATACTTTTTTATCCCATACGTTAATGCCAGAGAAAAAGAATAAGGTTAAAATTGGATGCAAAACCTCTATAGAATATAATAAACCTTTCCAAGCTATGCAAAGCATGGTAATTGATTTTTGAGAGAATATTTGCAGAGAAAATATAGCCACATCAAATACATATTTATCAAGTTTACAATATTTAGCTCTTTCTACAATATTAATATCATATTTAATGAGATGGATATTTATGATCTCTTCTTAAACAAAAATCATATATTGAAGCCATAACTTCTACATAGTAAAGGATAACTCCCACATCCTGAAATATTGGCTGATTGCAATGACTTACTAGTAGTTCAATATGAAAAGAGAGATCAGAGTAACTTCACATTAAGGAATCTTGAAAACACCACAACCAACAGGTAATTAGCCTATTGATAGGCTATACACATAATAAAAAAATATATAGTGAGGTAGCTCTTCACATCTCTGTTGTTTTACTGAAAAGAATCATATACCACTAATCTAATATTGAGAAAACACTTATAGATAGTTATTGTTTTATTATTATTTTTGTTAGTGGTGACAGCCATTGAACCAAGAGCCCGGAAGTCCTGGTTAAACATTTGACCAGTTGAGTGGTATATAAAGCCCTTTTTGTTGTAGGAATTTTTCAGATAAAATCCCTTCCTTTCGCATCAATCAGCTTCAGCAGAACTCTGGTTCTGTTTCTCCTTCCTATGTAGTTACGATTACAGGCATGCAGGAATACAGGCATGTACTCACTCTCTGCCCTATGGGTTATTCTACAAACATGTGAACTCAAAACTGGTAAGAACTCACTGCATTAATAGTGTGATTTTTCTGTAAATATAAATAAATCTTAAAGTTAATAATATTTATAATAGCTAACTTGAGTAGCATATTTTAAATTCTTAGAAATATTGACAAGGGTTTCATTCATATAGCATTATCTCTAAAAAATATTCTGTAACCTCACTTCTTCTCCACTAAATTGGAGCTGCATTTTGTAAACTTGTGGCTTTAGAAAGGTCTTCCTTGCCTTCTGTTTTACTATTTAATTTACTATTGGCTTTTCACACAAGGGGCTCCTGAAACAAAATGATTGCTATTATTATTGCCATTACTTTCATTTCAGTTTAGGCCTTTGATCCTATTATAAAGCATTAGACATATGTACTCTATTACACACTAGTCTTTGTTAGGCTATGGTGTTGACTAACTACTAACTACTACATTTGGCAAGCTAGCAGCAGGAAATTTTGTCTTCAAATAAGTATTAGAATAGCTACTTGTCATTGTTTGCCCTATCTGATGTCATGCAAGCAGAACTCCATTTTCTTTGGATTAAAATTTTATGAAATAGCTAAGTGAGTGAATCAAGGATGCCTGGTACTGTATTAGAAAGTTAGAAATACGAAAGTTCTAATAAATATCTATGGGATTTTTCTAGTTATGTTTTGAAACGAACAAAAATGACAAAGGATGCATTTTTCCACCATTTATGATCATAGAATGTGTCTACAAATCTACAACATGTTAGACGGTACACAAATGGTTAAAAATGAATTAACTGAACTGGGTCTATGGAGAGCTCACATAGTATATATACACTTATTAGACAGACTCGGTCAAAGCCCAAGGAAATCAAAACCAGGAAATGGATACATGCAAGAGGTAGAGTGGGGCTAAGGGAAGAGAGAAGGACTACATGAATGAAGGGGGGTAAGGGAGGAAAATGCTCATTTTATATACCACAAAATTAACTCAAGTAAGGGAACATATGGATTGAAGGGAAGTGAGAGTGTTGAAGAGGATGATAGTGATCAAGTGCATTGTACACATCAACTGTTTTGTTCAGTAGCAATTCCTTTGTAAACCACTTAAAGATAATAACAAAAAGAATCACGTCTTAGTAATCAACCATATTTAATTATATTAAAAATCATGACAATGAATTGAGCTATAGGGAAAGACAGAAGTGAACTGCTAATTTCTCTTCCTGCCATACTAAATTCTCCTAGGAAAAAATGCTCACTCACATCTTGAACACCCTTCCAGAAATGATTTAAACCTACACATACTCCCATTATATGAAAATATGCACCTTTTTACCTCAAAAATAAAGCCCAATTATATATATTTTTGTATAAATTTGGCTTTTCTAATTTTATATCTGTAAATAAATGTTTCTTTAAAGTTTTACTTTCTATTTGGACTGATGCTCTGTTACTATTACTTGAGCCATATCTCTAGATCCATACTTACTTTTTACATGTATAAAGAGTAACAAATTTTGTAAAGAATTACTAAAAGTCCGTGGAATTGAGGTGGAAAGTATAGGTATGAAAAGTGAAGGTTAACATACAAAATAAAGGAATATTTTCTAAACTATACTGAACCATATGTGTGATGGAAATCCTTAATTTTATTATTTACATATTGTCTTGATTCTTTACTCAGATTACCATTCATATTCATTATTCACTGAACATCTTCTATGAGTAAGAATGACTGGTCATTACTTAATATATGTCATATTACTTACTACTTAATAAAGATAATGTAACTCTAAGTGGTTTAATTATTTATTTTGACTAATGTAGCTTCTCTTTTTTTTCTTTTTTTTTTGCCAGTCCTGGGCTTGAGCTCAGGGCCTGAGCACTGTCCTTGGACTTTCTCAAGGCTAGAGCTCTACCACTTGAGCCTCAGCACCACTTCCAGCTTTTTTCTATGTATGTAGTACCAAGGGATCGAACCCGAGTCTTCATGCATGCTAGGCAAGCACTTTAACCACTAGGCCAAACTCCTGGACCTCTTTCTTTTCTTTAAAACAACATGACCTAAATGTCATTTTGTGCTATTCTGAACGTTTTCAGATGCTGATGAAATCCCCTCTTTCCTAAACCTGCTTATGTTTTTGTTTTCTTTCCTAAACCTGTTTATTTATGTTTTTGTTTTCATGAAATCAATATTGAACATCTACATCACCAATACCATAAATATATTTCATTAGTGGGTCATTTTTTGAAATATAGTTAAACTTATTTTTTCTTTTTTTCATATATTTTTATTGTAATTAATAGAAGAGTTACATATTTGCCAGATAGATGGTACATTAATTCCCATACATTGATACCCTTTCTCATGTCTTGGTCCCCTTTTCCCTCCCACCCACACCCACCCCTCATCTTGTTTTCCCCATTTCCCTTTCCAATTTCAAATAACCAAATACAAATATATCCAATATATCAGGTAACAAAGTGAGATACTGTAACAATATGAGATAACCAAGGGACAGCAAAAGAGATGAGACATAACATAGTACCTTAAGAACAACAATCACTCATTATATATGGCTTATGTTTCTACAGCCTAGAGATCCTTTCATTTAGCGTTCTACTATATGGCCTTTTGTATCAAGGTTTTGCTCTATTGCAAATCTCTGCTAGGAGAGCCCAAGGTTTCTACTGATTATGACAAATGAGGGAAACCATTGAGCCTAAGTTCCTTTGAGTCTGGCTTACTTCACTTAATATGATTTTTTCTAAGTCTTTCCATTTCCTAACAAATGGGGCCATGTCATTTTTTCTGACAGCAGCATAAAATTACATTGTGTACAAATACCACATCTTGTTGATCCACTCATCAACTGAAGGACATCTAGGTTGGTTCCATATCTTTGCTATGATAAATAGTGCTGCAATGAACATTGTTGTGCTGGTGGATTTAGTATGTCTTTGTTTCTGGATGATTGGGTAAATGCCAAGTAGTGGAATTGCTGGGTCATAGGGGAGCTCTATGTTTAGTCTTTTGAGGAACTGCCATACTGCTTTCCATAGTGGTTGAACGAGTTTGCACTCCCACCACCAGTTTAGTAGTGATCCCTCCTGGCCACATCCCCTCCAACATCTGTTATTAGTTTTCTTGATCCTGGCCAATCTAACTGGAGTGAGGTGGAATCTTAGAGTTGTTTTGACTTGCATTTCTTTTGTGACCAGAGATCTTGAGCATTTCTTCATGTGTCTATAGGCCATTTTTGTTTCTTGTTCAGAGAAGACTCTCTTTAAGTCTTTGGCCCATCTTTTAATGGGATGGTTGTTACTTTGGAGATTAGTTTTTGATTGATTCAATTTTTTGAGCTGTTGATACATTTTAGATATGAGGCCTTTCTCTGTTTTATGGTTGGTGAAGATCTTCTCCCACTCTGTAGGCTTCCTAATTAGTTTACTGGTTATATCCTTTGCCATACAAAAGCTCTGCAGTTTAATGCAGTCCCACTTATCCAGCCTTTCTCTGATTTGTTGTGATTCTTGGTCCTTATTAAGAAAGTTTCGACCTGTGCCAAGGAGGCCTAGTGTATCTCCTATTCCTTCCTGTAAAGTTTTCAGAGTGTCTGCTTTTACCTCCAGGTCTTTGATCCATTTGGAGTTAATTCTAGTGCAGGGTGACAAAGAAGGATCCAACTTTAGTTTTCTGCATGTTCTTAACTGGTTCTGCCAGCACCACTTGTTGAAGAGGCTGTCTTTCTTCCATTCTATTTTTTTGGCTCCCGATTAGGTGGCCATAGGTCTGTGGTTTAATATCTGGGTCTTCAGTTCTATTCCATTGGTCTTCAGGCCTGTTCTTGTGCTAATACCAAGCTGTTTTGATAATTAGAGCTCTGTAATAGAGTCTAAAGTTTGGTATTGAAATTCCTCCTGCGCTGTTCTTTCTGCTAAGAACTGTTTTTGCTATATGGGGTCTTTTATTATTCCATATGAAATTTTGGATTGCCTCTTCTATTTCTTTAAAGAATGACATTGGGATATTGATGGGTATTGCATTGAATTTGTAGATAGCCCTTGGCAAGATTGTCATTGATTCTTCCAATCCAGGAGCATGGGAGGTTTTTCCATTTCCTCAGTTCTGCTTTAATTTCCTTTTTCAGGGTTTTAAAGTTTTCATTAAAAAGGTCCTTTACATTCTTAGTTAAGGTAATTCCTAGGTACTTTATTTTATTTGAGGCTATTGCAAAAGGAGTTGCTTTCCTGATTGTTGCCTCATTCCTCTCACTGTTGGCGTAGAGGAAGGCAGTTGATTTTTGAGGGTTGATTTTATACCCCGCTACCCTTCCAAAGTTTTGAATCAGCTCAGCTGAATCCATCTGGACCTGGGCTTTTCTTAGGTTGAATTTCTCTTATTGCCATTTCTATTTCAGTGCTTGAAATAGGCCTGTTTAGTTGAGTTAGTTCTTCTTGGTTCAGTGTGGGTATGCTAATATTGGCTAGGGATTGGTCCATTTCTTCTAGATTCTCAAATTTGTTGGCGTAAAGGTTTGAGAAGTATTCCCTCATGATACTCTGGATCTTGGTAATTTCTGTCGTGATAAACTTACTTTTTCTTAAAGCATTTCTTTTATAGTACATTAAGAATGTTCTCCTCTTTCTCTTTTTCTACCTACTCCTATTTCCTTTCCTTCACCAAATATTTTTCAAAAGTCATCACTTACATATATCTGAAAATGCTCCACCACATATGTAAAACAAAAAAATACTGCAATTGCACATTTCAGAACTAATACTGACTATTAAGTGATTAAAGGATGGGTATCATAATGTGGATGTATGCGCAGAAAGAAATTTCATTTCTTGGATGAATGAAGCCTGATGGTATTAGGTTTCATCATATTACACAATATGGCATTTCCAAATTTAGGATTTGTTTATTTCTAGAGTTTTTTTCATTTAATATTTGTAGACTATGATTATTCATAGGAACTGAAACCACAGATGACAATATTACATGTAATGAGATACATTTCTACTTAATATTCCTTTAAGACCATGAGCCATCCAAGTTTTCTGCTTCATTTGGCATTTGCAACTTGAGACTCCAGTTTCTCTCAGGAAATGGTGGTAATATGGCAGAAAAGTTATAAAAGGAAATATTTTCTTATATAGTTCATACAGATAACCTCTACTTTTCATGGAACCTAATAATTTATCCCAGGCATTGATGCCCAATATGTTGTTTTTCTTTTTCTCATTAACTCTAGTTAAGCACATTTTGGTTTTGAAATTCTGATCTCTAGAGTTGCAAAAATAATAGATTTATGGCAATTCATTGTACCAGAAATATGAAAGTATAAAGAATGATTAATTGAGGAAACTTCCAAGGAATTGAAAGTATATGTTTTTTCCTTGCCTGTATAAAATGGAAGAGAAGAGATAGCACATAGAGAGCAAGAACTCCTATGCAAAACAGAAACAAGACTTGACCACTTGTGAAAAGTGTCAGTCTACATCAACTGCAAAAGTCATTCAAGTTAGATTTTATTTGAAGAAATTTTCTCTTGAAAAAAATCCCACAGGTATAAGTGGACAAAAATATTGTGTAATAGCTGCAAAAGAATAATAAAAAAGAATATTCAGGCACTCAGATGAATATTTGAAGAGATTATTTATGTAATTCATGCATCCCATCCAACATTTCCCAGAAGCCCCAAATGGACATGATACCACATAGGAAAGACCTGAGGAAACAAAATGGAGTGAATCTCTTAGACATTAGTGGTACACTCATAAAGATTTTTGTGAAGGTTATAACAAATAGCACTTTCATTTGGTAATGAGTCAGGGAAGATGAAAGAAGTTTGTTAACTCCCAAATTCTAGAGGAAAGAAAGATACTCCCTTTAAAAACAAGACTGTCTTGTAAGGATTGCTCTTGTTATTTAGGTCTTTTATTATTTCATATGAATTTATGGATTACTTTCTATAGCTCACTGAAGAATGTTTTAATGATTTTGGTATGTCAAGTATATAATTTTGTTTGGACAGAATTGTCATTTTCATGATGTTAATTCTTCCAATCTAAGCATGGGGAAATGGAAAGAGTTGGAAAAATTATATTATTTGAATTATATGAGACCATAAGAAGCAGAGGTTGCATAAGTTACTTCATTTGTGATAGATAGAATGAACTTACATATCTATAAGTAAACATATTGTCTGGTATGCAAGTGTTCCCAAACCAATTACCCGAAGTGTAAAGGAGTATGGTGAGAGGGATTACAATTACAATATTGTATACATTTGCTACTATGAGAAATGTAGCATTGGGCTGGGAGTGTGGCCTAGTGGTAGAGGGCTTAAATAGTAGACATGAGGCCCTGGGTTTGATTTCTTGGTGCCGCATACATAGAAAAAAGCTGGAAGTGGTTCTGTGGCTCAAATGGTAGAGTACTACCCTTGAGAAAGCCGAAGGACAGTGCCCAGGCCCTGTGTTCAAGCCCCAGGACTGATCCACAATAAAAGGACTAACGTGAATATGGTGAACTCAAATACTATAAGTTTTTAGAAAGACTAGGTCAATATCCAAGAAATTGACTCCAGAAAATGGATACTTGTCAGTAGACTGCTAAAGCCAAGGGCTAAAGGAGTACACAAATGAAGGAGAAAAGTGGAGCAGAATGCAGTCAAGAATTTATGAGAAAAGCAAGGTTTGTTTCTTATATAGTGTCCTGTGAGTGTTACTATTGCATTGCTTCACCATTTCTCTTTGCCTCAGCATTTTATTATTCCTCTTCCTTTTCAAATCACATAAATGTACACACAAGACTCAGGGTACCAAAACAAAAACTAAAAACCCCAAACATTGACAACAGGAGATAAACCAAAGGAAAAACAAAGGAAAGAGAAAAAGAAATAACTTCACACGCTACATTAAAAAGAAACAGTAAAACAGACAAATTAAAAAAAAAACACCCTCTTGTTTCCAAATCTGGGAGTTCATTTTCATTGGCATCATTTTATATGGTCATATATAGGTAGCTTTTGAGCTATTGTGTTCCTCTATTAGAAGAATCCTAGACATATTCTAATTATTACAAATGTGGGAAAGCATGGAACCTATGTTTCTTTGGGTCTGGCTTATTTAATATAATTTTCTCACCAGGCCTTGCCATTTCCTTACAAATGGGGCAATATCATTCTTTTTTATGGAAGCATATAATTCTATTGTGAATATATACTATATTTTCTTGATCCATTTATTTACGGACAGGCATCTGGGTTAGTTCCATGATCTAGCTATGGTAAATAGTGCTGCAATGAACATAGTTGTGCTGGTAGATTTGGGTAAATGCCCAAAAGTGGGACTACTGGATTGCAGGGGAGTACTATGTTAAGTCTTTTGAGAAGCATCCATATTGCTTTCCAGACTGGTCGAAGTAGTTTGAATTCCCACCAACGTCCCTTGTAGCATCTGTGATTATTTGTTTCTTGATAATTGCCATTCTAACTGGGGTAAGGTGGAATCTTCATGTACTTTTGATTTACCTATCTTTTATGGCCAGAAATGTTGAACATTTCTTCCTGTGTCCCTTGGCCATTCTTATTTCCTCTTCAGAGAAGTCTATTTTTAATACTTTAGCCCACGTATTAATGGGGGTGGTTGTTTCTTTGAATATTTTTGTTGGGGGGGGTTTAATTTTTGAGCTCTCATTACATTTTTCTATAAGGACCTTGTCTGTTATATATCTTAGTAGTAAAGATCTCCCATATATATGCTTTCTATTTAACTTGCCAGGTATGTTCTTGCCATGCAGAAGCTCTGTAGTTTAATGCAATCTCATTTGTCAAACCTTTCTTTGATTTGTTGTGTTTCTGAATATTTTAAAAAAGTTTTGACCTGTGCCAAGGAGCCCTAGTGTACTCCTTTCTCTTCCTGTAATATTTTCAGGATATCTGCTCTTACTTTGATGTTTTTAATCTATTTGGAGTTGATTCTAGTGCAGGGTGGTACATAAGAATCTAAGTTCTGTTTTCTACATGTGTATAGCCAATTCTGCCAGCATCATTTATTGAAGAGACCATCTTTCTTCCAACCTGTGTTTTGTGGGATCATTTCTAGGTCTTCAATTCTATCCCATTGGCCCTCTGGCCTCTTTATTGCCAGTACCAAGCTGTTTTTTTTTAAAGTAAATATAATTTTATATTAGAGTTTGACGGTTGGTATTGATGTCCCTCCAGCACTATTTTTCCTTCAAGACACTATGTTGGAAATGAACTTTACAACTGGGAGTGGGGATAAGGGGGGGAGGTGGAGAAAACTAGGAAGGAGGCAATAATGTTTAACTCATTACCTTATTTACTTAAAGGTAATCCCTCTGTACATAATCTTTACAATAAAATAAAATAAATTTTAAAATAATTGTACTCATGACCTTACTTGTATAACTGTCACCATTCTGTATGTAACCTGTACAGATGGTATAAAAAATAATTTAAAAAATTTAAAAAAGTGGTTAGGTCAAAGAAGGGTGAGAATGTCTAGTTGGGTGACATGGATGAAGATGCATTGCTTTCATTAAAAAAGGCAGATATACTATGTGGATCACATATCCATTACTTCTTACATAATAAACAAATAAAAGAAGTACCTTGAAGAGAGAGAGGGAAAAAAGACTAACAACTCCAAATTAATGCTGATTGATGGAAAGGAGAAATCATAGGCTCAGAAGAATGAGATGATTCAAGATGGTGTGACGTTGCATTGTGCAGACAGTACAAGTCAGACCTGGCTATATATTGTAAGCATGATAGGCAGGTTAATTGGAGATAATAATCTCAGATTCTTTTGTGTCCAGGATGGCTTTGAACCTTGATCCTCAGATCTCAGCCTCCTGAGTAGCTAGGATTACATGTATGAACCATCTTTCCCAACCTGTAAGAAACTTTTGAACTAAATATTTCTCCAATGATCAGCATGTCTTCCTGCAGAGATGAATATAATCTGACACAAGAGTTAAGAAAGAAAAGTAGGCAGGGATGACAGCTTATCTCCTTATAGTTTTTCATTGGGTATCTAAGGATCACTAAAACGGGTTCTCTTCTGTTTCAGAGGCAGAAGTGACACAACATTATTCTCGGGCTTTACAAGAAAGTAAAGCTAGGTTTTAAAATTCCTTGAAATCAATGAATAATACCTTTCTTCCTCTAATTTTCCCCCATTTTGAAAAGGAAATTTTTTTTGTCAGACCTGGTCTTGAACTCAGGGCCTGAGCACTGTCCTTGGACTTTCTCTAGGCTAGAGCTCTACCACTTGAGCCTCAGCACCACTTCCAGCTTTTTTCTATGTATGTGGTACCATGGAGTTGAACCCGGGTCTTCATGCAGGCTAGGCAAGCACTCTACCACTAGGCCAAACTCCCAGCCCCAGAAAAGGATTTTTTTTATAACTTGTTTATCCTACCACTGTAGTTCTAACAGTTGAAAAGTTTCTTCAGTTTCAGAGGTTCACAAAAGCCACAGAATTTTGTACATATATTTCTTACACAAAGATTCTTACCCATACCAAATTAAGTGGTTTCTATTGATAAGGTATGTGACTTTGGGTGTCAAAACGTTGGACTCCTTATTAGAGAATATGTTTATTTTCCCTGTGGGATGGTAGAGATTACTTGAAATAAGAGGGAATACTGTGGTAAGCTGAATCATGATCCTCCTAAAAGGTCCACATTTTTATTCCTGGATACTGTAAATGTTACCTTGCATGAAAAAAAATTTGAAAAGGTGATTAGAAAAAATCATGTGATAGGAGATTATTCAGGTTGGTATAATGCTATTACAAATACCTTATAAAAGTGAGGCAAGAAATCTAGTTTTATTAGCAATACCCTTGAAAATTAAAGGAAAACATTAAAGTAATTGGAGGAAAAGGAATGCACACAGTGATTATAATCTATAAAGTGAAGAACGTTTCCTTCTGTAAGCCTCAGGAAGTAACATAGGCTTCCTGGTGCTATAAGTTTGCAGTATTGTTTATCTCAACTTTAAGAAAATAAACTTGTGTTTAATCAGGCAGTTCTAGTAACTTCACAACAGCAAAGTGAAAGTAAATGGTTTTAAATAAATTGTACGGAAACTTTTTAGGTACTGGAAAAAGCAAGTAATTATATTTAATTTCCTATGTTTCAACTAAACTTCAGTGTTACCATTATCACAAAAATGTTTTAAAAGCTTCCTCTTTGATCCAACTCCACATGTTCTTTGTGATCTAAACATATGGCACTTCTATGAAAGCCTTTATTACTTCTAAAGCACTTTGTAACTTACATTTTTAAAATATATTGTGAACCACGTCTACATCTTAAACACACATAAAACTAGTATACTTTCTAAAAAGATACAGGATTTCCTAAACCATTTGTCAACACATACACATTTTAATGTACTAAGATAAAAAGTGTATGTAGTTATTTCTTAGTGTATATTAATTATAATGTATTTTAGATGTATGTCTTATAAGGTACTAGCATGCTATACTCATTGTTCAAGAAGAAAGATTTAAAAAATAAATGTAAAAAAAGTCTTGTCCTATAAAGTACATATGATATCCACTATTATATTGTCACACAAGCTGTACATTCGATCACCAAAATGTCACTTTCCTGAAGGCAGTGTATTTTATATTCCTGTAATATGCTTAATAGAATACTACTAGCGTAGTAAAACTTTCTCTTTTTGATGGGTCATGGGGCTTGTCATCTGCCTAGGTGCTGTCCCTGAGCTCTTCAGCTCAAGGCCACCACCCTATGCTTGAGTCAAGCCCACTTCCCGTTTTCTAGAGGTTAATTGGAGGTAAGAGTTTCAGGTCCTTTTGTGCCCGGGCTGGCTTTGAACCTTGATCCTCACATCTCAAAGTCCTGAGTAGCTAGGGATACAGGCATGAGCCACCATGAAAACTTTTTCTTAAGATTTTATTAATGATTTTTACATCATATTTCAAATGTCATGTTTAACAAACAAGTATTCAAGATAGGAATCTATATACAAATACTTGCACATAGGTTTTAGAACATAATTAAAATTAAGGTGAGGGTTTGTATGTAATAGATACATATTAATCTATGTAATAAAATATTATGTCTATAGAGTATATAGCCCATCATAGATTTTTATGTCCATATAGTTATGTTTATATCTCCAAGACCATCTCCATAACCATGGGTACCCGAATATTGAGTCATCACTCTTTTACTGTTTGGATCTAATATCCACATATTAAGGATGCCATGTGCCTTTTGTTCCTTTGGTCTTAACTTTTCACTCTAGTTTCATCCACATCCCAGTGAATGCGATTATTTTATCTTGTCTGTTGGCTATGTAAAATTCATATATATATATATATATATATATATATATATCACATTTTTGTATCCAGTCATCTTCAGTAGGGAATCTGGGTTGTTTTCATCGTGTGGCTATTGTGAATAGTGCAGAGATGAACATGGCTGAGCAGGTATCCTTATCATATCCTAGATTATAATGCTCCGGGTAGATGCCTAGGAGTGATATGGCGGGATTGTAGGGAAGGCCTATTTTCAGTTTTTTAAGAAACCTCCAAATTGTCTTCTAGAGTGGCTAAATTAGTTTACATTCCCTAATATCCATTATCTACAGAGAACTCAAGAAACGAATCCCCCGCAACCCAACAAACCAATCACTAAATGGGCAAGAAAATGAAAGAGAGACTTATGAAAAGAGGTTAAGATGGCTGAAAAACACATGAGAAAATGCTCATCATCCATGGTCATAAAGGAAATGCAAATAAAAACAACCCTAAGATACCACCTTACCCCAATTAGAAGGGCCAATATTCTGAACTCAAACACAGACAAATGCTGGAGGGATTGTGGAGAAAGAGGAAACTTCCTTTTTAAGTTTTTTTTGTATTGTCAGGATAATGTATAGAAGAATTACAGTTACATTGGTCAGGTAATGGGTGCATTACTTCTCTCACAGTAATACCTATTCTCATGTTATTTCCCCATTTCCCTCCCTCCAACCCCTCCCAATTATCTTGTTTTCCCCCATCCCTTTCCTATTTCAAATAAAAAAATTAACGTATATACAATATACCAGGTTTAAAAAGTCAGATACAGTAACAATATGAGATTAATCATAAGGACAACAAAGAGAAGAGAAGTAACATAGTACATTAAGAACAACAATCACAAAAGATAAAGCTATTTTTTCCATATCCTAGAGTTCCTTTCATTTAGTCTCATTCTATATGACCCTATGTACCTTGGTTTTGCATAGTAAAACTTTCTTCATGAATGAAGCAAAGAGAAGAAAACCCTAAGGATATACAAAATAAGGTAACATCTCCCAGAGAAGAATAAAATTATTTCTGTACCCCACAATCAGAATGTCATTGAAACAATCATTCACCAATATAGTCTATTTAAAATAGTTTATTTTTGTTTTATGGATAACTGGATAATAAAAAGTTTAGTTCCTTTAATTTCTATCAATTAAATGAGATTAAGTCTCCTGGGTCCTTGATCTGTGTTATAATTAAAATTAAAACATCTGCAGCTATTTCATATTGATGGTAATTTAGAATTTTTTATATGGCCTTTTATAAAGGTGAGATGTTTAAAGTCAAATTGCCTAAAATACATTTTATGTGTCTTCCCCTGCCCTTTAAAAAATTCAGTTAGGCAATTAATGTCTATAATTAATGAAGTTAGAGATTTTTAGCTCTTGTGCTGAAGATTTTCTAAGATGATGCCACATACCTACTGAACAAGGAAAAAAAGGCTTTCAGTTTCAGTACATGACTTTTGTTTCCATGGAAACAGTTCAGCAAAAGAAATTTGAAATGTTACATATTATTTAATATCTTATATTCATATAAATATTGCCAGAAGATATGTCATATTTATTCAAGTGCAAAATATCCTGGGAGTTATGCAAACGGATATATTAATTGAGACTCATTGTGGCCATAGCTGTTAACACTGGTCCAGAAAGAACTTTGGTGACAATTTCAATACTTTCACGAGTGACAGCACTTCTTTTATTAGCAAGGACAAATAACAATTTGTTCTTTTATTAAAAGTGCCTGTAGTAAACGACTTCATATCTTGAAATTGATGTAGACACTTAAGAGATATGAATTGGAAACTGGATTTTGGTTTTTACTTCAATTTTGGACCAGTAAAGTTAAATAAAATAGGTCATTGTCTTCTCATTATGATTTAAGTTCCAAAATATAATCAATACATCTAATTTTTCACTTCCTGTCAATGGTACATATCACTGACCATTCCCAAATTGTCACTGAATGCAAGTGAGTGTTTCTGAAGTTTCCCTCAAAAAGTAAGAAGTACAAGCCAGGAACAGTGGCTCACACTTGTAATCCTAGTTACTCAGGAGGCTGAGATCTGAAGATAAAGTTTCAAAGCCATTCTGGGCACAAAAGCACCTGAGACTTTTTTTTAGTTATTCTAATTATTTATTTTATTTTATTTTTTTGCATTTTTATTGTAATTAGTAAAAGGGTTACATGATATTTGCCAGATAGAAGGTGCATTAATTCACATACATTGATACCCTTTCACATGTCTTGGTACCCATTTCCCTCCCCCCCCAAACCCCCCACCGGTCTTGGTTTTCCCCCCTTCCCTATCAAATTTCAAATAACCAAATACAAATAAATTCAATATATCAGATAACAAAGTGAGATACTATACCAATATGAGATAACCAAGGGACAGCAAAGGAGATGAGAGACAACATACTACATTAAGGACAACAATCATTCCTTATATGGCTTTTGTTTCAATATCCTCGAGGTCCTTTCAATTAGCTTCATACTATATGGCCTTATGTATCAAGATTTTGCTCTATTACAGATCTCTGTTAGTAGAGCCCAAGGTTTCTACTGATTATGACGAATAAGGGAAACCATTGAGCCTAAGTTCCTTTGAATCTGGCTTACTTCACTTAATATAAAAATGGCCTATAGACACATGAAGAAATGCTCAACATCTCTGGCCATAAAAGAAATGCAAATCAAAACAACTCTAAGATTCCACCTCACTCCAGTTAGAATGGCCAGGATCAGGAAAACGAATAATAACAGATGCTGAAGGGGATGTGGCCAGGAGGGATCACTACTACACTGTTGGTGGGAGTGCAAACTCATTCAACCACTATGGAAAGCAGTGTGGCAGTGCCTCAAAAGGCTAAACATAGAACTCCCCTATGACCCAGCAATTCCACTACTTGGCATTTACCCAACCATCCAGAAACAAGGGCATACTAAATCCACTAGCACAACAATGTTCATTGCAGCACTATTCACCATAGCAAAGATATGGAACCAACCTAGATGTCCCTCAGTTGATGAGTGGATCAACAAGTTGTGGTATTTGTACACAATGGAATTCTCTGCTGCTGTCAGAAAGATTGACATCGCCCCATTTGTTAGGAAATGGAAAGACTTAGAAAAAAAGCACCTGAGACTTTTATCTCTAATTAACCTCTAGAAAATGGAAGGGGGGCTTGGCTCAAGGGTAGGGCAATGAGCCTTGAACTGAAAAGCTCAGGGACAAGGCCCAAGTGCAGGGGTAGGGCAGTATCCTTAAGCTGAAGAGCTCGAGGACATTGCCCAGGCTGAGTTTAAGCCCCGTGACCAATAAAAAGAAAAAAAAAGTAAAAAGTGTTCACTGAGGATTGTTGAACTCAATTGCAGAATATGAATTTGTGAACAACTCATAAAGGTAAGAAAACTAGGCAGAGCTTTATTGAGTACATAAGCAAGCAGGCAAACAGACAAGAGACAGACAAGCTGAAAAGCACAGGTACAATCTTAGCAGAGTGTAGGGGTTCTCAAAGGAAGAGGATAGAGAGCTCTTTGGCATCAGGGGTGTTTGCATGATAAAGGCAGGGAGTCTGACTTCAAAGTTATACAAAAGTAGTTGTTTTATATTTGCTCTAATCAGTCCTGGTGTTACACTTTCGGATTTCCTAGAGAGTTTGGGCAGTTTGTATACGTCAGAATGAATCCAGGCATAAAACAGATGTGTTTGCCCATGAGAAAAGGAATGTGTCCTATCCTATTGTCTCTTAATGAGGGAAACAGGATGAAATGGGAGGGAATCAATGCATTATTTTAAGGAATCGAGGATTCATACCTCATTTTATTGTAGACAATCTGCCTTCTCTGTTAGTAAGAATTTTCTAATAAAAATATTATATATTTTATTTTTATAACAACAGAAACAAGGCAAGATGAAAGCTAACAATGCAAATATATTTTTGTAGTATTATTTATCATAGCTAAAATATGGAAACAACCCAAATACTTATTAATGATGAATGGTTCAAGAAATGTGGTATATATACACAATAGAATCCTAATTTCCATCAGAAAGTACAGTATCACCACATTTGTAAGGAAATGGAAAGATTTAGAAAAAGTCATATTATGTGAAGTAAACCAAAGAAACATAGGCTCCATGGTTTCCTTCATTTGTAATAGTTAGTGTAGGTCTAGGATTTTCCTAGCAAAGGATGACAATAGCTGAATTTCTGTGTACATTCGACCCTATAAAATGATGCAAATCAAAATGAACTTCAAGATATGGAAATAAGAAGTTTTTGTCTTTTTTAAAATGTACTATGTGAAGTTATAACTTATTTCCTTCTCTATTTTTCTTTCTTTTCCTTGGTTTATCTCCTAATGTCACTGTTTTGGATTTTGCTACCCTGTGTCTTCTATGTACATTTATCAGATTTGGGAAGGGAAAGGAAATAACAAAATGGTGAGACAAAGGACAAAGGGTGAACCAAGCAGCAATAATACTCAAAAGACACTGTTGGAAATGAAATTTACAAGCCAGGGAGAGGGGGAAAGTGGGAGAAAAATGAGAGAGGGGGTAAAAAATGTTTAACAACAAATATATTCAGAGCCTCCTGAGGTGGCACCCATCTATAATCCTAGCCACTCAGGAAGCTAAGATCTGAGGATCAAGGTTCAAAGCCATCCCAGGCCCTAAACACTGAATCTTTAAAATAAAGTTAAAATTGATAAAAAAAAAAGAAGTAAAGATAGTGATTCTGTGTTTCTAAATACCTTGTTTCTATGCTGCCTTCACCAGGTCCCATTTTCCCTAATTTATTCTGAATGAAAATAATAAACTCAAGCATCTTCATATTTCAAATAATTAGGAGTAAGACTTTTGCAGGCTGGGCATACCAGTTGCTAATGCACAGGAGGCTGAAATGTGTATCAAGGTTCAAAGACAGCCAGGGCAGGAAAGCCCGAAATGTGGTATCAAGGTTCAAAGACAGCCAGGGTAGGAAAGCCCATGAAAACCGGAAGGGCATAGTGCCTCCAAATGGTAGGACACTGATCTTGAGGGGAAAAAAAAAAAGCTTAGGGACAGGGCCCAGGAACCTGAGTTCTATTCACATGACTGACAAAAAAATTAAAATAAGTGTGTTACAACTCTGCAAATCCTATGGAATGGAATAACATTGATGGATGAAACTTTAGAGTTAATCATATTCAAACATTTTCTTTCATATATAATTTTAAAATTCAGAACAGTGAAAGAATTTGCTGAACACCATGAAACCTGTATAAAATACTGCCTTGTTCAGCATTTTTGACACTTAGTGTCACATGAAATTTTCAGGAGTGGTTGCTATATGTTATTCTCGCCAATCTCCTTAAGCAAGAATCCCTGTGGAATATTTTCTGTAATGTTAGCATCCAAAACACAGACCACGGTCACAGTGCCAGCTCCCGAGTCTGCACTGTGTCCCTGGCCGGTCAGTTCACCATCTATTTCCCGTGGCCGGTCAGTTCACTATCTACTTCCCCAATAAATTCACCTTTTTATATGAGACTGTCTCTGTGTAGTGGACTCTGGTGTGATGTGGAATCCCCACCTGGAGGGATGTGGAATCCCCTCCTCTTGACCCCATAACATTTTTTTGTTGCATGGGCCGGGAAGAATCCTTAACCACATGGTGACGGGTGGGTTCGTGTCCCACCGGTGGATGTGGAATCCCATTGATGACGTCAGACCTAAGAGAGTCTCTGATTATCCTCAAGGAATTCTTAACCATCTTTTGGGGGGAAGTCGCCTGGGTGAAATGTAAAGGCCTCCGGAGGTAAGTAGAAGTTGGTCGACCATTCTGTATTTCTGTATGTATATCTGGAAAGTGAACTGTGGCCTAAAACAGGAAAAGCTGGACGCAGCAAGTTCTCTAAGGCCGGGTGATCAAGGGACACCTTGACCCCCTTGTGGAGGTTCCTATCGGGAGGGATGTGGAATCCCCTCCCTGCAATTAGGTTCCAAGTAGGAGGGATGTGGAATCCTCTCCCCAGGAATGAGGTGATATGAGTCTTGCCAGAAACGAAAAACTTTTGCCCCCCTGATAGCAGTTTTTGCAGGTAGGATGGCCTTGGCCAGCCGGCTGCCAGAGAATGGAAGTCTCCATGGGAGAAGTGCCCCCTGAGAGTTTTCAGGGCCCCAGGTGCCTTCCTCACTCTGACTGCTGCCAGGCATGCCATCAAAACTTGGGGGTACTTAAAGGTCTCTGCTTCTGTCTTGTTTTGTGAGGTGTTTTTTGTGTTGTCTAGTTTTGTTTTCGAAATTGGTACCAGTCCTAACTATGGATCCTTGTGATTTTTGTGTGTGTGTATGTCTTTGTTATTTATTTGAATGTTTCTGGGTCTCAGACCTGGCATGGCTGCAGTTGTAACAAGCCCTGGAAAAATAAATTCCAGCTAAGTTGCCTTGTAAAAAAGTTTTGTTTTGAACCTGGTTCTCACCTGCAATAGTAAAATTGGCAAAGCTCTCTTGACACAAACTTCCGGAAAATGCATGGCCAATATTAATTTTGTGTGTTTTAAATCATTGAGTATGAATGTGTGTGAACGGTGTGAGTGAACATGTTCAATGTTAAATTGTCAGCATGCTATATAAAACAAGGGATTAATTTATACTTGAAACACAAAGGCAATTGGGTGAATCTAAGTTTAAACTTCAAGAAAAGTATTAGGTTTGAATGTTTCCAATGTCTCAAAGGATTAGTGCATTGTTTTAAAGAGGGACTGGTAAAAAGTATTTTTCTAAAGATCCTAAAATCTGCATTTTAAAAATCTGGTATTGTAATGCATAAAGCTGTTTACATCGCAAACACTGTATCCTGTTTAGCCCAGAGGCATTAGGGAATTTGGAATTTATTTCCTTAAGTTAAAGTTTGGAGACATGTATTAGAGATTTAAATGTGAGTTTGTTTATCAATGTCAGAAACTTTGCCTGTCTTTTAAAACTGTTTAGGTAATCAAATGCCAAGAGAAAGGATGGGAAAACTTAGGATAGTCCTGTGTGACCATTTTTGGGGGTGAGAGGTGAACTGGCAAAAGTGCAACTCTGGGTTCCCATGGTGGAAGAGCCCTAAGGGAGGGTCCACGCTGTTGAAAGAAAATAAGCTGGCATGAAGGCTGTTCACTAAACGTGGTCAGATGGACTGAGTAGATCACCTTTGTCCTTTTTCCTTGCAGACTGACACTGAAAATCTGATGGTAAAATGTGGGTAATGTGATTAGTATTTTAAAGGAATGTTTAAAGGTTTACCTCTTTATGATTTGGTTTCATGCTACTGGATTTCAATTGGATGTATTTTAGAAAAAGAAGGAAACTAAGTCCAGACTTAGACTTTTGATGCACTGACGATGTTTGTAGTTCTTGCATTAAGGAAAAACTTATTTGAGTTTAAACTGTGTTGGAGTTCTAGGCAGTAATCTTAACTGCAGAAAAATAAATGCCTCTTCTAAAAGGAGGCCTGGAGGCAAAGGGCGTGCCTTGAGCCCTAGGAGGCCTGGAGGCCAAGGGAGTTCCTTGAGCCCTTAAAGGTTTTTCAAATGCAAATAAAGACTAAAGTGTTAAGTGTTGAAGTTAAAAAGTGTAAAATTTTAAAGAACATTAGAAATGGGTTTCTGAACAAAATTTGAAAGTGTAGTTGTCCTAAATGTTTGTTTCAAGAAAGAGAAAAAAGGAAAATTAGGACTACCAAAATGATTGCTTAATTGCTATTTAGCTTGTTCTTGTAAGTCTCATAGCAATTTCCAGCTAGCCCATGGAGAAGGACAACAATCCTTATTCAGATGTAACTTTGGCTCTTACCAAAATCCAGGTAAGATCATGATTAGAGACTATTTCTGTGTTGATCACTTGTTGCTTTAATTGGAGTATCGTGGCCTGAGTTCAAGTCCAGCAACCAACCAAGTGAAATGCCAATGGGACATTTATCCCTGTGTGGAGAGACATTATTGGGACAAAAGAAACAAAGCATCCAGATGCAGAAAGCCTCTGCTTGGATGGCAGAGATGGTGTCAGATCCTAGAGTCACTCGTGCTTGGCCATTCAAAATTAATCAGAGCTGGGAGGTCATAGAAGAGTTTGTATGCATGCCTTACTAATGCCCGTGCCTTTCATAACTGGGCAGGAACTTCTCAATCATCTGTGATAGTGGGTAGTTTAAAGTCCTAACGGAGCAAATTTTGATTTGACACCAGCCACAAATTCAGGAAAGTTTGTGGATCTGAGGCTTGTGTCCCCACTGATCTGTATATAGGCCTACATAGGTAACTGAGGCATTGTTGGGGTCGCAGGGATTAAGTTCCCCAGACAATCAAGAAAATGCCTTTGCAAATGGGTGCTAAGTAAACTACAATATTGTAGCCAAAGAAGGTTTGTGCAGTTGTTAAATGTTTTATATGATCTCCAGTTTGGAGTAAAATATTGCTCCTGAAATGTAATCCTGGCAACCCCTTGATAAAATAGTCTAAGCTTTTCAGGGTCCCTAGCTAAGGATAGAGACAATGCCCCTGAATCAGCTTGAAGAAGTTACAGAAGCTGAATCTCTGCCCATCAATCCCCTTTAGATGAAGGGACCAGAGTCATTTTTGGAAAGTGAGAAAGGATAAATTAGAGGTATTGGAAATAGTAGAAATTGCACTTGTGAAAAATGGTTACAGGTTCAGGTCTTCCATGCCTGCCTAGAAAATCCTAGCCTCATTTAAAGGAAATCTGGTTACTAAAAGTTGTCACCCTGGTATTCCTTTGGAAAAACTAATGGGGTGCCAGCCTGAAAAAAACGAGTGAGCTCAGGTAAAGCAACCAGGAAAGCATTGGGAAAAATCGCCTGAGATTGAATTTGCAGACGATCTAGCAGGAGGTGTGACATTCCATTGGAGCTGCTGAGCTGTCCTGCCTGCTTCCTGAGAGGACTGGAACTAAACCCTTGGTGATGGAACATTCTATCTGTGCTAAATTTAAAGTCCCCTAGATTTTTGCAGCCATTATGGTGACTGGATGGGTGAAGGGAATTTTCCATCCAGTGCTGAACAGCCTAGACATGAGAGGTGCTAAATGTGAATGAGGGCTATAGTCAGGTAAGGAAGAGAAAAAAAGTTTAGTAAAGAAAACCTTTGGAAAGGAATTGAGGAAACAGAAGAATAGTTTATGGATAAGGGAGGATCTGAAAAGAATTGTCTTATGTTTGTTCTACAAAAAAGGAGAAAGACAAATCCTAGAGAGTTCATGTATGTAGTAGATGGTATGAGCATTATCTTAAGAATCGAGATTACAAGTAGAATTGATAGGTATGTAATTGAGTTAGCCATGGTGCAAGCTGGGCCAGGATTGGTACACTGATGTGGAACTATTCTTTGTGCCCACCTGAGGGATTGTTAAACATGCTTCCTAGTTGTGAGAGCTTTTTCTTGGGTGCAGAACTGGGAGGGCAGGTGATATGCCCCTCCAAACCAAAGAATGCTGTGTGCTCAAGTCTGATAACAATTGTTGGCCCCCCAAGCCATGTGTTATCTCAGCTGGCATTGTTATCCATGATTCAACCCAGTCCTTACAGACCTTACAAGTTGATCTGGGGACATGTTCATCGTCTGGTTTCCAGTACCCTGTCACTCAAGTGAACCTATGCTGTGATTCCCAGCACTCCAACCACTGTGAGGGTAGCAGGAACGAACTACTGGGTTCATCACTCCTAGGTGAAGACAGTGTGTGAGGATCCTGGACTTTCAGACTCCCAGAGAACTCAGTGAGCTCCCTAGCTGAAGTTGTCCTCCAGAACAGAAGAGGACTAGATATATTGTTCCTAGAGTTTTGAGTGTTGTCCTAGGAGGAGAATGTTACTGTTGATTGTCCCATGTGTAATTAATGAAATGATGTCCTTAATAAAAAAAAAAGGATCAGAGTTATAAAACTAATAATCCTATGCACCCAGTATAATCTTGTTTGTACTAAGGTAAACTAGTCAAGGATTTGACTAGGCTAAAAGAAAAGCGGGGAGTGGGCCGGGAGTTTGGCCTAGTGATTAAAGTGCTTGCCTAGCATGCATGAAGACCCGGGTTCGATTCCTCGGTACCACATACATAGAAAAAAGCTGGAAGTGGTGCTGAGGCTCAAGTGGTAGAGCTCTAGCCTTGAGAAAATCCAAGGACAGTGCTCAGGCCCTGAGCTCAAGCTCAGGACTGGCAAAAAAAAAAAAAAAGAAAAGCAAGGAGTGTTAAGGGGAACAGGGAGTGTTAAGGGGAGCAGGGACTGGCGCCATCTGGAATGCCTAGGAATTCCCCACCCCACTGTGGAAGGTCGACAATGGTACAGCCCAGCCACCTTTGCCCTTCCAGGGAGGGGCAACCTTGACCCTCTCCCCACCCCCCTTAAGGAGGGATATCCGCTTTGGTGTGGTGGGCCTGCTTTGTGTGGAGACCTGCCCAATTTGCGCGCCAACTCCAACTAAGGTGATAGGTAAATTCAAACACCAGGCTGTAACCCTATTGGCTACCTGAGTGTGGCCGGAGCTGGCAATGATCCCTCTGTGTATGTAACTATCCCATTGGCCACCTGTGTGGCCTGGTTCGACCGCATGGGTTTTGCCCCTAAAAACCCAGTGTGAGAGCTGCTTGGGGTCACAGTGTCAGCTCCCGAGTCTGCACTGTGTCCCTGGCCGGTCAGTTTACCGTCTATTTCCCCTGGCCGGTCAGTTCACCTTCTACTTCTCCAATAAATTCACCTTTTTATATGAAAAAAACCCCACAGACCACAAGGCTGATCATACCTACCATTTTTTTAAATAGTAATTAAACTATGTACTGGTTTCTTCTTGTATGAAAATCTTAAGAGATATTAACTCCCTGAATCCAGAGGTAGTTCTTATGGATTTTGGTTTATCCTTGTATAATTTCTGAAGTGATTAATATTAATCAAGCCCATCTGAGACATGCTTTGTTTAAGGAAACGTAATTTTGTGTTAAACAATGTATACGAGATGACTATTGAAAATGGCCAAGAAATACTTTCTTCTACAGATTACTCTAAATTCCTAACAGCTAGTAAGCTTTTCTTTCCCCACTCCCTTGAATTGTTACCCATGCATTTACACATACATGTGTATGGGCATACACATACACACACACAAAATGCATAAATGAATTTTGTGTGAAAATGATACTTGATTGACTTTTAAAAAACTTAGGGATTTGAGAGATACAAGTAAAAGACTATGAAAAGACTTAGTGTGAGTAAATTGTCTATGAAAAGATACTCTAGAAAATGTACCTTTAAGCAAATATTAACCAATGTTCCTAGGTTGAAGTGATGTTATTTACAAGGGAAACAGTTACACTGAAAAGATTGGATGATACCTAGAACCCTTGATGCTCTCTGCCTCACTGTGGAGCTGATTTTACCATCCTGTCTTTGTAGATACAAAATCTACAAAAGCCTTTCTCCACTGAGTTCTTTGAAAGTTATTGATCTTCACAATAAAGTAATTGTTGCAAAAAAGTCTGAGTATGTTTTGAGTGTAACTAATATCTCTTTTTCCCTCCCCATCAGATTCAATTTTTGTTCTATTTAGAATGGCAAATGTGTCAGAATAATCAAGAGTATGTGATAACACTAGTGTAACATATTGGGTACACATGGTATATTTATTTTACTCTTTTGTTAATTTAAACAAAAATGTCCAAATGGTTTTACAAGGTGGTTACAGTTGAATGTTTGTTATTTGTACAATGCAATGTTATCTCTCTTATCATTCGTGCACCTCATAACTACCCCCATCCTAACCCATCATATCAAGTTTCTCACTTCCTTAATCACATTTACCCCCATTCCCTGTTAAATATATATTTATATGATCTTATACTTTACTATTGGACATGACCCTTAAAAGTCTTTTTCTTCCATATCCTAAAGATGGAGCTGTTTCGTATTTTTCTTCATTATTATTTCTGATTACTATTAAATTCATTTGAAAAATCTTGTAATTTTATGTTAAGTCTGTGTGGCTCAATCTCAGTTATAACTTCTGCTTAGTTTGGTAAAACTCATTTGTATGCTTGTCTTCCCTATTTAAGAGTATACATAGTCTGTTTTTTTTCTTTTTCTGTTTTACATATACACATACTGTGCTTTTACCAATGAAATACAATGCATTTTTCTCTTCTATATGAGATATATTTTGTTGGTGTTACAAAATATCAACCATGAAATAAGGTCTCTTGTCTGTGTCCATCCAGGCTCAAGAGGGTATTTTTATTTTCATTAAACTAACCACAAAGCATCATCCTTTGTTTCATCCAACTTCTACTTCTGTGAACATTCGGTTGCAATCTGATTTGTACTGGAGAAACCTTTTATTTGTCTCCTGTCATTATACAATAGTTTCTTGTTGATTTTACAGATGTTTTGTAAAAAATGAATCGCCTCAATTCTTACTATTATAATGTTAGTGCCATTTGTACAATAAAATATCTCCTTATTTATTTGTGAGACTCTTACCACCAAGGAAATACTGAAAAAGCCAGATGTCTAGTTGTGGTTCAAGTGGTAAAGTGTTACCTTTGAGCAAAATTGCTCAGGGACAGTGATCACTCCTTAGGTTCAACCCCCAGGATGAGCACAAAACCGAGCACAAAACCTGACTCTTTTTTTTTCCATATAATTTTTATTGTAATTAATAGAAGGGTTACATTACATTCGCCAGATGGAAGGTGCATTACTTCACATACATTGATACCCTTTCTCGTGTCTTGGTCCCCATTTCCCTCACCCCCACCCCCACCCTCGTTTGTTTTCCCCCCTTTCCTAGCCAATTTCAAATAACCAAATATGCATATATCCAATATATCAGATAACAAAGTGAAATACTGTAACAATATGAGATAACCAAGGGAAAGCAAAAGAGATGAGAAATAACATAGTACATTAAGGACAACAATAACTGATTATATGGGTTTTGCAAAACCTGACTCTTTCGGGCCTTTTTCATGTTATTTCTATTTCCCCATATTTTGCACTAGTTACTCATGTCTGTAATCAGTTACTTGGAATGCAGAGATTTGAAGGATGCCGCTGAGGCCAACTCACATATAAAAGTTCAGGAAATCCCTTTGTCAATGGGTGTAGTGGAACATGCCTGTCATTCAAATCAGTGTGGGAGGCAAATACTGAAAGGATCATGTTTCCAAGCCAGATCAGGCAGAAAAATTCATACAAACTCATCCACAAGAAAGGCAGCTGGACATGGTGGCATGCTGCTGTGATCCCAGAAACAATGGGAAGCTTATAACCGGTATACTAGTGTTTTGGAAATTTTAATGGGTGAAAAGCAAGAAACTCTCAAATACTGCCAGAAACCAAGATGTCAAGTGTAGCTAAAGTTGTACAGTACCAGTCTAAAATGCTTAAGTCTCTAAGTTCAAATCAAAGGGGAAAAATAGTACACTGATACATAAGTAGACTGACATTTTATCCCATTTTTCTTTAAAAAGGAACGTTTGCTCTAGCTATATCTATTTTATCCACATGGAAAAGAAATTGTGAATGATGTTTAATATGATTCTGATTTCTACATCTTGTGAAAAAATGTTATGCTTGTTTTTGAAGCAGTCTAAAACTGAAAAAGAAATGAAGTAGAAAAATACTAAATAGAGGAAAATGTGTCATTATGTTATTCCAGCAATATTTTAACTCAAGAAGTATGTGTGAGTCACAGAAACACAAAGCAAAAGTATGAGTAGTATAAGGTATATTTTAACACCATGAGCATTCATTTTACTGCAAATGGTAAATACAGTGGCCAAAAGAGACTCCAGCTATTAGTGAACATTTGGCAAAAAGAAATATAACGGCAGGCATGTATTTGCCAATCTCTTCTGAGCTTCTATGGTTTATAAAATAGTTCTATAAAACAGCTTTATAAAAATAGCTTTATGAAAACAGCTTTATAAAACAAACAATATATATAATACAAAGCAGCTTTTGTTCATACTGGTTATTTGGATTAAAACAGAATTCTAGCAACAAAACATAATAGTTTGAAATAATTAGATTTTGTCATTTTGTAGAGGCAATGTACATATTTTGTTTATTTTAATATCTCCTAAAGCACTTAACACAGTCAATATAATGATAACAATTCAGTAAAGTAATGCTCTTCATTTCTCTTGTTAATTCTTTTTTCTTTCTGGAGTTTGAAGGTCATCCTAAAGTGAAGGAAAATACAAAAGCTTTGCAAATCCATTAGAATTCATCCCCTTGCTTGCATTGGTTTGCTGAATTAATCTATTCATTGATAAAATACATGCTGAATGGAAACCCTTATTATATTCTAAATAGTATTAAAGAGCTGTCCTAGAGAGAAATAAAGCAAGAGATATCTCAAAATACACATATTAGCTGAAAGGGGCAAAAACAGATCTTCGAAATACAATCCATATGTATAGTGAATGCATTAGCAATGTGACTTACGAAGTTTTTTTTTATTGAGCAAATAAAAACCTTTTCTTCTTAGTGTGTAGTTTCCCATAGTAGCTGAAATTCTATGGTATTTTCCTTTCATCTCTATCCATCTTTTTACTTCTATTTTTTTGTACTTCTATTTTAACACTCAATAATCCAACAGGAGTTACCGAGTCTGACAAGGTTACTTTTCCTCTAAATATCAGAAATAGAACTGACAAATATCATTTTAAGCATTCCTTGATTGGAATCTTCTTTAATGCCAAAGTATGTGAATCTCTGTATTTAATTCTTACTTACACATTAAACTACTACAGGATATTGTCCCAGAGATCCTTCCTAAGGCCCACCCTCTCATATTGGTCCTGTATGAGCGCCTATGTAACTTTTCAACTCATGATTAGATATAATTTAAAAATCTTGACAGATTTTCTTTAACTGAATGTTAGTAATACCATGCTGATCTATTAGAGTTCCCCTACTACAATAGCAAAGAAGGGCTGGGAATATAGCTCAGTTGGTAGATGTTTCCCTTGGAGGTGCTACAACACGTCAGAAAAAAAATGAGTAAGAATTAGATAGCTTTAATCTTATGTATCAGCTTAATCTCTATGTAAATTAGCCAATTATTATTTATCAGATTACTATGCTGATGGCTTAACTCTATCCCAATTTGTACTCTTTTTGGTAAATTTCAAGGACTGAAATTAATGAACATACGGTACCAGTTTACTTCTTTCTTTCTTTCTCTTTCTTTCTTTCTTTCTTTCTTTCTTTCTTTCTTTCTTTCTTTCTTTCTCTTGCTTGCTTGCTTGCTTGCTTTCTTGCTTTCTATTTTTTTGTCATGGGGCTTGAAATCAGGGCCTCAACTCCCTGAGCTCTTTTGCTCAAAGTTAGCACTCTACCACTTTGATCCACAGCTCTACCTCTGGTTTTCTAGTGGTTAGATGGAGATACCAGTCTCACAGACTTTCCTGCCTTGGTTGGCTTTGAATCATGATTCTCAGATCTCAGCATCCTGAGTAGGCATGAATCTCCAGTGCCTGGAAAGATTATTGTTATTTTTGTGTGTGGGGAGGTGTTATGGAGCTTTAACTCAGCCTGGGCACTGTCCCTGAGCTCTTCAGCTCAAAGTTACCACCCTTCCCTTGAGCCAAGCCCCACTTCCTGTTTTCTAGAAGTTAAGTGGAGATAAGAGTCTCAGGTCCTTTTGTGTCAAGGCTAGCTTTGAACCTTGAGCCTCAGATCTCAGCCTCCTGAGTAGTTAAGATCACAGGACTAAGCCAAGTGCCTAGCTTGGAAAGTTTACTTAAAATTTTTTTTTACCAATACTGTGGCTTGAACTCAGGGCCTGAGCACTGTCCTTGCGCTTTTTCCTCAAGGCTAATACTCTAGCACTTAAGCCATAGCACCACTTCTGATTTTTTTCTATGTATGTGGTACTGAGGACTCAAACCTGGGAATACATGCATGCTAGGCAAGCACTTTACCACTAGGCCAAAGTCCCAGCCCACCGTTTAATTTTTTTAAGAATTTTTTTTAGTCTATTGACGAAAGTGCTTTATTGAAGCTACAAAGAGCATCTTTCTCCTAAGGTATAAAGTATCTCCCTATACAAATCCTACTTCTACAATAATGGTATATAAGGTAAAAAGGCTAGATAGAAAGGAAGGTTAGAAGAAGTATTCTTTATTCACAGTATGTTATTTTATTTTTAAAACTATATTAATTGTGCATATTAACAGGATACAATGTGATAGCTCCATATAAGCATATTTGTATATTGGCCATATCCAACAGTGTAGTCAGAAGAAGGCTCTCTACAAGGTGATCCTAGCATTCAAATGTGATGTTAGGACAGAAAATACCAACATTTCTTCTAAGAATAGTTAGCATAGTTAGTCAATAGTATATTTGGCAGGTAGGACTTGAAACAATCAGCCAGACACAGGGTGAATCAAGATAAGAAGCAAATATTTAAACATTTAAAATTGATGAATCAAATTTACATAGTGTATTATTTTGACATCTCCCATATAACAAATTATCAAAATATTTATTGGTTTATAAGAACATAAGTATATCTTTAGAGTTCTGAAGTTCAAAACTCTGAGGATTGGTCTTACGGGGCTGGACTAAAGTGTTTGTTTGCCTATCAGGAAGCTTATGGAGAGGATCTTACTTCTGTGTTTGTTTCTAGCATCTGGAGTCTGCCTGAACATCTTCATTTTCTTCTATCACCAAAACCAGCAATGCTACATTTATGAAAGCATTGTTATGCAAGTGGGTATCTTTCAAGTCTCCTCCTCTGCTACCAGGTTTTGAACTCAGGATTTTGCCATCTTGCTGGTTGTTTGCCCCTGGCTGCACTCTTCCACATGAGACATTTCTTTAGTCTGACATTTGCCAATTAACTGGGGATTCTAGTCTCATGAGCCTTTCTACCTGGGATGAATTTAGACCTTAGTCTTCAAATCTCACTCTAGAGGCATGCCTCTACTTAACAGTCCCCATTTTTTCTTACAATTCTCTTATTTTTTATTTTATTAATAATTTTTTATTGTGATTAATAGAAGGGCTACATTATATTCACCAGATAGAAGGTGCATAACTTCAAAAACATTGATACCCTTTCTTATGACATGGTCCCCATTTCCCTCCCACCCTCCCCCCGCTTATCTTGATTTCCCCCCTTCCCTATCCAATTTCAAATAACCAATTAAGCACATATAAAATATATCAGATAACAAGGTTAATTATTGTAACAATATGAGATAACCAAGGGATGGCAAAAGAGATGAGAAATAACATAGTACATTAAGGATAACAGTCACTCATTATATGGCTTTTGTTTCCTTATCCTGGAGGTCCTTACATTTAGTGTCATACTATTTGGCCTAATGTCTCTAGATTTTTTTCTACTACAATTCTCTTATTTCATTGGGCTTATCCAAATTATCCTGGATACTTATTTTAAATCAGTGCCTTACTTAGCAATCTCTGTTACATCCACAATCTTACTTGTCTTTTTCCATGAACTGAAACATATCCACAGATTTTGCAAACTCAGACACAAATACTTTTACAGGCACACATGTGTATCCCTATGCACACATCAGAGTTGAAAGGATATATTTAAGTATTCGAAAATTCACATTACTAAGGAAGGGTTAATATATCATGTACATAAAACATGTTACATATAAAGGTTTAAGCAGAAAATAAATGTGGGTGACATTTATCTAATAAAACTATCATGATGAAACATACTTAAAATTTAAGAAAAATTAAAAAGGGGAAGAGGGTTAAGAAAACGTAATAGAGGCAAGTACATATAATAAAGCATATAATATACATGTATACAAATATTACAGTGAAACTCTTTGGACAATAATTATATTCCAATAAAAAGTATAAACAATTAAATTAAAATATTAAATTTATGAAAGACACAGGGCAACCTTTTTTTACCAATGTATATTAAAACACAACCTACTTCAAAAATGATCAAAGTGCCTGGACAGTCAGTTCTCAGAAAATAAGGACAAATAAGCATGGACATAAAAAGACACTCAATGACAGTTGTAATTAAGGTTGTCAGATTTAACAGCTACAGAGACATAGGCTTAGTTAAATTTGAATTTCAAATGAACAATTAATACTTCTGCAGGGTAAGTATGCCCCAAACATTGAAAGGACATAATCATTCCTGTTTATCAGAAATCTAAATTTAATTGTATATCCTGTACTGTATCTGTCAACCTTATACACAAGAAAAGAAGTTCAAAAAGGGCAGTCCAGGGATTCCATTTTAACAGCATCTGGCAAACATGAAAAGTGGTTGCTTCCTGTATGTTTAACCTTGTCGGAGTTGTGCAGCAAATCACACAATGGCAGAAGTTTCTGTTCTATTTTTTTCCGTAAGACACAATCAAGTTAGAGATTATTTTCTCATCACACATAATAAGCTGGTTGCAATGTCTTTAGAAGCAGTGGTAAAACAGTGTCTCTTTGCAAAATAACTTCAGGAGTAAATGACTGGGAGATGCACACTGTTTCTAAGATGTTATCATCTGATGAAACTTATATCAGAAGAAGCTCACCACTTATAAAACGAGATAATACTTATGCAAAGGCCAAGATAAATTATTACAAAAAATAGTAGCATGAACTTAATGTGTAAAGAACTATAAAACTCAACAATAAAACATGAATATTTCTACTATTGCAGTATGTACTATTTCACATACAGTTTTTACTGTTTTCTGCCCAGTTTAGTATTGTAAGGATGTTAATATTTGAGGAGTATATCAATGAAACTTAAAAAAATGTTTGTAGTTAATTCAATGAATGGTTAAGTACAGGAGAAAAGTGGGTCCTCAAAATATACCTAGATGTCATATCTTAGGAATGCCTGAGTCCTGCACAAAATCTCTTAAAAAATACATGATCACATGCATTAGACAAAACCATATGGACCCAGAGGGACAACTAACTAGGTTGGCAGAACATTATGCTTAAATTGTTACCTGGTACCTGATATAAGGTCGCACAAGAAGGTAAGGGCTTTACATTTCAAATATAAACATTAGGGCTGACTAGCTTCAATAGTTCATGCCTGTAAATCTAGTCACGGAAGAAGAGTAGATTGGGTAGATTATGGTTCAAGGACAGTCTGGATCAAAAGTTAGCAGCACTATTTTTAAAGATATTTTTATTTTTAATTGATTTACTTTATTGTTATAGAGATAATATAGAGAAAGATTATAATTACATGAGTCAGATTATGAGTACATTTCCTTTCATACAGTGTCTTCTCACTATCTCCCAGTTCTTCCCTCCTGTCTCCACTCAAGAGTTGTATAGTTCATTTTTATCAGTGTCCAGTGAGCTCCACTGCTCTACTTTTCATCCTTTTTCCCTGGAGCCATTTTTTTAAACATTTTTTTTATTTTAAGGGGTTGCAGTTATATTCGTCAGATAGAAGATGTGTTATTTCTCACACATTGATAGCCCTTCTCATGTTTTTGTCCCCATTGCCCTCCCCCATCCCCTCCCATAATCTTTTTCCCTCCTATTTCAAATAAACAAACATCTATATGTGTGTGTGTGTGTGTGTGTGTGTGTGTGTGTGTGTGTGTGTGTGTGTGTATATATATATATATATATATATATATATATATATATATATATATATATAATATACCAGGTCACAAAGTCAGATTTTGTAACAATATGAGATTAACCAAAGGGCAACACAAGAGAAGAGGGGAATAAAACCGTAGTACATTAAAAACAACACTCATCCATGGAGACCTTTAAGCTCCTTGAAATCCTTTTGACGATCTAAGCTTGAATAGACCATTCAAAAGGAAAAGAAGACTCAATCATCAAAAAATTAAAACCTAAGAACACACACACAGACACACACACACACACACACACACACACACACACACACACACACACAAGGAGGTTTCTTGTTTTTAGATCTTGGAGTTCATCTCATCACAATACATAAGTCAGGCATGGAGGTAATGCTACTCAGGAAACTGTAGGCCTTGTAGTGTGAATAGAGCCCTGGACAAACATTACTTTGTTCTAAACATTTCATTTTTCTAAAGTTAATGAACTTGGACATATAGCATAGATTAAAATGCTAAAAGGCATTATGTCATTTATTCATTTATTTATTTAAATTTAATTTTATTGTAAGGGTGATGTACAGAGTGGTTACAGTTTTTCCCTATGGTTCACCCCCTAGTGTCACTATTTGATTTTGGTACCTGGAATACTGGATATATGTTTATTTGAATTACGGAAGGAGAGGGGAATAACAACAATGGACAAACGGCCAACCAATGCAACATCTCAACATCATTACTCACTAGACAATATGTTGAAAATAAACTTTACAACTGGGGGAATGGGAGAGGGAAAGTGTTAGGAAAAAATAGAGAGGAAAGAAAGGGTTGGCATAGTCACTTCTGTACCTTTTCCCCTATTTTTATTATTATATAGGTGATGTACAGATTAATTACAGTTACATAAGTTAGACAAAGTTTATCTTTCTTTTTGGACAATGTCAACACTTCCTTCACTCTCTCCAAGTTAATACCTCCTGTTTCTACCCAAAAGTTGTATCGTTCATTTTCCACATACCGTCTAGTGAGTACCACAGTTTCATTTGTTCACCCTTTGCCTCTCCATTTCTTCCTTCCAAGGACATATAAATGAAGAAACCAGCCAAAAAGAGAACAAAATTGTAACAAAGAAAAACCCTCTTGTTTCAATTTCCTGGAGTTCTTTTGAATACATATTGTTTTATATGATCAAAGGCAGATAGGCATTTCGCCTTTGTGTTCCACCCCTAAGAATATCATCCTTTGGTCTCACTGTGTGCAAATGCCTAGGATTCTATATAATAAAACTCATTGTTTGATTAAGGAGAACAAAACAGATTTTCATGACTCGGGAGCCTGCATCTTGCAAATCTGCTTTAGTTGCTCATTTGGTAAATGATATAGGATTATTGTCACCTAACAAGCTAAGCTATAATATAGGCTTTTATTTAGGAAATGAATCACAAGAGACCTTATTTGTAAATACTTGGAAGTGTTGCTTCAACTTTGAAAAATTTATGCTACTGTACATGGGAGAATTGATATAACTATTGGCCTGAAAATGCAAGGCACCAAGTTCTCTGTCCTTCATTTCTAAGAGAAAATTTTAGCATGAGAATGTAAGTAAAATAATCAATATTTAATAAATGTGAAGAGGCAAAATGTTTTATTTGTTAACTTTATTAACTAATGTATAAGTATAATGTTTAATTAACTAGCAGATGTCTAATGAACATTTCAAATATGTGCAAATAAATTAATTAGCATCTTAATTAATATTACTGTTTTTATATAGGCTTATATCTGTGTGTGATTACATATATATGTGCACAAATTCATATACCAAAGATGTATCTATATGAAAGAATAAATGTTATGTTATAGAATGCAATAAAGGCATATGTGGATATTCCTTAGACAGCTGAATATCTGCAAATAATTTAGTTTGTAAAGAAGTTTACCTGGTTACATATTCTTAGTGTTTGTTATTAGTTATGCCTTTTTAATTTAATATAATAGGCATGTTCAATTGGTGGAGGAAATGTGGCACAGCAATAAAATTCACAATGTGGAATTAGAATCAGTATTGTATAAGCATCTATGACCCTGTTATTTTCCTTCCTTCCCTTATTCCCTTTATCCCTCTCTCCTATTCTCCCTCTATTTCTTCCCTACTTCCTTCCTTTCTTCCTTCCTTCTTTCCTTCCTTCCTTCTTTCCTTTTGCTTTCTTCTTTTTTCATTTTTCTGGTGGTATTGAAGTTGAAACTCAGGATCTAGCACATACTAGATGTGCACTACTTGAGCAGACTCTGCCCCTTCAGGATTTTTTTTGCAAATATTAGTTACTTTTTCAATGTTTTATTTTCTATTTTTGACTTGGATCACCATTCACCTACCGTACCTTCCACATACCTGGGACTGCAGATATTAAATATTAGGCCTAGCTTATGTGTTAATATTGACCTATTTATCATTAGAAAAATTTCATTTATGTCCTTATTACCTACACTTGGGAATAATATGAATATATACCTATGAAGAATATAAGAAATTAGATTGATTGAGGGGAAGGAAGATGGCGCCGAGACAATAGGGACGCTGCCTAGCTTTCTCTGACAAAAAGAGAGAACCAGGGAGTCCCACGAGCCAACTTTCTAAAGAAATCCACAACAACAAACTCAAAAAGCAACGGAGAAGGACTCAAACCGGAAAAGAAATCCAGATAAAGCTCACATCCAACTTTCTCAAAGAATTCGGAACGCGAGGACCCCTCCCCCACCTCTCGCCCAAAGCCGCGGAAAGCCACGCCAGACTAAGCCACCAAAAGCGGCTTGAGCGGGCGCCGGCTCCACGCGGGGAAAGCGGGGGCGGGCACCGGCTCTAACCCACGAAAACTGGCAGCAGTGGAGGGCGCCAGGCTGGGAGCCCAACGGCTGCAAAAACCAGCACAGAACCGGGCCAGCTAACGGCGGAAGCAGCGGAACCCAGATGCGGAACCAGAACAGCCAGAAAGACTGGGGGGAGCAGGGGGGCAAGGAATTTAGAATCCTGTCCCTCCCCTCAACAGCCCCTTCCCTCAGGCCATTGACTGGAGATTGACAGGCGGGCTACCCATAAGTCCCAGCACCACACCAAGGGAGGCGGGGCTGCCCCAACTCCCACCTGCCCAACGGGCTCAACCCCCAGCCCTCTGACTGGAGACTGATGAGCAGGCGGACCCTAAGACTCAGCACCCAACCAAGGGAGGCAGAGCTGTCCCAGCTCCCACCTGCCCACCAGGCTCCTCACCCAGGCCACTGGATCTGGAGAGTGGAGCGCTTTGGGACCCTGCCTTACAACAGTGGGTAGGGGGTGCGGGTAAATAGAAGCCAGCATCTGCCCCCCCTCAATTCTCGAGCAGGGCATCCTCCAGCTGGGAATCCTGAGCAAGACACCACCGAGGGCCCCCCCCACAGTCACATACTCTGACAAAGCAGTGGAAACACAGCATGGATCTGAAGGGCCGACCAGCAGCCAAGCTCCCCTTCTGAGAACCAAAACGGCGCGGCCCCGCCCTTGGAGCCCACGTCCCCAGCTGGGCCCCGCCCCTGGGAACAGAGGGGCCTCCTGCTGGTCCTACTGAGAGCTCCTGAAACTCTCAATCCCCAGACCCTTGGCTTGGGGCCGCCCCTGGAAGCAGCACAGGAAAACGTCCAACAACCACACTCAGACAGAAGCTCGCAGATCCATCCCATGGTCTACTGTGAGGCCACTGGTTGGGCTAAGAGCTAGTCGTGCAGCAACACATAAGTTTTATTCTAATACTTTCCAAACTTTGTACTCAAATACACTACTTACTTACCCCCTGACCTCTCTCATTGTATTTCTCTATCTCTGGACCTCTGCTCCTCTTTCAACCCTTATACTGCATGGATCTACACTTGATGGCTGTTGAGCAACATTGTATATCTAGGTGTTTAATCATTCTCTAGGCTCAGAGGGACTTAAAGACAATAGAGATTGGATTGAGAGGCTTATTGTTTTGGATATAAATCACTTATCAGTGAATAATTAGACTAGTCCATAACTGCACAAAAAGAAAGAGTGATAACACCAATCAAAACTTGTGAACATCTAGAGTCTGCCAGCTACAGAGGTCTAGGTTGGACATATCTGAAAAACTATAATTGTGTTTAGTATTAATCTTGATCCCATTTTCAAATGGGCAGAACAAGAAACTCAAGAAAAATGTCAAATCAAGAAACAACACCTCCCACCTCCCCCACCCAATGTAAACAGCCAATGGAACAGTCACTGGCAAGCCTAGAGGAGAGTCTTCCAAGTGCTGTACAAATGCAATTGATAAACATCATTAATGAAACATGTGAAAATATAAAGAAAGAGATAAGGGAGGAAGCCATATCTGAACAAGAGGAAACCATAAACAAGGTGATAAGTGAAAAAGAAGGAGCCATAAAGGAAGCCATAATAAAGGCTGTTCAAAGAAAGATGGATGAATTCATAGAATCCACAAATAAAAAGGTGACCGAACTCCAGCAAATGTTCAAAGAAAATGAAGCTACTGAGCTAACCACTCAAATGGAAATCAAGGAGCTAAAGAAATCCATACATGATCTAAAAGAAGAGATGCAAGGCATCAATAATGAGCAATTAGTAGCAAGGGAGATGAAAAATAAAGTACATAGCTTTGATAGCAGGTTAGACAATGCAGAGGAGAGCATTTCCGGGGCTGAAGATAATTTAGTTATTATAGAGAAAGAACAGAAAATGAGTCAATCCAAATCTAGGCAAAATGAGAGAGCGCTTCAGGAGGTCCAAGATACAATTAGGAAGCCTAATTTAAGGCTAATTGGTATTGAGGAGGGTCTGGAGAAAGAGGTCAATGGTATTGGAAATATACTTCAGGGAATCATCTCAGAGAATTTCCCAAATATCCAGAAGGGCAGACCCATCCAGATACAAGAAGCTTTTAGAACCCCAAACAGACCTGACCAAAAATAACATCTCACCGCCACATCGTAATCTGAACTGGATCAGTAGAAACCAAACAAAGCATCCTAAAGGCAGCCAGGGAAAAGGGTTCAGTAACCTATAAAGGAAAACCAATCAGAATAACCCCAGATTACTCAGCAGAGACCATGCAAGCAAGAAGTGACTGGAAGCATATATGTCATGCCCTTAAGTCAAATAACTACCAACCAAGAATACTGTACCCAGCTAAGCTCTCATTCATAACTGAGGGAACAATAAAAACATTCCATTCCAGGGAAAAGCTGCAACAATATGTCGCAACAAAACCAACACTAGAGAGAATTCTGAAAGATGTTCTATATATAGAAAACCAAAATAAATGCAATATAGGGAAAGAAATGGCACCTAAACAGCATACCATCTAAGGACCACAAGAACTGTCAAGACACAGGCCCAAATAAAAGCTTTTAAAAATGGTAGGACCTAATAAATATCTCTCAATCCTAACTCTCAATATCAATGGACTCAACTCTCCAATTAAACGGCATAGGCTGTCTAGTTGGATCAAAAAGCAAGAGCCATCGTTCTGCTGTCTTCAAGAGACACATCTTACCCAAAAACACAAGCATCTTTTGAAAGTGAGAGGTTGGAATAAACTCTATCAAGCTAACGGCCCCCATAAACAGGCTGGAGTTGCCATCCTCATATCAGATAAAATAGACTTCAAACCAAAATTAGTAAGAAAAGACAAAGAAGGTTACTACATACTACTAAAGGGATCTTTCCTCTAGGAAGACATAACGATCCTAAATATTTACACACCCAATTCCAGAGCTCCAAACTTCATCAAGCAAACTTTACTTACACTGAAACCATACATAGATCGAAATACAGTGATTGTCGGTGACTTTAACACAACACTCTCACCTATGGACAGATCAACAAGGCAAAAACTCAAAAGAGAAACCTTAGAACTGAACAACTATATAGACCAACTAGATCTAACAGACATCTGCAGAATATTCCACCCAGCAACAACACAATATACGTTTTTCTCAGCAGCACATGGAACATTTTCCAAAAGATTACATCTTAGGCCATAAAACAAACCTGGACAGATTCAGAAACACTGAAATTATTCCATGCACACTCTCAGACCACAAAGCCATCAAACTGGAACTGAACACACATCTCCACCAATGAAAACCCTGTAACTCTTGGAGACTGAACAACACATTGTTGAATCACCAATGGGTCATCGAAGAGATCAGAACAGAAATCCAACAGTTTATGAAATTTAACAGTAATGAGCACACAAAATACCAACTCCTTTGGGACACAGCAAAGGCAGTACTCAGGGGAAAATTTATAGCGCTGAGTGCCTACAACAACAAGTTGGAAAAATTGCAAACCAACAAGTTAATGTCCCACCTGAAGCTCCTGGAAAAAGAGCAACAAACCAACCCTAATCCCAGTAGACGAAAGCAAATAATTAAAATCAAAGTAGAATTAAATGATTTGGAATCCAAAAAAACTATAGAAAGAATCAACAAAACAAGGAGTTGGTTCTTTGAAAGAATTAACAAAATTGACAAGCCCTTAGCAAATCTTACCAAAAAAAGAAGAGAGCATATCGAAATAAACAAAATCGCAGATGAAAATGGTAATATCACGACAGAAATTACCAAGATCCAGAATATCATGAGGGAATACTTCTCAAACCTTTATGCCAACAAATTTGAGAATCTAGATGAAATGGATGAATTGCTAGCCAATATTAACATTCCCACACTGAACCAAGAAGAACTAAGCCAACTCAACAGGCCTATTTCACACTCTGAAATAGAAATGGCAATTAGAGAACTTCCACCTAAGAAAAGCCCAGGGCCAGATGGATTCACAGCTGAATTCTATAAGGTCTTCAAAGCAGAGCTCACACCAATACTCCTCAAGCTCTTCAATGAAATTGAAAATGAAGGTTCCTTACCAAACTCATTCTATGAAGCCAGTATAACCCTCATCCCCAAACCAGACAGAGATTCATCAAAGAAAGAGAACTACAGACCTATATCTTTGATGAACATCGATGCAAAACTTCTCAACAAAATACTGGCCAACCGTCTACAACAACTCATCAAAAAAATTATACACTATGATCAAACTGGATTCATCACAGGGAGGCAAAGCTGGTTCAACATACGCAAATCAATTAATATAATTCAACACATCAACAGGAGCAAAGACAAAAATCATATGATTGTCTCAATAGACGCGGAAAAGGCATTTGACAAGATCCAACACCCCTTTATGTTAAAAGCTCTGGAGAAACTAGGAATCCATGGAACATTCCGCAACGTAATAAAGGCTGTGTATGAGAAACCTACTGCTAGTATTACACTTAATGATGAAAATCTAAAGCCATTCCCTCTAAAATCAGGAACGAGACAAGGATGCCCACTCTCTCCACTCCTCTTTAACATAGTACTAGAATTCCTAGCCAGTGCAATAAGGAAACAAGCAAGCATAAAGGGGATGTAAGTAGGGAAAGAGGAAATAAAACTATCCCTCTTTGCAGATGACATGATTCTGTATTTAAAGAATCCTATAGACTCTACTCCCAAGCTCCTTGAGCTGATCCAAAGCTTTGGAAGAGTAGCAGGCTATAAAATCAACCCTCAAAAATCAACTGCCTTCCTTTATGCCAACAGTGAGAGGAACGAGGCAATAATCAGGAAAGAAACTCCTTTCACAATAGCCTCAAAGAAAATAAAGTACCTAGGAATTAGCTTAACTAAGAATGTAAAGGACCTTTTTGATGAAAACTTTAAAACCCTAAAAAAGGAAATTAAAGCAGAACTAAGGAAATGGAAAAACCTCCCATGCTCCCGGATTGG
The DNA here is from genome assembly GCF_031878675.1 of Megascapheus bottae. NCBI lineage: Eukaryota > Metazoa > Chordata > Mammalia > Rodentia > Geomyidae > Megascapheus > Megascapheus bottae. Next base: position 99,037,083 of record NC_143547.1, on the reverse strand, counting down.
AAGAATCAACATTGTGAAAATGACAATCTTGCCAAGAGCTATCTACAAATTCAATGCAATACCCATCAACATACCAATGTCATTCTTTAAAGAAATAGAAGAGGCAATCCAAAATTTCATATGGAATAATAAAAGACCCCGTATAGCAAAAACACTTCTTAGCAGAAAGAACAGCGCTGGAGGAATTTCAATTCCAAAGTTTAGAGTCTATTACAGAGCTATAATTCTCAAAACAGCTTGGTACTGGCACAGGAACAGGCCTGAAGACCAATGGAATAGAACTGAGGACCCAGATATTAAACCACAGACCTATGGCCACCTAATCTTTGACAAGGGAGCCAAAAAATAGAATGGAAGAAAGACAGCCACTTCAACAAGTTGTGCTGGCAGAACTGGTTAAGCACCTGCAGAAAACTAAAGCTGGATCCTTCTTTGTCACCTTGCACTAGAATTAACTCCAAATGGATCAAAGACCTGGAGGTAAATGCTGACACACTGAAAACTCTACAGGAAGGAATAGGAGATACACTAGGCCTCCTTGGCACAGGTCGAAACTTTCTTAAGGACCAAGAATCAAAACAAATCAGAGAAAGGCTGGATAAGTGGGACTGCATTAAACTGCAGAGCTTTTGCATGGCAAAGGACATAGCTAGTAAACTAATCAGGAAGCCTGCAGAGTGGGAGAAGATCTTCACCAACCAAACAACGGACAAAGGCCTCATATCTAAAATATATCAACAACTCAAAAAATTGAATCACTCCAAAACTAACCTCCAAAGTAACAACTATCCCATTAAAAAATGGGCCAAAGACTTAAAGAGAGTCTTCTCTGAAGAAGAAACAGAAATGGCCTATAGACACATGAAGAAATGCTCAAGATCTCTGGTCACAAAAGAAATGCAAGTCAAAACAACTCTAAGATTCCACCTCACTCCAGCTAGAATGGCCAGGATCAGGAAAACGAATGACAACAGATGCTGGAGGGGATGTGGCCAGGAGGGATCACTACTACACTGTTGGTGGGAGTGCAAACTCGTCCAACCACTATGGAAAGCAGTGTGGCTGTGCCTCAAAAGGCTAAACATAGAACTCCCCTATGACCCAGCAATTCCACTACTTTGCATTTACCCAACCATCCAGAAACAAGGACATACTAAACCCACTAGCACAACAATGTTCATTGCAGCACTATTCACCATAGCAAAGATATGGAACCAACCTAGATGTCCCTCAGTTGATGAGTGGATCAACAAGTTGTGGTATTTGTACACAATGGAATTCTATGCTGTTGTCAGAAAGAATGACATCGCCCCATTTGTTAGGAAATGGAAAGACTTAGAAAAAATCATATTAAGTGAAGAGAGCCAGACTCAAAGGAACTTAGGCTCAATGGTTTCCCTCATTCGTCATAATCAGTAGAAACCTTGGGCTCTACTAGGAGAGATTTGCAATAGAGCAAAATCTTGATACATAAGGACATATAATGTGAAGCTAATTGAAAGGACCTCCAGGATAGTGAAACAAAAGCCATATAATGAATGATTGTTGTCCTTAATGTGCTATGTTATCTCTCATCTCCTTTGCTGTCCCTTGGTTATCTCATATTGGTATAGTATCTGACTTTGTTATCTGATATACTGAATTTATTTGTATTTGGATATTTGAAATTTGATAGGGAAGGGGGGAAAACCAAGACGGGTGGCGGGTGTGGGGGGGGAGGGCAACGGGTACCAAGACATGTGAAAGGGTATCAATGTATGTGAATTAATGCACCTTCTATCTGGCAAATATCATGTAACCCTTTTACTAATTACAATAAAAAAAGAAATTAGATTGAACAAGATATGTCCATATTGATTTCATTTACTTAGTGTCTATTAAAGACTAAGACAAATTGGGTTTGGTGGTGGAAACAAACTATTTTGAGGCAAAATGGAGTTGTCAATGAGTGTTAATGTCCCTAGCTGCTGACTCATCACTTTCTAATCAGTACTGAAATTCAGGTATGTACGCAGAAGACATTGCTAGTATTGGAATGAAAAAGGGGAAAAGGAAATATGAGGTTCCTTTTCATATAGAAACATTATTTAAGTAAAAACTAAAAATAAATACTTATTAAAAATTATCAATTGAGATTATTCTTTCAGCAAGAAATATTATCTAAAGATTAACTGTAGATCATGAGCTAGAGCTACCTTAAATGTGAACCCCTGCATGAAGCATTAGGTTGCAAATTATTGTTATAGATAAGCACACAGAAAAGTGCAAATCATCCACCTTTTTGGTAAATAAATTGAGGACTTTTATTTTATTGTTTATAACTGGCGTTTTAATTCAGGGCCTTATGTTTGCTAGGCAAGGGCTCTAGCCACACTACTAGCTACATTAAAATATTAAATGAGGGATTTTAAATCAACTGGTAGAAGATAAGCAAAGTGAATTTATTCAGTTTTGGAAAGAATTTACTAAAGCAGGTATAATAATACTGGTAACAGTATAATTAATATAGGTCTTTAGAGAGTAATTTGACAGCATAAATTAAACAGCAAAATATGCACGTTTTTAACCCAATAATTTTATTACCAGAAAAGTAAAAGTAATCCTAAATGAAAAAGAGCATGTCTGTCCATCTCTGTTCATAGTATTTTCAGCAGAACAGAAGTGAGTATACTTGGAATGCCTACCTGGTATAACTAGTTAAGAAAACTATCAAGGCCAGGTGCGGTGGCTCACACCAGTAATCCTAGCTACTCAGGAGGCTAAGATCTGAGGATCAAGGTTCAAACTCAACCCAACACAAAAGGACCTGAGAGTCTTATCTCCAATTAACCTCTAGAAAACAGGAAGTGGGGCTTGGCTCAGGGGTAGGGTAGTAGCCTTGAGCTGAAGAGTGTAGGGACAGCTCCCAGGCCACCTTCAAGCCCCATGATCGAAAAAAAGAAAAAAAAAGCTATCAAGGGATCTACATGGAACATTATGTAGTTATTATTGACCACATTTTGGCACGAAGATTACACTTTATAAGGCTTTGAAAATGAATGCATTCAGTGCTAGTTTAATGTCATTCACTGATTGTCTAGTTGAGGAGGTAAAAATTAGCTTCTTTCCCACTCTAGCTTTTTACTACCATAGGCAACACTTATTCATCATTTTTTTTTCAGTCTTGGGCTTGAGCTCAGGGCTTGAGCACTGTCCTTGGACTTTCTCAAGGCTAGAGCTCTACCACTTCTGTCACAGCACCACTTTTGGCTTTTTTCTATGTATGTGGTACCAAGGAATCGAACCTGGATCTTTGTGCATGTTAACAAGCACTCTACCACTAGACCAAACTCCCAGCCCCTCCTCTTCTTTTTATAATAGTTAAAAATAAATAAGCACCTCCCTAATCACTTTCATGTTGAGTCTTGAACAGTCTCTTCCTCCATTCTCCATTATATAATGATATTAAATGTTTTGAGTAAAATTGCTAATGAAATCTTTACATCAAAAATATTTTTCATAAGCCATGTGACATTTACCAAAGTAGATTAATTTGTGCTTCCTTCCTTTTAGCTACTCTTGATGTATATCTGCATGATATTTAAAGATGAATCTACTGGTATTAATTCTAGTTTTTGTCAGTTGATCAGTGAGCCAAGCTTATCTTTCCTTGAAATGAAAGCTTTAGAACATGGAAGAATTGATTTATTAATTGGCCACTGAGACTTTGACCTTTAGACTCAGATACTTTATGCACTTGATATCATGAGCTGTACAGTTTTCAATGTAAAATAATTTTAATTACTTTTTGTCATTTCAAAATCAATAGATTTTCATTATCTAAAAAGCACAAGATAAAAACAAAAACAATAAAAATGACATTACATCAACCTGTTGATAGTCATGTATAGGAAAGTGTTGATCCAAAGAACTGTGAGTCCCCTCTGCTTGTCTGCAGAATTCTTCCCCTGTCTTTGCTTAGACTCTGTTCTCCAGTGATCTTTCTTCTAAATGTTCACCCTTCTAAAATGTGCTTCCTCAAATCATACTTGGATTAGAAGGTTCTAAACTGGTTCACCATATATAAGATATAGCTAAATATTTGCTTCTGGGAAATACACATGGGTGTTACAAAAATACAGTGCTTAATGTGTGTGCTGACCTTCAACCAGGAGACTATAATCCCCCAAATATCTCTTATTTAGTGTCTAAAAACCTTTGCTCTGTATTTCTTCTAATTTCCTGTTACTTAGTACAAGAGGTCAACATGATTCTTGGTTTTCATCTTTACTAGAATGTTTTAAAAAGATTTCCCTGGCTCCTGTGTTGATAATACTGTAGAGTCAAATAGAAGACATGACTTCTCACAGAAACCAATTTAGAAGCTATTATGTAAAATTTAAGGCTAGGTATATGAGAACTTGAACCTGGGAGCAAGCAGATTGGATTGGCAAAATAAGTTGTCATTTTCTGGATATACTTCATGCATAGTGACTAAATTATTTCCTTAGAGTGTGAGTTCTGAAATAGTAGGTGAATCAGGATGATCCAATGGTTCTTTAAAATTTATATTCCAGTTATTAATTTCCATTTGTTTTATAAGCATTGGAACATTTCTACTCATACTTCTATTTCCTTAAAAATTTGCATTTAAGGGGGGAGGGAAATGGGGACCAAGACATGAGAAAGGTTATCAATGTATGTGAATTAATGCACCTCCTATCTGGCAAATATAATGTAACCCTTCTATTAATTACAATAAAAATATATGGAAAAAATTGCATTTAACTTATATTATCACATCTTCTGAATGCATCCGTCTTCAAATCTCAAACTCTGATAATTATCCCCATATTTGCATTTCTAAATATTAGGAATTTTTTTTCATTCATCTCGTTTAACAACTGTAATTACCAGTACTGTCACTATTTGGACTCACAGTTAAAAGCCAAAGGATTATTTATGGGAAATGGAGGCGTAGTTAAAACCATAGTGTACCTTCCTTGAGGAAAAAAAACAGTGAGAGTGTTGGGGCCCAAGTTCAAGTCGCAGTACCAGAACACAAAAATTCCAAAAAAATTCAAGAGCCCAAAATATGATGGGGAAAAGTCCATTATGTCCAGGGATTGGCAAACCATAGTGTACATCTACTTTAATCTACTGTGTACTGTGTAAACATATCTTTACTGGTATGTGTGCATTTATGGGTATGTGTATGTGATTATGTAGATATTTGTAGCGCACAGTACATTCGTAGTACATTTGTAGTTTTCTTGAGTTTCTACCAGTAGAATATAGACTGGAATTATGGTCCATAGTTTTGGACTAATAATGAAAGTTAAAGATATTTGATGGTACATGAGACAATCTTATCTTACATTAAATTCTCCAGAAATTATTAGTCTGTTTTTATTTTCTTACCAAAAACTTCTTACTCATTATAATATCATATTTTTGGTTCATTTCCTAATATGTATAGTGGGTAATAATGAATCTATTTTACATGTATCCTAGTCATTTGAAATAATTATTTAAACCATGATATAACTCTACTTTGCATGATCATACCTGTTGACTTTAGTATGATGATTATGAGTGACAAGAAAATATTACAAGTTATTTTCCAAGACATTGAAGTAAAACCTGAGAAAGAACAATATAATAAAAGAAAGAAAAAGATTACACAAGTTCTATTAGGTATTTATAAACACTTTTTCTCTCCTGGAACATAAGAACATAGTGATATCAGTGGCTGACAAGATGTAATAATACATTCAGAGACATGGTAATGAGTTAAAATTAAGAAGACTTCTTAAAAAATAGACTTTAAAAATGACAATACTGTTGCACCTGTTCAGTTTATTTTCTGTGCTTACATTCTGGTTATTGTATTTTGGATATATATATATTTATACATATATATATGACTAATTCAACAGCAGTTTTAATTTGTGAAAAAATTCTATATTGTAGACAGATGCAATTCCCTGTCTAGCCATCTCCTACAGAATTTTATGCTATCTTAAGACATAAAACATTTTATTACATTTGGGAACAGACATATAACGTACTTGATGCTGTCAGTCAGAAAAATACTGTCTGCAGTAAGCCAAGTATGTTACAAAAATTCTCATTTATTCCCGTTACTACCCTGAAGTTATTTACAGAAGTAAAATTCAAGGCCTTCATTTTGTATTGTGCCGAGCACATCTGGCTTACAGTTAATTACACTGAAAAGTTGAATCCTCTAAAATTCTCTGTATGGAGTTAAGAAATATCACTGAGGTGCTTTAATTGAAAATCCTTGCTTGTTTGCTTCACAGCTCTCTAGGATAGTAAACAAGACCTACTTGTTTATACATTCAGTGGCTCCAGGCCAGTACACTGTAAGAGCTTTATAAGGGAGGTTGGTTTACATGGTGATAGATATCTGACCACATTAACTGCTTGAACAGAAATTACTACTTTGCTTTAGATAAATGACAAAAATTATTCTGTCTGACTATTATAATGTCACTGCTGGACTGATGGTTATAATGGGGAATTCTCAGAAACATTTGGTTAGGCTAATTTCTACTAAAAACAGATTCCAGGAAACACACACACACACACACACACACACACACACACACACACTCACTCACTCCTTTTTTTTCTCTTAAAAAATCATTATTTGCCTAGTCCTGACCATGCTTTGTGTCAATAAGTCTACCAGCTGGCCTGTGGGAGATGTTTGGGAAAATGTCTGCATTTTCCTTATGGCCCCTCCAAACCTTTGTTTCACCACAATAATGAAAGGAACAAATGTTCACATTTTCCAAAGGTTTTTCATTTGCAAGAGAAACACAAAAGCTCAACTGAAATTAGTGTTCATTTGCTGGGATGTAGCCAAGTATAAACAGATGTTTAGCTTTGGAAGACTTTTGTCTGAGCTTGATGCTACTTAGAAGAGCACATTTTGTTTTTAGAGCTGGATTGATTCCTAGCATCAGCATTTTAATTCACGAAAGGAATGAATTTCATGCTATATCCTGGCTTATACAAAAGCTAGCATGCATCATCATGTTTGAGATTTTAAGAGAAAAAAATGTGTATCTCCCCAAGTGGCTACAGTGAAAGCTACTTTAAATAGGATCCTGGTACTTTACCACTAAATTTTGACTGTAGGCACTCAGTCTCTCTCCCTCTAGATCTTAATTTCTTTTGTATGCTAAAACAGATATCATATAAGATTATTCAATTCCAAATCTTCCTGTTTTGCCATAATCCTCACAGGGAAAATACTGACAGTTTGAATTTCATTAGAGGTAAAAAATCTTAATGGATAAATTTATCTTTACTCTTTATTAATCTGGACAACAACTTAATTTGTACACCTTGTAGAGAATTACCAAGAGTCCCAATTAAAGAGATAATGCCTGTGGGAAAAGGAATAGCTAAATACTACTTAAAAAATGTCTAGAGCCAGACTGCTGTGATAGAAATTTCAGTGTCTCCTGTTTACTAGCTGTATGACCTTGAGGATGTCACTTAAAATTCTTTACAAAGTCAAGAAGACTCTGTTTCTTTGCCTAGAAAACAGACTTAGAGATATTGAGATTAAATAAATTAATATAGTAAGTCAGAAGTCCTTGGATGATATGGAAAGAAATTTGAAGCATAGATTTACGAAATAAAGATAAACTCCATAAAATTCTTTTTAGAAATGAAATTTGTCCAGCAGATATGATCCACTATCATATTTGAGTCATGATGTATACATACCACTGTTAGCTCTTTCTGGACTATATTGCAGTAAATATTCTTTTGGGGCCTGCTACCTATGCTATCCTGACTCATAACAGTTTGCTCTCATGCCCACAATACATTACCATAAAAATCAGTGTCTTGGGGCCTGGAGCGTGACCTAGTGATAGAGTTCTTGCCTAGCATGCACAAAAGCCCAGGTTTGATTCTGCAGTACCACATACACAGAAAAAAGCCAGAAATGGTGCTTTGGCTCAAGTGGTAGAGCGCTACGCTTGAGAAATGACCAAGGACAGTGCTCAGACCCTGAGTCCAAGCCTCAGGTCTGGCAAAAAAAATGTCTTTATTGAGGTTTTAGGTGTACATTAACTTCTAATTAAATTACAATATTATTGATTAATCCTAAGTGATGATAGAGATTGGGAAAACTGATAACAATTTTAGCTAGTATTTATTTTACAATTGGTATTTTATGCTTATAGACAAGATGTAATTTAAGTATGTATGTATATTTATATGTATATATGGCTATTTCTCCTACATGTTTTAGTCAGTTTAAAACATACTTCCATCCAGGCACTGGTGGCTCACGCCTGTAATCCTAGTTACTTGGGATGCTGAGATCTGAAGGGCCCAGTTCAAAGCCAGCCTGGGCACGAAATTCCACGAGAACTCATATGCAATTAACCAGTAGAAAACCATATGGTTCAAGTGGTATAGCTCTAGCCTTGAGCTGAATTGCTAAGTGACAGCCCGCAGGCCCAGGGTTCAATCCCCACAACTGATGGAAAAAAATACTTCCAGAATTCATTTAAAGCAATAATATATAAAGTTCAATAAATAATATCTAGGCCTGATCATATGTATTTATAATCAAAAAGAAGAAATCTGTGAATTTTCTGTGGAAACCTTTAGCAATATTTGATTAGATAGAGAAGCATGTGTCTGGATTTCAATATTTTAAGACTTTTATCTAACATAGTTTATATATTCAATGGAATCTCATTCAAAATGATGACAGTTTTTAAAGTTGGCTGTTGAGTTCAAGCAAACATCTAGGAAAAGAAATGTGTGAGATATTTCAAAAAGTTTAATAGTAAGGAATATTTGAGTAACAAAAAGTATTGTTTTGGGACAATTGGCTTTCCCTAACTAAAATGAAAAAGAACTTTAATTTCAACTTCATATTGTACACTGTAAAAAAAAAGTCATTGGGTTTAAAGATTTAAGTAAATAATAGAAATCTTAAAAGAAACTACTAAACTATGTTATTAAAAGACTTTTCTCAAAAGAACTCCCCCCCTTTTTTGTCTGTCATGGGACTTGAATTCTCGGTCCTGGGCATTGTCTCTGAGCTCTTCAGCTCAAGGCTAGCCCTTTACAACTTTGAGCTACAGAGCCACTTCCAGTTTTCTGATGATTAACTAGAAATAAAAGTCTCATGGACTTTCCTGCCCGGGCTGACAATGAACCCTGATCCTCAGATCTTAGCCTCCTGAGTATCTAGGATTATAGGCATGAGTCACTGGTGACCAGCTTCAACAAAAGACCTTTTCTAAGGTAAGATAAAATCTTGAATATACAAAGAATGATAGATATACTCATATAAAAATTTAAAATGTGCAACAAAAATACTATAAGCAATGTGATCTGATTTGCAATTAGTGCAAGCATTTATGAGGAGAAAATGTTTCATGTCATAATATACGATGAATTCAAATTACTAAGTACAAAAATGATTAATATCCTAAAAAAGAAACAAGAAAAGGATAGGAATAGAAATATACACAGTCACAGAAATAGATCAAGACAGTTCTTTTAATTATGATATTTAAGTAGGTGTACAACAAAGTAGCCATTTAACAAAAGTTTTTGAATACAATATATCTTGGTTAATGTTACACGTTTCAATGCCATCATAAATTGCTCCACTACTCAGCACTTCCTTCATTCTCCTTAATTTTGTAGGATATACATTGGATTATTGACTACACTCTCTCCCTCTTGTCCTCTACATTTCTCCTTGATCCCACATCACCTTTTTTGAGTATCCATTTTTTGGTGTTTTATTTTTCTGAACTTTGATTTTGCCTTTCTAAAATTATGCTGTTGGAAATCTCCCTTGAGTCTACTGTATTACAGTTGATATACTTTTATATACTGGCATATTATCAGTGTATTTACTTCTAAATTCATCATCTTATTCTAGCTTCTACATATAAAGGAAAACATGGATCTTTTGCCTCTCTGGGCCTGACTTCACTTATATTTCCAATCATAATCAAATAGTAAAAAGTAGACATAATATTTTTCTTATTGTTTACTTATTATTTTAATAAATAATAAGGAAAGAGCATATCCAAAGTTGTCTGGAATCTACAGAATCAAATGTTTTCCTATACCTATTAGTGGGTATGTAGACTGATGTAGATCTTTGCAAAGTAGTTGATGTTTTTTTTATTTTTTTCTTCTGAGGATGCAGCCCAGAGCCTCACATATACTAGGCCAGCCTTGACGATAATTGTTAAAAGTACAGGATTGTATAATTTCATTTAGTACTTCTAAGTGAAGGCACCAATTCTATAAAATTAGTGTTTATAGAAAGAAATGTACCAGAGAATCTGTTGAGGTATGATTGTAATAATTGTAGGTCTGGGAGTTTGGCCTAGTGGTACTGATTACGTAGCATGTGCAAAGCCATGGGTTCATTTCCTTGCTATCACATACACAGAAAAAGATGAAAGTGGTGTTGTGGTTCAAGTGATAGAATGCTAGCCTTGAGAAAGCCCAATGACAGTGCCCAGGCTGTGAATTCAAGTGGAAAGACTGGCAAAAAATATTGTAGGAAATCAAGTTTATCTGTAGAAGTCTGGATATTGAAACAGTGATATAACCATATAAAGGCAAATTATATACTACACTGACAAAAATTAGGTAAAGACATATATGTATATGTATACATTTGTTTTACCCAAAAAATCATGTGCATGTATTATGAAATCATGAGTAGTATAATAATACATTTAATATACTATTATAACATTAATAGCAAACATTTGAATACATGTGAAATTGAAAAATGAAAAAAAATCACTGTAGTATTAGTGTTTCTCTTTCTGTGATTGTCAGGAGGTCTATTCCAAGTTCTGTATTTTTATACTTGTACTTTTTTCACAGTACTCATTTTAAACTTAGGCCTCCTGTGTGCTAGGCAGGCATTCTTGCACGTTGAGTAATGGTCTAGATAATTTGCTCTGGTTACTTTTCTCTCTTTTTGCCAGATCTTGGGCTTGAAATCTGGGCCTAGACACTCTCTGTGGTCTTCTTTTTCTCAATTTTAGCACTCAACTTCTTGAGCCACAAAGCTACTTCTAGCTTTTTCTGGATTAATTGGATATAAAAGTGTTGCAGAATTCTCTGTGTCAGCTGGCTTGGAACCTCAGTCCTCAAATCTCAGCCTACTTAGTAGTTAGGATTACAGGCCTTGAGTGACTGGCACCCAGCTGCTTGGGTTACTTGAAAGTAAACTTTCTTTACCCAGGGCAATTTGTCTTGGACCATTGTTTGTATTTTATAAATTTGTGTGGCCTCTCTACTGAAATTTGTCTAATGTTTTCTTCATGATTACACAGGAGCTATGGGATTTTTGAGGAAGATAACAAAGACAAAATGCCTTTCCCACTACATTAGATCAACTACCATATTATGAGGATATGGTTGCTTAATGGGGCTGTTCATTATTTGATTATGATATTTACCATATTTCTCTATTATAACTCTACCAAAATTGTATTCAGGAAAAAAATAATGTCTAGTTTCAACAGGGAACATAAACAAATTTCGGTCAGCCTGCCTTTTAATATGTGTCCTGCTAGCTGTATTCCAAACCCTATTACATTCTGGCTTCTTTTCCTTTATGGGCTACCTTCTTGGAATATACACATTAGACAATTTTTTTATTTCCTCATCAGAAATGTCGTATTACAAGATTATGTCTATGTTAGTGAAAACTATGCTAGCAATTTGATCACAATTGAATTTTAGGATATTTTTATTTCAGAAACCATTTTATATGAAAAATTAAGAAATACAATACTAGCATTTCATTTTCTATGACAGTTTTCTATGACAAGAAACAAAACTGATCCCTGAAAGTGAAACATAGCTTTTCCATGTAGTTTGGAAACTGTTGCAAACTTAAGCATTTCCTTCTGTTTTATCTAGAATTGTTTCACAAAGTCATTTATATTTTCAGAAAGAAAAAATAATTTGTCTCAGTCATTGTATGGCTGCTTCTCCTTTTTTTATAAAGATAGGCTTAATCATTTTTTTCTCTTTTGTGATCCTATAAGCTTAGAGAAATAGGAAAGCTTTCAAAAGGATTGTTAGTGCACAAGCCACATTATTCTTGTAATGATTTAACTCTGAGTAGCTCCTGATTGAAAGTTTAATCTGTAGATATGGGTGATATGCCACTCATTCTGTGCTGTGTTCTGCAAATCTTAAAAGATACCTTAAAGTACTGCTGATTGACACATGCAATGTTACTCCTTTGAAGGCGAAGGCTGTGTAAGACTGCTGTTACTGTCAAAACCAAAACCATGATGGACTATTTTAATTACATATATAAAGAGATACTTGATGAAAAGAAATAGCAAAGAGAAGATGAAATTGAACCATTTATGAGTATATATAAAGCTATCTGGATGGTTCAGGCATGTTTTTAAACTTGTCTCTTTTTTGTGTGATTTTTGGGAGCATAAAAGGTTGGAAGGTTATGAATTAACTTTCTGATCTGTCAGTACAGTATTATATAGAGATTTGGAAGGCTCAAAGCAATATTTCAATCTCTACTGAAATTTCACATAAAGGGCATATTCTGATGCTTCTGTGTTATACATGGTCAGTCTAGCAGTAGAATGTTGCATACTCTTTTATGGTTGATTTAGTTTTTTTTTGTGTGAAAGGAAGTCAGAATTTAAAAGTAAGACATATAACAGTGCCCAAGTATCCCTATAAAGTAACTCATAAATTGATAGGATGTAAATGACATTCTTTTATAAACACAGTAAAACTATTCTCTTCTCTTCTTAAATCAGTTGAAAACGAACAATATTTTCTACCATTACATCTGTAGCCACTTTCAGATCCTGCCACTCTTTGTCATATATATTTAAACCAGTGATTTATTGATCCATGCATTCAACATATTTAGATATATATATGTGTGTGTGTATATGCATATATACATATATATGCATATATATATATATGTAATGAGAGGGAGAATCATGGGAGGGAAAAGGAAAGAAAGAAAGCTTATGATATTATAGCTACCGTATCTTCTCTGGAGATTTTTCAGTAAATATGAGACACAGGCTTGGATTGTGCCATTGTGGATGAGAAAGGTATTATCTAGCCAGAAGAATAAAGATAAAATGACATTATATCTCTAAATCTGATAATTTCTCCAAACCAAGAAGTTACATAGCATCAGAACACTCTGAAATATTAAGCTAAATTTATGTGATTTTTAATAAGAAGTTAACTGTAGTTAACCTTGAAAGAAAGTATTCATTTCTACAAATTTATTTTCTCTCATATTTTACTCACCTCTTCTATATTACACTCACTTCTCCCTTCATTTTTTTAATCAAACCTTAGATTCTAAGTATTTATGCCTGGAAAAATCTCCAAAGACAGTATGATCACCTTTATTGTACATGGAAGATAAAACACCATGGTTACATTTGATAAGAATTAGTACGATAGTGAACTTGTTAATCTTGTAAGAGACAGGCATGATTGTAATATCTAGGAGGGACCTCCAAGTCACCAATTCCATGTGGATAAAGTAGAAGCTCTTAGATGAGCTGATAAACATTTCCTTTCTTACAAGGCAAGTTAATACTTTGTTTCACTAAGAAACTAAAAGAATGGCATCATCTATCTTACATTGTTTCTAGTGTGTACTAAACTCTTCTGTGATTTTCTGTGAACACAGAAGAGTTATAAAGTTTAGATCTCCCATTTATGGGATCATCTCTCTTCTATAGGGTTTTGAAAACTTTCAGGCAACATAGAACAACAACAACATAAGCAACAACAAAAACAACAACAACAAAAACCATGTAGTCATAGCTTCACCAGTAAAACTTGGAAATTAGTCTTTTTTTCAACCTAATGTACATAATCATAGGGATTCTAATGTATCTAATTATCATTGAGAAGAATTTTTAGGTCATAACACTGGAGTTGAGATCTGAAGGATGAGCAAAAAAGGGAGAGAAAAACATTTCATGAAGAAAAAACAGTCAGCATACAAAGTGTGTGACATATAGGGACTGTAATATGAGAAGCTGAAAACATATAGAGAAAAGACTGGGCAAAATTTCCTTAAAAGATACACTCTCAAAGATTTAATTCCCTCTCTCTAGGTATTAATTTTGAAAGACTCCACCATCTCTTTATAACATTATAACCTTGAAACCAATCCTTTAACACATACCTATACATTATAGTATCCAGTGATACAAATACACTGAAAAAAAAGAAAAAAAATGATTGTAACAATGAGAATACATTTATGACAAATAATTCTTTGGCTCATGTGAAGTATGTAATAATAGCTATATTAATAGTAATAACATAATCACTGACATCACTATGGATTATTTTGCTTTTGGCTTTTACTTTGTTTCTCTTTGCTTTTTATTTGCCTTCTCTTGTTTTACATCTGAAAAATAAGCTACTAGTTTTAGGAATGGTTAGGTACATTATAAAAATGATGAAACAAATTTAGGCTAATTGAAGAATTTACCTAATGTCACACATCTAACCAATGTTACAAACGAATTGAAAGAATATACCATGACTTTCAATTCTGCTAAGGTCATGTGAATTTTATAGTAGTTTATCTATTTTGAAGGTTTTGTGCTTGCTTTAGATGTTGTATTACAATTATTCTAAACTCCGCACAACAGTACATTCTCATTATGTGGCCCAAACTTGACTTAGTTATCAACTAAGTAGACACAATTATATATTATGTATACATTCAAATATGTTAAATTATTAATTGCAGCCTGACTTAAGATGGATTTATATTAAAATTAATCTCTTATAATTTGAAAATATTATAAGAAGCAAAATTAAATTGTGCATATCTACCCTACCAAACACCATAGCTAAGTTTAGCCAACCTTAAATAGGCTTAGAACACTTAAATTGTCTTAGAAGTGAGTATCTTTATCAATAGGCAACACAAAAAGCTCTCACTGTCAACTTCAATTTTATCAGGTAAGATAAAATCACAAGTTGCATATCAGACCTTTACAAATTCTAAGAGGCTTATAAATGCAGTCACTGCTACTTGCAGTCTTGGTGCCATGATCAGTGTACCAAGCATGCCTTGTAGCTTCCAAGAAAGGCAGGATAGAAAATACATTGCTTTCCTCACAAGGAATGCCAATAAGAATTTATACTGTGCATACAATATTAATTTATGCTCATGATAAGTATAAATATACATTTTTAAAGGCCTATATGCCATCACATCATATCTCCTTCTTGTTTTTGTGTAAGATGAATGTGTGCCTATTCTCTAGCAAAACTATTACTGTAAGGAAAATTTTTTTTATAAACTGGGGGACACTACATGAAGTGTTTCTTGGTCTTAAATATGACTCAGCAGCCAAAATTAGGGCGGCATCATCTGTTCCACTTTATAGCTTTTTGAAAATTCACATCTCCTCATGACTAAGCAAAGCCCAATCTGTGTACCAACATCCATTTGTGGTCCTTATGCTACCATCAGTAGCATAAGTCTTCCCCTTGTGGAATCTACCACACAGCTATCTTCCAGTTTCTCATTTGCTGCAAGACAGAGCATATCTTAGAATTTAGAACCCCAGAGCATGTGTGTGGAATATGTCTCGATTCAGCCTATCCTGTATTACAATAATAATAATAATGATGATTATGTCTATAATTTTCATGAATCCAGGGAACACACAGGGATATATTTCTAAATCTGAGAATACACATTGATTCCTGAACCAAAAGGCTCTTTGCTCTTCAATTAATATCTATTCATTGGTGTTCATGTATATTTAAATAGAAAAAAATCTCAGGGAAAATAGAGTTGCATATCTTCATTTCAGTTGATTTTATTTTTCTGAAACTGCTATATCTCTTTGACATCACCCAAGATATCACAATTTTTCGTCTATCATAGGGCTTGAACTCTGGGCCTGGGCATTGTCCCTGAACTTTTCAGTTCAAGGCTACCAACCTACCCCTTAAGCCACAGTGCCACTTCCAGTTTTCTAGTTTAGAGATAAGAATCTCATGTTTTTTAGTGCCCAGGTTGGCTTTGAACCTCGATCCTCAGATCTCAGCCTCCTGAGTAGCTAGGATTATAGGCATGAGCCATTGCACCCAGAAATTATGAATATTTCATATCTTTCATATCTCTGTCTCTTAACTGAACCCAGTGCTGCATAAATGCTATACACATACTTTACCACTAAGCTATACTCCTGGTCCCAAGACTACATTTTTTTTCTTTTAATAACAGGACAAAAATAAATCATCTTGTAACTATTGTCTGATGATAGGCTAGTAATTGCCCCTCAAAGTCCAAATTCCTAATAGTTGCTACCAGAAAAATTATACACTCCAGTATAAGCTCCTCATAGCAAACTGGCCCACTTATCATTATAGGTTTTATTTAATATTCTGCATGGACAATCTTAATCACTACCATTTTGCAAATTTAATTACTATTGTTTTAAAGGTAGATTAGCATATATTGTATTT
The DNA here is from genome assembly GCF_031878675.1 of Megascapheus bottae. Taxonomy (NCBI): domain Eukaryota; kingdom Metazoa; phylum Chordata; class Mammalia; order Rodentia; family Geomyidae; genus Megascapheus; species Megascapheus bottae. Next base: position 99,020,538 of record NC_143547.1, on the reverse strand, counting down.
TACAGAGAAAGTCCAAGAATCTTTCAGAAAATATAATGTCCATCTCCACAACACATTCAGACAAAAGAAATACAACTCTATCACATAAAGTCTATTAAATCTCAAATTCTCCACACTTTCTATCCAACACTTACATTGCTAACTTTAGCCTCTATGCAGAATTCATTGACAAGGTTTCACGTCACAATATTAAGTAGAAGAATTGGCCCCTGTAAGAATTCACCCAAAAGATTGAAGTAGGGAAACCGGATCTGAGTAATATCACAAGCCATCCTGGTGTCTAGCTGGATCATAGGGACTTTTCACCCAGATTCAAAGGCCTAGTGGTAAGAGAAGCCATTCATGGAATTGTAGATACCTAGCTCAAGGTGAACTAGGAGAGCTCTGCTTTAGAGAAGTGCAGATGTCGTGCACTTGAACCATGCTTGTTGTGCTTTTTGCTTTCCTTATTCTGGAGGTATTCTCTTACTTTACGCATAGAGAAACCTGGGCTAAAACCCACCTACTTGTTTGTCCTGTGTCACTGGCAATAATACCGCTACTGTATGCATAGATATTGTGCTTCCCGTATAGCGTGGATATCAAGTGCATATCATGACCTAGTCATTTATCGACATGGAGCCTCATAAAATTTTATGCACAGATTAGTCTGAATCATATTTCTCCAATTGACACTTTTCATTCAACTATAACTATAGTCTTGAACCACCACACAGCCTAATTTTATTAATTTTTAATTTAAACATCTAGGTGTTTAGATATATGTAGTGTTTTATATTTTTGACCTACATCTCCCTTTCATTATATTTTACTCCTAACCATTTAAATCATTGCTTCCTTTTCCATATCTGTATATGAGTCCCATTTTTAATGTTAAAGTCCATGTATAAGTGGAATAATATATTTCTCTGACTAGTTTATTTTACTTAACATGATATATTCCAGATTTATCCAGGTTGTCAAATGAGAAGATTGGGTTCTTTTAGGGTTTGGTAACATTTCACAGTTTATTTATGGGCTACATTTTCATTATCAGTTAATCTGTAAATGAACAGAAGTTGATAACGTATCAATAGAACTGCAATGAGTGCAGCAGTATAAATTCCTATATGATGTAGTGATTGTATTGTTGGCTAAACATCTAAAAGGATTACTAAGTAATATGGTAGATCTGATTTTAACCCTTAGGACAATACAAACTGTTTTCCAAATTGTTATACCATTCAACATTCCTAACAACAGTGTACTAGATACTATATTCAACAAAATCTGATCAAAATATCCAAATATGCTATTGCTTGTTAGATAAGTCATTCTAATGGATGTGAGATGATATTGCATGTTGTTTTTTATTTACATTTCTCTGATGACTAGTGATGCCTAGATTTTTTGAGTAGTTTTGGCCAAAACTATGACTATCCATTTTGATGCATTTGGAATAAAAAGTTGTGCCCCTTCAATAGTCATTTTCACAATGCAATGTGATAGAAATTCCTCAGGGAGATGATAGCACTGATTTATAAAATAAGACAGCTCTTTCACATGATAAACTGGTTTCAGTAGTTTTTCCTCTCTTTCTCTACATTCATTGGCTTATTACTGATGGTACTATTGGAGGAATTCTTCATTGTAGTAGCCTAATTTGTTTCCCCTTAGGGCAACTTTAGTTCAACATTCACACTAACTAGAATCTCTTCTGGGTCCAAAACTAGAGTCCCAAACAAATGGTGACATTTAGCTTTATTTTATCTATTACAGAATATCAATAATTAAGGATTGACTTTTTCAACTTCTTTTTTTAATTGTAAAATATAATTGTTTTATTATTTCACATAGACATCTTCAGAGGTAGACGCATGAACTTGCATCACAGTGGCAGATAAAATATTATTTTTTTCTAGCCAATTAACCCTAAATATTACTGTTCATATTAAAGTGTATTCAGTGTTTTTATTGTTTATTGTTATAGTAGAGTTCATAGACAGAGGGGTTACTGTTACATGAATCAGGTAATCAGTAATGATTACAATTCTTGTTGAACAATGTCTTCGTTTCCTTCACCGTATCCCATTATTTCCCTTCCATAGATTCTCACCCACTGTATGTTAATAATTAGGATCCTGCATAATTTATATGCTCCAGTTTTATGTATGAATCTATATATGTATATATATATATATATTTAAGTCACCAGTGTGTTTACTTGTAGATTTATAGGCACATTATAGTTACCACAAATGAGAGAAACCATGCAGCTTATGTATTTTGCCTCTGATTTTTCCCCCCACATGTTTTCATTTCCCTACAAATGGTGCATATCATCCTTTCCGATGGATGAGTATAATTCCATTGTGTATATATATCACATTTTCTTCATCCATCAGTCCACTGAAGAATATCTGAGTTGATTCCATATCATGGCTCTGGTAAACAAAACTTCAATAAACATGGTTGTGCTGGTGGCTTTACTGTGGACTTATTTGTGGCCCATTGCACAGTTGCCAGGGGTGACATTGCTAGGTCACAGGGCAGGTTTAATTTTTTCTTTTCTTTTTTCATTTGCTTTTTTGTCATGGGCTTGAACTCAGGAACTAGGCACTGACTCTGAGCTCTTTAGTTCAAACCTACCACACTAGTTGGGCACGGTGGATCATGCATGTAATCCTAACTACTCAGAAGGCTAAGATCTGAGGATCTGTGGTTTAAAGCTTGTCTGAGCACTAAAGGCTGTTAGACTCTTATCTCCAATTAACCACCAGAAAACCATAAGTGTTACTGTGGCTCAAGAGGTAGGATGATGCCTTGAGCTGAAGAGCTTAGGGACAATGCCCAGACCCAGAGTTCAAGTCCTACAACCACCACACCCTCCACCAAAAAGAAGCTATCACATTATTACTACTACCCAATCAGGCTTTGAACATCCATCTTCATATCTCAGCCTCCTGAGTAGCTAGGATTGCAGGCATGAACCAACAGCACCCGGCTTTTAAAAAAAATCTTTTAAGGAACCTCCATACTTCTTTCCCAACAACTTTATTTAAAGAAACAGAGAAATCAATCCAAACACTCATATGGAATATCAAAAGATCCGGAATAGCAAAAGCAATCCTTAATAGGAAGAAGAGTGCTGGAGAAATATTAATGCCAAATATCAATCTTTATTTTAAAGTCATAGCAATAAAACCAGCTTAGTATTGGCACAAGAATAGGCCTATGGACCAATGGAACAGATGATCCATAAATAAGCCCACAAACATGTAGCCACCTACTATTTGATAAGGGAGTCAAGCACACATGTTGGAGGAAAGACAATCTCTTCAATATATGGTGATGACAAAACTGGCTATTTATATACAGAAAACTGAAGTTAGACACTCATGTGTTATGTTGCACCAGAATCAAGTGTAAATGAATCAAAGACCTCAATGCAAGGCCAGATACTGTGAAAATATTATAGGAAGGGTATCGGATATCTTAACCCTTCTAGGTCTGGGGAAAAAAAAATCTTCCTATACAAAGATCCAGAATCAACAGATCAAAGAAAGGCTGAGTAAATGCAATTGTATTAAACTGAAGAGCTTCTGCATCGCAAAGGACATAGCTAGCAAGATAAATAGAAAAATTACAAATTGGGAGAAAGTCTTCACTAGTTACCCATAAGGCAAGGGCCTCATATATAAAATATACTTAGAGCTAAAAAATTAATCCTCACAAAATAAAACCTCAAAAACTCTACAGCCCAATCAATAAATTGGCTAAAGATTTAAAGAGAGACTTCTCAGAGGAACAAAAAGTAATGGCTAATAGACACATGAAGGATTTAACGATTCTGACATTCAAAGAAATACAAACCAAAAATTGAGATTCCACCTTACTGCTGTTAGAATAGCCATTATTAAGAAAAATACCAATAGCAAACACTGTCAGGGATGTAGCCAAAAGGGAAGTCTATTACACTGTTGGTGGGAATAAAAACTTGTTCAACTTTATTTTATTAAAGAATGTATTAACATTGGTTTTTACATCATATTTCAAATGACATGTTTAACAAACAAGTATTCAAGAAGGGAATCTCTATATACAATCACTGGCACTCAGTTTTTAGAACATAATCAAAATTAGGCTAAGGGTTTGTATATCATAGATACATATTTATGAAATAAAACATTGTCTATAGAGTCATGGGATTTTATGTCTATGTAATTATGTTTATATTTCCAGTACCATGTCCATAGCATTGGGTATGCAAATATTGAGTCATCTCTCTTCTACTGTTTGGATCTAATAGCCACATATTAAGGATACCATGCGCCTTTATTTCCTTTGGTCTTGACTTGTCTCACTCAACATGATTCACTCTAGATTCATCCACTTCCCTGCAAATACCAGTATTTTATCTTCTCTGTTGGCTATGTACAATTCCATTGTATATATATATACCACATTATCTGTATCCATTCATCTGCAGTAGGGCATCTGGTTTGCTTCCATCGCCTGGCTATTGTGAATAGTGCAGAGATAAACATAGCGGAACAGGTGTCCTTATCATATCTTTGGTTATGATATTCATGGTAGATGCCCAGAAGTGGTATGGTGGGATCGTAGGGAAGGTCTTTTTCAGTTCTTTAAGAAACCTCCACACTGCTTTCCAGAGTGGCTGAACTAGTTTACAATCCCACCAGCAGTGTAGTAGGGTTCCTTTTTCTCCACAACCCCGCCAGCAACTCTCATTGTCTGAGTTCAAAATCTTGGCCATTTTGTTGGGGTAAGGTCATATCTTAGGGTTGTTTTTATTTGTATTTCCTTTATGACCATGGATGATGAACATTTTCTCATATGCTTTTCTGCCATTTAACCTCTTCTTCTGATAAGTCTCTCTTTAGTTCCCTTGCTCATTTAGTGAATGGTTTGTTGGGTTTGGGTGGATTAGTTCTTGAGTGCCCTGTAGATACTGGATATTAAGCATTTGTCAGATTTATTATTGGTAAATATCTTTTCCCAATTGGTTGGCTGTCTCTCTACTTTTCTAATTAGTTTGTTTTTTTGTATTTAGCTTGTTTTTCCTTACAAGACATGAGTCATCTTTCTGAGACTATATTTCACCTCAGTTCTATTGGTAACTTTCATCCCAGGTAATTGCCTAGTGATGCCTTTCCATACTAAGAAATAAAATGGCTTTTATCCCCTGCTCTTTCATAATTTCATTTCTTAAATCACATGTTCTATGAGTCAGACACAATCTAGTAAATCTCACATCTGACAATAATGGCATGTTTCCTCTGACAAGATGGGGCCAACAGCATTTTTAGTCAACCAGATATTATTTTGGGATTCTGTGAATCTTTGGTCAAGTTTGATAACTTCCCAAATCAGCTCACAGAACTCAGGTAAATGCTTGATTTCTAACTAGTGGTTTATAGAAAAGACACAACTCAGAATCATTTAAATATAAGTGATGTTTACTCTAGTAAAGGGAATAAGTTAGACTATGTATGAAACTTTAATTCTTCTTGGAGAAAGCTACTTTCTCTGAATTTAAAATGCATTTATAATTTGACAGTGCAATAGCTGATTTTTGGAAAGCATATCAATTCAGTAGGAGAAATTGTCTTTTAAACAAGTAGTGGGATGATTGCCTCATAGAAATAAAAAGAAACTAAACAAATTAATCACTACTTATTATATATAAAATTAATTTAAAAAATAATAGAGGCATGGTTCAAAGGGTAGTGTGTCAAAGAAGAGCATAATTCCAGAAGTTCATCTCCCCATACTAGCACAGAAAAGAAAACAAAAAATACGCCAATGTCCAGAATAAAATAAATGTTATTACAAATCTTACAGATACTAAATAAAGAAATTTATCAATGATTTTGTGTGTTTGGTAAAATAATAACAATTGTAAAGACAGCAAATAGCAATATCTTAAGAAACAATTGATATGAATAGCAGCATATGAAGTATAGTAAATACATTTACTAAAAACTCGAGTATGTACTGATGAACTCTATCAAACATTCAAGGTATAAGATGAAACGAACTCTTCAAGTTAATAGTTCATTTTATTTTGTCATGAGCTAATGTGATCGTATACCAAATTGTAAAAAATATTTTTTGAAAAGTTCAAATCACATTCCTCATAAACACAGATAAAATAACTTTTAATGAAATATCAAATGGTTAACATGTAAAGTGGGCAATGAATTTATAACAAGGTAGGATTTAATCATAAGAGTTATGGTTAAAATTATCTGTTGTAACTCAACGTATTCAATGGATAAAATTTTAAGAAATCTCATTCATTTTATTAAATGCAAAGATAATAATTGATAAAATTCAAATGTCTCATAGAAAAGTCCACTAAAATAGAAATAATAATGATTTTCAATCTAATGAAGAATCTGTACAAAAATTAATAGAAAATAACTTGTTTAATGGAAAACCCTAGTTTATCTAGTGGGATTATTCTGGCAATATGAAAATTCTTGGGTATATTATCTAATCATGCAGAATACATTATCTTTCACTAACAGCAGACTGAATACTAAAGACAAATAGTAAATCACCAAGTCATTTAAGTTCTACATATACTTATTTATTAATGTTTATTTCTATGTGTGAGTAGATGACAGCAGTCATATGATAATATTTTAAATTTTCAACTATAGCTTTCATTTGAACTTAACTGCAAAACTGTTAAGATAAGCCATAAACCACATTGGATTTTCCATTTTAATTGGAACTTTACAAAAAGCAAATATAGACACATAATTAAGTACACACTTGAAAGGATGACCTTTTCTTATTCTATGAATTTTCATTTGTTTAAAATGTTTCTAGGTCTCCATTATTTTCTTACTAATAAAGTCAATATAATGTCACTGTTAGCTCTTATAGTCATTGGATAAACTTGAAAATCAAACTTAAGTTGACATAATAGACCAACACAAACACTGTTAATATTAAAAATGTGTCCAAGTGATGACATTTCAAAATTTTAATGAACAAAAATAGTAGAAATTGCCTGAAGTCCACAGAAATTAAATATTAATTTAAACACATAATTATAATCTATTATAATGTTTCCAATTTATCTGTAAGATTTTCTTAAAAGGCAACATTATATACAAGGAGTTAGAGGATTTAGTGGGGTTTTTTTCTATGCCTCTAGTTGTCATTGGTCATGTTCTTTCTTTCTGTAAACTCATGCATCCCTTTTAGAATGGAGATGCTTACTGCTGCAGGAGTGGCTCAGTGGTAGAATGCCTATATGGATGGGAACTTTTCATCTTTGCTATTTTGCCTTGGATTTTATAGGTGCTCAAAGATAATCATTTGATTGAATCTCAGAACAGACATTGGACTTTGATGTGTGTGTATGATTGTGTGCGTGCGTGTGTGTGTGTGTGTGTGTGTGTGTGTTTGTGTTTGTGTGTTGGTATTAGTAGGTATTTGAACTCAGGGCTTTGCATGCTTACATGATCATTCCACTCACAGCTGGTACTGTATGACTTGAACCATGCCTGGCTCCACTTATGTCTCTGCTTGATAACTGGAAAAAAACAAGCCTTCAGGATTTATCTGCCTGTGTAGTCTTTCAACTGTAATTCTCAGATTTCAGTCTCTTGAGTATCTAGAATTGATTTCAGCCTCCTGAATATCTAGGATTATATGAGGAAGTCACTGGTGCCTGGATAGACTAGGCTTTGAAACAATGCTGGAACTGTTAAGGCTATGGGGATTCCTCAAGATGAAATAACTATTTTTTGCAATATGGGATGGCCATGAACCTTTGGGTGTCAGGGGCAGAATGTTTTGAATTGAATATGAAATATGTCCCCTAGGTTCATATATTAAGTGTTTAGTTCCTATTGGATGGTGTAATTTGGGGAAGATAAGGAAAATTAAGGAAGTAAGACTTAGGTAGATAAAATTGTTCACTGAGGATATATTTTTCCCCATCTGGTATACCCGTTTTACTCTGCTTGTTAGTTACCATGTCATGAATTGCTTTCCTTTCAATAACATACAAACAGCTTTGATAATTTCATCAAGAATAAATCCTTCCTCAAGTTTTCTTATGTCAAAAATTTTTGTCAACGACAATAAAATGTACTAATACAATTATTAAGCATTTTAATGTCTCTAATGATTTTCCCACCTTAGAAATAATGTGTGAATGTAATCACGGTGTGGATCTAAATATAATTCTGTAGTTACTTATCAAGTATTAGAAGATTCATAGGAATTTCCATAGTACAAATTTATAGTAAGTAATAATTCATTTGCTACCAATTTTCATATTTTTTTCAGTCCTGGGGATGAACTCAGGATCTTGGCACTGTCCTTGGGATTCTTCAAGGCTAGCGCTCTACCACTTGTACCACAGCATCACTTCTGGCTTTTTCAGTGTATTACCGAGGAATGAAACCCAGGACTTTGTGCATGGTAGGCAAGTACTCTACCACTAAGCCACACTTCCAGCTCTGTATTTTCTTTTTATCCTATTATAAATCTGCCTTTTGAATTCTGTTTCCCTGTGTTACAGATAGATAACAGAATCACATAGGGAATAAATATCCACAATAATGAATTGATAGATATATAGGGCTACAATCACATAGACATAATTACTTAACTTCCATAAGGAAGAGTTGAAGTCTTTCTTATCAATAAGTTGAGAGACATACAAACACAAATGTGTAAGTAGTACTATGGACATATGAGCTCTTCTTCCCAACAAATAAGAAAGTGAAAAACAAAAGTTGTGCTCACGTAAAAAGAATTCATAGATGGTAGAATTGTTCATTTATATGCTTGTTTTGTCAGGAAGAATTGTTCATATTACATTTTTTGTTTTGTCTTTTGTTTTTGGTTTTTATTCAGTCATGGGGCTTGAACTCTGGGCCTGGGCATTGTCCCTGAGCTCTTCAGATCAAGGCTACAGCTCTACCACAGTGCCACTTCCAGTTTTCTGGTGGTTATTTGCAGGTAACAGTCTCATAGACATTCCTGCCTAGGTTGGCTTCGAACCTTGATCCTCAGATCTTAGCCTTCTGAGTAGCTAGGATTATAGGAGTGAGCCACTACGCCTGGCTTTATATTTCATTTTGAACATAATATCTAGTGTGTTTCACTGCTGCATCTGTTCACCCTTCGTGTATCCATTTCTTTTATCTCTTGCCATCTCTTCAAATGATATACTTACACACAAGTCTAAAGGTATAGGAAGCAAAAACAGCAACATAGCAAAAATAAAAAAAAATTGTCCCCATTTCTTGGAGTTCATTTTGATAAATATTATTTTGTGAATCATATGCACATAACTTTTGAGCCATTGTTAGCTTTTTTAATATTTTTAAACAAAATAATTGGAATTTGATTGGCATGAATTATCAGAATTCTATTAGAAAAATTACTGAAATTATTATAAAGCAATAAACAGAGAAAACAAATTAAGATATATTTACAATTCCAAGAGACTCAACATATTCATTATGCTAGGTATTTTTAATTAACATTAAATTTTATCTGTACAACTAGTAGTAAAGGAAACAAAGCAAAATAGTCCCATATTAAAAATGATATTTGCCTTCAAACTTTAAAGACAAAATATTCAAACTTATCATGGTGTCAGTTGAAGAACTACGAAGAGAGAGTCAACAGAATCAAAAGCTCAAATACTGGTAAAAAAATGTTACAATTTCAGAGAACAGCAATAAATGGTCATTACAGCATACATGCAAATATTTTTCCACATATAGTAAAGTGTGAAAATTAATATCCTAACCCCCATAAAGAGTAAACTGTAATGTGTCATGTGAACTATATGTATGCTGCAGAACCTTCTGGAACATATATGCTACTCAACTGCTTTTCAAAATTAATTTCATATATATTTTTTCTCTTTCTCTGTATGTATTATATAAAACAGGATATGTCTGCACTTTTAATACCACTTAACCTGGGAGTAGGAGGTGGCTAGTGATAAATGTGATTACGATTTTGTTTTACTGTGGCATGGGAGCAAACATGTCAGTCTTAGACTTCCAGGAATAGAAACCTCAAGTTTCCATACATCAACGAGCAAGGTAGTAATCTTTGATTACTTAAGTACACAGGAAATAAATACTTAAAGTTTATAGCTATCCAATTTAACAATGATAACTTATAATGATAAAATTAATTCCTATTGCAAAGAAAAAAGATGAAGTTTTATTCTTGTATAGTTAATGCTTAATTTTCTGTAAAATAATCAAAGAAAGCTTAAGTACGTGGATGCGTTCCTGTGCTCATGTAAAAAAAAAAGTCCATCTTCAAATTCACTTTCATTTTTTAAACTTTTGAGTATAATTATGCAAGGAGTTTGACAGTGATATTTATATTCATACAATGTACTTAGATTAAAATCACTGCAACCATATCATTTCCCTTAAATTTTATCCTCCTTTCTTTGGAAAGTTTTTGTGGGTTTTATTAAACTATTCTCATGATTTATGCAATATATTTTAAAAAGCTGGAAGTGGATATGTGGTGAAAGTGATAGTGTATTAGCACTGAGCAAGAAATAAAACTCAGAGGCAGGACTCAGACACTGAGTTCAGGTCCCAGGATTAGAGCAAACACACACACACACACACACACACACACACACACACACACACACACACAAGATTACAATATGACATGACTATTAAGAGGGTATGTTTGAGGGGAAAAAAACCAGTTGGGAATGAGAAAAGAAGAGAATGGTGGGGGCAAATGTTTTCTTTCCAATAATTGTGTATTTCCTTAAGTAATAACAACAAAACAATTTATTATTAATCATAAATCAAAGGCAAACTGATGGTTAAAATGATATTGAGAAGGCTTGTGTGAAATTAGGAAAAATGATTTTGTTTCATACAATCGTGTCCTTCATAGTGAAAGTAATAAATTTTAGAGCATAAAATCCTGACAAAACAGATCAACAGTGAATTAATGAATAATTTAAAAAGCAAGCTATGGAGAAATCCACTTTCTAGGAATAAGCAATATTCACATAGTTCATTTTCTGATCCTCAGAAATTTGTTTACATATTTGAATATGGGAAATCATGTGTCAATTGCCATTCACACAATTTTAGGGACACAAATTTTTACTGTTTTATGAGCATTATATTTGTAATTAATAAGGCATATTAAAAATAAACATGGGCTAATGGAATGCTTTTGTGATTTTTATTTTCCGAGCCAAACATATTCTGAGGAAAGAAGAATATGTACTTTTAGAATCAACAAAATTAATAATAAAAGCAAAAATATTGTTTTACACAGTAATTGCATCCTGATAGTAAATACAGAGGCATTAGTCATAAGGAAGAAAATAAGACTTGGATTAATGGATTATGACTATTGTAGATGAAGTAAACCTAGACATCTGTGTAGGTTTCGCTCAGTGCTTTAGTGGTTGGATAGTATGTACAAGGAATTGAAGGATTTGATTCTCAGTACCACAGAAACAACAGAAAATGCTACAGAGAAAGAGTAAAAAAAACTGCTTATCCAAACTCATGTAATCTAATCATTTCAAAAAATGTTTTTAGCTGCGAGCTAGTAGCTCACACCTCTAGTCCTATCTACTCAGGAGATCTGAGGATCATCTGTCAAATAGAGCACCAGCAAGAAAGTCTCTGACACTTTTATTTCCAATAAACTACTCAGTAAAAGCAGAAAAATGGCACTTTGGCTGAAGTGGTAAAGCACCAGCCTAAAGCAAAAGGAGATTCAGTAGCAGTGCTCTGGCCCTGAGTTCAAGGCCCACAACCAGAAAGGAAGAAAGGAAGGAAGGAAAGAAAGAAAGAAAGAAAGAAAGAAAGAAAGAAAGAAAGAAAGAAGAAAGGAAGGAAGGAAGGAAGGAAGGAAGGAAGGAAGGAAGGAAGGAAGAAAGAGGAAGAAAAGAAAGAAGGAAAGAAAGAAAGAAAGAAAGAAAGAAAGAAAGAAAGAAAGAAAGAAAGAAAAGAAAGGAAGAATGAAAGGGAGAATGAAAGGGAGAATGAAAGGGAGAGAGAGAAAGAGAGAAAGAAAAGAAATTATGTGTTTACAATTTTATTTTTCAGACACCCTGTCCTGAATACTTTTTAAAAACGGGGTGAAAACACAAATATTGGAATTAAAATAAATCAGCCTCAAAACCAGAGAAAACAAGATTAATGCATCATCTGTATATTCCTACAGATTCGTGCATTTTGAACAGTGAGTGCAGGATTAACGGGGGGTGTTCTTTTTTCATATATTTTTATTGTAATTAATAGAAGGGTTATATGATATTTGCCAGCTAGAAGGTGCATTAATTCAGGGCTGTTCTTATCCTAAGCAGGCACGGGATCAGGAACTACTTGAGGACCTTTCCGAATTGGATTCTTGCTTTGCATTCGTGGTGTTTCAATATTTTCTCATTTACCCTTAGAATTAAATTCTGTGCACATTTCTAATGGAATAATCTGATAAGATCCGACTTTTGTTATCTTTTTCAATTTCGTTCTTTTTATGACTTTAGAGGGAGTAAAAGCTTGTGTGGGATCACTAATTCCATATCTTCCGTCGAGAGAACTCATATCTGATAACTTCAAATATGGAACCATATACATTACTGGATGAATTTTCTGGTGACTTTTGCAATTAAAATTCAACATTTGGATTCCTATAGCTCTCACAAACCTGACTTTCCCTGAAAAATGACCTGTTAAACTGAAACATTTTGCCAATATGGCCTGCTGAATACTTAAATCTGTTGTTACTGTATGTGACTTGGTACCTGGTATATTGTATATACATTTATTTATTTATTGAATTAGGGAAGGAAGGGGAAAAACAAGATGATTGTAAGGTGTTGGAGAGAAGGAAAGTGGGAGAAAAGCATGGGAATCGGTATCAATATTCAAAAAGTAATGTACCCACTATCTGGCCAATGGAACTGTAACCCATCTATATATTACCCAAACAATAAAAAGAATCAAAGCTCAAATTGTGACTTTTTAAGAAAATGGTTCCCTTTCACAGGAATTAGCTCTTCTGCTACTCTTTATAAATCTGTAGTCATCAAATATTTAATCCTAATGGTAAAAGGAGTACCCAATTAAGGTAGAATTTAGAGACAAATGTCTGTAATGATCTAATTACTTCCCTTTCATTTTTTAATCTTTCAAGAGTAAATGTTAATCTAAATCATAACTTACTAAATTATTCTTTCAGATTCTTACATCAAAGCTATCTCCTCCCAACAAATTCAACATCAGGTGAAGGTACTTGGCAATGGGAACAACAGGAGCCCACAGCATTTTGAGACTGGAAGTCAAGGAGTCCATATGATATGAGTTGTTAGGATATAAGACTCCATTAGATTTACTCTGAATCATGAGGCAAATGTTGGGAAATGGAAATATAGGGTTTCTCATTTGATAGCTAAAAATATCATTTATTAAAATAATGATAAGCAAAACCAATTATTTGAGAATCTTATTGCTCTTTTCAAATTTCTAACCATCTAGTTCTAAGAGAAGGTGATTTTCATCTATTTTCTCACATCTCACTGATAGAACAAACATTGATTTAGGAGGAAAAGGGAGAGAAAACTCTTGCAAGCAAAGTAACATAGAAAAGAAAAAGGAGTAGCTAGTACATGTGCATATGTAATGGACTTCAAATTGAATTAGGAAAGACAAAGGGTCATTTCCTATGAGAAAACTGATCAAGAAAAATGAATGAAAAAATATGCAAACAACATTGGTACACATAATTAGATAAAACAAACTACTGGATTTTGAAAACTCAAATGGATTACAACAAAATGGTGAGACAAAGGACAAAGAATGAACCAATGCAGCAGCAATACTCACAAGACAATATGCTGGAAATGAAATTTACAATTTTAGGGGAGGTTGGAGTGAGGGAAAGTGGGAGAACATAGAAGGAGAGGGTAAACAATTTTCTATAAGACATGTACTCACTACATTACATATGTAACTTTCACACATCTGTACATCACTTTCACTATAAAACTATATTTAAAAATGATGATAGGGGGCCGGGAGTTTGGCCTAGTGGTTAAAGTGTTTGCCCAGTATGCACGAAGACCCGGGTTCGATTCCTTGGTACAACATACATAGAAAAAAAAGCCGGAAGTGGTGCTGAGGCTCAAGTGGTAGAGCTCTAGCATTGAGAAAGTTCAAGGACAGTGCTCAGGCCCTGAGCTCAAGCCCAGGACTGGCAAAAAAAAATGATGATAGGAGTATTTAGGACCCCCTTACTTGTAAGAAAATAATCATCAAAATCACTCAAAGAATAATACCAACAGAGACCAAATGAACTTAACACACATCTTCAGAGTATTCAAAGTAGTAGCTATAACATTCACACTTATATGAACAAAACAAAATAAACCAGGAAATTTTCCCCAGGAAACGAATCATATTTTCCATCATCAAGCAAGTATTAATAAACATAAACAAACACAAATAATTTCCTATATTGCATCAAAAATGGTAATAAAATTAGAACTCAATAATAAATTAAAACACTAAATATAATCAATTTTTATCTCATCTCAGAATATATTGAAGAAACTTGAGAAATAATACAAGATTTCTCCGTAGCTGTACTGTAGCTCTTGTATTACATAACTGGTACTCATATATTTCACATTTCTTTTTCTTTCTTTCTTTCTTCCTTTCTTTCTTTCTTCCTTCCTTCCTTCCTTTCTTTCTTTCTTTCTTTCTTTCTTTCTTTCTTTCTTTCTTTCTTTCTTTCTTTCTTTCTTTCTTTCTTTCTTTCTTTCTTTCTTTCTTTCTTTTTGTGGGTCATGGGGCTTGAACTTGGCCCTGAGCCTCTTTGTGTTCAAGGCTAGAGATCTACCTCTTGAGCCACAGTGCCACAGTTTTAAGAGTAGCTAGACTCCTAAGATTAAATGGCGATAAGGGCACAAAAGGATCTGATACTCTTGTCTCCAATTAACCTTTAGAAAAGGGGAAGTGGGGGTTGGCTCAAGGGTATGACTCACAAAAATAAATTCTGAAATGTCCTCTGTGATATCACAGTGTCCATGTACACTTGGATGCTTTTTTTCTTCTTTGTACCAGTAGTCTTAAACACAGAGCCTCCTACTCTCCAAATTTGGCTTACTTGCTCACCCCTGACATTCATTTATACCAAATCTTTACTGCAGCAGGTAGCTTGGTAACTATTATTCTATACGAATTTCCGGTTCTGTAGTAAAACTAGGAAAAACCAAAACCTGAAACATTGCTTTTGGCAATTTTTAAAGGTCTTCGAGTATAGTCAACTTAGAACCACGGCTACCAGCTCTTATCTGTCCATGTTTTGTCATTACACAGGAGAATATACACTCTCTGGAGATGTATTGTCTCCTGTACAAATTCACACTGCTGTGAATTTCTAGTCTATGCAAGTATCTTCATGCCTATGCTTCTAGAATTGTGATACCATAATAAGCCAAATCTGATATTTACTACCTCCTGTCTAAAAGGGAAAGTTCCCCTTCAAGTATGCTAGTTTTTATTAGCTTATATCATTTATGTAGTAAGGGATTTCACGATTACATTTCTATACAGGTTTATAAAATCTTCCAATCAACCTCCTACTGTATCTCTACCTTCCTCCTTTTGTCCTTTCCTCCCTTACTAAAACTATAACAAAAGTTTTCATATTCCGTATGCACTATTTAAAATTTAATTGAACTGTGCTTATCCTCTTTCAAAATATGTTTTTAAATTAATTATTGTCTCTTTTTCCATTTCCTACCACAGCATCCCAAAGAAATTCCTTAGTTACATTTATTTACTATATTTATAAATATAAGACCCAGTGCTTGGAAAAAAAAAACAGAGAAGAAAGACCCATGGAATATCTGATCAAGATGGACTTAACCTGCAAATGAATAAGCATGTAAAAATTAAAACTATGAGTTATTCTCCATGAGAGAATAGGAGGCAAATACATTTGGTTACTTTTTTATTTATAAGTAAAGAGGACTCTACGCAGAGTCTCACCCTCTTTCTTGGTTTTATTTTCTTTTTTAAAAAATTAATTTGCTTTTATTACTATAGAAGTATATTCAGAGGGATTACAATTATATTAGTCAGCTAATAAGTACATTTCCTTTCAAAGAGTGTTTTCTGTTCCCTCACCCTCTCCCAGTCCCATCTTCTTGTATCCATTCAGGACTTGCTTAGTTTACTCTCATCACTGTCCAGTGAGTTACACTACTTCCCTTTTCACCTTTTTCTTTAGAATTCTGTACCCTTCTCGAAGACTCCTAAAGATATACACTTAAATACAACATATGTAAGGAAAAGAGGAAACCAAAATTAAAATATAAACAATTTAAAAATTTTAAAATGGAGAAAAATCTCGTTTCCATATCTTGGAATTATATATATAATTTTATGTTAATATGAAGAGGCACATAGGCATTGCATCTTTCTCTTTCTCTCTTAAAACTATACTCCTTTGGTCTCACTGTGTGCATCTGGAATACTGTATAATATAATTTATCATATCCCAGCTTATTTTAGAACTAGTTTTCATATATTAGAGAGACCATGTGCTATTTATCTTTATGGGATTGGCTTGCTTCACTTAACATTGTTTGTTCTAGTTCAATCTATTTCCTTGCAAATGACATTATTTTATTCTATCCAATGGTTGTATAAAATTTCATTGTGTTAGGTACCTAATTTTGGGGATCCACTCATCTATTATGGGGGATCTGGGCTGCTTCCATACCTTTGCTATTGTGACTAGTGCAGCAGTGAATATGAATATGCAGGTGACTTTATTATATATTGGCATATGATGTTCAGAGTAGATGCCTAAGTGTGGTAAGGCTGGGTCATAAAGTACGTCTATGTTTAGTATTTGAGGAACCTCTAGACTGCTGTCTAGAGTGGTTGTACTAGTTTATATTCCTACGTGAATTAGGTTTGCTTTTTCCCCACATCCCTGCAAACATTTGCTATTTGAATTCACAAAAAGAAAAAGAAAGAAAAGAAAAAGAGTGGCTTAGATCAGAATCTCTGGGGGAAAATCTTGAGTTGTCACATTGTGTAGCCCAGTTTGAAACTGCAGCTCAAGAATGAAATGCTAGCCATTCAAATGTAATAACTTGTCAATACTAGTTCTAAAATGTCCTAAATAATACATATTTTCATTGCTAGGTTGTTGATCTAGTGCATATCTCTTGTTGTGTTCTGAAATTTGAATATGCAATAAGAAGTAACCAGATATTTGGACACTTATCAGAAACTTAAAGAGGACTAAGTAAATGAAGTGGAGGAAAATGCAAATGCAAAATATCAAGAAATGTTAAGAAATTCAAATTACATATTTCAATGAACTAGGCAGGAATTTAAGGGTAGTAAAGATATTGTAGTTATGGGACTCTCCTGAATCTCGCCACACTAAATGTAATTTATGTGGAATTAGAAAGAATTAGTAAATTTATGATTTCATTCCTAAGTTAAAATGGTCCAAGAAAAATAGACCACTATTTTGATGCTCACTATTATAAATACATATCCACCACTAAATTCATTAAGTCTTTCATATGCCTATCATCGTGATGTATTTCTATTTGTTCATGCAATATCTTATGGTTGCCTTAAGTTCCAAAATTTTCCTCTCTGGTCATGATTCTTCTCTAATATCCTTTTCACTGTAAAAATTGAAGGAATATTTTCTGTGTTTCCACATCCACACATCTGCCAGCTTACAAACTCATGGGGTCATTTTTTCTGCCTGCTTGGACCTTTATATTTGTGCTCATGCTTAAACTTGGGTCTTCAAGTTTGCTGAAAAGACACCTAATCATTTGTACCATACCTCCAATTCTTTTGCTTTGGTTATTTTGGATTCCATCATTCGGTATTGTAATACTCCAATTTATCCTCCCTTTTGAAGCTGGGGTAAGAATATTGCACCATAGCACTCAATCTGTGAATATGGGTTTTTCAAAACTTTTCCCTTGCTTATGACCACAGTTTCCCTTGCAGGTTGAATTACATAAGTAGCTCAATCTGTCTAGCCTGTTTGAATTTTAATGCTCTTATTTAGTAATATACCAGTAAAATATGCCTTTGCTAACCAAGTACATCGTTCTAACAACTCTAACCTCCATGGCAGGAAAAAGAGTTCTGGCTGAGGCATTCCATTATTTTTCAGTTGTGAAATTGCCCTAAAGAAAGGTATCTTTGTTTGATAAAAATGACCAATTAAACCTTCTTTGTGTATGAATCAAATATCTCTTGTATTTTTTAAATATTCCTCATGCCTGGGCATTTACCCATCCATAAGCAAGGCCATACTAAAGCTACTAGCAAAACCATGTTCATTGCAGCATTATTTACCATGGCTGAGATATGGAACCAACCCTGATGACCCTCAGAAGATGAATGGATCAAGAAGATGTGATATTTATACACAATGGAATTCTATGCTGCCATCAGAAAGAATGACATTAGCCCATTCCTAAGGAAATGAAAAGACTTGGAAAAATTCATATTAAATGAAGTAAAACAGAACCAAAGAAACATAGGCTGCCTGCTTTCCCTCATTTGTAATTATTAGTATGCATCCAGTATTTTACCAGCAGAGGATTACAATAGCTCAAAAACCATGCACATAGGACCATATAGGATGATGCTAACTAAGCAAAATGAACTCCAAGATATGGAAACCAGAGTTCTATCTTTGTGGTTGCTGTTTCTAGTGTACTATGTGAAATTATTTTTTCCTTTTATTTCCTCCCACTCCTTATGTTTTATCCCCTATTACTGTATCTGGCTTTGATACCTGATATATTGTATATACGTTTGTTTATTTTAATTAGGGAGGGGAAGGGGAATAACACGATGATGAGCTAAAGGATAAAAGGAGAATCAATGTAACAGTGACATTCACAAGACAATATTTTGGAAATGAACTTGATAACTTGATTCCTCATGCCTGTTATATGGAAAATGAATAGGACTTATAAACATTATTTTCGGGATATGTTCCAATTTTCTTATGAAATCTTACTGATATGACCAATTTTAAATTTAAATAATAATCCATACAGTGATACTATGTATCCATTTAATAACATAGATATCTTTGTTCCTTTATGAGAATATTCAAAATAAATTGTCAGGAAAGAAACTCAGGGTCAGGAAACTGCATGGAATATAAATTTAACTTAAGAATTAATGTATATGTATTTGTTTGGTACATCACAATGTGGGATAAGAATAGCTTCTGTGTTCTTGGTAATCAGTTCTTAACCTACAATCTAGCTAGAATGGAGGTTTACCAATATTTATTTTGAGGGAATTTACTTCCCACAACTTACTAAAGACCTTTTGGAAGTTTATATTTTAACTCCTTAAGCAACTATTTTAAAATAAAGTTCAGAGGAAAGACCAAAACAGTACTGAATTGAAAGGTAAATTGATGAATTCATTTGTATGCTTACTAATTCAATTTCCTGGGTATTGAAGTAAAGGTAAGAAATTTTCCTAGAGAATTTTTATACCCCAGCAAAACTGAGAAGAGTCTGTTGTAATAATGGGAGCAAGCTTTCCATACACAATATAAAGAGTCATATAAATATAAAAGGCTGTTTTCACACAGTCTAGTTATGTTTAAGTTCATTTTTCTTGTATAGGAAACTTCTAAACAAGCCTCTTTGGTCATAAATTAAGTTTTATTAATCTATTAAAATAAAATCTTTCTAAAATATTTGAACCTTGTTTCTGTACTTACCATTTTGCCTTTGTAAATATGTTTTTGAATTGGTAGCAATGTTTTGTCCAATTATAACGGAGTGTGTGGACCTATAAAAAACCAGCCCCAGGACAGTTCGCGGCTCTCAGCCACTGACCCGAACCTTGCGGATCTCGAGGTCACATGTACCTGGGAGCCCGAGCATGCCCGAATAAAACCCTCTTGCTCATTGCAAAAAAAAAAAATATTTACCCTACATAGCTAAAACTATTCTTGTGACTTCATTTCTGATTGGTATATTAATACATGCTGATATCACTTGAAAATATTGATTATGAAACTCAATTGGTATAAGAAGCAGCCCAGTTGCATCCCAAATTGGTATTTTCATCTTTAAACATGAGGTTCCTAAAAAGTTTTGCAGCTAAAAAAGAAGCGTGCTAAAGAATCAGTAAAACAGTTAAGAGTTAATTTAAGCTGAGTACAGATAGAAAAAAATTGCTTAAATAGCATAGTTTATGGAGATAAGCTGTTCACAATTCCTTCTCTCCTATTAATCACCATGACCATGAGCAAGATCTTTAAAAATTACATAACTAAATTTTCTCTTTTGTAATACAGAGATTGTTGTGATATCTATTTTGAAAAGTTATTTGAGAGTTAAGAGAGGAAATACCAGCAATGTGTCTGGCTGTTAATAGTCAAGAAATATTAGATAAAACTAATGATTCTGTAATGTGAGTCAGAATGTCATATGCTCTGCATTAGCAAATATTGCTTTCTCCAAATAAAGAGGCATTTCCTTATGTCAGAAGGAAGGAATCTCACTGGTAACTGAGGTTGTTTTACAGCATAATACTGCACAAAATATGAGTGATAAGATTTAGCTAGATTTGTAGAAAGAAGAAATGATATTAAACTATGTCATTCACAGGGTAGGCATAATACTTAAAAGAAGAGGCAAATTCAGGCATAGGTAGTATTTAATAGAGTTAATGAAATTATGGAGTATCTTACACCACTGCTTGAAAAGTATTGAAATTTATTTTGCTATCCTTGATATATTCATATGGGACCAGAGGCAGCGTAGGTTGGAATTAGATCTGTTTATCTTCATGATTATTTTTCACACTTTTTTGGAATATAAAGGAATGGAATGATAATTGAATATTAGAAAAGTTATGACAAAGAGTGCTTATTTGAAAATTGAGAAATCTTAATATTCTTCTTGTAGGCAAAAAAAGCAATTATGAAAATGGCAGACAAAGAGGGAACTGATGGAATAATAAATATGTTACAATTTAAAGATGGAGAGATAAGCACAGAATGAATAGGAATTATACTTGCTTCAAACAGCTAAAGAAAAATAATGATTGAATGGATACTCAGTTTGTGAATTAAAGTGAGAAGATGAAGAAATTTGCTCTTGATAGCTTCCATTTATGTAAGACCAGCTTCTATACCAGTTCCTTATGGTGTCCTGGTAGGAGAGTGGAGAGATTGAGACAAAAGCTGTGGTGAATGGAGTAAGGAAACAATATGAAATAAGAAAGATAATGAAGGAGTTTTGAGCATCAGTTGAAATGAAATAGCTTGTCTAGTTTGGGTGCAGTTATGCTTCTAATGAAACTAGTTTTTTTCCCAATTTGTTGTTTTGCAGTGGTTTGCACTTAGTTGAATGATTTCATCTAGTTCATACAGAAATGAAAGTTGTGAAAATAGCTATAGGAGCTTAAAGTCCCATGGATAGACTAAAGAAAATTGAGAGTTAAAAAATGTGATGGCAATCTTGCCAAGGGCTATGTACAAATTCAATGCAATACCCATCAATATCCCAATGTCATTTTTTAAGGAAAAAGAAGAGACAATCCAAAATTTCATATGGAATAATAAAAGACCCCGTATAGCAAAACCAATTCTTAGCAAAAAGAACAGCAAAGAGGAATTTCAATACCAAACTTTAGACTCTATTACAGAGATATAGTAACAAAAATAGCTTGGTATTGGCACAAGAACAGGCCTGAGTACCAATGGAACAGAACTGGAGACCCAGAAATCAACCCACAGACCTATGGCCACCTAATCTTTCATAAGGGAGCCAAAAAAATAGAATGAAAGAAAAACAGCCTCTTCAACAAGTTGTGCTGGCAGAACTGGTTAAGCACCTGCAGAAAACTAAAGTTGGATCCTTCTATGTCACCCTGTACCAGGAATAATTCCTGGAAGTAAAATCAAATGCACTGAAAACTTTACAAGAAGGAATAGGAGATACACTAGGTCTCCTTGGCACAGGTCAAAACTTTCTTACTTAAGACCCAGAAACACAACAATTTAAAGAAAGTTTGGACAAATGGGGCTGCATTAAACTGCAGAACTTCTTTATGGCAAAGGGCATAGCTAACAAGCTAAATAGAAAGCCCACAGAGTGGGAGAAGATATTCACTAGCTATACAACAGATAAAGGCCTCATATCTAAAATATATCAACAGCTAAAAAAAACGAATCACTCCAAAACTAATCTCCAAAGAAACAACCATCCAATTAAAAGATGGGCCAAAGACTTAGAGTGTTCTCGGATGAAGAAATAAGAATGGCCTATAGATACTTGAATTCATTTATATGAATTCGGGAAGGAAAGGGAAACAACAAATTGGTGAGACAAAGGACAAAAGGGGAACTAATGGGACAGTGATACTCACAAGACAATATGTTGGAAATGAACTTTTCTACTTGGGAGGATGACTGAGGATCAAGGAAAGTGGGATAAAAATTTGTGAGAAGTAACAATGTTCAACAATAAATGTAGTAACTACCTTGAATATGTAACTGTAACCCCTATCTACATTGCCTTGAAAATAAAATTAAAAAATAAAAATTATCTTTGTTGTTTTCGGAAAACTGATGAGCACAGGTGTCTAGTTGACCCCTTCTCTCACTCTCTCCCAGTTATTCCCTCCTGTCCCCAACTACAGATAGTATAGCTCATTTTTCAACATAATGTCTTATGAATACCATTGCTGCATTGGTCCACTCATTGTCCCTCCACTTCTGAGCTACTCTTACCTTCTCAAAGACAGATAAATAATCATATAAGATAAACTGGAAAGAAAACAAAATAGCCACAAATAAAGAAATCTTGTTTCCATTTCCTGTAGTTCATTTAGATAAACATTATTTTATATGATCAAATGCATATAGCTATTAGGCCTTTGTGATCTTCTCCTAACAATACCCTCCTTTGGTTTCTATCTTTGTGAATGTGTAGAGATCTTTATAATTTAACATGTCCCAGGTTATTTTTTATACCAGCCAGTGTAAAATGAGTAAAAACACACAATCTTTTGTCAGAGACCAAGGAGTTAAACGGAACAAAGCAAAGACCCTCTAGCCTTGGGCAAACCGCACCTGGTTGAGTCATCTGCACAAAATACTTCTCGGAATAACCGCAGGTTGTGTCGCCTGGGTTAGCACAATGGCCAAAAGAATAACCTGACCCACCCCTAACCTTGAGATTTCCCGTTCTTGTTATCACAAAAACTCTCCATCCCCCCCCCCTCTATACTCCCTTCCTTACACTCAGGGTATATAAACCCTGCTTTACTTTTAATAAATGAGACCTTGACGCGACTCAGATTGTCTCTGTCTTTCTTTATGCGCCTGGTCTCCTTCCTCTCTTTCCCCCATTGGTTTTCTTCTCTTAGGAGGTGCCTCCTCGGGCTTTACGAATAACTGAACCCGCGGGACGGGAGAATCTTTGTTTTTTTGGATCTGGCTTACTTGAATTACTCTAAATTTTTCCTACTCTTTCATTTCCTTATGAATGTCATTCATTCTGATAGATGAATAATTTTCCACTGTGTGTATCTACCATATTTTCTTCATATCTGACATATTTATCCACTGAGAGGTATCTGGGCTGAGCTGATTCCATATTTTGAATATAGTCAACAATCTGTAATGCGCATGATTGTGCTGGTAGCTTTAGTTCAGTTTGTAGTCTATTGGAATTGTTGGGAAGCTCTATGTTTAGTCTTTAGAAGAAACTTCATAGTGCTTTTCAGAGTTGTGGAACAAGTTTGCATTGTCATTAAGAGTGTAGTACTGTTCCCTTTTGGCCACATCCTTGATACTATCTGCTTTTGTTAGTTTTCTTGATAATGGACATAGTAATTGGACTAAGGTGGAATCACAATGCAGTTTTGATTTTCATTTCTTTTATGGCCAGAGATATTGGGCATCTCTTCTTGTGTCTGTTGGCCCTTCTTAATTCATTTTCTGAGAAGTTTCTCTTTAAGCCTTTAGCTTGTTTATTAAATGTGTTGTCATTTTGAGGGTTTATTTTTAGGAGTCTCATTTTTTGAGCTCTAAGGATATTTTAGATGTGTGGCCATTTTGTGCAGCATAACTGGTAGAAAATTTTCTCCTTTTCTGTGAACTTAATATTTATCTTGCTAGCTATGACCTTTGTCCTTCAGAAACTCTTCAGTTTGATGTAATTCCATTTGTCTGGTCTTTCTTTTATTTGTTATGATTCTAAAACTACTTAAATACTATTTAACAATTAATCATTTGCTGCACATTTGAATTGCTTTTATGTTTGACTGTTAAGAATAATATCACCATGAACAGTCTTGTATCATTTTTGTGTGAATATATGCTGTCATTTTTCTTGAATGTATATACACACAGGTAGAAATAGTGGGTGATATAGAAACTTTAGTTTTTAAAATTTGAGGAAATTGGAGGCGGTTTTTGAAATATTTGCACCATTTACTTTCCCTTTCTCCCTATATAAGAATTCTGATTTATCCCTTATTTTTCAATATTTGTAATTTATTATTTATTTTTAAGCTTCCTTATTATCTTTAAGTAGTTTTAAAATGGAGTTTAAATTTAACAAAGCAGTTTATGAGCACAATGTATCTTGATCATTGTACTCATTTCAATATTCCAGCCATTCCTCCTCTACCCATCTCTTCTCTCACAGTCATTTACTCATTTATTTTATTTATTTATTGTTGTTGTTGTAGAGTTGATATATATAGGAGTAACGGTTACAAGAATCAGACTCTTTCCTGTTTTTTTCCTCCCGTCTCCAGTCACATGCTGTACAGTTCACTTTCCTCAGAGTATCAAGTAATTATCATTGCTGTATTTGTTCTCCTCTGTTCTACCTTTTCTGTGCCCTTTCTTACACTCACAAATACAAACTATCTAACAGGACCAAAGGAAAAGACAACAAAAATATAAGAAAGAATGATACTGTACCATTGTAAGGAAAAAAAACTTACAAAATATATTAAGTAATATAAGCCAAAGCCAAAGAAGCATAGGCTGTATGGTTTCTGTCATTTGTGGCAACTAGAATGTACCTACAAATCTACAAGTAATCACGTTGAATGGTGTGTGTGTGTGTGTGTGTGTGTGTGTGTGTGTGTGTGTGTTATGTGTGTGTGTTTACACATACTGGGATATGATAACTTATTTAGGAACCTAGACATTCACACACTGAGGCCAAACGAGGATATGCAAAGGCGTGGTTGACAGAGGCTCAATAGCTATACGCAAATAATCATATAATTAATAGTTTATGAAATGAACTCCAAAAAAAGGAAACAGGAAAAATTTTTCTGTTGCCACTGTTGCTTTTTTTGTTTACTTTTACTTATAAAGTTTCAACCAGTATTTAGGAATACTAGTGTTTCCCTACATATTCTGGTCTTGAGATGTTCAATGCAATTAGAATTGCTTCTGATACATAACAATCCAAGTTCAGGTTTCTGCCCTTGTATAGCCAATTTTGCCAGCACTATTTGTTGAAGAGGTTGTTTTTCTTCCAATCCATGTTTTTTTGGCACCCATATCAAATTTTAACAAGCCATATATCTGTTGGTTGATTTCTGGGTTTTCTATTCAATTCCATTGGTCCTCAGGCTTATTCTTGTGTAGTACCAAGCTGCTTTATTTCTATGGCTTTATAATAGTATTTACAGCTTGGTATTGTTTCATCCAACACTGTTCTTTCTGCCAAAGGATTATTTTAGCTATTTTGGAAATATTTTTCTGCCTACTCTTTCCCTTCCTTCTATTTCTTCAAATATTCTCCTATTTATAATAACATGTATCTTTTAGGTATAGATTCTATGTATGAGAACATATGGAACATGGTTTTTAAACTTGTCTTATCTCATTCAACATGATGATCTTCATTTCCAATTTCCTGTAAATGAAATTATTTCATTATTCTTTATGGCTGAATATTATATGTATATGTTTATATTTATCCATTTATTGTCCATTTAATCTTTGCATTTCTGTTGTGAACAGAGCTACAATGAACATGTGTGTACAGGTACTTTCTTGTGATATTGATTCCATCATTGTCTCACTTTTTACAAGGGTAATGACTTCATTGAATGACTTGGAAAGAATTGACTACCATTCATTACTTGTGTAAATTTAAACATGTTACAGTTACTTCCAACTTAAAAAGTTTGGTTGATTTCATTAGTGAAACCATGTGGTTGCAAATTTTCAGAAATGGGAGACTTTTTATTACTAATTCAAGCTTGTTATTGACTATTACCCTGTTTGGGTTTTCTATTCTTAATGACTCGGTGTATGTAAGGTACATATATCCAGGAAATGGTCCATTTTCCTAGGTGACCAACGTTATTAGAATATGTTTTTTTCCTAATGAGTCTTCAATGATCCTTTGATTTTCTTTTCTGACAGTTATAACACTTTTCCTTTCTAATTCTATTTGAATCTTGTCTATGTCTTTTTTACTTGGTCTAGCTAAAGGTTTATGAATATGTCTCAGAGGTCTTGGATTTTTGTTGTGACAAGGCTTAGAGACAAGACCCCTTTCCACCAAGTATAAGTTGTGGGGAAAAAAGATGAAATTGTGGAGTGAAATTTTTCATCACTCTAATGCATACTGGAGTAAGATTTATCACACATGGGAATTAATTATTTTACTGCTTCTTATAGTTATTCATGAAAATCCATTTTTGGTATTACTAGGCTTTGAAATCCATGATTATCTTACATGTTTATTGTATAGGTAATGAACAGAGAGGTTACAGTTATGTAAGTAAGGAAATGAGTACATGTCTTTTATTTATTTTTTTATTTTTTAATTCCAATATTGAAACTGATTTAATGACTCATAACTTCTTTTTTATTGTAATTAGTAAAAGGGTTACATGATATTTGCCAGATAGAAGGTGCATTAATTCACATACATTGATACCCTTTCACATGTCTTGGTACCCGTTTCCCTCCTCCCCCACAGCCCCCACCCGTCTTGGTTTTCCCCCCTCCCCTATCAAATTTCAAATATCCAAATACAAATAAGTTCAATATATCAGATAACAAAATGAGATACTATACCAATATGAGATAACCGAGGGACAGCAAAGGAGATGAGAGACAACATAGTACATTAAGGACAACAATCATTCATTATATGGCTTTTGTTTCACTATCCTGGAGGTCCTTTCAATTAGCTTCACATTATATGTCCTTATGTATCAAGATTTTGCTCTATTGCAAATCTCTGCTAGTAGAGCCCAAGGTTTCTACTGATTATGACGAATGAGGGAAACCATTGAGCCTAAGTTCCTTTGAGTCTGGCTTACTTCACTTAATATGATTTTTTCTAAGTCTTTCCATTTCCTAACAAATGGGGCGATGTCATTCTTTCTGACAGCAGCATAGAATTCCATTGTGTACAAATACCACAACTTGCTGATCCACTCATCAACTGAGGGACATCTAGGTTGGTTCCATATCTTTGCTATGGTGAATAGTGCTGCAATAAACATTGTTGTGCTAGTGGGTTTAGTATGTCGTTGTTTCTGGGTGGTTGGGTAAATGCCAAGTAGTGGAATTGCTGGGTCATAGGGGAGTTCTATGTTTAGCCTTTTGAGGCACAGCCACACTGCTTTCCATAGTGGTTGAACGAGTTTGCACTCCCACCAACAGTGTAGTAGTGATCCCTCCTGGCCACATCCCCACCAGCATCTGTTGTCATTCGTTTTCCTGATCTTGGCCATTCTAGCTGGAGTGAGGTCCATGGAACATTCCTCAATGTAATAAAGGCTGTGTATGAGAAACCTACTGCTAGTATTACACTTAATGGTGAAAATCTAAAGCCATTCCCTCTAAAATCAGGAATGAGACAAGGATGCCCACTCTCTCCACTCCTCTTTAACATAGTACTAGAATTCCTAGCCAGTGCAATAAGGCAAGAAGCAAGCATAAAGGGGATCCAAGTAGGGAAAGAGGAAATAAAACTATCCCTCTTTGCAGATGACATGATTCTGTATTTAAAGAATCCTATAGACTCTACTCCCAAGCTCCTTGAGCTGATTCAAAGCTTTGGAAGAGTAGCAGGCTATAAAATCAACCCTCAAAAATCAACTGCCTTCCTTTATGCCAACAGTGAGAGGAACGAGGCAATAATCAGGAAAGAAACTCCTTTCACAATAGCCTCAAAGAAAATAAAGTACCTAGGAATTAGCTTAACTAAGAATGTAAAGGACCTTTTTGATGAAAACTCTAAAACCCTAAAAAAGGAAATTTAAGCAGAACTAAGGAAATGGAAAAACCTCCCATGCTCCTGGATTGGAAGAATCAACATTGTGAAAATGACAATCTTGCCAAGAGCTATCTACAAATTCAATGCAATACCCATCAACATACCAATGTCATTCTTTAAAGAAATAGAAGAGGCAATCCAAAATTTCATATGGAATAATAAAAGACCCTGTATAGCAAAAACACTTCTTAGTAGAAAGAACAGCGCTGGAGGAATTTCAATTCCAAACTTTAGACTCTATTACAGAGCTATAATTCTCAAAACAGCTTGGTACTGGCACAGGAACAGGCCTGAAGACCAATGGAATAGAACTGAGGACCCAGATATTAAACCACAGACCTATGGCCACCTAATCTTTGACAAGGGAGCCAAAAAAATAGAATGGAAGAAAGACAGCCTCTTCAACAAGTTGTGCTGGCAGAACTGGTTAAGCACCTGCAGAAAACTAAAGCTGGACCCCTCTTTGTCACCTTGCACTAGAATTAACTCCAAATGGATCAAAGACCTGGAGGTAAAAGCTGACACACTGAAAACTCTACAGGAAGGAATAGGAGATACACTAGGCCTCCTTGGCACAGGTCGAAACTTTCTTAATAAAGACCAAGAATCACAACAAATCAGAGAAAGGCTGGATAAGTGGGACTGCATTAAACTGCAGAGCTTTTGTATGGCAAAGGACATAGCTAGTAAACTAATCAGGAAGCCTACAGAGTGGGAGAAGATCTTCACCAACCAAACAACGGACAAAGACCTCATATCTAAAATATATCAACAACTCAAAAAATTGAATCACTCCAAAACTAACCTCCAAAGTAACAACCATCCCATTAAAAAATGGGCCAAAGACTTAAAGAGAGTCTTCTCTGAAGAAGAAACAAAAATGGCCTATAGACACATGAAGAAATGCTCTACATCTCTGGCCATAAAATAAATGCAAATCAAAACAACTCTAAGATTCCACCCCACTCCAGGTAGAATGTCCATGATCGAGAAATCTAATAACAACAGATGCTGGAGGGGATGGGGCCAGCAGGGATCACTACTACACTGTTGGTGGGAGTGTGAGCTCATTCAACCCTATGGCAAGCAGTATGGTGACTCCTCCAAAGACTAAACATAGAACTCCCCTATGACCTAGCATTACTACTTGGCATTTACCCAATCATCCAGAAGAAAGGGCATACTAAGTCCACTAGCTCACCGATGATCATTATAGCACTATTTACCATAGCAAAGATATGGAACCAACCCAGATGCCCCTCAGTTGATGAGTGGATCAGCAAGATGTGGTATTTATACACAATGAAATTCTGTGCTGCTGTCAGAAAAAATGACATTGCCTCATTAGTAAGGAAATGGAAAGACTTAGAAAAAATCATATTAATTGTAGTAAGCTACACTCAAAGGAACTTAGGCTCAATGGTTTCCCTCATTTGTCATAATCAGTAGAAACCTTGGGCTCTCCTAGCAGAGATTTACAATAGAACAAAACCTAGATATTTAAGGCCATATAGAATGACGCTAAATGAAAGGATTTCCAACATACAGAAACAAAAGCCATATAATCAGTGATTGTTGTTTTTAATGTACTATGTTATGTCTCACCTCTTTTGATGTCCCTTGGTTATCTATGTTGTTACAATATTTCACCTGGTTATCTTATATGTTGTATATATGTGTATTTGGTTATTTGAAATAGAATAGGGAAAGGGGAAAACAAGATAAGGGGTGGGGGTGAGGGGAGGGAAATGGGGACCAGACATGAGAAAGGGTATTAATGAATGTGAAGTAATGCTCCTTCTATCTGCTGCATATAATGTAACCCTTCTATTAATTACAATAACAATATATGAGAAAAAAGAAATGAACCCACAGACTTATTGCTACCTAATCTTTGATAATGGAGGCAAAGAAATGAAAGGAAGGAAAATATCCAACTCAGCAAATTTTACTGGCTGAATTGATTATATACATGTAGAAAACTGAAGTTAGATCTTTACATATCACCCTGCACCAGAATCAATTCCAAAGACCTCAAAGTAAAAGCAGATACCCTGAAAATATTACAGGAAAGAGTAACACAATCCCTAAGGCTACTTGCCACAGATCAAAACTTTCTTAATAAAGACCCAGAAACTCTGCAAATGAAACTAATGTTGGATAAATGGTATTGCATGAAATTTCAGAGCTTCTACATGGTAAAAATTTTAGCTAGCAAAATAAATAGAAAACCCTCAGATTGGGAGAAAATCTTCACCAGCCATAGAACAGACAAGTTCCTCATATCTAATATATACTTAGAGCTCAAAAAATTAAATGTCCCCAAACAAATACTCAAAGAGATAATCACCCCATTAAGACTTAAGGACTAAGACTTAAAGAGAGACTATTCAAAGACTCTTCTTACTTACATGCTATTTTCCTCTGTTTGCACAATTCAAACTTGGCTTTTTGTCAGTTACTTTTTGAGATTGAAGGTCATTGATTTTGCTGGCATAATTGGATTTATACTCCATTCTCAAAAATTTCAACCTCCTAGTATCAAGAATTAGGGTTGTGAGCTACCAACTGGTACTTTAGTCTAGTTCTAAAAAACAACTTTTACTTGCTTTACTGAATACTGTAAACAAATTATTTTCATTAGATAAAATGCCTATATTCTTAGGTCTTGACTTGTCTCACTCAATATGATTCGCTCTAGATTCATCCACTTCCCTGCGAATGCCATTATTTTATCTTGTCTGTTGGCTATGTAGAATTAATATGTGGCTATTAGATCCAGACATGGTAATGGAAATATAAACATAAAAACCTATGCCTCTATAGACATAATGTTTTATTTCATAAACTAATATATATCTGTGACATAGAAACTCTTAGCCTAATTTTGATTAAGTTCTAAAAACTAAGTGCCAGTGATTGTATATAGAGCTTCCCTTCTTGAACACTTGTTTGTTAAACTTGTCATTTGAAATATGATGTAAAATCAATGTAAATAAATTCTTTAATAAAAAGTCTATATTTAGGATATTAATATTTTAATTTTCTGTTTCTGCGATTTTTAATTCTTCCTAGGAAGACTAACCACAAACAAGACAATTTTATAAACAAATTCTCACCAGGATATAAAGTATGTTGGAAATTCTGTTCTACTATTTAGAGGAATTATAAGTACTTATGTGATATACATAAGTATATCGAGTATATCACATATCAGGGGAACTTTTGGTACATGCCTTTGACTGATTGCAACATTAAAAAAATTCTTTGCTCTGCTTCCTAAATATACTGTGGTTTTTGATCAAAACTCTTGGTCTCAGGGTGGGAGTTTGGCCTAATGGTCGAGTGCTTGCCTAGCATGCACAAAGACCTGGGTTTGATTCTTCCTTACCAGGTTCAGAGAAAAAAGTCAAAAGTGATGCTGAGGCTCAAGTGGCAGAACTCTAGCCTTGAGAAAGCCCAAAGACAGTGCTCAGCCCCTGAGTTCAAACCCCAGAACTGGCAAAAAGAAAACCTCTTGGTCTCTAAGGTTGTTATTCAATTATATTTTTTATGGACTACAATAATAACTTTATATATTATCTTAAGGAAGGCACTGTGATTTCTTATCCAATTTAGCCTTGGCACAGCTAAGTTTTGTTCCATCATCTCAATACAGCAAACTTCCAATAATCATGACCTAAATCATCTTGACCTTTCTCTACATGTAATGACTTGGACTTCATTTTCCTTTGGATATATTAATCATTCTTACTAGAAGAGCCAAGTTTTTATCCTTTCCACTTGACAAAACTTCATTGTCTTTTACATTAAACAGATAAAGTACTTTTGCCTACTTTCCTTATTGCCATAACCTATCTAGTATCTCTTATAAGTATTCCCTTCATGTTTGCTCTTATAGTACTTTTTACTTTATAATTATCTTTTAATTTGCTGGGTTATCATTTTTAATATGAACTACACCTTACCGGGTGTCAAGAGCTTTAGCTGTTTCATTTATCTTGAACACTTAGTACCTACATATGAGCACATGATGTGCATTAATAATGTCAATGTCCATGTGTAAATTATCCGTATAACTTTGTTTCAGTTTATATTTGAATTAGTAGCAATCTTTTTAAAATCTTAGAATATATACATTATGATAACTCATCAAATTCTACTAATTCTGCATCCTCTTGGGTCACTACTAGAACATTTCTTAAGAGCTTGGTGCTTCTACTGTAGAATAATTGCATGATTAATACATTTACCAGAAGAGTGCTACAGAGATATGTGTGCTTTTGAAAAACAGATCATAGTATTTTGAGATAAAGTGTATATAGATCAAATATTATGAATGTATTAAGGGCTAAACTTGAGGAGAATGTGAACATGAAGGCAAAATTGGGTTTTATTTTTAAAATTAAACATATATTAGATACATAAAATACAAAATTACATATCCAAGGAATATGATTATATTTCAGAGGTAGAGTGCCAGATTTATTGAGAAGATAACCTAAAGAGTTATAAAATAGCTGTAAAGTCCTTAACTTGAGTAAGTAGGATGACAAAGCTCCCAAACTTTGGGGAAAATTAATGTCACTAGACAAATTGTTATTGTGCTTTTTCTTTGGCTATGTATCCATGTATATGTAAACACTGATCTATTTTATTTTATAATTGGTCTGGTTGATGTTTTTTTCCAGCAGTCTAATGATGCTAGGGAATATTTTGTCGCAGCACAAAACCCCATGACCTAAAATATAGTTCATAGATGTACAAAGCCAGAGAAAAGCAAGTCATGGTTATGATTAGGAAAAAGTGACAAAATGCATTGTAAAAATATCTTCCTTCTTGGATATCAGTGTTTGTGAAGTAATTCACCTTCTATCTGGTGAGTTTAATGTAACCCTTCTATTAATTACAATTAAAAATAAGTAAAATATTTTCCTTCTTTAAACTACTTTATTTCGGTGTATTATTAACTTAGATGGGTTTGGGTCAATGAAAGTGACAGAGGATGAATATTGTCAAAACAAATTATTAGTATTCATGTAAGAAGAACAAAAGAACTTCTGTTGGAATGTGGGCAGAGAGTAAGATACAGTAGTAGTTGAAATGTAACATTCCATTCCATTTTTGCTTTAGAAAATAAAACCTGTTACCTTGCAAACCCAAACACTAAGTTCTGACCTCAGTGCCTTAAAAGTTTTTTACTGTGAGTTTGGTAAAGAACATATGGTAAGATGATGTGTTTTTGCTAAATATGAAAGCTAGTTGCAAGTATATTAATAAATTCAATAATCTCACGCAGAAAGACTTAGTGTTGTGACTACACATGGAAGGATGAAATGGAGAAAATTGTGATGTTTAAAAGTGATATATAAATAAATATAACTTGTCTAATGTTAGAAATATGGATTATGTACTAAATGAAATTTTAAAAGTTCAAAATTTGTTGCCATTGGAATTTATACTGTGATAAATCTTTGAAAAAATAATCTTTGTATTTTGATCATTAACCTTTTTTTGTCAATGCAAGGCCTTTTAAATAAGCACCTATTTTATGTTCTTACTAGAAGAGTATGCCTTCCAGCCTACAATGCTAATTTGAATGTCTCATTCTGTTTAGATTTGAGAGAGGGATGATGAATTGAATGCCTTTTGACTTGGCATCTTGACTGCATTATCCAAGAAATATAAGTAGATTTTCACAATTTGCTAAGTGGCCATATCTTCACTATATACAATCAAGACATCCCACCAAAATGTATTAGACATCTGTGGAATAATCTAGAAGAATTAAAAATAACAGAAAGCCCTTCCATCACATGTTGATTTAGAGGCAATATTAAATATTATACGAGTTTATATTCAGGTCAGAGTAGTGAAAATTGAAACAAAGGCTCATCAGGATCTATGGTTTCACTCTAGAGGCAAAAGAAAGTTCAAATGACATAAAACTTAGAACAAATATTCCAAAATTTCCCTGGTTAAACTGGAAACAAAATTTAGTGTGTTAAAAAGAAGACTGAACAATGAAAGGCTTTGTTCTTCAAACAGCAGAGTAAATAGATGTAAGTAACAAAAGAAAAGTAGACTTTCAAGGGTCTTTTTAGAGATCAGTATTAAAAACACAGATCATTACAAACATTTTTAAGACCCATGCATGAAGTATTAAGAAACAAAACTTTAAGAAGAAAGCTAAGTATAACATACTTTGCTGAATATTTGATATGAACATAGGGCTAAGTAGAGAATATTGGGGAAAATGAATTTTAGATTTATACTAATGAATGAAAGCTATAGTCACCCTCTTGAATGGAATGCTTTCTTAAATGTCATCAGGGACAGTTATCAGTAAGCTATCTGCAATTACTGTAGAACGTGTAGTACAGATGTTGGCCAAGTTTTCTGAAGAAAAATGTGGTTTCTACTAACACAGGTACTAGTTTATGTGAAATGTAATCTGTGGATAGGCACATGAGGTATCCTACAAAAGCAACATGACAGAAGATGTGCTCCCAATTGGTTCAGATTCAGTCCTAAAATTAAGCCCCCATATGAAATAATTGATTAGCTATTTACTTATACATAAATAGGTTATGCTCTTCCTTGTTTCCGAACTTCATTTTACTCCATATTTAACCTGAAATATTCTTTCTCAATTTTTTCTGTTTTCCTTCTTTACTATCTTTAAGTAGTTTTACGAAGGAGTTGCCACTTATCAAAGCAGTTTATGCATACAATGCATCAGTTTCACCCTTCTCATCATTCTCACCCATGCTTCCCCCAACCAACCCTTACCTCACTCTTCCTAATTTGCCAGGATATACACTGGAATCTTGACTGCATTCCCCCTCTCTCCCACCCCTGCTTCACTTCATTCATCAATACTCTTCCACTTGATCCCATCCAACCCTTTTCAGGTACCCATTTCCTGCTGTTTATTTTATTGAACTTTGATATTATCTTTCTAAAGAATATTAGAATATGTCTTATTCTAGCACTCTCAAGTGAAGTTGCCCAGATTTCTGTGCCCTTTCTCATTTATTAAACGGAAATAGTAACAAACTTTGTTTCATTGGGTTTGGTGAAGTTTAGATGAAATGCATAATATGTAGCATTCTCTCTGCTTTTTGTCTTGTTTTAATCAACTCCTCATTTTGTATGCATCTCAGAAACATTCTCTTGACTCTCATTACCCTCTAGCTATGAACTTAATTCTATACTTCTATTCACTATAAAATCAATTCCAATCTAGTTATAATAAATAAGTTACAAAAGCTATTTTTTCAAGGACATAAATGACCTCATAGTGCTAAACAGAGTGCTTCTTTTTCTTCTTCCCCTACTTGACTTGTTAGCAGCATTTGGTAGGGTTGATGGCCCCTAACTTCTAAAGAAGCCTCAATTTCTTGACTATAGAAAGTGTGAAATTCTTCAGGATTTAATTTTTGGATCTTGTTTTATCTTCTAACTTTATTAATTCTTTAAGGATTCTCACCACGCCTTGTATTTTGAATACTAATTACATTCATTATACTTCCTGATTTCCACAAATACTTCATTATATCAAGCCCTTATATATTTTAATTGCTTCCCTGATGTCTCCATTTGTAAAAGCGAAACTAGTGATTTCTTATGTTTTATTTTATCTCAGTTGATGGTAAGTACCATGATTCCAACTACTTAGATTTTTTTTCTAGTGTTTGTATTGCTTTTGCTTTGTTTGCTTTAGGTATGATGCTTTGTATCAAACCTAGCTTTTTACATATGCTACACAATCCCTTTAGTAGAAAGTTATAGCCCCTTGGGTCGTCTTTAATTAGTATTTTTCTGTTATTCATATTCTACACTTATTCTCTATAAAATCATATTGTTACTACTTTCAAATCTTTCCAAGCCTTACTATTTTTGCAGTGTCTCTGCTACTACTACAAAACACCACCAACTCATTTGAATAACTATTCTAACACCCTTACAGTTTACAGTTTTGCTAGCATTTGTGTTTGAGTATTTTCTATAATTTATCTCATCTAGTGAGAGCATTACATCTTTCTTTTTCTATAAGATTTGAAGTACTTCTTATTCTATTTAAGGTAAAATGTAATTTTTTGGAATGATTTTAATCACATGCCACAGTCCTTCCTTTGTTTGTCAAATATGCAAATGAGATCAACTATAGATAGTGGTAAGTATAAAGAAGAACAATAAAGTAAAAGAGGAAGGTACAGAGATCCATAGTGTAGAAAGTCTTTGATAAAAAAAATCAAACTTTATTCATACTGATCCACCCATTCTAACCTCTTGAATACCTCTTTCTTGTTCACATCTTATGTGCTGAGTATAATTAAGTCTTATAAATATTTGTATATTTTATCTCTTCCTCACAGATATTTCTGCAGTTCATCTCCACATGGTTATTCAAACTCCATTCCAGTGTTAACTTTTCTCAGCACTTTCATGGGAATTGCAATATATACGTCCTGTGATTATTATTATTTTTTATCTTGGGTATCAACTTCTGATGGATTGAATAAGTTTTGCCTAATGTGCACAGAAGGAATTTGTATTTTTCCATCACTGTATTCTCAGTTCCAAGACACACTCTATAATAAGTGTTGATAAATAAATTAATTAAAAGATATTTCTTAATTTTTCTGAACTTTTCAACCAGTGTCCACTATTCAGATTATATATGTGACAAATCCTTTGCCTATTCATATTTGAAAAATTCCTTGACAAGAATCTTAAATTACTTCTTGTTAGGAATGGGAGATACACTAGGTATCATTAGCACAGGTCAAAACTTTCTTAATAAAGACCCAGAAACAAAACAAATTAAAGAAGGTTTGGACAAAAGGACTGCATAAAACTGCAGAGCTTTGGTATCGCTAAGAACATAGCTAGCAACCTTAATAGAAAGCCCAAGGAGTGGTAGAAAATCTTCACTAACTATATAACAGACAAAGGCTTATATCTAAAATATATCAACAGCTAAAAAATTGAATCTCTCCAGAACAAATCTTCAAATGAACAACAATCCCATTAAAAGATGAGCGAAAGACTTAAAGAGAGTCTTCTCTGAAGAAGAAATAAGTATGCCTAGTAGACCCATGCTTTATATCTCTGGCCATAAATGAAATACAAATCAAAACAACTCTAAGATTCCACCTCACTCCAGTTAGAATGGCCATGATCAAGAAATCTATAACAACAAATGTTGGAGGGGATGTAGTCCAGAGGGATTATTACTACACTGTTGGTGGGAGTGTGAACTCATTCAACCACTATGGAAAGCAGTATGACAGTTCCTCAAAAGACTAAACATAGAGCTCCCCTATGACCAAGCAATTCTACTCCTTGGCATTTACCCAAATGTCCAGAAACAAGGACATACTAAATCCACTATCACAACGATGTTCATTGCAGCACTATTTACCATACCAAAGATATGGAACCAACCCAGATGCCCCTCAGTAGATGATTGGATCAACAAGGCGTAGTATTTATACACAATGGAATTCTATACTGCCATCAGAAAGAATGACATTGCCCCATTTGTAAGGAAATGAAAAGACTTGGAAAAAATCATATTAAGTGAAGTAAGCCAGACACAAAGGAACATAGGCTCAATGGTTTCCCTCAATTGTAATTATCAGTACAAACATAGGACTCTCCTAATAGAGGATTACAATAGCTCAAGACCTAGATACACAAGACCATATAGGATGAGGCTAAATGAAAATACCTCCAGGATATGGAAACAAGAGCTATATAATGTGTGATTGTTGTTCTTAATGTACTATGTTATCTGTCATCTCTTTTGTTGTCCCTCGGTTATTCTCATTTTTTTTCACAGTATCTTACCTTATTATCTGGTATGTTATATAGAGTTTTATTTGTTTGTTTGCAATAGGAAAGAAAAGGGGGAGAAAACAACATGAGGAGAGTGGATGTGGAAAGGGAAATGGGAAAAAAACATGAGAAGGGGTACCAATGAGTGTCAAGTAACGCACCTTCTATCTGGCGAATATAACTGTAAACCCTCTGTTAAAAGAGTCTTGGATTACTTCTTGTTGGATCTAACCAGTTGTAGTAGAATTGAAGGACTGTAAACTTTGGGTATCATTACTGAGGTTTGAACAGACACTTAACATGAGTTTCACAAGAATATAGATATAGATAAATGATAGATAGATAGATAGATAGATAGATAGATAGATAGATAGATAGATATTTTTTTGCCAGTCCTGGGCTTGAGCTCAGGGCCTGAGCACTGTTCTTGGACTTTCTCAATGCTAGAGCTCTACCAGTTGAGCCTCAGCACCACTTCTGGCTTTTTTCTATGTATGTTGTACCGAGGAATTGAACATGGGTCTTTGTGCATGATAGGCAATCACTCTACCACTAGGCTAAACTCCCGGCCCCAAGAACATATATTTCATGTAACTATAATCACATAGTAATTTTCCTTTTGTGACTCATTTATTGCTCTTAAAATTATGTTTTCCAAGCCAGGTGCAGTGGCTTATGTCTGTAATCCTACCTACTCAGGAGGCTGAGATCTAAGGATCGCAGTTCAAAGCCAGCCCAGGCACAAAAGAATATAAGACTCATTTCTCCAGTAAATCTCTTGAAAATGGGAAGTGGGAACGTGGATCCAGAGGTAGGGTGGTAGCCATGAGCTGAAGCGCTCAGGGACAACGCCCAGGCCCAGAGTTCAAGTACACACACACACACACACACACACACAATAATAATGTCCTCCAAGTCCTTCCATGTTACAGCATATGACAAGATTTTCCTCAGCAATAAAAATGAATGATATTTAATTTGGTCTATTTTCCAATATTTTACACATTTATTTTCATAGTACATTAAATATTGTTATTCTATAGGAAAATTAATCCATTCTTCTATATATTCCAATTAAAGGCATGTGTCAATTACTACATTAGTTTTCTAGAGTTGTAATAAATAATTAGAACAGAATGAATGGCTTATGTAGTATGAGTTTATTTTCACATCCTTCTGGAGGCTAAAAGGCTAAGATCAAGATACAAGTACATTGTTTCCCCCACCCCATCAAGTCTCTTTTCTAGTCATGAAGGTAGCAATTTTCTACTTGTAGCTTCATATGTTCTTTCTTTTGTGTGTATCTGTATTCTAATCTGTTCTTTTAAGCATTCCCATCACGCTAGAATAGCACCTGTCATCAGGACTTCCCTTTACTTCAGTTATTTCTTTAAAGGCTCTATTCCCAAGGACAGCTTCCTTTTGAGATATTGAGATTAACATATCAACAACCTCTTTGGAGATGAGGAGCACAAACAGTTTGACACATAAAAACTACTCTGACGCAGATATGTAGAATATGCCAGATGACGATGCTGAGTATGAAAAAGTGAGACAAGGGTTAAATAAACAAAATGCAGAATTTGGTGATAGATAAGGAATATTAAATAGAAAGAATGGTATATATCATAATTACTGGTCCTTTCAGAAAGCTATGAGTACTGTAATACACATAGGCAGTTGCATACAACTGCCAAATGAACAATTAGATATTGAAGCTTGGAAATTTTTTTGTTGAGACTTTTACACTCTTTATCTCTTTGCAGAGATTGTTTTAATTAAACTAGTATTGCCAATTTTTGTAGATCTCACAAACTTCTCCATCAAACTACAGAGTTTCAGGTCAACTGCCATAAATGTGAATATTTGAGTGTCCCAAAGGTCTGTCCCTCCCACTCCCCACAACATCTTGTCTTTCAGGATGTTTGTTTTAATTCATAACATTCCATTCACTGAATAACAAAGCTCAAGTATAGACCATAATTATTCTGTTTCAAAATAATTATGTCTACAAGGTGGGTATCTATGTGGGCATTTTCACACAAGCATACATACACAATACCATTTTATGTCTTGTATTGCTATGCTATACTTCTCTGCACAATTTTCATAGGCTTCAGTGTTTTATATTTATGTATGCATATGAAATACTTCAACCATATTCACTCCTCATTCACCATTTCCATTTGAATTCCTCCATCCTGAATTATTTATTCTTCTCCAATGTTTAAACAAGTTGGTAACTTGTATGGATTCTAGAAATGTTGAACTGTTTTCTGTGTCTATAGCTAAGACAACAAAGCATGGACTGAAATATGGAACATCATGATTTTTTAGCTATGCCCTCTTCAGTCCTCAAGATAGTCAATATGATTAATTGGCTGTGGTTATATATAAAATGCAACTGTGATGAAAAAGTAAATCCCAATGGAAAATGAAGGGAAAAGTTTGATATTTCTAATTTTAATAGTGGATATAGCCGTGTGGCTGTAGAAAAGCATGAACATTTTTTTCTTCTGATCTAAGCCATGTTCATTCTATCCATGCTATAGGAGATTGCTATCCTAAATTTAGCCAATGGGGCACTATGCAGAAGATAACTTACAAGATGGATAATTTTGCAATAAATACATATTTAACTGCCTTAAAATTGGAAATTAGTTTTTCTGTGGTAGAGGAACAGAAATGGAGTATAATATACGTTGATGAGGAATAGCAATTCACAGTTAGGCTTCCTCAACTTTATTGAGAATAGCTTCTACTTAAATTACTCTTGCAAAAAGTCAATAATAGAAGCTATTTATTCCCAGAAATATATTTAAAGAAACTGCCATTTATTATAATTACACTGATTTATTTCCTTGCTAGTTTATTTGGCTAGGGATTTTCTTGAAATTGAAGGCAAACTAGATTTATAATTTACCTATGTATGAAGTATTACAATCTATTTCATATTCTGGGCCTTTAAATAAGTATATCAACTATCATTTTTCAAAATATCAGGAGTAAAAGTACTCTCTTTACATTAGGTATTAAAAATGTGAGCTATTTAAAGTGGAATTTGGTATCAGTATTAATTCTAAAGCCAATAAAGCTGATCTATTAACATGATCTCTCCCTTCATTAAAAACAGTATTCATTAATATCTTCCATTAAATTTTATGATATTCTACTCAAACATCAAATATTTACATATAAATCATATCTATATAAATATATAGATATGATATAAGTATATATCATAGATATAAATATATATAGATATAAATATATAGATATCATATCTTCCTGTAGGCAGTGATTTACAATTCTACAAAGAGAAATGTAATATTTAGGTCCTACTTTTTGTGAGAGTTGCAGCTATTAATGATCACTGCCTATATTTATTACTTCATTAATTGTTGCATAATGTTTTGATTCATCCTTCATACACTTATGATCTGTTACGCTATTTAGAAAACTGAACTTTCCCCACACTATCTACTTAATCACACTTTACCTACTGATTCTGTTAACCAGTAGGTAAACAGAACAAGCCAGTGAAGAAACAGAGGCTTCTGTATACAATCACTCTGCTATGTAGAGTTGTATGTGGCTAGATCACTTTTGGTGTCTGGTTCCCAGCACTCAAGGGTTATGGGACAACACTGAAGCTAATCCTAATCTGATCTGCTAATTCTAGCAGAAATGACTAAACACCCTGTTGCAAAGGAGTCAATTTTACGCAGCTATGAGCAATTTTTTTAGCCTGAAACTCTATCCTAATGAAAAAAGTAGCAAGACAGAATCCTAGAGTTTATGGGAAACTGTCTCTTGATGGCCTTCCTAAAGATTGGATGGTGACTAAGAAATAAACTCTGAAAGCTCCTCCTAAGACTATTTATCTTCCCATGTTCTGTGAACATTATAGGGCATACCATCATGGCCTGTATCGGAAGCAGTTAAGTCTCACCTACGTAATGTATGTTAATACATGCAAAAGACAGATCTCCTAAGGCTGTGAAACATAATCAAAGAAGAAAAATAGGACGAATGTTTGATTCACTATTAATGATCTACATTTCATAACAATCCTTCGTTAAAATCCTTAATATTTACCAAATGTTATCAATGATAGTATTTTTTATAATTTTTTTCACCATATTAAACATTTTCGTGTTGAATGAAACAGTTAAATTCCTTGTAATGTTCAAATTGTCCAATATTAGCCTAGTGGGATCCAACTACTATTGGTTCATGAGTCCTCTCATATTTTGTTAATGTTTGCTAGCTGCCTATATTTCAAATGTAAGATGTGTCAGGCTCCTTCAGCCAATTTCTGATCGCCCAAGCTCTTATTTATGTAAGGATTTTTGCTTCTTTCCATTGGTATATTATTTAGAGTTCTAGGTTCTTACCTGAGCCCTAGGTGTGTTCATATCTACTGATTTTCAGTTTCCTAGACTTTTTAAGTTCTAGGAGACAGATTTTTCCCTTAGTACAATTTATTGTATTGAGGAACAGCTTTAAAACACCAAGCAAAACTCAAAATAGGAAACATCACAATCTTTTTTGTTTGTTTTTTGGCCATTCCTGAGGCTTGAGCTCAGGGCCTGAGCACTGTCTTTGGGCGGCTTTCTCAAGACTAGAGCACTACCACTTGAGTCTCAGTACCACTTATGGGTTTTTTTCCTATGTATGTGGTACGGGGGAATTGAACCTGGGTCTTCGTGCATGCTAAGCAAGCACTCTACCACTAAGCCAAACTCTCAGCCCTCATCACAGTCTTTTAAGAACAGTTTGTATAAAACATTCATATTCCAAA
Organism: Megascapheus bottae; assembly: GCF_031878675.1. Taxonomy (NCBI): domain Eukaryota; kingdom Metazoa; phylum Chordata; class Mammalia; order Rodentia; family Geomyidae; genus Megascapheus; species Megascapheus bottae. The sequence continues at coordinate 98,977,525 of NC_143547.1, read as the reverse complement.
TGAAAGATGTCCATAACTTTCTTTGACCACCAGACAAACAATACCCAAATTACAGATTTTGACAATGTACAGGAAATCTTATTTCAATACAAAATCAAGTGTTTTTTTTTTTCCCCTGTTGCTCTCGTTATCATTATTGTGGCGTTTGATGTAAAGCTTCACTATGCAGCCTAGTTTTGTCTTGAACATAATCCTTCTGCTTCAGCTTTTAAAAGAATTAAGCCAGCACTGTATTTTGGCACCATTTGACTTAAATTTCCAACCTTACACTGGGTGACACATTGAAGACTCCTTACCTCCGCGTTTGTTTCCCATGTTTGTTTTCTTCACCACAGTTTCACCCAAACATTAAATATGCAGCACTACCACAAAATGGTTTTTGTATAGCAGGTTCATATTGTCAATTTTGTAGGAGACTACTGAGGTTGGAGACTCTGAAATGTTACTGTGGAAATTGGTAATCATTTATTTTGTTTACTTTATTTTGGTTAGAGTTGTGCCCCAAAGAAATAAATATGCCTACAAATAACTTACCTCAAATTATAAAAGTAAAACTACATTAATATTTATGAAAATCTTATGATATAATAGGGAAATTATGCGACAAAAGATATTTTCCATATATTTTATTGTAATTAATAGAAGAGTTACATTATATTCGCCAGATAGAAGGTGCATTACTTCACATATATTGACACCCTTTCTCATGTCTTGGTCCCCATTTCCCGCCCCCCACCCATCGCCCCTCATCTTGTTTTCCCCCCTTCCCTATCCAATTTCAAATAACCAAATAAGCATATACAATATATCAGATAACAAGGTGAAATTATGTAACAATTTGAGATAACCAAGGGACAGCAAACAGATGAGAGATAACAGTACATTAAGGATAACAATCACTCCTTATATGGCTTTTGTTTCTATATCCTGGAGGTCCTGTTTCATTTAGCGTCATACTATATGGCCTTATGTATCTAGGTTTTGTTCTATTGTAAATCTCTGCTAGGAGAGCCCAAGGTTTCTATTGATTATGACAAATGAGAGAAACTACAAATGATATTTTTAAATATGTAATATTTCAGCATTTCATATTTCTATGTCCCAAGTTAATGTATGATCGATTTTCACTTAACTTTCTAAATATTACCTTTAAATTTTCATTCTTCCTTGACCCATTTTGGTAACCTTTGTCCTGTATATATGTTTATCTGATTTAGGAAATAAGGGAAAGGAAACAACAAAATTGTGAGACAAGGGACAAAGAGTGAACCAATGCAACAGTGATACCCACAAGAAAATACATTTAAAATGAACTTTACAAGTTGGGGGCGAGTTGGGAGGGAGGGAAAGTGGGAGAAAAATGAGGGAAGGAGTAGCAATGTTCCAAAAGAAATGTACTCATTATCTTGCGCATGCAACTGTAACCCCTTTGTACAGCACCCTAAAAATGTATCAGTGATCATTTCATTGTCCTACAGTAGATAAAAGCCAGAACTGTTTTCTAAAATGTATCTTTATTATGGTTTTGAGTAAAATGTGTTCGTCACCCAAAATACGGAGGTAACTATCTGTGAATAAAGAGTGTCCCCACGACTGCACATGAAGACTGAACTTGCAGTCAACTACTGCTACCATTCTCTTCCCGTCAGGGATTTGGTGAACTTTTCCCAGTATGTTTTCTCTTTATGACTACAACCGAGATCTACTAAGACCTAGTCTCAGTAATACTTGTTATTATTATTATTATTTAATTAATATTTTATTATTTATTTACCTTTTGCCAATGATAGGGTTTGAACTTAGGGCTTTGGTACTGTCCTTGTGCACATTTGCTCAAGGCCCATATTCTAACACTTGAGCCACAGCACCATTTCTGGTATGTGGTATCAAGGAATCGAACCCAGGGCTTCATGCATGAGAGACAAGCACTCTACCACTAGGCCAAACTCCCAGCCCTGTGGTTTTTATATTTATTTAAATGTATATACCTTCCAAAATTCAAATATTTATTGTAAAAGTGGGCAATGTTTTTGTATAAATGATCTTGTTTTTTTCATATGCCATAGTTCACTTAGCAAATAATTATTCTAAATGTTCAGAGTAAGGTATTTAATTGTCCCCAACACAAAATATTATTCATGTAAGGTAATACATCTCTTAACCACTTCCATTATTTATCATATAATATATATATATCTCCATGCATTAAGCTACATACTGAAAATACATGGAATTTTTAAGGAAAATCAATAAAATGATAGAAATTGGCATTCTATATTTATCTTCTTAATTGTGTCTGTTCCTCTGTCTCTGTATGTCTTCTTATAGTTTTAATGGGTATAATAGTTCAAGGGTCATGCTGTCACACAACTATATTCAAAAGAACAAGGAAAGCAATGAAAAACATTTTCATACATCACTCACTTTTTAAAATTAGATTAAGCTTGAAAGCTATCTATACTCTTGGTCACAACCAATTACTTTCTTAGAATAATGAAATATTTTTTTCTGTTTTATTGAGACCAATTATGAAATTACGTAAAATGATAGATTCAGTTTTTTAAACTTATTATTTTGTAAGGTTTGATCAACACTGGTTGTTTCAGTAAGCATGAAGAGAAGAGAATATCTGCTGCTTAAGCAAGCAAAATTGCTTGCCTCAGCCTTTTCAGACTTTTACTTTATCCCATAGGATAACATTTAGTTAACTTTATGCTTTCTTATCTTATGTAGATATCCTAAAACCTTAAGGATGATTTCATGTATTTAATGTCAGATAATTATGTCATAAAAAAATGAAGAAGTTTGACCCAGCAGGAAAAAATAACACACAATTAACAATAATTTGGCATAATTAGCCGCTTGTGGTGGTGCACGCCTGTGATCCTAGCTACTCTGGAAGCTGAGATCTGAGGATCCAGGTTCAAAGCCAGACCAGGCAAAAAAGGAACTGAGACTATAATCTCTAGTTAACCTCTAGAAAATGGAAGTGGGGCTTTGCACATTTGTAGGGTGGTAGCCTTGAGCTGAAGAGCTCAGGGACAGCACCTAGGCCGAGTTCAAGCCCCTTGAACTGCAAAACAAATATGGCATACAGTTACACACAGGAAAGGTTTGGGATATGACTGCGTGTTCACTGGGAACTATTTTTTGTCTGGTAAAACACTTGGTTTTTCTACAAACAACTCTAAGTGTTTTAATTCAATGACTTCTGAAATCTCTTCCAAGTTTAGTACTCCATGAAACAAAAAGCTTGCTTTTTGGAAGTATTCAATTGAGTAGTTTACAAGTAATAAAGAAAATCTTCACACTATTTTCAGCTATGCATATGCTTGTGCCATATGTTCATTAACAAATGTGCACATAAAAACTTGAACAACATCCAGGAACAGAAAATGCCATTTTGAAATTACTTAACTCCCAAGGATGTCTTAATAAATAAATGTACGGCATCCTTTCTTTTCCCATTAAATTCTATTGTAAAGCCAACTATCAACTACTAATTCCCCCATCATTGCATGTTGTAAAATTTGAATCAGTGAAAGAATAAATTCATAGAATGAAGAAGTAATTACTAATTTCTGACAGGTCCTCTACTTTCCAAAAACGAATCACTATACATTTTGTCCTTGTTCCATGTTGCTATAGCTTCTTATTTTGGCTTCAGTCTAAGTATACCTGCCCACTCTTAAGCCTTTGTCTGGTCAACTGGGTGAGTGCTTTCCCTTTGAAGCACATCCTCATTTCATGTGATCAAAGAATAAACAATGTGCATTGTCAATAAAACAGGTAATTAAAACAAAGCCTGCTAACAACCATGAGATGATTTTTCTAAGTGAGAAAAAAAAAAGCACAAAATGAGGGTGTTAGTTCTAGAACAGAAATTATTTATTAGCCTTTTCCCTGATGGTCCACTCAACCATACTTAAAAATGAAGAGGAATGATTCTACAGTAGCTGTGAAAGCACTGGGAATATGTCATGCAATGATGGAGGTGATTATTAAAGTATGGTCATGGAGACAGATTTAGGAATGATAGACTATGAAAAATAAAAATTTCTTCGTGAACATGGTGATTGCATCTATGATCTTCTGAGATGCACAAATAGTAGAAAAAGTAGACAGTAAAAAGATTTTGGGATGGCAAGTAAGGTTAAAGAAACATATGTCTACATATTAAAGGGTAAAGAAACATATATCTACATCTATGTTTCTTATTAAAGTTAAAACATTCCAGGCAATGGTGGCTCCTGACTGTAATGCTAGCTACTCTGTAGATTGAGGTTTCAAGATCATGGTTTGAAGACATTTTAACCACTCAAAAACTAGAATGGTAGTAATGGCTCAAGTGGTAGAACAAGAGCTTTGAGTAAAGTAGAGCTCAGGGACAGTACCCAGGCTCTGAGATCAAGCACTACCACTGACAAAATAAATAAATGCATGCATTAAATTTCTTTTGAAAATGAAAAATGTTTATAGGTATATATTTGAAGAATTTAGGTGTTTTGTACAAATACTATTTATAGTGCACTAATTAATTCCCTAATAAATGCATGGCACTATTATAGATCTCATGTAAAATAAAACAAGAATTATACAAAAAAATTCTTCCTCAAAGATTTTACCTCTTGCTGGAGTTATATGAAAGTACAAGAAATCACATTAAAAAGCAGAAAACACTGTATTTGCCTTAAAAGATATAGACGATGTGATATTAGGCTTCAGAGAAAAAATAAAGATAGCCACTAGGTGAATTAATTAAGTCCGAAAAGCAGAGAAGAAAATGTGAACCTGACCTTGAAGACTGAATATAGTATGAATACTTAATAGTAAAGTTCGATTCCTCTTAAAGTATGCCCTAAAAATGCACAGAGGCCACAAAATATGGAGTATATATGGAAATGTGAGTGCAAATTTACTTAGAATTTATTAGATATTCTGGCCTTCTGAGTGCTATTGTTTTGTTTTCCATTATAAATTTCATGGCATTTCTTTAAATGAGATCAGATTTTAAAGCTGTGCCATGTATACTTTTTATCTATTCATCCATTTGTGGATACCTAGCCTGATTTCACAGCTTGGTTAATTTGACTATTACTGTAATAAACATAAGATTTTAGATAATAGTTCAGTAAACTGACATTGATTTTTTTCAGAATTAGCATTGTTAGACCATAGGGAAGCTGTGTTTTTAATTTTTTTTGTAGAATCTCCATATGGATTCCATGTAACAGGATTAATTCACATTCCCACCAGCAAATAATAGGAATTCATTTCCCTCCACATACTTAATAGACTTGCTTTTGTCTGTTATCTTGAGGACAGTAATTCTGAATGGGATAAGATTAAATCTTAATACAATTTTGATTTGCATTTCCCTGATGTCAAAACACATTGCATATATAATAAATATTTATTTTCTTGTAAAGGTGATGTACAAAGGGGTTACAGTAACAGAAGTAAGTTAATGAGTACATTTCATCTCAAACAATATTACCCCCTCACTTTTTCCCACTTTCCCTTCCCCTCAGCACTTCCCCCATTATCTTGTGTTTCTTACCATGCTTTAGTAAGTTATTAGATTCTACAAAATAATTGAGAATGCATAGTATTTCTTCTTCTTGTATCCAATAACACACGCCCTGTTACATAAAGCCCTTCAGGTTTAACTATGGCATCATGAATGATAATTTTTCTACTTTATAAGGGAGAATAATGTTCCCTCGTGTCTGAATGTGTGTACTGTATTTTCTTTATTCATTCAGCTATAACTGGTCAGTTAGGTTTCCACAACTTGGATGTGGATGTCTAATTCCCCAAACATACATTGAAAATAGTATTATTTTTCTATTGTCTCTTCACTATAAATAGTTGAAATCTTTCTGAAAAATCACTGACCAGACATACATGGCTTTATATCTGGGAATCCTATACTATATCTCTTGGCTTATATTTCATTTACATTAGCCAAAAGTTTCTTCGAAATATTTCATAGTAGACTAAAAAGTCTCTTCTCATTTCTTTAATAGCATCTCCAAAATGATTTTTTGCTTTTCAATATTTCTCTGACACACATGAAGAGATCGTTAAGTTTTCTCTCCATAAATTCTTTTTGACATTGTATTTTACATTTTAATATTTCCTCTGCTTGGAATATAATTATTTTTCCTTATATTTTTACTGTAATTAATAGAAGGGTTACATTATATTCACCAGATAGAAGGTGCATTACTTGAAACTCATTGGTACCTCTTCTCATGTTTTTGTCCCCATTTCCCTCGCCCCATCCCCACCCATCATCTTATTTTCCCCATTCCCTATCCAATTTCCAATAATCAAATACACATATACACAATATATCAGATAACAAGGTGAAATACTGTAACAATATGAAATAACCAAGGGATAGCAAAAGAGATGAGAGATAACATAGTACATTAAGGACAACAATCACTAATTATAGCTAGGTTTTGTTCTATTGTAAATCTCTGCTAGGAGGTCCCAAGGTCTCTACTGATTATGACAAATGAGGGAAACCATGTAGCCTATGTTCCTTTGAGTCTGGTTCACTTCACCTAATATGATTTTTTCTAAGTATTTCCATTTCCTAATAAATGGGGTGATGCCATTCTTTCTGACAGCAGCATAGAATTCTATTGTGTATAAATACCACATATTTTTGATCCACTCATCAACTAAGGGGCATCTGAGGTGGTTCCACATCTTTGCCATGGTAAATAGTGCTGCAATGAACATTGTTGTGCTAGTGGCTTTAGTATGTCCTTGTTTCTGGACATTTGGGTAAATGCCAAGGAGTGGAATTGCAGGGTCATAGGGGAGCTCTATGTTTAGTCTTTCGAGGAACTGCCATACTGCTTTCCATAGTGGTTGAACGAGTTTGCACTCCCACCAACAGTGTAGTAATGATCCCTCCCAACTCTATCCCCTCCAACATCTGTTGTTATAGATTTCTTGATCATGGCCATTCTAACTGGAGTGAGGTGGAATCTTGGAGTTGTTTTGATTTGCATTACATTTATGGCCAGAGATATAAAGCATTTCTTCATGGGTCTACTAGCCATATTTATTTCTTCTTCAAAGAAGACTCTCTTTAAGTCTTTTGCCCATCATTTAATGGGATAGTTGTTTATTTGAAGATTTGTTCTTGAGATATTCAATTTTTTAGCTGTTGATATATTTTGGATATGAGGCCTTGGTCATTGTATGGTTAGTGAAGAAATTCTCCCACTCTGTAGGCTTTCTAGTCAGTTTGCTAGCTATGTCCTTTGCCATACAGAAGCTCTGCAGTTCAATACAATCCCACTTATTGAAACTTTCTCTGATTTGTTGGGTTTCTAGGTCCTTATTTAGATTGTTTCAACCAGTGCCTAGTGTATCTCCTATTCCTTCTTATAAAGATTTCAGTGTATCTGCAGTTAGCTCCAGGTCTTTGATCCATTTGGAGTTAATCCTGATTCAGGGTGACAAAGAAGGATTCAACTTTAGCCTTCTGCAGGTGTTTAACCAGTTCTGCCAGCACCACATGTTGAAGACGCTGTCTTTCTTACATTTTTTTTGGCTCCCTTATCAACTTTTAGGTGGCCATGGGTCTGTGGGTTAATATCTAGGTCCTCATTTCTATTCCATTGGTCTTCAGGCCTGTTCTTGTGCCAGTACCAAGCTGTTTTGGTCTCTATAGCTCTGTAATAGAGTCTAAAGTTTGGTATTGATATTCCCCCTGACCTGTTCCTTCTACTTAGAATTGTTTTTGCTATACGGGGTTTTTTTTATTATTCCATGTGAAATTTTGGACCTCTTCTATTTCTTTAATGAATGACATGAGGATATTGATGGGTATTTCATTGAATTTGTAAATAGCCCTTGGCAAGATAGCCATTTTCACAATGTTAATTCTTCCAATCCAGGAGCATGGGAGGTTTTCCATTTCCTCAGTTCTGCTTTAATTTCCTTTTTCAGGGTTATAAAGTTTTCATCAAAAAGGTCCTTTACATTCTTACTTAAGTTAATTTCTAGGTACTTTATTTTCTTTTAGGCTATTGCAAAAGAGTTGCTTTCCTGATTGTTGTCTCATTCCTTTCATTGTTGGCATACTGAAAGGTGGTTGATTTTTTCCATATATTTTTTATTGTAATGAAGAGAAGAGTCACATGATATTTGCCAGATAGATGGTGCATTAATTCCCATACATTGATACCCTTTCACCTGTCTTGGTCCCCATTTCCCTCCCAACCACCGCCACCCCTCATCTTGTTTTTCGCCATTCCCTATCCAATTTCAAATAACCAATATATCCAATACATCAGGTAATGAAGTGAGATACTGTAATAATATGAGATAACCAAGGGACAGCAAAATAGATGAGAAATAACATAGTATCTTAAGAACAATCATTCATTATATGGCTTATGTTTCTTTTTTTATTTTTTATTTTTTATTGTAATTAGTAAAAGGGTTACATGATATTTGCCAGATAGAAGGTGCATTAATTCACATACATTGATACCCTTTCACATGTCTTGGTACCCGTTTCCCTCCCCCCCACACCCCCCAACCGTCTTGGTTTTCCCCCCTTCCCTATCAAATTTCAAATATCCAAATACAAATGAATTCAATATATCAGATAACAAAGTGAGATACTATACCAATAAGAGATAACCAAGGGACAGCAAAGGAGATGAGAGACAACATAGTGCATTAAGGACAATAATCATTATATGGCTTTTGTTTCACTATCCTGGAGGTCCTTTCAATTAGCTTCACATTATATGTCCTTATGTATCAAGATTTTGCTCTATTGCAAATCTCTGCTAGTAGAGCCCAAGGTTTCTACTGATTATGACGAATGAGGGAACCCATTGAGCCTAAGTTCCTTTGAGTCTGGCTTACTTCACTTAATATGATTTTTTCTAAGTCTTTCCATTTCCTAACAAATGGGGCGATGTCATTTTTCTGACAGCAGCATAGAATTCCATTGTGTACAAATACCACAACTTGTTGATCCACTCATCAACTGAGGGACATCTAGGTTGGTTCCATATCTTTGCTATGGTGAATAGTGCTGCAATGAACATTTTTGTGTTAGTGGGTTTAGTATGTCCTTCTTTCTAGATGGTTGGGTAAATGCCAAGTAGTGGAATTGCTGGGTCATAGGGGAGTTCTATGTTTAGCCTTTTGAGGCACTTCCACACTGCTTTCCATAGTGGTTGAACAAGTTTGCACTCCCACCAACAGTGTAGTAGTGATCCCTCCTGGCCCCATCCCCTCCAGCATCTGTTGTCATTCCTTTTCCTGATCCTGGCCATTCTAGCTGGAGTGAGGTGGAATGTTAGAGTTATTTTGATTTGCATTTCTTTTATGACCAGAGATGTTGAGCATTTCTTCATGTGTCTTTAGGGCATTTTTGTTTCTTCTTCAGAGAAGACTCTCTTTAAGTCTTTGGCCCATTTTTCAATGGGATGGTTGTTACTTTGGAGGTTAGTTTTGGAGTGATTCAATTTTTTGAGTTGTTGATATATTTTAGATATGAGGCCTTTGTCCGTTGTTTGGTTGGTGAAGATCTTCTCCCACTCTGTAGGCTTCCTGATTAGTTTAGTAGCTATGTCCTTTGCCATGCAAAAGCTCTGCAGTTTAATGCAGTCCCACTTATCCAGCCTTTCTCTGATTTGTTGTGATTCTTGGTCCTTATTAAGAAAGTTTCCACCTGTGCCAAGGAGGCCTAGTGTATCTCCTATTCCTTCCTGTAGAGTTTTCAGTGTGTCAGCTTTTACCTCCAGGTCTTTGATCCATTTGGAGTTAATTCTAGTGCAAGGTGACAAAGAAGGATCCAGCTTTAGTTTTCTGCAGGTGCTTAACCAGTTCTGCCAGCACAACTTGTTGAAGAGGCTGTCTTTCTTCCATTCTATTTTTTTGGCTCCCTTGTCAAAGATTAGGTGGCTATAGGTTTGTGGTTTAATATCTGGGTCCTCAGTTCTATTCCACTGGTCTTCAGGCCTGTTCCTGTGCCAGTACCAAGCTGTTTTGAGAATTATGGCTCTGTAATAGAGTCTAAAGTTTGGAATTGAAATTCCTCCAGCGCTGTTCTTTCTGCTAAGAAGTGTTTTTGCTATACGGGGTCTTTTATTATTCCATATGAAATTTTGGATTGCCTCTTCTATTTCTTTAAAGAATGACATTGGGATGTTGATGGGTATTGCATTGAATTTGTAGATAGCTCTTGGCAAGATTGTCATTTTCACAATGTTGATTCTTCCAATCCAGGAGCATGGGAGGTTTTTCCATTTCCTTAGTTCTGTTTTAATTTCCTTTTTTAGGGTTTTAAAGTTTTCATCAAAAAGGTCCTTTACATTCTTAGTTAAGCTAATTCCTAGGTACTTTATTTTCTTTGAGGCTATTGTGAAAGGAGTTTCTTTCCTGATTATTGCCTCGTTCCTCTCACTGTTGGCATAAAGGAAGGCAGTTGATTTTTCAGGGTTGATTTTATAGCCTGCGACTCTTCCAAAGCTTTGAATCAGCTCAAGGAGCTTGGGAGTAGAGTCTGTAGGATTCTTTAAATACAGAATCATGTCATCTGCAAAGAGGGATAGTTTTATTTCCTCTTTCCCTACTTGGATCCCCTTTATGCTTGCTTCTTGCCTTATTGCACTGGCTAGGATTTCTAGTACTATGTTAAAGAGGAGTGGAGAGAGTGGGCATCCTTGTCTCGTTCCCGATTTTAGAGGGAATGGCTTTAGATTTTCACCATTAAGTGTAATACTAGCAGTAGGTTTCTCATACACAGCCTTTATTACGTTGAGGAATGTTCCATGGATTCCTAGTTTCTCCAGAGCTTTTAACATAAAGGGGTGTTGGATCTTGTCAAATGCCTTTTCCGCGTCTATTGAGACAATCATGTGATTTTTGTCTTTGCTCCTGTTGATGTGTTGAATTATATTAATTGATTTGCGTATGTTGAACCAGCTTTGCCTCCCTGTGAGGAATCCAGTTTGATCATAGTGTATAATTTTTTTGATGAGTTGTTGTAGACGGTTGGCCAGTATTTTGTTGAGAAGTTTTGCATCGATGTTCATCAAAGATATAGGTCTATAGTTCTCTTTCTTTGATGAAACTCTGTCTGGTTTGGGGATGAGGGTTATACTGGCTTCATAGAATGAGTTTGGTAAGGAACCTTCATTTTCAATTTCATTGAAGAGCTTGAGGAGTATTGGTGTGAGCTCTGCTTTGAAGACCTTATAGAATTCAGCTGTGAATCCATCTGGCCCTGGGCTTTTCTTAGGTGGAAGTTCTCTAATTGCCATTTCTATTTCAGAGCTTGAAATAGGCCTGTTGAGTTGGCTTAGTTCTTCTTGGTTCAGTGTGGGAATGTTAATATTGGCTAGCAATTCATCCATTTCATCTAGATTCTCAAATTTGTTGGCATAAAGGTTTGAGAAGTATTCCCTCATGATATTCTGGATCTTGGTAATTTCTGTCGTGATATTACCATTTTCATCTGCGATTTTGTTTATTTCGATATGCTCTCTTCTTTTTTTGGTAAGATTTGCTAAGGGCTTGTCAATTTCATTAATTCTTTCAAAGAACCAACTCCTTGTTTTGTTGATTCTTTCTATAGTTTTTTTGGATTCCAAATCATTTAATTCTGCTTTGATTTTAATTATTTGCTTTCTTCTACTGGGATTAGGGTTGGTTTGTTGCTCTTTTTCCAGGAGCTTCAGGTGGGACATTAACTTGTTGGTTTGCAATTTTTCCAACTTGTTGTTGTAGGCACTCAGCACTATAAATTTTCCTCTGAGTACTGCCTTTGCTGTGTCCCAAAGGAGTTGGTATTTTGTGTGCTCCTTACTGTTAAATTTCATAAACTGTTGGATTTCTGTTCTGATCTCTTCGATGACCCATTGGTGATTCAACAATGTGTTGTTCAGTCTCCATGAGTTACAGGGTTTTCGTTGGTGGAGATGTGTGTTCAGTTCCAGTTTGATGGCTTTGCGGTCTGAGAGTGTGCATGGAATAATGTCTGTGTTTCTGAATCTGTCCAGGTTTGTTTTATGGCCTAACATGTGATCTATTTTGGAAAATGTTCCATGTGCTGCTGAGAAAAACGTATATTGTGTTGTTGCTGGGTGGAATATTCTGCAGATGTCTGTTAGATCTAGTTGGTCTATATAGTTGTTCAGTTCTAAGGTTTCTCTGTTGAGTTTTTGCCTTGTTGATCTGTCCATAGGTGAGAGTGGTGTGTTAAAGTCACCGACAATCACTGTATTTCGATCTATGTATGGTTTCAGTGTAAGTAAAGTTTGCTTGATGAAGTTTGGAGCTCCGGGATTGGGTGTGTAAATATTTAGGATTGTTATGTCTTCCTGGAGGAAAGATCCCTTTAGTAGTATGTAGTAACCTTCTTTGTCTTTTCTTACTAATTTTGGTTTGAAGTCTATTTTATCTGATATGAGGATGGCAACTCCAGCCTGTTTATGGGGGCCGTTAGCTTGATAGAGTTTATTCCAACCTCTCACTTTCAAAAGATGCTTGTTTTTTTGGGTAAGATGTGTCTCTTGAAGACAGCAGAACGATGGCTCTTGCTTTTTGATCCAACTAGACAGCCTATGCCGTTTAATTGGAGAGTTGAGTCCATTGATATTGAGAGTTAGGATTGAGAGATATTTGTTAGGTCCTACCATTTTTAAAAGCTTTTATTTGGGCCTGTGTCTTGACAGTTCTTGTGGTCCTTAGGTGGTATGCTGTTTAGGTGCCATTTCTTTCCCTATATTGCATTTATTTTGGTTTTCTATGTATAGAACATCTTTCAGAATTCTCTGTAGTTTTGGTTTTGTTGCGACATATTGTTGCAGCTTTTCCCTGGAATGGAATGTTTTTATTGTTCCCTCAGTTATGAATGAGAGCTTAGCTGGGTACAGTATTCTTGGTTGGTAGTTATTTGACTTAAGGGCATGACATATATGCTTCCAGTCACTTCTTGCTTGCATGGTCTCTGCTGAGTAATCTGGGGTTATTCTGAATGGTTTTCCTTTATAGGTTACTGAATCCTTTTCCCTGGCTGCCTTTAGGATCCTTTGTTTGGTTTCTACTGATCCAGTTCAGATTACGATGTGGCAGTGAGATGTTCTTTTCTGGTCAGGTCTGTTTGGGGTTCTAAAAGCTTCTTGTATCTGGATGGGTCTGCCCTTCTGGATATTTGGGAAGTTCTCTGAGATAATTCCCTGAAGTATATTTCCAATACCATTGACCTCTTTCTCCAGACCCTCCTCAATACCAATTAGCCTTAAATTAGGCTTCCTAATTGTATCTTGGACCTCCTGAAGCGCTCTCTCATTTTTCCTAGATTTGGATTGACTCATTTTCTGTTCTTTCTCTATAATAACTAAATTATCTCCAGCCCCGGAAATTCTCTCCTCTGCATTGTCTAACCTGCTATCAAAGCTATCTACTTTATTTTTCATCTCCCTTGTTATTAAGTGCTCATTTTTGATGCCTTGCATCTCTTCTTTTAGATCATGTATGGCTTTCTTTAGCTCCTTGATTTCCATTTGAGTGGTTAACTCAGTAGCTTTATTTTCTTTGAACATTTGCTGGAGTTCAGTCACCTTTTTATTTGTGGATTCTATTAATTCATCCATCTTTCTTTGAACAGCCTTTATTATGGCTTCCTTTATGGCTTCTTCTTTTTCACTTATCACCTTGTTTATGGTTTCCTCTTGTTCAGATATGGCTTCCTCCCTTATCTCTTTCTTTGTATTTTCACATTTTTCATTAATGATGTTTATCAATTGCATTTGTACAGCACTTGGAAGACTCTCCTCTAGGCTTGCCAGTGTCTGTTCCATTGGCTGTTTACATTGGGTGGGGGAGGTGGGAGGTGTTGTTTCTTGATTTGACATTTTTCTTGAGTTTCTTGTTCTGCCCATTTGAAAATGGGAGCAAGATTAATACTAAACACGATTATAGTTTTTCAGATATAACAAACCTAGACCTCTGTAGCTGGAAGACTCTAGATGTTCACAAGTTTTGATTGGTGTTATCACTCTTTCTTTTCGTGCAGTTACTGACTAGTCTAATTATTCACTGATAAGCGATTTATATCCAAAACAATAAGCCTCTCAATCCAATCTCTATTGTCTTTAAGTCCCTCAGAGCCTAGAGGATAATTAAACACCTAGATATACAATGTTGCTCAACAGCCATCAAGAGTAGATCCATGCAGTATAAGGGTTGAAAGAGGATTAGAGGTCCAAAGATAGAAAAATAGAATGAGAGAGGTCAGGGGGTAAGTAGGTAGTGTATTTGAGTACAAAGTTTGGAAAGTATTATTATAAAACTTATGTGTTGCTGCGCGACTAGCTCTTAGCCCAACCAGTGGCCTCACAGTGGACCATGGAATGGATCTGCGAGCTTCCATCTGAGCATGGTTGGCGGAGGTTTTCCTGTGCTGCTTCCAGGGGCGGCCCCAAGCCAAGGGTCTGGGGATTGAGAGTTTCAGGAGCTCTCAGCAGGACCAGCAGGAGGCCCCTCTGTTCCCAGGGGCGGGGCCCAGCTGGGGACATGGGCTCCAAGGGCGGAGCCGCGCCTTTTTGGTTCTCAGAGGGGGAGCTTGGCTGCTGGTTGGTCCTTCAGATCTCTGCTGTGTTTCCACTGCTTTGTCAGAGTCTGTGACTGTGGGGGGGCCCTCGGTGGTGTCTTGCTCAGGATTCCCAGCTGGAGGATGCCCCGCTCGAGAATTGAGGGGGGGCAGATGCTGGCTCCTATTTACCCGCACCCCCTACCCACTGTTGTAAGGCAGGGTCTCAAAGTCCTCCACTCTCCAGATCCAGTGGCCTCGGTGAGGAGCCTGGTGGGTGGGTGGGAGCTGGGACAGCTCCGCCTCCCCTGGTGGGGTCCACCCGCTTGTCAGTCTCCAGTCAGAGGGCTGGGGGTTGAGCCCGTTGGGCGGGTGGGAGTTGGGACAACCCTGCCTCCCTTGGTGGGGTCCTGGGTCTTATGGGTAGCCCGCCTGTCAATCTCCAGTCAATGGCCTGAGGGAGGGGGCTGTTGAGGGGAGGGACAGGATTCTAAATTCCTTGCCCCCCTGCTCCTGCCAGTCTTTCTCGGGCAGGGTGTTGGGGTCTGAGTTAAGTTCTATTGCTTGGCACCCGCTCTGCTTTCCCGATGTGTTTGGGGACGCGCTGTATTACTCACGCCCCTGCGTCCATCTGTGGGTGCTCCACGGTGGTGGGGAGTCTTTCACTCCCCTCAGGTCTCCGCCGCTGCCTGTGTTCTGCATCTGGGTTCCACTGCTTGCTGTTCTGGTTCCGCGTCTGGGTTCTGCTGCTTCCGCAGGCCGTTCGCTGGCCTGGTTCTGTGCTGGTTTCTGCAGCCGTTGGGCTCCCAGCCTGGTGCCCTCCACTGCCGCCGCTTTTCGTGGGTTAGAGCCGGTGCCCGCCCCCGCTTTCCCCGCGTGGAGCCGGCGCCCGCTCAAGCCGCTTTTCGTGGCTTGGTCCGGGGTGGCTTTCCTCGGCTTTGGGGAGAGGTGGGGGAGGGGTCCGAATTCTTTGAGAAAGTTGGATGTGAGCTTTATCTGGATTTCTTTTCCGGTTTGAGTCCTTCTCTGTCACTTCTTGAGTTTGTTGTTGTGAATTTCTTAAGGTAGTTGGCTCGTGGGACTCCCTGGTTCTCTCTTTTTGTCAGAGAAAGTTAGGCAGCATCCCTATTGTCTCAGCGCCATCTTCCTTCCCTTATGTTTCTATATCCTAGAGATCCTTTCATTTAGCGTCCTACTATATGGCCTTTTGTATCAAGGTTTTGCTCTATTGCCAATCTCTGCTACGAGAGCCCAAGGTTTCTACTGATTATGACAAATGAGGGAAACCATTGAGCCTATGTTCCTTTGAGTCTGGCTTACTTCACTTAATATGATCTTTTCTAAGTCTTGCCATTTCCTAACAAATGGGGCAATGTCATTCTTTCTGACAGCAGCATAGAATTCCATTGTGTACAAATACCACATCTTGTTGATCCACTCATCAACTGGGGGACATCTAGGTTGGTTCCATATCTTTGCTATGGTAAATAGTGCTGCGATGAACATTGTTGTGCTGGTGGATTTAGTATGTCTTTGTTTCTGGATGATTGGGTAAATGCCAAGTAGTGGAATTGCTGGGTCACAGGGGAGTTCTATGTTTAGTCTTTTGAGGAACTGCCATACTGCTTTCCGTAGTGGTTGAATGAGTTTACACTCCCACCAACAGTGTAGTAGTGATCCCTCCTGGCCACATCCTCTCCAGCATCTGTTGTTGTTATTAGTTTTCTTGATCCTGGCCATTCTAACTGGAGTGAGGTGGAATCTTAGAGTTGTTTTGATTTGCATTTCTTTTATGACCAGAGATGTTAAGCATTTCTTCATGTGTCTTTAGGCCATTTTTGTTTCTTCTTCAGAGAAGACTCTCTTTAAATCTTTGGCCCATCTTTTAATAGGATGGTTGTTACTTTGGAGATTAGCTTTGGATTGATTCACTTTTTTGAACTGTTGATATATTTTAGATATGAGGCCTTTGTCTGTTGTATGGTTGGTGAAGATCTTCTCCCACTCTGTAGGCTTCCTATTAGTTTACTGGCTATGTTCTTTGCCATACAAAATCTCTGAAGTTTAGTGCAGTCCCACTTATCCAGCCTTTCTCTGATTTGTTGTGATTCTTGGTCCTTATTAAGAAAGTTTCGACCTGTGCCAAGGAGGTCTAGTGTATCTCCTTCTTGTAAAGTTTTCAACAAGTGGTGCTGACAGAACTGGTTAAGCACATGCAGAAAACTAAAGTTGGATCCTTCTTTGTCACCCTGTATTAGAATTAACTCCAAATGGATCAAAGACCTGGAGGTAAAAGCCGACACTCTGAAAACTTTACAAGAAGGTGGTTGATTTTTGAGGGTTAATTTTATACCCTGCTACCTTGCCAATGGTTTAAATCAGCTCAAAATCTTGGGAGTGGAGTCTATAGGGTTATGTAAATAAAAAGCATGTCATTAACAAAAAGGGAAAGTTCCACTTCCTCTTTCCCTATTTGGATTCCATTTATGCTTGCTTCCTGCCTTACTGCCCTAGCTAGTAATACTAATACTACGTTAAATAGGAGTGGAGAGATTGGGCATCTTTGTCACTTTCCTGATTTTAGGGGAAATGGCATTAGCTTTTTGCCTTTAAGTATAATGCTAGCTGTGGGCTTGTCATATACAGCCTTTATTATACTGAGAAATGTTCCATGGATCCCTAGTTTATCCATAGCTTATCTTGTCAAATGCCTTTTCTACATCTATTGAGACAATCATATGATTCTTGTCCTTGCTCCTGTTGATGTGTTGAATTTGTCTTGCATATGTTGAACCAGCTTTGCATCTCTGTGATGAATCCTGTTTGATCATAGTGTATGAATATTTTGATGACTTGCTGAAGACAGCCAGTATTTTGTTTAGAAATTTTGTATCAATATGCATGAAATAAATGGGTCTATAATATTCTTTCTTTGATGAATCTCTGTCTGGTTTTGGGATGAGGGTTATAGTGGCTTCATAGAATGAGTTTGTCAAATAGCCTTCATTTTCAATTTTGTTGAAGAGCTTGAGGAGTATTGGTTTGAGCTCTGCTTTGGAGACCCTATAGAATTCAGCTATTAATCCATCTGGCCCTGGGCATTTATTGCTTGGAAGGTCTCATATTGCTATTTCTTTTTCAGTGCTTGACATAGGTCTGTTTACTTGCGTTAGGTCTTCTTGGTTCAGTTTGCTTATGCTAATATTGGCTGCAAATTGATATTACCATTCTCATCTGTGATTTTATTTGGGTGTGCTCCCTTTTTTTGTAAGATTTCCTAAGGGTCTGTCAATACTTTTAATTTTTCAAAGAAACAACTCCTTGTTTCGTTGATTCCTTCTACAGTTTTTTGGACTCCAATTCATTTAGTTCTGCTTTGATTTTAATAATTTGCTTCCTTCTACTGGTATTAGGGTTGGTGTGTTGCTCTTTTTCCAAGAACTTAAGGTGGGACAATAAATTGTTGGTTTATAATTTTTCCAAATTGTTACTGGAGATTGGTGTTCAGTTCCAATTTGATGCCCTTATGGTCTGAGAGAATGCAGGGATTAATTTCAGTGTTTCTGGATCTTCGCAGGTATGCTTTATGCCTTAAAATGTGGTCTATTTTGGAAAATGTTCCATGTGCTGCTGAAAAAATTATATTGTGATGTTGCTGGGTGAAATAATCTGCAGATGTCTGTTAGATCTAGTTGGTCTATACAATTGTTCAATTCTGAGCTTTCTCCGTTGAGTTTTTGTTTGGTTGATCTGTCAATAGTTGAGAGTGGTGTTTTAAAGTCACCAACAATCACTTTGTTTCGATCTATGTGTGGTTTTTGTGAAAGTAAAGTTTACTTGATGAAGTTTGGTGCTCCAGGATTATATATGTAGATATTTAGGATAGTTATGTCCTCCTGGAAGAGAGCCCCCTTTATTAGTATATAATAACTTTCTTTGTCTTTTCTCACTAATTTTAGTTTAAAGTCTATTTTATCTGATATGGCAACCCCAGGCTGTTTATGGGGGCTGTTAGCTTCATAGAATTTATTCCAACCTTTCACTTACAAAAAATGTTTTTTTGGGGGGCAAGATGTATCTCTTGAAGACAGCAGAATGATGGATCTTGCTTTTTGATCCAAGTTAACAGTCTATGCCATTTAATTGAAGAGTTGATTTGTGGTACTTAGCTGGTATGATTTTTAAGTGCCATTTCTTTGTCAGTATCACATTTGTGTTGGTTTTCAATGTGTATGATAACTTTGAGAATTTCTGTAATGCTCCTTTGGTTGCTATGTATTGTTGCATGTTTTCTTTGGAATGGAAGATCTTTATTGTTCCCTCAGTTATGAATGAGAGCTTAGCTGGTACAGTATTCTTGGTTGGTATTTATTTGTATTAAGGGCATGACATATATCCTTCCAATCTCTTCTTGCTTGCATGGTCTATGCTGAGAAATCTGTGGGTTTTCTGATTGGTTTTCCTTTGTAGGTGATTTTTCTCTTCTCCTTGGCTGCTTTTAGGATCCTTTCTTTGGTCTCTGTTGATCCTGTATGGATTATAATGTGGCAGTGGGATGTCCTTTTCTGGTCAGGTCTGTTTGGGGTTCTAAAAGATTCTTGTATCTGGATGGGCCTGCCCTTCTGGGTATTTGGGAAGTCCTCTGCGATGATTCCCTGAAGTATATTTCCAATACCATTGACCTCTTTCTCCAGACCCACCTCAATACCAATTAGCCTTAAATTAGGCTTCCTAATTGTATCTTGGGCCTCCTGATGGATTCTCTCATATTTCCTAGATTTGGTTTGACTCATTTTCTGTTCTTTATAACAACTACATTATCTTCAACCCTGGAGATTCTTTCTTCTGCATTGTCCTACCTGCTACTAATATTTTCTACTTAATTGTTCATCTCCCTTCTTTCCAATTGCTCATGTTTGATGCCTTGCATCTCTTGTTTTAGATCATGTATGGACTTCCTTAATTCCTTGATTTCCATTTGAGTGGTTAGCTCAGCAGGTTTAATTTCATTGGACATTTGTTGGAGTTCAGTCAGCATTTTGTTTGTGGATTCTATGAATTTGTCCATTTTTTCTTTGTAAATCCTTTATTATGGCCTACTTTATGTGTTCCTCACGTTCATGTATCACCTTCTTTATGATTTCATCTCATTTAGATATGGCTTCCTACTATACCTCTTTATGTATGTTTTCAAATTTTCATTAATCATGTTTATCAATTGCATTTGTATAGCATTTGGTGGACTCTCCTCTAGTTTTGCCATTTGCTGCTCCATTGCCTGTTTATATTTGGTGGGAGATGCCATTCCTTGATTTGACATTTTTCTTGAGTTTCTTGTTCTGCCCATTTGAAAATGGGAGCAAGATTAATACTTCCTAGATTACAATTTTTAAGATATAACCAACCTAGACCACTTTAGCTTGCCAGACAATAGATGTTCACAATTTTAGATTGGTATTAACATTCACTCTCTCTTTTTGTGCACTTATAGACAAATCTAACACCACCACTGGTCACCGTTTTATGACCAAGAGAAACCCCACAATCCAATCTCTGCTGTATTTAAGTCTCTCTGAACCGACAGCATCATTGAACATCATTCAGTATTGCTCAACCACAATCAATTGTAGATTTATGCATTATAAATTTGGAGGATGAACAGAGGATCAGAGATAGAAAAATAATATGAAAGATAAGAGGGAAGGCAAGAAAAGAGTAATATAGGAGTGTAAGATTAATATAGTAATGAAGAAAAGGGATAGCGTAAGGATAACTCACCTAATGTGATAGAAAGGTAAAATAGTTGAGTACAAAATTTAGAAGAAATAAGATAAAACTTATGAAAATATGAAGAGTAATGAGAAGAATATATAAAGAAAAGATGAAGGTATATCTAGGAGAATCCAATGATAAAAATTTCTTTAATTAAAAATAAAACAAAGAAAAAGAAAAACAAGAAAGGGGCCGGGAGTTTGGCCTAGTGGTTAAAGTGCTTGCCTAGCATGCATGAAGACCCGGGTTCGATTCCTCGGTACCACATACATAGAAAAAAGCCGGAAGTGGTGCTGAGGCTCAAGTGGTAGAGCTCTAGCCTTGAGAAAGTCCAAGGACAGTGCTCAGGCCCTGAGCTCAAGCCCAGGACTGGCAAAAAAAAAAAAAGAAAAACAAGAAAAAAGGCGGGGGGAGATCCCACACAGTTCTGAGTTCCTAGACAAGAAATACTGGGGTTAAGAACCAACAGATTAAAAAGTAGGTGACTGTATCAATAAAAAATATGATTTTTATCCATTCTGTACCCAGTGTTCTCACTACATTTCTAAGAATGACCACAGTCACAGAAGGAAAGCAGAAAAGGAAATGGAAAGAATCATAACATAAAAAGAGAGTGGATGTAAAATGAAAAAAAATATATAAAATGCAAATGAAAAAAGATAGAAAAAAGGGGGATATTCTTCAGGGTTTTTTTGGGGGGGACAAGTTATGAAACTTGTGTCTCCACTAAATTCGGGATCCCAACACTTCAGAAAGTCTTTTCCTCCCGCGATTTGGCTTTGCAGTTTTTCTGATCAGTTTGCTTGATTGGGAAGAACAAAAAAGCCAGGGGAGCCATGAGTGCCTTTGTTTACCAGGATTGCAGCACCGCCCAGGAGGAGGATCTTACGCTAATGCTGAGGGCGGATATCTGGCTAAGCTGCCTCTGAGAAAACCTTTGCCCTTTTGAATGAAGGCACTGCCAGCACCACTTCTCAGGCTCCAGTTGGATTGGCAGGGTCTTTGCTAGCAATCAAGATGGCACTGCTCTCGGCTGGTGGGGAAGGGGATTCCTTTCCAATGACATTCAGGTATCAGAAGTGGAAACATCTCCACAGAGGTACTAACAAATTGCTGGATTTTCTGGTTCTGTGAATCTGTCAGGTCCGCACCATGGCTGGGTGATGGCTCTGGGCTCAAACAGGCTCTGTCTCACTCTGTCTGGAGCTGGCAGGTCTGCACTGCGGAGAAGCGCTGTATGCTCAGGTTTGGGAGGGAGGCTTTGTCTCCGCAGCGGTTAGGAGCGGCTCCACGCTGTCTTCTTGAGCCGGTTTCCTGCCTTTCTCCTCTCCAACTAAGATTTCTGTGGTGCTAAAGCTTACTTAGTATCGATCTTTGCATATGAACTTTCCCCTATGATGCTAGAACTAGGGTCTTGGCGAGAGCTCAGAGAGACTCATACTGAACCTCCCTGCCTTGAATGTAATTCTTCTAACAGTATAGTTTATTCCCCTCTTCTTTTATGAATATGTGTAATAACATTCTTTGTGCAGTGGTCCTGTACTTCTGCCTTATAATAGGTTAAAGCGCCTGATTTAACAGTTCCATAGAATAGAGGGCATATTCTCTCATAAGAAAAAGCCTTATTTCATTAGAATAGACTGCTTTTATTAATAGCCCCATTAGAGTATTCATTAAGGACAGGGTTTACAACTTAATTATCTTTTATCCTTAGTGTCTAATTCTGTGTCTGGCTAAATATAATTTTATTTCTTGAATAATATTATAAGGAATTGATAGCTGATTAGGAATTACAAACTGCATGAAGGAGTTGACAAGAGGAAAGATTTAAGAAGTATTGGGCCAAAGTAATAACTCCAAAACTGTTGGTGAGAATCACCTGGATTATTTAATAAAGTATAGATTACAATTCACTTCATTCTTGCATATTCTAATCCCCTAAGGCTGAGTTATATTCCACATATGTACCATTTTAGCAAGTAATCAGGGCAATCTCACAGAGATTCTTTTTGGGGGATCATGGGCCTTGAGTTGAAGAGCTTAGGGACCGCGCCCAGGCCTACCCAGAATTCAAGTCCCAAAACTGGAAAAAAGCTCATTATTTCCTTTTTGATATTTTGTATGAAATTATAGTACATTATTAGCACCTTTAGTGCTTTGGTTGTAACATTAAATACTAATTAATCAGATTACTTTCATTTCCAATCTGATTAACAAGTTAGAAATGTACGGGCAGTAGAAATCTACTACTAGATTCTGTACAACTCCGCATAAAATGAAAATTACACTTATTTATTTTAACAATTAAATTTTGATGTACTAATGGATCCCAAGCCACAAAATCATATATAAATATTTCCACCGTAGGAATCTAGCTACTCTTAAAACTGTGGCACTGTGGCTCAAGAGGTAGATTTCTATCCTTGAACACAAAGAGGCTCAGGGTCAGCTCCCAGGCCAAGAGTTCAAGCCCCAGGACTGGCAAAAAAAATTCCAGAGCATACAGAGAATGAGTCATATTTTGGTATTACACATTTTATAAAACAAACATACATTTTCACAAAATCCTATTCTGACATAAAAGAGAATGGAAATCTCTCCTTTGACGCAACAAAAACTAAAAGGGAAATCATTGTATTAACTGAATGTATCAGTAAAGTGCAAGAACCTCATACTTTTGCTTATAAATGAAATATAAAATCTGATCTCAATCATTTTGTTGTGTAGGGAAAGGGGGGCAAAAACATGAGAAGGGATATCAAGGTTCAAGAAGAAATGTATCCATTTCCTGATGAATGTAACTGTAACCCATCTATATATTATCCCAACAATAAAATACAATTAATAAAACTTCGACCTCAGAAAGAATGAAAGTAGAGTAGTGGATAACAGATGTTGAGAGGAGTGGGGAAAGGAAAGATAGGAATAACTAATCAAGTAGTACTAAGTTCAACTTAGATGGAAATAAGTTGTCATGTACTGTTGTACACTAGGGTGATACAACAATGTACATACATTTAAGCATGATACTGTGTTTCTTCTATTTTGCTGTATGATTTATATTATTTAATATAATGATCATCTTACTTTTATGTTTGTTAACTTTATTCCTCTTAGAAAACTATGACACCAAATAGTGTGACTAGTTTGATGTGGGGCTTGTATTCGAAACACTGTGGGTGCTACTTTGTGTTTTTTATGTTATTATCTCTTTTTTTAACTTGATGTGTAAAAATGACAAAAAGAAATCATTTGCAATCTAAACAAAAGTATGTAAATTTGAAAAAGCTGTAAAAAAGCACTTTGAAAATTTTTACCAGAATACTGATGGGTATTGCATTGAATTTGTGAATAGCTGTGCGAAGTATTGAAATGTTTGCGATATTAATCCACACCATCCAGGAGCATGGGAGTTTTTTTCAATTTCCTTAAATATGCTTTAATTTCATTATTCAGTTTTTAAATGTTTTCATCATAGAGGTTCTACAGAACTTTGGTTAAGTTAATTCTTACATATTTTTTGAGGCTATTAAAAAAAGAGTTGCTTTCCTTATTTCAGCTTTATTAGTATACTCTAAAACTATTGATTTTTGTGGGGTTATTTTATACCTTGCAATAAGCCAGACCCAAAGAAACACAGACTGCATGGTTTCCGTCATTTGTAATAATTAGAATATATCTATAAGCCTAAAAGTACAATGACAGTAAAAGACAATTACATGACTAATTAAACAGCACTATTAGCAATCAGAGAGAACAAAGGAGCACATTCTGAAGAGAAGATCACAATGGCACAATAGCTATGCGTAAATTGTCATATAAGATGATGTTTATCGAAGTCAACTACAAGAAATGGAAACAAGAGTTCCCTTTTTAATTCAACTGTTTGCATTTATTTATTTTTTTCTTTCTTTTCCTGCTTTGGTTTATTCTCTGGTGTCACTGTTTTTTATTGCTCTACCCTTTGTCTTGTATATAAGTTTATCTGATTTAGGGAAGGAAAAGGGAATCACAAAAACCAGAAAAGCTGAACTAATATTACAGTGTTACTCACCAGACACTGTTTTGGAGGAGGGGAGGGGAGCTGTGTGGCCACCAAGGAGGACAATCAGATCCACGAGGGAGACTTGTCAAAGCAAGAACTCGTTTATTGGGAAAGTACAATGGGCTAGTATAGGATGCAGGAGCCTATCAGCATAATGGTGGGCAGGTCAGGGGGAGGTAGGTGCTGGCCGGGAGGGCAGAAGAGTTCAGGGCCAATCCCAGAGGCAGCCTAAAACCACAGCCAAGACTTCCAACCAGGTGACACGCAGGTTGAGTCCTCAAACCAGGAAAAGAGCCCATTTCCCTGATGTGACATGCCCCACAAACAAGTATACCTATAGCTTGCTTTATTAGTTTGGAAGCTTGCACTTTATTTCTTGTGGTGTCTTAATATCCTAATTTGCAAAAAGTAGTAAGGAGTTAGAAGGTGAGGTAATATTCTCAATCACTTCTTGAAAACGTGACTCAATTTAATTTTCTCCAAAAGTGAGAAAATTTAAATTACTTTGGAGAAGCATATTTTAAAATAAAATAATGATTTTATAAATTTTATTTTATTGTCAGGGTGATGCTTAGAAGGGTTACAGCTACATTCCGAAGATAGTAAGAACGTGTGTGTGTGTGTGTGTGTGTGTGTGTGTGTGTGTGTGTGTGTGTGCAGGTCCTGGGGCTTGAACTGGGCCTGGGCGCTGTCCCTGAGTTCTTCACCTCAATGTTATCACCCTATCCCTGGGCCTGGACATTGTCTCTGAGCTCTGCAGCTCATGGCTACCTCCCCACCCTGGAGCCAAGCACAATTTCCCATTTTCTAGAGGTTAATTGGAGATGAGAGTCACAAGTCATTTTTGTGCCTGGGCTGGCTTTGAACCTTGATCCTCAGATCTCAGCCTCCTGAATAGCTAGGATTACAGGAGTGAGCCATCATGCCTGGCTATTTTTTCTTGAACATTACCCCTTCCCATGTTTTCCTCCCACTCTTTCTCTCTCCATCCCTTCTCAAGTTGTAAAGTTCATTTCCAACACATGGTATTGTGAATATGGTTATTACATTGGTCACCTTTTGTCCTTTGTCTCACTTAATTTTTTTTATTAAAAAAAGGTATTAAAATAAAATCAAAAGACGTGTGTTAGTTGTTAATACCCTTAGTAATCTGTAGAGGAGGCCTAATGACAGGCTTACAGGAAAATTGGGTGCTGTAGGATTATATTTACTTCTCAAGAAGCAGCAGGAACCAGTAAGTATAAGTCAAATGCCAGCTAATGAGGATTTAGATGTAAGGTTTTTTTAGAGTCATAGGTTTTTATGTCTATTTATAGTTATGTTTATATTTCCATTACCATGTCCATAGTTTTGGGTATGAAGTTATTGAGTCCTCGCTCTTACACTCTTTGGATTTAATAGCCACATATTAAGGATACTATGTGCCTTTTGATCCTTAGGTCTTGACTTGTCTCACTCAACATGATTCGCTCTAGATTCATCCACTTCCCTGCAAATGCCAATATTTTATCTTCTCTGTTGGCTATGTAGAATTCCATTGTGTATATATACCACATTTTCTGTATCCATTCATTTGCAGTAGGGCATCTGGATTGTTTCCATGGCCCAGCTATTGTGAATAGTGCAGAGATGAACATAGCTGAGCAGGTGTCCTTATAATATCCTGGGTCATGATGTTCAGGATAGATGCCCAGAAGTGGTATGGCGGGATCGTAGGGAAGGTCTATTTTCAGTTCTTTAAGAAACCTCCACACTGCTTTCCAGAGTGGCTGAACTAGTCTGCATTCCCACCAGCATTGTAGTAGGATTCCTTTTTCTCCACAACCCTGCCAGCAACTGTCATTGTCTAAGTTCAAACCCTTGGCCATTCTTGTTGGGGTAAGGTCATATCTTAGGGTTGTTTTTATTTGCATTTCCTTTATGACCATAGATGATGAACATTTTCTCATATGTTTTTCTGCCATTTTAATCTCTTCTTCTGATAAGTCTCTCTTTAGTTCCCTTGCCCATTTAGTGAATGGTTTATTGGGTTTTGGGGGGATTAGTTTCTTGAGTTCCCTGTAGATACTGGATATTATGCAATTGTCAGATGTATTGTTGGTGAATATCTTTTCCCAGTTGGTTGGCTGTCTCTCTACATTTGCGACTATGTTTTCATCTGTACAGAAACTTTTTATATTTTGGTAGTCCCATTTATCGAGGCCCTTTCCAATCTGTTGTGACCCTGGGATTCTGTTCAGGAATCTTTTGCCTGTGCCTATGAGTTCCAGTGTCTCTCCTACTTTATCATGTAGCACTTTCACGGTTTCTGGTCTGACATTGAGGTCTTTGATCCACTTTGAGTTAAGGCTTATGCATGGTGAAAGACTAGGGTCAATTTTTAGTTTTCTGCATGTGGCTGCCTAGTGTTTCCAGCATCAATAATTGAATAGACTGTGTTTGTTCCACTGTGTATCTTTGGATCCCTTGTCAAATACAAGTTGCCTGTAGGTAGGTGGTTCTATTTCTGGGTCTTCTATTCCGTTCCACTGATCTTCTGGTCTGTTTTTGTGTCAGTACCAAGCAGTTTTTGTTATTATGGCTCTATAGTAGAGTTTGAAGTCTGGTATTGTAATACCACCAGCATTGCTCTTTTTGCCTATAATTGTTTTGGCTATTCTAGGTCTTTTCTTGTTCCATATGAATCTTTGGATTATATCTTCTATTTCCATAAAGAATGTCTTTGGGATTTTGATGGGGATTGCATTGAATTTCTATATAAATTTTGGCAGTATAGCCATTTTCACTATGTTGGTTCTCCCTAGCCATGAGCATGGGATGTCTTTCCATTTCCTAGTGTCCTCTTTAATTTCTTTCATTCGGCTTTTATAGTTTTCATTGAATAATTCCTTTACATCTTTGGTTAAGTATATTCCTGAGTATTTTATTCTTTGGGGGCTATTGCGAATGGGATCATTTTCTTGATTTGGCCTTCTGTTTGTGTATTGTTGGTGTACAAGAAGGCTACTGACTTCTGAAGATTGATTTTGTATTCTGCCACTTTGCTAAAGTGGTTTATTAATCCTAGAAGTTTGGGAATGGAATTTCTTGGGTCACTCAAGTAGAGGATCATGCCGTCTGCAAATAGGGATAGTTTAATTTCTTCTTTCTCTATGTGGATCCCATTGATGTCCTTTTCTTGCCTTATTGCTCTGGCTAAGGGTTCCAGCACTATAGTGAAGAGAAGTGGAGAGAGTGGGAATCCCTGTTTAGTTCCTGACTTTAAGGTGAATGGTTCCAGTCTTTCACCATTTAGTATAATACTGGCTGTAGGTTTTTCATATATGGCTTTCACTATTTTGAGGAATGTACCTCTTATTCCTATTTTTTCTAGTGCTTTCAACATGAATGGATATTGTATTTTCTCAAATGCCTTCTCCACGTCTAGAGAAATTATCATATGATTCTTATCCTTAGCTCTGTTGATGTGATGTACTACATTGATTGATTTGCGATTGTTAAACCAGCCTTGCATTTGTGGGATGAAGCCCACTTGATCATAGTGCATGATTTTTAAAATTTGTTTCTGGACTCTGTTGGCTAATATTTTATTGAGGAATTTTGCATCTGTGTTCATTAGAGACATAGGTCTGTAGTTTTCTTTTTTTGTTGGGTTTTTCCCTGGTTTGGGGATGAGAGTAATATTAGCTTCATAAAATGAGTTTGGTATTGCTCCTTCTGTTTCTATTTCTCGAAAGAGTTTCAAGAGTATAGGTGTTATTTCATCTTTAAACATCTTGTGGAATTCCGCAGTGAATCCATCTGGACCTGGGCTCTTTTTGGTTGGCATTTCCCTGATTGCTTCCACAATTTTGTTGTAAGAGATTGGTTTGTTCAGTTTGTTTACCTCATTGTTATTCAGTGTGGGTAGCCTATATTTATTTAAGAAATCATCCATTTCTACTAGATTTTCTTGTTTCTTTGAATATAGGCCCTGGTAGTACATATTCATTATGAACTGAATTTCTTGGGAATCAGTTGTGATTGTTCCCATGGGGCTTCTTATCTTGTTTATTTGAGTCTCCTCTTTCCTTTTTTTGATTAATCTTCCTAGGGGTCTGTCTATTTCTTGACTCTTTCAAAGAACCAACTTTTTGTTTTATCAGTTTTGTGTATAGTAGATCTTATTTCAATCTCTGATATTTCTGATTTTATTTTTGTCATTTCTGTTCCTTCTAGTTGTTTTAGAATTAACTTTTTCTTGCTCCTCTAGGTGTTTCAGTTTTTTTAGGTTATTTACATGCTCTTCTTCTGTCTTTTTTAATATGCGCTCCTAGTGTGATAAATTTGCCTCTTAGAACTGCCTTTGCTGTGTCCCATAAGTTCCTTTGTGATGTTTCTTGATTGTCATTACATTCAAGGAAGTTTTTAATTTCATTTCTGATCTGATCTGTTACCCAGGAGTTATTCAGAAGTATGTTGTTCAGTTTCTAAGTGATTGAATGTTTTTTGACTTTGACTGCATTGTTCAGAATTAGTCTGACTCCACTGTGGTCTGATAGAATGCATGGGATTATATCAGTCTTCTTGTATCTGCTTAAGTTTTCTGTATGAACTATTATATGATCTATTTTGGAGTGTGTTCCATGTACTGCTGAGAAGAATGTAAAAAGTTTCCCCGTTGCGTGGAAGACTCTGTGTACATCTGTTAAGCCCAGCTGGGCTATTGTGTCGTTTAAGTCAATGGTGTCTTTGCTTAATTTTTGTTGAGTTGACCTGTCATTTGTTGAGAGTGGTGTATTGAGGTCTCTCACTATGATTGTGTTTGAGTCTATCTTGTTCTGTAATTCTAAGAGAGTTTGACGAATTTGGGTGCTCTCATGTTGGGGGAGTAACTGTTTATAACTGTAATATTATGTGCATGGATTGTACCCTTTACTAATACATAATGGCTGTCTCTATCTTTATGTACTGATTTTACTGAGAAGTTAATTTTGTCGGAGATTAAGATTGCTACTCCTGCTTTTTTGCATGGTGAACTGGAGTGGAAAATTCGTTTCCATCCTTTCACTTGGAATTGTTTCTGTCTTTGGCAGTGAGCTGGGTCTCTCGGAGGCAACATATGGATGGGTGGTGTTTCTTAATCCAGTCTGCTGCTCTGTGTCTTTTGATTGGATTGGTCAGCCCATTCACATTTAGGGAAATTATGGAGAAGTGGTGAGTGTTCATTGTCATTATTTATTTTTACTTCTAAGTTTCTTTCTCTCTCTTTTCCCCCCTTTTATGTTTAGTGAATTATAGATATTTGCTTCTTGATGGGGGTTCTTGATGTTCTACAATTTGTTCTCGATTAATTAATATTTTTTGTAACACTGGTTTAATGTGCACGTATTCATAATGCCTCTCTTTGGAGTGAAATATTCTTGTTTCTCCCTCAAATGTAAATTCTAGTTTTGCTGGATATATCAGTCTGGGTTGGCAGTTGTTGGTCTTCACGACACGAATGATGTTTTTCCAAGCTTTTCTTGCATTTAGGGTTTGCGTGGAGAGATCTGCCGTAATTCAATTTTTTCCCATTTTAGTATAACTCTTTATTTGTTTTTGCAGCATTTAAGATCAATTCCTTGGTATTCCGGTCTAGTGTCTTTACTATGATATGTCTAGATGAGTTCCTTCTAGGATCGTGCCTGTTTGGTGTCCTGAAACCTACAATAATGTGAGTATTTTCCCTTTTGAGGTTGGGGAAGTTCTCTGCTATGATTTGGTGAATAAAGGTTGCATACCTTTGTCCTGGAATTCGGCCCCTTCCTCAATTCCTATTATACGAAGATTAGACTTCTTTGCTGCATCTGCCAGTTGCTGGAGCTTTGGAGCTCTGGTAGATTCTGACTGATTTTTCCAAGGTGGCGATTCTCTGTTCTCTTGTGTTTTATCTTCCCTTCCTGATGTTCTATTCTCCATCTCAGTCAATCTGCTGCTTAATGCCTCCATTTTTGCTTCAAGTGTGGACACTGAGCTGATCATGTCTGCTGTGATGGTATTACTCTTTTCTTCCATTTCTCTTTTGAATTCGAGGAGCTCTTTGGTGATTTCCTGCTTATGTTCCTGGAATTGTTTTTGGAATTCTGTTTTAATCTCTTTAGTCATCTCCTTGAATAGGGTCATGTTTCATGTCTCTTCAGTTGTCATTTCTTGGGATGGTGACATCTCTCTAGTCCCTTCAATCTTGTTTCCTTTTGGGCTTTGAGTGGGACTTTGATTATTTATGTATGTCCTAATTCATTTTTGTGCTCTCCTTGGCATCGAGAACTGTTGTTGTAGTTCACTCTGTGGTCGGTAAATGGCAGTCTTAACATGGATTCAGACCAGTGGTTCTGGGATTCCTTTGCTGACTAGGCCACAGTTTGCAGTTTTTGCAGGTGTTCAGCCTGTTCCCAGAAGTTGTGTGCTGCTGAACGACTAGCTCTCAACTCAACCAGTGGCCTCACAGTGGGCCGTGGGTTGGATCTGCGTGCTTCAGTCTCAGCACGCTGAGCGGATGGTTGGTTTTCCTATGCTGCTTCCAGGGGAGGCCCCCGGCCAAGGATCTGGAGTTTGGGAGTTTCCAGGGATTCTCAGGTAGGCTAGCTGGTGTCTGCTCTGTTCCCAGGGGCGGCGCCCAGCTGAGGATGTGGACTCCATGGGTGGAGCCGTGCCTTTCTGATTCTCAGAAGGTGAGCTCTGCAACTTGTCTGCCCTTCAGTTCCCTGCTGTGTTTCCACCACTTTGGCCAAGAGTCTGTGACTGGGGGGGGGCTTGGTGCTGTCTTGCTGGGGATTCCCAGCTGGAGGGTGCCCGGCTCAAGAATTCTGGGGGACAGATGCTGGCTCCCAGACTCCCGCACACCTCACCCGCTGTTGGAAGGCAGGGTCTCAGCGCCCCCCACTCTCCAGACCCAGTGGCCTGGGAGAGGAACCTGTTGGGCAGGTGAGCTGGGACACCTTTACCCCCTTTGGTGAGGTGCTGGGTCTTAGCGCCAGCCTGCTTGTCAGTCTCTGGTCAAAGGCCTGGGAGAGGAACCTGTTGGGCGGGTGGTAGCTGGGACACCTCCGCCCCCCTTGGTGGGGTGCTGGGTTTTTGCGACCATCTGCCTGTCAGTCTCCAGTCAGAGGCCTGGGAGAGGAACCTGTTGGATGTGTGGGAGCAGGGACACCTCCTCCCCCCTTGGTGGGGTGCTGGGTCTTAGCATCCGCCCGCCTGTCAGTCTCCAGTCAATGGCCTGGGGGAGGGGGCTGTTGAGGGAAGGGACAGGATTCTAAATTCCTTGCCCCCCTGCTCCTGCCAGTCTTTCTCGGGCGGGGTGGAGGGGTCTGAGTTAAGTTCTATAGCTTGGCATCAGCTCTGCTTTCCCGATGGATTTGGGGACCTGCTGGACTACCTGCTGAGCTACTCACTCCTCTGCGTTTGGCTGTGGGTGCTCCACGGTGTTGGAGAAACATTTATTCCCCTCGTATCTCTGCCGCCGCTTGTGCTCCGCGTCTGGGTTCTGTTGCTTGCTGTTCTGGTCCATGCTGATTCCTGCGTCTGGCCTCTGGCACCTGCTGGCCTGGTCCTATGCTGTTTCCTGGGGCGGTTGGGGCTGCCCAGCCCGGCGCCCTCCGCTGCTGCTTTTCCCAGTTTGGAGCTGGCGTCAAGGGGTGGGGGTGGGGTCCTCGCGTTTTGAATTCTTTGAGAAAGTTGGATGTACGCTTTATCTGGATTTCTTTTCTGGTTTGAGTCCTTCTCTGTTGCTTCTTGAGTTTGTTGTTGTGGATTTCTTAAGGTAGTTGGCTCGTGGGACTCCCTGGTTCTCTCTTTTTGTGGGAGAGAGCTAGGCAGCGTCCCTATGGTCTCGGTGCCATTTTCCGGTTCGATGTAAGTTTTTATATACCTTTTATATTTGCTTTTATATTCCTTTAATTCAAATGTTCTTTGCTTATACCTTTGTTCTTACATTGTGTTCATGGAGAGATTTTGCGGAGTGCTGCATTAAGCAGGTTTACTGTCAGACTGCTCAGCATTCTTTGTATGAGCTACTGTTGCTCAGAAACTTTGATAAAATTAAGGTCAAATATCAGTATTAAATACACTTGCTGTGGAAATATTTTTAAAATATTTCATTGTATACAAATATATACACATCTTTCCTAACATATTTGCTATATTGAATAAGACTGTAGATGTTTGTGCTCTGATTTAATATCACCCCATTTCACCTAGGATCTGCCATTACTTTACTGTATTGAACTATCTACTTTGGCATACCCCAAAGATAGTTGAGAGTAAAAGAAATAGATAGGAATACGTCAGACACAGAGAGAAGAAAAGTGCAACCCATGATGCAAGGACAGCTACAATCACAGCGATTGCAGTTTGTCCACAGGAACCTCATTTCTAACTTCCCCTTGTTATAACAGAATTTTGTAAAGTGTAGATATTTCTCAACCAAAACCTACTTGGAGAACTGAATCTGTTTTATGCTGTGGGAAGCATAATTATGACCCTGTCTATTGTCTTTCTCCATTAAGAGTGCATTTATGGGAAGATATTCCTGTGATGATATTGACCTTGCTAATAATTGAGCATGGTACATCAAAAAAGTACTTTCATTCTGTACCACAGGTAATTCATACACTGAGAGAGGCTTTAGCTTGAATGGTAGCTATACTGACATACATAAATTAGTTGAATTTTTTCAGTAACCCAAGACTCTTCTCAGTCTATGTTCAATGATATCAGATGTCTCATCACCAGTTCTCTGTGAATAAGTCTTAGACATATGAAATATGTTTGGGGATCAGCCTCTTACAAGGTCAAAACATCTACAAAAAGATTAGGAAATATAGGAAAATGACTAATTCTAGGGCCTGTTTTCAAATAAGACACAATGTGGAAATATATGTAGCTATGATTTTCCAAAAAGTCATAGGGTTCTCTAGGAAACTTTCAGGGACTTTTTTTTTGCCAGTCCTGGGCTAGAGCTCTACCACTTGAGCCACAGTACCATTTCTGGCTTTTTTCAATGTAAGTGGTACCGAGGAGTTGAATCCCGGTCTTTGTGCATGCTAGACAAACACTCTATGACTAGGCCAAAATCCCGGCCCTTCAGCGACGTGGTAAAGTGAAAATTATCTCTTTGAATTGCAAACTTCTGCAGTTATTATATTTCATGGAAAAATTGACCTGAAAAAAAGCTGATTAAATATAATTGTTATTTAAAATAATTCTACAGAAAGATGTGGAAAGAATACATGAAATAAATTTACTTTAAGAAAATTGTATATAACAATGGACAAAGGTCTCACATCTAAAATATATCAACAGACCAAAAAATTGAATCACTCCCAAACTAATCTCCAAAGAAACAACCATCCCATTAAATGATGGGCCAAAGACTTAAAGAGAGTCTTCTCTGAAGAAGAAATAAGTATTGCTAGTACACACATGAAGAAATGCTTCACATCTCTGGCCATAAAAGAATTGCACATCACCTCACTCCAGGTAGAATGACCATGATCAAGAAATCTAATAACAACAGATGCTGGAGGGGATGTGGCCAGGAGGGATCACTACTACACTGTTGGTGGGAGTGCAAACTCATTCAACCACTATGGAAAGCAGTATGGCAGTTCCTCAAAAGACTAAACATAGAGCTCCCGTATGACCCAGCAATTCCACTCCTTGGCACTTACCCAAATGTCCAGAAACAAGGACATACTATTCCACTAGCACAACGGTGTTCATTGCAGCAATATTTACCATAGCAAAGATTTGGAACCAACTCAGATGCCCCTCAGTTGATGAGTGGGTCAAGATGATGTGGTATTTATACATAATGGAATTTTATGCTGTTGTCAGAAAGAATGACATCACCCCATTTGTAAGGAAATAGAAAGGCTTAGAAAAAAATCATATTAAGTGGAGTAAACCAGACTCGAATATAGGCTCAATGGTTTCCCTCATTTGTCATAATCAGTAGAAACCTTGGGCTCTCCTAGCAGAGATTTACAATAGAACAAAACCTAGATACTTAAGGCCATATAGAATGTCGCTAAATGAAAGGACCTCCAGCATATAAAAACAAAAGCCATATAATAAGTGATTGTTGTTTTTAATGTACTATGTTATCTCTCATCTCTTTTGCTATCCCTTGTGTTATCTCATATTGTTACAATATTTCACCTTGTTATCTTATATATTGTATATATGCATATTTGGTTATTTGAAATAGGATAGGGAAGGGTGAAGGTGGGGAGAGGGAAATGGCGAGCAAGACATGAGAGAGAGAGTATTAATGTTTGTGAAGTAATGCACCTTCTATCTGGTGACTATAATGTAACCCTTCTATTAATTACAATGAAAAATATATGGAAAAAAGAAAAGTGTATATAAATAACAGTTTCTACTGCCAATAATAATAGTACTTGACAGGTCGTGCCTAAATAGGATAGTTTCAGAGCTTCACAATGATTAAAGAAAGCTTTTTCTTTTTGAGGTTGTTCATAGCAAAAATGTGAAGGTGTATTTTTATACAAATATGTAAATAATACAGTATAATCCAGGATAAATAAGAATGTATCTACCATGCAAAAAGTGGAATGTTTTCAAATTCCATAATCCAGTTACTAATAGTAAATTCCTACTGTTTAATTTTTTATCAAAGGATATTCAAAATTTTCTGAAGAGGTGATTAAAACATTCTTTTATTTTCTGCCTGAGTTTTGTTTATTTGTATCAATAAAACAGATGAATTTGGCCTAGTGGTTAAAGTGCTTGCCTAGCATGCACGAAGACTCGGGTTCTATTCCTTGGTACCACATATATAGAAAAAGCTGGAAGTGGTGCTGAGGCTCAAGTGGTAGAGCTCTAGCCTTGAGAACGTCCAAGGACAGTGCTCAGGCCCTGAGCTCAAGCTCAGGACTGGAAAAAAATAAAAAATAATAAAACAGATGAAATTATTACGTGTGAAACATAGGAATGCACATAGGAATACAGAGGTGCCCAGGAGCTGGTGGCTCACACCTGTCATCCTAGCTATTCAGGAACCTCAGATCTGAGGATCCCAGTTCAAAGCCAGTCTGAGCAGGAATGTCCATGAGATTCTTAACCATGAGAAAACCAGAAGTGGAGCTGAGGCTCAAGTGGTAGATCACTAGCCTTTAGCTGAAGAGCTCAAGGAAAATGCCCAGGTCCAGAGTACTAGCCACATGATTGAGAAAAAAAAAGAGAGAGAGAGATGCCTGGCACAGGCTCAATTTTCTGATCCTAGTACCTCAGGAAACTGAAATCTAAAGGATACAGTGTCAAACCCAGTGCAAGCAGAAAAGTCTGTGAGACTTCATCTCCAAGGATAATCAGAAAAAAGAATGTGCCTGTTGGTATGTATGGCTCAATCCGCGCAGTGCCAGCATAGGAAACTTGAGGTTATAAATTCAATCCCTGGTAGTGCAACTGCAATATATATATTTGTCTTTTAATATAGATCACAGATTTTTGCGAAAAAATATCAAGCAATGCCACTTTTTTAATTATATATTTTTTGAAACACAAATTTTTGATATTCTATTATTTAGGTTAAGAAATAATAGATTCATCATTATAATATTTTAGTACATTAGCAACTAATT
The DNA here is from genome assembly GCF_031878675.1 of Megascapheus bottae. NCBI lineage: Eukaryota > Metazoa > Chordata > Mammalia > Rodentia > Geomyidae > Megascapheus > Megascapheus bottae. The sequence continues at coordinate 98,941,497 of NC_143547.1, read as the reverse complement.
ATCTTACAAATTTTAGTTTACTTTCTAGTATGCTAAATTGAATTTTTATTGTGTTTTATTATTGGGGTACTGTATAGAAGTATTACAGTTATATTCTTCAGATAATTAGTTCTCAAATATTAATACCCCTTCTCGTGTTTTTTTAAATTAAATTTATTTTTTTTTGCCAGTCATGGGTCTTGAACTCAGGGCCTGAGCACTCTCCTTGGACTTTTCTCAAAGCTAGAGCTCTACCACTAAAGCCACAGCATCACTTCCAACCTTTTTTTCTATGTATGTGGTACCGAGGAATCAAACCCAGGTCTTAATGCATGCTAGGCAGGGACTCTACCACTAGGTCAACCCCCGGCCCCCTCTTCTCATGTTTTTGTCCCCCTTTCCCTCCCCCATCCTCTCCAAATCATCTTGTTTTTCCCCTTCCCTTCCTTATATACGCAATATACCAAGTAACAAGTCAGATACCATAACCACATGAGATTAACCATAAGGGGAAAAAAGAGAAAAAAATAACTTCACATAGTACATTAAGAACAACTATCACAAAGATAAAACTCATTTACATATCCTAGAGTTCATTTGTTTAGTCTCATCCTATATGACCCTATGTACGTTGATTTTAGCTATTGTGTATCTCTGCTAGGAGAAACCTAGTAAGGAAATGGAAAGACTTGGAAGAAATTATATCAAGTGAAGTAAACCAGACCCAAAGAAACATAGGCTCCATGGTTTCCCTCATTTGTAATAATTAGTACACAAAGAGAATTTTTTTGATTTTTAAAAATTTTATTGTTATTATAAAGGTGATATATACAGGAGTTTCAGTAACATAAGTCAGGTAAAGAGTACATTTCCTTTTCTTTCTTTTTTGTGTGTCTGTTGTAGGGCTTGATCTCTGGAATTAGTTGCTGTCCCTAAGCTCTTCAGCACCCAGTACCATTTCCAGGAGTACATTTTTTAAATTGTATTTTATTGTTGGGGTAATGTATAGAGGGGTTACAGTTACATACATCAGGTAGTAGGTTCACTACTTCTCCAATCTTGATATCCCTTCTCATGTTTTTGTCTTCCTTTTCCTCCCTAAACCCCTTCAAATCATCTTGTTTTTCCACTTCCCTATTTCAAGTAAACAAATAATTGCATATGCAATATACATGGTAACAAAGTCAGATACAGTAGCCACATGAGATTATTCATAAGTGGAAAAAAGAAAAAAGAAATAACTTCATATAGAATATTAAACAACAATCACAGAGAAAAAAATCTCATTTTCATATCCTAGAGTCCATTTCATTTAGTCTCATCCTGTATGACCATATGTTCATAGCTTCTGAGCTATTGTGATCCTCTGCTAGGAGAATCCTAGATGTGTACTAATTATTACAAATGACAGAAACCATGGAACCTTTATTTTTTGGGGTCTGGCTTAGTGCACTTAATATGACTTTTTCCAAGTCTTTCCATTTCCATTTGAATGGGGCGATAGAAATTGTATATATTCATTAAACTAAAGATGTTAAAGCCTTATTTTTAAATACAAACAAGCCTTGATAATCAAAGTATTTGATAAGTGATTACCTAGAAAATTAGTTTTCATCATTGCAGTGGTAGATAATTTATTATTTTATAGTTATAAAGTTTTGTTTTTCTTATTTTTAACAAAGCTTTTTCTTCTATAACTGTGTGCACTTTATACCTCAGCTAGCAATAACCGTTCTGTGCATTTTTCATGTACAGCCCTATTCACATGCCACCGGAATAGATGTAACCACATAAATGAAACCTTTTTCTTCTTTGTGTATCTCATTGTCCCAGAGCACTGTTGCATCCTGCTTCCTGGGATGATTTCCAAATTCTTCATCCTATACCTGTTTTGTGGAAACAGATCAAAATTCTACTTGGTCCACATTAGGCAGTCCCTAAGTTATCGGTTAATATTAGCATTGTTAACTGTTAGCATTATGGTCAAGAACATGAAACATGTTTGTTTTTCTATTTATTTTGGTAATGGTTTTTCAAATATTTTATGTTTGACTAATAGATTATTTATATGTATTAGTGAAGCTCAGGGTGGTATCTCAGCACGTGCATGAAGCATGCACAAATGAAAACTACCTTTTTTTTTTTATCTATCTTACTCGCCTCTTTCCCTCTTCCCAAACTTCAGTGATCACTATTATTTCGGGTTGATATTTTATTTAGCTGTGCACTTGAAAGAGCAAATGGGTTACATGTCTTTCTGTGACTTTTACTTTATATAATGATCTTCGATTTCATCTGTTTTGCTGTAAATTATGATTCAGTGTTCTTTATGGTTGAATAATATTTCATCATCTGTATAAGCAAAATTTTCTTTATCCATTCAGCTGTTGATTCCATGTCTTAGCTAATGTGAGTTGTACCATGGGAATACTATCTGCCACACCATTTATGCTACTTGATGATTATCTCTGGATTATTAATTTGTAGTTTGTATCTGATACAAAATCAGAAGACATTCTCTGTTGTTATTGCTTTGAAATGTTTCTTCCTTTCCTTGCCACTTATATTTTCCTTGTTTTCCAATTTCACATAATTGTTCTACTTGTTCAGTCATTATTTAAATTAGAATAAGAAGAAAAAATTTAAAAAGATGAAGCTTGGTATCTGAATCAAAAGAAATGCCGTTTATAAAAATAGAAATGGATGCCCGATGGGATGGCTCACCCCTTTATTCCTAACTAGTCAGAAGGCTGAGATCTGAGGATCATGGTTCAATGCCAGCCTGGGCACTAAAGAATGTGAGACACTTATCTCCAATTAACCATCAGAAAATGGGAAGTTTGCTGTAGCTCAAGGGGTAGGGTGGTAGGTAGCTTTGAGCTGAAGACTCAAGGACAATGCCCAGACCCAGGGGAAGTGTGGTAGACTTGAGCTGAAGAGCTCAGGGACAGCGCCTAGGCCAAGAGTTCAAGCCTCATAACCCAAAAAAATAATAATGGAAAATGCCACAATAATCGTATGTCCTAGGGAAATGGAAAATAATTCTTTAAGGCTGGGTAATAAAAAGCATTGCACACTATAGTGAGACTAAAAGGCTGTGAAAATAGCATGGTTCAACTTAAGGGACTTCAGAACAGCATGCCAACATATTTGGATGTTCTTTAGGACAATGGAAGCTTTCAAGATTCTTAAAGAAAAAGTGATGTACGTTGCATTGAATTGCTCCATAGGAAACTCGGAACTCTTAAAATGTAAAACAAAAAGGCAAGCAGGCATAGAGGGTGCTTGCTTATAGCCCCAGCTACTCAAGAAGTTGAAGTGGTAGAATCACGCTAAGTTAATCAGTCGAGATTGCTCACAATTCCAGCTAAAACTGAAAGGAGATTAGAAAGAATAAAAGGCATCATTATCAGCAATAAATTTTACTTACAATATGCTAAGTTTCTGGACAGCAACTGTGCTAGGATCTCTATGCATAAATTCATTTACTCTTTAAAATTAATCTCTAGCAGAGATAATGCTCATTTTTCTATATCAGAAAATTAAAAGACTATGAGAGGTTAAATGTTTTATGGTTACACAATTACTATAGAAAAAACTCAAAGAGATTGCTATTTGTTTCTCATATATCTTTTTAGTCCATAGTACACATTTAACTACTATTTTAAAATAATTTTAAACTCTTTATACTGTTTTCTGTATCATTTTACATTTGCCAACAACATACAAGGGTACAATTTCTCCACATCATCCCCAACATGTTTTAATTATTCTTGTTGCCCTAATAATAGCCATTCTCAGAATGAATTGGTTAATAATAATTTTAAGTATATTAAATTTAAAGTGCAGCTAAATTTATTCTGAATCATTTCCTTAGCTTTTACCACTTTCTTTCTTTGTTTAGATGTTAGGTAATATAACATATATCTTTTATATATACATAACATATATCTTTTGTATGAAAATTCCGCTGAAATTTGTTATGGAAAACAATTTTATATTTCAGGTATTTTCATCTCTTCTTGGTAGAGATCTACAAAGATCACAGGGTTTCCCAACAGCTTCCTTCACATTAATCCGTAGTATATTTAGCTATTCTGGAAGTTTTGCATGGGCTCTGGTCTCTGCGTTTCCTGTACAGTTTTTCTTCACTGTGTTAGGTTGAACATAAATAATAAAGTATATAACGATCAATTAAAAACTTTGTCAAGGTAGTCAATTTTTATTATTGTGCCTCTATTAAGAAACAAAATCATAGTCTATATTACTTTGGGAGAGATTTACTTTGAATTTCATATATAAACATTGTTCACTTTCATAAGTAAAAATACAAGTGAAAAATTTGAATCCAAAATTGTCAGTTATTATATTTGAGCAATTAGTGATTTGGAGATTTCTATTGATTTCCCCACCTAATATTTGCTAATCTTTTCTCATTTTATGTATTGTTCATTTATTAGCTTATTGCTCTACTAGGGACTGAACTCAAGGCCTGTATAACTTGAAACAAACCCTCAGTTGTTTTGGCTTTTTTTTTTTTGAGACAGAGCTATTTGCAATTGTGGAAAAATGTAAAAATTTACTTTTTAATTTTTCTTTAATTTTTTAAATGAATGAAAATTTTCTTACTAGATAGGATGAAAAAAAGATATTTTAATTGAAAGATACTGTATTTAAAGTTGAGTTACAGTGGTGCACTCTTGTAATCATAACAGTTCAGGAGGCTGAGATTTGAGGACTATAATTGGCATCAGATCAGTAAAATTCCTGAGACTCATAACTCCAATTAGCCACCAATAAGCTTGAAATGGAAATGCTGCACAAGTGATAAAATATCAACTTGAACAGAAAAATCTCAGGGTCAATAATGAGGCCCTGACTTTAAGTCCCAGAAATGGCACAAACACGATACTATATAACAGGATAGACAAAAATGAAATCTTTCAAACTATCTTGCTTGATAAAGACCAACATTGAATTTACACTTATTTGTAAACGTTCTAGTGAACAGGTCTGGTTCTAACCTGATTATCTTATATTGTAATATGCTGTTAAGCACTCTTTACAGACATCCCTTCAAATTCAATTAGCAATCATAAAGCATTGAAATTATTTAAAAAACTGATAAAAGCTTTTGTAGTTGTCATACGACCACACAGAAATTGCATGAATTTTATTTTATTTTATTTTATTTTGCCAGTCCTGGTCCTTGAAGTCAGGGACTGAGCACTGTCCTTGGCCTTTCTCAGGGCTAGAGCTCTACCACTTGAGCCACAGCACTACTTCCAGGTTTTTCTATGTATGTGGTACTGAGGAATCAAATCCAGGTCTTCATGCATGCTAGGCAAGCACTCTATGCTTTGGCAAAACTCCCAGCCCAAAATTTATTTTTTAGTATTCTAAATTTTGGTGAGAGTAAGAAGTGCTTATTACATCTTAGTCATAGTCTTTCCTTTCCTTTACTTTAACTTAAATCACTTGGAGGAAGAATTTCCAGTTACAGAAACAAGTCTGAAAACTACAGGATACTATGTCTTAACTCCTCTGTTCATAAAATAGGTGGAATAGACATATTGCCATAAAAAAAGGCAGGCCGTAAAAGCAGATGACTTTGAAAGTCTTCCTGAATGCATGGCTTCATTGGAAGCAGTGAAGGAATAGCCAAGGTGACAAGTGCTCCCGGGTTCAGGGGTGGGGGAAAACTTTGATGGTAGATAAATAAGAGAATTCTCTCTACTGGTGAACTACTTGCAAGTTAGTTTACTAATGATAATTATGGAATGTGTCTTCCTTGAGTCAAATCAAACTTTAAAGCTTGGCTTAGGAAAAAAAAACACTAAAAAGTGGCTAATATTAACTTTCCTAATATTGTAGAACAGATTAGGATTTGAGATTGTATAAAAAAATAGAACCATCAGTGACAATTAGTATTACTAATAGCTAGATGAGATACCAACACAGTCACTTAGAAAGATAAGGAAATCAGTTAACTTCTCTACAATGTCTATTGAAGTGACTCAACAAATCAAAGGTAAGGAACAGTACAAACTGATTAAAGCTTTGGATCACCGTTAATACTGCAGTGTATTACGTGTAAATTTTCAATGAAAATAAGCAAAGAAATAGGAAAGTTTGATATACACACTGAAAAAAAGAAACAGAAATTGCATGATGCTAATATTTAATAAACAAAGGGTATACTTACTAAACATAATTTATCTACCACTTAAAACTTAGTTTGCAGAGCTAAGATAAACTACGTTTACAAAAATAGTTAATGTATGATGACAATATTTCATGAAATACAGAAGATCTTCAAGGAGATAGAAATTATATAAGGGATTATAATTACTAGAGTTGATGGTTTAACAACTGAAATAAAATTTTAACTTGCAAAAGTTATATTTGAAATAATAAAGGAAGGAATTGCATGACTTAGAAGACTAGATTTCTCACCTGAACTAATGTAAGCCAGAAGACATTGAGATAACATGTTCAATGTGCTGAAAGAAAAGCTTTAATCAAGCATCTTGAATCCAGAAAACATCTTCAAAATTAAAAGAAATAAAATTAGCAAAGATCCATACAAACTGAGAAAATTTCTTACTATCAGAATCAATGTAGGAGCATGCTAAATAAAGGTAGTTGTTTAGGCTGAAAAAAATAATGAAGATAGTAATGCAAGTGTCACAATATATATTGAATAAAGGTAATTATGTAATTATAAAAGACATACCATATAAAATGCTCTATAAAGTATAGAAATCTATTTTTCAAAAGAACATACAGAAAGCAACACATGGAAAGTTGTACTGACATGAGAAATTGAGACCAGCTGGTTATACAAATTTGTAAGAACAAATAAAAAGAACCAGGAATATTTAACAAATTTAATATTGCATGCTATAAAATAATTTGTATTTTTTTGAGTTTCTATTAGATAAAATTGTATAAAGTACTATTCGAAACAATGAACCTTGAATTTATAATATATGTGAATTTAATGTGTATTATTAATATTAACAAATGTGAAAAGAAATCTAATGGTTTATATCTCAGGGCAATTAAGATATATGCATTTGAAATAATCTCTGATAAATTAAATTGTATTTTGTAAATCCAAGAGCAATCCCAAGGAGAATAGCAAATACATTATAAAAGATCATTTAAGGAATTAAAATGATAGGAAAAAAAACATTTACCTAATACAGAATTTCCCTTACTGTTTTCTGAGATAAGAGATGTCGTATACTGGAGACAAAAAATGAAAGATTTCTCTTAAAAGGAAATAGTTCAAGAATAATAAATAGATTTTAGAAATTAAGTATTATTAGGCAAAGAAAATTTTCCAAAAAATCAATACTTAATTTAGAAGATAACATTGAGGAAATTGCTCAGAGATTAAAATAAAAAATACCATATAGATGGAAGGATTTGTTGAGATTTTAAAAAATTTTCAAATAGAGGATCATTTTGGCAAATTTAGACTATTGAATAATGGTGATTTCAGGAAGAAAGAATCGAGAAAAAAAGAGGCAGAATGTCTGAAATATATCAATCAATAGAACTGATATGTATGATTTTTTTCCAGATTCAAAGTTTGCAGTACAATGAAAAGTAAAAAGATGCTCATGATATCAAGAAATATTTGACAATATTGATCAAGAGAAAAACGAAATTTTCAGAACTGTCTGGCTATGGTGAAACAACATGGATCAGAATAGCTATTTAGCTGTAGTAAGAAAAGTAGAATCAAAAGAAGAGGGGGAGAATGAGCCATTAATTTAATGTTTATCCTACAAAAGTAAGGAGAGTGAGGGAAGAAGTGAGAAGGGAAGGATATATGAGAATGTTGAAAGGGGTGACACTGATCATGATGCATTGTATTCATGGTAAACGGCATCTCCTTTGTGGATTACTTAAAGATAATGAAAGAACTGAAGCATAAAGTACATCAAGTCTAATAATGCAAAAACATTATATGAGGCCATTGTTTTCAGCCATTTGACAATGGCTAGTGCATAGTGCAAATCACTTGAACAATTCAGAGCACTGTAGAGTATGACACAGAGATCAGAGTTAGTACTTAGTAATGGCTCAAAATGTTGAAATTCACACAAACATATAGGAAGAAGATGTCATACAGAAAGTGGCCAAAAGTATGTTTTGAATTATCCTATTTGTTAGTGATTGAGTGAGTTTACTTACAGAATGAGAATGACCAAAGCAAATATTAAAAGCACCGAAATTAAAGAAAAGCAACCAGAACTTCAGTTTACGGCACAATATCAGTCTGTCTAAAATATGTTGATTTAGAACCAGGAAGAGTACCTGTGTGAATTTGCAGAATGTTTAATGAAGAATCAATGCCTGAAATGATTCTGAATTTGATAGAAAAGCACACCATTCTACAGATTACAAAACCTCACTGTACCCCAATGGGAAAAATCTGAGTACAAGGAGGATTAAATGTGGATATCCTTTGAGCTTTACCTAGTTGAATTTCTACAACTCAAAGAAAATAAAGTAATTCCTAGGGGTATAAAGAGACAGATGCAAGAATATGACAAGGGTTTAAATTAGGTGACTTTTTGCCAAGCAATGGAAACATGTTTCCTGGAGGAAAGAGCTACATAGGAATAGAGGGAGGAAGTATTTTTTAAGGAAAGGATGGCTTTGTGCTAGAAGCATTGTACTCATAACCTGATTTATGAAATTATAATACTTTTTGTCAGTCCTGCTGCTTCAACTCAGGGACTGGGTACTGTGCTTGGGCTTTCTTAAGGTTAGTGCTCTGACACAGCACTGCTTTCAGCTTTTTCTGTGTATGTGCCACCAAGGAATTGAACCCAGGTCTTCTTGCATGCTAGGCAAGCACTCTACCACTATGCTAAACTCCCAGCCCAGAATTATACTTTTGCACAACTACTTAATAATAACAATAAAAATTTAGCTGACTTTTCATGAGAAACAATTAGAGAAATGAGATAACTGAACGCCATCATTAAAAGGATTTGCATGACTTTTGTCTTCTGCATTATGGCCATTAAATGAACAGTTTGCTCCACTTTGAACTTCCATGATGTACTATCCAACACATTGGAGGTTTAAAAGCGATTTTTTTCTTTCATGAACTGCAACTTTCCAATATTGAGCCATAAACCCTCTCTTTTTAAGTTGATTTATGTCAGCCATTTGTTACAGTATCAGAAAGCTAACTAAAACAGTATTATCTAGAACTTGCAATAGACACTGTTAACATTTTGATATGGTTTCTCATCACTTGGTACTTTATGACCTACCTCTGCAGTCTGATGACTGCAGTCAAAATTTCTTTCCAAGACTTAGAAAAAATCATATTAAGTGAAGTAAGCCAGACTCAAAGGAGCATAGGCTCAATGGATTCCCTCATTTGTCATAATCAGTAGAAACCTTGGGCTCTCATAGCAGAGATTTGCAGTAGAGCAAAACGTAGATACATAAGGCCATACAGTATGATGCTAAATGAAAGGACCTCTAGGAAAATAGAAACAAAAGCCATATAATGAGTGATTGTTCTCCTTAATGTACTATGTTATCTCTCATCTCTTTTGCTGTTCCTTGGTTATCTCATATTGTTACAGTATCTCACTTTGTTATCTGATATAGTGAATATATTTGTATTTGGTTATTTGAAATTGGGTAGGGAAGGGGGGAAAACAAGATGAGGGGTGGGCGTGGGGGGGAGGGAAATGGGGACCAAGATATGAGAAAGAGTATCAATGTATGTGAATTAATTCACCTTCTATCTGGCAAATATCATGTAACCTTTATTAATTACAATAAAATATATGAAAAATTTATTTCCATATTTCATATTTATCCTTTGGTTTGTTTCAGAAAAGCATCCAGACTGACCTTAGGTAGACATATACCAAATCACATTTTCTTCTGTTTTCACATTATTTATACAGCTTCTCTTTGAATTTGGAATAAAATAAAAATTTATTTGGAGACCTACTTACACCAAGATAGTCTCATTCTTTGATCATTCTCTGTCTTACTCCTGCAACTTTTCCTTCCACAAATACTAGTTTTCCCCTATCTTCAAGTCTTTCCAAAGCTGACCACTGGCTAGTTAGGTTATTTTATCTTCCTGACTTGCTTGCTCATCTCTTCAAGCCTTCAAAAATTTGCAGTTATTACATGTGTTACAAGTTGTCCTTGTCTTCATTTTACCATTCTAATTTAATTATTTTATGGCTTCATTTATTCAAACACACACATACATTCATAAAACTTTTCTTCTTACTTCCTTATCAAGTAAATCTTCGGGAAAAGATAAACTCTCAGGCCATCTGTTTCTTTCACTGTTCTCCATTCAAAGTTTAAAATAGCACCTAGTACACATATAAGATTGAATTGACAGGAGGTTGCATGAGTGGATTATTGGAGAAATGCTAACGTTTTATATTATTGAGCTATTGTCTTTCTTGGATATGATCTGTGAATATATAAATATATGCATTACTGGCTTTTTTTGCTCTTCTAGTGTTGGAACTTGAACTCATAGTCTGTAAACTATTTGTGAGCATCTATCCTGCAAGGTTAGTGCTCTGCCACTTGAATCATAGCTCCACTTACAAATATTTGGAGGTAAGAGTCTAATGGACCTTGTTGTCCAGCTAGCTCTGAACCATGATCCTCAGATTTATCCTTTTGATTAGCCAGTCTTACAGGTGTGAGCCACACCACCCACTATGCCTTTAAAATGACTTTCTAAAGACTTCAATAAGTTCTCATTGAAAATAACCCTTCTACATCAATTTTAATACTGTAAAATATATAATAAGGCATAGTTGGTTGCAAAAAAAAGCTTGAACCTGAAGAGGTAACAACTGTATTTATGAGACCCTTTATATTTATTGTAATTTCTAGCCCTTGCAGATGTGTTTAATCAACTCTCATTTAGAGAATAAAGGAATCATTTTATAATAGGATTTCCAGAAACATATTGGAAATAAAAAATAAAATCAAGTGTTTTCAGCCAAGATTAATAGAGTAGAAAATGGCACAAAAATATGATTATTGTAGTAAAGCCTTCATTTGTGGCAACTTAGTAGAACTTTCTGTATATATATATATATATATATATATTTAACTACACTCTTTAATGGTATATGCAAAGTGCCAGTGCCCTTATAGATGTCAGCTTTATATGTATATGACCTTCAATCTTTGTTCACTGTTGTAAAAATAAACTCAATTAATAAAAGGGAAACCACAGATGAGGAACTGGGGTAATATCAGAATAAATATATTCATCTTTCCTTTGTACATAACAAAAGACATGGAAATAAGAAATATAAAATATTGTATAATTTCTTAAAAATAAAGTAGATTAACTTGAAGCTCAAAGAGGAGAAATGTTTCATCCTAGGATTTTCATACACATTCTCTCATTCTGTACTTAGAATAGTTTTATTTGTTAGGCAAAATTGGTGTCTGTAACTTGAATTGATAGACATACATTTTGGGGTTTAAAAATGTATAATGTAAGGAATGAGCATTAGAAACATGAAATTAACTCTGCTTTCAACTTTCCCTCCTGCTTGCTGTCTAGGCTTCCCTAAAACAACCCTGATAAAGTCCTTTAGAATTTCTTCATCTATATATTATAGAGGTAAAAATGAAATAACTTTCTAAACTTCTCATGTTATGATTCTAAAGCATTCTGATAGGCACACTGTAACTTCTTGTTTGCAGTTCTTTCTGCCTTCTAGTTGACCATAATTCACTCTACATAATTTGTATTTGATTTGAGAACAAGAAGATCCTTATTCTTTTGGTAGACTGATGATATTGACAACTCAAAGGTCTTAATTTGAACTTGAAATTATATGATCACAATTGAAAGCCAAAGAAAATATGTCGTCATTGAAATTAAAAATATACGTCGTTTTCAGATATTTTGTCCTCAACCCACATATGTTGACCAGATTGGTTTAAACCTTCTTTGTAACGGAAAGCATCTGCAAAAGCATTTGCATTTTCAAAGGAAGAAAATGGCCATTCTCTCAAGCATTCATCTAAGGGAAAGAAAATCCTCCCTTATCATTTTGTTTACAGAAGAAAAAAAAAACTTGAAGGCCAGTTGCCCTGCTTGCTTTTCTTGGGAGAAAAATGAAGGGTCATTTGTGTGTATGAAAACTTTGTGGTCAGCATTTGGAAAAATATTAGGACTATCTCATTTAGGAGAGATAGAAGATGATTATTTGCCAGCATGAGGGCCTACATCCTGTGTTTGTAGACAACAAGATCTGGGTTTTAAATTGGACCTAGTCAGTTTTATTTTTGCCACCTCAGACATGCTGTTGTTGATTTCTGTTATTCCCAGAATAAAAGCAGAGCCTGTACAGAATATGCATTACAGTCATTATAAATGGCATAAAATTATTCTCTAACTTGATATTTTTGTGAAATATAAATAACAGTTTTTTTGTTCCTTTTTTTTCATTGATTTTTTTTATTGTAATTAGTAAAAGGGTTACATGATATTTGCCAGATAGAAGGTGCATTAATTCACATACATTGATACCCTTTCACATGTCTTGGTACCCATTTCCCTCCCCCCCACACCCCCCACCCATCTTGGTTTTCCCCCCTTCCCTATCAAATTTCAAATATCCAAATACAAATAAATTCAATTTATCAGATAACAAAGTGAGATACTATACCAATATGAGATAACCAAGGGACAGCAAAGGAGATGAGAGACAACATACTACATTAAAGACAACAATCATTCCTTATATGGCTTTTGTTTCACTATCCTGGAGGTCCTTTCAATTAGCTTCACATTATATGTCCTTATGTATCAACATTTTGCTCTATTGCAAATCTCTGCTAGTAGAGCCCAAGGTTTCTACTGATTATGACGAATGAGGGAAACCATTGAGCCTAAGTTCCTTTGAGTCTAGCTTACTTCACTTAAAAACTAATCAGGAAGCCTACAGAGTGGGAGAAGATCTTCACCAACCAAACAACGGACAAAGGCCTCATATCTAAAATATATCAACAACTCAAAAAATTGAATCACTCCAAAACTAACCTCCAAAGTAACAACCATCCCATTGAAAAATGGGCCAAAGACTTAAAGAGTCTTCTCTGAAGAAGAAACAAAAATGGCCTATAGACACATGAAGAAATGCTCAACATCTCTGGTCATAAAAGAAATGCAAATCAAAACAACTCTAAGATTCCACCTCACTCCAGCTAGAATGGCCAGGATCAGGAAAAGGAATGACAACAGATGCTGGAGGGGATGTGGCCAGGAGGGATCACCTACACTGTTGGTGGGAGTGCAAACTCATTCAACCACTATGGAAAGCAGTATGGCAGTGCCTCAAAAGGCTAAACATAGAACTCCCCTATGACCCAGCAATTCCACTACTTGGCATTTACCCAACCACCAAGAAACAAGGACATACTAAACCCACTAGCACAACAATGTTCATTGCAGCACTATTCACCATAGCAAAGATATGGAACCAACCTAGATGTCCCTCAGTTGATGAGTGGATCAACAAGTTGTGGTATTTGTACACAATGGAATTCTATGCTGCTGTCAAAAAGAATGACATAGCCCCATTTGTTAGGAAATGGAAAGACTTAAATAACAGTTTTTTGTCTGTGCTATTATTAAGCATCTATGAAAAATGTGTATTAGAGTCCTGTGGTAGTTTTCTAGTTTTGCTGTCCCAAAGTCACTGAACACAATGGATTTAAATAACAGAAATCAATTCCCACACACTTTAAGTAACTGAAAGTTTGGAATCACAGTGTCAGCACAATGTACAATTTCTTACAGAGACTTTGAGACTGAAAGGAAATTGTGGCTTATCCCTCAGCATCTGGTAGCTACAAGTAATCCTTACTATTTCTCCACTTGGAGCAGAAAACTCTAATGTCTGCCTGCATTTCCATGGACCCTTTCCAGAATCTCTGTCTCATTATGCCTTTTGGCTCTTCCAATGTCAACAGTTTCCTTGCTTGTAAAGAGATGTCATTATATTTAAAGGCAATATAAAATCTAGCACGATTTCTTTTCGAGATTCTCAGTGACATGTACATACTCCTTATTTACAAATAAGTTTATAGTATGGGATACTACTTCGACATATTTTTTACCAGTCCTGGGGCTTGAACTCAGGGCCTGGGAACTGCCCTTGGACACTTTTTGCTCATGGCTAGCACTCTGCCACTTGAGCCACAGCACCACTTTTGGCTTTTTCTATGTACGTGGTATGAAGGAATCAAACCCAGGGCTTCATCCATAGGAGACAAGCATTCTACCACTAGGCTACTCTCTGCTTCTAGCCCTGACATAAATTTTTGAAAGATAGCTATGAAACTCATGGCAGGTTTTCATAGTAAAAGCTTACTTAAACTCAGTTCCCAACTTTGTATGCTATTTGGTAATGAAAAACGTAAAATGCTACTGTAAATAAATATTATGGCTTAGCATAATATGAAGGATAAAGGATGTTACAGCCATGTATTGCAAACCTCACTGAAAATTGAACAAATGTGTATTCCTATGTGTGGATCATGTCACAGCAGGGAAATGGAAAACCTATGTTGTAGAAAAGGAGGCCTAACTCCTGGCCAAGCGCTCACCTCCTGGTCTTGGGACTGCACCTGGCTGAGATGGAGCCTGCTGCCCTGTTGGAAGGCGTGGCTATGGTTTGTGACTTAAAGTAAGGCCACCTCTGGGATAGGCCCCAAGCCTTCAGCGCTCTTTAACAGCACATGATTCCCCTTCTTTACCTATAGTGAGAGTAAACACGTGGACCTCCCAGACCCTGCTCACCTTTGTGCTGATAGGCTCTTGCATCCTGTATTAGCTGAAGGTACTTCCTCAATAAATGAGTTCCTGCATTGACGGGTCTCCCTTGTGCATCTGATTGTCCTCTGGTGAGGAATAGCTGGGTGTGGGCTGTCATTCGGTCCTCTCCTTTCTCAGCTTGTCCTGGTTGGCGTGTTCTCTCTCCCTCCCACAGGTCGGGAGGGACCTAGGACTAAAAACTCCGGCACCTATGTCTTTAATCACTTAACAAAACAATGTTTGGATCACAAACATTTGCATGGTCTCTGACATATGGAGGGCTGAGTATGAATATTTTATTGGTTTTTTAAAATCCCCTCATGTCCTCTTTTCCTTCTCTTTGGAATATTAGTTTTCAGAATGCTTGTTGATATTTTATATCCACTAAGATTTGATTCATCTGTCAAGCACACAAAATCCAAGTTAGCACTAGCTTAAGCAGTCACACAGGGCTGAATAGAACAGAGCTATTATAATTCTATAGTTATTTGAAATTGAAACTCCATCATCTTGTTGAAATAACCTTCTCAGTGTGATCCAAAATCATTTCTAAAACTGTACTATTGCATTTATATTTCATGCAGTACAAAGAATATGGGAACTTAGAAAAGGAAATAGTTAAATTTAAGGAGTCTCCTTTAGTGTCTAATCTAGCACTTGCACTGACATTTCACTGACTTAAGCTTAGTTTGTCATTCTTTCTGCATAATGTCTTTAAGTGTATTGACACATCAAAATTTATTACATTACTAATGAAAATGAAATAGACATTGGGTTAGCAACTAGTATTTTCGACCAAGGGAACTTGAGAAATCACAAGGAGATTTCAAGGAAATTATATCCAAAAGAAAGCAAAAAGTAATTGTATGTCATATGTTTCTCTAAAATCATTTAGGACTTCAGACGGATTTCACACATCTTTGGTTTGGATACCTATGTCCTTAATGAAAAAGAAAAACTCAGTGTAAGAGCAGAACACAATGATTTCAACATTTCTAAGCACTTTTTACTTTTGATAATAGCCTGACATTTCTTTGCCCTTGAATTAACTGAAGACCTTAATACATTTAAACATGAGTAAAAATGAGATGAAAAGGAAAAGCTGAGTCTGTAGTTTGTGGGTTCTTTTCTTGAGCCACGTCTTTATAATCCAATCTTTCCTCCTTTAGCCAGTGCTCCTTTGTAAAATGTATGTTAGAAGTAACTTCTTAAAAATGAACAAACAATGCTTTAGGTATAAAATATTCTAAACCACTTGAATGCTGCATTGTAGTAACTAAGTTCTCACTCCTTTGGAAAAGATTATCTCATTTCTTTTACTCATTTAAATGATATTAAAATATCTATGGGAAAGTATTCTACTATTTTATTTTATTGATGTGCTGATGCACAGTGTCTTAGCCCTTGAGTCTCATGCTTAGCTATATTTTACATTATTTTCTAGATATATGTATATATATATTTACTTTTTGGAAAGTGCTGGCCTTGAACCATAATCAGCCTAACTATTCCTCTGGAATCACAAGTTTGAGCCAGTATGCCTGGCCTTTTGAATCATTTTTCTTTCCAAAAATGATATTAGTGATATTTTTGTTGATGCTCATTTACTAAGGTCTTAAAACATCTTAAAATATAAGGAGATTGCTAATTTTAATATCCACATAACTTTTTGTATTATATCATTTGGCAATGCTGGAATTTGAAATCAGGGCCTCACATATGCTAGGCAAATATTCTACTTCTTGAAACACACTCCTATCTTTTCCTTAAACTAAATGAGCTTTGCTGTTTTCATTAAGATTCTGGCAATTCAGAGAACATTCCTAGAATGCCTCACTATTAAAGAAAACAGAAATCTAGGAATTTGTTATATGTAAAGCCTTGTATAAAAGTAGAACTAGAGTTGTATATTCCTCAAATAGCACAATTTTCAAAGAGCTATGGTAAATCTTTTGCATCCTGTGAGCTTCTAAATCATAAAGAGCCATTTCAAAGTTAGTACCAGCCCTCCCCCCCTTTTTTTTCAGGAAGCACAATTTTCACAGCTTGCCTTACCCAGCTGTGAATTCCTCTTTCAGAACACCAATGATTGTGAAGCATTTTTTCATTTAGGCAACCCATTCACTAAGCTTTTACTAGGCCTTAAACTGAATGACACACAGGATTCTTTTTTCTTTTTTTTTCTTTTTTTTGAGGGGGGGACTTGGGGCTTGAACTCAGTCTGGCTACTGTCCCTGAGCATTACAGCTCAAGGCTACTGTCCTACCTTTGAGCCACAAGGGCCACTTCTGATTTTTTGGTAGTTAATTGGACATAAAAGTCTCAGGGACTTTCATACCCAGGCTGGCTTTGGACTGTGATCCTCAGATCTCAGCTTCCTGAGTAGCTAGGATTACAGGCGTGAGCCACCATGCCCAGCTAACACACAGGATTCTAAGATGTACAGAATCACTCTGCAGATATTTGTCTGGGGATGAATATGGAACTGTGAGTGTTTATCAACTGAAGAATCACAAACACACACATACACACACATGCACATATATATATATAGTACAACTTTATAGTTATATTTCATTGTTGTAGGCAATGGCTTCTGCAATCTAATTAGTACAATAATCCTTTGTCATGCATGCATCCAGCATCAGTAGTATGCCGTGGCAATAACTAAATTCAAACTATACCATTTCCCAAGTAGATATAACTGTAGATCAGGATTTAATTGTATGGAAGTCACACAAAATTGACAAAAACAGAGTTGAACATTACTAGTTTTCTTCCCTTTTCTGTCTCTTCCTCCCTCAAACCATGAAAGCTACTTCTAGTCCTCAAACTAGCATTCAAACTGTACTGACTAATGTGAAAATGGAGGAGAGTGTAACAATTTCCTCACATGTGCTTCCCTAGGAAATCTATACAACAGTGTCTCTAGCCTTCTAAAGCATAAGATAAGATGACTGTCAGCACAAACACAAGAAGATGGTATGTTTTTTCTCCATAAGTATGGTGACCTGACACCAAAATACTATAATTTTCTGTTGTTAGGATAGGAATAAATTGCTTATTGTGTACTGTCAATTCATTTGTTCATCCATTAAGTCAAATGAATGCTTTGTGTGTATTAATGTACTAGACTTGAATTCAGGGCCTGGATGGCTTTTTTGCTCAAGGTTGGAACTCTACCAATTCAATGAATGTCAGAGCTATATCTAACGCCCCATGATTAACTGCAGACAAGACTATTAAGGACTTTTCTGCCTGGGCTGGCTTTCAACCATGATCCTCAGATCTAAGCCTCCTGAGCTAGGTTACAGATGTGAGACAACAGTGCCTGCATTTAGAAAACACTTACTAAATGTCTTTTTCATCTCAGATGCTGGTTTAGTTGTTGAGGATCCAGCAAGTTACATAATTCATTCCTGTGAAACAGAAGCAATAGGGAGGGGGACATTTTAAAATAGGAGCAATTGGTACAGAGATCATAAGACAGAAAATACCCAATGGGAAAATATGTTGCTTAGGACACTGTAAATGCATTTAGCATACCCTATATGCCACCAGAAATTTCACTGGGATTTATTGTCTAAGTTTGCTTCTAAAATGTGAAAACAGTTACACAATCAAATTCTTACTCTAAAAAGCCAAGCTGCCTGTCATTTTCTACTCTAAAATGGCAGCCATCAGTTTAACATTGAGATAGAAACTGCATGTGTCAGAGCAGACACAGTCTACTAACTCACCCTTTCTTTTTGGACACTGTGTTACAGAAATCTCTTTGCCAAATAAGTGTGTCATAGCCTATGCTATCAACGAAGAAAATTTGTCAGCAATTACTTTAGGCAATTTTCAGGGCCAGGTATACTAGCCAGATTACTCTCTATAGGTAGGGCATCTAAACTAGTTAACATGAGGAGAAACAATCCCCAACCGCTTTGGTGTTAGTTCCCTCCTTGGTTGGGTCATGCTGTATGTAGCCATCTACCTTGTTTCATTTTGTCTATTATGGCAATGTCCTGTCTGATGACCCTTTGTGTGTTTATCGTTGTTTCATTGTACTTTATTTCTCATAGCTTCCCTGTGTGTCTATTTTGCTATCGTCCGTGAGTTGTAATTTATCTGAAGTTTGATTTCCCCAGTTCCAGCTTTTTCTTTTAGTCTCCTTGCCCTCTGGCTACCTATTCCTCAGCATACCCACTGACACCATCGTTATGATATATATCTGTGTCTATCTGAAAGTGACCTTATGGATTATACTCAATTGTATTTTACAATCTTCACAGAAAAATGATTTTAAAAATCTACTTAGTTCTGAAAATTTCATGTTAAGTTCTTTTCCTAGAACAAATAAAGAAACATCAGCTAAAAGATTTTCTGCCATTTGCATTGCCATCATCATTCTTTCTTACCTTTCACCCTAATATTGATTATTTTTGTGCCAGTCCTGGGGCTTGAACTCAGGTCATGGGCACTATCCCTCAGCTTTTGTGCTCAAAGGGTGGGTAACACATCACCATTAAAGCACAGCTTCCTTTTCTGAATTCCTTTTTTTTGTGGGGTGGGGGAAGAGTTAGAGAAAAGTGTCTCACAGACTTCCTTACCTGGGATGGCTGCTTCCATGTGCCATCCTCAGATCTCAGTCTCCCAAGAGATATGACCAGCTAAATTTTCATAATTTTAGGATAATCTGTGTTGCCTATCTTTCTTCCTCTATAACTAGATATAGAAGAAGAATCAGGTCTTATAATAAACATGAATATGGAATTCATAAATTAGGGAATATTTGCCACATCTGCATTTATTATTGAAATAAGTTGACTAAGTCATTATATTTTGTTTGTATTTTTTCTTTATCAATATATACGATGATCATTGTTATCCATTCAATTATTTGTACCATACATTTGAATTTTCAGTACTTGGAGATGGGGGATCTTCTGTCAAAGGACATATAATATAACTGAAAGAATGTTCAAAGACAGTTGTAATCATTCCTTAAAGATAAAACTTACCAGTAATCACTTCCTTCTTAAGTGGCATTTTGACTTTAAATTGTACAGATATCCATAATCCATAATCCAGTTTTGAATTTTATTACGTTTGCTCTTTTCTCGATGAAAAGTAAGAAAGGAATATAAACTAGATGCTCCACCTTTATTTGTTTCAAGACTCAGGTTAATGTTTCTGTTTGGTAAACCAAAGTCAAGGAAACTATTTCCAATAGGAAAATATTTATTCCATAACTTTCAGCCTTAAGAAATCAGATGATTTTACAATTTGTAGTCATTAACATCAAAGTTATGTGGAGACAAAAGTACATTTTTTTTCCTTGGTCATGAGGCTTGAACTCAGCCTGGGCATTGTCCCTGAACTCTTCAGCTCAAGATTAGTGCCCTACCCCTGGAGCTACAGTTCAACTTCCCCTTTTCTAGTGATTAATTGGCAATAAGAGTCTCAAGGTCTTTAGTGGCCGGGCTGACTTTGAACTGCGATCCTCAGTTCACAGCTCCTGAATAACTCAGATTGTATTTTCAACAGTTTTTGAGATTCAAGACTATAATGTCTACTTTAAAAATCTTACATAAATCTGTAACAACTTGCTTGGATAAATTCAATTTTATGGCATATCTTCTACTAGAAGTCAGGGAGTTAAGCAGGTAAGGAACACAATCTATGTTATAAAGCTTAGTGGCACAAAGAAAAATCAGTGATCACACACATTACATTTTTATGAACTACAAGAAAGTGACTTCACACTGTTTTGACTTTTTTTTTGCTAGTCCTGGGCTTGAACTCAGGGCGTGAGCACTGTCCTTGGACTTTCTCAAGGCTAGAGCTCTACCACTTGAGCCTCAGCAACACTTCTGGCTTTTTTCTATCTATGTGGTATCAAGGAATCGAACCCAGGTCTTTGTATATGCTAGGCAAGCACTCTACCACTAGGCCAAATTCCCGGCCCCTGTTTTGACTTTATCACATTGTTTCATGGAATATCCAATAAGACCTCAGCGGGTCTACAACAGAAAAATTGGAGTTTGGGTATCATAAGCAAGAATTCTACTTTGAGATTCATATCCCAAAATTCAGTACATTTAGTCCTTTGGAACATTATATAGAGCTTCTTAACTGGTATTGACAGAACAACTGTCATCTTGGAGATGGTTATTCTGGTATAAATTAACATTCTCCTCAGGTTTAAGAAAACCATTGCATCTCAGTCTATGGACTCTTTCCAGGAATAGTTCTTTATTCGTATTCACATAAGATATTCAAATCTCAGTTCAGGTGAATCATGTTTTGAAAAATGTGGAGAGGCCCATAACATCTCAATCATCTA
Source organism: Megascapheus bottae (assembly GCF_031878675.1). NCBI lineage: Eukaryota > Metazoa > Chordata > Mammalia > Rodentia > Geomyidae > Megascapheus > Megascapheus bottae. The sequence continues at coordinate 98,920,318 of NC_143547.1, read as the reverse complement.
CTTTGTTCTTCAAAAATGAGATTTGTGTGAAAATTAAGATAGAAAGGCACTCTTACTGATAAGTAGTGAAAAGTCAATGAATATAAATATTAGCAAGCAAAGAGCTAAAATATATCATGTTATAAGCATCAGTTACTTAGGAATTTAAAATTTTGTGCAGCATGAACAATGCATGGAAAATGGAGTTATTACAACCATATAACCTCATGTGTGTTTGGATCAATTTTATCATATGGGAAGATGGGTTACAGTTCCAAAAGTAAGGTCATGAGTACATTTCTTGTTGAACATTGCTACCTGCCCCCTTGTTTTTCTTTCACTGTACCCCCCCTCACTGCCCCCTTCACAAATTGTTAAGTTCATTTGTAACGTAATGTCTTGTATCACTGTCATAATGGCTTACCCTTAGTCCTGTCTCTATTTTGTTGTTCCCCTTTTCTTCTCCAAATCAGATAAACATAATCAGATAAACACACACACACACACACACACATATATATACATGCATATATATATATATATATACACATATATCAGGGTACCAGAATCAAAAACAGTGACTACAGAGGATAAGCCAAAGAAAAAATGCAAAGAATTTCATATAGTACATTAAAACAACATCAATAGCCAAAACATCTCTTGTTTCCATATCTGGGAATGCCTTTCTATTACCATCATTTTATATGGTCATATGTATATATAGCTATTGAACTACTGTGATCGTCTGCTAGAGCTAGCCTAGTCATATACTAATTGTTAAAAATGCAGGAAACCACGGAGCCTATGTTTTGTGGGTCTAGCTTAACTCAATAAGATTTCTTTCCAAATCTTTCTATTTACTTATTAATGGGCAGTGTCATTCTTTCTGATGGAAGCAAAGAATTCCAATGAGTATGTGTATTTATCACATTTTCTTAATCCATTCATCTACTGAGGAGCATCTTGATTGGTTCCATATCATAGCTATAGTAAATAAAGCTGTGATTAACATAGTTGTGAGGGTAGGTTTAGTGTAGCCTTGTTTGTGATCATTTGGGTAAATGCCTAGGAGTGAAATTGCTGTATCGTTGGGGAGTTTGATGTTTAGTCTTTTCATACTGCTTTCCAGAGTGGTTGAACCATTTTGCATTCCCATCAACAGTGCAGTAGTGTACACATTTGTCCAAATCCGCACTGGCATAAGGAATACTTCAGGACTACTTGGCACAGGTCACAATTTCCTAAATAAATATCCAGAAACACAGCAAATCAAAGAAATGCTGGACAAATGATCTTCCATCAGGAAGAATGACATTTCCTCATTAATTTTATTTCCTCTTATTTTTTGCCAGTCCTGGTGACTTAACTCAGGGCCTGAGCATTGTCCTTGGGTTTTCCCTCAAAATAGTGCTCTACCACTTGAGTCACAGCACCAGTTCCAGCTTTTTTATGTATGTGATACCGAGGCATTGAACCCGGGTCTTCGTGCATGCTAGGCAAGCACTCTACCACTAGGCCAAACTCCTGGCCTCTATTTTATTTAAAAAAATATTCTGATCCTTCATTTTTTTCCCTCAAAGAATATATACACAGACAATTTCTTCTTTTCATTTTTATATTAATGCTCTGTAGTGCTTCCTCGAGCTTTCAAAATTCATCACAGAATTGCAACTGTTGAGTGAGCAGCTATTGGAAGAAGACAGATTGTCTTGCTCAGTGATAGCTGTCTGTATTTCCTGACCAGAAAGTCTACCTGCCATGCTACTTCACGAGTACATCAAGTTTTCCATTATTTCTGTCTGTGAATTTGACAACTTCCCAAGCTTCATTTTGGTGTCAGACAGAACATATTTACATAGACATGAGCCTGCCACTAGCCTTCATTTTCTGACTTCTTTCTCAATAATGACATTGAATGAACTGTTCCATTTGTATGTGCTGGACAGGTACCTTGTTTATCTTTGACTCTGGTATCTTATGATGAAAATTTATAAATTTTACATATGGAAACTATATTGAAAAGTCAAAAGCTAGGGCACATTTGAGAATAAGGAAGGAGAGCTATTTTCATTTACATGCTTGAAATCTGGAATTTGGTGTGGATTTTGTTGTTGTGGTCTTTGCAGTGATAGAACACAATACTTCACATGTGCTAGCTTACACATCCAACTCCTTTAAATTTAGAATTTAAAGAGATTCACCTGTTTAGCCTATTTAGTACCAAATAAGTATACAATTTATAAAACCTTTCACCTCAAATTGAAGACAATCTATGTCAAAGGTGCAGAGACAAATGGTAGAATTAGACTTGCCTGTGACATTAGGGAAGCTTGTAAAAATACAGATTACATGTAGCCATTAAAGTGTATCTGCAATAGGTTTCATGAATCTGCATGTATGTATATATGAACTTCTCAGATACTTCTGATGTTGGTTTTCATTCAATGACACTTTAAAATGATTTAGTACAAAATGTAACTATCTGAAGCATGAAGAAACACTTGAAGTTAGAAGCAATTTGGACGCTCAGCAGACAGTGAAGAAGGACCTAACTAGAGTACTATTGTTTTGAAATAGCTTGGAAAAGCAAGTGTAGAGCCAAGGTTAGAACCTGACAATTGACAAACCAGGATGAAATAATCCCACATATCATACAATTTGAGCTATATAAAATCTATCATTTAAAGAGCTGTTAGGTGTTTTAACTAAAAGGCACCTTATTGAGAGTTATGGTTAAGGAAATTTGTGCTGACAGCATTGTCCAAGATGAATAGGAACTGCAGATTTTCTAAAGTGAGGAAACATCTCTTGCTACTTGTCTAAAATTGTCAGTTATAGAAAATTATAAATAGCCTACATCAGATAGAATGCCAAGAGACCAGAAGAGTGCAAAAGATGATGGTGAAACATGATTCAGAGAGAAATCTCAAGTTTAGAACTGGAGTAAAAAAAGGTTAAAGATTTTGCTGACTGGAGTTAAAATTGGTGAAGAAAAACTGATTTCCTGCAATGCTGAAAGGCAGCTATGTGTACACAGGTGATTTGAATTGAGGAGAGAAATATTCCAGTACAAGTTTACTGTGGCTATTAGTGAAACTGAGTATAAACTACAAATAAAATATGTAACCTAAGACAAAATATGGACAAAATGTCAAAATTATATTTTATATGTTAATTTTAAGTTGTATCATAGTTAATAGTAGCCCAAAACCCATGTATTATTATTTCCTAAATTGTTCATTACAATATCATTGTAAGCATTCTGACAAAAGTATTTTCTAGTGTCTGGTTATATAAAAATCTCAACCACAGAGGGATTGTTCAGAATTCCCAAGGCTAAGGACAGACTCTAAAATATAAATAATAATAGCTATTTTCATGCCCAATGTGTGTGTTTGTGTGTGTGTATGTGTGTGTGTGTGTATGTGTGTGTGTGTGTGTGTGTGTGTGTGTGGTGTGTGTGTGTGTTTTATAACGGGCAAAGATTATTTATTGAGGGACAATGAGGGTCACAGACCTTTCCACTGGATTGGAAGTTGTGCTCATGCCCTGATTTTGGGGCCTACATAGGGCTTAATAAGGTAGCAAAAATTAAGAGGAAGGTGGTGGTCTCTTGGAGGCCCAGGGTGATGTTCTTGGCCAGGCCCACAATAGAATGTTCCACCTTAGGTGTGGGGGCTATTATCCCCGGGGGCTCAAGGTCAGAATGACCTGCCTGCAGACAAGGATGTGAGCATATACCTGGTACTTTACTTGACCTTGGGGAGAGTAAGACAAAACTCAATCCTTCATATTCCATCTTTAGATACATTAAACATTGGCTCTAGAGTTGAAGAGGTAGATTCTTCATATAGTTTCTTTTGGATACATAAATTAAAGTTGGGCCAAGAGGGTAGACAAGGGAAAGGGGTCAGTGGTTGTCTTTCTGGCTACTTCCTACTGACTTGGGGATGTTGTTTTAGAGGGAGGTCTCCCATCAGGTAATCCTGTTGAAGGATTGGAGTTCTAAGGACCTCTCTTCTCCTTTGAGTGGTTGATATCCTGTTGCTACAAAAAACTCTCTGATAGGTGAAAGTTCAGACCCATTCCTGGCTCCTCTGGATTACCTTGAATAAAGGCACCTAGGAGAACTGCCATCAATAAAGCAGTCAGAGGCTCCTGGGATAGGCATGTCTGAGATATGGGAGAACAGATTTAGAGAAAGATCTAGGGTTTTGGACCAGGAATGAACTGGAGATTTAGATTCTTGGGTTGAGGCAGGTAATCCGGTAGCAGGGTTTAGAAGGAAGGTTTGTTCAAAGAATAGGGTAGGATCAGGGAGAAAGATATGGAGGGTTTGGATTCGAGAGAGAACTAAGGAGAGAAAGGCTTGGTGGCTTAGGAGCGAGAGTTAAGAAGGTGGAGAGGGCTGTGAAGGGAAATCTGTTGGGTTTCTGGGATATGAATGCCAGGACTGATGGAATCTGTAGACAAGGGGTCCATCACTCTGTTACTATATCCAATTCCTTGATTAGGTACGCCAAAAGGTGAATGGTATTTCCTCCATTCTGACAAAGAATAGCTAACGTCTGACCTTTGTGTAAGAAAAGAAAACAAAAGGGTTTCTTAAGGTCTTGGAGGGAGAGGGTAGATGCCTTGGACAGAGAGAGTTTTAGTTGATAGATAGGAGTTTAGAGAGTGGGTGACAGGATAGGCTCATCAAGGGGCCCATTACTGGTGGAGTAGAGGGTGGGCATTGAAGGAAGTTGAGGATTCATATATGGAAGAAATTGAAAAGGCCAAGTAGGGTCAGGAAGTCTCTTTTGAATTGGGTAAGGGATAATTGAGGAGCTCATGGACCCTATGAGGGTTATTGTTTGGCCCTATTGATTTTTGGCATGTGTGGGCTTTGTTCTTGGAGACCCTATAACCTAAAGAGGCAAGGGAGTTGAGAAGGAGAGGAATTGTGAGTCCAAATCATATTAATTAGAAGCTAAAATAAAAAAAAATTACAGGAAACAGACATACTATGTTTAATATATACATGTATACATATGGGCATTTAAACCTTATAGGAAAACCATGTTTCTTTCACAACTTTTATGATACAATAAATTAAAATCTTTTTGGTTTTCAGGAAGGGTGTAGTGTCTGTTTAAAGTTAAAGAATAGATCTATAAATAAGTTTCCATTAATTGTGAGTTTAAATGTCTAGGAACTAATAATGATAAGGTGAGTCTTACATTTTTTTTAAAAAAGAACTGGTAGAATAAGATAATGGCCAATATATTTGCCAATGTTCATCAACTGAAAAATAATCTAGAAAAAGGCATTGGATTAGCTGGCATCGACTAGTTCATCCAAGAAAAATAAACATTATGAAATAAGATACAAACAATTTAAAATTTAGTTTTGTAAAACAAACTAAAAATCCAATAAATTAGATTATATATTAGCAGTCAAAACTGCATATTAGAATAAAAAATTATTTTATTTATGTATATATATATCACAAGAAAGAACTATAAAACTTTTTGGTAAATCTTAATTGTGTAAATATGTTTCATTATGATAGTTACATATATACATATATGTAAATTCACTCACCTTATTTACAATTTCTTACTCTGCTTTTCTATTTCCCTCTTATTTTGAGCAGGCTATAGTAGGTTTCATTATACTATTTTATACACACATATACACATATGTATAATACAAGAAGGATCTATGTTTAATGTGAATTTGCATCTTCAAATAGCCAAAGCAAATGGAATTTGAATTTCTTATTGGTAATCTGTGTGATTATTTTTGGCTATACTGGAAAAGTGTGCATGCTGGCCCTGGAAAATCCCCTCCCTACATGTTATTCTGCTCAGAACTGGAAACTGATATTTTCTGTATGGTACATGGGTGGCTTTCCGATACTCATAAGATTCAATTGCAATGTTTTGAAAAATTATTTAATTTTATATTATCAGAAAAAATAATTACAATCAAGTATTTCATTAGAAGTGATTCCAGAATAGATATTGCTGCAATTACTCTTTGGAGTACCAGAAGAAGGACAAATCAAATCAATTGGATTGCATTGGCTCTAAGAAAGTACACTTAGCTATTATGAAAAATGATTCGATTCCTTTCCAGAATATATGAAAAGTAAACATTGCTTCTAAAAATCTTCAGACTACAGACCACCAATAGTACATGCTCCAAATTCCCTTGGAACCACCTATCCATGGTGATTGTGGGTTCCTGAAGGGCATTTTCCTACTACTGTCAACTCTTCAGCTAGTGAATTGGAGGCTAATAATATATTTCTATAATCTCAGGATTCCCAAATGCATCTTTATCATAACAAACCTGAGACAAGATTTCACTTCTAAAGTGTTCTGTATTCTTTCAAGCAAAATAATTGGGAATTACTTTGGAATCTAGGGGTCATGCTAATAAAAATGGATATGATTAAAATAGCCTATTGGCTGCCACCTTTGCTTGGAAGCAATTAGTGCTATCATGAGGGTTCACAGCAAAGAAGGACCCTGGAGAAAAGGAGACGTATGAACAAATGCTTAATTCAGTCTGCATCTTTCAACAAAGAAGGATGAATTGAAAATAGGACCTATGCTGACACTTAAAAGATATAATATAAATTTGGTATAAATTATCACATAACTTTTCCTAGTCATAGCTAATACTCACTGAAATAAATTGTTATCCTCCTCTGTATAATTCTAGAATAAGACCTTTCATCAATTTATTCATCTATTTATTTTTTGCTTTATTTATTTTTTAAATTGTGTGTGTGTCTCTCTCTCTGTGTGTGTGTGTGTGTGTGTGTGTGTGTGTCTGTGTGTGTGTGTGTGTATGTGTTTGCCCTTGGACTTGAACACAGGGTGTAGACACTGTCCCTGAGCTATTATTCTCAAGGCTAGTGCTCAACCACTTTGAGGCACTTCTACATTTGTGGCTTTGGTAGTTAATTGGAAATGAGTTTCCTGGACTTTTTTCCTGGGCTGGCTTTGAAATGCCATCCTCAAATCTCAGCCTCCTGAGAATCTAGAGTTACAGGTGCAAGCCATGGGTATGCAGCATAAAGTCTTTCTTTGGACGATAGCATCACTTTATCTTTTTTCTCTCTTGTCAGTTATAATCAGCCTTTTTAATGTTTTGTCATAGTATAGGTATAGGTATAAATAGATGTGTTGTCATGCTTACTATTGTATCCTCAATGTATGGCCCCTAATATGTGTTCTGAATGAGTGAAGAAATAAGTGAAGTATGATGTGTTTGAAACTATGAGAAAATAATAATTCATATAAAAACAAATGCTTACAGTAGCCCACTTTTACCTGGTATATTATATAGATGTTTACTTATTTATTTGAAATAGGATCCAAAAAAATGTGGGGAGGGGTTGGAGGGAAGGGAAATGGGGACAAAAACATAAGAAGGGATATCAATGTGCGAGAAGTAATGTACCTTCTATCTGGCAAATATAACTGTAACCCCTCTATACATTAAAATAAAAAATAGGGAAAAATGCTAACCTTAGCAATAAATTGCTTGAGTAGTTGGGCTTTATGCAGGGCAAGTGATCATGCAAATTAGTGTAAGTTCTTTATTTCTCAGAAATCATCAGTATGTCTTCTCAATTTAAAGTTCTTCTTTCAGAAAATTTGTCATGATTATCATTTTCGTAGCTCCTTGTAAGGATTTAAGGTTGCTTATCTTATTACCAGTGACATGTGGAGGAACTGCCAGCTAATGCAAATGTTGCATCATAAATACTTTGGTACATCATTGTCGTCAGGGAAAGCTATTCGATGGAATTCATCACCCTTCTCAATAATGTGAATTCCAGTTTGGGGTGCATAATGAGCTGGCATGTTTAGTTTGAATACTTGGAATCCATTTGTCATAGTTTTCACTAAAAATTCAAATAAGTAGCAAAAGACCAGTGGTTCACATCTGTAATGCAACCTGACCAGAAAAATTCATGAGACACCTCTGAAATAATAAGTAAAAAAATCACAATTACAATTGTGGCTCCAGTGCTCTAGCAATGGCGAAACTAACAAGCCAAGCAAGTACAAGGTCCTGAGTATAAAATCAAGTATCATCAAAAAGTCAAATTATGAATGATTGTCTTAGATACATACTGAGAAGCTACACAATTAGAAGAAATTAAAGCTCTAACACATCTCTATTTATTGAAGTTTTCCTCAACATCACAATAACTTTTACTTGTGATCACTATTTTTTGCCAGTCCTTTGCGTGAGCTCAGGGCCTGAGCACTGTCCTTTGGCTTTCTCAAGGCTAGAGCTCTACCACTTGAGCCTCACCACCACTTCCAGCAGTTTTTCTATGTATGTGGTACCGAGGAATCGAACCTGGGTGTCTGTGCATGCTAGGCAAGCACTCTACCACTAGGGCAAACTCCTGGCCATCACGATCACTATTTTTGTTAAATATTTTACTCCTAGTTTTGACAAAATTTTCTTATCCCTCATATATTTGAAATAAAAGCATAATGGCAAGCAGTACAATGAATATATTAGAAATAGCCTTCCACCTGCCATCTGATATAGCAGATCTACTTGTTCCCTTACTCTATCACTGACATCAAAAAATATATATACATTAGAAATACTGACATGTCCTTACTATCCCTCAAGTTTTTTGTTTGCTTATAAAACATTTTAGAGGGCTGGGAGTTTGGCCTAGTGGTTAAAGTGCTTGCCTAGCATGCATGAAGACCCGGGTTCGATTCCTCAGTACCACATACATAGAAAAAAGCTGGAAGTGATGCTGAGGCTCAAGTGGTAGAGCTCTAGCCTTGAGAAAGTCCAAGGACAGTGCTCAGGCCCTGAGCTCAAGCCCAGGACTGGCAAAAAAAAAAAAACATTTTAGATAACATTTCAATACACTCTAATTTTTAAGATTTATGTTTATGAGAGGAGAAACATGTATGAAATAAAATATTTAATGCGTACTTTAATATAAACTATGAAGAATCAGATTATGCACATGATTTTATTATGTGTCCCATTGGCACATAGAAATATTCTTACTGCTGAGTTTCTATTCCATTGAATTATGGAATAGAAGATGAATTTTACATGTGCTCTTTTCTTTATAAACAGCAATTCTCTGCGCAGACTCAAACTATTGCTCTTAAACTGCCATATTCTTCATAAATAGCTGTGCCCTTGTGAAAATGATTTCATGTATATTTATATGTTTGCAGCAAATATTAGCATTTTAAGTATTTTTCTACATCTATGGTATGATACTGTAAGATAAACAGAGAAATATTTGTAGCATTATTTATCTTAAATTCTTGATTTTGTATATCTTTAAAAAATTATTCTTAGAGTATGATTTCTTCAATCTGAAAAGGTAAGAATGAATCCCAAACTTTCATTGTAGCAGTGTTCAGAAAGTATAAAAATGGCACCAAATTGAAAATGTAATCATTGAATAAAGAAGAGTTTACTACATATGGGCATAAAAGTGATTAAGACAAAAATTGGAGCTATTAGATAGTAACATGTCAAAAGCTGAATGTAAATTTGTGATGACACATATGTCAACATGTGCAATGTACATGGAGTGGAGGTGGAAAAAATAAAAAAGTAGATACAGGTAATATCTTAAGGTAGTGAATGAGAAGTTTGCCTTAGGCAAAAATTCTGTGGGGTGAATATATAAAAACAGTGTAATTAAACCTAAATTTTTTATGTGGAGGAGTAAAATAATAGGATAAATTCACTCAAAATACATTATATGGGTATATGGAAATATCACAGTGAAATATATTTATACAATTAACACTTTACAATAAAAAAGAAAATAATAAAAATCTTCTTGGGCCAGAAGTTTGAACTAGTAGTAAGAGTGCTTGCCTAGCATACACAAAGACCAGGATTCTATTCCTTGGTACCACATACAAAGAAAAAAAGCTGGAAGTGGTGCTGTGGCTCAAGTGGTAGAGTGCTAGCCTTGAGAAATCCCAAGGACAATGTCAGGCCCTGAATTCAAGTGCCGGGACTAGCTAAAAAACATATTCTTCATTATTGTGATGATAGTGCTTATTTGTTAATATGTTTTAAAGTTTTCCTCTAACCATATTTCCCCTAGCCAATTGCTGAGTATAATAGACTATAACTAATGTATTGTTTTATCCTATTTAGCCTTTGGTGTTGAACTCTGACGGTATTCATGGGCTGTTAAGTTTTATGACTCTATAATGACAGAACAGCTTCTTAAAATCTAAGTGATCCCGAAATAGACACAAGAATTTTTTAGATTCTCTGCTATTAAGGAATAAATAACACAGTCTGATCTTCCAATCAAGGAATTGATTTGGGAAAGCAAGATACATCTACAGATATGTAACATAGATGGAATAGGACTTAATTACAAATGCTTGGCAAATAAGTACATGATTAATTATATTTTGATTCTGTAACATAATATTAATTGGATTCAGCTTGTTCAAGTTTAGTTAAATGGAACTTGATGATTTTGTTCTTCTATTTTCTGACATTGACATTATTGTAAACCTAGTTAATAAGTATTATACATTGTTTCAGCAGTGCATGTTTTTTCAAGGAAAGCAATAAATATAGATTATTTGTAGGCATTTAACAACATAGGAAACAAGACATCATATATGGTAGGCAGAATAAAGTTTACAGAAAGTTAACTATATGCTAATCACTGAAGTTATGAATACTTGTTTTACATGGCACAGGATGCTTGCACATATCAGTAAGGATCCTGAAATTGAGAGTCTGTTCTGGATTATTTTAATGAGCTGAATGTACAAAAATTTGCCATAAAAAAGCAGGAGTATCACAAAGATGTGAAAATAGGTGTATGGGCCATAGGAGAGAGACTTTTGAAGAATCTTTCCTGCTGGCTTACAAGATTGGAGCATTTAAACACAGAATGCATGTGGAATGTAGAAGCCAGAAAGAAACTAAATTCTGCCTTAGAAACTCCAGAAGGAATCCGTACCAGTTGACAATTTAATTTTAAGTCAGCAAGGCCTATTTTTAAATCTATAAAATAATAAATTTATGTGTTTTAAGTCACAAGTTAGATGTTTGTTTTAACAGCAACTGAAATCCAATACAATATGATTGTTAATGTGTTTCTGAAAAGATATTTGCATTGAAGTGCAAATGGTACAGTTATAATCTGGCAGGAGGAAATTCAGTATTTCAAAGCAGCTCAAATAATCTAATTTTAAAGCAGAAATTGCTTTTCCATTGTACACACTTTATCTAATACTCATAATCCTTATATATTTACAATGTGTTATCTGATATTTTTGACACAAATAGTTAAAATATTTCAGATAAATCATTGGATATTGCCTAGGCTGAAAAACAGAGCTTATGATCCAGGGTTTTTAAGGTCTAGTATGCAGGGTGAATTCATTAGAATGTTAGAAGTCACGGGGATATTGGTAATGATGTCTCTTCTTGTTGCTTTATGTGTCTTTGCATTTCTTGTATTTCTTCTTCATTAAGAAATCTTGGCCTGGGAGTTTGGCCTAGTGGTAGAGTGCTTGCTTGCCTAGCAAGCACGAAGACCCAGATTTGATTCCTTGGTACCACATAACATAGAAAAAAGATGAAAGTGGTGCTGTGGCTCAAGTGGGAGAGCTCTAGCCTTGGGGCTTTAACTCAGGGCCTGAACACTGTCTTTGGACACTTTTTACTCAAGGCTATTGCTCTACCCTTGAGCCACAGAGCTACTTCCACCTTTAAGAAATCTTAATCTTTATGTACATAGAAAGTTGCCTGAGTTTGTCTACAGATTTTGAAGCTTGCCTAAAATAGCAAAATTCCTAAAAGCCAGCAAATCAAAAGGAAATTGACCTCAGACAGGAGAGTGCCAGTTTAGGAACCAGCTAGTTTATTTAGCAAAAGGACTAGATCCCCACTGGGAACAAAAGTGCTGATTGTTTTGTTTTGTTTTTTTTTGGCAGTGAGAATAAACTTATTTTTTAAAGTAGCCTCGAGACATTTGCAACCCCTGACCTCTCCCATTACTCTCTAAGAAAAGGGCATGAAGATTTTTCCATAGATCTAGACTTTTCTCCCACATTGTGATAAAGATCAAAGTTTATTGCCACTCTAAGTAATTTCATGAAAATAATCTTTGCCTATTGTATAAGAAGCAACCTCCAATTTGTGCTTTTTCTATATTATAAAAGAAAATGCAGTGAAAAGGCCCTTTGCAATATTCAGCAAATACTTTTTATACATACTATTTCATATAAAAAGTACTCAGCATGTGGAATCAAAAGCGAACTTAGTAAAAGGGAGAAATAAATGAAATGAAAAGATTAAAATATCTAGTAATTTCAGCAATTTTATGTTTTTTTCTGGTGCATTTTTATTACTTACTGGGTTCTTAAATGTGCATATATAACTTATAGTGAAATAAATTTGACCATTTACCTAACACTGTTCTATACTATTGCAAAAAATACATGGTTGATCTCATGATTCTTCAAATGTTTTCTTTGATTCAACTGCTGGCTACTTAGGCACAGATCATGGAGGAATTGCACAGAAAATATGATTGAACAGTGCTATTGGTCAAGCCAGTCATTTGAGGTAGGATTAAGAAGTGCTGGACATAGATTTCAGTCTTCTTCAATCATGTGACATTACTTCTTGGGGGACATGAATTGGAAGTACAGATCCATAAGAGAGTACAGGGAGAGAACCTGTTCCAGATTCAGCCTCTCTATGTCTACTTTCTCAGTTCCTTTCACAATGAAAGGTTTTTTGAAGCACAATTAATTTCAGATCAATTATATATTTGTATTACATATGATTATCCTCTTGAATTCATTATTGTTTAGTTGGTATCTACTTCTTAATAATTGTTATTTTATCTTTTTTTTTTAGTTGTGGGGCCTGAATTCTGGGCCTGGGACCTGCCCCTGGGCTCTTCAGCTCAAGGTTAGCACACTACCCTTGAGCCACAGTGCCACTTCCAGTTTTCTGGTGGTTAATTAGAGGTTAAAGTCTCATGACCTTTAGTGCCTGGGCTGGCTTTGAACCTCGATCCTCAGATCTCAGCCTCCTAAGTAGCTAGGATTACAGGCATGAGCCACCATGCCTGGCTCTTTTATTATCTTTTATATCAGATTTTCTCATGTCAAATTTATACATGTGAAATACACCCATTTAAAAGATGATTTCATAGTTTTCAGACATATATGACTCATGCAGCCATCACCACAACCAAGATATGGAGTGTTTCCATGACTCACTAAATTATGTCCAGTCCTTTTGCAATTGTTTCTCCTCCCCCAGAATACCAGATAAACATAGCTGCTTTTTTGTAACTTTAGATCAGATTTAACTTTCTTAGAGTGCCATATCAATGAAATCTGGCAGTTTCTTGTATCTGTGTTTGTTTACTTCCTTCTTCTCACCATAATGACATTGAGGTTACTCAGTGTAGTTATGTGGATTGACAGTTTGTTTCTTTCTTATTACCGAATAAGATAAACTATAGTTACTAATTGACATTTTAAGTATTTCCAAATTTTAGCTGTAGTGGATACAGCTGCTGCAATGTTCACATTCGAATGTTTTTATATATACAGATTAACTTCTTTTGGGTATATGCCTTGCAATTAACTTATTATATCATAAAATGTTTGTTTAATGTTTTCAGAAACTTTCAAATTGTTTTCCAAAATGGTTATATCACTTTGCAATCACTTCAGAAATATACCAGAATTACATTTTTTCTACATTTGAATACTTACAAACATTATTCTTCTGAAGTTTTGCCAGCCTTGTATAAATTCAGTAGTGCTTGTTATGTTTTTAATTGGTATTCTCCATTGAATAATGACATTGGGCATTGTTTTGTGTTCTTATTGGCCAATTTATGTATATTTTTGGTAAACAGTATGTAGAGTTTTATCTTATTTTTCTTTGAGTTGTTTATCTATAATCTGTTTAATATTCAGGTGCTCTTTATGTATTCTAGATAACAGCTTTTTCTAAATATATGTATTGTGCATATCTTTCTAATGTATAATATGCTTTTTCACTGTCTTAATAGTGAGGTATGATTTATTTAGCTATTTGATAAAAGTAAGTATGTTTGTAAAGTCATCGATGTAGCTTTCAGAGTGCTGATGTTGCTAAAAACTCAAAGTAAACTACGAATTTCAAAGTAGTCAGTTATAGTTGAGTGATACTTTCAGGAATTCCTGAAAAAAAATTCAGCATTACATAGGGGATAATATTTTTGAATTGATATAGTGAATAAGATCTTTGCTGTTATAATTCTCCTTATATGCTGGGGTGCATGTGGCTCATGCCTGTTATCCTAGCTACTTACAAGTAGGCTAGATTTGAGGACTGATGGTTTGAAGAATCCCAGGCAAGACTGTGAAATTCTTCAGCTCAAGGCTATCACCCTATCCCTAGGCCTTGGTGTTGTCCTGGAGCAATTCAGCTCCAGACTACTGCCCTATCCTTGAGACAAGCCCCACTTCCAGTTTTCCTGAGGTTAATTGTAGATAAAAGTCTCAGGTCCTTTTGTGCTCGGGCTAGCTTTGAACCTCCATCCTCAAATCTCAGCCTCCTGAGTAGCTAGGATTACAGGTGTGAGCCACCAGCTTCAGCCTATGAAATTCTTATCTCCACTGAACACCAAAAAGCTGGAAATGGAGCTTTATCTAACGAGTTAGAGGGGAAAACAAAGGAATCTCTGGGTTACTATGAGAGTATACATCTATAATCCCATCTTTTGGGAGGCAGAGAGAGAAGGATTGGGAATTTAAAGCCAGCTTGAACAGCAGAACAAGTTTAAGTTCAAGGCAAAGATAATCAGGATTACAAGGCTAAACGTTTTCTCATGTGAAGTTACTTAACTAAAGTGAATCACTACTATGAAACTGCATCTGAAGTGGTAAGGTGCTAAGTTTGCTCATAAAAGTGATGTTTCTACTGATAAAAATTTGAAAAGCAACATGAGGAAGGCAATGAGATTATTATATATTCATACTTATCCATATTTATGCAAATGAAAGGATTTGTAAGATTATGACTATTACACCATTGTGTTTATGTACTACATTTTATTGAATAATTCATTGGCTGGTATGCAATGAGTTTGGGCATGTCTCATGTTCTTGGTAATAATGATACAATAAACATAACAGTGCAGATTACTTATTGATATTTTAATTAATTGTTCAAATATAGAATTGCTAAAAACAAAGTACTTAAAACCTAGTGAAATAAATGTTCAAATATGAATGGAGAGGGATGCAATATTGGAGAATATCATGCTTAAATTATGTTGCAAAATTATTAAAATTAACCACAATTATAAAGAGATAAAACAAAATCAAAACTCATGTGTGAGAAAAGATATATCACGGATTATCTATATCAATTATTTCAGCTAAGTATAATAGGAAGTAAGAATAATTTTAAGTTATTTTCCTAACAATTTTAAACCTTTGTATAAAAGTTGAAAATAAATGGGAATGGCAATGATAATGTTATGATAAACTGGATACTAAATTTCATATTATAATAAAAACAGGAAGTAAATATTTGATAAGTTTTTATTTCTTCATATTTTCTGTGAGAAAATAAACATAACTTTTGCATTCTTATAGAGAAATATTGCTATCTAAAAACAGAGTAAAAATTCAAAATGTATTTCACAAAATACTAAGATAAAAGGATACCAAAAACTAAGGATTTATCAGAGAATATGGCACAGAGAAAAAGGAAAATAAAGTGAAAGGAAAATAAAATAATCAAATAAATTCTACTACATTTCTTATGACAACAAAGTTTACTGTTTTGATAGTAAACTCTATGCATTGTTTTTACTTACAAAATTGTCATTTTATTCTTTTTTTACAGAAGTAACTCTTGTGAGCCCATAAATGCAATATGCATTCATCATAGTCTCAATCAATTAAAGGAAAAAATGCAATATTTTCTTTCAAAAATCATTTACATGCTCTGTAATGTAAGACATTTGCACAATATAGTTCTCCAATACTTGAATGGAAAATGAATATAAGCAGAGAATTTGTAGCACATCAAGTCTATATCACTAGAGAATATAAAGTATCACACCAATTTGATGTATTTTTATTTACCTTTTACTAAGATAGAAAAACATTGATAGAAAGGAGACTATTGAAGAGTTGAGTAATATGAAAACTTGAGTTTGCTAAGAGGATTATTCCAGGACAAGAATATAAATAAAACACTTATCTCTTTATTGTTTGCCAGTCCTGGGGCTTGAACTCAGGGCCTAGGCACTGACCTTGGACACTTGCTCAAGACTAGTGTTCTGCCACTTGAGCCACAGCACCACTTCGGTTTTTTTCTGAGTATTTGGTACCAGGAAATAAAATCTAGGGCTTCATGCATGCAAGGCGAGCACTCTACGATTAGGCTATGCTCCTGGCCACACTTTTTCTTTAAAATGTAAATTTTTTTCATAAAAATTGCCTTTGTCAATTAATGAAAATAAAGATACATAACAATTAACTTGATTTTATTCTGGGTGAGAAAGGATATGAAGACAATTTAAGGTACATGGATAAAAAATAAGAAAATTATTTTATATAAGTATATAGTTTCTTTGTTACTGTTTTTTTCTACTTTTTTCATATATTTTTATTGTAATTAATAGAAGGGTTACATTATATTCACCAGATAGAAGGTGCATTACTTCACATATATTGATACCCTTTCTCATGTCTTGGTCCCCATTTCCCTCTCCCCACCCTCACCCCTCATCTTGTTTTTCCCCCTTCTGACTTCAAATAACCAAATACGCATATATAAAATATATCAGAAAACCAGGTGAAATACTGTAACAATATGAGATAACCAAGGGACAGCAAAAGAGATGAGAGACAACATAGTACATTAAGAACAACAATCACTCATTATATGGCTTTTGTTTTTATATGTTGGAAGTCCTTTCATTTGGAGCCATTCTATATGGCCTTATGTATCTAGGTTTTGTTCTATTGTAAATCTCTGCTAGGACAGCCCAAGGTTTCTACTGATTATGTCAAATGAGGGAAACCATTGAGCCTATGATCCTTTGAGTCTGGCTTACTTAATATGATTTTTTTCTAAGTCTTTCAATTTCCTTACAAATGGGATGATGTCTTTCTGACAGCAGCACAGAATTCCATTGTGTATGAATACCATATCTTCTTGATCCACTCATCACCTGAGGGGCATCTAGGTTGCTTCAATATCTTTTCCATGGTAAGTGGTGCTGCAATGAACATTTTTGTGCTAGTAGATTTAGTATGTCCTTGTTTCTGGATGATTGGGTAAATGCCAAGTAGTGGAATTGCTGGGTCATAGGGGAGCTCTATGTTTAGCCTTTTGAGGCACTGCCATAATGCTTTCCATAGTGGTTGAACGAGTTTGCACTCCCACCAACAGTGTAGTAGTGATCCCTCCTGGCCACATTCCCTCCAGCATCTGTTATTAGTTTTCTTGATCCTGGCCATTCTAACTGGAGTGAGGTGGAATCTTAGAGTTGTTTTGATTTTCAATTCTGTTATGGCCAGAGATGTTAAGTATTTCTTCATATGCCTATAGGCCATTTTTGTTTCTTCATCAGAGAAGACTCTCTTTAAGTCTTTGGCCCATCTTTTAATGGGATGGTTGTTTCTTTGGAGATTAGTTTTGGAGTGATTCAATTTTTTGAGCTGTTGATATATTTTAGATATGAGGCCTTTGTCCATTGTATGGTTAGTGAAGACCTTCTCCCACTCTGTAGGCTTTCTAGTTAATTCGCTACCTATGTCCTTTGCCATACAGAAGCCCTGCAGATTAGTGCAGTCCCACATATCGAGTTTCTCTGATTTGTTGTGTTTCTTGGTCCTTATTAAGAAAGTTGAAAGTGATTTTATATTAAAGAGCATTCCAAAATTATGAGTATTGTATGGTATCCTGACACTTTTTTTAAAAAGTATTTTCATTATCTTTAAGTACTTGTACAAGAATTTCCATACAACAAAGCAGTTATGAGCAATGGGTTTCAATGAATGTCCACCTCCAGATTGTTTTGACGCAAGAAAATACATTCATTTTCAGAAGATATACGTTAAAATTTTATGTATGATAAGCCACAATTTCAAATGGTTCAAGTTACCTATATATAATAATATATACATATGTACATAGACAACATACTAATGTATACATATATGCATATATCTAGATAAACCAGATATGATAAAATGATGCTTTCAGTGTTAAATATTTATAGAAAGTACATGGATTCTTTTTTAAAAATTATTTTCTTGTCAGGATGTTATACAGTGGGGTTACAGTCATGTAAGATATTGAGTATATTTCTTATCAAACATTGTTGCCCCCTCCAACATTTTTCTCCCCGTTTCCCTCCTCCCAATCCCCCTCAATTGCAAAGTTTATTTCCAACGTATTGTCTTGTGAGTATTGCAAAGGAAAGCACCAAATGATGAGGCAAAGGGCAAAGTGTAAACCAGTGTTACATGGCTTCTTTTCTAAATTGTAGCTCATCAAGACTTTATTAATGTAGAATATAAGGGAAAAATCATCCCCAAACTGATATAATCTAGCTTTATACTATGTTCTCAATTTTGGTAAAAGTGCTACATTTTCTTTCTCTAATTTTATAATGAAAACCATGTTTTGGTGGAAAGCCATGCATACATTTATATAGAGAGAAATACATAAGATTTTTCCTGTAGAATGAGGATTGAAATAAAATAGTTCTCTTTAGAAAAGGGCTTCAGTTGGATGTTGGATGTTGGCTATGATGGTATTTACCTGTCATCCCATCCCTTGGGAGGGTGAGACAGAAGGATTAACTGTTTTTTGTTTTGTTTTCTTTTATTGTCCGGGTAATGTACAGAGGCATTAGAGTTACATTACATTTGCCAGAGAGTAGGTGTATTACTTCTCTCACTTTGATAACACTTCTCATGGTTTTTGTCTCCATTTCCCTCTCTTCCTCCCTCCCTCCTTCCCTCCCTCCCTCTCTCCCTTCCTTCCAATCACCTTGTTTTCTTTGTTCCCTGGTATATTGTATATACATTTATTTGTTTATTCATTCTCATTTTTTTGAGGGGGTTATGGCGCTTCAGCTGAGCCTGGGCGTGGTCCCTGAGCACCTCACCTGAAAGCTACTGCCCTACCCTTGAGCCAAGCCCCACTTCCAGTTTTCTAAAGGTTAATTGGAGATAAGAATCTCAAGTCTTTTGTGCCCGGGCTGGTTTTGTACCTTGATCCTCAAATCTCAGCCTCCTGAGTAGCTAGTATTACAGTAGTGAGCCATGGTGCCCGGCTGTTCTCATTTTTTTAAGTTTTCAAGATAATGTGAAAGCATAAAATCATAGGAAATTTTCCAGGAAACGTTGAAAACTCTTCATAGTGTAATAATTTGAAATCGATATATCCTTTTATTGTAAACAAAAAGAAAATATACAGAATATATGAGGCTACGGTTCTTATTTCTCACTAATAAAATGAACCATGTCTGGCTAAGCTAAGGACACACAGATTAAAATCTTGGAAGTTAGAGGTAAACGGAATTTGGGAAATAAAAATTCCAAAAGGAGGGAGCTATATAGACAATAATTTCTAGATATCGTCAAAGAATCTCTTGAGTTTATTGTTGTGCAATAAAATGATATTTCAAGAGGTCAGACAAATATTTGAAAACAAAGATTTACTTGTTCTCATGGGAATGAATTATCCAGATGATGATTTTATTTTGAGTTTTAATTAACAAAAACCAAGCACTCTCTAAGAGTGTTTTAATATTGCATGCAATAGAACATAAGACATCAGAGAAAGTCTGTACTATGTTTTATTAACAGGAGTTATTCAATTGTAACTCAATGCATTTTCATGTTATTATTCATTATTAGCATCATATACTTATACCAGCCCTTTCATTTCAACCATTCCATTTAGGTGTACATATTGATCACAATCACACCTTCCATCTTTCTCCCTACTCCATCCCTCCTTTGTAAATCATTCATATCAAGTTTCCTTATTTCATTTCCACATATGTACACAAAGTATTTTAATGTATTCACTGCTCCTTTTTACTGCTTTGTTCATTTACAATTCTACGAATACTGATACCCTGACAAGACAAGTTTCAAGTTTCTAATAATCGTTTTTGTTAAATTGCATGTTAATTGTTCAAAGATATTTTGCACACATGCATATGTTGTACTTAAGTAGACATTGCAGAGAAATCAAAGCTTGTAACATTCCAGTAATAACAATATACTTGTATCTTGAAATTCTGTCATTAGGTATTAATTTATTAGGCTATATGTAAATATTTAAATAATGTTATCTAGAAAAAGATTTTTTTCTAAGGTAAAAATAAGACATTGGGTAAGAAAGAAAAGGGCTAGATGGTTAAAATCACAGGGTTCAGATGTCACATACCTATTTGGCTCATACTAGTCATTCAAGTTTAGTTTTTCACTTGGGTTCATAGTTTAACATTCGACTATTTCCCTTATTAATTTGCAGTTGGTGGAACCTGACAATTAAATCTCAATTCTTGCTTGTCATATATTTATTCTACTACTGTTAAAATGATTGATTTATTGATAACTTTTAAGAAATATACTTTAGTACTTTATAAAATTTATGTTCTTAAGAAATACAAATTTACTTTTATAGTACCTAAAATATACTTAATGATACTTAATGATATACCTTTTATTTATTTAGTATCAAGTTTTATTTTCCCACTTGACTGTTACTATAAACCCAGGATTTTTTAGTTATTGATGTGCTCTACATGAATATATCTGAGTGTGGATTAATATAAAGATGAGTGGGAGACACAGAGAGAGAGAGAGAGAGTGAGGGAAGGAGAGAATGAGAGAGTGGGAGAAGGATTGAAGGATGAGTGTGAGCTCAAGTGGTAAAATGCATCTCTGACAAGCATAGAATAGTGAGTTCAATTCTAGTACTTCTGATATATAGATATAAATGTAGGATATATACATGTATGTTTATGATAGATGTAGTAGTTATAGACAGATAGAAATGATTAGATGAGAAAAAATGCTCTAATAATTTTCAAGTTTTTGTTTGTCTTTCATTAACTCTTTTTTCATGTATTTTATTGTAATTAATAGAAGGGTTACATTATACTCACCAGATAGAAGGTGCATTAATTCGCAAACATTGTTACCCTTTCTCGTGTCTTGGTCCCCATTTCCCTCCCCCCACCCCCACCCCTCACCTTCTTTCCTCCCCTTCCCTATCCTATTTCAAATAACCAAATAAACATATATATATATATATATGTATAATATGTAAGATAGCTATATGAGATAACCAAGGGACAGCAAAAGAGATGAGAAATAACATGGTGCATTATGAACAACAGTCACACCTTATATGGCTCTTGTTTCTATATCTTGGAGGTCCTTTCATTAAGCCTGATCCTATATGGCCTTATATATCTAGGTTTTGCCCTATTGTAAACCTGTACTAGGAGAGTCCAAGGTTTCTACTGATTATGACAAATGAGGGAAACCATTGTGCCTATGTTCCTGAGTCTGGCTTACTTCACTTAATATGATTTTTTCTAAGTCTTTCCATTTCCTTACATAAAGACTATTTAATAAATCCCTATGTAGCAGAAGAGACAGACTAGTCAGTGTTTTATTATGAAAAAGAGTAAAGATTCCTTACTCATTCTTGATGTTAGTTAAGTGGGCTCTACTTTGCAACATTCAGGTTGTCTGGCTTTGTTCACATTGCATTTTCCTGAGTGTCTACTTTCTGTGTATCTAAAGTGAGGAAAATATTTTACCCTTTAAAGTTTGTGGTGAAATTTAGAGGTAACTGCTGGAAGTACTTTAGACTCATTAAAAAGCTCTGACATGTGGAGAAAAGCCATTATTAACATAGTAAAATTTTGTTAAAAGAATGGCTGAGGGAGAAATGACAGCTACAAAATCCACTTTCCAGACTTTTCCTTAAAACCTATTCATAAGTTACATGTTTATAATGTATCAAACTGTATACCTCACCAAATGCGTTTATACTCAGTGCAGAGAATTTCAGTTGCTCTAATCAATCTTTAATGTAAATGCATCCTATATTTGTCCATATTGCTTCATAATTTTCTGCATTATTTCTAGGATTAGCTCTCTGCAAAGGTTACCATATTGCATTATCTCTCCCAGCTAGTTTTCAGGTATTAAGCAGTTTTTACTTTTTCAGTACTTGATACAGAATATACAATTTGATTGACTTTTGTTTTCACCATATGACCTTCAGTGTCCCACTATAAAATAACATTACTAAAAATTATCCTTTGAGTCTCCCATACCACATAGCCCCAGAAGTATACTATTTATTCATCCAGGTAATTTGTATTTAGTATTTATGATAAGACAGAACACTAAGCTACATCCTCATTGCATTAACTTTTGAGTAGCAATACAAGCTATTTAAGTTAGACCCCGTTATCCCCATATTACTGAGACTGCTAAAGGCTAAATCATTTTTCCCAAGGTGACTATTTCTTGATCTATCCAGCTTAATAGAACAAACTTGTGCTTTGACATCCATCCTACATCATGTACCACATTGTGCTAGCATAATTTTCCATATCTTCGTTAAAGAGAAGTTAAAAACCTTTTATGTCTTGAGTTCATTTTACTTCCTAACAAGAATAACACCATTATGAACTTAATTACAACTTAATTCCCCAAAGATATTTATTCCTCTGTTTTTTCTAGTAATTCCAACAAGATATTTATTCTTGTTCTTTTTCTTGAAATCCCAAGAGATATTTACTCTTGTTTATTCTTCATGTAATTTATGTGGCAGGTTTTGTCCAATAAAGTTCCAAAGTATTTTGAAAAAAAGTTTCAACACAAAAGTAATATTTCATTGCTCTATATATCATTACATGGAAAATTCTTCATGGAGATTTATCTTTCTATAGAAATTAATAGCCATACTATAGCTATTTTTGAGATACATAAATATTAATGTCACCATGTCTCATGTATGATAGATGTTTTGAGCAGGACATTGAGTTTTGTCATATTTGATGAATATGATGTATGTCTTGCAGAAATCCAAATGTTCTAGATGGAAAGACAAAGTTCAATTTCTTCTGTTAGTACTTTATCACTCATTTTCTGGTCAAGGGAAAGGAAAACGAAGATCAGCAACAGATCTTAGAGTATTCCCTTGATAATTTCTTTTTATGGTTGATGTTGAAGTAAATGTTAGATGTAAAGACTTTTCCAACTACAAAAATATTAATAAACTAGTGTCCTAATGTCATAAGTTGAAAAATTTAATATCAACTTGTTTTCTGCATATATTTGTCAGAGAAGATGAAATATTGCTTAGAGAGTTGAAATTCTCAATATTGCACTACTCATAGTTCTGTTCATTAATTTCTGAAGCAGAGCAGGCATAACGTGTATATTTTTGCCTAAAGAAGTCTCTACTAAACTCTTTGGAGAAAACACGAAATATGACCAAATTAATCAAATAGGTCTACTGTATTACATTCAAACCAAATTTTACATGCTTTATTTTTTCACTGATTCCTGAAGCAGTCTCTCAAATTCCAAAACAGGCTGTATGAATTCCTTGAACATTGACAAAAATTAATATTAATTCTAATGAGCTCATTTGTACCTTGGTACAGATGACATCATTTTGCTTATTAAAAGGCCCAGTGTCATTCCTTAGCATCATAAGATAGCATGAAGAAGCTATGAAAAAGAAGACAACAGTTAGGTATTAAATATTTCAGAAATTTCCTTGAGGCTTCTTTCCTTTATAAGTATCCCTTTTCTTCACAAATAACTTTATGGAATCATTTTAACTCTTGGCTTTGGATGGCACAATTTAAATAGGATATAATGGGGAAGAGAAGACCCTAAAGTTTGAATGTGAGCAGTTAATATCTGAATTGTGGCTCAGTGATAACCTGACTAAACTTCCATTCTTTTATCTCTAGGATGGAACTGTTGTCATGTGACACATATCACAGTGAGGACTAAGAGATTATGGATACAATTTTATCTAGAAATAAATGCATGTCATATGGAAGTTGAACATCATTTTGGTGGGGGGATTGGTTGGTAGGGCTTGAACTCTTGGCCTGGGAGCTGTCCCTGAGCTCTTTAGCTCAAGACTATCATCCTATCCCTTGAGCCACAGAACTGGAAAAAAATTGAATAAAGGGAGAATAGAGTGGTTTCCTTGTATGAGGAAGGTTGAAAGAAGAGATATTGTTACTGAAAACTGAGTATGACATGATTGTATGGGCAAAGATATTGTTAATCTTTATGATTTTAAAGTGAAATGATTTGGTTTCATTAAAGAAGAGGTATCAATTTTAAAACACTGAAGCTTATCTAGAGTGCTTCAAGCAGTGAGTAAAATGATCAAGTGTGACAAACAAGCATAAATGAGCTTTATAAAATATGTGGAAAAAAATAAAAAGCATATTTAGTTTCAACTGCAACTATATCTGGATTGGAGCACTCATAATCCCTTATCATTATAGTAAAAAGTCAATATTGTTCAAGGATGAAGGATGATTGTTTTTATTCCAACATGAATAGATTCTTTGGTTGCCTTGTTTTTTGCTTTCACTGTTTTCATATATTTTTTGTAATTAATAGAGGGTTACATTATATTCACCAGTTGGAATGTGCAATACTTCATAAACACTGATAGCCTTTCTCATGTCTTGGTCCCCTTTTGCTCCCCCACCCCCACCCCTCATCTTGTTTTCCCCCTATCTCTATTGGATTTCAAATAAACATATATACAATATATCAGATAACAAGGTAAAATACTGTAACCCTATGAGATAACCAAGGGACAGCAAAAGAGATGAGAGAACATAGTACATTAAGGACAACAATCACTCATTATATGGCTTTTGTTTCTATATCCTGGAGGTCCTTTCATTTAGCATCATTCTATATGTCCCTATGAATCTAGATTTTATTCTAATGTAAATCTCTGTTACGAGAGCCCAAGGTTTCTACTGCTTAAGACAAATGAGGGAAAGCATTGACCTATGTTCCTTTGAGTCTGGCTTACTTCACTTATATGATTTTTTTCTAAGTCTTTCCTTTTCCTTACAAATGGGGCAATGCCATTCTTTCTGACAGCAGCATAGAATTCCAGTGTGTATAAGTACCACACCTTGGTGATCCACTCATCAACTAAGGGGCATCTGGGTTGGTTCCATATCTTTCCTATGGTAAATAGTGCTGCAATGACCATTGTTGTGCTAGTGGTTTGAGTATGTCCTTGTTTCTGGACGATTGGCTAAATGGATGGCTAAATAGAATTGCTGGGTCATAGGGGAGGTCTATGTTTAGTCTTTTCAGGAACTTTTGGCTTACTTTTTTCATATATTTTTATTGTAATTAATAGAAGGGTTACATTATATTTGCCAGATAGATGGTGCATTAATTCCCATACATTGATACCCTTTCACATGTCTTGGTCCCCATTTCCCTCCCCGCCACCGCCACCCCTCATCTTTTTTTCCCCTGTTCCCTATCCAATTTCAAATAACCAAATACAAATATATCCGATATATCAGTTAACAAAGTGAGATACTGTAACAATATGAGATATCCAAGGGACAGCAAAAGAGATGAGCGATAACATAGTACCTTAACAACAACAATGATTCATTATATCGCTTATGTTTCTATATCCTAGAGATCCTTTCATTTAGCGTCCTACTATATGGCCTTTTGTATCAAGGTTTTTCTCTATTGCAAATCTCTGCTAGGAGAGCCAAAGGTTTCTACTGATTATGACAAATGTGGGAAACCATTGAGCCTAAGTTCCTTTGAGTCTGGCTTACTTCAATTAGTATGATCTTTTCTAAGTTCCTGGCTTACTTTTTAAAAAAAAAACAATTTCCATTTAGGTATGAATTCCTAGTGAAGTTTCTCTACTTTGCTATACATAATAGGCTTATAATGTCAATTCATGAATCACTTACATATTACTAAAATAGGTTTTTTCATATATATATTTATAGTAATTAATAGAAGGATTACATTATATTTGTCAGACAGAAGGTACATTAATGCACGTACATTGATACCCTTTGTCATGTCTTGGTCCCCATTTCCCTCCTCCCCACCCCCATTCGTATAACTATGTATGCTAATCACAAGGGGAGAAAATATCTTTGTCATTAGTTGCTTTTTAAAGTTTGTAGTCTGTTGAATTGTGTGGGATGTGATATGTGTGTGTAATCTAAATGTCTAAATGTCTAAAACATTGCCCAATTATCTATCATTACTTACTGTTGTTTTGTACTTTCCCACTTTCTGTAATACCATCTTTGGCAGATATCTTGAATTTCTATGTCAACATCTGTCAACATCATATGATCAGGGTTAATACCCTACTGACTCAACAGATATAGATTAGTTGCATAATATTTCTATCCATCTTGTTTTTCTCTTATAGGGTCTTACCTTTTCCTGTTCCTTTTTCTTTTATACAAAAGTTATTATCAGATCACCATTTTTCCTGGGAAGTCATGGTCAATATTGTTTACTTTCAAACAAAATCAATGGAACAATTTTGAGAAAATGTCTTTGTGTTTCTGAATTATTCTTACATGGACATGATAAGGCTCTGTTTAGCTTTGTTATATTTGAGTCCCATTTTATAGTTTGCTTATTAGTTGTCCATTTCAAGCTTTATTCCCAGTAAGTTTCACTTTTCGTTTGATATCATGAAGTCCTTCCAAATGTTTTTCTAACTTTGCTCCAAGTGTACTAGATTGAAGGTGAATATAGCTGAGCAATTATGACTTTGATGTTTCATGGAAAGGTAAATGGATCTTAATATTGAGCCAGGCAATGTTATTATAATCATTTTAAAATCGCTAAGATTATCTTTACCTCAGTTTCCTCAAATTTAATATAGGAGTAATATCAGTTGGATTGAATTATTGTTCTTATTATGGGTAGTTACCATAATTAAAGTGCTAAAATACAACTATGGTATATTTATTTTATGTGTACACTCCTTACTAAACTCATTTTCTCATGATTTTGAGTAGTTAATTCTCCTTATATAAGGTAATACAAGTCTTTTTTTGCTTTGTAGTCTTTTGGGGGCATAAACTCAGGGCCTGGGCTCTGTCCCTGAGCTTCTTTTTGCTCAACCTCTTCTGGTTTTTGAGTGATTAGAGGTGAAGATGAGTCTCTTGTGGAATTTCCTGTCCATGCTGGCTTCAAACTGCAATTCTCTGATCTCAGCCTCCTGAGCATCTAGGATTACAGTCACCTTTTGCCTTTTGTACCTTTTGTATTTTTTTGTCTGTCATGGGAATTGAACTCTGGGCCTGGGTGTTGTTCATGGTCTCTTCAGCTCAAGGCTAGTGCTCTGGCACTTGACTCATAGTGCCGCTTTTAGTCTTCTGGTGGTAATTGGAGATAAGAGTCTCATGGACTTTGGTGCCTGGTCTGGCTTTGAATAGTGATCCTCAGATCTCAACCTCCTGATTAGCTAGGATTACAGTCATGAACCACTGGTTCCCAGTTTCCCTTTACAGTTCAACTTTCTGTTCAAATCAATTTCTGTCAAACTACTACCTATGTCATATAGCACAAATAAGAATGAAGTGGTAATAATCAATTTCTTAATGATTGATGATAAGGATAATATTTGTAGTGTTATAACTTTCACAATGTTGCATAGCGTGGATTTTTCTTATTGTATTTCATTGTTTGGGTAATGTAAAGAGGTGATACATTGGTCAGGTAGTGGGTACATTACTTCTTGAACATTGATACCCCTTCTCATGTTTTGTCTTCCCTTCCCTTCCCTATTTCAAATAAACAAATAAATGAATTTTTAATATATAATCCTTCTTAAGTCAAATAGAATAGATCATTTCTTTTGGTTGAAAATTAGAAGTGAATTAGTCTAACATTGTGAATCTTGTATTCAACATTTTAATGAACTGTAGTGAATTGCTTAGATAATTTTTGAATCACTAATCTACTTATAATAACTGGTTATCTCCTGGAGCTTTAATTAATAAAATCAGAGTAACACATTTCTTAAAACTCTTCAAGTGAGTTTAGTTATTGGAAACAGTAGAAAGTTTTCCTTATATTCCATGTTTCGGCAAAACTCCTGTGTGGTGTTTAAATGTGAGAACGTATTTGGAGTGGCTCAGTGATACTACACTATGAATTAACAATATTCTCTGGTGACCAAGCTTTTCATTACATGCTTTTGTAAACTAACAATTCATAGTAATGGGTCTATCTAGAATTAAATGTCATGGATAGTAGAAAAAAGATTGGGAAGTGTACTTTTAAGGCTAGTTTATATTAAGAAAGTCAGTGCCTAAGTTGCCTTGAAAAATATAATTATCTACAGGGTAGGATGGCTCAAGCTTGTAATCCTAGCTACTCAGGAGGTTGAGTCTGAGGCTCACAGTTCAAAGCTTGTCTGGACACTAAAGACTGTGGGACTCTTATCTCCTATTAAGCACTAGAAAACTGGAAGTAGGGGCTGTGACTCCACAGGTAGAGGGTAGAGGGTAGCCTTGAGCTGAAGAGCTCAGGGACAGTGCCCATGCCCAGAGTTCAAGCCCCATGACCCACAAAAAAATAAAAGAAAATTTTAATTATCCAATTATGTTATATATTTTAACAATATTTACCTTTCAGAAAATAATACAATTATGCCTGAAAGTTATTTTACCCAACAATAAAACTAGAAGAGTGGAAAATTTCTTGTGGGTCACAGAATAGAAGGATGTGAATGTATACTAATGGAAAAAGGAAAGAAAAGTATTCTGTATCACTAGGGAAGAGATTTGACTAGTTTTTCTTCAAAGTTACTCTGACACCCATTCCAAATGTTGCATGTCAATATATTATCTGGTGACAATTTAAGTTTATCAAACGACTTACATATGGCACAGCCCCAGGTCACCTGCTCTTTGCAAAATTCAAAAACTTGGAATTGTTTTTAGAATGCTGGAATGAAGGGTACAAAGAAAAAAGGCTTATGAAGATAAACTAACGAAAATCATTATGCATTGCAAAATGAAAATAAGAGGGGGAAGAGGGATAAGAAAAGTAATGGGATAGTTGAATATGATCAAAGTACATTATGGTAATGTCACAATGAAATGGAATAATTAGTAAAAACATAATTGAACACACACACACACACACACACACACACACACACACACACACACACACACATGGGCAGGTGGAAAAGTAATCCTTTATATAAAACTCCCTGATTCAACAGATTAAGAAAGTCACTCTGAGTTATTCTACTACAAGTCTTCAAAATTTTTGAGGAAGCCTACTAATAAAGAAGCATCTCCTAATAAAGAAGCACTTATTGAGTATCTACTATGTGCACTCTGATAAGTCAAAGTGAGAAAGATAGTGCTCAAAAATGCCAATGTAATAAATCTCCATAATGATCATTGAGATTTGATATAGATGAAGACTCAGGTAATTCTTTTGCCTGTTGCAGAGAGGGAAAAAAGGAAGACTTCAGAAAGTCACTGGCTTGTGAATAGGCTGTTGATGAAAGGCATTAGATCTTTGATTATCAAAGGGGAAGAATTGGCTTCTTGATGTGTGCAATCACAGAGAAAAATACTATGTATAGAAAAGAGGTACATATGTTTAATATTGACTAGCTGCAATTTTCAAATTCTAAGGTACCCAAGATTTTTGCATGTTCATTTTACACGGATCCTTGCAAATTATGTAAACAGTTTGGAATAGATGACTGAGGAGATGGCCAATAATCGTCTTTTTCATTAATACATGGTACTTTTATATTGTAAATAAGAAACTTGAGGGCCAGGAGTTTGGCCTAGTGGTTAAAGTGCTTGCCTAGCATGCATGAAGACCCGGGTTCGATTCCTTGGTACCACATACATAGAAAAAAGCCAGAAGTGGTGCTAAGGCTCAAGTGGTAGAGCTCTAGCCTTGAGAAAGTCCAAGGACAGTGCTCAGGCCCTGAGCTCAAGCCCAGGACTGGCAAAAAAAAAGAAACGAGGATAAATCAGAATGAATGATCATCCTCTGTTCAAGATGTATATGCCAATGTGACTATATTGTAGCTCTTTTACTTATTCATCCAATACAATCTTCAAATCTCTTCCCTCTCCAAGACTTTTATTTTCAACCTCTAGGGAGTAGAGGGTGTGGAAGTCTGAATTGGTTGCTTTTTTTTTTTGTGAATCATTAAGCTTTAACACTGGGATTGGGCATTGTCCCTGAGCTCTTCAGCTCAAGGCTACTGCCCTATCCTTGAACCACAGCCCCATTCCCAGAGATAAATTGGAGATAAGAGTCTCTTGGCTTTGTACTGCCCAGACTGTCTTTGAACTGTGATCCACAGATTTCAGTCTCCTGAGTAGCTAGAATTACAGGTATGAGGCACTGTGATCTGACTGAATTGGTTGCTTTTTTTCTTATATTTTTTATTGTAATTAATAGAAGGGTTACATGATATTTGACAGATAGATGGTGCATTAATTCCCATACATTGATACCCTTTCACATGTCTTGGTCCCCATTTCCCTCCCTCCTACCCCCACGCCTCATCTTGTTTTCCCCCATTCCCTATCCAATTTCAAATAACCAAATAAAAGTATATCTGATATATCAGGTAATGTAGTGAGATACTGTAACAATATGAGATAACCAAGGGACAGTAAAAGAGATGAGAGATAACATAGTACCTTAACAACAACAACCATTCATTATATGGCTTATGATTCTATATCCTAGAGATCCTTTCATTTACCATCCTACTATATGGCCTTTTGTGTCTAGGTTTTGCTCTATTGCAAATCTCTGCTAGGAGAGCAAAGGTTTCTACTGATTATGACAAATGAGAGAAACCATTGAGCCTAAGTTCCTTTGAGTCTGGCTTACTTCACTTAATATGATCTTTTCTAAGTCTTTCCATTTCCTAACAAATGGGGCAATGTCATTCTTTCTGACAGCAGCATAGAATTCCATTGTGTACAAATACCACATCTTGTTGATCCACTCATCAACTGAGGGACATCTAGGTTGGTTCCATATCTTTGCTATGGTAAATAGTGCTGCAATGAACACTATTGTGCTGGTGGATTTAGTATGTCTTTGTTTCTGGATGATTGGGTAAATGCCAAGTAGTGGAATTGCTGGGTCATAGGGGAGCTCTATGTTTAGTCTTTTGAGGAACTGCCATACTGCTTTCCATAGTGGTTGA
This sequence comes from Megascapheus bottae, assembly GCF_031878675.1. NCBI lineage: Eukaryota > Metazoa > Chordata > Mammalia > Rodentia > Geomyidae > Megascapheus > Megascapheus bottae. The sequence continues at coordinate 98,888,998 of NC_143547.1, read as the reverse complement.
ACGAGTTTGCACTCCCACCGACAGTGTAGTCGTGATCCCTCCTGGCCACATCCCCTCCAGCATCTGTTGTTATTAGTTTTCTTGATCCTGGCCATTCTAACTGGAGTGAGGTAGAATCTTAGAGTTGTTTTGATTTGCATTTCTTTTATGACCAGAGATGTTGAGCATTTCTTCATGTGTCTGTAGGCCATTTTTGTTTCTTGTTCAGAGAAGACTCTAAGTCTTTGGAACATCTTTTAATGGGATGGTTATTACTTTGGAGATTAGTTTTGGATTGATTCAATTTTTTGTGCTGTTGATATATTTTTGATATGAGGCCTTTGTCTGTTGTATGGTTGGTGAAGATCTTCTCCCTCTCTGTAGGCTTCCTAAGTAGTTTACTAGCTATGTCCTTTGCCATACAAAAGTTCTGCAGTTTAGTGCAGTCCCACTTATCCAGCCTTTCTCTGATTTGTTGTGCTTCTTGGTCCTTATCAAGAAAGTTCGACCTGTGCCAAGGAGGTCTAGTGTATCTCCTATTCCTTCTTGTAAAGTTTTCAGAGTGTTGGCTTTTACCTCCAGGTCTTTGATCCATTTGGAGTTAATTCTATTACAGGGTGACAAAGAAGGATCCAACTTTAGTTTTCTGCAGGTGCTTAACCAGTTCTGCCAGCACCACTTGTTGAAGAGGCTATCTTTCTTCCATTCTATTTTTTTGGCAAATACTTCTCATACCTTTACGCCAACAAATTTGAGAATCTAGAAGAAATGGACAAATTCCTAGCCACACTGAACCAAGAAGAACTAACTCAACTAAACAGGCCTATTTCAAGCACTGAAATAGAAATGGCAATAAGAGACCTTGCACCTAAGAAAAGAAAAAGTGGATTCACAGCTGAATTCTATAAGGTCTTCAAAGCAGAGCTCACACCAACACTCCTCAAGCTCTTCAACGAAATTGAAAATGAAGGTTCTTTACCAAACTCATTCTATGAAGCCAGTATAACCCTCATCCCCAAACCAGACAGAGATTCATCAAGGAAAGAGAACTATAGACATATTTCTTTGATGAACATCGATGCAAAACTTCTCAACAAAATACTGGCCAACCATCTACAACAACTCATCAAAAAATATACACTATGATCAAACAGGTTTCATCACAGGGAGGCAAAGCTTGTTCAACATACGCAAATCAATTAATATAATTCAACAGATCAACAGGAGCAAGGACAAAAATCACATGATTGCCTCAGTAGATGCTGAAAAGGCATTTGACAAGATCCAACACCCCTTTATGTTAAAAGCTCTGGAGAAACTAGGAATCCATGGAACATTCCTCAGTATAATAAAGGCTGTGTATGACAAACCCATAGCTAGTATTATGCTTAATGGCGAAAAGCTAAAGCCATTCTCTCTAAAATCAGGAATGAGACAAGGATGCCCACTCTCTCCACTCCTGTTTAACATAGTACTAGAATTCCTAGCCAGTGCAATAAGGCAAGAAGCAAACATAAAGGGGATCCAAATAGGGAAAGAGGAAGTAAAACTTTCCCTCTTTGCAGATGACATGATCCTGTATTTAAAGAATCCTGTAGACTCTACTCCCAAGCTCCTTGAGCTGATTCAAAACTTTGGAAGGGTAGCAGGGTATAAAATCAACCCTCAAAAATCAACTGCCTTCCTTTATGCCAACAATGAGAGGAACGAGGCAATAATCAGGAAAGCAACTCCTTTCACAATAGCCTCAAAGAAAATAAACTACCTAGGAATTACCTTAACTAAGATACCTTTTTGATGAAAACTTTAAAACCCTGAAAAAGGAAATTAAAGCAGAACTAAGGAAATGAAAAACCTCCCATGCTCCTGGATTGGAAGAATCAATATCGTGAAAATGACAATCTTGGCAAGGGCTATCTACAAATTCAACGCAATACCCATCAATATCCCAATGTCATTTTTAAAGAAATAGAGAGGCAATCCAAAATTTCATATGGAATAAAAAAAGACCCCATATAAGAAAAACAGTTCTTAGCAGAAAGAACAGCGCAGGAGGAACTTCAATACCAAACTTTAAACTCTATTACAGAGCTATAATTATCAGAACAGCTTGGTACTGGCACAAGAACAGGCCTGAAGACCAATGGAATAGAACTGAGGACCCAGATATTAAATCACAGAATTGGTTGCTTTTTAATGGACCTTCATTGCTAATAGTCTAATTCTTATTGCTGTGTAGAATAATTGGATCCATTATATTGATCTTATCACAATGACCTCAAAAACAACTGACATTCTCACCAGAATCTACACAGCATAATTATCAGGTTGGCATCATATGCCCTGCCAATGTGATGCCAATATTGTCTTTCATATTTTCATTGCTATGATGTAGACCTTTGGGCTGTTTTCCAATTCAAATAGCTTGAATTGGGTTTGGCTCCAATAATCATTAGGAAAGTGAAGTGCAGTCTATTATTTTAGTGGTCTTGAAAAAGACTTTTATCTGTCACAAATCGATCACATAATTCTCCTGGTGCCTTTAACCTTATGTGAATAATAAACTGTGATTTGTTATAGCTTTCATATTGCATCATTGAGACTGAATGTACCTTGTACTACAGTTGTGTAAGCCTAGAGAATCAAGACAGATCAAGAAGGCACGGAAAACTATAAGGCTGAGAATGGGGAAAAGATTGTTTACCTGCAAATAAGTTTGCCTGTAAATAATCAAAGAGTTATATGAGTTCATTGCTTTATTTCATCCAAGATACATTATAGCTGATCTGGTTCATAGTCTTGTCATTCTCTCAGTGCTTGATCCTCACATTATTTGTGGAGTATTTTTACAATGACAATCTTCTTTCTCAAGATTTTTTTCTTTCTTTCTCCACTCCTGACTGATTTACTATTTTAGCCCTGATGATAGAGACATTTTTTGACCTACAGTTTTCATGAGTTCTCTTTACTTTAATCAGTTCCCACAGAATTCAAATTAAATTTGGGTTCATACATGAATGCAATTAATATTAAATGTCATGGTGGATATAGAATAAGTTCTGTGAATGTAAAATTTCTCTAAAAACAGTGGGTTGTTGCTGTCTTTCTTGACGAAATGTGGCTCAACCTTTAGTTGTACCTTGTCAAATTTACTTGTAATAAGGTTCTTCATGTTTTGCAATCTGTCTAGCTTTTGATTCCAGACTCATCACCTCTACCATTTCTTCCCATTGATTTTAAATTGCATTGATTTTTTGTATTTTCTTAAATTATACAAATCTTATAGTTTTTATCATAATTCAGATATGCTACGTTTTGAGTATTATATAAATATCTAGACTTGCATGGACTGTTTTCCAAATGCAGCATCCACATATTGATAATATTATAGACCTGAAAAAAATACATAAATGTTTAAAGTGTTGCTCTATCCTCAAAAAGTGTCAAAGAAATTCTGGAATTATTTCTAATTCCAACAGGATGTTTGAAAATGTTGGCTTTCTGCTTATAAAACTGCATTGATTTGAAGGATAACCACTTGGGAAGTAAGTCTCTGGAATGCAGATTACTATGGATCTTCAAAGATCTATCTTATTTCAGATCAAAGTGTGTGTGTTTTGATGTTTGGCCATTGGTTATGGTTCTACTACTTCATAACACCCCAAATAATTATCACCAAGTATTCTGGCTTTTCAGAAATAGATTAGTGTCATTTTGCCTCATTGAAATCTCATTTTCTCCGTATTCCTTTATAATTTTCCCATTCAACATTGTTGAATAATTTTCCACACTTTTCTAAGTCATTTTCTTGGAGGTGGATTCAAATTAGAATGCACTAATTTAGTTATTTTCTGAAACAATGGAAAACGTGTACACCTTTCTCTGTTGTGCATAGCACAATTTGCCGGTGGCTCAACAACTTATACAGCAGGAGCAACAAAACCAGTTTTAACTCCAGGTGGTTTGTTAGAAATGAAAATTCTCAGACCAGATAAGAACCATTTTGAAGTAGGAACGCTGGGGATAAAGTAACTTAACCAGGGCCTTATCAGTCCCTCCTTGTGTACATTTAAACTGCAAGTACTACACTCTATGCAAATAGTCAAATTAAATAAGCTCCTTTATGTTCATTTACTTGCCAAAGCTATAGCTCAAAGCAAGTGCAGACATTTGATAAACTATGTGTATGGTCATAGAGTCAGCCCTGGACTCATAACATTCTTGTTATTCTCAATGGAAAACAGTTAATCAACTAATGTGGCAGTTTCAGCTCAGACTATCTCTTTTGATCTCAATCAATTCCATTTTCGATTGCCTGGAAGTGGTGTCCTAAACATTTGATTCACTTAGCTCAAGGTCAGAATGGAGCACACACATTTTAACTAGGCTCTGGCATGAATCTAAAATGTAGCCGAGGAGGTTTGGGAAGCAATACAAACAGTTCTCTCTTTGAACTCTGGCATTTACTGAGAGAGATGTGAACTACAGCAGCGTCCTAAGTAGTGGACTAGCAAGATCTGACTAATGATCGGCTAGAACTAGCTTCCCACTTGAGCAGAGAGCAAGATTCATATCACCAAACAAGCATAGATGAAGTGCTATGGCTAGTTGAAGGAAAGCTCACTGCTCAGTGATGACTGAGGACACATCACAGAAGATTAAGGTGGATGTGTGCTAGATTTTGAAGTTGGACAGTGTAGACATGAGGGGAGTTTCAGGCATGTGTAATGCCATGAGAAAAAGCAAGAGAGTCTAAAGAGAATACTTGATAAATGGCAAAGACCCAGGGCCAGTGGTACTTTAAAATCAGGAGCAAGTGAGGATAGCTATGTTAAAGTTCTGACACTTAGGTCTCCAATGACAGACTAAGAGTTTTAAACTCTTGTTCGGTAGAACAATCATCTGAGACCTAGAAAATTTTACGATGAAAGCTATGTTTGACTGTTTACTATAACTATTTTCCACCCTATATATAATTATTTATAAGAAAGACCGGTCTGCCTCTGATATTTTGATGAAATCCATATTCTTCTATTTGTGACTACTGTCTCTGTTTTGTTGATGAACTTCTCATTTTGAATTGGACAATGTCAATGACCTCTGTTCTGGCAATTTCAAATATGCTAAAGTGTTTGCTCACATGTATAACATTTACTTACTGTCTTCATATGCTAGTATTACTAAATCTAAGACCAGCTTTGTTGTCATATGAACCTCTTTAGTCCTCCCGTTTCTCTTTCGTCACCATAATTCAAACAGGAACTCAGCTTGAATGACAATCAGTAGATAAATGGATAAAAATGTACATACATACAAAATAAAATGCTTTTTAGTGAAATAAAAGTAGGAAACCTCAACATTTCTGACAACATGGATAGATTTGGGAGTTGTAGTATACTATGCTAAGGGAAAAAATAAGCCAGGTACTGAATGATAACTGCTATATGTTCTTACTTATATATGGACTGTAGGAAAATAAAAACTAATAACCAAAGACTAGATGTTATTTGTCATGTGCTAAGAGAAGGACTGGGAGAGATGTTGGCTCAAAGGCAAAAATTCACCAATTTTATCTTGATGATCTTGATCGTATGGTTAGTAATTCATTGGTCTTTTGTTATATAACATGCCAATTTGGTCATATAAGGAACGCTAAATATTAATGTTAGACATTACAATGTCATAGATACTATGGTTTGAATATAGTGTTCTTTCCAAAGGGCTCATGTCATGAGAGCTTGATCCTAAGCAAAGGACAGGCTCTCAAAATTTAGGAGGCAAGACTAGCTAAAAAAAGCAAAGGTCAGCTCTTGAAACTTCATCCTGCCCCTAGTCCGACTCTATCTAGTTTCTTTCTTTCTCTCTGTCCTGATGTGGTCACTCTTCTATACTCTTCCTGCTCCCTGCTATGGCTGATTGAGTCACCCAAAACTGTGAGAAAAATAAATTCTTCCTCCTGCAATTTGTTTCTTTCTAGTATGTTGTCACAACAAGAAAACTAAACTAAAATGCAACCTCTGATAGGATGGTAATAATGACAAATGTGAAGTTTCTTTGAGTATTTGGTATAAACATTGTCAGTTTAGAGACAAAACGTATTTCTCATGGACAGAAAATTTTGAAACTAAAATTTGGTCCTAGGTTACAATTAACATATGATTTATTGCACACTCTGCACTGGTCATATTTACTGATGGAGCTGCAAGATGATTTTGCCTCTAAATGAATTCCTTTTCCAAAATTTTCAGATTATTTGTAAACATAAACCACACAACACAGAATTTATTCATAATATTCTGACCTTCAACTCACTAGAATGATGCTTATGACAGATGAATTTTTCCCTGAAATAGGGCTTTTATTAAAATTTTCAGAAAGTCATCTTCTATAAGTACTCTATGATAGAATCATTTTTTCGATTCAATGTAAAAAGCACAATCATATTTCCTTTGTTCCTAAAGTCACAAAAATATCTCTTTTGGAACAAACACTTTAGCATGACATTTTGATGGCCCTTTGAAAGAGCATATTTGTGTCCATGGAGCAGAGCTAAGAGAAGAAGATATCCAAACTTCGTCTCTGCTTAGGTCTGCTTAGTTCATGCTTCTATTTTTCAATCTATGTGTATTTTAAGAATCTTTCTTTACCTCTCTTCCAAAGTTTGACAGTTGGAAATAGTATTTTCTTTGTTGCAACGGTGGTAGTATACAGTCTCATGGAAAATCACAACAGCCTTCAGTCTTAGAATAAAGTGCTACACTTTTTGTCTTCATGTCTAGTCAATCCACTAAGATTGTGCTTGCACAAAACACATACTCAGATAAGTAACTGTGGGATATTCGTACAGGTTTGATTAATGAATACCATTATGTTATATAAATAAGTGAATTTATTTTTTTAAGATGATTAATATTTTTTTATTGTAATTAGTAAAAGGGTTACATGATATTTGCCAGATAGAAGGTGCATTAATTCACATACATTGATACCCTTTCACATGTCTTGGTACCCGTATCCCTCCCCCCCCAACACCCCCCCACCCGTGTTGGTTTTCCCCCCTTCCCTATCAAATTTCAAATATCCAAATACAAATAAATTCAATATATCAAATAACAAAGTGAGATGCTATACCAATATGAGATAACCAAGGGACAGCAAAGGAGATGAGAGACAACATAGTACATTAAGGACAACAATCATTCATTATATGGCTTTTGTTTCAGTATCCTGGAGATCCTTTCAATTAGCTTCACATTATATGTCCTTATGTATCAACATTTTGCTCTATTGCAAATCTCTGCTAGTAGAGCCCAAGGTTTCTACTGATTATGACGAATGAGGGAAACCATTGAGCCTAAGTTCCTTTGAGTCTGGCTTACTTCACTTAATATGATTTTTTCTAAGTCTTTCCATTTCCTAACAAATGGGGCGATGTCATTCTTTCTGACAGCAGCATAGAATTCCATTGTGTACAAATACCACAACTTGTTGATCCACTCATCAACTGAGGGACATCTAGATTGGTTCCATATCTTTGCTATGGTGAATAGTGCTGCAATGAACATGGTTGTGCTAGTGGGTTTAGTATGTCCTTGTTTCTGGGTACTTGGGTAAATGCCAAGTAGTGGAATTGCTGGGTCATAAGGGAGTTCTGTTTAGCCTTTTGAGGCACTGCCACACTGCTTTCCATAGTGGTTGAACGAGTTTGCACTCCCACCAACAGTGTAGTAGTGATCCCTCCTGGCCACATCCCCTCCAGCATCTGTTGTCATTCCTTTTCCTGATCCTGGCCATTCTAACTGGAGTGAGGTGGAATCTTAGAGTTGTTTTGATTTGCATTTCTTTTATGACCAGAGATGTTGAGCATTTCTTCATGTGTCTATAGGCCATTTTTGTTTCTTCTTCAGAGAAGACTCTCTTTAAGTCTTTGGCCCATTTTTTAATGGGATGGTTGTTACTTTGGAGGTTAGTTTTGGAGTGATTCAATTTTTTGAGTTGTTGATATATTTTAGATATGAGGCCTTTGTCCGTTGTTTGGTTGGTGAAGATCTTCTCCCACTCTGTAGGCTTCCTGATTAGTTTACTAGCTATGTCCTTTGCCATACAAAAGCTCTGCAGTTTAATGCAGTCCCACTTATCCAGCCTTTCTCTGATTTGTTTTGATTCTTGGTCCTTATTAAGAAAGTTTCCACCTGTGCCAAGGAGGCCTAGTGTATCTCCTATTCCTTCCTGTAGAGTTTTCAGTGTGTCAGCTTTTACCTCCAGGTCTTTGATCCATTTGGAGTTAATTCTAGTGCAAGGTGACAAAGAAGGATCCAGCTTTAGTTTTCTGCAGGTGCTTAACCAGTTCTGCCAGCACAACTTGTTGAAGAGGCTGTCTTTCTTCCATTCTATTTTTTTGGCTCCCTTGTCAAAGATTAGGTGGCCATAGGTCTGTGGTTTAATATCTGGGTCCTCAGTTCTATTCCATTGGTCTTCAGGCCTATTCCTGTGCCAGTACCAAGCTGTTTTGAGAATTATAGCTCTGTAATAGAGTCTAAAGTTTGGAATTGAAATTCCTCCAGTGCTGTTCTTTCTGCTAAGAACTGTTTTTGCTATATGGGGTCTTTTATTATTCCATATGAAATTTTGGATTGCCTCTTCTATTTCTTCAAAGAATGACATTGGGATGTTGATGGGTATTGCATTGAATTTGTAGATAGCTCTTGGCAAGATTGTCATTTTCACAATGTTGATTCTTCCAATCCAGGAGCATGGGAGGTTTTTCCATTTCCTTAGTTCTGCTTTAATTTCCTTTTTTAGGGTTTTAAAGTTTTCGTCAAAAAGGTCCTTTACCTTCTTAGTTAAGCTAATACCTAGGTACTTTATTTTCTTTGAGGCTATTGTGAAAGGAGTTTCTTTCCTGATTATTGCCTCGTTCCTCTCACTGTTGGCATAAAGGAAGGCAGTTGATTTTTGAGGGTTGATTTTATAGCCTCCTACTCTTCCAAAGCTTTGAATCAGCTCAAGGAGCTTGGGAGTAGAGTCTATAGGATTCTTTAAATACAGAATCATGTCATCTGCAAAGAGGGATAGTTTTATTTCCTATTTCCCTACTTGGATCCACTTTATGCTTTCTTCTTGCCTTATTGCACTGGCTAGGAATTCTAGTACTATGTTAAAGAGTAGTGGAGAGAGTGGGCATCCTTGTCTCGTTCCTGATTTTAGAGGGAATGGCTTTAGATTTTCACCATTAAGTGTAATACTAGCAGTAGGTTTCTCATACACAGCCTTTATTACATTGAGGAATATTCCATGGATTCCTAGTTTCTCCAGAGCTTTTAACATAAAGGGGTGTTGGATCTTGTCAAATGCCTTTTCCGTGTCTATTGAGACAATCATGTGATTTTTGTCCTTGCTCCTGTTGATGTGTTGAATTATATTAATTGATTTGCGTATGTTGAACCAGCTTTGCCTCCCTGTGATGAATCCAGTTTGATCATAGTGTATAATTTTTTTGATGAGTTGTTGTAGACGGTTGGCCAGTATTTTGTTGAGAAGTTTTGCATCGATGTTCATCAAAGATATAGGTCTATAGTTCTCTTTCTTTGATGAATCTGTGTCTGGTTTGGGGATGAGGGTTATACTGGCTTCATAGAATGAGTTTGGTAAGGAACCTTCATTTTCAATTTCGTTGAAGAGCTTGAGGAGTGTTGGTGTGAGCTCTGCTTTGAAGACCTTATAGAATTAAGCTGTGAATCCATCTGGCCCTGGGCTTTTCTTAGGTGGAAATTCTCTAATTGCCATTTCTATTTCAGAGCTTGAAATAGGCCTCTTGAGTTGGCTTAGTTCTTCTTGATTCAGTGTGGGTATGTTAATATTGGCTAGGAATTCATCCATTTCATCTAGATTCTCAAATTTGTTGGCATAAAGGTTTGAGAAGTATTCCCTTATGATATTCTGGATCTTGGTAATTTCTGTGGTGATATTACCATTTTCATCTGCGATTTTGTTTATTTCGATATGCTCTCTTCTTTTTTTGGTAAGATTTGCTAAGGGCTTGTCAATTTTGTTAATTCTTTCAAAGAACCAACTCCTTGTTTTGTTGATTCTTTCTATAGTTTTTTTGGATTCCAAATCATTTAATTCTGCTTTGATTTTAATTATTTGCTTTCTTCTACTGGGATTAGGGTTGGTTTGTTGCTCTTTTTCCAGGAGCTTAAGGTGAGACATTAACTTGTTGGTTTGCAATTTTTCCAACTTGTTGTTGTAGGCACTCAGCGCTATAAATTTTCCTCTGAGTACTGCCTTTGCTGTGTCCCAAAGGAGTTGGTATTTTGTGTGCTCCTTACTGTTAAATTTCATAAACTGTTGGATTTCTGTTCTGATCTCTTCGATGGCCCATTGGTGATTCAACAATGTGTTGTTCAGTCTCCATGAGTTACAGGGTTTTCGTTGGTGGAGGTGTGTGTTCAGTTCCAGTTTGATGCCTTTGTGGTCTGAGAGTGTGCATGGAATAATTTCTGTGTTTCTGAATCTGTCCAGGTTTGTTTTATGGCCTAACATGTGATCTATTTTGTAAAATGTTCCATGTGCTGCTGAGAAAAACGTATATTGTGTTGTTGCTGGGTGGAATATTCTGCAGATGTCTGTTAGATCTAGTTGGTCTATATAGTTGTTCAGTTCTAAGGTTTCTCTGTTGAGTTTTTGCCTTGTTGATCTGTCCATAGGTGAGAGTGGTGTGTTAAAGTCACCAACAATCACTGTATTTCGATCTATGTATGGTTTCAGTGTAAGTAAAGTTTGCTTGATGAAGTTTGGAGCTCCGGGATTGGGTGTGTAAATATTTAGGATCGTTATGTCTTCCTGGAGGAAAGATCCCTTTAGTAGTATGTAGTAACCTTCTTTGTCTTTTCTTACTAATTTTGGTTTGAAGTCTATTTTATCTGATATGAGGATGGCAACTCCAGCCTGTTTATGGGGGCCGTTAGCTTGATAGAGTTTATTCCAACCTCTCACTTTCAAAAGATGCTTGTGTTTTTGGGTAAGATGTGTCTCTTGAAGACAGCAGAACGATGGCTCTTGCTTTTTGATCCAACTAGACAGCCTATGCCGTTTAATTGGAGAGTTGATTCCATTGATATTGAGAGTTAGGATTGAGAGATATTTATTAGGTCCTACCATTTTTAAAAGCTTTTATTTGGGCCTGTGTCTTGACAGTTCTTGTGGTCCTTAGGTGGTATGCTGTTTAGGTGCCATTTCTTTCCCTATATTGCATTTATTTTGGTTTTCTATGTATAGAACATCTTTCAGAATTCTCTGTAGTGTTGGTTTTGTTGCGACATATTGTTGCAGCTTTTCCCTGGAATGGAATGTTTTTATTGTTCCCTCAGTTATGAATGAGAGCTTAGCTGGGTACAGTATTCTTGGTTGGTAGTTATTTGACTTAAGGGCATGACATATATGCTTCCAGTCACTTCTTGCTTGCATGGTCTCTGCTGAGTAATCTGGGGTTATTCTGATTGGTTTTCCTTTATAGGTTACTGAACCCTTTTCCCTGGCTGCCTTTAGGATCCTTTGTTTGGTTAGTACTGATCCAGTTCAGATTACGATGTGGCGGTGAGATGTTCTTTTCTGGTCAGGTCTGTTTGGGGTTCTAAAAGATTCTTGTATCTGGATGGGTCTGCCCTTCTGGATATTTGGGAAATTCTCTGAGATGATTCCCTGAAGTATATTTCCAATACCATTGACCTCTTTCTCCAGACCCTCCTCAATACCAATTAGCCTTAAATTAGGCTTCCTAATTGTATCTTGGACCTCCTGAAGCGCTCTCTCATTTTTCCTAGATTTGGATTGACTCATTTTCTGTTCTTTCTCTATAATAACTAAATTATCTTCAGCCCCGGAAATTCTCTCCTCTGCATTGTCTAACCTGCTATCAAAGCTATCTACTTTATTTTTCATCTCCCTTGCTACTAATTGCTCATTTTTGATGCCTTGCATCTCTTCTTTTAGATCATGTATGGATTTCTTTAGCTCCTTGATTTCCATTTGAGTGGTTAGCTCAGTAGCTTTATTTTCTTTGAACATTTGCTGGAGTTCGGTCACCTTTTTATTTGTGGATTCTATGAATTCATCCATCTTTCTTTGAACAGCCTTTATTATGGCCTCCTTTATGGCTTCTTCTTTTTTACTTATCACCTTGTTTATGGTTTCCTCTTGTTCAGCTATGGCTTCCTCCCTTATCTCTTTCTTTATATTTTCACATTTTTCATTAATGATGTTTATTAATTGCATTTGTCCAGCACTTGGAAGACTCTCCTCTAGGTTTGCCAATGACGGTTCCATTGGCTGTTTACATTGGGTGGGGGAGGTGGGAGATGTTGTTTCTTGATTTGACATTTTTCTTGAGTTTCTTGTTCTGCCCATTTGAAAATGGGAGCAAGATTAATACTAAACACGATTATAGTTTTTCAGATATAACCAACCTAGACCTCTGTAGCTGGCAGACTCTAGATGTTCACAAGTTTTGATTGGTGTCATCACTCTTTCTTTTTGTGCAGTTATGGACTAGTCTAATTATTCACTGATAAGTGATTTATATCCAAAACAATAAGCCTCTCAATCCAATCTCTATTGTCTTTAAGTCCCTCTGAGCCTAGAGAATGATTAAACACCTAGATATACAATGTTGCTCAACAGCCATCAAGTGTAGATCCATGCAGTATAAGGGTTGAAAGAGGAGCAGAGGTCCAGAGATAGAAAAATAGAATGAGAGAGGTCAGGGGGTAAGTAGGTAGAGTATTTGAGTACAAAGTTTGGAAAGTGTTAGAATAAAACTTATGTGTTGCTGCGCGACTAGCTCTTAGCCCAGCCAGTGGCCTCACAGTGGACCATGGGATGGATCTGCGAGCTTCTGTCTGAGCATGGTTGGCGGAGGTTTTCCTGTGCTGCTTCCAGGGGCGGCCCCAAGCCACGGGTCTGGGGATTGAGAGTTTCAGGAACTCTCAGCAGGACCAGCAGGAGGCCCCTCTGTTCCCAGGGGCGGGGCCCAGCTGGGGACATGGGCTCCAAGGGCGGAGCCGCGCCTTTTTGGTTCTCAGAAGGGGAGCTTGGCTGCTGGTTGGCCCTTCAGATCCCTGCTGTGTTTCCACTGCTTTGTCAGAGTCTGTGACTGTGGGGGGGCCCTCGGTGGTGTCTTGCTCAGGATTCCCAGCTGGAGGATGCCCCGCTTGAGAATTGAGGGGGGGCAGATGCTAGCTCCTATTTACCCGCACCCCCTACCCACTGTTGTAAGGCAGGGTCCCTAAGTCCTCCACTCTCCAGATCCAGTGGCCTGGGTGAGGAGCCTGGTGGGCGGGTGGGAGCTGGGACAGCTCTGCCTCCCCTGGTGGGGTGCTGAGTCTTAGGGTCAGCCCGCTTGTCATTCTCCAGTCAGAGGGCTGGGGGTTGAGCCCGTTGGGCGGGTGGGAGTTGGGGCAGCCCCGCCTCCCTTGGTGGGGTGCTGGGTCTTATGGGTAGCCCGCCTGTCAATCTCCAGTCAATGGCCTGAGGGAGGGGGCTGTTGAGGGGAGGGACAGGATTCTAAATTCCTTGCCCCCCTGCTCCCGCCAGTCTTTCTTGGGCGGGGTGTTGGGGTCTGAGTTAAGTTCTATTGCTTGGCACCCGCTCTGCTTTCCCGATGTGTTTGGGGATGCGCTGTATTACTCACGCCTCTGAGTCCGTCTGTGGTGCTCCACGGTGGTGGGGAGTCTTTCACTCCCCTCGGGTCCCCGCTGCCACCTGTGTTCTGCGTCTGGGTTCCGCTGCTTGCTGTTCTGGTTCCGCGTCTGGGTTCCGCTGCTTCCACTGTTCACTGGCCCGGTTCTGTGCTGGTTTTAGCAGCCGTTGGGCTCCCAGCCTGGTGCCCTCCACTGCCGCCACTTTTCGTGGATTAGAGCCCGTGCCCGCCCCCACTTTCCCCGCGTGGAGCCGGTGCCCGCTCAAGCCGCTTCTTGCAGCTTGGTCCGGCGCGGCTTTCCGTGGCTTTGGGAGAGAGGTGGGGGAGGGGTCCTCGCGTTCCGAATTCTTTGAGAAAGTTGGATGTGAGCTTTATCTGGATTTCTTTTCCGGTTTGAGTCCTTCTCCGTTGCTTTTTGAGTTTGTTGTTGTGGATTTCTTTAGATAGTTGGCTCGTGGGACTCCCTGGTTCTCTCTTTTTGTCAGAGAAAGCTAGGCAGCGTCCCTATTGTCTCGGCGCCATCTTCCTTAAATAAGTGAATTTAAATGTGGGCAAAACACTGCTTAATAAACCCTGACGAATACTTGGAAAGTCTATGTCAAATTTAACATTAATGTTTTCTTAGTCATGTAAATTTGTCAGTTATTTTGTCACACCCATTGGATGGTTGAGAATTAGCTTCCAGAATGCACTGTACTTGATAGTGTTGTTAGTCAGAAATGCACACGTGTACTTTCTCTGTCTACTAATTCTCTGTTGTGAGAGGAATGCAGCATGAAAGAGACAAACAGACAGATACACAGGTAGACAAAATAAGATGTGAAGATATCTCAAATTTATTTGTTTATCAAATGACTGCAAGTGACACAACATGCTATATAATTTCTGATCTGGTTGTTACCATAAAGAAATAATATTTTGTGTACATCTTTGTTATTGCTTTCAAGAGAGTTTTAGGTTTAACTTTCTGTTTCTCCTGTCGCATAATTACGTATTTTCCTAGGACAATTCCAGTAAAATTTATTGATAAGTCTCAATGACTTAACTGGTCCTGTATTTCAGATCAGTAAAGAGGCAAAAGTAGTGTGGTAATGGTAGCACTCTCCCACATATGGGCTTGCTATGCTATCTAAATTGTAGATATTATCATTTTGTGTGAGTTAAGTAATAGCTGTAGCATCTGCCCACTTCATCTCTGCTATTCAGATTCTAAAATGGTTTGAAAATTAAAAATAATTGTTCCAGGAGAATACATTGTGACATTTTAAAACTACCCTTTCATTCAGTGGGAAATAGTTTGAACCAAGGCTTTTTTCCATAGCAAACCAAAGAATAAATTCACATGAAAAGCAACTGAGTGAGGTTACAGGAACCAGAAATTGGTTAACAGGTACAAAGAAAACCCCTACTTGATGAAGGAAGATCCTTCTATCATGTTCTCTGCTATCTTGCAATCTTACTGAGGGTGCATTGTATAAGTCAGGACACTCAAAGCATAAAATAGGGGAATTACTGTGCTAATTCTCCTCAAATCAGACTCTTGTAGCTAAGATAACAGGCTAATGTGGTACTAGCTATATAACACATAACATTGTTAATAAGCAGCTAGGGATGTTATGTCTTAGTATGAACCAGATTGTAACTTTTGCTTATTGACTAGGTGAATTTGGAGATATTACCTAATAATTCTGAGCCTTACTATTATTTTCTGCACAATGGGTTGGTACAATAAAACTATTCTAATACACAAACATATGATGAGTTTTAAGCTAAATCAAAGTATATTTCTCTCTTTACATGAGATTTAGAACTCAGAAGTTTCCAATAAATGAGGCAGCCCTCAAACTCTAACCTAAGTGACCATCACTTGCAGAGTCACTTGATTTTGCATGAGCATAATGGGTGCAGTGGATTTTTCTACCTCTGTATAGAACATTTTACCTGCTGCATGATTTGTGAGCACTCTCCAAATAATAGATTGCTATGCCCATTTTATGACAGTGATCATATGAAATCCCTTTTGAATTCAGTGCAAACAAATAATTCAAATACACCTGTTGTGCTTGAAATGAAAGAGAAGAAATAAGAAAAGGAATGCCTCACTCATGGTTATATGTACTATACAACGTGGACATAGAGATATAAAATATACTTTATAAATGTAGATTATACATGTATACAATACATAAGTAACATAAGTGTAGAAATTAAATACAGATATAGAATATAATACACATATAGAGAGAGAGAGAGAAAGAGAAAGACAGATAAAGAGAGGGGGCTAGAATTACCAGTAATTTGTGTCTTGCACAGTTTCATAGTCAAAGAACAAAAATAGTATTCTATCTACAGTAACTCTAGTTGCTTACATGTGAGAATCCATACTCATTAGTAAGTTCAGGTATTTTTCTTATGCACTACTTTAAGAGGGAGATTTGTAAAGGGTTCTGGGAAGGCGTATTAAGCAATACTGACTGTATTACTTTAACAAATCTGTGCATATATAATCTATGTTTCTTTGAAAATTGCTGTTGTTTCTCCAAATCCTTTGATTGCCATTACCTAATATATGAAGTTCACAAGCAAGAATCTGTGACTATGTGTACCTTTTAAATCTAGCATCCACAAATGAATAACACGTGATACTTGCCTTTTTGGTATTAGATTGTTTTGCTCCACTTGATGAGCTTCAGTTCTGTCTATTTACCTGTTAATGAGACATTTTCATTAATTTTTTAAATTATATATATGTAAGTAAATATATATAAAATTGCTGATCCTGGGGCTTGAACTCTAGGATTACCACTGTCCCTAATCTTTTGTTCTCAAGGCTAGCATTATACCATTTGAGTTACAGCTCCACTTGTGGCTTTCCTATTTGATCAGGCTTTGAAATGCAAGTCTCAGATCTCAAACTCCCGAGCACCTAGCATTATAGGTGTGAGCCGGCAGCAAATGGCTATGTTTATTATGTTTAAGTAATTGTAGAAAGAATTTTCAATTCAGTATATCAGTTTTGAGTACCATGGAGTATTATCAAAATATCACTTCCTTTATCATTCTCCCCAATGTATTCCAACAATTTCATTTGCCTTTTTGACAAAGCAATATTCCATGGAGTACATGTATCAAAGGTTCTCTAGCCTCTTTTGATTGTTGGGAGCTTAGTCTGATTCCATAGTTTGTTTAGTGTGAAGAGAGGTGTAATAAAAATCCCTGCCATTGCACAAGTATTTTCTTTCCTATCTGAAGGATTATAAATCAATATATAAAAAAGTCACTTTGAAAGCCGTTTTCAAAGCAGTTTTGCAAGGAGAACCAGGAAATAGAAATAGATTATATATTAAAATAGGAAAGTTTTAAGGCGTCTCTCTGATATGAAGAAATTAGATCTAAAGCATGCACTGGAACATGACAAATTACATAAGAGTATAGATATCCACACATAGTGAGATCAAAAGAGGATAATTTTAGAAGGGAAACAAAAAGTTGCAATGAAAATGTGCCTCTTCATATCTATATAAAACAAGATATTCCAAGATGTGGATATAAAGGCTTAACATTTTTAGTTTCTGATGATTCTATCTTCTTTATGTATGATGTGTTCACATGAATATCTTCAGAAAGGACTTGGAGAGGATATAGAACTCAAGGGGAAAAGGGTGAAAATAAAGTAGTGGTGCTCACTGGACACTGATGACTCATGGTTAGAGATGAGTCGGAGGGACTGGGAGGGACTGAGGGAGTACAAGACTCCTGACTCATGTACTTTTAATCCCTCTAGATTACCTCTATAAGAAAAATAAAGTAAATTAATTTTTGAAATAACATTAATGGCTGAGAAACACTTCAGTGAACATCAAGGAAAATAAAAGATGCTTTAGAAAATTATCTATAACCGTGGGCCTCAAAGCAACAGTTAACGTATTTATAGAGTGTGCTTGAAATTTCTTAGGTATGGAGAATACCTAGACATCACAGAGTCTGTACTCATGAAGTTGCTGATCAATTGATCCCAATGATCTCTTCATAAAGTAGTATGTTGAATTTCTAAATAACACACACAAAGAACAAAAGAAAAAAATTTGTAAAAAAGATAAAATGAAATATTGTTAAATAAGTAATGGATACCATAATACAAATAATTGATAGTATTATGAAGGCAAAATAATCACTGTGAATACGATCCAAATTGATAGGAATACAATCATAAATAAGCAAACTGGGAAAACCTGGGTACATGCCATCATGTAGTCTGTGAGGTGAATGAAGTTAATGAACTAGCTATGTGAAAATTTGAAGCTAAATATTTGAGGTACGAAAAAACTGATCACAAAAGCACAAGGGGAAGAAACTACTTAAAATATTCAAAAAAACTACTGGGCACCAGTGGCTCACACCCACAATCCTAGCTACTCAGGAGGCTGAGATCTGAGGATCACAGTTCAAAGCCAGCCTGGGCACGAAAGTCTGTGAGACTTTATTTTTGGAGTAGAGTCGGGGTTTTTTTTGTGGGTCATGGGACTTGAAGTCAACCTTGACACTGTCCCTGAGCTCTTCAGCTCAAGGCTACTGCCGTACCCTGAGCTAAGCCCGATTTCCCATTTTCTGGAGGTTAATTGGAGATAAGAGTCTCAGGTCATTTGTTTCCGGCTGGCTTTGAACCTTGGTCCTCAGATCTCAGCCTCCTGAATAGCTAGGGTTACAGGCGTGAGTTTTCTATTTTTTTCACTTTCTCCCCAGAGGAGTTTTCTATTTATATCTGGACAATTTCTTGACAATTATCCTCCTGTTAATACTTTGCATGTAGCTGGGATGAAAGTTTCACACCATCATGGCCAGTCATTGATTCAAAAGGGAACTGAATTCATCATGGGTGTGCTCACCTTAAGTCATGAGCATCTTAATCTCTGCCTTCCAAATCACTAGGATTCTAGGTGTGAGCCACCATTTCTTATTTCTTTATTATGCTTTCATCACCACCTCCATCTTCCAAGAGTCTTCACAAATACTTATACCAAAGCTACGTAAAATACACAAAATTTTGCATTTGAAAATTGCAAATATGCTGGGCTTTGCACTGGTTCTCACAACGTGGTAAGCACAGATCATTTTTTCAGACATAAATTTTTCTAATCTTCACAACTGGAATCTAGTCTAGACTCTGCAAACTAGGTTGTTTGCAGGAATTCAGATATATGTACTTACCAGTTTTATGTATTATTTCATGGTCTGTCATTCTGTGTATATTTCAATCAATTAAGAGTACATTACAACAAACTCTACATCATCATAACACAAATTATATAAATTAATTATCATATATGCATATATATATTCTACTGTCCTTAGAATGAAAGTTTCAGTTTGGATTAAAATAAGAAAAAGAAAATATCTTGAAGATTATAAATACCCAAGAAGGAATAGTCTCAATATTGAATAAATTCGTTGTCAATGTAACTATTCATGATATTTTTTCAAACATTTTGTGATTCTTGTACAAGTAAATTCTAGGAAATAAGAATATTTACATTTACTATACATTGAAAAGCTTTCAAAATTCTTGCATTTATATTCTTAGCTCTATATCCTTTCCAAATAACATGAATGGGTCAGAATGGTAGAAAAGGCAAAGTCAAATTGACCCTAGTTTTTAATGACTAAAATTTTGACCTGACAAAAATAAATGAAAGTCTTTGTAAACACAAATTTGCTATTACACGCAACATAATTATAATCACAGCTGTATTAAGAATTGTTGGGAAATGAGTTTGAGTATAGAATAATATTTTAAAAACTGTAAATAGTATTGGGATTTCTTGATAAAATTGCCTCATGACCAAAGGATATTAATTCAGATTCCTCTTATTATATGATATATAACTCAATAAAGTGAACAATGAATTCCATTATTAAAGAAAATATTATGAGGGGTTATTCAATATTTCCAAAGGATATTGAAATAATTTAAAGTTTAAAGCAAAATGTATTTCAGGGTTTAATAAGAGTCAAGTGTGTTACTGCTTTAAAATTTATAAGAACTACTCAATCCTTCAAGTACTGAGATGTAGTATTAAAATTACCTTTAATCCTAATTTTATTTTCTTAAGTTTTCTTTCCTTTTCCACAGCTACTAAGGACTGCTAGAAATGATATGATGACTTTTCTGTGTATTTAAAGATCTGATGTCTGTACTAAAAGTGGAAAGGAATGATCTGTGAATCCTCATGACAAAACTTCTCATACATGAGTGATAAACACTGAACTTTTCTTTTCAATAAGAAAATTATGTATCCATTCACCCATGGCTCTTTCTTTGTACTCAAAATTATATCTTAACAAGGTGGCATATTGAGGTTCTATGTGGAGTCACAGAATTCAGAATATCGAGAGAAACTTTAGGAGCAAGAATGGAACAAAGATTGAATATGGAAGTTTAGAGTGCAGTTTTTCTGAGTGTAGTGGTACACACTTGAAATTCAAGCACTTAGGAGGTGAAGGCCAAAGCATCTCTTGTTGAGGGTTGCCCTGAGATATGTAGCTATGCTGAAATCAAAGGTGACCTAAGCGATATAGCAAGACTCTATCTCACAAACAAAATAGAAAACCAGAAAAAACTTTAGTGTTTTGGATTCAGCATAAATCTAGACTGTGCAATCTTTACTGAGTGTTTAACATTGACTCAGGCATTTTTACCCATAAAGTGGAAATAAAATAGTAAGCTAATTTTGGTATAAGGGTAAAGAAACACCTAAAATCACTTGCATAGATCTTCACCCATTGCAGTTCCTTGATCATTTAATTAGGAGAAAGGATCAGTTCTTTGACATTTCAGAGAAGACATAGTGGATAAAGGCTCAATGTGTACTAATACAAAAGTATGAAACATACTTGCTTAACTGACAGAATCTTGGTGACACTTCAAGAATAAAAAATCATCCTCACTCGTCATTCTATTGTTCATTTAACTCTCCAAATTTCTGTAGTCTTTTCAGACCTGATGAAGGTAACTTCAACACTCAGTTTTAGTGTGTGCATACGTATTAACTTAGTTCCTGCTTTTCCCATGCATAAGATGACTCAGATAAGTAGGTGGATTGGACTTAAGATGTCCATATCTAAACTCTTTCCTGCTTTCTATATATGTTTTCCATTCCATACTCTGGCTCTAAAGAATTGTGGTTCAGGGTACTTGACCATATTTTGCTAAAGTGTGACATAGGGTGACTTTAACATGTCTGTCTTTACATTAACATTCTGTTAAATATAGCTATATATAAGAACACAATTCCTTTTCCTTGAAAATAGGCTCACCACTTTTCAGTGATGTGGAATTAACCTTGATAAATGCCTGAACTTTGATTCATTGTATTTTGTGTTGTGAAAAGTCATTTACAATCAGCTCAATTGTATATAGCATCAAGGGAAAGGTAAGTTATGATGCACCCATATGATATACCATTATGTAGCTATTAAAAGACTATTGCAAAGACTTTTAATGACACATAAAAATGCTAAGGATATAATGCCTAGTGAATAAAAATAGATTACAATAATATTCCAATGATGTTCCATTTTATATAGCTTAAATCACATATGTGTGAATATTATTAGATTTTAATAATTTATATGCAAGTTTTATGATTTATAAATAAGGAATATATATGTAAAGCAGTTAATATATTTATTTAAATAAGTAGTTATGTATCAAACATACTGTACTAGAAATGCATATGATGTTAATATTTTTATCTATGGGAAAAGGGATTACAAATGATCTTTATGTTTATTTTTTACTCTTGGCATTGTAACATATTGACAATTTGTATATGATAATTAGTGAGAATCTTTAGTCGAAATACTTATTATAATCAGGTAATCATCTAGGGAGTTAGCAACTAAATCTGTCTCTGCTTCTCATCTTGTGTGTGTGTGTATGTGTATATATGGAGAGAGAGAGAGAGAGAGAAAGAGAGAGAGAGAAAGAGAGAGAGAGAGAGAGAGAGAGAGAGAGAGAGAGAGAGAGAGAGAGAGAGAGAGAGAGAGAGAGAGGGAGAAAACAAAGCTTGAAATAGATCTGTAATGATCTGAGATTCTGAATTCCTGTAAATCTGGGTTTTGATGATTTGTCACTAGAAGAGTGTGAATCAGTGATTGTGGGCCGGTAAATTTCATACATTGATGTTCATAGAAATCTAAAACTAGAAAAATTTAAGTTACATATATAATGTCTTCAGGCAATTTTGGATTTATGTGAATGAAATTCCATGAAAATATTTACACACTTGCTGCATTACGATCCTCAGTATGCATAGAGATATTTTTTGCATAGAGACATTTTTTGCATACTATTGTGCTTGTCAAAATTTTTCCTTTTAAAATATTTATAGTAAACTAAAATAGATAATTATCATACATAGAAAGAATGGGATTGAGGATACTAAATTGAGAACCAGATGGGGAAAGATCACCACAAACTTAAAATGTTAGTACTGGTTGAAGAAATGTTTTTTAGTGGTCATGTCAAAGTGATGGAATGTCAGGTACAGGGAACATAATGCGTTCATCAACCCAACTGACAAAACTAGTAAGAACTTTTTCTACTCTGCACTGAGACCTTAATGGAAGGTTATGATTGTAACCTGGGGTAGGATATTTGCTCATGTCAACACAACAAATCATTGACAAGATTTCCTCAGTGACTCTAAAGTGTAAAGACACTTGCATTTGTTACTTCCCAGTTTCCCTTTTCTACTAAAGTAATGCAGATTCATCCTCATAGTCTACTTTATCCATGGCATGGTAACAGATTGCTCATAACCTTGATATCAAAGGTAATATTGTATCCAAAGGTGTATATTAGCACATAAATTGGGAAGCATCTGTAAGGAAAGATTTCTCAGAGGAAGTAATACCCAAAGAGCCATAATGAGCCAGGTGGATGCGCCATCAGGCCAAGGCAACAGTGGGAGCCATGTGAGCAATGAGTTGCCATGTGTAGGAAACTACATCTTCCATATTGCTGCTATAATACAGACATTCGAAAAGATTACTGAAAGTTGAGAATAGAGAGTCCATCAAAAAACCAGAACATATATTTTGTTTTAATGTTCAGCCAGGGAACTTGAATTTGAATGTGTGTTCCAATGGAGAACCACTGAATGTAGAGTTTATATTTGAGTCGAGCCCTGGAAGGTTACACACAAAAGAAAAACTTTGCTTTCTAGTGTAAATAATGTTAGACATTTTCAAAAGTTCCCTGAAATGAAATAATTGATTAGTAGTCATTAGTAATGATTGCACAATCCGAACATTAAACTAATGACTCAATATCAATGAGTTTAGAATAGACTAATGCGTTAGAATGTCTTGAATGTGGGACAGTTGGACTAATTGTTCTACCAATTCAGAGTTCCTGGAGGCAGACTCTATTTGTCTTTAAGAATCATGTTCTGAACTAACGTGAAGTTCTTTATTGAGACTTTTTTTTATTCTGTGCATTGGGATTCAAAATTAAGGCCCTGTGCTTGCTAGTTGTTTATCCATTACAAGTATACCTCTAGTTCATTTTGCTATTGGGTAGTATTTCATTCAAACATAGTCTCACATTTGTACTTGGGGCCAACGTGGACTGCTACCCATGTGCCTACCTCCCACAAAACTGGAATCTTACACATAGTTTGTTGATTGATTAATGTAAAATCTGACTGTTTTGCTTAGGCTAGCTTCAAACTGTGATGTTCCCAGCCATCTCTTGAATAGCCAGCAGTAGAGGCTTGACCCGCACACTCAGCCTTCTAAAAGACCTTTCAAATATTCTCTACTTATATCCTTCATTTTTGTCATTCTCTTGAAATTCCATTTTACACGCTGTGGTCTGATTTGTCTTCCAAAGCACAGTTGTGATCATGTTTCAGGAGCCATTATGTCCTCATTTATCTACTGTTTGAAAAAGTACATTTTTTTGCCAGTCCTGGGCTTGACCTCAGGGCCTGAGCACTGTCCTTGGACTTTCTCAAGGCTAGAGCTCTACCACTTGAGCCTTAGCACCACTTCCAGCTTTTTTCTATGTATGTGGTACCAAGGAATCGAACCCAGGTCTTCGTGCATGCTAGGCAAGCACTCTACCACTAGGCCAAACTCCCAGCCCTGAAAAAGTACAAATTTTTACTGTTTTTCTGTCTCTATTTTCTGGTTCCAGTTATTTATTTTTATTTTGAGGTACTCTTTGTGGAGTCATCAAAGATTTCAGTCCCTCTTTTCCTGCAACTCTGGTCCTTCCAAACCGTACTAACTCAGCCTTCAGGACTGATGGCATTTCTGCATAACTTAACAAACCAGTACATTCAATGAACGTTTTCACTTGGGAGCAAGTGTCACTGAATTCCACTTTACTGAGACATTCAAGCAGTTCATATAGGCAAATAACTTTGTGAGATTATCCAGATACAAAATAACAGAAAATTGATACATTTATAAACCATTTTATAAAATAATTTGTTGGAATCAAACTGACTGATTAAAAGAAGTAAAATACTGCATTTGGAGGGTGAACCAACGTAACGCAAGTTAATATATTGGAAAGGAACTCTACAAATTGTTAGGGTGGGGAGAGGAAAAATAAGAGAAAAACATGGGAAGGGGTAACAGTGTCCAACAAGAAATGTACTCAAAATCTTACATATGTAACTGTAACCATCTGTACATCACCCTGACAATAAAATTAAATTAAACACTGACATTGTGTGATATTTGACTATGTGATATGTACAAGTTAACTAAGCAAGATTTCTTTCAATATATTTTTGTGCTTTGAAATAACTTTGATGTTTCTTTTGCAGTTTGTTGCACCTCTTTTTTATACAGATATATCTGACAAATGCATTATTTTAGTTTTATAATGAAATTAGGATTAGATAAAAATGAATATAATGAAGCAGTGAGACACTAAATGAAAGGACCTCCAGGATATAGAAACAAAAGCCATATAATGAATGATTGTTGTCCTTAATGTATTATATTATCTCTCATCTCTTTTGCTGTCCCTTGCTTATCTCATATTGTTACAGTATTTCACCTTGTTATCTGATATATCGTATGTATGTTTATTTGGTTATTTGAAAAAGGATAGGAAAGAGGGGAAAACAAGATGAGGGGCAGGGACGGGGGGAGGGAAATGGGGACCAAGACATGAGAAATGGTATCTATATGGTGAATAAAAAGTAACCCTTCTATTAATTACAATAAAAATATATGAAGAAAAAATGAAGCAGTGATAAAGATCTACAATTAAGGTTTTGGATTAAAAAATACCAATTTTCTTGTCATCCTATTTTTATTTGGTGTGCTAGGGAACATAAATGTATAAATGAAGAGGCCAAGGTAGGATCAGAAAAGCATTACAAATGCACATTCTCATTTTTATTTTTTGGGTTGATATTTTATTGAGCAACCCCTTCAACTTGTCTTTTTATTTATGGAATAATCTTTATTATTTAGCTTGAATGAAAAACAATTAATTTGACATTATTTAATCAGAATTTGAGTCCCTCAGAATATTGTACATGATTTTTTAAAATCTACTTATTTTCAAATGAGACATGCACTGCAAGGGAAATTCAAATGGCCTTTGGTTTATTGTTATGCTCTAAAAGAAGTAAAAGGTTCCCGTATGAGATATGTGCAATCATAAGACGAAAACGGAAGAGGAAAAATGAGGTAACAGAAGCACATTTCAAGTAGCACGCAAGATACAGTACAGTATATTTAACAGTCAAATAAGTTATTTTACTGTGAGATATTCTGTCTTTCAAAACAGTCATTAGGAGTTGTGAAATATGAATTAGATATGTATAAATAGCTAAGTAGATTTCCTGAAGTTGAAGTATAGAAAAGAATTGGACCATGGGAAGCAGTGGATGCATATGAGAATAGTAACTTAACAACATTTAGCCTTGTGCATGATATTTTCTTGCCATCTTATCTGGCACTATTTTAATTATTACAAATTATGCTCTTTCTTGCTGAACCTGCTACAGACTGAATATTTCTCAACGTAATAATTTAGGGAGCTGCTCCCAATAGTTTTGACTTTGTAGTTAAACACTTTGTCTTACCTCCTCAAGACTAATACCATTACATTTTGAAATAAAACTTAATTTTCAACTAGTGTATTTATATTTTTGTGGATGTATTTATTTCATCATGCAAATACAAATAATATGTTTTATATCATAATCTATGTCAAAGACATTCCTTTGTTTTATTTACCTTGTCTAATAAACAGCTCACTGTTTATTAGAAAAGATATTTCTGAGTCCTAATCATGACTATTTTATACAAGATTCCAACATTGCTTCTCTACACAAATACCATGGGAAAATCATATTAAAATTATGTTCAAAACATTAAACCTGATATGCTCACATTTGTAGCTGGAAAGAAATAAATTCTCCTGAGACAGGAGGACGCTGGTAAGTGAAATTTCCTGGGCTACTGTTCTTCAAAATGTTATCACAATGACACATAGACAAGGTTGTTTGATATGGTATATTGGTATCAAGATTTAGCCCTGTCTATTTATCCAAGTGAATCAAGTGATGCTGTAATTTATTCACATTAGGGATATCATCACATAAACCTGAAGAGTCTGAATGCAATTTCAACCCTATGAATGCTCTGTGATCTTATTTTTTCACATATTTTTATTGTAATTAATAGAAGGATTACATGATATTTGACAGATAGATGGTGAATTAATTCCAATACATTGATACCCTTTCACATGTCTTGGTCCCCATTTCCCTCCCCCCCACGCCCACCCCTCAACTTGTTTTCCCCCATTCCCTATCCAATTTCAAATAACCAAATACAAATATATCCGATATATCAGGTAACAAAGTGAGATACTGTAACAATATGAGATAACCAAGGGAGAGCAAAAGAGATGAGAGATAACATAGTACCTTAACAACAACAATCATTCATCATATGGCTTATGTTTCTATATCCTAGAGATCCTTTCATTTAGCGTCCTACTATATGGCCTTTTGTATCAAGGTTTTGCTCTATTACAAATCTCTGCTAGGAGAACCCAAGGTTTCTATTGATTATGACAAATGAGGGAAACCATTGAGCCTAAGTTCCTTTGAGTCTGGCTTACTTCACTTAATATATCTTTTCTAAGTCTTTCCATTTCCTAACAAATGGGGCAATGTCATTCTTTCTGACAGCTGCATAGAATTCCATTGTGTACAAATATCACATCTTGTTGATCCATTCATCAACTGAGGGACATCTAGGTTGGTTCCATATCTTTGCTATGGTAAATAGTGCTGCAATGAACACTATTGTGCTGGTGGATTTAGTATGTCCTTCTTTCTGGACAATTGGGTAAATGCCAAGTAGTGGAATTGCTGGGTCATGGGGGAGCTCTATGTTTAGTCTTTTGAGGAACTGCCATACTGTTTTCCATAGTGGTTGAACGAGTTTGCACTCCCACCAACAGTGTAGTCGTGATCCCTCCTGGCCACATCCCCTCCAGCATCTGTTGTTATTAGTTTTCTTGATCCTGGCCATTCTAACTGGAGTGAGGTAGAATCTTAGAGTTGTTTTGATTTGCATTTCTTTTATGACCAGAGATGTTGAGCATTTCTTCATGTGTCTATAGGCCATTTTTGTTTCTTGTTCAGAGAAGACTCTCTTTAAGTCTTTGGAACATCTTTTAATGGGATGGATATTACTTTGGAGATTAGTTTTGGACTGATTCAATTTTTTGTGCTGTTGATATATTTTAGATATGAGGCCTTTGTCTGTTGCATGGTTGATGAAGATCTTCTCCCTCTCTGTAGGCTTCTTAATTAGTTTACTAGCTATGTCCTTTGCCACACAAAAGCTCTGCAGTTTAATGCAGTCCCACTTATCCAGCCTTTCTCTGATTTGTTGTGCTTCTTGGTCCTTATTAAGAAAGTTTCGACCTGTGCCAAGGAGGTCTAGTGTATCTTCTATTCCTTCTTGTAAAGTTTTCAGAGTGTTGGCTTTTACCTCCAGGTCTTTGATCCATTTGGAGTTAATTCTAGTACTGGGTGACCTTGAAAAAGGAAATTAAAGCAGAACTGAGGAAATGGAAAAACCTCCCATGCTCCTGGATTGGAAGAATCAACATTGTGAAAATGACAATCTTGCCAAGGGCTATCTACAAATTCAACGCAATACCCATCAACATCCCAATGTCATTCTTTAAAGAAATAGAAGAGGCAATCCAAAATTTCATATGGAATAATAAAAGACCCTGTATAGCAAAAACACTTCTTAGCAGAAAGAACAGCCCAGGAAGAATTTCAATACCAAACTTTAGACTCAATTACAGAGCTATAATTATCAAAACAGCTTGGTACTGGCACAAGAACAGGCCTGAATACCAATGGAATAGAACTGAAGACCCAGATATTAAACCACATACCTATGGCCACCTAATCTTTGACAAGGGAGCCAAAAAAATAGAATGGAAAAAAGATAGCCTCTTCAACAAGTGGTGCTGGCAGAACTGGTTAAGCACATGATCTTCTTGTTTGTTCATACTATAACAAAATGGTATGGGAAAACTCTTGACGTTTTAAGTTAATGAAATAGAAATGAATTGGTATATTGTGCAAGAAGCAGTAAGTGTTACAAAGTAAAGAGAACCAATAGCTCACATTATTCATCCTTCCTTCTCAGAACGAATAGTTCTAGAGGACTGCAATTTGAAGTTAGAATGGGCAGAAAAGTCTTTGTGATGACACCTTCAATTAATCAGAAAAATGATGCACTATGGATGTGGCTTAAGTGGGAGAGATTCAGATGTGAGCATTTAGACTGAACAAAAGTATAATTCCTGAACTCAAGCCATATAAACACATATAAACAAAACACACATAATGTTATAGAATTAGATGATATCAATAATGTATAATTATGACTGTTGACTTTCTGTCAAGTGAAGCAAGAAATATTTTATTAAGTTCTTTTTTTATTGTAATTGATAGAAGGCTTACAATTATAATTGCCAGATAGAAGGTGCATTACTTCACATACACTTTCTCATGTTTATGTCTGCATTTCCCTCCTCCTCACTCTCCTCTCATCTTGTTTTCCCTCTTTCCTTTATTATTTCAAATAAATAAATAAACATGTATACAATATACCAGGTAACAAGGTAAGATACTGTAACAATATGAGAATAACCAAGGGACAACAAAAGAGATGAGAAATAACATAGTACATTAAGAACAACAATCATATATTATATAGCTCTTATTTCTAAATCCTGGCTTTCCTTTCATTTAGCCTCATCCTATATGGCCTTATGTATCTTGGTTTTCAGCTATTGTAATCCTTTGCTGGAGAGTCCAAGGTTTGTACTAATTATTACAAATGAGGGAAACCCTGGAGCCTATGTTCCTTTGGGTCTGGCTTACTTCACTTAATATGATTTTTTCCAAGTCTTTCCATTTCCTTACAAATGGTGTGATGTCATTCTTTATGATTGCAGCCTAACATTCCATTGTGTATAAATACCACATCTTGTTGATCCAATCATGTACTGAGGAGCATCTGGCTTGGTTACATATCTTTGAAAAGCCAGAAATATTAAAGCGGACATTTATTTCAGAGTGACTCCTGATGAATTCTCCAGTTTATCAGTTAGAATAGCTTCCAAATAAATCTCAGTTTAAAAACTTGCCTTTGTGTGTGACATCTCTCTTAAGTTTGACCTGCATAGAAATAAACTCAATGAATTGTTAAAAATAAATTTTCTTGTAAATTCAATCATTAAAATATTCTCAAAAGACATATGAATCTATTTCTAAGGGACTTTTGTTTGCCAGGCTTGGGCCCTGATCTCAAGGGCTGGGCACTGACCTTGAGCTTTTTCAAAGCTAGAGCTCCACCAATTGAGCCACAGCTCAACTTACAACTTTTTCTGGGTATGTGATACTAAGAATGTAAAGGACAACCTGGGTGCAGTGGCTCAGGCTTGTAATCCTAGCTACTCAGAAGGCTATTATCCTGAGGATCAAGGTTCAAACCAGCCATGGCACAAAAGGACCTGATACTCTTACATCCAATTAACTTCTAGAAAAGGGGAAGTTGGTCTTGGCTCAACAGTAGGGCAGTAGCATAGAGCTGAAGAGCTCAGGGGCAGTGCCCAGATCGAGTTTAAACTCCATGACAAGCAAAAATAAAAAGAAGAATGTAAAGGACATTTATAAAGAAAACTTTGAAAACCTGAAAAAGAAAATTAAAGAACTGAGAATGTGGAAAAACCTCTCATGCTCCTAGGTTGGAAGAATTAACATCATGAAAATGTCAATCCTGCCAAGGACTATCTACAAATTTTATGCAATACCCATCAATATCCCAATGTCATTTTTCAAGGAAATAGAGGAAGGCAACCAAAAACTCGTATGAAAAAATATAAAACCCCATATAGCAAAAACAATCCATAGCAGAAAAAACAGTGCTGTAGGAATATCAATACCATACTTTGACTCTATTACAGAGCTATAGTAACCAAAACAGCTTGGTACTGGCACAAGAACAGGCCTAAGGACCAATGGAACAGAACTGAAGTCCCAGAAATCAACCCACAGATCTATGACTACCAAATCATTGATAAGGGAGCCTAAAAAATTAGAGAGAAAGAAAGACAGCCTCTTCAACAAATGATGTTGGCAGAGTTGGTTAAGCACTTATTGAAAACTAAAGTTGGATCAATATATGTCACCCTGTATAAGGATTAATTCCACACTGATCAAAAACCTTGAGGTAAAAGCAGATGCCCTGAAAATTGTACAAGAACAAATAGGAGATACACTCGGTCTCCATGGCACAGGTAGAATCATTCTAAATAAAAAAAACCAGAAACACAATAAATTAAAGAAAGTTTAGAAAAATGAGACTGCATTAAACTGCATAGCTTCTCTATGGCAAAGGACATAGCTAGCAACTTAAATAGAAACCCCACAGAGTGGGAGAAGATCTTCACTAGCCATAAAACAGACAAGGGCCTCATATCTAAACCATACCTCATATCTAAAATAAAAAAAAATGATGCTCCAAAAAACAAATCCTCAAAGAAACAGCAATCCCATAAAAAGGTGAGCTAAAGACTTAAAGAGAGTCTTCTCTGAAGAAGAAATAAGAATGGCCTATAGACACATGAAGAAACGCACAACATCTCTGGCCATAAAAGCAATGCAAATCAGGGGCGGGAGTTTGGCCTATTGGTAGAGTGCTTGCCTAGCATGCACGAAGACCTGGGTTTGATTCCTCGGTACCACATACATAGAAAAAAGCTAGAAGTGGGGCCGAGGCTCAAGTGCTAGAGCTCTAGCTTTTGGAAAGCCCAAGGACAGTGCTCAGGCCCTGAGAAATGCAAATCAAAACAACTCTGAGATTGCTCCTTACTGCAGTTACAATGGGCATTATCAAGAAATCTAAGAAGAACCAATTCTGGCAGGGATTTGGCCAAGAGGGATCCCTACTACATTGTTGGTGGGTGTGTAAACTCATTCAGCCACTCTGGAAAGCAGTATGGCAATTCCGCAAAAGACTAAACACAGAGCTCCTCTACAACCCAGCAATCCCACTTGGCCTTTTCCAAAATGTCCAGGTCTAGGACATACTAAATCTACTAGCACAATGATGTTCATTACAGCATTATTTACCATAGAAAAGACATGGAACCAACCCACATGGCCTTCAGAAGATGATTAGATCAAGAGGTTTTTGTACTTATACACAATGGAATTCTATGCTGCCATCAGAAAGAATGACATCACCCCATTTTTAACGAAATGGAAAGACTTGGAAAAATTCATATTAAGTGAAGTAAGCCAGACCCAAAGGAACATAAGCTCAATCGTTTCCCTCATTTGTCATAATTAGTATAAACTTTGGACTCTCCTAGCAAAGGATTACAGTAGCTCAAAACCTATCTACATAAGGTAATACAAGATGAGACTAACTGAAATGAACTCTAGGATATGGAAACAAGAGATTTATCTTGTGTTATTGTTGTTCTTAATGTAGTATGTTATTTCTCTTATTTTTTCCTTGTGGTTAATCTCATGTTATTACTGTATCTGACTTTGTTACCTGTTATATTGCATATATGTATATTTGTTTATTTGAAATAGGGAAGGGAAGGGGGAAAACACGATGATTGGGAGAGTGTGGAGGAGGGAAATGGGGACAAAAACATGAGAAGGGATATCAATGTGTGATAAGTAATGCACATACTACCTGATGAATGTAACTGTAACCCCTCTATACATTATCCTGTCTATATAATTTAAAAAAATTAAAAAACAAACCAAAACAAAATCAAAAACTCCAAAATGATTAAATTGAACAAATGAATGAAGTGATGAAGTTAATTCAAGATGTGGATGAGATCTTCAACAACTTGCTTAAGAAACTTAGTGCAGATACACAACATGGAAAATAAAACTTAAAATCTTAAATAAAATGCTCCAAAAGTAAAAATTTCAGTGGCAATCATGTCTAGACTGTAGCAGAAGAAAGAAAATCAGGTGTCCAAATCTAATTTGAAAAAAATATTGCATAATGAGCAGTAAAGGAGGAAAAAATAATTATGGGTATAATTTTCAAATCTGTCTGGTCTTGCTTAAGTGGCCCGAGCTATGAATTTTTAGTATAGAAATCAATTGATACAAAAATGAAAATCATAACCAAAGCTATTCATGAATTTGTTGCAGAAAATACACTAAATCTATATCCAAGTATAACAGGCATTAAAGCCCCAATTTCATATAACTAGGGGAAAATTTTTCCATGTTATATTATCATTAAAATGTCCAGTGTATGAAATAGGGACATAAAAATAAATACTACAAGAGAGAAAAGCCAGGTTACTTACAATCTTATACCTGTTGGAGCAAGAGAATAATTCTGAGGAGAAATTCCAGAGGATAGGAGAAAACTGCCTAATGAACTCAAAGCCTTGAAAGAAAGTAACTGCAAAACCAAAATTATCCATTAAAATTGAAGAGGTATTGGAGGCATGACTCATGTGATAGGGAGCATATTGTCAGTTACACAATTCAAGCCCCAGGACTTGCAAAAAAATTATATCGATTGTATTCTGATATATGTGTATATATATAGTACAGTACATAATTATATATTTATGCAATTATATAGTATAGTTTGCTGTTTACACTGAGAGCAATCTTAGAGATCTAAACATGTGGTAAAATAACATCTTATTTATGCTTTGACAGCTGAAGAATACCTCATAATTTACCTCCTCATTTTGGAAAAGAACACCTTAGTTGCCTCCAACTTTTAGTCCTGTGAACAATTCATTACAGTCCTATATGTGAACTAAATATACAAGAGTGATATGTATGCATCTAATTTACTTAAATAGGTGTTTTCCAATACGTTATTTGATAAATTTGTACATTTCCTTTTTCCAGTGTGGTTTGTGTTTTATTCTGTTTAGTAAACAAAATTTTTATCTCTAGGCAATTGTTCTTCACTATAAAGAGAAGTTGCTTGCTGCCATATTTATCCATCTTTGTGATAGCTATTTTACATGCATACAACCTTGCCATCTAGATCATTGTGTGTATAGATGACTGTAATATTGAAAAAGCTCTAGAAGGAACTTTTTAGCAAGAAGACAATATAAAGCAAATAGAGATAGATGAGAGACTATAATAATGACAGATTTCAATGACACATTATCAAACTTTTTCCCAGATTTCATGTTATAAAGACATATATTACAATATGTTTAAAGATTGTTAACATGTCCTTCCTAGAATTTTTTCTCATTTTGTGACTAACTAATCCACTTCATTATCTTGCCTATTACTGTTTTCTGCTCACTTTGAATTGCAGGTGTAAATCCTGAAATAATATCTAAAGCAATAATATAAAAACAAATTCTTCAGAGTATATTCATCTTATGTTATCTTGAGTAGGTTGAGTTATGAAAACGTAGCAACAGTAGTCATTAACAACAAATCAGTCTCATGTGACAGTAAGAATAATTAAAATACAAAACCAATGTCTGATCTCATCGTGTTTCAATGTTCTTTGAATCTTTTTTTGAAACAGCACATTTTTAATGTAATAGTCTCTACTGGAACAAAATAATATTTTTCATATAGGTGTGTATGTTGATATTTGCAAAGGTTAGTTTACATTTTCAGATAAAATTGCACAGGAATGTATAAGAAAGACAAATTCAGGGGCCTGGAGTTTGGCCTAGTGGTAGAGTGCTTGCCTAGCATGCAGAAAGACCTGGGTTCAATTCCTTGGTACCACATACATAGAAAAAAAGCCGAAAGTGGTGCTGAGGGTCAAGTGGTAGAGCTCTAGCCTTTAGAAAGTCCAAGGACAATGCTCAGGCCCTGAGCTCAAGCCTAGAATTGGAAAGAAAGAAAGATAAATTCAGATTTCTCAAAATCTGCATATCTGTTAAAATATTTTATCCAACGAAAATGACCTCAATCATGAAAAGTCCAATGTCCATCATGTTTCTGTTGCTAGTTAGCTATGTAGCTGTTGGAAAGAAACTTTATCATTCTAGATCTCTATTTTTTCATCTGTAACATAAGTAACTTTGCTTTGCTAATCATTAATCCTATTTCCAATTTTAAATTGTATTTGAATGCATTATTTCATTTATGTAGTGTCTCATGGATGAGAAAAACTAAGAAATTAAAGCTTTTACAAAGCACGAGTTCCAAAACTACTTGTTGAAAAGGATACAAAAATTACTCAAAGTGATATGAGTTAGCATCAGTACTTTGGTCAGAAGAGTTTTACTACTGAATATTTGCAGGTGCACAATCCACCTGCTATTTCTTTAAATTACTGTTAATTCAGTGTTCATAGTGTTTCAATTTACTATGTCACTTGGTGTCAACTAACTTTTACATAGACTCCCTCATTTGCCTACAGGCCTGAACTCGGGCTGAATTTTAATTTAAGCAAGTACTATGGACAAGGAAATATAATCTCAGTACTTATCTTATAAATCAAGGACATTGATAACAAATAATTTCTTGATTTTTCCGATCTGTTGCCCACAGTATGACCCTCTTTCCCCTCTGTATAAAAGAAATACCTGTTGTGGCTTTATCTGAGTAATTTGCAGATGCTGAAGTTCGAGTGTTTTCCTTAGGGCAACAGGCTTTTCAAATGTAATCTATTATTTGCTATGTTTTTAATATTTTTCACATATACTGACATTAGCAGGTATACCTAAGCTGATGTGTTACAAGTATACATGAAGATAAGGCCTTGTGGATTCTACTTATCTATTAGCATTTCTATATTGTGGTCTCTGCACTATGATTTCCCTAAAAGTCTGCTTTGAATATTTTACCTTCATTTTGGTCAAAAGTGTGAATCAAATCTATCCTTTATGTCTTTTTTTCAGCATGTGCTGGGCCCTTCTAGTGGATTTCTTCTGGATTATCCTCTAAATTATATAATTTAGAGAATTATATAATTAGAGAATGTTTGCTCATTCTCTATCTGGTTCTTATCATTTGAATACCTGAATTTAGAACTTTCAGTGTTTTATTAATTTTTCTAGTTTTCCATCAATTTCTTAGCTTACATATACTTATAACTATGCATTTCGAACCTTTATTCTCCTACCTACCTAGATGTTTGAATTGGAAGTATGTGAATCTAAAGCAGGGATAGGACTCCTATAGCATGTGGCAATATAAGGACCATGAAAACATTTGGTACATACAGGATGGACATATGTGATTTTAGGCTGCTCTATGGCTATCTGCCTTTTTGAGGATTTTGTGTGGACTTAGAATGTTATAAATGTTCAAATGACCATTGGCAGCCAAATGTCTTCCCAATCCTGAAAAGTATATGACTTTCTTGGCATTCTTAAGATCTGTATCACAGTGGAAATCTTTATGAATTCAGTTTGTTTTGTTAACTAACAATATGTTTAAATTATAATTGAGTTGTAGCTCCTTAGTAGGTTTGTCTTCATCTTTATTTCAGCTGGAATTACAAACCCTTTTTTCCCTATTCACATGTGCTGACTATCAGTTTATTATTGTAAAGAAAGATGTAACACTTCTTAAGCTTTATTAAATACAATTATTATTGTTACAAAAGGAAGAGATACTGTTAAAGCATAAAATATGTGACAGTAACTAATAAAGTGTTATCTAATTTAGGAAGGTAAGTAAATAAGAACTAGTGCATAAGGGAAAATAAGAAGAGAATGAATGTTAGTAAGAAAAAAAAGAAAATATAAAAGAAAAAGACTCATATGCCATAATAAGTGAAAGTAAAAATACATAAACAATAAAAATGAAAGGGAAATATTTTAAAATGTTAAAGTGGAGAAAAGTATGTAAAATAAAATTAGAGCTTAAAAAAATTCATTATGGAATTGACATAAAAATAAAATTTATTCAAAAATATAAAAAATGATGTCTTTCTAATTATTTATTTTCAAATTTGAATTGTTTATTAATTAATGTCATTAATGAACACTGAAACATGTAAAATGGACTCTACTGATGGGGAGATATCAATTGAATAAAGGAGACCAAAAGAAAAAGTTAAATATTGTAAATATGGCCAGAAGACTTTATCTGCATGTAGAAAGTAGGACAATGAAATTTTCTAAAATCATTTTAAGAAGGACATGAAGCTTAGGTAGAATGATAGAGAGAATAAGCCTAAACAGGGTAGATTGTATGCATTTATAAAATAGTCACAATGAACACTTTCCTTATTCAGCTTACTCTAATAAAACTTAAAATTCTTCATATTCTCTGAGCAAAATGAATAACATAATCTAGAAG
This sequence comes from Megascapheus bottae, assembly GCF_031878675.1. Lineage (NCBI taxonomy): Eukaryota > Metazoa > Chordata > Mammalia > Rodentia > Geomyidae > Megascapheus > Megascapheus bottae. Next base: position 98,852,449 of record NC_143547.1, on the reverse strand, counting down.
TCATGCTAAAAACTTGAATGAAATAAAAAATAACATAGAATAAATAAAAGAATAATTATGAGGAAAATTTCTTAAAAATAAGCAGCTTATAAAAATAACTAAAGGATTTTGGTGGGGGGAGGAATCAGAATAAAAATAGTTTTTGTATATTGTCCATCTGTTAATTGGAGAGTAAATAGCACTGAATGAAATGCTTCTGGGAACAAGAAGAAAGACCAACTAAGTGCTAATGGAGGAGGTATAGAAACCAACATTGGACGTGCTAGCGTATTATTTCCTTTGATGAGCCAGATTGATTTCTGGGGAGGGAGTCTTAGGAAAGTTGTGAAGTTCTAGACACAGAAATGTATTGGTAGAAGAAATACAGAGGGATATTAGTAAACTGCCACTCCCACCATCTCAGGATTTTACCTATGCTGTGCAGGATATATAAAGTATTTTGTTCTGTTTACACTTATTTATTCTCTGTAAGTCAGCTACACTTGATTTATTATTTGCACATTTATTTATATTTTCAGGGTTGATATAATTTGTTACATTTAACTAAGGTAAATAATTTTACCTACACAAATGGCATTCTATATGGTGAACACTTCATTAATTGCCATTGAGACAGAGACATGGCTACTTTTGTTAAATACTATGTTTTATACTTATCTTTAAAATATTTTATTACTTTTTATTTGGAGATCATGGGGCTTGAACTCTGCCTGAGTGTTGTCCCTGAGCTCTTCAGCTCAAGGCTACTGACGTACCCCTGAACCTGCTTTCTAGAGACTAATTGGAGATGAGTCTCAGGTCCTTTTGTGCCCAGGATGGCTTTGAACCTCAGATCTCAGCCTCCTGAGTAGCTAGGATTACAGGTGTGAGCCACTGTGTCTGGCTTCATTACTTTTAAAATGCTTTTTTATTACTAAATACACAAAGGAGTTTCAATTTCAGAAGTAAGATTATGATTCCAAGGTCATTGCCACATCTTCCATCTTTTCTCTCTCTCTCTCTCTCTCTCTCTCTCTCTCTCTCTCTCTCTCTCTCTCTCTCTCTCTCTCTCTCTCCCTCCCTCCCTCCCTCCCTCCCTCCCCACCTCTCTCTCTTTCTGAAAAGCATGTATTAGTTATACAGACATGTTTCATTGTGATACTATATTGCATGGATATTATCTACTTTGGTAAGATTAACTTCCTATATTATCTGGTCTTATTAATTTTAGTGAATTGTATTTTACTCCCATGTGTATAAAGTACTTCATTGTTTTCACTCTTCAACATTGTCCTTTCAGAAACTCCCATTATCACTGGTTACATTTTCACCAAAGGTACATATATTATATTCAGGTCAGATATCTTAGTCTAGATTCCTCAAATGATATGTGATATTTTGTTTCTCTAAGTTTTATTTATTTCACTTAATGAAATCCTTTTCCATCCCTTTTTCTTACAACTGATGTAATTTCATTCTTTTCACTCAATAATAGCCCACTGTGTATTTATGCCACATTTTGTTTTTTCTGCATTAATGAGTTAATGAGCACATAGGCTGATTCTATAGTTTGGCTGTTGTGAATAAAACTACAATGGTCACAGGTATTTAAGTATCTACTTTTTGCTAAAAAAAAGTCCTTGAGTATATGTTCAACGATTGAATAGTAGGATCATATATAGAGTAGTGTACTTGCTGTTCCTTCAGGAAATTTAATCCTTACATTGGTAATTAATATTAGTACTAACAATACATATGGTGTCCCATTTTTCCATTCTTATTCATTGCTATTATTGGTGGTGGTGCTGCTGATGCTGGTGGTGATGGTATATTGATGAAGACAGGGGTGCTATGAGCTCTATTAAACTCTAGTCACAGAACCTTTCTAGGACATTTCCCTTTCTTGAAAGTAGATTCTAGAAATTCTAAATTAGTCTGTTAGCTTGTGCTTTCCACACCACTTTATTATATGGACAAAACTTTATACACTATCCCTTAAAATCATTTATTCTTCAAAGCAATTATTGTTGCAAATTTGGAAAACATAGAAACATTTAAGTCATCCATGAGCCTCAATGCAGAAACTATGAAATTTCCAGGATAAGAGTAGAGAAAATGCAAGATCTCCTGGGCACAGATCAAAAATTTCTAAGACCCAGAAATCCAATAACCAAAAGAAAGACTTCACGAATGGTAATGATAAAGGACATAGATAGCAAGCTAAATAGAAAGCCCAAAGAATGGGAGAAGTTCTTTTTTTACCATCTATACATTAGACAAGGGATTAATATCTAAAATGACTTAAAAAAAGACTTCTGAGCCTTGCATGGTGGCTCACACCTGTAATCCTAGCTACTCAGGAGGCCAAGATCTGAGGATCATGGTTCAAAGCCAGCACAGTCACTAAAGACTTAGAGACTCTTATCTCCAGTTAATCATTAGCAAAGAGGAAATGACAATGTGGTTCAAGGGTTAGGGTGATTGCCTTGAGCTGAAGAGCTTAGGGACAGAGCCCAGGCCCAGAGTTCAAGCACCATGACCCATTTAAAAAGAAGCTACTTCTTAGAAGAACCACAAATAGCCAATAGACACAGGAAGACATGTTCAACATCTTTATCCATAAAAGAAATGCAAATGCAAATTAAAATAACATTGAGATTCTACCTCATCCTAGTTAGAATTGCCATTATTAAGAAAATTAACAACAACAAAAAATACTGGCAAGTTTGCGGTAAAAAAAGGAACTCAAATATATTGTTAATGGCGATATAAGGTTGTTCTCACTCTAGAGAACACTAAACCTAGAACTAAATATAGAATTAACCTATAATCCAGCAATTCCAATCCTAGACAACTCATTCAATAGAGCATAAACCTGGCTACACTAAAGTCATCATCACCACCATATCTTTGCAACACTATTTGCATAGACAATGTATAGAATTAGCCCAGATAACCTTAAATGGAAGGACAAATGGATCAAGAATGGAATTCTACACTTCCATCAGAATGATATTGTACCATTCCTAAGGAAATGAGAAAGCTTGGAAAAAATACACTAATGAAGTAACCCAGACACAGAAAAACACAGGTTGCATGGTTTCTTTATGGTAGAAAGAGTGTACATATGAATCTATAATTAAACATCAGTATTCAAGGTGCTACAAATGAAATAGCTGAACTAAAATAGACTCCTTGGAAAGCTTAAATAGTGTAATGAAAGCCTAACATTATCAACATCAGAAAATAACTACATCTAAGAAGGGAGAGAGGACAAGGAGAGAGGAGAAGACAAATGAAGGGGGAAAGCAGGAAGAATACAGTTAATAATTCATTATATATAAAATCAGAAAAATAATGGAAGTGGTGGGCATAAGGGAGGTGAGACTGTTGAGTGGTATGATACTGATCAAAGTGTCCTATATTCTTCAATTGCTTTGTTAAGTGCCAACTCCTTTGTACCTTTAGAAAAAAAAAAAAGAGGGGCCAGGAGTTTGGCCTAGCTGTAGAGTGCTTGCCTAGCATCACAAAGACCTGAGTTCGATTCCTCTGTACCACATACACAGAAAAAATGTCAGAAGTGGTGTTGGGGTTCAAGTGGTAGAGCTCTAGCCTTGAGAAAGTCCAAGGACAGTGCTCATGCCCTGAGCTCAAACCCAGGACTGGCAAAAAAAGAAAGCAAAAAGAAAAATTAATTTAAAAATGAGTTGCACAATTTTTATACTTGGAGGAAACGTTTTCAATAAAAATCAATGTTTTCCTGTTAGGAAAAAAAGAAAATTACAAGTTATCCATAATTAGCATCAAAAAATTTCTCAAGGTTGTTTGTTTAGATTCAAATTCAAAGAGGATTTATATTGTTTTTCAGCTAGAAGATTTTTTTTATTTCTACTATATTTATCTTGAACCTGAGTATAAGTCTTCTTTTCTAGGAAATGTCAGTAATCGTACAAAACAACTTATCAAACTTTCATATAAGCCACATTTTAAAGAGTATGTCATATTCTATTTCAGGGTTTTATAGGTTGATGACTAAAAGTGAATCAAAGGTTTAAGAACTATGCAGGCGTATGGACAAATAAACAAAGGAAACTTTTCCTAAACAAATATGTGCTCATAGTGGCCTCTCAGCTGAGGGTTATTAAGCAGTGTCCTGCTATACTGTGATTCAGTAAATTCATTTGTCATGCATTTTACGTCTCCCATAAAAATTTTGTTCCTCTAAAGGAATAAACATTACTTTTGGACAATATATACTTTTTCCTTGCAAATTATAGAAAATTCAATGAGGAGCTATGAAATCTGTCAGAAGCTTTTAAGGATTAGCCATTGGTTTACATACGTGCATAATTAACAACTTACATTTATTTTTTGTTACACCAGTTGCTTATTTTATTCATACAACTCATTCTGTCCATAATTATTAAATGCTGTGTGTGTGTGAGGGGGGGAGTCATGAGACTTAAACTCTGGGCCTGGGCGCTGTCCCAGAGCTCTTCAGCTCAATGCTACCACCTTACCCCTTGAGCCACAGCCCTACTTCCTTTTTCTAGTGATTAATTGGAGATAATGTTCTTTAGTGCCTGGGCTAGTTTGAACCACGATCCTCAGATCTCAACTTCCTGAATAGCTAGGATCACAGGAGTGAGCCACATCGCCTAGATATTAAATGTTTTTTAATACTCAGAGGAGTGTTTCCATATGCAAATATCACAACTATTTTCAACAGTATATAACCTGACATAATTTTTTTTGTTTTTAGTGTATATTAATCTTAAAAAGAGGTGGCATGTCCATATGTGTATCTAATATACTTTGATCAAATTTACTTCTTCCATCATTGTTTGTTATATACCTGTACACTATTTTTCATAATGCTTAATCGATTTCTATATCATATCTTCAAACATGACTATAAAGTATGTTAATTTCAATCTTCTCTTACCTTATTTTCCCACTTCTCAGTATTAATATGTAATTTGTGCCCGACTTAAGATTGTATTCAATTCTTGGGAAATGTATTTGTCACTTTTATTTCTGAATATAGTTTATTTTGCTTTTTTCTGTGGTATCCAGTTAAATATATTTTCTCTGAAAGTATATTTTGTTCCATATGACAGTACATTTTCTTTTGTATGTAAATTTTGTATATAAATTTTATATATCCATTAATTGACTCAGAGATGGAGGATGATTCTATGTCTTGACTATTGCAAATTAATTTACACATCTACACATGCATATGGGTATGTATGTGTGTGTAAATGTCATTCTTGTATGTCAATGTGTCATTTAGAGTATATGTGCCCAAGTGGAAAATCCATGCTGACTTTCATAGTGTCTTCATGAAATTACAATACCCCTAACAGTGTATAAAGGATTATTTTAACCTCTTCATTTTTGCAATCATTTGCTTTTGCTTATTTTTAATTGAAAATAACTAATCTGACTGGAAATGAGCTAGAATCTCAGTGTTTACTTTATTTGACTTTCCTCTGCATACTAATGAATGTAGAAATATATTAATATATACATCATACACATGCAAATTAGACACAAATATTAATATTAATTTAAAATTAAGTTATTTAACTATATATTAAAATGGATCAATCTATAGTAATACATATGAATATAATTTGCATACAATTGATTATATATGAACATATGTAAACACATAGATATATGTTTACTCAATTTTTTTTGCCAGTCCTGGGCTTGGGCTCAGGGCCTGAGCACTGTCCTTGAACTTTCTCAAGGATAGAGGTCTATCACTTGAGCCTTAGCACCACTTCTGGCTTTTTTCTATGTATGTGGTACCAAGGAATCGAACCCAGGTCTTGTGCATGCTAGTCAATCACTCTACCACTACGCCAAAATCCTGGCCCCCCTGTTCACTCAATTTTTAATTTGTAAAATGTAATTCAATTGAACATTTATTAATTTAGTTACATATGTCTTCAGTGTTTAATATTTACTATTTATTATATATTCTAGATATAGATATTATTTCTTTATCAAGTTAAGTCCTCTTAAAGATTTTTTTCCATTCTGCATCATTTTTAAAGTCTTCAAATTGCATGACATGTTTTAAAAACACATATCTTGGTTTACACAATATCTTAATTTCTAAATTGTACTTTTACAAATGTTCCCTGAAGAGATTTAAATATATTTCACATGGAAACCTTTATGATCTTTGACGACACTGAGTTGATGTCTATGCTGCACTTCCATATGTAAAAATAATTCAAAATATATACTATTGTTAAAATTAGTTAATCTAGTGAAAATAATTGTGTAATAATACTTTCTAGAGAAATATCTTAAAATGAAAAATCTTATAAAGTTATAATTTACATATCAATTGTGTTCTTCTTTGCCATAAAGTTATTTGTTTTATTCTGTTAACTACTAGCTGCATATTAATTCTTCAGCTCATTCTTTTTTAAATTTCAGAATGTGACTTAATAGAAAATGCATTTAACTATTATTTCTCATAATTAAGTAGAGATTTTACAAATAACACACTGAAAAGGGGAAATTATTTTGCAAATTGGACAATCTAAGAATTATTTAAAAGATGTTTTCCTTGTAAATGCAAAGCAATGATGTGGCAATTAGAATTGAACCATATAAATTTGTCTTCCAATTGTGAACCCTAGAAAGGTGACAGTGTAATGAGATTTGACAGCATGTAGAAAGGTGAAAACTCATTAACAAGCCAGGTTCTGCATATAAAAAATGATTAGCATTTTTGTATTATGTAAGAAGATTGCTTAGCATTTCAGGAGTAGAGCAGCAGTTGTGTGGCACTAAATCTATTCTGAATTAAAAATGATCAGTTTAAAAAATTACAGAAAATTCTTATGCAAATGAAATGTAATCAAGCCATGCTTCAGACTCATTATGCATGATTGATATGCACTGTAACTTGCTTACTAATTCAAGGAGCAGAGGAATTCCAATTATCATATTGTTTATGCAGTGCTGTGCCACACTGCTGGAAGTGATATTAAATTGATTAGGATAAATGGTATAAACGAACAAGATAGGTCCTTATCCAACTTGACATTTATTTTATATGAAATGATAGGGATTTCTTACTACCCTAAAAATCTCAACGTTGTCATAAATGTGAAAAGAGTTTTGAAGTTCTTAAAAGGTATCAAGATCAAGAGAAGAAAGATTACAAATAAGTGAGAACATCACTTCATAATGCCTTTGATTTAGTACATGACAAACATTGTTGAGTTGCAAGATTGTTTATTTGCTGTGTGTAATTATATAATTGCATTTTAGTGAATTCATGTCTACTTGTGAGATAATTGATAATGAAATTACAAATTGGCCTAACCTTTAATAACTATGGAGTCAGTTGCAGAGATTTCCAATTTTTCTTTTTCACAGAATAATTTTAAAAATTATTAGCATAACTTATTATACAAAATATTTTTACATAATAAATACATAAATGACACCAAATTTATCTTTTTTTTTGCATTTTATATTGTAATTAGTAAAAGGGTTACATCATATTTGCCATATAGAAGGTGCATTAATTCACATACATTGATACCCTTTCACATGTCTTGGTACCCATTTCCCTCCCCCCCACCCCCCCACCTGTCTTGGTTTTCCCCCCTTCCCTATCAAATTTCAAATAACCAAATACAAATAAATTCAACATATTAGATAACAAAGTGAAATACTATAACAATATGAGATAACCAAGGGACAGCAAAGGAGATGAGAGACAACATAGTACATTAAGGACAACAATCATTCGTTTCAATTAGCTTCATACTATATGGCCTTATGTATCAAGATTTTGCTCTATTGCAGATCTCTGCTGGTAGAGCCCAAGGTTTCTACTGATTATGACGAATGAGGGAAACCATTGAGCCTAAGTTCCTTTGAGTCTGGCTTCCTTCACTTAATATGATTTTTTCTAAGTCTTTCCATTTCCTAACAAATGGGGCGGTGTCATTCTTTCTGACAGCAGCATAGAATTCCATTGTGTACAAATACCACAACTTGTTGATCCACTCATCAACTGAGGGACATCTGGGTTGGTTCCATATCTTTGCTATGGTGAATAGTGCTGCAATGAACATTGTTGTGCTAGTGGATTTTTCATGCGTGTTGTATGGCTTGAACTCAGTCCCTGGGCACTGTCCTGTGTTTCTTTTTAGTTTAAAGCTAGTGCTCTATAACTTGAATAAGAACTTCATTTCCTTCTGAAACTAAGAAACAAGAGGGTATGAGAGTCTCATAATGTTTCTTCTCAGGCTGGCTTGGAACCTTGATTTTCAGATCTTAGTCTCCTGAGTGCCAAGTATTACAAGCGAGAGCCCCCTCTGCACAGTTTCTATTTACAATTGTTCTCCTTCCTCCTCATTTTTTTTTACAATTTTTGATGTGTTTCATTACGCCAGTCTCATTCATATTTTCAATAAACTTGTATAGTACTCCCAGCTTTCACCTCACAATGTTATCACAATAAGACAAACGCTGACAAATGAAGTGTTTTTTTAAAACTCTTTTATAATACAATATGCTATTTTTTTGAAACAAGTAGTTTCAAAAAAGGACGAGTGAGAGTTGGAAAGAACAGGAATTCCAGACAGGGCAAGGGAGTTCAGTAAGGAAAGTGTGCTAGGTTCCTGGCACTAAACCTAACTACTTGGAATAATTGATATAAAAAGAAGTGATTAAAGAAACCTTCTGCACTTTGCATTTTGTTTCATCAATGTTCTAATCAAAAAAGAAAGAAAATATTCCTTGTTTTGGCTTGACACCGCTGGAAATGCATAGTCAGGAACGTCTAGTATCGGCGGGTACTATTTAGGGCATGAAGCTCAAACCAAGACCAATTTTTACTCCATATTGCTCTTTATTGTGGAGCACTGTCGCAATGTACTGCAAGATAATTAACAGTATCTGTAAAAGTAATACAATTCATATCAGCAACATACTCTTAGTTGTCACTAGGAAGAATATCACCAGACAAGGATGAGAAGCCGAAAGAACGAGACTGAGAAACATTTACGAAGAATACTCGACGAATACTGTGGTTCGTAGTAGCTTTTTATTTTCTGGGGCTTGAACTGAGGGCCTTGGCCCTGTCCTTGAGCCTCTTTGTGTTCAAGGCTAGTTCTTAACCACTGGAGCCACAGTACTACTTTTTATGATTTGTTTATTGGACATAAGTGTCTCAGGAACTTCCCTTCCTTTGTTGGCTTTGAATCCTTAATCTCACATTTCAGCCTCCTGGGTAACTAGGATTACGGATATGAACCACTGGTGCCTGGCTGAAGTAACTTTTAGTCTGGGTCTAGATGAGACTTAGATTGGGACTTGTGGAGCAAAGGAGACTAGGAACCCTACATGCAGAGCAAATAGGTGAATGCATCTGCCCTGTGACAGGACCTGGGAAAGGGCAAGAAAGTCTCAGTGGAGAAAGAAGAAACGCAAGGGGGAGTTATGGAGTAAACAATGATATCAAATTGGCCTAGAAAACTCTGAAGACTCCTTTGCACTTTCAAAAGAGGGAGAAATCAGTTGTAAAGTTTTGAACAGAGTACTGATATTGCAATATACCCTGAATTTCCAAATGTCAGTTATATCAAAATCATCAGTGGTATTGATAAAATGCATGTGTATAGGTCAGGACCTAGATATATAAGAGCAGAAGCCCTAGGCTACAGTCTGGAAATTGGCATTATTAAATAAGTTATGCTCCATGATTTTCATGTTGATAGGTAAAAAGTTATGAGAAGATCTCTAGAAAAATCTGTGTAGTTATAGTGCAGAAAGGATTACAGAGAAAGGCAATTTAATTCTCCTGCACTTGGCTATGGAATGGGAATGATATAATCCTTTTCATTTTAGAAGTGTTGATAACTGTTTTATATTATTTTCACAGAGGATCTATGTAACTATTAAAACTCCCATCATTGGGCAACTAACTGAACCTGAATATATTGGTCTGAAATATGTAATGTGTATAGTGTACACAGATTTTTAAGATAACTTTTTTGAGATAGAATTTATAAATATAAAAAATCACAGTTTTATCATAAAAATTAGGCTATTTTCAATAACTACAGAAGCAACTCCATAACCATTGCTCTTTCCTTATTACCTCTTTCAATACAACCCCCCTACCACCCAGGTAATCAATCACTTATTGCTTTGTATGTATATTTGCTTATTTAGACTTTTACTTCAGTCCAACAGTAAATATATATCCTCTTACATGCATTTCCTCATATCACTGCATCATAACTACTCACCAACTACAGGTTATGAGATCAGCTATAATAGACTGAATATGAGTTAAATTATGCACTTTCCAAGTCTGACTTATTTCAAAATTCTACAGAAGTCACATGACTTGACCTCACAGGTTCCTGTTCTGCCATTGTAATCTGCCACTGTCAAAATCATAAAAATAATAACATATCACAAAATTATTATTCAACAACAATAGCCCTTAAAATTACAAATCACAGCCTGGCACGTTGGCCTCACACCTGTAATCCTAACTACTCAGGAGGCTGAGATCTGAAGATCAAGGTTCAAAGCCAGCCCGGGCACAAAAGGACTTGATACTCTTACCTTCAATTACCTTCTAGAAAAGGGGAAGTGGGGCTTGGTTCAAGGGTAGGGCAGTAGCCTTGAGCTGAAGCGCTCAGGGACAGTGCCCAGGCTGAGGTCAAGCCCCACGACCCACAAAAAATATTAGAACTCATAATCCAAAATCATACCTTATGTATGTCATGAAAAATGTATTGATAATGCAGCTTTGCCTTTTATATTGAGTTAATAAGTACTTTTAAAACATTAAAGAAAATAAATCATAGCAAGTCATAAAACTGTGGAAATATTCAGAAAGTTGAGCATATTTACCTAGGTTTCAAAGATTTTTCTCAATTAGAATGTCTAATAAGAATAGGTTCCACTGAGAGTCAATAGAATTGAGTGCATTGTGTCAAGTCAAACTAAGAGACAAAGGGGTATATCCTGAATCTCCAGAGTGACAGACATATACTTAATGTATCTAACAGTTAAATAACAAGTGGACAATGCAATGCAAAAAAAATGTGGGAAAAATACATGTATTCTGGTTGTTACCTTAGTGACAGTCCAGAAATCTACCCTGATTCCATGTTTCAAAGGCCGGTTGGCCTAGAGGAAGAGAGAAGGAAACTATATCCAGAATGTCTGAATTTAGAGTTCCATATACTACCAGATCACAGCTGCTTTGTCATTTTCACTACAAAAATCTTTCTCTACCCATGGTTGAACTTTCAAATTATTTTTCTTTCTTTTATGAATGTGCAGCATCTTATTATTATCTGTATTCATCCTATTATGAAAAAGCACATTAGAACTTTTACTCCTATCTAATTATAATATATTACCTACTGAACTTACCCATTGTAATAGAGTTAATTCCTTGATTGCAATTGAATTTGAATTGAATTTCTTTTATATTGAGAATATGAACTTCTCCGATGAATCACTTGCAAATATTTCCTTGTATTTTGTAGGTTGACATTTCTCTTGGTTGATTTTCTTTGCTATACACAGCTATTGTTTTGATATCAATCTTTTTGTCTATGTTTTGTTTTAATGAATTTCAGGCTATAATAAAATATCATTGCCCAATCTTGGAGTACTTCTACAATGTTTTGTTCTATTGATTTCAAATGATTAAACCTTATATTTATTTGACTTGAGTTTTGTATATGGCCAGGGGTAATGGTTTATATTTTTTTATTTGTCCGTGTGTGAATATCCATTTCTCTCAATTTCTTTATTAAAAACATTATACTGTCCCTATTTTTCTTCATACATTTTCTGAAAACCTGAATGATTGTGAATAGAGGTTTCATTTCTTAGTTCTCTATTATTTTTCATTCATCTGTTTATCATTTTCTATACCAGTATAGTGGAATTTGGGAAGTATAGCTTTTTTTGTATATTTTGAACTCAAATAATGCGCTGCAACCTGTCTTCTCTTTGCATGAGATTTATATTGGCAATAGATATCTTGAGGCATACCAAATATGAATAAGCATCCTTTTATTTATTTTTGTTTTGTTTATTGCCAGTATTATGGCTTGAACTCAGGGCCTGAGCGCCTTCCTTGGGCTGTTTCAAGGCTAGAGCTCTACCACTTGATCCACAGCACCACTTCCAGGTTTTTTTCTGTGTATAGGTACTGAGGAATCTAATTCCGGTCTTTTTGCATGCTATGCAAGCACTCTATAACTACACAAAATTCCTGCCCCAGCCATTTTTTAGACATTAACTATTTTTTTATCTAATTTGTCATCTACACATCTATTTACCTATATTTGCTCAGAATTATGGATATGTTCAAAGAAATATATATCTATTCACGTATACACACACATATATATATACAATTAACTATTTCTTGATGGATAAGAAATCCATTATGGTTGAAATACATTATACATAAACATCTTTGAAATATTTCCCCACATATCTATTTCATTAAATCACACTGTGCCTTAGTATTTTGATGTCACCAATGATATGACTATTGATTTGATTCACTAAGGTAGGATATTACCTGCTTTAATTATTCTCATGTCCACTGTACATCTGTTACCACATAAAGCTTCAGAATTCTTATTTCTGAATAGGCATTAATGTGAAGCAACACAGTATTTTTTTGCTTTTGAGTTACATTCAAATGCACCATCAATGTGCAAAAACACATTTTAATTCACAACACATTAGTAGATATTAGAAATTGGAATATATTTAAAAACAAAAACTGCTAGTTTCTTTGACCTCTTTTTTCTTTATAACATAGAATCTTGGTTTTCATAAATTTTTATTGTAATTAAGAAAATGGTTACATTATATTCGCCAGATAGAAGGTACATTACTTCACATACATTGATACCCTTTCTCATGTCTTGGTCCCCATTTCCCTCCCCCCCAACCCAACCCCTCATCTTGTTTTCCCACCTTCCCTATCCAATTTCAAATAACCAAATACGCATATATCCAATATATCAGATAACAAAGTGAAATAACGTAACAATATGAGATAACCAAGGGACAGCAAAAGAGATGAGAGATAACAGTAAGGACAACAATCACTCATTATATGGCTTTTGTTTCCATATCCTAGAGGTCCTTTCATTTAGCGTCATACTATATGGCCTATCTATCTAGGTTTTGCTCTATTGCAAATCTCTACTAGGAGAGCCCAAGGTTTCTTGTTTGACCTTCTTGGAAATCATTTTTTACCATGTATTTTAGTGTAATTAATAGAAGGGTTACATTATATTCACCAAAGAGAAGGTGCATTACTTCACAAATACTGATACCCTTTCTCATGTCTTGGTCCCCATTTCCCACCCTACCCCCGACCCTCATCTTCTTTTTCCCCCTTTCATATCCTATTTCAAATAACCAAAGAAGCATATATACAATATGTCAGATAAAAAGGTAAAACACTGAAACAATATGTGATAACCAAGGGACAGAAAAAGAGATGAGAGATAACATAGTACATTAAGGACAACAATCACTCATATGGCTTTTTTTTTCTATATACTGGAGGTCCTTTCATTTAGCTTCATACTATATGGCCAAATGTCTCTAAGTTGTTTTTTTTTCTGTTGTAAATCTCTGCTAGGAGAGCCCAAAATTTCTACTGATTATGACAAATGAGGGAAATCATTGAGTCTATGTTCCTTTGAATCTGGCTTATTTCACTTAATATGATTTTTTCTAAGTCTTTCCATTTCCTTACAAATGGGGTGATGTAGTTCTTTCTGACAGCAGCATAGAATTCCATTGTGTATAAATACAAGATCTTATTGATCCACTCATCAACTGAGGGGCAGCTGGGTTGGTTCCATATCTTTGCTCTGGTAAATCGTGCATTTCTTTTATGGCCAGAGACGTTGAACATTTCTTCATGTGTCTATAGGCCATTCTTATTTCTTCTTCAGAGAAGACTCTCTTTAAGTCTTTGGCCCATCTTTTAATGGGATGGTTGTTTCTTTGGAGATTAGTTTTGGAGTGATTCAATTTTTTTGAGCTGTTGATATATTTTAGATATAAGGCCTTTGTCCATTGTATGGTTAGTGAAGATCTTCTCCCAATCTGTAGGCTTTCTAGTTAGTTTTCTAGCTATGTAGTTTGCCATACAGTAGCTCTGAAGTTTAATGCAGTCCACTTATCCAAACCGTCTTTGAAACCTTTTGTTTCTGGGTCTTTATTAAGAAAGCTTAGGCCTGTGCCAAGGAGACCTAATGTATCTCCTATTTTTTCTTGTAAAATTTTCAGTGTATCAGATTTTACCTAGGTCTTTGATCCACTGGAGTTAATCCTGGTGCAGGGTGACAAAGAAGGATCCAACTTCAGTTGTCTGCAGGTGCTTAACCAGTTCTGCCAGCACCACTTGTTGAAGAGGCTGTCTTTCTTCCATTTTATTTTTTTTGCCTCCCTTATCAAAGATTAGATGGCCACAGGTGTGTGGGTAAATATCCGCGTCCTCACTTCTATTCCATTGGTCTTCAGGCCTGTTCTTGTGCCAGAAGCAAGTTTTTTTAGGTCACTATAGCGCTGTAATAGTGTCTAAAGTTTGGTTTTGAAATTCCTCCCGCACTGTTCTTTCTGCTAAGAATTGTTTTTCCTAATCAGGGTCTTTTATTATTCCATTATGAAATTATGTATTGCCTCTTCAACTTCTTTAAAGAATGACATTGGGATATTGATGGGTATTGCACTGAATTTGTAGATAGCCCTAGGCAAGATTGCCATTTTCACGATGTTTATTCTTCCAATCCAGGAACATGGTATGCCTTTCCATTTCCTCAGTTCTGCTTTAATTTCCTTTTTCAGGTTTTTAAAATTTTCATGAAAAAGGTCCTTTACATTCTTAAATAAGATAATTCCTAGGTACTTTATTTTCTTTGAGGCTATTACAAAAGGAGTTGCTTTCCTGATTGTTGCCTCGTTCCTCTCACTGTTGGCATATAGGAAGGCGGTTGATTTTTGAGGGTTAATTTTATAAACTTCTAACTTGCCAAAGTTTTGAATCAGCTCAAGCAGCTTGGGAGTGAAGTCAATAGGGTTATTTAAATACACAATTATGTCATTTGCAAAAGGGAAAGTTTCACTTCCTCTTTCCCTATTTGGATCCCCTTTATGCTTGCTTCTTGCCTTATTGCTCTGGCTAGGAATTCTAATACCATGTTAAAGAGGAGTGGAGAGAGTGGGCATCCTTGTCTCATTCCTGATTTTAGAGGAAATGGCTTTAGCTTTTCGCCATTAAGTATAATGCTAGCTGTGGGTTTGTCATACACAGCCTCTACTATCCAGAATATTTAGCGTAAAGGGGTGTTGGATCTTAACAAATGCCTTTTTGCATGTATTGAGACAATCATGTGATTCTTGTCCTTGCACCTATTGATGTGTTGAATTATATTAATTGATTTACGTATGTTAAACCAGCTTTGCCTCCCTGTGATGAATCATAGTTTGATCATAGTTTATAACTTTTTTGGTGAGTTGTTGAAGACATTTGGCCAGTATTTTGTTAAGAAGTTTTTCATCAATATTCATCAACGAAATCAGACTGTAGTTCTCTTTCTTTGATGAATCTCTGTCTGGTGTTGGGATGAGGGTTATAGTGGCTTCGTAGAATGAGTTTGGCAGACAGCCTTGGCTTTCAATTTCGTTGAAGAGCCTGAGGAGTATTGGTGTGAGCTCTGTTTTGAAGACCTTATGGAATTCAGCTGTGAATCCATCTGGTCCTGGGCTTTTCTTGGATGGAAAGTCTATTACTACCGTTTCTATTTCAGTGCTTGAAATAGGCGTGTTTAGTTGGATTAGGTCTTCTTAGTTCAGTGGGTGTGTATGTTAATACTGGCTTGCAAGTCATCCATTTCTTCTAGATTCTCAAATTTGTTGGCATAAAGGTTTGAAAAGTATTCCCTCACGATGCTATGGACCTTGGTAATTTCTCCCTTAATACTACCATTCTCGTCTGTGATTTTGTTTATTTTAGTATGCTCCCTTCTTTTTTTGGTAAGATTTGCTAAGGGTCTGTCAATTTTGTTAATTTTTTCAAAGAACCAACCTCCTTTTTTGTTGATTCTTTCTATAGTTTTTTGGACTCCAATTCATTTAATTCTGCTTTGATTTTAATTATTTGCTTCCTTCTAGTGGAATTACGGTTGGTTTGTTGCTCTTTTTCCAGGAGCTTAAGGAGACACACTAAATTGTTGGTTTGCGATTTTTCCAATTTGTTAATGTAAGCACTCAGAGCTCCAAATTTCTCTCTGAGTACTGCCTTTTCTGTGTCCCAAAGGAGCTGATATTTTGTGTGCTCCTTTTTGTTAAATTTCATAAAATGTTGGATTTCTGTTCTGATCTCCTCCATGACCCATTGGTGATTAAACAATGTGTTGTTCAATCTCCATGAGTTACAGGATTTTTGTTGGAGGTGGGTGCTCAGTTCCAATTTGATGCCCTTGTGGTCTGAGAGTGCAGGGAATAATTTAAGTGTTTCTGAATCTGCCCAGGTTTGTTTTATGCCCTAAAATGTGGTCTGTTTTTGAAAATGTTCCATGAGCTGCTGAAAAAAAACGTATATTGTGGTGTTGCTGCGTGAAATAATCTGCAGATGTCTGTTAGATCTAGTTGGTCTATACAGTTGTTCAATTCTGAGTTTTCTCTGTTGAGTTTTTGCCTGGTTGATCTGTCCATAGGTGAGAGTGGTATGTTAAAGTCACCAGTAATCACTGTGTTTCGATTTATGTGTGGTTTTAGTGAAAATAAAGTTTGCTTGATGAAGTTTGGTGCACCGAGATTAGGTGTGAAAGTATTTAGGATTGTTATGACAACTTAGAGGAGAGATTCCTTTATTAGTATGTAATAACCTTCTTTGTCTTCTCTCACTTATTTTAGTTTGAAGTCTACCATATCTGATAGGTGGATGGGAACTCCAGCCTGTTTATGTGGACCGTTAGCTTGATAAACTTTATTCCAACCTTTCACTTTCAAAAAATGTTTGCTTTTTTGGGCAACATATGTCTCTTGAAGACAGCAGAATGATGGAGCTTGCTTTTTGATCCAACTAGAGAGTCTATGCCGTTTAATTGGAGAGTTAAGTCCATTGATATTGACAGTTAGGATTGAGAAATATTTAATAGTTCCTGCCATTTTAAAAGCTTTCATTAGGGCCTGTGTTATGACAGTTCTTATGGTACTTAGATGGTATGATTTTTAGGTGCCATTTCTTTCTTTTACATTTGTATTGGTTTTCAATTGAGAATTTTCTGTAATGTTGGTTTGGTTGCTATGTAATGTTGCAGCATTTCCCTGGAATGAAATGTTTTAATTGTTCCCTCAGTTATGAGTGAGAGCTTAGCTGGGTACAGTATTCTTGGTTGGTGGTTATTTGACTTAAGGGCATGATATATATCCTTCCAATGTCTTCTTGCTTGCATGGTCTCTGCTGAGAAATCTGTGGTTATTCTGATTTGTTTTCCTTTGAAGGTGATTGTTCTTTTCTCCCTCGCTGCTTTTAGGATCCTTGCTATGATCTCTATTGATCCTGTATAGATTATAATGGGGCAGTGGGAAGTCCTTTTCTGATCAGTAAGTATCTCCAGGATAAGGAAACAAAAGCCATTTAATGAGTGATTGTTGTCCTTAATGTTCTATGTTATCTCTCATCTCTTTTGCCATCCCTTGGTTATCTCATATTGTTATAATATTTCACCTTGTTATCTGATATATTTTATATGTGCTTATTTGGTTATTTGAAATTGGGTAGCGAAGGGAGGAAATCAAGGGGAGGGTGGGAGGGAAATGGGGAGAGAAAGTGTATCAATATTTGTGATGTTATGCCCTTCTATCTGGTGAATATAATGTAACTCTTCTATTAATCACAACAAAAAAATGATGAAACCAGATGTCAATTCTTGACTAAGGAAATGGAATTTTATCCATGTAATGATGTCTGGAATTATGACAACATTGACATCGTAACACAACAAAGTACTTGACTATATAACTGTGCAATAATTCTGTGTGAAATTAAGCTTGACTAAAACTAGACCAAAAGAACAGAGACTTGTATAAATTATAGTTCAATATTTATGTAGCATTGAATGCAAAAATAAACACATAATTCTTGAAAACAAGGGATGGATTATGAAATAAACTTCATCTGCTTTAAGAAAAGAAATTCTTCATAAAATTCAAGTGGGCTTTAGTTTAAAAACATTACTTACTGATTGCATTTAAGTACAAAAATAAAAAAAAATCTTTTCACCCAGTCTCTTTAAAAACTGTTGCATATACATTATTTAATTAGATGATTCATTAAATTTATAAATGTTTTCAACTGATGTAGAATACAGATTTAAATTTTAATTTTATGCGACAATGTAAGTACCTCTTTGCAGTCACACTCCTTTGCTTAGGTAAGATTGTAGAGAATAATATATTCTGTTGGTGTAAACATCAAGCCAGGTATAAATTATTTTTTTCTTCTTTTGGCATTCTGCCCAGTGATCTGCACATACAATGTGTTCAACAAATGCTAAGTGGTGGAAATATTGATGAGCAGCCACTATAGTCACATAGAATAATCGAACAAAAAGGCAGATATTTTAGTTCTGTCTGTATTTCTGCAATCATAGGTCATTGCTTAACTTCTCTGAATCTGTTTCGTTACCTGTCACCTGAATGGCTTAGACTCACTGGTTTCTGAAGACAAACAGAATTAGCACTATATAATTTAAACAAGCCAGTATCCAAATATTTTTGTCCCATTATGTCCTACATCACAAATGCTGCTGAGATACCTAAACCCATCAAAGTAATTATTTGTTGCTACTTAGTTTAATGGTGAGAACTTATAGCACAAATGATAGAGCACCTGAGTAGCATCTGTGATGCCTGGAGATCAAACCCCAGTACCAAAGGAAGGAAGGAAAGCAGGTAGGAAGGAAGTAAGGAAGTAAGGAAGGAAGGAAGGAAGGGAGGGAGGGAGGGAGGGAGGAAGGAAGGAAGGAAGGAAGGAAGGAAGGAAGGAAGCGAGGAAGGAAGGAAATGCAGGCAATTACATTTCCTGGATGGCAATTTATATACTTTTTCCGCTTGCTGACAAAATATACTATAATTTAACACATATTGTTTCAGTTCTGTGTATACTATTTTTTTTTGCCAGTCCTGGCCTTGAGCTCAGGGCCTGAGCACTGTCCTTGGACTTTCTCAAGGCTAGAATTCTACCACTTGAGCCTCAGCACCACTTCTCGCTTTTTTCTATGTATGTGGTACCGAGGAATTGAACCCGGGTCTTCATGCATGCTAGGCAAGCACTTTAACCACTAGGCCAAACTCCCGGCCCCCTGTGTATACTATTAAGATGTCTTTATAACCCATGAAGTCTAGGTTTTTTAGAGAAAAATTACACTCAAATGACCAAGATACTGTCAAAAATTTTAATTCTTGTATGCTGTTAAACAAGTATGTACTAAGACTTTTCTTATCATTGATTGCTGATGAGTTGATTTTTTTCAACTACATAGGAAAATATTTTAATTTAATAGGGAAATTTTTATTTATTTATCTTCTGTTATTTTGTTGTTGGAATGTTATATAGAGGGTTAACTGTTACATTTGTCGAGTAGTGGGGGCGTTATTTCTCTAACCCTGATACCCCTTCTCATGTTTTTGTCCCCTTTTCCCTCCTCTCACCTCTTCACAATCATCTCATTTTCTCCCTTCCATTCCCCATTTCAAAAAAACAAACATATTAAAGTCACAAAAACTTCTATAAAAATGTGATTGCAATGGCGATTCATCCATGGTTTTCATAGTATTTATAATTAATTAAATTCTATTGTGTATGAATTGCAGTTATAATATCGTATTTGCTGGATTCATGGTAATTCTTTTCTATTGTCATTTGTTGTGTTCATCTATGCAACTCAGATTGGGCTCAAACTCTTTATCTTCCTATATTAGCCATTTTAGTAATGGGATTATAGGAATTACAGAATATGATGTGGGATTAACACATTGGATAGAATGTTGTTATCATTATTTATGGTGGTATGGTGGCATTATTTTAAATTGATTTCAAATACACCAGATGCATTGAATGACATATATAAACATTAGGAAAAGGTACAAAAGAATTTCAACAAAACAATATGCTGTTAATTTTACTTGGAATCTCTTCGCTATTTCTTGCCTTTAAAAATTCCTGTAAATCAGGAAATAGTAAGCCAAACATGTCATTTTATCTTTTTCCCAAATGATAGTTGTTGAAATGCAATGATGCCATTCATTTATATATCTTCAGTGATTGTTCTCATGCAATAGTGGCAAAGATTAGGAGTGGGAAAAAATAATCTAAGAGGCTGGAAGTGTGGTTTAGTGGTGGAGTGCTTGCTTAGCATGCATGAACCTGTGGGTTTGATTCTTTGGAATCACATACACAGAAAAAGCTAGAAGAGGTGTTGTGTCTCAAGTGGTAGAGCACTAGCCTTGAGAAAGTCCAAGGACAGTGCCCAGGCCCTGAATTCATCTCAAGGACTGGCAAACCTATGACCCAGCAATTCCACTATTTGGCATTTACCCAACCATCCAGAAACAAGGGCATACTAAATCCACTAGCACAACAATGTTCATTGCAGCACTATTCACCATAGCAAAGATATGGAACCAACCTAGATGTCCCTCAGTTGATGAGTGGATCAACAAGTTGTGGTATTTGTACACAATGGAATTCTATGCTGCTGTCAGAGAGAATGACATCGCCCCATTTGTTAGGGAATGGAAAGACTTAGAAAAAATCATTTTAAGTGAAGTACGCCAGACTCAAAGGAACTTAGGCTCAATGGTTTCCCTCATTCGTCATAATCAGTAGAAACCTTGGGCTCTACCAGCAGAGATCTACAATAGAGCAAAATCTTGATACATAAGGCCATATAGTATGAAGCTAATTGAAAGGACCTCCAGGATATTGAAACAAAAGCCATAAAAATGAATGATTGTTGTCCTTAATGTACTATGTTGTCTCTCATCTCCTTTGCTGTCCCTTGGGTAGCTCATATTGTTACAGTATCTCACTTTGTTATCTGATATATTGAATTTATTTGTATTTGGTTATTTGAAATTTGATAGGGGAGGGGGGAAAACCAAGACGGGTGGGGAGGTTGGGGGAGGGTAATGGGTACCAAGACATGTGAAAGGGTATCAATGTATGTGAATTAATGCACCTTCTATCTGGCAAATATCATGTAACCCTTTTATTAATTACAATAAAAAATTTAAAAAAAAAACAAAAAAACCCAAAATGTAAAACTGACATCATTTTATCCTCAAATAATTTCAGTATTGAATTACTCTCTTTTTTATATATTTTTATTGAATTTAATAAAAGGGTTACATGATATTTGCCAGATAGAGGTGCATTAATTCACATACATTGATACCCTTCCACATGCCTTGGTCCCCATTACCCTTAATTGCCAGGCCATCACTCTATAATTTTAGTGTGTCCTTTAAGGCCCAAGAATACCATTTAGTGGCAGAAAAATAAAATAGTCTAGCTTCAATAAAGTTGACAGAGAAAGGCCATTACCACGTGGTCAAGGGCAGTTTAGTGTGGGAACCTGTAAATGATGAGCCATGAGGTCTATTAAAGAGAATTGGAATGGCATGTTCTGACTCTCAGAAAGCTGGGAATGACTTCAGAAAGATTAATTGCTCTTAGCATCTAAAGACCCTACCCTAAAGGTTAGTAAATCATTCAAACTTCCTCGGAGCTTGGAGCTGGGTAAAGGCCTATACAAATTGTGATTGTTTGCTGCTTACATCTGCTTCCTAAAATAAGGAAGTCATTGATTGTATGATTGTTTCACTTGCCTGTGTTTGTAACTTCAAAGAGATTGCTACCTTATTTCCTGCACATACTCCCATGTGTGATAGTCAATAATGACCCTGTTAATGGGACCTTGGGCAGTCTATTACTGGCAAGAGGCACAGGCCCCCCTGGTGCCTGGAAAAGCAATTTCACAGATGGTTTCCATCACTGAATTGTTCCCTGTCATGGCTGGATAAGCGCTCATGGCTGTTTGCAACAGTCTAGCACTTGTGACCAGACATTGCCAATGACATTAATATTAAACATTGTTCTGTAGTATATATTGACAGTTGAAAATGTTTTTTTTTATTTTCATTTTTATACACAGTTCTTTCCTCTGTTACTTCCCTAGATTCTACACAGACTAAGGATTGAGTAGAACACTAATGACAAGGAAAGCATGTTTTACTATACTGTTACTCTGACAGTCAAACAATACTGCATGTACTAAGATAATTGATTTCACTCTACATTCCTTTGGTGTTTTCAAAAATGATGGAAGAATTTAGAGCTTGAACAATTGAGATTACTCAAGTGTTGAGCCAGTCCGTAGACTGAACAATCCAAACTCATAAAAGGTCTTCTGAAATTTAAAGGGGATGGGAAAAAAGGAACTAAGCCTGGTAGTTTACTTTCACAGACCTGAACGAGAATATTTTTCTTCACACTCAGAGTAATGTTGTCTCCCTAATGTCAGGCGGAGGGTGCTTGAATTGTCACATTCCCAAGTGAGGAGTAAGAGGTACCAAATAAATCAATTAAAGGTTTCCTTTTTTTCCATCTACAAAAAATGAATCTTGCTTTTCAATCTGGGCTGAACATCTAATCATTTGGTTGTCAGAATTTTCAGTCGGGGAGAAGATGAGCTGAACAGCATATATATATATTAGAACAAATGACAAATGACATTGGGTGAATCTGTAGAGACAAAATATAATCTCAAAGTCAGCTATCAAGATAATGAGGCAGAATAATTCTCAGCTGAAAATCTAATGCTGATGAAATTTTGTATATTTAGGTAATCCAACTGATTACTATATGGAAAATATGAAAGAATGATATGAGATGATAAGTATAATGGTGGAGAAATAATTTTTTTCACAAATGCAGAAGCTATCCAGACACTAGTGATTCACATGTATAATTCTAACTACTTAGGATGATAATGGTTTGAAGTCAGCCGGGCTAAGAATGTCCATGCTACTCTGATCTCTAATCACCCCAAAACCAGAAATGGAGCAGTAGTAAAGTGCCAGCCCACAGTGCTTGCTCTCTCTCTCTCACTCAGACACACACACACACACACACACACACACACACACACACATACACACATGCACACATGTACATATACACACATACACTCTGTTCATTCTATGTTGTGTATAGAGTTTTACAAAATTATTCTCAAAATATAGACAAAACAATACCACAGAATTAAGAGTAGAAAAAATGAGGAAGGAGCATAGGAAGGTTTTGAGTTCCTCAGGTTGGATAAATCATCTGTCTATTCCCAACAAAACAAATGAAGAAATTAAGTGGATAAAATAATGATGGATGGATGGATGAATTTACAGTCAACTAAGATGAGGACTGATAATTCTTCCTGAGGCTAATATCACACATATTGCATATGAAACATCAATTTGAGTGAAGGAAGAATGAAAGTCTAATTGTAGTGGGTTTGAGTAGGAAAGTCAGGATACAGTTTACTGCTAGGTTATGTAAATGAATGTTCTTAAGTGATTTGCTGCAAATGGAAACAGAGAACGGGGTTGCTATACAGCATCAGCAGAGAAAGTGATGTTCAGTGACACTCTTCTTTCTTTGAGAAAACAGAAAAGTTATAATATATCTATTTATATATTCCTGGTGATAGTCAAGTAGAAAGGGAAAATACAAGAAAAAGGAGACAATTTTGTGAGTATTTCTTTTCATATACAAGGAATGAAGGGATCTAAAGAGTGAGGGGCATGTTTGGCTTCATACAGGAGGAAGAATATTTCATCTGTAGCAATATTTCATCAAATCTACAGAAATTTTTGGACATAAAATTAAAAATGTGACTCAATCCATAACCTAATTAGAGCATTAGAAAGTTCTCAAAATTTTAAACTTGATTTCTTCTGAAATTTCCCATGCCTACATTTTGTCAAGGAAGTACGGATTTTAGAGAATGTAACCAGAGTTCTAATTAACTCTGAAGAACATATACTGGGAAAAATATTTTTTTATTCAAGTGAACTGGAGTCTAGGAATGACTCCTATCACATGATGTTTTGGACTTTGATTTTAAGCTTTGGTCAATTATTTTTGCTATTTTTGGTTAGGCTTACAGGGTGGTTATTTTAGGGCTTGAATCAGCTCAAATATATTTGATATATTTGACTTAAAAAGAGCCTCTTAAACTATTGTTTGCTTTAGTAAATCAAACGTGATATCTTGGTTTCTTTCTTACATCAAAAATATATACCTATTTGTAAGTGAATAATAGAAATTTCAGGAATATTCTCTGGTTTTAGGTATTTTCTAAGAAATAGAATTGGTCAATCCAATTATTCATAAATATAGCAGTGAAGTTATTTTAATTTTGTATATAAAACATATAAATGTCCTAAGAATTATGATCTGACATAGTAATCCTTCTAAGTATAATTTGTAATTTGACAGTAATGAAATTCATAAATAGGAATAGCATGATAAGAGAGGCAGAAAATATTTAAGTTATAATGACCAGTTACAGTAAGAAAATAGCTCTTTGAATTGTTAAGTTTGATAATGACTTAATTCTAAGCCATTAAATCTGAGAAATAATCTTTCAATCTTTTTAGCCTTTAAATTAATATTTTTAATACCAATTCTGGCCTGCCTGCAGCGGTTTAATAAGAATCCTAATCATTTAAAAAATATTAATCAAGCGCTTTAACAATGGTTTCAAATTTTCATTGTTAAAACAATTGCACAAAGACAGTGTGGAGATTCAACAATTCTGTACCTAGGTATCTTGGTAAGAGAAATGAAAATAGATGTTCCTAAAGAACTTTATACAAGAATGTTCATAGACATTTTAATTGTAGCAGCTAAAAATTGGAAACCACTCAATTTTTCCCCAAGTGAAGAACAGAAAAATAAATGTGGTATGTTCTTTTTAAAATATTATTTGGCCACAAAAAGAAATGAAGCACTAGTACATGCTGTAATGTGAATGAGCTTTGAAAATCTTAGGCTTAGTGAAATAAATGAAAATTTAAAAGTTGTGTGTGATATTTTTATTTACATAAAATATTCAGAAGAGGCAATTCTATAGATATGTTAGTTGCTATCTGTGGGTAAAAGAATTGAGTAAGAACGGGTGTTAACTGTCAATGGTTATGATATCATTTTTTGAAAGATGATAATTTTCTAGCATTGGATACTAGTGATAATTGCATAACATTATAAGTATATTAAAAACTACTGAATGGTACAATTTAATACAGTGAACTTTACAGCGTGTGAATTTCATCTTGATAAGCTTTCATTGGATTAAATAGAAAATTGTGTGATGGTAACTTAAGATGGTCACTTAAATCTTCCTAAGAAGTTGAGAAGGTTAATTTTTATTCTATTCTTTAAAAACATAGCCAACTGATGACTCACTAAAAAACACTGAGGAGAAAGAATGAGCATCTCTCATATTTTTTTCTGTTATTGCAAGTAGCTATTGAAAGGTTGATTAAAGGTTAAAGAAGCACTGTATTTCTAGAAATAGTTTCAAAATGACTTAAAATCTCAGACAATAAGCATTGATTATACACAGAGGCAGGCATAGATGGGCAAGAAAAATATGGCATTTCAATGCCAATACAATATTTAGAAAATTCTCTCTAGAAAAAGTGAAAGATTTTTAGACAATATTTCATTTGTCTTTTCCTCAACTAGAAACAACTGTAAGAGTCAGAGAAATAATTTTGCATATAGATGAAAGTTTGAGTATCCCAGCAAATTGGCCACTTTGGGAAAATGGCATCCAAGTCTACTGAATTGCTGGAGATTGAGACTACTGTCTCTGACTAGAATATTCAAAAGTATACTAGCTCATTTCTTCAGCTCCTTTTAAGAATTCAAGGCACACAAATCTAAAGCTGCTAACTGTGAATAGCAACAGAAATGCTAAAAGCTCAAAAAAAGTCTGCTTTTAACAGAAAGATCAATTACACTTTCCAGTTTACACAGCCCATTCAGTAGAATTATGTCATTTGAGTTTCTTAAGAAATCTTGATTTAGATAGAATCTAGACTCTTCTTTCTAATTTACAAAGGTATAGAGAGTCACAATAGCTGGAATGTACTTAGATCTGCTCTAGCCAGAAATTGAACTTTCATGTTTGCCACTGCCTAGGACTCTCTTTGTCCTTCTATACTGCTGTCACCAGCAAATAGATCCCTAAAAACTAAGCCCTCTTCTACCTACTTGGTCTCGTGATATTTGAACACTAAAATAGGCTGTTAGACCATTCATGGCATCAGTCTCAAATGATGTCAATTCTACTTTTGATCTCCTCGCAACATATTTTTTCAAATATTTATTGTGATTTGTATCATAACTTTTACAGTTACTAAATTGCACTGACTTTGTACTTCTACTTTATCCTTAAACTCCTGATAGAAGTATCAATGTAGAACAGTCAATTCATTGACATTTTTGTCTTTTTTTGGTACTGGGGATTGAACACAGAACATTTCACTTGCTAGGCATGCACTTGACAACTGAGCTACATCCATTCCCAAATTACTGACTTTGGAGACAAACAAGTGCATATTTTACAATAGGTTTGTGCCACGTATTTCCTTTGCAAATTTGTAGAAACTACTTAATCAGTTGGGATTTAATCTAAATGGTCTAATTTTATTTTATTATTGTTATTGTAAAGTTGATATGCACAGGGGATTCAGTTATACTAGTTAGGTATTGAGTATAATTCTTTTGGAACCTTATGTTCCTATCCCTCACTATCTTCCAGTTTTTTCCTCCTATTTCCATCTATAAGATGTACAGTTCATTTTTGACATAGTGTCTAGTGAGTACCACTGATGCATTTGTTCACCCTTTGTCCCACCTTTTTTATTCCCCCCTCTCAAACAGAAACAAAGAAAAAGAAAACAAAGGAAAAGAAAAAAAAACAGCAACAGCAACCAACTATTATAACCATGTTCATTGTAGCATTGTTTATCATAGCCAATATGTGGAATCAACCCAGATGCTAGTTTTCCACATGGCACAGGACTAGGAACCAAACTTATCTTAAATATTATGTTTACAAACTAAATGGAAATTTATCTTCCAAATATTTGTAGTAGAATCACAGGAAAATGATGGAATTTCTATTGGTGGCCATGGCTATAAAATCACATGATTCATAAGAAGAAACCAGCATATTTCCTATCCCAGAGCTTGAGATTAACTCATTATGTTCTTTGTGGCTCAAAACCTTCCCACAAGGATTCCTTAGTTAGCTGTTTCTCATTCTTCAAATCCATTTAGATGTCATCTTTAATTAGATTTTTTTGCTAGTCCTGGGGCTTGAATTCAGGGCCTGAGCACTGTTCTTGACTTTCTCAAAGCTAGAATTCTACTACTTGAGCCACAGCACCACTTCCATCCTTTTATTATGTACATGGTGCTGAGGAATCGAACCCAGGCCTTCCTACATTCTAGTCAAGCATTCTACCACTAGGCCATGCTCGCAGCCCCAGATGTCATTTTTTTAAATTACATTTTATTGTCAGGCAATGTAAAGAGGGGTTACAGTTACATTCGTCAGGAAGTGGGTACATTATTTCTTATACATTGATACCCTTTCCAATGTTTTTCTCCCAGTTTCCCTTCCCCGATCCCTTCCCGAGGTCTTGTTTAATCCTTCCCTTCCCTATTTCAAGTAAACAAATGAATATACCAGATAACAAGGTCAGATACATTGACTACATGAAGTAAACCATAAGGAGAGAAATCAAACCAAACAAACAATACCAACAATAAGAAACCAAAAGAAAAAAAAAACGGAGAGAGAAAACAGGGGGAAGGAAGGGAGAAAAGGACTAACCTAACAGTAGGTTGAGAGCAACAAACACGAAAATCAAGGTATTTTTTCCATATCCTGGAGTTCATTTCACTTATCCTCATCCTATGTGGCCATTTCCACATAGCTATTGATCTGTTGTGATATGTCAGAAAAATCTGGATGTATACTACTTATTGCGAATGAGGGAAACCATGGAGCCTATTTTTCTTTGGGTCTGGCTCATTTCACTTAATATGATTTTTTTCAAGTCTTTCCATCACCTTACAAATGGGGTAATGTCATTCTTTCTGATGGCAGCATAGAATTCCATTGTGTTTAAGTGCCACATTTTCTTGACCCATTCATCTACTGAGGGGCATCTGGGATGGTTTCATATCTTATCTCTGGTAAATAATGCTGCAAAGAACATGATTGTGCTGCTTGATTCAGTATTTTTGATTTAGTGTATTTGATTTAATATATTTTGATTTGTGTACTCACTGCTGACCATCCTTTTTTTCAGATATTGATAGAAGGGTTACATTATATTCACAACATAGAAGGTGCATTACTTCACATTTACCCTTTCTCATGTCTTGGTCCCCATTTTCCTCCCCCCAACCCCCATTCCTCATCTTGTTCCCCCCCTTCTCTATCCTATTTCAAATAACCAAATAAGCATACATACAATGCATCAGATAACAAGGTAAAATACTGTAACAATACGAGATAACCAAGTGACAACAAAAGGGATGAGAGATAACATAGTGCATTAAGGACAACAATCACTCATTATATGGCTTTTGTTTCTATATCATGGAGGTGGACTTTCTTCCAAGTTCCATTAAGGTAATCACTGCATCCTGTACATTTTTCATTTGTCCATATGTTCCCAGAACCTACATAAATGCTTAGAGATTATATATTGAAGAAATGAATGTCTGATTATTATATCTCATTTAATATACTAGCATATACCTATTATGATTATTTTAGAGCCAAGGAATATATGGCCATGTGTTCAGACCTTTTCTGATATCATAAATAGATTGTAATTGCTATTGGCTTCTAGAAAGGAGAAGGAAAGTATACTGCTTAACATTCTACAATGCACAAGGTTGGCTTCCCCATGAAGAAATATTTAATCTCCAAATGCTAGTGGTACTGTCAGTGGACCTTTCCATGTCCCTAGAAATAGAAGAAATTTCATTGTTCTGCATGGATATCAAAGTGAAGGCAATGTTGTGATAGTCACATCATTTAATCTTAAGGATTTATATAATTAATAGGTGAAATATTATCAAGTGGCTCATTTTATATATTGTAAGTTAATCAGTAGATGGCACTGGAAGACATCATAATATTCTATTTCTTTGTGAGCAAGTCTTCTCTGTGACTTGCAGTTTTTATTGTCAACTTTACTATCATCCTCCATGTAATAATTTTCTGTTATATTACATATGTGAAAAATATACAGTACTATTTCTGCTATTCAGATTAATAGACATACAGCCAACACCTAATATACATATAACTCTCTTCCATGAACAGAGATCAGTAGAGCAGATCTTGTCCTGAATAAGCTTATACTTCATGGGGTTTGTCTTATATTATCTGCTTTTATATTGACACCCTAAGAGAATGTAGTAGCTTGTTTTTTCAGTATTTCCACTAGCATCACTTGGTACATGGTATGTATATGCAAGACTGCCAAGAGTGGTATTTGTCCTAGTAGATCATTTCCAATATTTATTATACAGTATTTTTCCCTATTGAAAAGGAAATGAATATTCATTCCCTGTAGTAGTAAATGGTGCAGCTTGGGCTGGTTTGGAGATTAGTAGCAAGTGCATTATCTCTCAGTACCAAAAAAGAAAAAGACAAAAAACAATATAGTAAACAGTACATCTAGGCGTAGGTTCAGATAAAGCAAATGGAGTCACAGCAAACAGCATTTTAAACACTCCGGAGAATTTTCAGTGTAGGAAAACTAGCACACTGTTTCCTCAGTTTATGTTATCTGGTACTATTTTATGTCATAAGTTGTAATAAGCATTTAGGATAGAAAAAGTGATAAAATTCAATTCATATCCTGGGCTGACTTTTAGATAGGCCTATTTATTTTATAGTAATATGTACCAGCCTATTTCAAACTATTAACAATTCTTCTATGGCAATAGTTTGCCAACTGGACTCTTTCATTTTGTTAATATTGATTTTATTTTTACTTCACTTGAGTGACACTTGTGAAATAGCAGTCTGATTTGATCATCCATTTAATAGCTTCCCACTAGAATTAAAATAAATTTTTGACTGAAATGATTAAGTTTGTGACAAAAACCTCTGATTTTTTTTATACCCGTACTTGTTAACTGTGTTATTTCATAGATTTCCAGGTTATTTAACAGTGTACTCTCACCTCAGTGCCTTATATTTTCTGCTTCTTTGCTGAAGAAAGCTCTTCACATATATTGAAATTTTATGTTACTTCCTGATCAAATGTCAGTCCTTAGCATGGGCTTGTTTAGTAGTATTTTCTCTCTGTTTGTTAACCTGTTTTATTTTTGTTTAGATATTTTAGGTGAGTAATGTGTTTTGGATGGTATACCATTTTGAAGTATATTAAGATATTTTTCTGAAAAGTAAGGACAAAAATATGCCCAATATTGCAGCATCAATTTGCTCATTGCTTAACTGTCAATCACACCACTATGACAGTGCATCCCTGGAGGCAGGAACATCTCTGACTTACTCACAACTGTACATTTGTACCAAGAACAGACTTTGGAACTTTTTCTGGAACACAGCAGATAACATAAATGTTACATTAATAATTCCCTAAGGATTTCATTTAACATATAAAGCCCATGCTGGAAAGCCATAAATTTTAAATGAATCATTAGCAAACTAGTAGTGTAATGAATATATTTATAAAATAATTTTCACATAAATTAAATTAATCACAATTATTAAAATAATAATTTATTTGAGAATTTACCATCACTGAAGCGATTGAGTTCTATATCTGGGTTCTGCAAGCTTTTACACTAAAATTGATTTCCTCATGAGAAATGAATAAAAATTCTCATCCTTTCAATCTCAACAATATATTACATTAATGTGTATGTGTTAATATATGTAAGTAAACATGTGTACATGTACACACACAAATATATATATTTTATATACATATATGAACTATTGCTCCACGAGATTACCTTCTTTCCATGACATTCCATAGTATATAAGTGGCAAATTAGGTTTTTGATCCTACTTGCTCTAAAACTTCATTTTGCGTATCCTGCCTTATACTAGATTCCTATTATATTTTTATACTGTTAAGGTCACTCATTTAAGAATATTTTTCATCACATAGTAAAATCTTTCAGGTGACTAGGTTAATGGAATCTTCCTTTAGCAAAGTTTCTATATGTGCCTGGACACAATTGGGCTCAATAAAACTAAAAGTATTATTTTTGTTAGCACAAGGAATCTTTGAAAATCATTTTGTACTAATAAAATGTGTTTGCCCTGTTAAGACTGTTACAAATGAATTACATGTTTGCACAAACATCAATTTTGTTTAGAAAATACTGCAAATATGGAGACAGCTTCCATATGAATTATATGAGAGTTCAAATAAGATTGATAGTGAATGGACTCTACAGTAATGTCATATTTCTTAACAAAAGAGCTTTGGTAAGTTTAGTTATGGCACCACCTGAAGTCAGCCCAGTCACTTGGGAATTTTAATTAAGTTCTGGGCATCCACTAATGTACATACAGCATTATTGAAGCCAATTTTTTCCAAGTGGCTATAGAAAATTGGGCATGTGTACATGAGCACTCTTCATGAACATAAATCATGGCCAGCAGGCAAGTTCAGAAGGTAGAAAGTTGGCTGAGAACAATGTTTACACGACCTCAAGCCAACATAACCATTATATTGGTTTCTATTTCTTTTAAAGCACTAGTTGAAATTTTTATTTTCAGTCTAGCCAGTTAGTTACCTTATCATTTACAAACATACCTAACCTGCAAATTTATTCTTCAGAACTTTACCTACTGCTCCCTATGCCCAAAGCTCACCAAATTGTTTTTCTTACAGGGGTTCAATTGTGTACTTTAATCTTTGTTTTCTTTAAATATATTTTTCCCTACATGAAATCTCTTCCCTTTAGAGAAAGTGCGGATCTCTTGGTATGGTACACTAACATCTAATTGCTGATAAAACACTATAAGAAAAGAGTGGGTTGAAGTTGCTGTTTCTTGGTTAGGATATTTTTATGATCCTGTATGGTTTCAAGGTACATTTGATGGAACTGCTTATTTAAAAAATTACAGTTCTCAAGTCAAAATTTAAATGTTGACTATTTCAAATAACATTAAAAATTGTACTTTATGCCCACTGCATAAAACAGGTTGTTTGCAGAGGAGTTTATGAAAATTATGAATTCCCTTTTATTTCTTCCTTTCCTTCCTTCCTTTAGGATCTTTATTTTGGGTAATGACAATTCTGTGCCTGCCATCTCTCAGGTCAAGAGCTCAGTCATCATTTGATTTCTGGCTGTTTCTCAAAATTATATACCTAATCCATTGCCAAGGATTATATTTCTATCTTTAAAAAAACTCCTGGAAGGCCCTTTCCTTTTCAGGTCACTTTGTTTCATTCAAAAATTGGTATGCAAATTCAACTCCATCTATTAGCCCCTCCTCCACAAAATGATACAACAAAACTCAGATTGTCATCATTGTTTCCCTATACAAGTAGAAGCACCAAGAATTTTCTAGCTCTTCTGCTTCATTCAACTGTGTCCAAAGAGTATCATGGGTTTTCTGTATTTGACTTCAGGGTTTTTTTTAAATCACTGTGACTTTAGGTACAGAGGATTTATTTTTGTTCCATTTTTCACAAGTTGCAATCCATAGCCAACTGGTTACAGTTCTTTGTGCCTGAGATGATGCAGAATACCATGATGGAGCCAAGAGGGTTCATGCACAGTCATTGGGATCATAGAGACATGGAAGGTCCTGGGACATGGTATAACTTTTCAGGGTCCAAATTCAGTGGTGTAGTTAGGAAATTTTAAACTCCTAATCTATTCAGGGTACCAGGATTCTAGAAGTAATTAAGGTAGATATTTCTTTGTTTTATATTTGTCCTTAAGATCAAATAGAAAGATACACACCAAAAACAAATTGTACAGAGAAAAGCAAATTTTATGAAGGGATATGATTTAAACAAACAAGCGCATAGAGACTAACATACAGGTTTCTGTATGAGAGATGAATTACAGAAGCCTGAAAGAAAGCATATTGAAAACTTGTACCAGCAGTATGGGTTGCTGTGGAAAAAAAAAGATTCTTAACAAATCATGATATAATAGCACATTTAATTTTTCACTGGCTCCTTTTGCCTTCTAAGGAGACAGATTGAGTATGTATTTATGCATAACTAGAGGTTTAATATTTAGCTATCTGCATTTTAACACATTTATATGAAAAGGTTAATGATTATTAATTATAATTGTGTTGAGATCGGTAGTAGATTACAAAGGAAATATATATGATCTATTGTACATGCTTCCTGTGGCTAAGCACAAGAACAAGTAATTTACTTAACTGCACAGAAAGGCCATTATGAAATTTGTGGGTTAAAATGGATTGGGTAGGCAATTGTTAAATTAGAAAAAGTAGTTAAGAGATTGTTGCCTAGTACCAAAGGATATTTCACAAAATGGGAAGGGAACAAATGGAAGGCTATCAACTTTCTAAAACTATATATTTTTAACTTATAACATCAAACAAAGACTTCCTTTCCACTGAATATGTCAGTAAAGTGTCTTTAATTTGAGCATGGAGTAATACTATCCCACTTGTAGCTAGTGACAGTGGGACAGGCAATAATTTGAAATTGTGAATTAAAATTGGCAGGATGGTGCCGGGATTTTGGCCTCGTGGTTGAGTGCTTGCCTAGCATGCATGAAGACCCAGATTTGATTCCTCGGTACCACATACATAGAAAAAAAGCCAGAAGTAGTGCTGAGGCTCAAGTGGTAGAGCTCTAGCCTTGAGAAAGTTCAAGGACAGTGCTCAGGTCCTGAGCTCAAGCCCAGGACTGGCAAAAAAAAAGTAAAATTGGCAGGATGCATTAGAAAGTGATGAGTGATGTCAGGAGAGGGCAATGGTTAGCATTATAGGCAGGGTCTGACCATACAAAATATCAATAATCAACAAAGAGTGGAGAAACAAAAACTCATCCAGTTCGTATTTCATATAGTGAGTTTAAGTGAGCAATTCCAGTGTCAACATAAAGCAAGAAGATAGATATATAAC
This sequence comes from Megascapheus bottae, assembly GCF_031878675.1. NCBI lineage: Eukaryota > Metazoa > Chordata > Mammalia > Rodentia > Geomyidae > Megascapheus > Megascapheus bottae. Next base: position 98,818,142 of record NC_143547.1, on the reverse strand, counting down.
TGACATAGTCAAAATTGAGAAGTGACCGAAAGTACATATGTGTAGGAGCTCATAGAGAATGGAAGTTTATCAGTTAGGAAAATTAAACAGATTTAGAAGAGCTATGACAGATCAAAGTCTGGGATGCACAAAAGAAAAGAGAACATATACATGTTATTAACTGAACCATTATACTTAGAGTTGGAGATACAATACTTACTAAAAGTAGTCTTAGTCCTGACGGACTGCAAAATACTGTCTCTAAGGTTGTTACGTTAACAATGTGAATATCCATTAGTAGATAGGAACTAAATGAAATGCAAAGTACTCATGACTTGAGTGGTATGTGGGAGGAATATGGACTGCAGGAACATATAATAGTATATAGCACATGCAAAGGAAAATGGGCTGCTCCTTCCTATAAACAGCCTTGGCCAGAAGAATAACTTGACTACAAGCTTTCAGACTGAGAAGATAAACAATTTTCTTCTACACCATTAAAAATTCCTTAAAAAAGAACTGAGGCTGACACTTTGTATCTTCTGGCTCTGGAGATTTAAAGAGTAGAGAAATCCTGACATATATTGAACAACTTTCTGTTCAGTAAACATTTAAACATATTAATAGTGACTGTCCTCTCTTACAAGGAAACTGGGTCAAAATTTGTAATCCAACCAACACAGTTTTAATATACTAAGGTCCAATAAATAGACTGGCTAGTTAGAATAGTTTTGTTCATACAAGTTTGATTTCTGGGTACATATATGTGTGCCTAGTAATTGTGTGCCTGGAGATTATAGAGATTTTTTCACTTCATGCCAGAGTAAATTCATAATAGAAAAACATACAATTTTTGTAAATAATCAAATAGAACTCATGCATTAAATAGGCATAGGTTATGCATTCTTTGACATATAAAAACTTTTCTATCCAAAGGCATTTTTCCTCTAACATAGAAGATAACGTCAATTGTATTAATACATTTTCTGTGTATTAAAGCTTCTGGGACAAATTACGCTTGCAATAAAACCGGATTTAAAATGTCATTTAAAGATAGGAAAGCCCTATAGATTGTGTTATTAACTCTTTTCCTTCCTAATATTGGCAATTGGTAGAGAAAATACTCTGTCAGATTTAGATAATAAAGAGGTGAAAATTTAAATACTTCTACTTTCTCATATTTGGAAATTTCACATTTTCTATGTTATGCTTCCATTGTGGAGATCATATACCTCAATATGAGAGAAACATTATGATAAATGACAATCTCATGGTAAACATCATGTGTTTTTATCCACTCTTGATTTCTGATTCCATTACATTAATCTGAAATTAAACATTTTCTTCCATTAAATTTTTCCCATATTGAACCTATAACATATACATGTGGTTCTTCGAAAGTAAATATCTTGATGTTTTGCTTTTGTGGTTTTCCCAAGTTTAAACTATTTCTTTGCAAATGTAGTATGTACATGGCAAATAAAGAAATTCCAAGTTCTATGCCCCCTCTCCCTTTGTTACAAGTATTGTGTGATATCTCAGACTCAGCAATGTCACAGTTGATAGTCACAGTGAATTAGTTAAGCCACTTGCTCGGGGGAGGTAACATTTCATTTACACTGAAATGGTGGTGTTTTGCAAAACTACAATCAAGATTGTGTGAATGTGGGAGGAGGAGATTATGTTTTTTCTATCCTATGTATGGCTGGCATCACTGGTAGGAAAGCATTTTATTTTACGTCCAAATTAGAATATAAGGAGTCGAATATGTGTAAGGAAGGCTTATGTTTTCATTAGACTCTTAAAAGGTAGTCAGTAGCTGGTGGTCTGCTGGCTTAGAGAGCTCATAGAGCTCCTCTGTGATCCACTTCTGGGCATCTACCCAAATATCCAGAAATGAGGCCCTACTAAACCTACCAGCACAACGTTACTCATCACATCATCATTCACCATAGCTAAGAGATGGAACCAACCAACATGCCCCGCAGTAGATGAATGGATCATGAAGTTGTGGTATTTATACACCATGAAACTCTATCATCAAAAAGATGATATTGTCCCATTTGTCAGGAAATGGAAAGACTTGGGAAAAATATTAAGTGAAATAAGCCAAAGAAACATAGGCTCCATGGTTTCCCTCATTTGTAAAAATTAGTATATGTTTAGGATTCTCCTAACAGTGGATCATAATAGCTCAAAAGCTTGCACATATGTCCATACAGGATGAGGCTCATCGAAATGAACTCCACGATGTGGAGACAAGAGTTTATCTTTTTGATTGCTGTTCTTAATGTACTATGTGAAGCTATTTCTTTTGTCTTTTTTCCCCTTAGGGCTTATCTCATGTTGTTACTGTATCCGACTTTGGTACCTGGTATATTGTATAAGCATTTATTTGTGTATTTAAAAATGGGAAGGTAAGGGAAAAACAAGATGAGTAGGAAGGGGGGGGAAATGGGAGAAAACCATGGAAAGGGGTAACAATTTTCAAGAAGTAATGTGTGCATTACCTGATGAATGTAACTGTAACTCCTCTGTACAACACCTCAACAATAAAATATTTTTGAAAGGAAAGGTAGTCAGTAATGATGAGCACAGACTTCAGCAGTAGACTATTAAGATTAAATCTTGGGCAGATCATTTAGGGTCATTGTAATTCAATTAGATTTCTAACCTGTAAAAGTAAGAACTTAACAGCTGTCCTTAGCTCATAGTTTGGCTATGAAATATTTGATCAGTACCTAGCATGTAGTTGAAATGAATTGCTTTTCTCAGACAACCCTAAATTGGACTTATGAGTAAGTTATATGTATAAAGTTGATTTAAAGCCCAATGTCCTAAAAAGAATCTGAGCATTAAGTATTCCTACCTTGAAGCATATTAGGGAGGTATTCAGGGAAGAGTGATAGATAAAGAGTACATAGAAATTTTAGTCAGAAAAGATATCTTCTTGTGCCTTTTGACCAAGTCAACATTTTGAATGAAAGTAACTAGATTGAGTAAAGAAAAACTATGCATCATCCTTTGCAAAATGAATAGAAATATGACTGTGGTAACAGACTATGGTATAGCTGAATGCTAGATTGTTGTGTGAGAATAAGACACATGCTTGGAGAAGCACTTTGAAGTTCACTATGATGGCTTATATGTGTAATCCTCACTAGTCTGGAGGCTTAAATTAAGTTCAAAGACAGCCCTGGCAAAAGTTTCTAAGACCCCATGTCAACCGGTTGAAAATTGAACATAATGGTAGGTACTGGTCATGTATCATCCCAATTAGGAAGAAAGTGAAAATATGAGGCTTATCATTCAAGCATGGTAGGAAAAGAGCAAAATCCTATTTCATGAAACAAAAAAACCCACAGATAATGAAAGAAAAAAATGAGAATTTGGCTCAAGACCTAGAAAACCTACTTTGCTGGCAAGAGGTCTTTATTTCAAATTTCTGTATCAATAAAAAAGCCTTAGTTTGACTGCTACAATTTTGAAATAATCAGAGTATTTTGACATTTTATGGAAACAATCAGAAAAGATATATGAAATTGTGATAGTATCATGTAGTCTTGGCTTATGCCGGTTGGAAGAGTTCACAAGGTATTTGGCAATAGAACTTCTCCCAATGCTGTAGTGAGGCACATACAGAAATATGAAAAATATCTGTTTCTCAGTCTCTATATCTTTGTCTCTAAGCTATTTGATATGTAGTATCCAAAATGGCACTCTGTCTCATTTTTTTTAACATCAGATTAAATCACTCCATAGACATGTTAAAATTACTGTTTACACTGATGTAGATTATTCTGTTTTAGTTAACTTGGAGTATATCACAGATCTACTAGTGACTTGTGAATAAGTTGTCAGAAGAAAGATGGCAAGTTTGTAATAAAATGAACTCTGAAAGAAGAGTCTGGAAAATAGATTGAGGACTCTCCAGACTCCTTGGGTTGTTGCTCATTAATGCATGCCTATATCTTTCATTTCCCACATGGGCAGATGCTGTGCAATGTTTCTAGAGCAGTCCAACACAAAATAAATTAGCTAAAAATTATGTTCATCTTTGTAAATGTCAAAATAATTTTAAAAAATCTCTTCTAAGTTTACAATAAAGGCTGTTTATAAGTGACAAAGTTCTTGAATTTATCGTTGAACTTAAAAGCATATTGAAATATTATCATTTTACAGATGAAGAAACTAAGATTCAATTATTTTTTCCATATATTTTTATTGTAATTAATAGAATGGTTACATTATATGTGCCAGATAGGAGGTGCATTATTTCACATACATTGATACCCTTTCTCATGTCTTGGTCCCCATTTCCCTCCCCCCAACCCCCACCCCTCATCTTGCTTTCCCCCCTTCCCAATCCAATTTCAAATAACCAAATACAAATATATCTAATATATCAGAAAACAAAGTGAGATACTGTAACAATATGAGATTACCAAGGGACACCAAAAGAGATGAGAGATAACATAGTACATTAAGGACAACAATCACTCATTATATGGCTTTTGTTTCTATATACTAGAGGTCTTTTCATTTAGCGTCATAATATATGGCCACTACGAAAAGCAGTATGGCAGTTCCTCAAAAGACTAAACATAGAACTGCTCTATGACCCAGCAATTCTACTACTTGGCATTTACCCAATTGTCCAGAAACAAGGACATACTAAATGCACTAGCATAATGATGTTCATTGCAGCACTATTTACCATAGCAAAGATATGGAACCAACCCAGATGTCCCTCAGTTGATGAGTGGATCAACAAGATGTGGTATTTGTACACAATGGAATTCTATGCGGCTGTTAGAAAGAATGACATCACCCCATTTGTTAGGAAATGGAAAGACTTAGAAAAAATCATATTAAGTGAAGTAAGCCAGACTCAAAGGATTTCCCTCAATGGTTTCCCTCATTTGTCATAATCAGTAGAAGCCTTGGGCTCTCCTAGCAGATATTTGCAATAGAGCAAAACCTAGATTCAATTATTTTATTCCTTGTTTACATTCAACTCTACTGATCATCCTTATTCACAGATAAGACCCATAAATTTTGTAATGGTCCTGGGACCTTAATTTAGGGCCTGGGTGCTGTCCCTGAGTTTTTCCTTTTTTTCAAGATTAGTGCCCTTTAGCTAAACTCCATTTCTCGCCTTTTCATGTTTAAATGGAGATAAGAGTCTCATGGCTTTCCTGTTGTCTCAACTGGTTTTGAACTAAGATCCATAGATTTCAGCCTCCTACTTAGCTAGGATTACATGCAAGAGCAACAAATATCTGGCCATGATCCATCTATCTCATTTTTCAGCTGCGCTATTCTTTCCAATCAACATAGTAGTAGCAAGCCTACTGGTTGGGTGTACATTAATGAGAAGAAAAAAACAGTCTTGCTTGAAATTCCTTCAGAGTCACTTTCAGTTATATTGTAAAAATTTCTCAAATATGGTATTGTGGATAATTTTTCACCTAGTAATTAATAATAAATATTTTTGTGTTAGAGCTTCATAAAAGGAGCTTTGCTTTTCTTGGGTATTTTGATCTTTCAGTCATCATGACAATGATGATGGGGTTTCATGGTGACTAATATTTTGGATAAACTGAAGGGATCTGTGGTTAGATGGTAAATGTAGGACTGTGAAAATTGAATCTGCTGCTTTAAAAAGAATATGTAAGTATAGTAATTGATAAATCTCAATATTTCATTGACATTAGTTTGGGAGTTCTCTGGGAAAGAAGTATACCTTCTGAGACATTCAAGATTTCAAGACATAATCACCATAATAGTTGGTGATTAGCTGTCCATGATTGTACCATAAGTTTATTTTACATTTGTATGATAGAATTTTTTTCCAACGATATTATAAACCTACTTTTCAAAAATAACAGAGACTCTATGTGTTCGAAGTCAGGTTGTAACTTTGGTCACTGATTGATCCTTCTCTACATAAGCAGCCTGAAATTTCCCTTTTCCACAAATAAAAACATGGCCTACCAATGGAAGGAGGTTGAATTCAGGATACCTTGATAGTAAGTTGACTTGTGCCCTGAGCCATTCATAACTGTGGTCCAATTTTTCACCCACACCAGTGAATGGTCAGAGTTAAAACCCAAACTTCGTCTTGAAAGAGAAAAAAACCTGATTTGGGAAAAAGGCTATTGATTTTCTTGAGCTGTAGCTGATAGATTCTGAAACATAAGAAGTGTCAACAGGCTTTAAATTGAGCTCCATCAATTGTACACCAGCTGTTGGGTCAAGCATGGGAAGGAAGATGAAAAAATAATGAGCGCTTCACAATGATTTTTAGCTTAGTGGTATAGACCATAAGATGCTTTCAGAACAATTTTGGATGATTAATTAAAAATGTGGGCTATTTTAAATGATAAAAATTCATTAAATCATCCAGCCCGTTATGATGGGCTAATTAGTTGAATACTTCTCCTTTATTGCTGCATAACAATGCCGATACAATGCACTGTTCTCCTTGCTTGGCTGTGATTATTTTGGAAAATATATTGTTCCACAATTTTTTTTAGTTTTATTTTTTTATTGTAATTAATAAAAGGGTTACATGATATTTGCCAGATAGAAGGTGCATTAATTTACATATATTTATACCCTTTCACATTTCTTGGTCCAATTTTGACTTTTAGTTTTTTTTAAACCCTCCATTTTATTTCTTGGAATATAGTGAGATTGATTTTTTTCAAGTACTATTAGAAATTCATATTTATTCTTGCATGAACTAGCCATGCTTTTCTCATGTTGTTTGGACTACTTAATCTTCAAGAGGGCTCTGTGGATCCACTTCTTCAATACTGATTCCTTTGTTTAGGTACTTTCATATTAACTTGGGATTGGCCTAGGTGCTCAAAATGAGAAAAAGTCACAGGAATATCCAAGATCAAGTTAAGAAAAACATTGAATAACTAGGTCATTTATATCCTCTGTTCTGTGTTAAAAAGACATGGTATTATAAAGATGTCAAGCCATCCTGTGAAAAAACTAATATGAAGGCAATATGAGTCCTACTCCCAAACCCAGCAACAGTGTGAATGATATGAGATCCAGCCTTGAAGATAATCTCTCAAGTGCAGTCGTCTATTTAGGTTACAGAAGACTTTGAAGAAAACTTCAAGAGATATTCCCAAGCTGGAACTGCCTTTATAAGTCCCTCCCAAACTCATGACTCTGACAAAATATTCTAAGAATTATTAGAACAACTATTTATTTAATTTTGAGATAATTCATTCTGAAGTAACACACAACTAACATCGTACCTACTTGTTATAGATTTGTTAGAGATACTTTTATGTTTTCCAAATGTAGAGGCTGCAACTTAATATATATGCTTTTTATAGAATTTTAAGTTTTTATGTAGTGAAATATGTAGTTGATTAGACTAATATTTTATGCTTCATTTTTCATCTAAATGTTTCACACATTTCTAAAGAATTAACTCAAATGTTAAATTTCTTCTACTTTTCATTGAAAGTCAATTGTTTCATGTCTTATTCCTTTTAAAATATTCCTGTCAAAATAACATGAAGCAATTCATAATGGATGTAAATGGATAGTGGATGTAGATTTTTCTTTTTTTCATATATTTTTATTGTAATTAATAGAAGGGTTACATCACCCCATTTGTAAGGAAATGTAAAGACTTACAAAAAATCATATTAAGAGAAGTAAGCCAGACCCAAAGAAACATAGGCTCAATGGTTTCCCTCATTTGTCATAATCAGTAGAAACCTTGGGCTCTCCTAGCAGAGATTTACAATAGAGCAAAACCTAGATACATAAGGCCATACAGTGTGACACTAAATGAAAGGACCTCTAGTATATAAAAACAAAAGCCATATAATGAGTGATTTTTGTCCTTAATATGCTGTCCCTTGGTTATCTCATATTGTTACAGTAGTTCACTTTGTTATCTGATATATTGGATATATGCATATTTGGTTATTTGAAATTGGATAGGGAAGGGGGAAAACAAGATGAGGGGTTGGGGTTGGGGGGAGGGAAATGGGGACCAAGACATGAGAAAGGGTATCAATGTATATGAAGTAATGCACCTTCTATCTGGTGAATTTTGACTTTTTCGATTACAGAGAGAATCAATGGATGCTAGTAGAGAGCCATTTCATAAGCTGTTCCCCTTAGATGTAAAGTCTTACTAAAAAGTATTTACCCAAGGATTACAATGCAATCTAATAGATGATCACATTCACTTTCTGAACCATTAAAATATAGATGAAATGCACTGTCATTTTTCCAACCCACTTCTTGTTTAACCTTCTTCTATTATTCCACTTTTCCAACTGACTGAAGTTTGCAATTCTTGGATAAAAATTTTCAAGGCCCTTATTAGTCTGACTATAGCCTGTCTTTCAAAACTTCTTTTTTCTTCTGATTCCAATCAAGTGAAAGACTCAGTACAGTCAAGTATTTTCTGTAACTTTAAAAGAAACCCTACATTATTTTTCTACGTTATGTGTGCCTTTATCATTTCATATTGCTTCTTGAAAGATTGTCTCATTTCTCCATAAATATTTCTCTGATATTAATAGTAACAATAACTCATGCAGCACCCACTATCTGCCAAGTGTTGGCTAGATAATTTTTCTTATTAAACAGCATGATATATCCCCATTCCACAGAGGAGTTTCTTTTTTTTATTTTTTGCCAGTTCTGAGCTTGAGCTTAGGACCTGAGCATGGTCCTTGGACTTTCTTAAGGCTAAAGCGCTACCACTTGAGCCTCATCACCACTTCTGGTGTTTTTCTATGTATGTGGTACCGAGGAATCGAGCCCAGATCTTCGTGCATGCTAGGCAAGCACTCTACAAGTAAGCCAAAACTCCCAGCCAGAGGAATTTCTTAAAGAGAAAAGTTATGTGTTTTGTTCTAGGTCACATAACTTGTGAGTGGAGGAGTCATAATTCAAACTACCTGTCATTTAATTGTAATGCTCCTGATCTTAATCATTATCTATATGACATGTTCAGCACTATGTCCTCCTTCAACAAACAGAAAAGTTCTGTCCGCCTTAAATTCCATTTTTTTGCCCTTCATCTGTTTGGGATATCAAAATATCTCGGTCACTTACTAGTTTGTGAGGTCCCATAAATACATTTTGTTTCATTCTGTGCACTCAGCATCTAAAATTTTGCCTGACACTGATTAGATGTCCGCAAACATTTGAAACATTGAAAATGACATATGATGTCATAGCAACATCTCTGCTCAACGAAATGGTAATAGATTCATGGAGAACTATGGGTGGAAGTTGAGGTGAGAGAAATCCTAGCTGTCAGGAATAGATGTTAAGGTTTAAGACTATGATAGTGCATATATTTTTTGCCTTAATGGTATATGTTGATGTTTATTCTTCTATCTCAGGAAGAGATGGTCCAAAGCCTCACCAAAATATCCAGGAATTCAGGGTAGTTGAGTGGAACCAGTTCTTCAAACCATATATGACTCTATTCCTAAATACCGACAAGTCTTCAGTAAATGTAAATGCTTAAGGCTGTGCTGTGAAGGAGGAATTCCTTCTAAGTTTTTGCTATGTCATCGTGTGCATTTGGAAAGAATAAGTATAAGCTAACTTAGTCAGAGTTGGCATAAGTGCGTATAATAAACCCATTTTATTAATGTAAATATATACTATTTGCCGTACATACATATGTACCAGAGCCTGCCTGTCTGGGTTTGGCCTCTAGCTCTGACTCTTAGAAACCTTGTGACTTTGCAATTGCTATATTTATCCTTCAGTGTCTTTATGGATACAGCAGAACAAGATACTAAAATTTGTTTTAAAGAGTGATTGAGATACTTAGAAGGTTTAATTGATAAAAAAAATTAATAAGCAATACCTGGCACAGGATAATTTTACATCTATCAGCAAATTTGACTTCTACTACTTCTACTTCTTATATTGTCCTATATATTATAGTTGTATGATAAAGACACATATGCCAAAGTTCAGTAATAATTTTGTTATGTCTTTTAGTTCTTAGTTTCCCTCAAATTGGTATGTGCATTTCCCATATACTTCTTAGCCATAAAGTAGTAATAGGTTTTTAAAGGTTTAAACATAGTGTTTCTGGAGCAGATATATATGCCCTTGAGAAAGGAACAACATGTTCTACTATTTCAGAGCCATGTTTTCTTTGAATAAATATTAACATTTCAAAATAATTAAGTGATTTCCTTGAACAATCATTCAAAATTGCAGTATCACATTTCAATCGAGGAAACATGTGGATTAAGTAATCTAATAATTATTATTGAGGTGGTTTTAAATAGGATTATGTATTGTTACTAGAGTAGGTCTTAGGATTTTGTTGAAAGATTTTTAATAACATTTGTCATTTAAACTGGATTTGATCGTGTATTTAAACAGAACATCCTAGAAAGGAGACATTTTTAAAAAATTCTACATGCGAGAATAAGAAAATATTCATGCGCTTTGAAAGGACAACACTTCTATATTAGGCATGCATCACTAAAATTAGTATCTTGGATTTTAAATTACTGCTCGAAATATCAATGATAACACCATAATGAAGCTAAATTTTAATATTAAAATACTACTGCAGATTTGGTTGCTATGGAAATCAGGGTACCCAACAGAAACTAAAGTAGACTTCTCTGGTGCTATCAATATGGAAAATTTGAATACGTACATACATTTTTTAACATATAAACTGTATTTGTAATTTAAAATTAAATACTCATAAGAAAATTTTGAAGAAGAGAAATACATCTAGAAATTCACCATGGAAAAGCCATCATTGCTAATATTTTGGTGTCCTTCACAGCAGGTAAATCTATTACCATTCATGTATCAGGTATGTACAATTTTAAGCTCAAAAATGGATGAAAGTCTCTAATTTCTAGAGTTTACATTTCAGTGAGAGATGACAGACAAGGAAAGATGGCAATTCACGTTACAAAATTGAGAAAATATATTTCTATTAATTTATTTTATATTGTTATTTGTATATATAATGATTACTAGTTCTTACATGCTCATTGACTATGGCTATTTGAGAAAAAGATATAGAAGAACATTTTCTAACTGTCATTAACATTAAACTTACTGATGAAAAACTAATTTAAGAATAAGAAATGTTAAGCCTTGGAAAAATAGTAACGATCTGTAACACAGTGGCTACAATAATCATTCATGGTTTTAAATTTTTTTAAAGCACTGATTGCTAGATCTTAATTTGAGTTTCTAATTGAGTTATCTGAGGCAAAAGTCTTGAAAATTTGCACCTATAACAAGTTGCTAGATTAATTTCATATTGTGTGTTCATGGTCCCTAGAAAATCAGTAGTATATGGATGGGTACTGGGAGGCTATTCTGGACAGAATGGTCAACACATGTAAGATGAGGCAGAAGCCAGAAAAAAAAAACAGAAACAAAAAACAGAAAGGCAGAGGTATCTTAGTAGAGGGAAATCAAAGCAGAATAATGCAATGTGTGTAATGGTTTGGAATATTCTTAGAGGAACATAAATAATCATTGCAATGCGACTAAAGCATAGTACATAAATTAATAAGTAATTTGATCTATTTCAGTATGTTTAGTACCTAGTAGTTTTTATAAATATATAAGCAAGAATTGTAAGGAACTTAGGAGAATTACAATTTTTAATTATGATAATAAATTCTTATCTTGTTTTCTAGTAGTTATACATATTTAAACCATATTTACTGTCTTGACTATATTTTTCTGTTATATGCTTTACTAATTCTTGATCTGGTTTACCATATCAAGTACAAAGTTAATATCCTATAAGAAGATTGTCTTCCATATATCTTTCTCTAATAATCATGCTCAATGAGCATATGAGATGTTCAACTTCATGAATAAATGAAGTGATGAAAATTAAAACAATTATGAATCACTTTCTCAGCTATCTGATAAACATAGCATAATTTGAATATTCTAAAGTATAATTTTAGTTTTCTCTTTAATTCAGTATGCATTCATAACAAAACTGCTTTTACCCAAATGTATAGGTAGGAAGGTTCTGTTTAAAATGGGTCATTGCTATATTTACGACAATTTTATGTATGGAGTTATGTTAATATAATTTGGATTATTGATTTTTATATTTTTAAACGTACTGTGTTATTGAAGGATGATTAAATTATTTCCTGTTTATTATAAAAGTTGAATTTATATTCATATAAATGAAATATTAATGTTTTATTTGTATTCTACAATATTTATTGTATGTTTTGAATCCTATTCGTTCCTTGATACCAATGTTATTTTGCAGAACTTCTGTAGGAGAGGTCCATAAGTTTTGCATATGAGCCAAATTTGATTAGCCATGGATTCTATATAAAGTTTTAGGAAGTGGGGCTGTGGCTCAAGGAGTAGGGCAGCAGCCATGAGGTAAAGAGCTCAAGGACAGCTCCCAGGCTCTGAGTTCAAGCCCCATGACCCACCAAAAACATAAATAAAAATAAATAAAGTTTTAGGGAAACTCAGCATGTTCATCGTTTACTTACTAGATTCTGAATGCTTATTCTGCAATGGCACAGTTGAATAGAAGCCCACACAAACTAAAATATTTATTATTCCTCCTTATGACAAAGTATTGGTTGCACACATATTTATTTTGATTATCAGAATAAAGATCTGTATTTTTATTTTGCCTATCCGGGGGCTTGAAATCAGGGTCTGAGTACTGTCCTTGGACACTTTTTGCTCAATGCTAGTGCACTGTCACTTGAGCCACAGCAACACTTCTGGCTTTTTCTGTGTATGTGGTATCTAAGGATCAAACCCAGGGCTTTGTGCATGCTAGACAAGCACTCTACCACTAGGCTACATGCCCAGCCCCAGAATAAAGATATTTTAAGATGCTCTAGTAAATTCATTTTGTCAAAATATACTTATTTTAAATAAACCTCAGTTTTAAACATTTGCCTATTATCTTACCATCACTACTCTTAGAACCAGTGATAGAGTGAACTAGAAAGTTCGGAGTGACCTAGAAATTCTCTCCTAAATATAGGGTCATTCCAGTGAGTAACTGGAATGTCTTTTTTCTCTTTTCTAAGTGGCAATGTTTCAGAACATAAAGAATAGTAATATTCCTTCAGTTGGGACCATCTTTTCTAAAGTTAGTTCTCCCTGGAGGAGAATACAGTTTACTGATACCCTTATTGTGCCGTTGTCTCAGCCCTGCAGGTTTTCATGGTCTACCTCAACTTAACATACTTTGACTTTAATATACCACTTTAATCAGTGGTAGAATGAGAGAGTAGGTAAAATAGGCACTACCAATTGTCTCATCACAGCTCAGAATTGTACATGGTTCTCCTAAGAATAACTAAATGTTGAATAATTTTCAGTACCCTATTTCAATTCCCAGTGATCATGGCATATCCATAATGGAATTGATAAAAATTTAAACAGAAGCAAATGTTGCTTTACAATAATTCTTAAACTAGGCACGAGTAGCTCATGCCACCTAGCTATGCTTGTAGCACTGTCCATTCAGGAACATCATGATTTAAAGCTAGCCCAGGTAGGAAAGACCATGATATTCTTATCTCCAATTAACCACCAAAAAGTTCAAAGTGGTGCTGTGGCTCAAGTGGTAGATTGCTATCTTTGAGCAAAAAAGCTCAGGGACAGTGCACAGGCCCCGAGTTCAAATCACAAGACTGGCGCAAAATATAAAACTTAATATTTGTTATTGAAAACATGTATTTGCTGCAATATTGCAGCTTCCTTTTTAACCTCCATAGTTTGTAACTTTTCCTGTAAAGATAGTTTCAGTGGACAGTGAAAATAATATACATAATAATACTATGTCTTCTCTGAGCTGCTTATAGGTTTCATATTTGGGGAAATGCCCTCCCTCTGGGCTTTAGCTTAGTTTCTTATTTAGTTAACTTGTGTTAAATTTTTAAATATATATATTTTTATTTTCAGTACTTTAAACATGTTTTTCATTCTCTGTAAGACTATGGGGAACCAACTCCTAAAATGTAATAAATGGTAATTTTGTAACTATAGTTAAGATTATGTCATGAAATATTTTAAAATAAAGACCTAATTAGTAATATGTTTTTTGTAAATCATAAACTGCCTTTATTATACAGTTCTTGGACTTTATTTATTATTTTGTTTGTTTATTTTTTGTGGTACAACTAATTGAACTCAGAGCTTGATTGTTGTAACGCAAGCATTATTCCAAAACAACCCACAACCCCGGTGTTGGTTTGCTATATTATTTTAATATTCTTGAAGAATTTAGGTAGGTCAAATTATATTATTTTTTTCTATGTTTTACAGGAATAAATTACATGACATTTATTAAGTTTGCTAGAAATATAAATAGCAAAATATGTTCATATTTCTTTCTTTTGGCTGAATGTAGGTAATATAGTATTGAAAATGTACAAATTTAAGCAGAGACAAATGGTAACTGCCCAAATGTTAGTAGTTACTGATGAAATTGCTTGTGTTATGATGTCTGTCAAGAGGGTGATTCTGCAAAGGACAATTAGTCTCAGCAGAAAACACTTATTGAAATTTATTTGTGATGAAATGAACCTAAAAGTATCACATGAATTGTATTTGACAATTATGCTCAATTGGAAGCTGCTGATCAGAGGAATAGGCAGATTAAAGGTGTGGACTTAACAATACTGTTCAAATGCTCACTTTGTGGTACTTTGTGGTATAAAATTCCCTCAGGATGGGAAGCACCATATTGGTCACATTTTACAAAGATACAGAGCAAATGAATTACCTTGAACATTTATGAACCACATGCATAACAAGGGTAGACATGCTGGCAGATACATTGTATGGTTGCAAGCATGGTTTACCACTCACTTTCTTCCATGAAAAGACTGAAGATTGATACTTTGCCTAGTGTCTCATCCTGTAGCATTTTGTTTCTCAAAATTAAAATAATAGACTCCTATCATTCAAGCCAAGTAGACATTAAGGTTAACCATCATAAGTACAGCTTCTCTGTCTCACTCTGTTTCTGTCTCTGTCTCTGTCTCTTCACCCTAAACCCTCCTTATATTTCTTAGTTCTATGCCATATACAAAGCATTGTTGCCTGCCTTCTTTCCTCTCACTTTCATTCTATTACACTTTTGCCAACAGAATTACATAATGGTTTTCTTTGTACCACAGCATGTATCAACATACAGTGATTATATCTTTCTAATAATGGCTATTTGAACAAACTTGAGTAGATACCATTTTGTTTTTAATTTACATTTTCATGTGTCTGTTACACATAAGTCCAAATGGCAAGAATGCATTCAAGAGCACATTGCTTAGACCAAGACTGAGAAAGGATAAAAGAGAACGATCACAGCTTCATAACCTCCTAATCATCTCAAGGACTTTCTAAAAGACCAAAACACTAGTTGATACCACCAGTTTGGGGAACAAGTTATAGGACTGTAATTTTACTCAAATCATAGCATTCTTCCTGTGGTCTCTAAGGATTCTTGTCCATTATACATGGCAAAGGATATTCTTTAAATTATTTCTTAAAATCTACACTGTTTCTACAGTGTTCAAGTATCAAAATGCAAAGTCTCATTTGATAATGATGCCTAACTCAACTCTGAACATCCTGAAATAATTTTCAAAGCACAATCAATGAAATTCTTCATAAAAGATAAAACATAATATTCACGGGGAAACAAGGAAGAGCATGATTAATGAAAGTAACCTTGAGTAAAAAAGAATAAAGCCACAGCCATCTCAGTATTTTAAAATCCTAATCTCTAGGGGTTTTTATTTTATCTAACTTCTCTAGTTCTGCTCTATCACTTTGTGTGTTTGGGGTAAACTTTAATGAATACAGTCTAACGATTTCTATCCAGTCACAGGTCTAAGCTGCCAAGGTCAGTTTTGAACTTGAGGTTAAGTATGATTTTCATCAGCATTCCAACTGATTGTCTTTTACCTTGGAAAACCTTTGTGCTCCAACAAATAAGCTACAATTAGAATGAGTACAGAAAAGTTAGACTTCTCCCACTACAGTTATTATGTAATTTGGTTATTCATTACATTTAAATTACCTTATTCTTTTCTATGTTTTAGTTGTATTTTTCTTCACATTTTACATGAAAGTCAATTCAAAAGTAAGGGAATTACCTTATTCTTTTATTATTTTTACAGATTTTATGTGAGGATAATATTACTTAAATTATAGGAGTCTTTATAATGATAAAAGAATTATCATTTTACAATGCATTATAATAATGTATCAAATCTGGTAATGAAACAGCTGTCAAATTTAATTGAAATTCTATGAAAAATTTTAGCTCAGAATTTTCTTTCAACCAAGCAATTTTCAATATATGAACTTATTTGATGGTTTTAATTTATTGTGCATGTTATTTGAATCTGTTGCCATTCATTTAATTATGAATCCATCACTACAGTATACTATTTTCTCAGATTAAAAGCTAATTTAGATGAGGAAAATTTGAGGGAGTAGGAAGGTTAAGTGGCAATAAATGTCTTTGTTTCAATAACTAATTATATGGTTTTATAAACATTCTTTGCATTCATTTCTAATGGCTGTACCAGCTTTCACAATCAAAACTGATCAATAAAAGTTGATAATATATCTAGGAAATTGCTGTCCAAGTATCTATTTATGCTTTATTGCCTTTGTGGTCTGATTCTTTGGGGAAGTAACTTCCTTTCTCTGAGTAGTATCTAGAAGTGAACTTTATGAGTTTAAATGTTGTAATAGGTTTTAAAATTCTACTTTATTAATGGGAGAAATGAATAACTTTTCTATAAAATGTTTATGTTGGGGGGGGAGTGTGACCTAATGGTAGAGTGATTGCCTAACATGCTTTAAGCCCTGGGTTTGATTCCTTGGTACCACATACACAGAAAAAGTAAAACATGATGCTGTGGCTCACATGGTAGAGTCCTAACCTTGAGAAAGTCCAAGGACAGTGCCCAAACTGTGAGTTCAAGCCCAATGACTGGAAAAAAATAACTGGCTATGTACTGTGATAAGAAAAATTTCTATAGCATTCTTTAAATATAGTTTACATAAATACTAATTACATGTAATTGTAAGAAAAACCCTAGAATATTAATATTCTTGACTGAGAGCTAGTAGTCCATTCCAAAACTCAGACATATATGATCAATGGTCTCCAACTATTAGAAAGAGATTTTTTCTGTTGTTATATTCTTAATAACAAAAGGCAACCATGTTCAATGCCAAGAAAGTTTGTTGGGTATGCCTATGACAACATGTGGGTAAATACCCAGGAATGGGATTTCTGGTTCATAGGTGAGCTCTATGTTTAGTCTGTTTTTGTCTTTTTTTGTGCCAATCCCGGGGCTTGAACTCAGGGCCTGAGCACTGTCCTTTGGCTTTCTCAAGGCTAGAGCTCTACCACTTTAAAAAAAAAAAACTTAGGTGTAGATAATCCACAATATATTGCTTGTTCTGTTTGGTACACAATCCTGATTATATCTCCACATTTGCAAAGAGTAATTGTTCTAGAAGGCAGAACATTAGCTGTTTTCAACTGATTATGGAATAAATATATTTGGGTACCATTCATGATATCATAGATAAAACTCCCAGGAATGAAATTGAATAATTAAACACAGGAACAGCTTAAGGCTTCTTGAACCTATTAGCTAGGAGAGTTATACTAGTGGGTTTAACTATCAGTATTATAAAGGACAACATGCTTTATAACACACTTGGCATTACCTGGTATAATCATTTTTTAATCACTAGTAATTCAATGATGAATAAAGTCTGTGCTGTTGCTTTAATTTGCTTATCCAAGTACTAGGGTAGGATGAATATGTTTCCATATATTTTTAGATATTTGTATACTCACATTTATGAATTATCTACTTAATATCTTTGTCCATTTTAAGATTGTTTATTTAAACATGTATATAAAGTTACAAGTATACATTGATAGATAACGCTGTGTGCTTTATACAAAAGCACACCTGCAGCCAGGACTGTGACCTAAATGGTAGAGTGCTTGCCAGCATGCATGAAGCACAGGGTTCAATTCCTCAGTAACACATAAACAGAAAACACAAGAAGTGGCACTGTGTCTCAAGTGATAAGAGTGCTAGCCTTGAGAAAGCCCAAGAAGAGTTACCAGGCCCTGAGTTCAAGCCCCAGGACTGGCAACACACACAAACACACACACACACACACACACACACACACACACACACACACCTCATTATACTGGAGAACGAGGGCTGCAAACACAAAATAATGTTAGAGCTCTGGATATGTTTCTTAGGTTGAATTAGTAACTGCATGTTGTGCAAATGTATTCAGATATCACAACTACCACATAAATATGTACAAATATCAGATACTGATCAAAATCAGAAGAAATGTTTATGGAAATTAAAAACTAACCACCCGGCGGAAGATGGCACCGAGACAATAGGGACACTGCCTAGCCCTCTCTCACAAAAAGAGAGAACCAGGAAGTCCCACGAGCCAACTACCTTAAGAAATCCACAACAACAAACTCAAAAAGCAACAGAGAAGTACTCAAACCGGAAAATAAATCCAGATAAAGCTTACATCCAACTTTCTCAAAGAATTCAGAATGCGAGAACCCCTCTTCCACCCCTCACCGTGGGCTCAAAGCCATGAAAAGCCACGGCTGAGGGCGCCTGGCCGGGTAGCCCCGACCACTTCAGAAAACAGCATAGGACCGTGCCAGTGAGCCACAGAAGCAGCGGAACCCAGACGCAGAACAAGAAGAGCAAGCAGCAGAACCCAGACGCGGTACCAGAACAGCAAGCAGCGGAAACCAGATGCAGAACACAGGCGGCGGAGGAGACCCGAAAGGAGTGAAAGACTCCCCAACACCGTGGAGCACCCACAGCCAAACACAGAGGTGTGAGTAGTGCAGCAGTTCCCAAACCCATCGGGAAAGCAGAGCTGGTGCCAAGCAATAGAACTTAACTCAGACCCCTCCATCCCGCCCGAGAAAGACCGGCAGGAGCAGGACGGCAAGGAATTTAGAACTCCAGCAAATGTCCAAAGAAAATAAAGCTACTGAGCTAACCACTCAAATGGAAATAAAGGAGCTAAAGAAATACATACATGATCTAAAAGAAGAGATGCAGGGCATCAAAAATAAGCAACTCGAAGCAAGGGAGATGAAGAATAAAGTAGATAGCTTTGATAGCAGGTTAGACAATGCAGAAGACAGAATTTCCGGGGCTGAAGATAATTTAGTTGTTATAGAGAAAGAATAGAAAATGAGTCAATCCAAATCTAGAAAATATGAGAGAGCACTTCGGGAGGTCCAAGATACAATTAGGAAGCCTAATTTAAGGCTAATTGGTATTGAGGAGGGTCTGGAGAAAGAGGTCAATGGTATTGGAAATATACTTCAGGAAATCATCTCAGAGAATTTCCCAAATATCCAGAAGGGCAGGCCCATCCAGATACAAAAGCTTTCAGGACCCCGAAGAGACCTGACCAGAAAAGAACAACGGCCACATAATATTCCAAACTGGATCAATAGAGACCAAAGAAAGGATCCTAAAGGCAGCCAGGCAGAAGGGATCAATCACCTATAAAGGCAAACCAATAAGAATAACCCCAGACTTCTCAGCAGAGACCATCCAAGCAAGAAGTGACTGGAAGCATATATGTCATGCCCTTAAATCACATAACTACCAACCAAGAATACTGTACCCAGCTAAGCTTTCATTCATAACTTAGGGAACAATAAAAACATTCCATTCCAGGGATAAGCTGCAACATTATGTGGCAACCAAACCAACATTACAAAAAATTCTCAAAGATGTTCTACACATAGTAAACTTACATAAATGCAATATTGAGAAAGAAATGGCACCTAAACATCATACCATCTAAGGACCACAAGAACTGTCAAGACACAGGCCCTAAAGGAAGCTTTTAAAAATGGTAGGAACTAATAAATATCTCTCAATCCTAACTCTCAATATCAATGGACTTAACTCTCCAATTAAACGGCATAGTCTGTCTAGTTGGATCAAAAATCAGGATCCATCGTTCTGCTGTCTTCAAGAGTCACATCATACCCCCAAAAGACAAACATTTTTTGAAAGTGAGAGGTTGGAATAAACTCTATCAAGCTAACGGTCCACATAAACAGGCTGGAGATGCCATCCTCATATCAGATAAAATAGACTTGAAACTAAAGTTAGTGAGAAAAGACAAAGAAGGTTATTACATACTACTAAAAAGATCTTTCCTCCAGGAAGACATAAACATCCTAAATATCTACAAACCCAATCCTGGAGCTCCAAACTTCATCAAGCAAACTTTACTTTCACTGAAATCATACATAGATCGAAACACAGTGATTGTTGGTGACTTTAACACACCACTCTCACCTATGGACAGATCAGCAAGGGAAAAACTGCACAGAGAAACCATAGAATTAAACAACTATATAGACCAACTAGATCTAACAGACATCTGCAGAATATTCCACCCAGCAACAACACAATATAGACTCTACTCCCAAGCTCCTTGATCTGATTCAAAACTTTGGAAGAGTAGCAGGCTATAAAATTAACCCTCAAAAATCAACTACCTTCCTTTACGCCAACAGTGAGCGAAATGAGGCAACAATCAGGAAAGCAACATCTTTCACAATAGCCTCAAAGAAAATAAAGTACCTAGGAATTACCTTAACTAAGAATGTAAAGGACCTTTTTGATGAAAACTTTAAAACCCTGAAAAAGGAAATTAAAGCAGAAATAAGGAAATGGAAAAACCTCCCATGCTCCTGGATTGGAAGAATCAACATCGTGAAAATGACAATCTTGCCAAGGGTTATCTACAAATTCAATGCAATACCCATCAATATCCCAATGTCATTCTTTAAAGAAATAGAAGAGGCAATCCAAAATTTCATATGGAATAATAAAAGACCCCGTATAGCAAAAACACTTAGCAGAAAGAACAGCGCTGGGGGAATTTCAATACCAAACTTTAGACTTTATTACAGAGCTATAATTATCAAAACAGCTTGGTACTGGCACAAGAACAAGACTGAAGACCAATGGAATAGAACTGAGGACCCAGATATTACACCACAGACCTATGGCCACCTAATGTTTGACAAGGGAGCCAAAAAAAATAGAATGGAAGAAAGATAGACTCTTCAACAAGTTGTGCAGGCAGAACTGGTTAAGCACCTGCAGAAAAATAAGTTGGATCCTTCTTTGTCACCCTGCACTAGAATTAACTCCAAATGGATCAAAGACCTGGAGGTAAAAGCTGACACACTGAAAACTTTACAAGAAGGAATAGGAGATACACGAGGCCTCCTTGGCACAGGTAGAAACTTTTTTAATAAGGACCAAGAATCACAACAAATCAGAGAAAGGCTGGATAAATGGGGCTGCATTAAACTGCAGAGCTTTTGTATGGCCAAGGACATAGCTAGTAAATTAATTAGGAAGCCTACGGAGTGGGAGAAGATCTTCACCAACCACACAATGGACAAAGGCCTCATATCTAAAATACATCAACAGCTCAAAAAAGTGAATCACTCCAAAGCTAATCTCCAAAGTAACAACCATCCCATTAAAAAATGGGCCAAAGACTTAGAGAGTCTTCTCTGAAGAAGAAACAAAAATGGCGTATAGATACATGAAGAAATGCTCAACATCTCTGGTCATAAAAGAAATGCAAATCAAACATAAGGCCATATAGTATGAAGCTAATTGAAAAGACCTCCAGGATATTGAAACAAAAGCCATGATTGTTGTCCTTAATGTACTATGTTATCTCTCATCTCTTTCTCTGTCCCTTGGTTATCTCATATTGTTACAGTATCTCACTTTGTTATCTGATATATTGGATTTATTTGTATTTGGTTATTTGAAATTGGATATGGAAGGGGGGAAAACCAAGACAGGGGGGGTGGCGGGGAGGGTAATGGGGACCAAGACATGTGAAAGGTTGTCAATATATGTGAATTAATGCACCTTCTGTCTGGCAAATATCATGTAACCCTTTTATTAATTACAATAAAATAATGAAATAAAAGAAAGGAAAGGGAAGAAAAAAAAAGAAATGCAAATCAAAACAACTCTAAGATTCCACCTCACTCCTGTTAGAATGGCCAGGATCAGGAAAACTAATAACAACAGATGCTGGACGGGAGGTGGCCAGGAGGGATCACTACTACACTGTTGGTGGGAGTGCAAACTTGCTCAACCACTATGGAAAGCAGTATGGCAGCGCCTCAAAAGGCTAAACATAGAGCTCCCCTATGACCCAGCAATTACACTACTTGGCATTTACCCCATCATCCAGAAACTAGGGCATACTAAATCCACTAGCACAACAATGTTCATTGCAGCATTATTCACAATAGCAAAGGTATGGAACCAACCTAGATGTCCCTCAGTTGATGAGTGGATCAACAAGATGTGGTATTTGTACACAATGGAATTCTATGCTGCTGTCAGAAAAAATGACATCGCCCAATTTGTTAGGAAATGGAAAGACTTAGGAAAAATCATATTAAGTGAAGTAAGCCAGACTGAGAGAACTTAGGGTCAATGGTTTCCCTCATTTGACATTATCAGTAGAAACCTTGGGCTCTCATAGCAGAGATTTGCAGTGGAGCAAAACCTTGATACATAAGGCCATATAGTATGAAGCTAATTGAAAGGACCTCCAGGATACTGAAACAAAAGCCATATAATGAATGATTGTTGTCCTTAATGTACTATGTTATCTCTCATCTCTTTTGCTGTACCTTGGTTATCTCATATTGTTACAGTATCTCACTTTGTTACCTGATATTTTGGATATATTTGTATTTGGTTATTTGAAATTGGATAGTGAAGGGAGGAAAACCAAGATGGGTTTTGGAGGGAGGGTAATGGGTACCAAGACATGTGAAGTGTATCAATGTATGTGAATTAACGCACCTCCTATCTGGCAAATATCATGCAACCCTTTTATTAATTACAAAAAATATAAAAAAAATAAAAACTAACCACCCTTCTTTAATTATCACACATTACCTCAAGAATTCATACAATTTAAATAAAAGTAAAAGTTCAACAGGAATTTAGCCTAGTCGTAGAGTGCTTCCCTAGCATGCACAAAGACCTGGATTCGATTCTTTGGTATCACATACACAGAAAAATGCCAGAAATGGTGCTGTGGCTCAAGTGGTAGAGCTCTAACATTGAGATAGGCCAAGAACAGTGCCTAAGACTGGTAAAAAATAAGTTGATAAAAGACAAAAGCTGTGTGTGTTGGTGTTTACCTCTTTTCCTACCTATGAAAGTAGCATTAGAGGGATAAACAAAAATACTCCACAAAGAAAAGAGAGAGCCTATCAGAAAAACAAGAGGAGCTTGGCACATATCTCAAGTGACAGAGCACTTTGCCTGGCAGATTTAGAGCCCCGCTGTTCCAACTTCTATACTATCCCAAAGGAAAAATGAGCCAGACTAAGTTCTTCCTATTCCCTGATTTTATTGGCTTAACATAAGGTTTCTTTTCTCAAAAACACTCACACCAAGATTTCATTTTTCGAGTTGTAACACAGGAGAACCTTTACCAGATGCCACCTGATGGAATTCCCAAGTGGATCAATGGAAATGGACAAATGAAGTAGTCAGTTGAAATTTTATTCTCTTAGATTTGCAATCGGTGGGAGTTTCTTTTACTTTAATCATAATAACTTTTTAGTAACGTCTAGTATCAGCTCAATTCTATATCAAGTTGTATTAGTGCCATAAATTATTTTGTATAATTTGTCTTTTTGTATAAATTCCAATATAAGTTAAAACTTATGATTAGCTTCTTAAATTTATTTTAATGTTTATGCAGTTTAATGATTATAAATTATATCAACTTGAAAAACCAACTCAGCTCTTTTTTCTTTACAAATGGCAATTTGTCAATTTGGAATTCTGGCTCTGTAATCACACACTGTTCAAATATCAATGTAGTTAATATTCAAAATTAAAACTCAGCTTGAATTTCCAAAGTAATATTAAGTAAAAAATGGTGATAGCATGTTTGTTTTATTCTTGGATTTAATATGAGGATTTTACTAATTATTAGAAGTGATATTACTCAGTCTCCACTAAGTACTGAAATCATAATTTCCATTATGAGATGTAGGATTTAATTATTCTCTTTCTTCTTTCCTTCTTTTTTTGATTTTTGAGATTAATTATTGTATTCTAATCTTGGGATGATATATTGTGGGGTTACTGTTACGGTCTTCAGGTAGAGGGTTCATTACTTCTTGAATATTAATTAATAACCTTTCCAATGTTTTTCTCCCGCTTTCCCTCGCCCCACTCCCTCCCAATCATCATTAAAAAAATATTATTGGAGTACAGAGGGGTTACAGTTACCTTCATCAGGTCATAGTTCATTGTCTTGAACACTGTTACCCTTCTCATGTTTATCTCTTACTTTCCCCACCCTTCCCACTCATCTTTTTCCCTTACCTTCCCTTTTTCAAATAAACAAATGAATGTATGTACAATATATCAGGTACCACATTCAGATACAGTAACAACATGACATAAACAATAAGGGGAAAAGAAAAAAAGGAAATAGCTTCAAATAGTACATTAAGACCAGCAACCACGTACATAAACCTCTTATTTTCATATCCTGGAATTCATTTTACTTGACCTCATCCTATATGGCCATACCTGCATAACTTTTGAGCTATTATGATCCTTTGTTAGGAGAGTCCTAGACATATATTAATTGTTACAATTGCGGGAAACCATGGAGCCTATATTTCTTTGGTTCTGGATTACTTCACTTAATATGATATCCCCAAGTCTTTCCATTTCCTTAAAAATGTGACAATATCATTCTTTGTGATGGAAGCATAGAATTCCATGGTGTACAAATACCATATCTTCATGATCCATTCATCTACTGAGAGACATTTGTGTTTGTTCCATATCTCAGCTGTGATGAATAATGCTGCAATGAACATGGTTGTGCTGGTTGGTTCAATGTAGTCTTATTTCTGAATATTTGGGTAAATTCACAGGAATGGGATTGCTGGCTTATAGGAAGCGCTATGTTCAGTCTTTTGAGGAATCTTCATACTGCTTCCAGAGTGGTTGAACACGTTTACACTCCCACCAATAGTGGCAATCTCTCTGGCCACATCTCAGCCACAGATCTAAGGAAGTGGAATAACCTCCCATGCTCCTGGATTAGAAGAATTAACATTGAGAAAATGTCAGTCCTGCCAAAGGTTATCTGTAAATTCAATGTGATACCCATCAATAACCCTTCATTCTTTTATGAAATAGAGGAAGCAATCCAAAAATACTTAAGAAATAATAAAAGATCCTGAATAGCAAAACCAATTGTTAGATGAAGAACAGCAATAGAAGAATTTCAATACAAAATTTCAAACTCTACTACAAAGCTATACTAATAATAAAAAAAAGAAAGCAGCTTGGTACCCACATAAGAACAGACCCAAGGACCAACAGAATAGAACTTAAGATCCAAAACTCAATCCACCAACCTATGGCCATCTAATCTTTGATAAAGGAGCCAAGAACACTGGCTGGAAGAAAGACAGCAAATTCAACCATTTGGTGATGGCAGAACTAGCTAAACAAACGTAGAAAACTAATGTTGGATCCTTATCTGTCTTGCTGCACCAAAATCAACTGCAAATAGATTAAAGTTCTTAAGGCAAAAGCACATAGCTGAAAATTTTACAGGTAGAAATATGAGAGACACTTGGGCTATTTGGCACAGGTTGAAGTTTAATAAAGACCAAGAAGCAAAACAAATCCAAGGAAGTCTGCACAAATGGGATTGCATTGAACTTCAGAGCTTCTCTATGGCAAAGGACAGATTTAGTAAGTTAAATAGAAAGCCCATGGAGTGGGAGAAGATCTTCATTAAGCATACAACAGACAAGAATCTCATATCAAAATATACCTGTAGCTCACAAAATTGAATCTCTTAAAAACAAATCCTCAAAGAAAGAACCAACCCATAAAATCTTTGGCTAAAGATTTAAAGAGAGATTTCTCTAAAGAGGAAATAAGAATGGCCAACAGACACATGAAGAAACGCTCTACATCTCTGGCCATAAAAGAAATGCAAATCAGGAGCTGGGAATGTAGCCTAGTGATAGATTGCTCACCTAGCATGCACAAAGACCTGGGTTTGATTCTTTGGTACCACATGCACAGAAAAATCTGGAAGTGGTGCTGTGGTTCAAATGGTGGAGCTCTAGCTTTGAGAAAGCTCAAGGACAGTGCCCAGGCCCTGTGTTCAAGCCCCAGGACTGGCAAAAAAATGTTGGGCTGGGAGTTTGGCCTACTGGTAGAGTGCTTGCCTAGCATGCACAAAGACCTAGGCTCAATTCCTCAGTACCACATACATGGAAAAAAGCCAGAAGTGATGCTGTAGCTCAAGTTGTAGAGATCTAGCTTTAAGAAAGTCCAAGGACAGTGCTTAGGCCGTAGGCTCAAGCCCAGGACTAGCCAAAAAAAAGAAAGAAAAAAGAAATGCAGATCAAAATAACTTGGAAGTTCCATCTCACCCCAGTTAGAATGGCCATTATCAAGAAATCCGGTCATCTTGTTTTCCCCTTCCCTTCCCTATTTCAAATAAACAAATAAATGTATATACAATACACCAGGTAACCAAGTCAGATACAATAACAATATGAGATTAACCATAAGAACAAAAAAAAAGAGAAGCGAAATAACAGCACATTAAGAACAACTGTCATACAAGATAGAGCCTTGATTCCATATCCTAGAATTCCTTTCATTTAATTTCATCTTATATGACCTTATGTACCTAGGTTTTGATCTATTGTAATCCTCTGCTAGGAGAGTTCTACATGTGTACTAATTATTAAAATGAGTGAAATCAACTCTATTACAAACATTGCTAAAATTTATTTTTGTGTCTTTTAAAATGAATTCATTTCTAATTAATTACATAATAATTTAATAGCAGTTCAACATTTTTAAAAATAACCCAATATTTTATTTAGTGTAATTTTCTAATATTGCCTGAATTTTTAATTATTTTTGTTTTTATTTCTTCAAAAATGGGTTTATTTTGAGAATGCATTTCTTGAATACAAGTAGATGATTTTCATAGAATTTCTCTGTGCTTAAGACTGGACTGAGACTCATATCTTGACAGCTTATGTACTTTCCTGTTAAGTATATGCTTGCCATTGTTAAAATCTACGCATTAGAAAGAAAAATGTTCATTAGCTCTGATTATTTCTTCAATTTTCCTAAGCAGGATGAATTGACTCTTAATCTGTGTTCCTCCAACAAAATTACATTCATTATGCTTTTTATTTTATTTTATAATTGTATTGAAATTTAACGTACAAATGGAAATGTCCATATGTAAAGTATAAGTCATGATAATTTAGCATATACACTTAATAAACACACCCTCTGCCTTAGAGTAACCTTGTCTTATGTGTATAAGAAGAGATATTTAGGATCTACTATTTCAGCAAACCTTGAGTATGTTATACATTATCAACTATATTTATTTTACTGTATATCAAAATTCTAGAAGGTATTCATCTTAGAGCTGAATTTTTGCAATTTCTAATCATTTTTTCCATTTCTTCTTCTGTAACATCATCTCAAGTTCTTATAATCACCTGTCTAAACTCAGTTTCTGTACATTCATCTTTTTTGTTGGATTTCGCATGCAAGTTAGACCATACTTTTTTGTTTTGTTTTGTTTTTCTGGAACTGGGTTATTTCTCTTAGCATAATGTACTTCAAAATCTTCATGATCAAGAAATCCCAATTCTGTATATATAGTCAAAAGAAATAAATCTTTTACTTCAAAGAAATGACCCATATTGAGTCAGTAATTACTCATCATTGCAAAATATAACAACAATCTACATGTTTGTCAGCAGAATACTGGTGTCTTGCATATTTATATTTAACCAATGACATATGGGAGAAATGTATTAATGCTATCTTCCCAGACCTAATTAATAAGAAATGTTACCATTTGCAGTAAGAATTTTCACTCTTTACCTCTTGAAAACGTGTCTTTCAACTCTTTCCTAGAGCATGTTCTCAAGTAGCTTAAATTTGAAAAGCCATCAAATATTTTACTCTGATAGAGTAAGTGTTGGAGATAATTCCTAAGTTATATAGAAGGCTCACAAATAGTCTCACACTTGAATAACCATTTCTCTGAATAAAAATGCTTCAGATCATATTTCTGCAATCTTAAGGGGTTTATAGTTGCAAAGTAGTGAGAGTACAAGTCTATGTGAGACTAGTTTGTATTATTATTAACTATTGTTAATAATGTGTGTCCTATATTCAAAGAGTTTTTTTTGTACACGAAACCCAGATACTTTATTAAAAATAATATACTGTGGTGAGTGGTATGATATTAGAGTTGTTGTTCTTAGAACTTTATTTATTTATTTAGTCGTGTGGCTTGAAATCTGGGCCCGGCGCTTTCCCTGAGTTCTTCAACTCAAGGCTACCCTTCCACCCCTGGACCTGGGTGTTGTTCCTTAACTCTTCAGCTGAAGGCTACCACCCTATCCTTGCGCCACAGCACCACTTCCTGTTTTCTAGTGATTAATTGGAGATAGGAGTCTCACCGTTCTTTAGTGCCCATACTACGGTTTGAACTGCGATTCTCAGATTTCAGTCCCCTGAGTAGTTAGGATTACAGGCGCGAGCCACCCTGCCCTGCGACCTTAGAATCTTTTGAGCTGTCTTCAGAAGGAAGTTCTCTTTAGGGAGAAGTTTCCAATTATGTCTTTAAATATTGATTTTGTTGTTTCGTATTTAATCTCTTCCATAAAATTTTCAAATACCTGCGAATTGTTGTATCTCTGCTATATGTCTTCTATGGTTTGATTTTTCATAGAAAGTTTTTTTCTTTCCTTCCCTATCACTTATGACTTGGAAGAACTTGTAAATTTAGTACTAGTTTTTATTATTCATATATCCTCAGTTATAGATGATTAATGCTTATTAGATACTGATTTTGTGTCATGTTCATTACTCATCATCTTAATTCTTCCAACTACCAAGTATGTTATCAACTGTCTGAACTGAAAAATAACATAACCTGATTTTCAGATAACTTAGGCAAGTATGCAAAGTCATAGAGGTGGTAAATTCATAACCTGGCAACATGTTTCTAAATACTTTATCATAGACTTACGTCTGAGGTATCAAGTTGTTGAGTCCACTGTAGTTTTCATTTGTCAATAAAATTTTTATGCTTTCCTGTTTCTTTGAATTTTATTTAGTTTACTAGAAACATTCTGCTCCTGAGTCCTGTGGAGAATATTAATACAATTATTTTTTTGGGTGAAACAATAGCGTAGTGATGTCCTTGGCTTTTAACACAGATGTATATATTTGCAAAGCTCTCTAAACTCGTTACTGAGTTTAATCAAGTTGAACAAATTAGACATGCTGCCCAGTGTTATAGTTTGCCTTATATGAATAACTTGTTTTAGAATGTAGGTATTTTCTTCCTTTGCAGTAAGATCTTGGTAATTCCACTCCATTGTTTAATAATTCATTTTTTTGGGTCAGAGGTATAGAATAGTGGTGAGATGCTTGCCCAGTATGTACCCTTGGATTGATGTTTACCAGTGGAAATCGTATCAATAACCAAATATCCCACAAAAATTTGCATCAACCAGTTAGGTTGCAGACAATGGGTTAAAATATACTTCAGGTTAAATTTTGGTGGTAACTACCTTATGCTTCTCAGTACTACCACATTTCTTCTCCATTAAGACTGCAGATGATAATAGTTCACAGCTTAAAAGATAGTTGAAGAGACTCTGAGGAATAAAATTTACAATAACTTTTGAAAATTCTTCCACTAGAATTAAGGGTGCATTCTATAATATCCCTTTGGTAAAAGAGATACAATTACAGTCCCTGGAAGGAAGTTTTCTGAACTAACTGTACAAATTAGTCACTCCAATTAATGAGCCCACTTGCACATAATGTGGAAAACACATTATTCGGACAGCTGAGGAATGTATTGAATTGTGAGGATATAAATGAACTTTCACATTGAGTGTGTTCATATTTACATGTCAGTGTCTTCCTAAGTCAAGTCATTAAATAAAAAGTGAAAAGAGGACATCCCACTGTCTTTTATGACTAATTCTTGGAAATAACATTCTATCAATTCTAAAATTTCTGTTATATTGCTCAGCATTTGGACAAAGGCAAGTCAAAAACACAATGACCACTCCAGTCTTCCCGGTTAGAACAATTATTATTAAAAACAAGAAAAGAAGCTGTTGACAATGTGGAGAAATGAATATCTCCTGGAATATGGTAGGAATGCAAATTATTGACCACTAAAGTATAGAGTAGTAAGTAACCTTATTAAAGTTCCTCAAGGATGAAAAATATGATAAATCTATGATCCAAGGATATGATCCAGTACTCTCATTATTGGGTACACACAAAAAAGGTATCTATCTCTATGTTTGTGCCAGTCCTGGACTTGGACTCAGGGCCTGGGCACTGAGTCAATAGACAGTATAGGAAAGATGCTAATTCTTGTATAATACATAGGATAGACTGTAATATAAAATATCAGTATTATTAGGGTTGAGGAAAGCATTGCAGGGAATATTAATAATTTAATGAACAAATGTATGAAAAATTAGTATTGGATGTCAAATGTTAGGTGCCATGAAATATGAGTGATAAAAAGTACCTTTTATACTGTTACCATATTTTCTTTGTAAATTAGAAAACAGCCTACACTTTCTTAAAGATAATGCAATGACAAAATATAATAAAAATCCATTTATTTTAGTACTATTTCTTTAGATATATACACAGTGAATACTTGTTCAGACTAAACCTAGAACT
Source organism: Megascapheus bottae (assembly GCF_031878675.1). NCBI lineage: Eukaryota > Metazoa > Chordata > Mammalia > Rodentia > Geomyidae > Megascapheus > Megascapheus bottae. The sequence continues at coordinate 98,787,207 of NC_143547.1, read as the reverse complement.
ACAGAAAATAAGGGAAAGAAACTAGTTTCCCTGTAGAAAAGTGTAACAATGAGTTACTTACCTTTGAGTCATGCTTCTAACCAGGTGAAAACATCACTGCCTAGCATGGATCTGGGAGGAGCCATTGTAGAATTAAGTTTATTAAAAAAGAATACAAAAACAAATCTTCCATAATTATATCACTTTTGCATGCTTATAGTGTACATTTTCAACTGTACTAGGTTGTATATGCGAAGTATTACTTATCTCTTTCAGTTAATTACTATAGCTGATAGTATAAAAAAAGAATGCAGCTGGGCACGGTGGCTCAGGACTGTAATCCTCCCTAATCAGGAGTCTGAGATCTGAGGTCCATGGTTCAAAGCCAGCCTGGGCACTAAAGACCATGAGACTCTTATCTCCAATTAACCACCAGAAAACCGGAAGTGGTGCTGTGGCTCAAGGGATAGAGCGGTAGCCTAGAGCAGAGGAGCTCAGGGACAGGGCCCAGGCCCAGAGTCCAAGTCCCACGATCAACCCCCCTTAAAACTGCAAAGAAAGGAGAGGATAGGGGATGGGTAAGGGAGAGGGGAGAAGAATAAGAGATAGAAAAAGGAGAGAGAGGAAAAGTGGAGAGGGAAAAAAGGAGGGAACAAGGACATTAGGAAAGAATGTAAGCCATTTTCAGGGATTACCTCAAAGGCACAGCCACATATTCCTGTGGTTTCCATTGTATTCAAAACAACTAGAAATGACCACAATATTTGATCATCACACACATTACAGAGAGCATGCATATATTTTAAAGGAAGTGTGACTCCAAACCCATTGGGATCTCCCTAAGCTTTAAGATGCACACTGTTCAAGATTCCAGTGGCCTGTGGAAACCTTGCATACTTTTAAGACAAGGCATTTGGTTCTGAGTGGAAAATTACCAGCAGCTTGCTTGCATAGCCATTTGCAAAGGTTACAAACTTCATGCATTGGAAAGTTTGTAGATAAACAGGGCCAATTAGAAGTCTGATTAGCGAGATGGGATCACAGTAAAATGAGAAAATTGATACGCGTTTCTCTACTGAAAGTTTGTGAAACTATAGAATGAAAGACAAGTGGCAATCTAGCACTGAAAATTATCAAAATTTGCCCCAGAGAATTCTAATACACAAACAGAATTGAGATTCATTATTTAACAGTAATTCCATGGCAACTTCTTCATGTAAGTACTTAAAGATAATAAAAATAAAAGTAAAAAAAGTAATTATGACATTACCGATTTTTTTCATTTGATACATACGCTTTAGGAGGAAATTTGAATAGTATGTCAGTAAATAAACTTTATTATAGCTGAACTCTTTCTTGATCATTATTTCCAAGCACCAAAAAAGGCCCTGATAAATAAGTAATGGTACATTTGTTGAGTAATTAAACAGAAGAATCTTTCAGTCAAATATCATTGTATAAATTTACAGACACTTTTAAAAGGATAGTAGATATTTTGAAATGACATTTTGCATCAAATTCACTTTACAAATTTTAATGTACAATTCAGCAATGATATTACAGCAGACATTATTGGCATGATGTCAGGGTTTAGCGAAACACCTTAGAATTTCCTAAAATTATATGTAAAATCTAGTTTATCTGTTTCTTAGTATTTCTTCATTTTGTATTATTTCATCAAAGACTGTTGGTTGTTTTCTGTATTTGTTATTTTTATATTGTTATTGCTATTTTAAAGCTGATACACAGAAGGATTCAAGTTACATAAATCAAGTAAAGAGTACATTTCTCTTTGGACAATGTCACCACTTTCCTCACTCTCTCCAAGTTATTATCTCATATCCCCAACTATAAGTTGTATAGTTAACTTTCCACAGAGTATTCAGTAAGTACCACTGCTATATTTGTTCCTTTCTCTTCATTTCTATGACTGCTCTTAAACTCCCAAAGACAAATCAAACAAAAGAGCAAAAAGAGCCCACCCAAAACAGCAAAAAGGAAAAACAAAACTTCTGTTTCCATTTCCTGTATCTTATGTCAATAAATATTATTTTGTATTATCAGATTCTCATAGGTATTGCCCCTTTGTGTTCCTCTCCTAAGAATATGCTCCTCTGGACTCACTGTATGTGAAAACCTGTATAATTTATTATGCCCCAGTGTGTTCCACATAGGAAAGAAAACATGCACTATTTGTTTCTCTCAGCTTGTTTTTCCATATATTTTTAATGGTTCCAATAAGCCTGGAAATTTAAGAATGACCAAGTAAGAAGAGTTATAGTCCTTCCATAGACAACTTAATTTTTTTCCAGCAGGAAATTTTCCCTAGGTTTTTTTTAAGTCAACTTGTTTTGCACATTTAAAATAGGAGTTAGTAGGTGTAGACCTATACATTTCACATACATTTTCGACAACTCATCCATTGAATAATATGATATTCACTCGTTGGTCTTACAAAGTGGGAGGTGAGAATTGCAGGTGGAACAGAGTAAAAATAATGTTGCAGAAGCCTGAAATTTTGCTAGTATTATACCTTCTTCACTTGGCTCCAGACAGATTTGGCCAATTACAGAAACGAGGGATTAAAAAGGCTTCTGACTCCCCATAGGTCTGACTGATTGTGCAAATGTGCCAATTCCCCAGCTCTCTCTAATTACCTGATTGAAAGCACCAGTTGTACCATAGTGCTAAGCAAATAGCTTCTTTTTTGCTGTAGTTGTAGGAGGGGTATCTTTGAGCTGGTGAAAGGTGTGTCCTGCCCTTTTTTTAAAATCTATTTCTGCCTGGAAGAATAGTTGAAGGGCATTTTCTATTATGCTATGAACTGGCACAGTCCATTACTGATTGTTTTTCTCTCTGTTAAAATAAACCTTGTTTGTCTTTGTATAATCACCCATCAGTAAATCAAAAGAACCTATCTAGAGAATATTTATTGAATTTTTGCAGTTGGCAAATTAATACTAAATGTCTCTTCTTAGTACAATATTGTTCTGTTCCTTAAAGATATAGTTAACAATTAAGGAGACTAAAAACTAATAAATATACTTTTATGCTGGCATAAATAACATGATTGGTATAATTTTCAGATATTTCTGATTTTGTAATATTGTATTAAGCCATGAGAATTATTTTTTTATTTTATATAAACTGAAGTTGTAAAATATCAATTTTGAGCTTTCCTATATTTAATTTCACATGCAATTTTAGATATACGGTGATAACTGTAAGACTAGATAGATAGATAGATAGATAGATAGATAGATACATACATACATACATACATACATACATACATACATACATACATACATAGCCAGTCCTGGGACTTGAACTCTGGGCCTCAGCAATGTCCCTGGGCTACTTTTGCTCAAGGCTAGCACTTTAGCCACAGTACCACTTTCCACATTTTCTGTAGTTAATTAGAGATCAGAGTACCATGGACTTTCCTGCCCTGATTGGCATTAAATTGAGATCTTCGCATCATAGCCTCCTGTGTAGCTAAGATTACACCAGTGAGCCACACATGTCCACCTTGTGTATAATTGTTTAAGTGCCCCTTTAGACATTATATATGCAGCTATTATGTATTTTAGGATGCTTCAAACTGTCAGTTTCTTCACATGAAGTATTTCAATCTGATGAGCATATTCCAACTTTTATTTAAGGACTTAAAGTGTTTCATTTTATTTATTTTGACAGGTTTTCATTCATAACAACTCATATGAGCATATCATAACTTGCGGTAGTCTTTTCATTTTAACTTGCCTATAGCTTTTGAGTATAATCCCATATAAAATTGAATCTTATTTGATACCTATTGTCCCTACTTTTCCCTGAAAATACAATAACTTCTTTTTTAAAATTTTTATTTTATTGTTATGATCCTACACAGAGGAGGAGGAATTATAGTTACATTCACGAGGTAGTGAGTATGTTGCTTTTTGAATATTGATATCCCTTTCTTTTCTGACAGATGTAGTAAATTCTAGAGAATAGCTATTATTTGTGTTTCATGCCTTTATGATATAATTCAAAGCATAAAATTTCATATTTAAAAATGTTAATTTAGCATGTCAATTTTTTTTGTCAGTCCTGGTTCATGAACTCAGGTCCTGGGCACTGTCTCTGAGCATTTTTGCTCAAAGCTAATATACTAACATTTTGAGACACAGTTCCACTTCTCATGTTTTGAGTGGTTATTTGGAGATAAGGGTCTCACAGGCTTTCCTATCCAGGCTGGCTTTGAATTGTGATTCTCAGATCTCAGCCTCATGAGTAGTTGGGATTATAGCATAAGCCACCATTGCCTAAGAAGTGTTCTAAAAATTAGCATGTCTCATATCTGTGTTCTCAAAATTAGCCAGTCTCAGCTGGGAGCTTGTAGCTTATGCTTGTAATCCTAGCTACTCCGGAGGCTGAAATTGAGGATCTCCATTTGAAGCTGGCCTGGGCGTGAGACTTTTATCTCCAATTATCCTCAAAAGCTAGCAGTAGAGCTACGGCTTGAGTGGTAGAGTGCTAACCTTGAACCCAAAAGCTGAGGAACAGGACCCACGTCTTTAGTTCAAGCCCCAAGCACTATAAAAAGTAAATTAATGTATTTCACAAACCGTTCTGTTTATTGTTTCAATTAAAAATAATCTGACTTTCTGTCATGTAAAAGTCTCTTTGTAGAAACATAATAATGTGTTAAATAGTCCATATAGGCTAAAAGCCTACTAAGTAGCCTGGAGAATTAGTGGAGGGTTAGGGAAAAGTAGGGAAGTCAATTTCTCTAATGAATTACTCAAATGAACACATTTTTGAGTGTTCAGATGAGGATTTCACTTGTATACTCTCTACTTTATCTTTCTTATCACAAAAGAGTACTAGAGTGTAGGAGACATTAATGATTCTGATCCCTGGTACTGCTACCAGGAGCCCATATCCCTAGGTGAGTCCCTTTGTTTTTCTGGACCTCATTTTCAACTGTTAAACTATATAGTTGCCACAGATTATGCTAAGATGCAGTATGAGGATCATATGTATTCCCCATTTTTTTTACTAAAGAATTTATTAACATTGATTTTTTACATCATATTTCAAATGATGTATTTAACAAACAGGTATTCAAGAAGGGAATCTCTATATACAACCACTGGCACTTAGATTTTAGAACATAGTTAAAATTAGGCTGAGGGTTTGTATGATAGATACATATTAATTTATGTAATAAAACATTATGTCTATAGGGTCATAAATTTTTATGTCTATATAGTTGTGTTTGTATTTCCAGTACCATGTTCATACCATTGGGTACGCCAATATTGAGTCAAAAAAAGGTTGATTTAGAATAATAAATTTGAATGCTAGGTGCTGGTAGCTCACACCTATAATCCTAACTACTCAGGAGGCTAAGATATGAGGATCACGGCTCAAAGCCAGCCAATGCATGAAAGTCCTTGAGATTCTTATCTCAAATTAACCATCCGAATAAAAAAATGAAAGTGGTGGTGTGGTTCAAGTGGTGGCGTGCTAGACTTGAGCTGAAGATTTCAGATACACTGACCAGTCTCAGTGTTCAAGCCCCAAGACGGGGAAAAAAGGATAATAAATTTGACTCTTACAAGAACCTAATGCAACATATGAAATGTAAGATAAAAGAAATCATTGGAATAAATGGTCTTATTTGTTTGCTTTTGTTTGGTTTTGACTTTTTTAGTCAGGGTCTTGTCATGTACCTAAGGCTAGATGTCAAATTTGCAAACCAATTGCCACAGCTTACTAAGGATTCCGCACATGAGCACAAGGCTTAGTTAGAGAGAAATTAGATTGTTCCCTGTTTTCATTTCCTGTTTCTTGTCATTTCATGTTATTTTAATTGTAAAGGGTATTTTGAGAGGGGTTACACTCACATAATTAAGGAAATGAGTACATTAGTACATTTCTTATCAAAAAGTGTTACCACATACAAACGCTCAGCCTAATTTTAATTATGTTCTAAAATCAAATTGCGAGTGATTGTATATAGAGATTCCCTTTTTGTATACTTGTTTGTTAAATACGTCATTTGAAATATGATGTAAAAATCAATGTTATATACATTTTTTTCAGCAGCACATGAAACATTTTCCAAAATAGACCACATTTTAGACCATAAAACAAACCAGGGCAGATTCAGAAACACTGAAGTCATTCCCTGTACTCTCTCAGACCACAAGGGCATCAAATTGGAACTGAACACCAGTTGACACCAAAGAAAATCCTGTAACTCATGGAGACTGAACAACACATTGTTGAGCACCAATGGGTCATCGAGGAGATCAGAACAGAAATCCAACAGTTTATGAAATTTAACAAAAAGGAGTACACACGGCAAAGGCAGTACTCAGAGGAAAATTTATAGCTCTGAGTGCCTACAATAACAAATTGGAAAAATAGCAAACCAACAATTTAATGTGTCACCTTAAGCTCCTGGAGGAAGAGCAATAGAACCAAATCTAGAAAAATTAGGCCAAATTGTATGACACTAAATGTAAGTTCCTCCAGTATAAGGAAACAAAAGCCATATAATGAATTACTGTTGTTCTTAATGTACTATATTATCTCTCATCTCTTTTGCCATCCCTTGGTTATCTCATATTGTGACAATATTTCACATTGTTATCTGATATATTTTATATGTGCTTAATTGGTTATTTGAAATTGTATAGGGAAGTGGTAAATCAAGATAAGCAGGGTGGGGGAGGGTGGGCAGGAAATGGGGACCATGTCATAAGAAAGGGTATCAATGGTTGTGAAGTTATGCACCTTCTATCTGGTGAATATAATATAACCCTTCTATTAATAACAATAAAAAAAGAAAAAATCAATGTAAATCTCTACTAGGAGAGCCCAAGGTTTCTACTGATTAAGACAAATGAGGGAGACTATTGGGCCTATGTTCCTTTGAGTCTGGCTTACTTCACTTAATATGATTTTTTTGTATGTCTTTCCATTTCCTTATAAATGGGGTGCTGTTGTTCTTTCTGACAGCATCATAGAATTCCATTGTGTATAAATACCACATCTTGTCGATCCATTCATCAACTGAGTGACATCTGGGTTGGTTCCATGTCTTTGCTATGGTAAATAGTGCTCTAAGATATTTGGAAAGTTAATGGTTTCATGTAAATGGGGAGCAATTTACAATATGCTTTGAAGTGTTAAAGAAGAAAAAAATTAAGCTTGAATATCTACTTTGTGCCAAGTCCTCTGGTGTATTAGGTAAAGCAACTTTACCTTAATCAACACAAAGACAGGTTAGTGACGTTGAGTCATTTGCTGATTTAATACATATAATAAGCAGAGTAGTAGAAAGACCGGAATATAGCTGGTGAAAGTAACACCACAGAAGGTGTTGTAATGGTAGATATCAATGTTAATAAATTCTTTAATAAAAATGTTATTTCCTCCCTCATTTTCTCCCACTTTCCCTCCCTCCACCATCTGCTCTCTCCCACAAGTTGTAATGTTCATTTCCACCATATTGTCTTGTGATTATCACTATTATATTGGTTCACCCTTTGTCTCACCATTTTGTTATTGCCTTTCCTTGTCCAAATCAGATAAGTGTATATATAAAATACAGGATACCAAAATCAAAAGCAATGGCAGTAGGAGAAAATGAATGAAAACAAAAATAACAGTACACAATACATGAAAATACATGTTTCCTTATCTTGGAGTTCATTTCAATTAGTATCATTTGATATGTTCCTATGTAGATAGCTATTTAGCTATTGTGATTCTCTGCTAGGCCTGTCCTAGGCATATACTACTAATTATTGCAAATGAGGGAAACTTTGTATCCTACGTTTCATTAAGTCGGGCATATTTCACTATAGTGTTTCTTTATCACTTTGAAAAGATTTCTCCTCTCTACTTACCAAAGATGAAATAACAAGAATCAAATTGTTTCCACCTGGGTTAAGGAATATTAGTAAGCAGTTTAAGAAGCTCTCATTAGTGTTTATGTTTTGTCATAATTAATTTTGTGCCAAACTGGCAGAATTGAGTAATTACAAAGAGTTACATTATTCATAAAGCAGAGATATTTACTAGAGCATCTTTTACAGAGAAAGTATAATAATCCCTCTCATTAAACAATATCTGAAGTCAGAACTAAGTCTGGATATACTTCTAGTTCACTATGGGGATAAATGCTTTAATTCTGTGAGAATCATGTGAAGTATCTATGAATATCATGGGAGATAAAGCATTCAAGTGCATTAAGTATTTTGATGTTGGTAATAAATGCTCAGTGAATTAGTGTTGCACTAGTAAGTGCTGCTCCTTTTTCTTCTCCTTTTCCTCCTTTTTTTTCTGAGTCTTCCTGTTCTCTTTCTTTTTGTCACCTACACATAGAGACAAATATGGACATATACATAGATTACTATTCCAAAAAACAAGTTTCCTTTTAAGTAGAATGCTGTTGAACATAATAAAGTGTTTAAAAAATGTCCATCAAGTTGGACCCCCACAGATGATGAACACAATTATTACAAATGCAAGTGAAAAAAAAGCCCTTTCCTGATTCTGAAATAATGCCTTAAGGTAGTGCCTTAAAGAACACAATATTGAGCCTATGACTTAAATGTATTTAGTAAATATTAATTGAATTATTATCATTTGTTATACACTAGGAAAACATAGAAATGTGATATGAAGAAAACATGACCATCTCCCTGCAGAGATTTAAACAATAATGCAAAAGATAATTAGGCAGTTTCTGTGACTAGGATGCTATGAATGGGATGTGGTGTATCTCCCAAAAGTTCATAAGCTGTGGGCTTGAAGTTTGGCAAAAAAAATGTGTACAGTTGATAGCCATCTTCAAAGATGGACTTGATGGTAGGCCATTTGGTCTCAGAAATAAAATGTCCTTGGAATGGATGAAGTTCTCATGGAGCATTGAATTTTCTTGTGACAGGTAGGTATAAATGAATATACATGACTACTTGATAGCCTTTCTAGCTTAATATCTTGTGTAGTCTCTCACTCTTGCACTCTATCCTGTCATTGAGATGTCTTTTGAGTTGACTTCCTCATCAAAGTTTCAGTGATCGTGGCACTATACTCTTCAATCTACAGAACAGTCAGCTAATAGAATCATTTCCAGTAATGAACCAGTCTCAGATATGTCATAAATAGGAAGGGAAAAGAGATAAACTGCAAAATAATGTGTCTGTGCTAAGATATGTAACAATGATTTCATAGTTGTATGGAGAACAGAGTTAAGCAAATAAGTCCAAAACATCTTTCTCTAGGAAATATTATAAGTTATACACCCATTAAAATAGCTACATGTATTAAGTTAAGAATGTTGAGCTGGGGCCGGGAGTTTGGCCTAAGTGGTTAAAGTGCTTGCCTAGCATGCATGAAGACCCGGGTTCGATTCCTCGGTACCACATACATAGAAAAAAGCTGGAAGTGGTACTGAGGCTCAAGTGGTAGAGCTCTAGCCTTGAGAAAGTCCAAGGACAGTGCTCAGGCCCTGAGCTCAAGCCCAGGACTGGCAAAAAAAAAAAAAAGAATGTTGAGTTGGGTGCCAGTGGCTTACACCTGTAATCATAGCTACTCAGGAGGCTGAGATCTGATGATCATGGTTCAAAGCCAGCCAGGGCATAAAAAGTCTGTAAGACCCTTATCTCCAATTAACCAGCAGAAAAATTGAAGTGGCACTGTGTCTCAAATGGTAGAGCACTAACCATAAGCTGAAAGGCTCAGGGACAGGACCCAGGCCCAGAGTTCTAGCCCCTCGACAGACAAAAAGTAAATTAATTTCTTAATTAAAAATAAAGCCAAACTGGTTTTTGTGTTAAGTGCAAATAGCATACTTACAGAATTATAGATAGGTTAGCCACATATAATTTAGACAAAAATGATTACACTGGCCATGTAAGGAACCTAGATGAAGTAGAGTAAGGTAAAAGATAAAGACACTGGTTAAAAAGGATGTTACCATAAAACATTGAGATTAGATTTCTTTTTGGTTATTTTAAAGTAGGTGGCAAAATGAATTCACATGAATACATTACCTTTTAATTTTTCAAGTATTATTTCCAAAAGAAATTGTTTAAAATACCTCCTTCAATAATGCTGATTGATTGGAAAAGGCTAATATCTTTCATAATGAAACAACTGTCATCAATAATTTCCAATTTATACTCATTATGAAACTTGAAATTATCATAAATTTAATAATTGTTGACAGAATAGGATATAACTTCAAAATCCCCTATTTGGCTAATTCTATATCAACTGGCTTATTCATAGTATTTGCAATATTCAAACTATGGAATTTCTTTCAGATGTTAAACATGTACACAACTACTTATGATTTGGGGAGTTGCTTTATAATCCTTCATTGCTTTGTATACCTTGATTACTTTATTTTAAATAGTTTAATATATGCATTTCTAAATTTCCATCCACATCTACTTGGACTGGAACAGAAGTAATGGTGGAATTTAATAGTGATCCAGTGATGTTTCTGAGAATGCTTTCACATGTCCAGGAATAAAAGTCATCAGTGAAACTTATTTTCTATGTTTGGAGATCAAATGACTTCTTGTAGAAAAGAAATATATACCATGAGTTGGATACTGTAGTGGAGCCTTTGAATATATCACTTTCTACTATTAGACTATGATGTGGAATTCTAATTGTATTAGGAGGCCAAACTGATATTACTCCTTACCTTGTCTGATTCCAAATACCAAATGATGTCCAAGTATATATCATTTTATGCCAAGCCTTAATGATATTTACAGTAGTGTGAAGTCTTCTGAGAAAAGCAAACACAATCAAAATACCCATTATCAAACCAAATGAAATAAATTGAAAACTGAAATCAATCATTGGATATCAGCAGTAGAAATCCTCATGCAGTGAACCTGGATGATATCCCAGGGAAAAGTATATTTTCATTTCATTTTACTTGCTTATTTGAATTACTGTATTCCACAAAGCTCTTAATGTAATATTAAAATGTGAGATATTAAAAATTGAACTTTGTTCAATTAACATCTTCATTAGGCTCAGATTTCAGAAGTTCTTATTGAAACAAGCCGCCAATTTCTTGATGAACACTAGTAATTTGTCTAGAATTCATCTGTATCAACTTCAATAAGCATCTTATCCTCTCTGGTATTTCTTATCTATAAGATGGTATACAAAATCAAAAATTACTATCATGTGAGAATTAAGTGAGATATGTATAAAACATCTGGACCAATATTTGGCATATGCTGAACATTCAGTATTAGCTATTATTTTACTACAATCAACTGTGTGATAAATTGATTTGTTACAGTATTTTTTTCATACTGCAATTATAATAGCATCATATTAATAATAATAATAGTCTGTTATTGTCTCAATTTTTTGAAACTTTTCCAAAAAGGTTTCTTTAGAGAATTTCTCTTAATGTAACCATAGTCTTCAATAGATAGGCAAAATACCAAAACTAAGATATTTGGAAAGTTAATGGTTTCATGTAAATGGGGAGCAATTTACAATATGCTTTGAAGTGTTAAAGAAGAAAAAAAAATAAGCTTGAATATCTACTTTGTGCCAAGTCCTCTGGTGTATTAGGTAATTCAACTTTACCTTAATCAACACAAAGACAGGTTAGTGATGTTGAGTCATTTGCTGATTTAATACATATAATAAGCAGAGTAGTAGAAAGACCGGAATATCACTGGTGAAAGTAACACCACAGAAGGTGTTGTAATGGTAGATATCAATCAAGTAATTAAGAATATTCCCTATTTCTATAAGATACTTTATATATGTAGCTGTATTTCTTTTTTTTTCCAGTCGTGGGCTTGAACTCAGGGCCTGAGACCTGACTTGGACTTTCTCAAGGCTAGAGCTCTACTACTTGAGTAACAGCACCACTTATGGCTTTTTTCTGTGTATGTGGTACCAAGCAATCTATATGGGTCTTCATTCATGGTTGGCAAACACTCTACTACTTTGCCAAACTCCCGGCCCATGTAGCTATATTTCTGCAGTATTGTACCATTAGGTACTCGTTAACAGACCTTAGATTTTTATTCACTTTAGTAAACTTTAAATAAGATAAAGATGAATAATGTGAATTTTCTTCCATTAAAAGACTTACAGTCAATGAATATTAAAAAAGGCCTCAATATGAAATGAATGGCCCCCCCAAAAAAAGAGAAATGAATGGCCCAAGTTATAATTGCCAAAATCAAACTCTAATTTAAGGACTGCATCACTTCAAAATGATATGACTCAGGTATGATGGAAGCATCCACTAGCCCCAAATAATGAATGAGTGGTATTTTTTCATCAAAGTATTCTGAGGGGTTTCACTTACTTAATCAACCTTTTCTCATTGATCACATGTTGGGGCCTAGCCTCCATCTCTGAGGCCTGATTCTGGCTCAGCTGCAATTAAAGGGCTTTGTCCATGCATTTGGTCTTTTGCATACCTCTCTTAAGGCTGTGTACGTGACTCGATTGAACCCCCCGCAGTTTCGCGGGTCTCGCAGCAGCTCAAGTCTCGCGCGCTTTCCTGCACCTGTCCTGCCCACTACCTGAAAGCCCCACCCAGACCCTTAGTGGTAGCACAGGGGCCCTCTTCCTATTGGCTAGTTTCCCGGTGCCCACCTTCTCCTACCCTAACAGTATGTAACTAATTGTCTGACGCAATAAAGGAGGAGAGCATCAGAGAGAACGAGAGATCAGCAGAGATCAGCAGAGAGATCTGATGCGCTTTCATGGTTAACACTGCTTCTGACTCAGCGTGGTTTTTTCTTCCCCGGTGATTGGGGGAGGGCTGGGTCTTCGACACTTACCATCTCGCTCGGCTCCCGGGGGACTACAGGCTGGCCCTGTGTGTCCCTCCCCGTTCCTGTGTTGCTGCCCCAGAGAGGAGCAACATCTGGTGCCCCGTGTGAGGAAACTGCCGCCCGTGTGAGGGCTCCACGTGCTCGAGAAACTCACCGCCGACGAGCTAATCGGACTGCGGGTAAGTGTACTCCCATCAAATATGGGAAAGAACCTTTCTAAGAATGACCCTTCCCTGGACTCTCTTAAGCTCTTCCTTAAAAGTCGAGGGTTAGAGATTTTAGTTGCACAGACATGTAAAGTTTGGGATACTTTAGTTAAAATCGCCCTGTGGCTGCCAACTAGCAACTTGGTAGACTGGAATATTTGGGACAAAACTGAGCATCTAATCAGAAAAGCCCAGATTAATCAAGGGGAGATTCCTCCACGAGGCGTTTCTAGTTTTTCTCCTCAACTTTCCAACCAGAGGGCTGAGTCCCCTGGGGACACAGTTAACAAAGAGAGGCCAGATGCCTCCCTTACTCCCTGCGGAGATGCTAATCTCTCATTGTCTACTGAAAGGCCAAGTTCCCCTCAGGGAGATGAGAAGGAGCCACCCTTTGCTCCTCCCCCATCAAACCCAGGCCATGAGGCCTCTGTAGTCTCACAGGAGGGTCCGGGCCTAGTGTGCCCTGTTAGCTTCCCAACCCCCACAGCGCCAGGGTTCCATCCACCCTCAGTAGTCTCACAGGAGGATCTGGGCCTGCCAGGGCTCCATTCACCAGACAGGCTTCTGCACGGTGCTTCTGAGGTCTACAAGATATTGCAGCCTTTGAGTGGAAGTGTGTCAGAAAGGCCGGAGAGCGTGACCCCAACAGACAGTGTCACTAGTGAGGCACCATTTGAACCTGGCCCGGAGTCCTGCCAGCTATTCCTGGTTAATATTGACCCGGGTGGTAACCGCCCTGCAACCGGGTATCCCTGGGAGCCTGGCGACCTTAAGGAACTCAAAAAAGCTGTCTTAGAAGTTGGCCCTAATGCTCCTTTGATGGAAGCCATCCTCCAAGGCCTTGCTAATCAACCATGTACTGCAGCCGATTGGATGGCTCTAGCCAAAGCAGGTCTTCCAGGCCCGCTTTTCATTAAGTGGTGTGCCCTGTATAAAGAAGAATGCCGCCAACAGGCGGAGAGGAACCAACACGTGCAACCTGTAATCCCCATTACTTTGGGGATGCTTGCAGGGACCTCTGATCAGTACTCAACGGGGATCCAGCAGGCCACCATCCCCCCTCCCTATCAGGATCAGATTACAGCCTAGTGGCCTGGAGAAAACTGGAGGAGGGTCCCTCTGAGTCTCCGATAGCAGAAATTAACCAAAGACCAGTAGAGGACCTGTCTACTTTTGTTGATAGAGTTGAGAAAAGCATAAAAAGGAAGTCTTTAAGCCCTTGGAACTCCCCAGTATTTGTGATTAAAAAGCCTAATGGCAAGTGGAGACTACTCCAAGATTTGAGAAAAATAAATGAGAGGATGGAACTTTTTGGGACCCCCCAAAGGGGGATGCCCTGGATACCTGCCATTCCTAATGACCAATATCTCATAGTCATAGACATCAAAGACTGTTTTTTCTCTATTCCTCTCCACCCGGAAGATACTGAGAAGTTTGCCTTCTCCCTTCCTTCATTAAATTATAAGGGCCCTGATTTACATTTTGAATGGACAGTTCTACCTCAAGGTATGGCCAATAGTCCTCCTATATGTCAGGACTATATGTCTAGAGTCTTATCCCCTCTTAACGAGGAGACAGGCTCACTTTTCTATGTATATATGGATGATATCATTATAGGAAGCCCGGACACTCAGCATTTAGATTGTCTTTTTAATAAATGTCTCCAACTGTTAAAAGTTAATGGCTTCCAGATTGCCCCAGAAAAAATCCAAAAGATACCCCCCTTTAAAATCCTGGGATCTGTCCTAACACTGGATGTTGTGTCTCCTTTAAAACCCCAATTATCTATCCAAGATACTTATACCCTGCCCCAACTTCAAAAACTTCTTGGTGAAATTAATTGGATGAGACTATGGATCCCTATAACCACTGCAACCCTCACACCTCTTTTTGATCTCTTAAAGGCTCTTGATCTGACCTCCATAGTAACATTGTCAGCTGATCATAAAGAGGTTCTAAATAAAATTCAATTAGCTATTGATGAAGCAGCCTTAAAGAGGTATGATCCTGCTATGCCCCTAACACTCTATGTCCTATCAGGACAGACCCTTTTTACTGCCCTTTTAGGCCAGGAAGGGGAACCTCTTCACTGGATTCACCTGTCAGTTGGAGGAACACCTAGAGTTTACTCCATGATTGACCAGATGGCAGATTGCATTGTCAAAGGACGAGACTTATCCACTTGTCTTTTTGGGAGTGAACCCCACTCTCTTATTGTTCCTTTTAGGATTAATGATTTCTCTTGGCTACAAAGAAATAATGCTAGACTTGCAATAGCCATGGAAGGCTTTCCAGGTAAAGTGGATTGTCATTATGGTCCCCATAAATGGATGCGCTCCTTTAGTCAGCTGGAGTGGCAACCTCCAAAACTTTTTCTAGGTGAAGCTGATCCCTCCTTCCCCACCGTATTCACGGATGGAGGCAAGAAGGGGGCTTCTGTTGTTATTTTCCCCCCAGGTAAAGGCAATTCTTCTCCTGCAGTGACCCTGTCTCATGAAATACAGGGCTCAGCGCAGTTTAAGGAACTTTATGCGGTGGTCTTAGCTCTATATGAGGTTACTGGTCCTCTTAACCTATTCTCAGATAGCCTGTATGTGGTCAATTTGTTACCTAACCTCATGGAAGCTCATATTAAACTCGATAGTAACCCCATCACTCCTTTGATGATTCAAGCTAGAAATTTGCTCAAACAAAGGATTGCGCCTATGTTTATTCAACATCTGAGGGGACATCAAAGCCTTCCAAGTATTTTGACCAAAGGCAATGCCCTCGCTGACCAGTTAGCCTCTAATCCTGAATGTTACACTTTACAGGAGGCTATCTCTTTCTATCGGCTCACGCATGCCAACTGGAGGGGACTACACCACCGATTTCCCCAAGTTGCTATTAAAGACCTAAAAAAGATTATTAGAACCTGCAAGTCATGTCACCCTTTCTTACAGGTTCCACCGCTCCAAATGGGCGGTGTTAACCCTCGAGGTCTTAGGCCTAATAATCTGTGGCAAACGGATGTTACACATTTTCCCTTTTTTGGAAAACTTAAATACATTTTTTTAACAATAGACACCCTTTCCCATGCCTGTTGGGCTACAGCCCATTCCGGGGAGAGAGCTAAACATGCTATCAGTCATTTTCTTCAATGTTTTGCTACCCTCGGATTGCCAGACCAAATAAAAACCGATAACAGTCCGTGTTTTGTAAGCAAGTCTCTTGATGACTTCTTTAAACAATGGCAAATTACCCATACTACTGGCATCCCTCATAATCCCAGAGGACAAGCAATAGTAGAAAGATATAACCATGTCCTTAAATCTCAATTAATAAAACAAAAAAGGGGGAATACACTCCCCCCCCATGATCAGCTAAAGATGGCTTTGTTTACTCTCAATATTTTAAATTTTGCCAAAGGGGAACATCTCTCACCCTTCCAGAAACATTGGACAACTTCTATTCCCTATCGAACTGTCTATGTCCGGTGGAAGGACCCCTTTAATGGGGAGTGGAGGGGCCCTGACCCCCTCATTACAGCTGGAAGAGGATTTGGTTGTGTTTTCCCCACTGATGAAACAAAGCCAATTTGGGTCCCTACAAGGGATCTTAAATATTGTCCCCAAATATGGAGGGACCCCAATAATATTGATGAAGACCCAGAAGGCTCTCTGCCTCCTGAGGATATCTCTCTCTCTCTTCTTTTTCAGAATAAATGATGGACCTTACAGTGCTGATCCTGTTTCTTCTTGGAGTCAAGATACCCATCATCAACATCCTCTGGACCGGACTGCACAGATGGCTACCCTATGTCCTTCCTTGGCCCTATACTCCTCTTCTTCTTACTCTTAACTTTTGGGCCCTGTGTTATCAATAAGGTTACAATTCATTCAAAGCAGGATAGAATCCATTCAGTTGATGAACGAATCCACTCAATTGATGAACGTACAGGTGCATTACCAGAGGCTTGCTACCAATGCCAATAACTCCTATGACCAAGGAGAGCCCAATGACGAGGAAGGATCCCTTGACTCCCCTTAGATGTCTCCCCGAGAGCCAATGACGGGTAAGATCTCTGGAGCGGGACAACCTAAGACAGGCCCGGGGGTGATCTGTACTGTGGGACAGAAGGCCGCAGAGCGCTCAATGACGGGTAAGATCCCCTGAAGGGGACGACCTAAGACAGGGGTTTTGCGCGCTTGTCCCCCCCTGTTCTAATAAACAAAAAAGGGGGAATTGTTGGGGCCTAGCCTCCATCTCTGAGGCCTGATTCTGGCTCAGCTGCAATTAAAGGGCTTTGTCCAGGCATTTGGTCTTTTGCATACCTCTCTTAAGGCTGTGTACGTGACTCGATTGAACCCCCCGCAGTTTCGCGGGTCTCGCAGCAGCTCAAGTCTCGTGCGCTTTCCTGCACCTGTCCTGCCCACTACCTGAAAGCCCCACCCAGACCCTTAGTGGTAGCACAGGGGCCCTCTTCCTATTGGCTAGCTTCCCGGTGCCCACCTTCTCCTACCCTAACAGTATGTAACTAATTGTCTGACGCAATAAAGGAGGAGAGCATCAGAGAGAACGAGAGATCAGCAGAGATCAGCAGAGAGATCTGATGCGCTTTCATGGTTAACACTGCTTCTGACTCAGCGTGGTTTTTTCTTCCCCGGTGATTGGGGGAGGGCTGGGTCTTCTACACTTACCATCTTGCTCGGCTGTAGCCCGGGGGACTACAGGCTGGCCCTGTGTGTCCCTCCCCGTTCCTGTGTTGCTGCCCCAGAGAGGAGCAACAATCACATACACTGAACTGCATATATAGTGCAAGATAAATAGATCCACCTCTTTGTTGAAGTTACTATTGTTTTACATAAAAGAAAGGGGCTAATAAGTAGATTGGCTATGTTCCCTTACTGCTAAGAATTCTAACTGGGATTGGAATTCAAATCTAATTTGAAACACACAAAAGTCAATGGATCTTCCAAAGGGAAAGTGCAAAGGACAACTCAATGGAAGACCTGGAGAAAATGGAGGACAAGATTAATATATAAGTGGCAGAAGCACTATATTAATAATGTTATAGGTTAAAGCAGAGGTTGAGGGCAACTTATAGATGTCTTTTAAAAATACTGAAAGGCATGTGGTATGGGAAATTCAATGATGTGTGAACATTTTTTTCAAATTTGCTTCCTATTTTAAAATATATTTCAACTTAAGCAAACTTTTATGTAGCATAGCAAGCTCTCCATTCATAAAAGAATTAAAAGTGAAGTAGATTTGAATGTGTAATAACAAATATTATAGTAGAAGAGATTATAATTCTCCATCTTTGAAGAAGTTTGGTCAGAGGAGTTAAAATAATAATTTGGGGACTAACAGCCACTCGCTATGAGAAGACAAGTAGCAAGTTAAATATCAATTTCTCCAGAAAAAGGATGATAAGCATAGCCCAAGTAAAGACTCAGTGATTCAAATGTAATAAATTGGATGTCTTTGAGTTGAGGAATTATCTAATAACAATCTTGTCCTCTACCTTACCTATAAGAATTCTAGGTGACATTTCCCGCAGGCAAGATATTCATAATATTTTTAAAAAGAGTCTTTAAGTTAGTTTTATAGAGGTCAAAGTAGAAGATGAGATGAATAAAATTGAATTAGGCAAGAGATAAAGAATTGTGACAATAGTATAATAATGAAGGTTGGAGTTTAGAAGTAAATGATGTCCTGTAAAAACAGTCCTGTTCCCTGATTAAATTTGCTATGTATAGAGGACTCTAAGCAACAGATCAAATTCTACAATGCAAGTGCTTAAATAACTTCATTTCTACTATGCAGTGAGTACGAAAAAACCATCTGGGAATGTAGTTTAGAGTTTTTATTTTTTTAAAGTAAGACTGAATAGTCTAATGTAAGAATTACAAACTCTATTTGAAAAGTAAGTTTGGCCCAATATATTTTATGTTGCAGGTCTTCTTTTGTTTAATTCTACTGTGTTGAGTTGGTTTTCTATGTAGACATGAATTTGTAAAGGGCAGTACAAAAATAAGGTAATATATTTCTAATCTCAATTGAATTAGGTGACACTGGTTGAGCTGCCAATCAGATGGGATAGAACTGAGAGAGGCTTATGATTAGTAATCGTTAGAAGAGAAAAGGTATTGGTGATTAAACTCTTAAAATGAGCAAAATCTTACGGCTCTTAGGAATGAAAATGTGGCCTTCACCAGGCCATTGCTCTGCAATTGTCATGAGAATGAATAACGATACATTGCAATCGTCCCACTATTTAGAAGTCTATTTTCACACTATCTGGTGGTGAAAACTACTTTGAAACTATGTGGAATATTCTCTCAATAACTTTTTTTTTGCTAGTCGTGGGGCTTAAATTCAGGGCCTTAGCACTGTCCTTGGGTTTGCTCAAGGCTAGACCCCTACCACTTGAGCAACAGCACCACTTCCAGCTTTTCTCTAGGACAAAGGAAGACCCGGGTTCAATTCCTTGGTACCACATACATAGAAAAAAGCCATAAGTGTGCTGAAGTTCAAGTGGTAGAGCTCTAACCTTGAGAAAGTCCAAGTGCAGTGCTCAGTCCCTGAGATCAAGCCCAGGACTGGCAAAAAAATACATTTTTATTTCTTTGATGATTCCCTCAAGTGAGCCTCCTAAATGATAAAAGTCTGTCTTTTAAATATGTGGACACTAGGAATATGTAATGGTGAGAAAAATTATTGATATGGGAAAACACTTTTTCTTCGGATGCAATTATCTTTTTCTTATTACCTGTTAATAGCCAGATTTCCACACACATTATGCCACATGATTATCATAATATCTTTGGAAATAGAATCATGTTTAATCATCCCACTTTTCAAGCTATCATGCTTTCAATGCAAAAATTGTTTTAATTTCACACATGTACATTATTAATTCATAAAATATTGAAATGAAAAATTTAGGTCATAGAATGTCCCTGAGGTCTTAGGACAAATGATAGAGAGCTGATTTTATATGAAACACATGGCTTCTACTCACATTATTGTTATATTTAGCAGCATGCCTCTTGTAACAAGTTGATAAGTTACAAATAAATATGGCTGACATCCTGACAATTTGGATGTTTTTTAAGGTAGAGCATCCATCAAAATATAAAGGAACACCTTTATAAGAAAAAATATGATAAATGGTTATTTTTGAACATTTTATGCAGGTAATTTATCCACATATGCTTAATTATAGTTGGCAAATTTAGAAAGGAAAGTACAGTTGTCTGTTTTAGGACTCCTTGGTAAAGTTACAGCATGACTGGTCACAAGTTCACTTGTGGGAATTAAAAGTCTGGGTGTATTTTTAAACTTGAGTTTCCTCAGGTTTTTCCTCCAATGACAAACCTCAGATTGCCCTTTCATTAAAAAATTACAACTTAATCCTTACATAAAAATCAAGGTACAATTTATAGGTGGTAAGTGATAGCAGGTTTTTCAGGAATCTGTGTACTGACATTGAACAGTAATTAGACTTTGAAAAATGAATTCATCATGAATGGGAAACAATGAGATCTGGGGGCTGGCTACTCTGTTATTTTCTTATGAAAGAAATGTGTGACTTGGCATTTAATTTAATTGTTTGAGATGTTATCTCTTCATTGAGACAATCATTTTTGTTAAACAGTAATAAGGAAAAATCTAAATAAATATTTATACTTGAGTGAATGGAGTTTGTCAAGGAAAAATATTTTCCAGTGTTTGTCAATATTTGGATTCTGAACATGTATCTCCCTGTCTTAGATATATTGAATAAATCACTTATAGAGATGAACTTTTGTCATTATTTTTGTCTTTGAAGCAAAAACTCATTCGTTATTTTCAAGCTTTCACTTTCTCCTGAACAATGTGTATTTTTTCATTGTTTGTGGTTTACTTTTCACAAACTTTTAGAACATAGCTGTAATATATAGCACTTAACAATACAATATTTAATGAAATATCTGTAACCATGAATTCATTATTTTCCTATGTAGGCTTATTTCTCTATAATCATTTTAGGAGAAAAATATTACATGCTATTTTTATATTTCCCCCAAAACTGAACCGAATATAACACTATATATATATATATATATAATAATAATGATGATAGTAAACAGTTCTTAGGATGTAATGGGCACAATTCTGTGACCTTAACATATATTAGAGTAATATATTTAAAAGTATTTACTTAATATGGTTCCTATAAAAATAAGAAAATTAATGTTAAAATTTTTAGAAAATGGTTATGAAATGGAAAATTTTCAGTAAGTGAAAGTGTTTACTACTATTATTCATATTTAATAGATAAGTATAATGAGCTACAGCAGCAAACTGGAGTCAGGTATCTTGTAAACATCAGAAGAAATAGTCAACTTGGGCATTGTAGCTATAGGAAAAAAGTATTGTCTTGAGCATTATAAAGCACTTCTCTAGAAATTACTTTGATGCCTGAATAATTTCAATTCAGATAGAAATAGCTCAAGGCAATTTACAGTTAATTTTTCTAGAGTTATTAGCTTTCTTAGTTAGTAATTATTTTTTGGTAAGCATCATTTAATATTGTCAACCACTGTTTCTTTTCAACATCATTTTAATTATCAAGATAATAGAACAAATTAAAGCCCAAATTAATACAATGCTTAATATGTACAAAATTTCTAAGAAGTGAAGCAAAATCTAGTGAGATGGACTCTTCTTGAACTGGCTTCTGGTAAATTCAGCTGTCTTATATGTACATTTCTCCATTATAATTTAGATTCTGTGTAATATATTTGTAACCAGTACACTATAGCAAAAGTAATGGTATTGTCATTCTAGGGTTACATATAGTAATCAAAGATTCTCTTGCTAACATTCTTAGCATTATTTTGGCATCATGCAAAGCATAATGTTCTGAACATTTTACACAAAAGGTCCAAGACAGGAAGGTGGGAAAAGTTTCCATAATCCAATGAGTGCTTCTGTCTGAAAAACTAAAAGGGGAAGTATGAAATAATCACTTCCAAGAAACTGAACTTCTATTTATTTTATTCTCCATCTGTACCTACAGTAGTAATCATCCCTAGATAAGGTCTATATTGCAGCAGAGTGCATTGCTTAATAATAAAAACATCCTTGAATAATGAAAATAAATATATTTTAAATCATTATGATTGTTAGAATTTATTATTCAGCAATAAATAAGTCATATACCTAGTGGTGGTTGAAGGTACTAGGAAGTTGATCATCTATTGCCTTGACCTATGATCAACCAAGATTTGATCATTTTTAACATAATTAATTCTCTACAGAAATTTTTCATTTAGTTTTCTGATCATTCATCTTTGCCACAGATTCTTAAATATGGGTTGAAAGAGGGATTATACACATTTTTGGATCCCTACACCTGGAAATGGATGTGTTGTTTAGCAGATGTTTCATTTTTCAGTCTTTGGCATACATCAGTGGGATCATAATTTTACCCTAGTAATCTTTTGTGCCCCTTATTTCAGAATCATAAGACCCTAGCAAAACCCCTTTCTTACCCCACAGTGATTATATCTCTGTGTATGGGTGTTTTTGTTATCTTCGCATTCCTTTTTATGTCCTTCAGTTGCTAGGAACATGGTACATATCTAACGTATTAAAACATTTAAGTAGAATTAAGCAATAATTATACATTCTTTTTTTGTTTTTGACTTTCAAAATAGTCTTTATCCCATTTTGACTTCAGAATCTCAGAGACAGTTGACAGAATACATAGATTGTAAACATGTGTTAAATAATTTATACTATTATAGTTTATAAAACAAATACTCTTCATTTTGCACACTTCTTAAACTTGTAAATTTGAATCTTGACATATTGACTATATCAGAAATGTCAAGAACTTCCCTATTAATCGACTTGGTTTTCATCCCAGGAACTTGGTAAAATGAAAACTACTGGAATTTGGGGGATACTCTCCCCAGCCCTGGTTCTCATCAGTATGAAGGAGAACATTATAATTAGAAAAGGGAACACACACTTTGTCTTCTTGCTTTCTGTTCAAGGTCATAAAGTTCTGTGTGTCACAGTCTATGCTGTTCTTGAATCCTTAGGCAAAGTGATAGTACCCAGGACCAGGTACCCATTGGATAGAGACCCTGATACATACCTGACTTTCTACTATCGTTACTGACACAAGGAATATTCTCCTTTCACCAACATAGTGGACAATTACTTTTTCTCTATGTAAGATAAACCCTCTGTCCTACTTTCTTTTACAATAGTGCAAAATCTAGATGCATAAGGCTACAGATGTCCAGGATATGGAAATAAGAGAATTATATCGTGTAATTGTTGTTCTTAATGTACTATGTTATTTCTCAACTCTATTATTGCCCTTTGGTTAATCACAGATTGTTATAGTATCTGACTTAGTTACCTGGCATATTTTATATACATTTGATTATTTGAAATAGGAAAGGGAAGGGGGTAAAACAAGTTGAGAGGAGGGGGTGGGGGGAAGGGAAATGGGGGCAAAAACATGAGAAGGGGTATCAGTATGTGAGAAGTAATGCACCTTCTATCTGGCAAATCTAACTGTAACCCCTCTATTAATTACAATAAAAATTCAAATAACAAAAGAAAAGACAAGGCATTTCTTCATCATTAAGGAGATAAAGCACACACAGGAAAACAACAAATGGGGGGAATAGATATGTTTAACAGTAAGAAACATTGTTTCTTTTTTTCTTTGTCACATTACTATTCCCTGTATTTTTTTCTAGAATAAATTTTTTCTACTTCATGTCCCTAAATATTACCTTCAGGGAAGATTATTTTCTGACAACTTTTGTTGTCAGTGATATTTCACATCACTGACTCATGCATGGTCACTTTAAAGTAAGGTGAGAACTATTGTCCTCTATCTTTCTGTACAACCTGCATGTATCTAATCTCAAGAACTGGCTGTGTCCTGCAAGACATTTTACAGAAATATATGTGCAAGTCATCTATTTCAGCACTGAAATTTTATAATAAATACAAGTTCCTAAGGGTCCATAATGTGTGATTTCATCATAATAGCTACCAAGATTCAAATTGTACCTCAATGATCAACCATCCCCTGTCAAGATAAGAAACTACTTCTCTCATTTTTCATTTCAACCTTAAGATGTTGTAGGTTGAGTTAATTAAAGACTTGATCAATTTCATGGTTCTCAAACAGCTACTTAAGAGCTTGAGGTTCTGTCTTCCTGGACTCAGTTTATATTCTCAAAAATTAATCACTTGACTAATTAAACATTTTCATCTAAATTTTCTAATATTTGCATTGCATTGCAGTTGTCTACACTTTTATGTCTTCACTATGAATTACTGGTAAAATTGTAGTATTTTTTAGGTCCAATGCCTGCTATCAAATGATTTTTGTTGTTGTTGTTGATCGTGGGGCTTGAACTCTGGGCCTGGGTGCATTCCCTGAACTCTTCCGCTCAAGGCTAGTGCTCTACCACTTTGAGACACAGCTTCACTTCCGATTTTCTGGTGGTTAATTGGAAATAAGAGTCTCATGGACTTTTGTGCCCAGGCTGGTTTTGAATTGTGATCCCCAGTTCTCAGCCTCCTGAATAGCTGGAATTGCAGCATGAACTACTGATGCCACTGAACATTAGGACGAGGAGAAATGATGTCAAATAGATGCCTGAACAGCATTCAAGTCCTAATGATCAGCATCTTTGGAAAAAGATGCTGAGAGTATACTTTTGTGTTTTCACTCCACAGGAGATCCTAATGGAATAGATATTTTCCTCTCAGTTTGCAAACTAATGTCTTAAGATTCAACTGAGCTTTTCCTCAAATATACAAAAACAAAGTCCTGCTTATGTCATGTCATATTCTTACAATGTCCTTTCCACTTTTGTTGTCAGTCCTGGGGCTTGAACTCTTGGCCAAAGTACTGTCCCTGAGCTCTTTAGTTCAAGGTTACCACCCTACCCCTGGAGCCACAGTATCACTTCCAGTTTTCTAGTAGTTAATTGGAGATAAGGGTCACAGGGACTTTTGTCTTATCATGCTTTTAATAGTAATTCCTCTTTGTAGTTTCCATTGATATTTTCAAAGCATGTCCAATGATTTCTTCACTTAGACATTCATAATATTGCATTTGGCAAGCAGAGTAGTCATTACATTTTCTACTAAGATTTATTTATAAACCTTCCTTCCTTTGGGAAAAATGCCATTTTCAGGGGCACACAACTTGATCTTATTTCTTTGTATCTCAAATCTACATAGTCCTAATAGGCATTCAATACATAGTGCTTGAACTGCTTAAACTCACTGTACATTCCAAAGGTGTTTTTTAAGAAAAAGCTTAATATTTAACTTGCAAAGTTATAAATTCCCATAATATAAGTGTGAACTATTTTTGGATTAACTGTGATTTTAAGGACTTAAACTTGAGGCAATTCTCTCCCTCTCAATGATATAGAGGTGATTGGAGTTAGAATGAAGTATTTTTATAGCATTAAATAGTATTGAATCTCTTCTATATTTTTTATTCAGTCAGCTGAAATTTCCATTACAACATTGATACATTTTGGCTTCAAAATCACATTGTCTCTTTAATTAGAAGTTTTAGTAAATGATTAAAGATAAGTTTAGATTTTATGCTGTCTCAAAGTTGCTTCAATTTTAAATCCAAAATAGAACCCATTTTTTAAAGTTGAAACGTTATTACAATTTGATGCTATGGTTTATGTATAATTACTACAAACAAAATTTATCACTTTCTCCTTAACAAGACATTTATTTTCAGTGTTAAATGATATGCAATTGACCCAAATCTTTGCAGAATAGATTTGCTACAAGCCTTATTTCAGTATTCCTATCTGATTGCATGACATTAGAAATTTAGTAAGTTGATTTAATTATATCAGTCTTTATCAAAATAATTGATAACTTATCTACTAAATCTTTCTATTCTTTTGTGTTAATGAAATAGATCCATTCAAAATTGATTAAGGGAAAACAAGCACACATTATTTACATTAAACAACCCTCTGAAGTCATTATTTTGTTGTTGGTTTTTTTCATATATTTTTATTGTAATTAATAGAAGGGGTACATTATATTTCCAGATAGGAGATGCATTAATTCACATACATTGATACCCTTTCTCATGTCTTGGTCCCCATTTCCCTCCCCCCCACCCCCACCCCTCATCTTGTTTTCCCCCTTCCCTATCCAATTTCAAATAACCAAATACAAATATATCCAATACATTAGAAAACAAAGTGAGATACTGTAATAATATGAGAATATTTTATTTTTTGCATTCCTTAGGACTTGAACTCAGGGTTTGGGCCCTGTCACTGATCCTTTTTGTGCTTCAGACTAGTGCTCTACCACTTGAGCCACACCACCACTTCTGGCTTTTTCTGAGTAGTTTATTGGAGATAAGAGTTGCATGGACTTTTCCTGCTCAGGCCTGGCTTCAAATCCCAGTCCTCAGTTTTCAGCCTCCTGAGTATCTAGTATTATGGGCATGTGTTACCAACACCCAGCTGAAGTTGGAACTCTTGAATTTCATAAAGATAAGCTTGATAGTCCAGTTGTTTTAATTGCAATTTACATGCCACCAGCAACAGAGAATGAGGAAAAGACATGATGGTGTTCTACGTGACATCATGTTATTTTGAAAGAAAGATCAAGATTATGCCTTTTAAAACTGAGGCTTGGAAATAAATACTGTTTTCCTCATGGAGGGGAATGACTAGAAACCAGAAACTACCCTCCTCCCACAAAGCATCTTTAGTAGTTGGACCCTACTTACTGTATGTGAAATTATCCACTCATATAAGAGTTTGTTCTCAAGAAAAATATCAGTATGACTACTTAATCTATAATATATAATGTAGTAATCGAGAGACTGGCCAAATTCTCCTAAAAGGAATTCACATGATGTGGTCATTCAGAAATGTCATGGTGATTCTGCTAATTCAGTTATTTTTCTGGTCATAGGTTCCTTGATTATTGTAAGCCTGGGGATAATTCATGGTAATGTCTGCTTGAGAACATAATATTCTCAGAAAACTTTTCTCATCGTCTTCAAGAAATGCTTACTAAACATCTGCTCTTTCGTGGCATTAGCAAGCAGCATGGAGGAAAGTTCCCAAGGTGCTTACATTGAAAAAAATCTTCGCAACTTAGTTTTGTAGTATACACATTAAATATGCCAAATACATGTTGATTAAAAAAACTCTCTTAAGAGAAAACTGACTAGGATTTAAGTTGAGAGGCTTAAGTTATATAAGTCATATGATGATGTTGCATGAAAATGTTAACAGAGACTCACTCTACAAGGATGAATAAATGGGAACTCTTCAAGTTTCTAAAATGTATTCTAATTCTTTGGCCAATTTTACAGTAGTTCTTCCTTCAGTTCCTCTCCAACTTGGAACATATTAGAATCTAAAACTATTATTTTCTCTGTTGTCTGTATTATTTCTTTTGTTGCATTTCCAGTTGGTGACTCACTCCCATGTTTATATGACAATTTAGCTACTATTTCCTTTGGATTCATAATGTGCTACAGTGTGTGGTTCTTTAAAAGTGACTAAAAACATTACCTGTTTTCATGGTTGTACTCAGCTGGTATATGATTTAAATTGGAGTGAAAAACAGGTAATGTGGCAAAGTGATGGAAAATGTATTTGATTAATAGTAGAGGAACTCTATATGTTCACTTCACATGTCAATTACTAATTTATTGTGTATTCTCCTAGGTAAGAGAGTTTCCTTCTGTGACACATATTTCACTACCTATCAGAAAGGTAGAGAATATATACCACATTTTCTGGATTCATTCGTGCATTCAGAGACATCTGGGTAGATTCCATACCTTGGCTGTGGTGAATAGCGATATAATGAATATTGATGTGCTTTTACTATGTCCTGGTTTGTAATCTTTCTGGAAAAAAATACTCATGAGTGGAATTGCTGGATCATAGGGTGGGTCTATGTGTAGATTTTTGGGTAACCTCCATATTGCTTCCTCAAGAAGTTGAAGAAAATTTATATTCCCATCAATATGTTAGAGCTCCCTTTTGGCCACAACCTCACCAGCATCCGTGAAACGTGGACTGTAATAATCCTACATATACTTCCTACATGATTATAGGTGTAAAACACATAACTTTTACATAATTATTTATGATAAATGGCATACAATATTTTTAAATAATAAAATCTAAATGGTGGTAGACTCATGACACAATATTTGTGTTGATATCTGATTTCTACTTATATTGTCAGCTCCAATAAAAGTACATAGCACGTACTAGGTATTGAGAATTGTTTGAATAAATTGCAAGGTTATAGGATGTATGATGTAAATAGAAGCTAAGCTCTATAGCAACTCCTTAAAATATCCTCTACTTCTAACATATGACTTCTAGACTCTGCCTTTCAAAAATTATGTTTGCAATTAGAAAGTATAAGACTCAGTGCTCCTATGAAATATTTATGAACACTTCCAGTGTCTTCTTAAGCATAACAGTCATGAAAAGGTCTTGCAATACTTCTAAAATTTGTTAAAAGATTAATTGGTTAGTTTAAAAACATTATAGCATATATACTGTTTAAATAAGGGCCTTTAATATCTAAACTTATTATTGCTATGTACACTTGTTTAAATATTTAATCACTGAGGAAATATCATTTTGGAGGAGCTAATGGTTAATGTCTATAATCTAAATCATACCTAAATTTAGGATTAAAAGTGTAAGGAGATATGCATAATGACACTTGAAATATATTATGACACTTCCAAATGCTAATGATTGTAAGAACAAGGCCTGATGAAAACCTGACCTTGGCTTCAAACACAGTGACAATTGCATTCTATGTAGAGCATTTAATATTAGTTTTTTTTGACTTTGTTACGTAATTTGTTTTATTTTTTTAATCTCAAGATGATTTGGGGAAGGGAAGAAGAATAACAAAATGATGCAACAAAGGACAAAGGGTGAACAAATGCCACAGCAATATTCACAAGACACTAGGTTGGAAATGAACTTTATATCTTGGGTGGAGGGAGTCAGGTAGGGTTGGGGGGGGGAGTAGGAGAAAGTGATGGAGAGGGGCAAAAATATTTTACAGAAATGTTCTGACTACCTTACTTATGTAACTGTAATCGCTCTGTATATCACCCTAACAATAAAATTTAATTTAAAAAAATCTCAAGATGAAAAGAGCATGATGGCATTAGTTTATAGTTCTAGATGCTTGGAAAGAAGAGACGGAGGATTCAAGTGTCACACCAGCCCATTAAAGTTCATGAAACTCCATATCAACCAAACTCTGTGCTCAGAAGAAGAGGCACAATGGTTAATTATATGCTTGTCATCCCCAGGAACATGGCTGAACAACTCAGGGAGGAGGGGCATAAAGAAAAACTCTATTTTGTTGAGAAGTTTTGCATCAATGTTCATCAAAGAGTGCAAACTCGTTCAACCACTATGGAAAGCAGTATGGCAGTGCCTCAAAAGGGTAAACATAGAACTCCCCTATGACCCAGCAATTCCACTACTTGGCATTTACCCAACCATCCAGAAACAAAGACATACTAAATCCACTAGCACAACAATGTTCATTGCAGCATTGTTCGCCATAGCAAAGATATGGAACCAACATAGATGTCCCTCAGTTGAGGAGTGGATCAACTAGTTGTGGTATTTGTACACAATGGAATTCTATGCTGCTGTCAGAAAGAATGACATTGACCCATTTGTTAGGAAATGGAAAGACTTAGAAAAAATCATATTAAGTGAAGTAAGCCAGACTCAAAGGAACTTAGGCTCAATGGTTTCCCTCATTTGTCATAACCAGTAGAAACCTTGGGCTCTACTAGCAGAGAACTGCAAAAGAGCAAAACCTTGATATATAAGGCCATATAGTATGAAGCTAATTGAAAGGACCTCCAGGATATTGAAACAAAAGCCATATAATGAATGATTGTTGTCCTTAATGTACTATGTTATCTCTCATCTCCTTTGCTGTCTCTTGGGTATCTCATATTGTTACAGTATCTCAGTTTGTTATCTGATATATTGAATTTATTTGTATTTGGTTATTTGAAATTTGATAGGGAAGGGGGGAAAACCAAGACGGGGGGTGGGTGGTGGGTGAGGGGGAGGGTGATGGGTACCAAGACATGTGAAAGTGTATTAATGTATGTGAATTAACGCACCTTCCATCTGGCAAATATCATGTAACCCTTTTATTAATTACAATAAAAAAGAAAAGAAAAGGAAAAAAAAAGAAAAACTCTATCTCTTGAATAACCAACACAGACAGAAGGTAGGATGTATGGCTCAAATAATATAATGCCTGCTTTGAAAGTGCAAAGTCTTAAATTCAGTACCCAGAGCTGCTCTAAAAAAATCTTAGGATGATTCATTGATTACTTTTCTTTTATTGTTTGAAATGGGTGTTTAGTTCAGCTCATTGTTTTTTTTCTATATTTTAATTGTAATTAATAGAAGAGTTACATTATATTCACCAGATAGAAGGTGTATTACTTCACAAATATTGATAGCCTTTCTCATATCTTCATCCCCATTTCCCTCCCTTCACTCCCACCCCTCTTGTTTCCCCCACTTCCCTATCCTATTTCAAATAACCAAAGAAGCATATATATCATAGATATCATATATATATATCAGATAACAAGGTAAGATACTGTAACAATATGAGATAAACAAGGGACAGCAAAAGAGATGAGAGATAACAGTACATTAAGGACAACAATCACTCATTATATGGCTTTTGTTTCTATATCCTGGAGGTCCTTACATTTAGCTTCATACTATATGTCCTTATGTATCTAAGTTTCGCTTTATTGTAAATCTCTGCTAGGAAGCCCAAGGTTTCTACTGATTGTGACAAGTAAGGGAAACCATTGAGCCTATGTTCCTTTGAGTCTGGCTTACTTCACTTAATATGATTTTTTCTAAGTCTTTCCATTTCCTAACAAATGGGGAGATGTTCTTTCTGACAGCAGCATAGAATTCCATTGTGTACAAATACCACGTCTTGTTGATCCACTCATCAACTGAAGGCCATCTGGGTTGGTTCCATATCTTTGCTATGGTAAATAGCAGCTCATTGTTTTATGTGTGACTTCAACTTCTTTTTTGTTTATTTTTGGGATAATGTATAGCAGGGTTATAGCTACATTTGTCAAGTATTAGGTGCATTACTTCTTGCATATTGATACCCCTTCTCATGGTTTTGTCCCGTTTCCCTACCCCCTATCCCCTCCCAGTCATCTTGTTTCCCCCATTTCATTTCCTATTTCAAATAAACATTTATACAATATACCAGGTAATAAAGTTAGATACGGTAACAACATGGAGATTAACCATAAGGGCTAGAAATAGATGAGAAATAACACAGTACATTAAGAACAATCTCACAAGATAAATCTCTTATTTCCACATCCTAGAGTTCATTACATTTAGTCTCATCCTATATTACCTTATCTACCTAGATTTTGGGCTATTGTAATCCTCTGCTAGGAGAGGCCTAGATGTGTATTATTTATTATAAATGAGGGAAACCACTGAGATTACGTTCCTCTGGGTCTGGTTTACTTCACTTAATATGAATTTTTCCAAGTCCTGTCTTTAGCATGATCAAAACTTTTCTTGGTCAGTATCATATAATGTTTTCTTCTATAAGAACCTCGAGATAAGAGAGTACATGCTGCTTATCCAAATCTCAATTTAAAAAAAAAAACCCTCTGAATGGAACCAACCTAGATGTCCCTCAGTTGATGAGTGGATCAACAAGTTGTGGTATTTGTACACAATGGAATTCTATGCTGCTGTCAGAAAGAATGACATCGCCCCATTTGTTAGGAAATGGAAAGACTTAGAAAAAAATCATATTAAGTGAAGTAAGCCAGACTCAAAGGAACTTAGGCTCAATGTTTTCCCTCATTCGTCATAATCAGTAGAAACCTTGGGCTCTACTAGCAGAGATTTGCAATAGAGCAAAATCTTGATACATAAGGACATATAATGTGAAACTAATTGAAAGGACCTCCAGGATAGTGAAACAAAAGCCATATAATGAATGATTGTTGTCCTTAATGTAGTATGTTGTCTCTCATCTCCTTTGCTATCCCTTGGTTATCTCATATTGTTACAGTATCTCACTTTGTTATCTGATATATTGAATTTATTTGTATTTGGATATTTGAAATTTGATAGGGAAGGGGGGAAAACCAAGATGGGTGTGGGGTGTGGGGGGGGAGGGAAACGGGTACCAAGACATGTGAAAGGGTATCAATGTATGTGAATTAATGCACCTTCTATCTGGCAAATATCATGTAACCCTTTTACTAATTACAATAAAAAAAAGAAAAAAAACCCTCTGAGCTTGTATCTTGCTACAGATATATATAAAGCTGAAGTTACATATACCAACATCACAATTAATATATTTATACAAATATAATCCAGAATCTTGAGTGGTCAAACATGAGATTCCTGCAACACAGAGTGTGGAATTTGGCATGTATGCATTTATCCATATTTACACATAAGCATACATTCTATAGTGAGCAGCTTGCCATTCTACATTGCTCACATGTGTGATATTAACATTTGAAGGTCAAAACATTATAATGTCACTGCTGAAAACTTTTTCAGAATAATATATTTAATGTTTACAATGACATACATGATATTCACATAATGAGGAACCTTCACCCACAGAGGAATAATTAAATTCCCAAAGGCAAACTTGAATTCTATTTGAGGCCACTGCAAAGTAATAAGTGGTTGTTAATGATCTCGATATTGGACCTCGAGTGTAAGTCACATTGTTTTAAATAACACATTTCAAAAATTTATATTTCCTATTTAAGTCCTCGTTAAGTCTACTATCCAAAAGGTACAAAGTTGATTGCAAATGAATTATTTTCAATCTATTGTCATAAAAGTATTCATTGTTTTCAGAAGAGCACTTTTTCTGTAATTCTATGAAGAACTTGTAACTCAATGTTATTCCTCCAAGAATGTTGAAAACAAAAGAAACAGTTTTTCTTATTTTGAGTAACTTATTTTATGATTCAGTTTTTTATTTGTTCAACTGCATGTATTTTAAAGATATATAAAATTTTATTTCAAAATTAAATGAGGGCCAGGAGTGTGGCTGAATGGTAGAGTGCTTGCCTGGTTTGCATGAATCCCTGGGTTTGATTCCTTGGTACCACCTTTGCAGAAAAAGACAGAAATGGTGGTATGGCTCAACTGGTAGATCACTAGTTTTGAGAAACTTCAAGGACAGTGCCCCAAGCCCTGAGCTCAAGCCCCAGGACTGGAAAAAAGTTGAATGATACATAAAACTTTCATATTTATGAAGGATCCTCTGGTCTTTTGACAAATAATTATATATTGTTAAAATCACATTAAAAATGTTTATCTTGTTAAATAATTTGCTTCATAAGGAGAGCATTCAAAATACTTTCTCTAAATGTAAAAAAATACAATATTGTTTTATTATCTATAGAACCTTTACTGTGTAAAATCACATGAGAACTTCTTCCTCCTACGAATAATTAGTGTCCTATAATTATGCAGGTCCTCTTTTTTCTCTGCGCTGTGCTCACTGTCTGTAAACACCATTCTACTATCACGTGTTTTTAAAATAAACCACAAAGAAAAGAATATTAATATGAAAACCATGTTATATTTATGAAGATTTAGCATCCAAAAATATTGCTGTGCAAGCTGCCAGTCTGAGTTAAGTTTTAAATACTATGAAACATTTTCAATTTTTAAATTGTATATTTGACTTTCTCAATTTTATGTCCTTTTATATGACTTTATTTTAAACCAATTCAATAATAAATATTAATGATCCATAGAAATAAAATGATTAAAATATTGAGATTTGTTGTTCATTGGCTGCTTACTTTCAAAATTCTCTGAAAATTGCCTATGTTGATAATTGTTATTATTATTTTTTTGTGGGTCATGTGGCTTGAATTCAGCAAGGGCGCTGCTCCCTGAGCTCTACAGTTGAAGGCTACTGCCCTACCCCTGGGCCTAAGCAATGTCCCTGAACTATTCAGCTCAAGGGTACCACCCTACCCTGTAGCCAAGCCCTACTTCCCAGTTTTCTATAGGTTAACTGAAGATAAGTGTCTCAGGTCCTTTTGTGTTGGACTAGCTTTGAACATTGATCCTCAAATTTCAGCCTCCTGAGTAGCTAGGATTACATGCATGAACCACCAGGCCCAGCTATGTTGATAATTATTTAAACATCACAATATGATGAAGTTGATAACCTTTATTAACATTTGAGACAATTTAGGATTATTATGGAGGAGTAACTTGCCCAAGGTCATACAGGTAATTGGTAGCTGAACAAGAACTCAAAATCGAGTTGGATTGACTCCAAAGTACCAAAAAAATACAAATAACTACCTTTGTTATGAAATATCTGATAATACAGTCTTTCTAAATATATCTTCTCTCCAGAAGCTGTTTAAAAAGATCGCTGTGGCAAGTTATATTAATATCAATAATGATGAAGAGAATCCTCTATGTGATTATTTCAAGTGCATAAATTAGAAACTCAAAGTAATTTATTTTGAAGATTAAAAAACAGGCATATGGGGGCCGGGAGTTTGGCCTAGTGGTAGAATGCTTGCCCAGAATGCATAAAGACCTGGGTTCGATTCCCCAGTATCACATACATAGAAAAAGTCAGAAGTGATGTTGTCCCTCAAATGGTAGAGCTTTAACCTTGAGAAAACCCAAGGACAGTGCTCAGGCTCTGAGATCAAGCCCCAGGACTGGCAAAAAAAAAAAAAAGAAAACAGGCATATAAATATAATGTATATTTTACAAAGTCCATATATATTCCATGACCCCAATTCAGGTAAATAGGATTCTATACCCTAAAATACCTGTATTCTCTTTATGGACTACTAATGTACTATGAGAAGGTGAACATTACACTTTTCATTTTCTAGAAGAGAACTATGCTTCCAATCTGATGAAATGGTAGAATTTGTAAGTAAATATCAATGAAAATAAGTAATGTTTCTAAAATGCATAGTGATTTATCCCATATAAGAAAGTTGTGCTTAGATATATTGGTTATAGGAATTGACTATGTTAGTTCCTGTTAATACTTATTGATCTAGTGAAATTACTATTTATAGTTAATAATTTATCTTCACAATTGAATCATCTTGGGTTGTAACTAGGATGATAATGAGATGAATCTTTCACATGAATATGGTTATATGATGCGGTTATAAAAATAAGTAAATTTGAGTAAGAGAAGTACTGAGTTTCTTTTCTCATGTGTAAAATAGTTATTGTGTACCATAAAATAGAAAAGGTGCCTAGCTTTTGATCCAATGCAATCTTACGACTAAAACAGCATCTCATATATTTTTCATGTTATTCTGTAAAAAAAAATCATGAGTCTGGCTTACTTCACTTAATATAGGCTCAATGGTTTCCCTCATTTGTCATAATCAGTAGAAACCTCTCTAGCAGAGATTTACAACAGAACAAAACCTAGATATATAAGGCCATATAGTACGATGCTAAAAGAAAGGACCACCAGGATATAGAAACAAATGCTATATAGTGATTGTTGTCTTTAATGTACTATGTTATCTCTCATCTCTTTTGCTGTTCCTTTGTTATCTCATATTGTTACAGTATTTCACCTTGTTATCTGATATATTGTATATATGTGTATTTATATGCTCTTATCTTGTTGAACTCAGGAGTTTTCAGATGACTTGATGTGAATGAAGATACATGAGTGGAAACTGTATCAGTCACTCTATATGCATCAAAAAAGAGTACAAATATTTCTGTAACTGAGCAAAATTAATGTTCTCTTGTGTCACAGTCACTAGTGATATTTTAGATAGTGTTTGTGTCATTAGCTGATTCTCTATGTAAAATAGCTGATCAAACTAAATATTGTACATTCTCATGAAAAATTTACACAGTCTTTTAAAAGAACTTTCCTGAAGAATGTTTTTTCTCAAGTGGAACACTTGGCTTTCTACAGCACTTCATTGTGGCACTTGATGTCTGTATTGAGTGTACCAAGCTGTCAAATGTAGACACTTACTTGGGGTTGGAATATGGAAGATGTGTTGCTGGCCACTTTACTGGGAAATCTAGAAAGTACTTTTACTGCTTTTCTCCATTGTCATACTGGAAGTGATCCCATCAGTGTTTTATTCCTCATGGCCTCTTTCATACCTTGACTAGGATAATTAGATGATATTTTCTTTGCAGAAGGATCATCCTTATGTTCCTCTTTAGTATTGTTTACTGTGTGTTTCCTTTGAACAAAATAATGAATTCCATTTCCTTTTAGTCATATTCTGTTTGATCCATTTAGCTCTTTGAAGACAGTCAGAAGAGCTTTGTAGAAAAGTGGTCTGTGGGGATAAGCTTAGGGATTTTTTTTGACATTTATCTGTACGCATATTCATCTTTGACAAATTAGACTTTTCTTATTCCTCACTTTATTGCATCTGTTTAACATTACTTCATCTCTATACATTACCTTTGTTTTACTATTGTACATATTTATGCTTCAGTTTGTATAATGTTACTGTGTGTTTCCACTAAAGTATGTGTTTGTGCAAGCTGTAAATGTGTATTTCCTGCATGCTTATACTTTAAATTAGTTCAAATATTAAAAATCTGTTCTAGATAAAGAATTGGAAAAGTCTAAGCACAATGACAGAGCATTTCTACATAATGTTATAATGATTTAATTATTTCCCAATACTGAAGGACTAATAATTGTAGACTTCCACCAAAAAGTGTCTTGACCTTTAAAAAAGGTGTTCTTTTGTTAACTAAGATCCTTATTCTAATTAGTGAGATAACTATCATGAAAACTTGTGGTGTATAATTCTGTTATTATTAGCTTATTAACTAATAAAAGTTAATTATATAGAATTTTATCTAAAGCTCCTAAAAACTAACCAATAGCTTCATTCAGCATCTATTTTTCAGTATTTCAGGTACATGTAACAGATTCAGGTGAACCTTCTGTCCAACTGAGGCAAGCATTTCTGGCAAACCTTTGGTCCCAGTCACTTAAAGAGGACTGTGTATGGTGGTTCATACAATTTTAGTATCTTCTACAGCAAAAGGTTGATAGTCCAAATCTGGAAATTTCTAATAAGACATTAAGTGAATAAAAAACCTCCCATGCACCTGGATTGGAAGAATCAACATTGTGAAAATGACAATCTTGCCAAGGGCTATCTATAAATGCAATGCAATACCCATCAATATGCCAATATCACTCTTTAAAGAAATAGAAGAGGCAATCCAAAATTTCATATGGAATAATATAAGACCCCGTATAGCAAAAACACTTCTTAGCAGAAAGAACAGCACAGGAGGAATTTCAATACCAAACTTTAGACTCTATTACAGAGCTATAATTATCAAAACAGCTTGGTATTGGCACAAGAACAGGCCAGAAGACCAATGGAATAGAACTGAGGACCCAGATATTAAACCACAGACCTATGGCCACCTAATCTTTGACAAGGGAGCCAAAAAAAATACAGAATGGAAGAAAGATAGCCTCTTCAACATGTTGTGCTGGCAGAACTGGTTAAGCACCTGCAGAAAACTGAAGTTGGATCCTTCTTTGTCACCCTGCACTAGAATTAACTCCAAATGGATCAAAGACCTGGAGGTAAAAGCTGACACATTGAAAACTTTACAAGAAGGAATAGGAGATACACTAGGCCTCCTTGGCACAGGACGAAACCTTCTTAATAAGGACCAAGAATCACAACAAATCAGAGAAAGGCTGGATAAGTGGGACTGCATTAAACTGCGGAGCTTTTGTATGGCAAAGGACATAGCTAGTAAATTAATTAGGAAGCCTACAGAGTGGGAGAAGATCTTCACCAACGATACAACAGACAAAGGCCTCATATCTAAAATATATCAACAGCTCAAAAAATTGAATCACTCCAAAACTAATCTCCAAAGTAACAACCATCCCATTAAAAGGGCCAAAGACTTAAAGAGAATCTTCTCTGAAGAAGAAATAAAAATGGCACTGAGAAGCCTCAGTGATGGTCCAAGACAAAACAGCCAGGAAACATTGGACAGACTTTTGCACTAAAGAAGAGGCCTCCATTTTTTTTCTTTTCTTTTTTTTTTCTTTTTTTACTCGTGTAGTTAAAAAGCTTTTCAGGCTCCTTCTGTTAAAAATGTAAAAGAAAACTTCGCCCCCTCCCCTTTGCATCTTCATAGACCTACAACAGACTCCAGCTCACAGGGGCTCTGGGATTCCTGAGAGCCAGATGTCCTGCAAAGTTGCTGGTTGACGTTTTTTTTTCTTCCCCCCTCTGGGTTGGGGAAAGGGCTTGGACTGTCTAGGAGAAATGTGGCCCCATTCCCTTCCTCAAGATGGAATTAATGATGGATCGACCCTCCAGGGAATCTCCTCAACTGGCTTCCATCCCGACTTCACTGACCACAGAGGAGCCACATTCTTCCCTTCATGCTCAAGACATAAGTTTAGCATCCTAATGGAAGAAAAATGAGGGGAACTTCAATTATGATTTATTAAAGACAATTTCTATTACACCCCCTTTATGACAAAGTGACATTTTAGATGTTAAAGTAAAAAATTTTACCATGCCTTTTTTTTTTCCTGGCCGAACATGAGGCCTTAAACCTGAGGCTCCTGTGCCTGATGGAATTCTTGTAACATACACTTGTGTATCATATAAAGATACCACTGTTTCTCTTATGTATTCTTACTCTAGTTGTTTATTAAGAATGAGAAGCACGTCTTTTCAAAAAAAAATGGCCTATAGACACATGAAGAAATGCTCAACATCTCTGGTCATAAAAGAAATGCAAATCAAAACAACTCTAAGATTCCACCTCACTCCAGTTAGAATGGCCAGGATCAGAAAACGAATAACAGATGCTGGAGGGGATATGGCCAGGAGGGATCACTACTACACTGTTGGTGGGAGTGCAAACTCATTCAACCACTATGGAAAGCAGTATGGCAGTGCTTCAAAAGGCTAAACATAGATCTCCCCTATGACTCAGCAATTCCACTACTTGGCATTTACCCAATCATCCAGAAAGAATGACACACTAAATCCACTAGCACAACAATGTTCATTGCAGCACTATTTACCATAGCAAAGATATGGAACCAACCTAGATGTCCCTCAGTTGATGAGTGGATCAACAAGTTGTGGTATTTGTACACAATGGAATTCTATGCTGCTGTCAGAAAGAATGACATCTCCCCATTTCTTAGGAAATGGAAAGACTTAGAAAAAATCATATTAAGTGAAGTAAGCCAGACTCAAAGGAACTTAGGCTCAATGGTTTCCCTCATTTGTCATAATCAGTAGAAATCTTGGGCTCTCCTAGCAGAGATTTGCAACAGAGCAAACCTTGATATATAAGGCCATATAGTATGATGCTAATTGAAAGGACCTCTAGGATATAGAAACAAAAGACATATAATGAATGATTGTTGTCCTTAATGTACTATGTTATCTCTCATCTCTTTTGCTGTCCCTTGGTTATCTCATACTGTTACAGTATCTCATTTTTTATCTGATATATCGGATATATTTGTATTTGGTTATTTGAAATTGGATAGGGAAGGGAGAAAACAAGATGTGGGTTGCGGGGGGAGGATAATCGGTACCAAGACATGTGAAAGGAAATCAATGTATGTGAATTAATGCACTTTCTAGCTGGCAAATATCATGTGACCTTTTTATTAATTGCAATAAAAATATCAAAAAAAGATTCTGTGACATTGTTCACATCAAAGAAATAGTACAATGGCATTTATCTACTATTGGCTATCAGACTGAATCCAGTAGTGATGACTTCTGCCCCACTGTAGTGTGGACACAGGTATTATCTTAAATTTCATTTCTAGCTGTCTCTGTAAAATTCAGGAAAATTTCTAAGTATAACGGCATTAAAAGGCAATATACGCTAGATATCTGTGGCTCAGGCCTATAATCCTACTTACTCAAGAGGCTGAAATCTGAGAATCACAGTTTAAACCAGATCAGTCAGTAAAGTAAGTGAGACTGTTATCACCAATTAATAAAAAGCTGGAAGTGGACTGTGGCTCAAGTGGTAGAGGGCTAGCTTTGAACAAAAAGGTGAGGAACAGTACCCTCTAAATTCAAGGCCTCTAACTTGAAGCCCTGGAATTGGCACAAAGTGCACAATAATCAAAAATTTAAGACAGCTGTAAAATTTGTGCACAAAACATGGTAAAATACTACTGAAATACAAGGATTAAAAACAAGTGGATACTCTATGATCAT
Organism: Megascapheus bottae; assembly: GCF_031878675.1. NCBI lineage: Eukaryota > Metazoa > Chordata > Mammalia > Rodentia > Geomyidae > Megascapheus > Megascapheus bottae. Next base: position 98,746,804 of record NC_143547.1, on the reverse strand, counting down.
GGATTGAATATTTAATATATTTGTGATGTAAGTCATTCCCCAAAGTGCTCTACAGAGTCACTACACTACATATCAAAATCCTAACTCCCATTTAAAAAGTATTGATCAAAATCTTTATATTTACATGGAATTTTGTAGGAGAAGAGAGGACACAAAGGTTCAAATGGAAGCATGGATATAATCAGAATATATTGTCTACATGCATGGAAATGTCATAGTGAAATGCTTTCATATGTAGAATTTCCTATGTACAATTACTACTACTCCCCACATTTAAAAAAATAATATAAAAATAAACCTACACATCTGTGCATTCAAACTTAGGATCCAGAATAAAACTAATTACCTTCTATTATCAGTATTTTCAACTAAGATCTCAAAATTATCTAGCTGGGAGAAAGTAATATTTTGTTTTTAATAAATATTGCTTAGAGAATTTGTTCATTTCCTTCTTCAAGTGAATGAATCTGTATTACACACTATATACCAAATTAACTTCAGATATGTAAAAGTCCTAAATAGAAGAACTAAAGCTGTAACATATTTATAGATGTTCTTATTCTTGTAGTTGGCAATAATTTCCACAATATGATAACTAATGTTTAACCAATCAAAACATATGTACGTACATATATGCATGCATGCATACATACATAGGGCTTTATAAAAATTTAATTTTAAAAATAATATGCTACTCTGAAGTACCAATGGTAGTTGTGAATATAGGCTGAATCCAGGAAATCTTAGCTGTATTATTCTTCAGTCTTTCTCACAGGAGAAAACGATATATGGAAAACATCCATAATAACACATTTGAGAAAATAATATGAAAATTATTTAGGAAATTATCCATCAAATGCAACCTCACAAGTTTAGTTTCCAACAGAAATTGAAACTAATCAGTTCATGATTACTAACAACAACAAATGTTTGGTAGAGTCTGAGATACATAGGAGTCTATTTGCCTAATTTTAATATTTTTAAGACTGAATTTAATTGTTAAAATGAAACATTTCTTCTGACATGTGCCATAGAGCTTGACTTTTTTTCTCAATGTTTCTCTCTAATCTGACAGTTATAAAAATTACTAAATCTCTTCAAATTAGACTGTGAGATATATTAATGCAGGGACTACATTGTACACTTCTATTGAGGAAAAAAACATCATAGGTAAAACCAACTAACAAATCCATGGCATTTACTACCTGCCTCATATGGTCAAATCATTTAACTGGACCTTTATGTTTGAAATCATGTAAAAATAGTGCATGCTCCGTGGATTAACTACAAAAATATCAAGGAAGTATGCACATATATATTCAAAGAGGGTCTTAAAACTGTGAAATTCCATTGGTGTGCTTCATATAATTAAAATTAAAGTTGCATGCTTTGGTCTTACAGATTTATAGTTTGTATTGTAAGGTTACTTTATACCTTTTAGAGGTGTTATATTTTTAAATTGTATACAAAGATATTTACTAAACACATTTCATCCAAAAGAAATACATAACATTTTATTTTGTAAGAAATGAACATATCATTTTTGCAAATGATCATTTAGCGTCAGCTATTTTACTACTCTCTCTCTCATCATGTGTGTTTCTCCATAACTTCTATATCTTTGTCTTTTCTGATTTTCTCTCCATTCAAGGAGCAGAGAAAATTTCTTTGGAAGATTTATTTAGATAATAATAAAATCTATAGGCCATAAGAATTGTATAGAGTCCTGTAATGGTACAAATTATTTTTATATATGTCCAGTGGTCCCAATAGTACCCATTCCTGAAGGCTAGAAAACTACACAATTTTTGAATTTTTCCTGTGTTAAAATCAATAGAGGATAGAACATCTTTATTTCTTTTCCCTCTGATATGATCAAAAATTATGATAGTTAAAGTTTCAGTTTATTGCCAGCAGAAAGACAGAATGAGTTCTGCATAGATGCATGGGTGATAACTAGAAGTCTCACAGAGGCAGATTTCAATTCAAATGTGTCACAAAGATAATATCCACAATAAATAAGCATGCAATTTCACTAAGTTAGTTACTTTGTCTGAAAAATGCATTTTCCCTGAATTCCTCTTCTAAAACACAAAACTTCACAGCAGAATTTTCATTAATGCTATGTAAAGGCAATTCCCTCATTTATAGAGTAGACTATGAATTCCATGATCTGTAGGTTGAAAATGTCCTTAACTAAGAACCAATTTAAAAAATTTATGGATCCATACACAAAACTTTTTGAATCTGACATGTGCTTTTTAGTATGCCAGCATTTTGTTCACACTATCTCATTTATTCAACCTGTAACATTATTTGGTGTATTTCCAATTGATACAGAAATAAGTACATGGCATACATTTGCTAATATAGTAGCCTCCAAAGTAATATTTAGTTAGTTGCACCTTTGGGCAGGCATTAGGATACAATAGATCTTGAATGAGATTAGAGCCTGCCCCCCAAAAACTATACTCTCTTTTGGCCATGTGACTACATAAGGAGTTTTCAGCAGTCTACACCTTGACAGAAGTCCTCTTTAGGGTCAGATAACGAAGTCTCCCTGATCTTGTTTCCAAAAGTGGGTTATCTAACCTGTAACAGTTTATTAGGCTCAACTAAGGCCCAAGGGTTGTAGTAATATGTTAACTGCAGAGAAGACCTCACTAACATATCATTTAAGCAAATTTTAAATGCTAAGGAAATGAAACACAGATAAGCATAGGAACAACACAACATCTGTTTTGATACCAATAAACAGTTACTTCCTTTTGCCCTTGTTTATCTTCAAATTTAATTATGATTATCCACCACACTAATTGCAATTTATTTTCCTAAATTTTTTGAGACAGAGTATGATTTACTACATAGTATGATCATCCTGCCTCAGTTTCCCAAGTATTGGGAATATGAGCTTCTCCTATCATGTATGCTCTTTTCATTGATTTGCACTAATTTCATTTACCAAAGTTTAATTTGAATAAAATTAGTTTCTTAGTAAGAGAGTTCATCTTGTATTTATTACAAAATACTAACTGGAAATAAATGCCTAAAATAAAAACTTCACCATATGTTTCTCAATCCACAAATTATTAGGTACATGAAAAATAAGAATGATGATCAGGGGCCAATCATTTCATTTCCTTGTATATCAAACTCTGATTTCTTATTGGCTATTTTTAGGAAAATTGGGACAAAAATGAAACAAAAACAATAAAAAGAAAATGATGACTATTGGTAAGGAAATTAAAATCTGATATATAAGTACATGCATTGCATATTCACATACATACTGTATTGTGTAATATGTGTATTTCATTGATCATTGTATTTTTATATCTGCTTTATATTTACAACACGCATAACTCTTTCTTGGTATATTTTGTTTAAACTAGGAATCAGAAAAACTTTTCCTATGGGGTAAGAGGAAATATATTAGGTATTTTGATCCAGGTGGTCTACTGTTCCTCTTGTTCAGCTTTTCAGTTTTATTGTAAAAATAACCATATGGAAACCAATGACTCTGGATATGTTCCAACAAAAGTCTACTGACAAAAGCAGATGGCTGGCCAAATTGTGTCCAGTGGCCATAGGTTGCCAAACTTTGGCTTAAAATATTTTCATCTGTGTATTTGCCTAATAAGATCTATTTAATTGATGTATACTCAGATTCAGTAAAATCTACAAATATCCTATCACCCCGTGGGTATATGATAATCTCAGGAAGATATGAAATTCTAAGATTATCTTCCTTGTGTTTTTGTCTTATCTTAATGTCCTCTGATACTCTTGTTCTCTTTCAGAGAAGCTAACATGAAATTTATTTTTTTTCTGTTTTTCCTCTTGGAGAACCGTGAAATGTTATCACTATATCTAGATAAATTTAGATAGATACATTAGACTATTCTAAAGTATATGTTTGTGTATTTTTAACAATGCTTTACTCAGCAAAGCCCTTCCATCTGTCAATGTAAGGTTTTCATTTGCTCCCAAGGATTTATCACTCTTATTCAATTAGTTAGGCCCTCCTCTCCATCTGGTTGTTTCTTTCCCCCTAGATAATGATAGGGATTGTACTTTTAACTTCTAAATCTCCCATAATTTTACTTTGTCTTAATAAATTTCTTTGTTGTTATCTGAGAAACTAATATTGGTCTTGATATTATTTAATTGACAATAATTAAAATATTATTTTGAAATACTTCAGTTTTCCAGATTTTGAAATATCAATTCATAAAATATTTATGAAATTAATGTAGAATAATCAATTTTTACAATTTGATAGTCATTATCCCTCAAATGTCTACATACATCCTCATACACACATCACTATAGTGTATAATTCCTAAAATCCAAGAAATCACTGTCAAATAGAAAGACCATTTAAGTTATATGCAAAGTTATGTAATATATAAGCCCGATTTAAATGCTGCTAGTTGCCATAATTTTAGCCTAAATTCCAATTTAAAACAATGTGTTCCACTGAGTTGACATATGTGTTTTATTCTCTTTAATGAGGGATTATTTCTCAAGCTTTGTCTTTGGGAACATTGACCTTTATGAAGAGTATAAGACAGTTGGTTATAGGATCTTTCCTCAATATGTTGCTTGGAAGACAAGTATGTTTGGGCTTAGGTTTTCTTTGCTGCCATTCTAATCTTGCCATGTTTTTTTTTCTGTTGTTATAGTCATCTATTGGCTATTCTGTGATTAGTAAGAAACCCTACCAAGCTCATGACTACCATGGAGAACAGTTATCCTCTCTCCTAGAGAAAGTATCCACCATTAGTTTTTAACAGTATTATGAAACATTGCACCAATGCATTTTATTACCTTTCACTTTTTATTATCTCTAGTAGTATGTGTTCATTAATCTTTTTAGAACAATAGCTATTTTTAACTGGAATTTGATTAGTACATCATTTATATTATCCCCAGTCTCCTCTGCATCTTAGTTTCTTCCTTCTTAACTTGTTATGAGGGTTTTGGTATGTAACCTCTTGTTTTCCCACCTTCCGAAAACCATATCCAGTAGTAATATTCACTAGAAATATTTACCTGACCTAGTCCTGGAGTATTAATACCAATATCAAGCAAATTTACTACACGAAAACAAGATTCTCCCTTAGCCAGTTTTACAAATATCCTTTCTGGTACACTTTTCATTAATAATTTTCTGCAGTTCCTATCTAAAACTAATAGCTATATTCTGAACCAAATGTATAATCTTTCCATTCCCTTACAGGATCAGTGCACTTCATTTATAACATGTTATTTTCTTACAGTTATTAATATGGAACTTATAAGAAGTAGCTGAGTCAGGTTCTAAGCAAGGCAGCAATCTTTGCAGGCACAAGTCTCATTTGAGTTTCAAGTAAGAGGATTTTTATCCTAAATAAAGGGCAGTAGGACACTACTTACGGCCCAGTGGCTTCAAAAAACACTATGAATTGTGGGTCTTAAGGGTTTGTGTCACATATTCTCACTGCAATTCAAAGAATCATAAATATTCTCTTTCAGAGCCCTATTTTACTTAGACTGGGTATTTGCCACTATGCACCCTAGAACAAGAGTAGAGAAGACACTTTGTCATAATTTGTTTTAAATTGGTGATTAAATGTCTGGAGCATTTATTGTTCTCTCTTTTAAACATCAATTGCTATTCAATCCACAATTCTTATAATTACTGTTTTTCTCAAGTGCTAAGGATATTGCCAGAGGCATTGTATTTCCTTCCATCTATACTTTGTCCTTGTTAATAATAGGTGAAAAGCTTAGCTACTGCACTGTTATTATGTGGCAGTAAATAACAGTATTCTACCTACTGCTGTGATAGGATCCATACAGCTAGTTAAACAAGGAAAATTCCAATTTATCCCACCCTTATCATGTCCTTCTAAGAACCAATTACAAAACTAAGTTTGAGTTTGGGAAGTCTTGGGAAACAAGAAGGTGAAAGCAAGGTTTGGCATATGTAAGAGGTAAGTAAACATGTATTCTTAGAGAAAACTTACCTTAATTCTGAACATATGAAAAAAATAAAAATATTATACAGGAAGCTAATATTAAGTACTTAGAATGAATTATGCATTTTAATGTAAGTCACATGAGAGCTTCTTGAAGCAAGTGATATTATTGAGTTCATTTTACAAATAAGAACATTGTGACAAGGAAAGCCTTTGAACCCCCACCACCAGGCAATCTATTAATGTTCAAATCAGGAATTGAAACCAAGATAATCTGGTACTGTGTAGTTATGATAGCCTGCTGCTTGCATATGGAAAGAGTGACAACTTTCCCATGAAGATTCATCCCTTCACTCTTCTGACACTCAAATTAGTGAAATACTTTAGACATATTTTTTCTGTGGTCTTTCAGCAGAAACAGTTGTTTGCACCATCTGCACATGGACATCTACACTAAACTGAATAAATTGAGAGTCTATTTGTTTAAGTAGAATTAATCTAAAGATGGATTCATTGATTATTGGAGGGCTTTTTGAATTTCTTCAACATCTATCTTACTGATGCTGACTTAATGGGTTAAAACAGACTACATATGAGACTATATTTCTTAAAAATTTTTCTAGTGATTTGTGCAGACATTGAATTTAACTGTAGTTTCAAGGATTTTATTTAAAAAATCTGTAATTGGAGTTTATGAAAAGTAAAGGACCCATTTTTCCTTAATCTAGATACTGAGAAAACTGTCTTACATGATAGCAGTGTTCATAAAAGTTTAGCAAAGGTCTTTTCCTTGATACTCTAAAACAATTCTAACTGCACTTACTGAGTGATTACTGTGAAAGTTCATTCATTTCCCTTGGTATGATTCCATTTTCCTATAGATTAAAGAATGTCGTGCCACCAAGTATTTATCAGTATCTTCTTGGTGAAAACTTGAATTTGGATGCTCTAAATTGAGATGTCAGAATCTGGAGGGAACTGTGGGTTTTCTGTCATGTAATTTTTTCAGTATCTTGAAATAGAAATGAGATTTCTTCTTCAGTAACTTGGTAGCTTTTTAAGATCACAAACTCAGTTTAGATACTGAGATTGAGCTAAGGGCAAGTATCAGTGCTATGGCAGTCATTGACTAAAAAATGGCCTTGGTCAAGTTGCTAAAACTACTTCTATTCATTTCTTCATTTATTATTTGAGATCATAATATTTACCTTATTTGAAAGACATGTACTATTAATTAACAGATAGATGTGATAGATCATGTCTGTAAATTCAAATATCATTCTGGTCCTTGATATTAACAACATTAATGAATGTTCTAAATTTATTTTCTTGTTTCTTATTCATATCTATTCAATCCTTTATTTATTTTTCAACAGTAGATACTGTTTTTTACAATATGTTATACTGAAGACTATAAGAATGAGCTTTAATAAAAGGATCGAGAGGATTTCTACAAGTCTATGAACAAGGCATAGACTGACCCCTATTGAATATTGCAAGTACCTTATATTCTTTTATGACAAAATGTAATTTTTTCATTTGTGCATTAGAAAGAATACTACTGCATCACTTGCAAAAAAATGATAGGGCCTTGTAAATCATGTAAGCCAGGCTAGAGAGACCAAAGGATACATATTTTGTCTCATGTATAGAACCTAGAATTAATCTATAAATATATAAACAAATACATTGGGATAGTATCCAAGTGTACAGACGTGTATTAACCAGAATATGGTGGATTCAGAAGAGAATGTGATATAAGATGAATCCAGTCGGGAATCGAGTCACAAGAAAACAGAAGCCACGTTCTTGAGAAGTCAAATTGGAGTTTCAAAGATCTACAGCCCCTAACAGAGCTTGTACCAATCTTTTTAATGACAAAAACAACATGCATGTGGTGGAGGCACTCAGCCCCAACAAACACATACCTTATATATACATCCTCAGATACAGGCTCAGGTATCAGCAGAACTTTTCCATCTAGGGAAAATATGCTTCAGCTTACCATGTAAGAGAAATACAGGCTACTCGCACATGGGTAGCTATTTAGGGAAGTAATCAAGGCAGAATCGTTCTGTATGCAAGGCTGTCCTATAACTATGACATCCGCGTTTCTCTAAAGCAGAGTTTCCTTGCTTACCTTGAGCTAGGCATCTTTATTCAATGAATGGTCTTGCTCAACTTTAGGCCTTTCAGCAATGATTGTGTGCCCCTTCCACCCAGCAAGAGACACAAGGATGGCTTTAAGAAGTTACTTAGATTCAGCTTTCTCACTTCAATTGTAAGTTAGAAAGGCTAACAGTCCAACAAAATAAGCACCAAGCAACTGGCATTCAAAAGAGGATGGAATCAAGGAAAGAATACTAGATGAATAAAGAGAGGAAGGGGGAAATGCAGTCATAAAGTATTTTCATACAAAGTGAAGGAAATTGAGGGAAGATGTTTGTTTGGAGGGGATGGGTTAGAAAGTTGAAAGATTTGACATTGACCAAGATGCATTGTGTTCATATGCATTGTGTTTATAAACTGCTTTAGTGAATGGAAGATACTTTGTAAAGCCATTTAAAGATAATGAAAAATAAAATTAAACAAAGAAACAACATATTCCTTATAAAGGGGCATGATTTACCTGGGTTTACTCTTCTTGGTCTCTAGACTATGACTTCCCTCCCCCTCTAGTAAATCTTTTCCCTGATACAATTATCACCCACACACATGCACACAAGCACACACACCTGCGCGTGTGCACACACACGCGCACACACACACACACGGTAGATAAAGTAAGATAGGCTCTGTTTTGGGGTTTGAGGTACCAGCAGAATGGGATTTATATACTATCCAACATACATACATATGTGACTGAATCTTCCAATCATAATTTTAAAGGACAAAACTTAATATACATATGTATATACAAACCAAAACAGCTAATGTAATGTGTGTTCTCTTATTTGATTGCTCAAAGATGCGTGTCAAAGTTCAATGCCATTGTCTTTGCCTACATTTTTTGACTGATGTCTACATAACTCATGTGGGGCTAAAGGATTTGTTTATGTCATCCTCAATTTGCATACAGTCTCACTGAATATCCTAATCAAGCACAATACTATTTTGTACTTAACTATGCTTCGTTACCCAATGTGCAACAGAATAAAAGCAAAGTTCAAATATCCTTTGAAGAAACGTAAATAATTTTTGGATTTAATTAGTAGGCATGATGTATAACAAAATTAAAAGCTGCAAAATAAATCTTAGGTATCTTCCTCAGCTTTGGTTATACTTTTCTATGATTTCCCAATAATGTCCCTTTCCTACTCTCTTGCTAAACTTCATTAAATATTTGGTCAGCTTAACAAATCTTGAACATTAGATTGATTGTAGAGTGCAGGGTAGGATCAAAGTCACCTTTCAAATAAGAACATTATACATTTGTTTTTTAATTCAATTTTATTTTATTGTAAATGTGATGCACAGAGGGGGTACAGTTACATAAGGTAATGAGTACATTCCTTGTGGAACAGTGTAGCTCCCTTTCTCACTTTCTCCCACTTTTCCTCCCTCCATTCCCCTCCCCCCAGCTTCAAGTTTCAAAATTCATTTTCAACATAGTGTCTTGTAAGTATCACTGGTGTATTGGTTCACCCTTTCTGCTTGTTTCACCATTTTGTTTTTGCTCTTCCATTCTCCACATCAGATAAACACATATAGAGACAGGAGGTACCCAAACAACAAAAAGTGACAAGGGGATAAATCAAAGGAAAATAAAAGAGAAAAAAAGTAACTTCACAATTTCATAGAGTATATTAAAAATGCTTTTGTTTCCATATCTTAGAATTCATTTCAATTAGCATCTTCTTATATGGTCATACTGAATTTTATTGTTGAGGTGATGTATAGAGAGGTTACAGTTACATATTCATCAGACAGTGGGTGTAAGGTTTGCCAAAAGAGAGAGAGACAGAGACAGAGACAGAGACAGAGAGAGACACAGAGAGAGAGAAAACAGACCTACAGCTGCACAAGATGGAGTCAGGCGGAAGAAAAGGGCCTTATGGCCCCTATGGGGAGGAGTGTGGCCACAGTGAAAGTGGATGTGACCTCAGAGGATGAAGAAATACTTCAGACTGGGGGACCTCCCACTGTTTCCGGACATGCCAGTTGCCAAGGTTACAGTCTGGGTGGGGATTTCCAGGGCACAGGAGAACGCCAAGGGAAGGAATCATTTCTCCCAGGCAGACCTAACAGTGGGTACATTACTTCTTGAACATTAACACCACTTCTCATGTTTTTCTCCCACTTTCCTTCCCCCTACCCCCTCCCAAACGTCTTTTCCCCCCTTCCCTTCCCTTTGTCAAATAAACATATATGCAATATACCATGTACCAATGTCAGATACAGTAACAACCTGAGATAACCCATAAGGGGAAAATGGAGAAAAGAAATAATTTCACATAGTACATTAAGAACAACAAGATAAGGCTCTTGTTTTTGAGCTATTTTATTCCTCTGCTAGGACTATCCAAGTCATATACTAATTATTACAAATGAGTGAAACCATTTCAACATCTACGGCCATAAAAATAAATGCAAGTCAAAACTACATTGGGATTCCAGCTTACCCCTCTTAGTATGGACATTATCAAGAAAACAATAACAGATGCTGGTAGGGATACAGACAAGAGTGAATTCCACTACACTGTTCTTGGGAATATAAACTGATTCAACCACTCTGTAAAGCTGTATGGAGGCTCCAATGACTAAACATAGAGCTCCCCTATGATCCACCAAGCCCATTTCTGGTCATTTACTCAAATGATCACAAACTAGGCCACACTGAAGCTACCAGCACAACTATGTTCATTGCAGCACTATTTACCCTAACTAAGATTCAGAACCAACCCAGATGTTCCTCAGTAGATGAGTGGATCAAGAAAATGTGGTATGTATATATATGAATTCTATGTTTCTTTCAGAGACAATGGCATGATGCCATCCATACAGAAACAGAAAGACTTGGAATAATTATATTAAGTGAATTAAGCCAGCCCCCAAAGGCAGGCATAATATACATTTCTTACCATGTATTATTTTTTCCTTTTTTTTGGTACTTGGGATCATATCCAGGACATTGCACTTACTAGGTGGACATTTTGCCACTGAGCTAAATTCAACCCTTTTAGCAGATATTCTTATTTCAAAAAAATGTCAGCACTTTAAACTAGTGGTAATACATTCCAATTTAAATATACTACACACCAATATTCTTTGTTATTTTTACACATAGAAGAAATTTTGTGTTCTAGTGGCTCACAGTTTGTAATCCTAGGAGGCTAAGATGTTAGAATCATGATTCAAAGCCAGCACAGGCAGACAAATCCTTGAAACCCTTATTTCCAATTAGCCAGGAAATTCCAGAATTGGAATTATTCACCAATGGAACGATTTGAGATAGAACTCAAGGCCTAGGTGCTATAACAGAAAACAATGAAATAAAAGAAAATACAAACAGTAAAATGGTCACTGCTTGCCTTCAACATTTTTTTACACATTTTTAAAACACTAGTTTGTTTTTCTTTTTTGAAAATGATTCAGGGAAACAATTTCAGTATTATTTCTTTCATTATATATGATTGTATGAGAAGCAAAAGCAGTGAATAGAATCACACACATACTACATATGGCATATGACCAATAGAGTGGTGTGGAAATTTACTTCAGGAAGTAGATGCTATTAAAACAGTAGGATAACTAAATTAGCATTCTTAGACAATAACATGAGATAAATTTCATTAAAAATATAACATGCTCTAGCCGGGCGTGGTGGCTCACACGTGTAATCCTAGCTACTCAGGAGGCTGACATGTGAGGTTCAAGGTTCAAAGCCAGCCTGGCACTAAAGGACCTGAGACTCTTGTCTCCAATTAACTTCTAGAAAACAGGAAGTGGGGCTTGGCTCAAGGATAGGGAGGTATCCTTGAGCTGAAGAGCTCAGGGACAGTGCAAGGCCGAGTTCAAACTTCAAGAGCCCCAATCCCCCCAAAATATATATGTATATGTATACGTATATGTATATGTATATGTATATGTATATATATATATATTTAAAGTGCCCTGAAAACAATCTATCAGGTTTTTTCACATTAGAGTATGGTTGCTCATTTGCATCATGTTATATTTCAGTCTCAATCATATCTTCAGGAATTGAATCAAGAAGTATTCCAACCATGAGCCTTGATTTCTAGTCACAGCATTTTTCCAACACTTACAAAGAAGTATCTTATGAGAATAAGTAATAAATAGAAGTCTTGTTTCCATAGAGAATGCACCTGGAAATTCCCTTTGAAGTATCCTTCAGTGCCTACTATATGAAGGTTTATATCAACATCAATCTTACTCTTTTAATAAGGCAGCTATGGAGCAGGAAAAGAATGTGTTACTAAATTAAATAATAAGTGTACCTTTCTTCAGTACTTTTAAATATATGGGCTGCTTTTTATATCATTTAGGTCTATTGTGTGTTTGCAGTCATTGGTTAAGAAAAAAAGTGGCTCTACGAATTCCAAGGATATCTTGTATATATATTTTTTGACTCTTGAACCTGTAAGAACGGCAAGAGTTGATTTGTTAAAGACGTTGCATGGAAACCATGTTTGCTTTGGATTATGGAGGAAATGGTAGGCCGACCTCCTGCCCTCTGAGATGGCTAGCAATCAACGGTAAATCTTAGGGAGACCTCTTCTCTGCTTTCTACACAGGTGCTTCTTTATGTTTTACTACTCTAAAATCTATGCTTTTGTTTTCCCAGCTGGTGACTTCTAAGCCAATAACACAGAGGCTTTATGGTAGGCTTTATATTCATGAGATTTTTGTTTCTAAAAGTACAACTTATGTGGGGGATAAAATCAGGGCCACCTTAGATGGTATTCAATGACTGATTCAGACAATAAACATATTGTAAGTACAGACTGAATTCAGATAATCAGTAGTTCCAGAGTTGCCTAGAAGTCAAAATTAGAAGGTAACAGTTTCTAATCCAAGGGAAAGAAGCCCATGGTGAAGGACAGAACTGTGGTGTACAAATTCAAGGAAAACTCTTACATCTCCTATCTCCTGATTACCTATTGCTGCAGACATTTGTTCCTATTAGAGATTCTACACAATCATTTTGGTTGACTTTACACAATCATTTTGGTTGACTTTACATACTAATTTGATACAACTTGGAATTTTGTTTGCGCTTGGACTTTGTTGCAGCACTAAATCTTTTTAGAAGTAAGTAATTTAATATCATTTAACAGTTTCCTTGCTCATAGTGTAAATCTGACATCTCTTTCAATAGATAACTCTACAAAAAATAAAAACATTTCCAAAGTAAAGTTTCCTTCCTGCTTAAAAAAGCTTTGACAGTTGAACCAAGTCCTATGTCTCACACCTCTGATTCCATGTACTCAGAAAGCAGAGGATAGCAGAATTATAGATTTAACAAAGCCCGAGCAAATGTTAGCAGGACATAATCTCAACCAACACCCAGGATGTGATGGTAAACAGCTATCATTCCTGTCACAGAGGAAGCATAAAATTAGAGGATCATGGATCAGGCTATCCAGGATAAATGAAAACTATTTAAAAAAAAGAAAGAAAAACAGTTGGGATACTTGGCTCAGGTGTTGAAACACTTGTGTAGTGAGTTCGAATTCCCTTGCCAAAAGAAGCTTAGAATGTTTTGCTCTTTGTGTTTCATATAACTTTCAGAGCCTTGTCATTGGGAATTTCAAAAGGCCCTTATCTGGCACTAAAACTTCTTTAAGCCTCATCTTTTGTCAGTTCTTCCCATTCTATTCTACACTCCATCCAGAAGGAATGGACATTATTAGACACCCTGTGCAATAAGTGAACCCCTGAACTAACATTTTCCTCTCAGAAACAAGCTTTCCTATCTTCCTTTTGTATAACTACATCTTATCCACCAGATCCAGGTATATAGGTTGTTTCCATGAAAGGGAAGCCTTTCATGACTTCTACAGTCTGGGGTAAAAAAAAACCTTTTTAAGTGAGCATACATTGAACCATATTTCCACTTATAAGTGCACTCATAGGATTTTAATTTGGGGGAGCTTGTCTCTTCAATTAAGTTGATAGTTCACTCAGAAAAACATCTTTTTTTGAGCAAGAAAACAACCTAGAATTTTCACATAACAAATAACCTACTTATTTAATGACTGAATGAATGAATGACAGAAGAGAATTGACAAAGGACAGAATGAAAGAATGTCACAGCTTTTAAACTTGTTTTGAGGGATATGTTCATATTTGACTAACCTCTATTTGGCTAATTATAATAAGTAGTGGTATAACAGGCTGCCTTCCAATTCAGATTAAAATTAATATGGGTTGACATGGATTCCACTGGGAATGTCACTCTCCTTTAAGAGTTATCATTGCACTATTATCTCTAGCAAGAGACCAGTATGTTCATCCTAAGAAGCAATTTTCTTTGCCCTCATTATGGTTGAGTCTACAAAGGCATTCAGAAGTATCATAGTCATGAATAATGCTAAATGTCTAGCTTAGACAATAGCTTTGTAAGGCTATCCGCATAAGTCTAGAATACAGAATGTGCCAGAGATGCAAAAAACTAAGATATAGAGGAGGAGATTCATTAGATTAGAAAGGAATGAAACAATACAAGAACTGAATCAGTAGAAACCTTGGGCTCTACTAGCAGAGATCTGCAATAGAGCAAAACCTTGATACATAAGGCCATATAGTATGAAGCTAATTGAAAAGATCTCCAGGATATTGAAACAAAAGCCATATAATGAATGATTGTTGTCCTTAATGTACTATTTTATCTCTCATCAACTTTGCTGTCCCTTGGGTATCTCATATTGTTACACTACCTCACTTTGTTATCTGATATATTGAATTTATTTGTATTTGGTTATTTGAAATTTGATAGGGAAAGGGGGAAAACCAAGACGGGGGGGTTCGGTGGGGGGGTGGGTAAAGGGTACCAAGACATGTGAAAGGGTATCAATGTATGTGAATTAAAGCACCTTCTATATGGCAAATATCATGTAACCCTTTTATTAATTACAATAAATATATATAAAGTATCTTTTACTGTTATTATAAAGTTAATATATATTTAGAGGGTTACTGTTTCATAAATCAGGTAAAGAGTACATTTCTTTTCAGACAATGTCATTCCTTCCTTTACTCTCAGTTTTCCCTCCTGTCCCTGTCCCTGCTCACAAGTTAATGTAGTCTCAACTGAGTGCCAATGCTGTGTTTGTTCAACCTTTGTTCTTCCATTTCTGTGTCCCCATCTCCCCATCCAAAAGACAAATAAATGAACAAATGAAAAAGGAAAAGAAGAAAAAAAAGACTATCTTATACTGTATGTGTTAGATGTTCTCAAATTGATTTTGACCTCTCAAAACTGAATTGAAGTTCCTTTTGACATAAGTGCATATTGTAGAGCATATATTATTTATATATACATAAATATATATACATTATATATGTAATGAAAGGAGTCTGGAGACACTGGCATTTCATAATTGTTAAATGAACGATGTAGGTTGTTTGCTAAGTATCAATTAATATTAATAGATATGGTGCAACTCCGTTATTCAACATTTAATAGAAACTTTACAAGTGTTGATTAATAATTAATATTAACTGTTAAATACTCAACATGTTTCATGCCACTTCAAACAACAACTAAAGTAACAAATGCAAAGATATTTGTTGCTATAATTTTAATATACTTTGCTGTGAGATCTTTGCACTTGCAGTATCTGTAGAGTACCTTAGTTTATCTATATCCCTCAAATACCAAATGTAATGAATGTAAATCAAAATTATTTTGATCCACTGCTAGTCAGCATATTTTCAGTAGACATCTTTCACCACCTTACATTTCTTTCTCACCAGATAGTGGCTACAGTCTCTTCTCTTTCTATGCAATCTTTTATAAACTGTGGCCAAAGACAAAGCCATCCTATTTTATGATCCCCAAACCACAGTCACTTAGAGACATAAATAGAAAGTAATTTCTACTGGGCTCATCCAAGCTTTAGCCTACACAGTTCCTTTTTTGCACAAAATGACTTGGCTAACATTCCAACCAAAGACCATATACCAGCAACGTGCATAGTCTCTGAGAATAAAGATGTATTTAAATAGATTGCATGGATTCAAGAGACCCAAACCATCTGTCTTTAACAGAAGAGAATGCCATTTTCTTCTGTCAATGTTATGGGTTTCCCAGCAATATTCCAGCATTTAAAGATTCAGACTGGTGATTTGACAACTAGATTTGCATATAGTTCACAGCAAAGTCATATACATGTGTTTAATGCATTATTACAGATTTATGTAAATTAAAAATGACTTAGATGTGTTTTAAGATAATTCAGCACAGGGATTTTATTTTCATATTTCTTTTCCTTTTCTTCTTTGGATTTTGTTAATTCTGCTATACCAAACGTAGGATCGTGTCAGTCTTTGCTAACATGTCTGCATCTTTCTTTGAAGAGTTATGTGCATTACTTATTCTGCAGCTTTTCTCCAGTACCTGGTATGTATTTTGTAAGTATGCATGAATATATATTTATAATTTAAATTTATTTTGTTGTAAAGGTGATATATACAGGGGTTATAGCTACATAGGTAAGGTAATGAGTACAATTCTCGTTGAACAGTATTTTCTCCCACTTTAATTGCTGTTATTAAACCTGTTTATACAAGAATTGTGTGGCCCATGGGGAAGACTTAAGAAATGAATCATGTGATTCAGTAGTCCCTTTTAAACGAGAATATGATTCTTTAACAGATGTCTCTCTTGAAGTAAAATGTTTGACAGAGAAAATAGAGGACAGTTAAATTTTACTTCCAAGTAAATTACTTTCTTTTTCTTTTTTAAATTTCAATTTTGTCATAAAGGTGATGTACAGATGAGTTATGGTTACATACATAAAGTAATGAGTATGTTTCATGTCTGACATTGAACCCCCTCCCTTGTTTTTGTCCCACTGTCCCTCACCCCACTCCTCATTCCCAAGCTTAAAGCTAATTTCCAACCTAATGTCTTATATTGTCTTATCTCTGTCCTTGTTACACCATTTTATTATTCCTCTTCCCTTCTCTTATCAGATAAACATATGTACAAGACACAGTGTGCCAGAATCGAAAAGAGTGACTACAATGGATAAACCAAAGAGGGGGAAAAAAAAGATCCTCATACTCTGTTAAGAACAACATCAACAACAAAAACATCCTCTTGTTTCCAGAGCTTGGAGGTGTTTTGATTAGCATCATTTTACATGTCATATGTACATGACGATTAAACGTTTATGATCCTCTTCTAGGACTATCCCAGACATATACTAATTATTACAAACTAGGGAAACCATGGAGTGTACGTTTCTTTTTGTTTGGTTTACTTTACTGGATATACTTTTTCCGAGTTTTCCATTGCTTTATGAATGGCATCACGTCATTCTTTCTGATGGAAGCATAGAATTACATTGCCTACAAATAACACATTTTCTAGATCCATTCATCTACTGATGGGCATCTGGGCTGATTCTACATCTTAGCTATCATAAATAATGCTGCAATGAATATCGTTGTGAGGGTAGATTTAGTGTAACCTTGTTTGTGATCATTTAGGTAAATGCCTAGCAGGGGGATTACTGGATCATAGGGGAGTTCTTTATTTGGTCTGGAAAGGAATCTC
The DNA here is from genome assembly GCF_031878675.1 of Megascapheus bottae. Classification (NCBI taxonomy): domain Eukaryota; kingdom Metazoa; phylum Chordata; class Mammalia; order Rodentia; family Geomyidae; genus Megascapheus; species Megascapheus bottae. Next base: position 98,729,092 of record NC_143547.1, on the reverse strand, counting down.
CATGCTGGCTTTCCAGGGTGATGGAACCAGGATGCATTCCCACTAATAGTGTAGTAGTAGTAGTAGTAGTAGTAGTAGTAGCATTCCCTTTTAGCCACATCCCCTCCAGCATAGAGAATACACCAAGGCTCCTTGGCATAGGTTGAAAGTTCCAAGGTAAAGGCCCCAAAACAAACATTTCCTGCTTATGTTCCTGGAATTATTTTTGGAATTCTGCTTTGATCTCTTTATCATGTCCACAATCATCTCCTTGAAGAGGGACATGTTTCCTGTCTCTTCAGGTATCATTTCTTTGGGTAGTGACATCTCTCTCACCCTTCACTCTGGTTTTCTTTTGGGTTCTGTGTGGGATTTTGATTATTTATATATTTCGCGATTTGTCGTTGTGATTTCCAACGCATTGGAGACTGTTGTTTTAGGTTTGTTCTGTGGTCAGTTGGTGGTGGTGTTTACTTGGTTTGGACTGGTAGTTCTGGGAATCTGTGTATACGTGGTTCTCAGCCAATTTATTTCCGCTGTTGACTGCATCAGAAATTGTAGCTTTTACAGGTGTGTCAGCCCATTCCCAAAGGCTGTGTGCCAGTGCACAGCTAACTCTCAGATACCCCAAGCAGTGGCCCCACTGTGGTCCTGAGGTTTGGGGGCTTCGACCTTGGGGTAGAGTTCCGGTCACAGCTAGCCGGGCAGCTAGTTTGCCTGCCCTGTTCCCAGAGGCAGAGCACAGCCAAGGGCCTGTGGTTTCGGAGCTCTCCTGAGATTTCAGCTAGACCAGTGTCTAGTTTGCAGTGCTAATCCCAGGGTCTGGGCCCAGCTGGGGGCCTGGAGTTTGAGAGGTTCTGGGAGGTGCCTAGTTTGTGACCCTGTTCCCAAGGGCAGGGCCCAGGCGGGGCCCAGAGGAGGACATGGGCTTCGAGGGCAGAGCTGAGCCTTTCTGACTCTCTGAGTGGGAGCTCAGCCCCTGCTGATCTGCCCTTCAATTCACTGCTGTGTTTCAGGGTAGTATTGGGCTGCTTTGGCTGAGAGTCTTATCATGACTCAATGGGGGGGGGGGGTCCCTTGGTGTTGTCTGGCTGGAGACTTCTAGCAGGAGGGTGGCCCACTTAGGTTTTGGTCAGTCAGATGCTGGCTCACAGACTCACGCACACCCCCACCCGCTGTTGGAAGGGAGGGTCTTAGCACCCCTCAGTCTCCAGTTTCAGTGGCCTGGGGGAGGAGGCTGTTGGGCAGGTGGTAGCAGGGACACCACTGCCCCTTTGGTGGTGTGCGGGGTCTTAGCACCTGCCTGCCTGTCAGTCTCCAGTCAATGGCCTGGGGGAGGGGGCTATTGGGGGAAGGGACAGGATTCTGAATTCCTTGCCCCCTGCACTTGCCAGTCTTTCTTGGGCAGAGTGGAGGGGTCTGGGTTAATTTCTATAGCTCCCCACCAGCTCTGCTTTCCCAATGGGTGTGGGGGAACCCGCTGGACTACTTACACATCAGTGTTTGGCTGTGAGAAGCTCCGCGGTGTTGGAGGGTAGTTCACCTCCCCTGTGGTCTCTGCTACCATCTGTGCTGTTGGTGCCAGGTCTGTGTGGGATTCCAGCATCTAGATTGCGCCACTTGTTGGAGTTCTGGGCTTCCCAGGCTTCCCAAGCCCCGGCGCTGGCCTTCGCCGCTTTTTTGCCTGGTCTGTGTGGGGTTCCTGCATCTTGATTCTGCTGCTTGATGGAATTGCTGGAGTTTGGGGCTTCCCGGGCCCCAGAGATCTCTTCCGAGGCTTTCACGGCTTGGAGCCGGCAGCGAGTGGTGGGGGAATCCTTGAGTTTTGAATTCTTTAAGAATGTTAGATATATGATTTATCTGGGGTTCTTTTCTGATTTGTAACTTCTCTGTTGCTTCTTGAATTTGTAGTTGTTGATTTCTTAAGATAGTTGACTCCTGGGATTCCCTGATTCTCTCTTTTTGTGGGAGAGAGCTAGGCTCGGTCCCTATTGTTTTGGCGCCATCTTGCTTTGTCCCTGTATACATTTTTGTAAAGGTAAACTGTGATAAGTTATGAATGAATTGGGATGATGACATAATTAACCTGTCTACTCTTTAAGACAATCATTTGCAATTGATTTTTCAACTAATAAATCCACTTGCTTTTACAGAGTGATTTATTTCTTCTCAATGTATTTTATCTTTATTGTGTAACATTGAATTTTTATGCTAAAATTTTACTTGAGATTTTGTTATTTTATGTTAATAGAGAGGTTAATATGTAATTTTGTTTTTGTTATTGTTGCTGTATATATGGAACATATAAGAGAAATGCAGATTTAATTAAATGAGCATCAAAAGAGTATTTCCATTTTTATACTCTAGGAAAAAGTAATATAAGTAGCATTATTAAATGTTATCTGTGAAGCTATCCTTATTTGCCATTTCTATCACTTTTCTGACTGGGTTCAGTGAACTGTTTTGTTCTAGATACGCATTACTTTAGTTGAACATAAACTCACCATGAAAATTCTGGCTCACACTCTCCCCACACCTCTTTAATATAGTTATTAGAATTCCTAGACAGAGCAATAAGGCTAAAAGCAAGCATAAAGAGGATCCAAATAGGAAAAGAGGAAGTGAAACATTCCCTCTTTGCAGATGACATGATTCTGTATTTAAAAAACTCTATAGACTCCACTCCCAAGTTGCTTGAGCTGATTCAAAATTGTGGAAAGGTAGCAGGGTATAAAATTAACCCTCAAACATCAACTGCCTTCCTATATGCCAACAATGAGAGGGACAAGGCAAAAATCAGGAAAGCAAATCCTTTTGCAATAGCCTCAAAGAAAATAAAGTACCTAGAAATTAACTATGAATGTAAAGGACCTTTATGATGAAAACTTTCAAACGCTGAAAACGGAAATTAAAGAAGAACTGAGGAAATAGAAAAAACTTCCATGCTCCTGGATTGGAAGAATTAACATCTTGAAAATGGCAATCATACCAAGGCTATCTACAAAGTCAATATTTTACGTATCAATATCCCAATGTCCCTCTTGAAACATAAGAGGAAATTGAAAATTTCGTATAGAATAATAAAAGACTCCAATTAGCAAAAACAACTTTTAGCAGAAAGAACATCACAGAGGAATTTCACTTCCAAACTTTAGACTCTATTTCAGAGCTATAGAAACCAAAACAGCTTGGTACTGGCACAAGAACAGGCCTGAGGACCAATGAAATAGAACTGAAGACCCACAAATCAACCCACAGACCTATGGCCAACTAATCTTTGATAAGGGAGCCAAAAAATATGCAATGGAAGGACAGCCTTTCAACAAGTGTTGCTGGCAGAACTGGTTAAGCAACTGCAGAAAAGTCAAGTTGGATCCTTTTTGTCATCCTGCAACAGGATTAACTCCAAGTGGATCAAAGGCCTGAAGGTAAAAGCAGATACACTGAAAACTTTACAAGAAGGAAAAAGTGATATACCTTGTCTCCTTGGCACAGGTCAAAACTTTCTTAATAAAGAACCAGAAACATAACTGTTCAAAGAGAGTTTGAATATATGTGATTGCCTTAAACTGCAGAGCTTCTGTATGGCAAGGGACACAGCCAGCATCCTAAATACAAAGCCTACAGAGTGGGAGAAGGTCTTCACTAACCATACAACAGACAAAGGCCTACATATCTAAAATATAACAAACTAAAAATATTGAATCACTCCAAAACTAATCTCCAAAGAAAGAACCATCCCATTAAAAGAGGGGCCAAAAACTTAAAGAGAGTCTTCTCAGAAACAGAAATAAGCATGGCCTATAGACACATGAAGAAAGGCTTGACATCACTGGCCATAAAAAAATGCAAATCAAAACATCTGTGAGATTCCCCCTCACTCCAGTTAGAAGGGCCATTTTCAAGAAATTTAATAACAGATGCTGGTGGGGATGTGGCCAAGAGGGATAACTACTACACTGTTGGTGGGAGTGTAAACTATTTAACCACTATGGAAAGCAGTACGGCAGTTCCTCAAAAGAGTAAACATAGACCTCCCATTTGACCCTGCATTTCCACTACTTGGCATTTTCCCAATCATCTAGAAACAAGGACATACTAAACCCACTAGCACAACGATGTTCATTGCAATGATTATTTACCATGGCAAAGATATGGAACCAACCCAGATGCCCTTCAGTTGATGATTGGATCAACAAGATGTAGTATTTATACACAGTGGAATTCTATGCTGCTGTCAGAAAGAAAGACATTGCCCCATTTATAAGGAAATGGTAAGTCTTGGAAAAATCCTATTAAGTGAAGTAAGCCAGACTCAAAGGAACATAGGTCAATGCTTTCCCTCATTTGTCTTAAGCAGTAGAAACCTTGGGCTCTCCTAGCAGAGATTTACAATAGAGCAAAACCTAGATACATAAGGACATATAGTATGACGCTAAATGAAAGGACCTCCGGGATATAAAAACAAGAGCCATGTAGTGTGTGATTATTGTTCTTTATGTACATGGTCTTTCTCATATCTTTTGTTGTCCCTTGGTAATCTATTGTTACAGTAGCTTACCCTATTATCTGGTATATTGTATCTATGTTTATTTGTTTATTTGAAATGTGATAGGGAAGGGGGGAAAACAAGTTGAGGGAAGGGAGTGTGGGGAGGGAATTGGGGACAAAAACATGAGACAGGGTATCAATGTTTGTGAAATAATTAACCTTCTATCTGGCAAATATAATGTAACACTTCTAGTAATTACAATAAAATATATAAAAATTTAAAAAAAGAAAATTCTGGCTCAGAATCTGTTCTATTGAACTGGCTGGGTAATAAGATATCATTACTGTAACTTGTTAAGTGATATATAGTTGCTCAAGATTTTAAGATAAGGAAATCTACTCACAGTCATAATTTGAGAATATTAGCCAGGTTCCTTTGTAAAAGGAAGACAAAAGTTAAAATTCAGCATGCTATAAAATCAGTCAAGGAGAAAGCTTGGCTGCACCAAGGACAGAAGCAATCAGAAATTTCAGAGAAACATCTTGGAACACACTACAGATGGGAAGTTGGCAATTAAGTAAGATAATTTATGGTACTCTATTATATTCTGCTTTAGTTAGTTAACTTTGTCTGGCTATTTTTTCATCATCATAATTATTATTACTATTCTAAATTTTAGAGAAACTGTCTGGAAAGGATTATTTTTTACTGATGAAAAAATGGAGTGTGCAATATCATCACAAATCTATTATTTTCAAGTAAAATGGTTGGTGATATAACTGAAAGTATCATTTCTCATTCCTGAAGAATATAATTATGTTGAAAATGTACTAAAATATTCAAGTATTGTATATGAATGGTTTATTCAAAAAACATAACATCACAATATTAGAAAATAATCTAAACAATCTTATCACAATATGAATTACATAACTAAATTTTGATAAAATAAGATTAGCTAACTCTAAAACAGCCAAATCTACATGGAATAATTTTGCAATTTTTATAAGCATTTCACATTCATATCTAGAAATATGAAATAAAATCAATTAAAATCAGTCACATAAAAATATCTGACCCAGGCCCAGAATTCAAGCCCCATGACTCATCCCCCCGAAAAAAATGTCTGATATGGGCTAGGCACCAATGGCTCATGACTGTAATCCTACCTACTGAGGAGGCTGAGATCTGAGGACTGAGGTTCAAAGCCAGCCCTGACACAAAAGTCCATGAGACTATTATCTCCAATCACCCACCAGAAAACTGGAAGTGGTGCTATGGCTCAATATGATAGAGGAATAGCCTTGAGCTGAAGACCTTGGGGTCAGCGACCAGATCCAGAATTCAAGCCTCATGACTGACAAAAAAATAACAATAATATATATATATATATATATATGAACTATCTGCAGTTTCTCCATCAAATGCTGTATCCATACTCTTATTTATTTTGTGTTACTCATTACTGTCATATAGCCTCATTTGTTTAATTATTTGACCTTTCAATTCCTACAAGATATTACAAGACCATTATAAGACCAAGTGATCTGTTTGCATGCTTTTACCTGATATGCCCATTAAATAGAACTTAGAATAGTAAATGATACCTAATGTTTTCAGAGTAAATACTTTCTGTAAGAATAATTAGATAGTAGAGAAAATTTGTGAAATTTGCCTCCCACATTATTATTAAAACGTGTAGGGACATAGATTGAAAGTTGAAGACTCCCAAAACGTTGGGTTCTTTTCATGAATAGTTTGCTAAGCTTCATTTTACATTTTTCTCCCAATCTGAAGAGAACAAAGAGCCCTGTTTATTATTTATTACATTGGATATCCCAGCGAAAATTCTAAATTTATTTTGTCAGAGTTGAAATATATAATGAAATTCATGAACTTTCCCAGTTCAGCTGTGAGATATATTAATGTTTTCGTCCCTCAGCACTATTTTCCTCTTGATAGCTAAACACTTGATACATTCAATAAAGAGCAAAACGAACTGACGTATTTAACAAATGTCATATCTCATGCAAGGTTGGATAATCAGTCATATTCATTACTGTGGATTTACAACATGAAAAATAATGGACTTGGAATTTGGGTTCGAGTTTATTCAATATATTAAGAAATTTAACTTGTTTAACAGTATGTCAACTAAGCTATCCCCTATTGTACTATTGATACTACACATTTATTGCTACAAACGACACTTTCATAACGGCATCTAGAGGCAGAATAGAAGAAATTATATTGGCCTTCTGTTACTGTAACCTGATTGATGTATTCAACAACATCCTGCACTGGGAGCCTGTGGGGTAAGAAAGCACATGGTCTTTTTGCTAACACATAGATTAGGTTACCTATTTTGTTGATGTTAAATTTAATTTTTATTCTCAATTCAGTCTTTAATCCAAGTTCATATTTCCTCCAATTTACAGTGTAATGACTTCTGTCTTGCTAGCATATCTGACACTTGGTATCACTGCTTTGATGTTTACTTCTTTGTGGGCAAGTAGCTTTTATTTCCCTCTCAAATTATTTGCCGTTTGTTTTGAAAGGGATAAGGAAATGGCAAATCATTTAATTCTTCCTGAGTGAGGATCTTCATCACAGTGTCTTTTGAAAAGATGTCTTATGGAAAATATTTGCTCTTTTCATTCAAATGAGCTTATGTTCCAGTTTCTATTCTGGAGACTGCATTTCCCGACTCATTCAAAGTTTGTAGAACTAATTTGCTTTATTATTTGCCAGTTATTTTACTCAGTTAAAAGCATTTACTGTGTACTTCCTCTATGCCAAACACTATTGTAGAAACAGAGGAGAGAAAATTGAACAAGACAAAAGGGATACTTGTTTTGGCTCCCTGTAATATTTCTAAATTTCTAGCATCATCCTGACCCTCACTTTCTTTTTCTTTCTTTCTTTCTTTCTTTCTTTCTTTCTTTCTTTCTTTCTTTCTTTCTTTCTTTCTTTCTTTCTCTCTCTCTCTCTCTCTCTCTCTCTCTTCCTTTCTTTCTATCCTTATCCTTTTCTTTTTTTGGGGGGGAGGGGTCTTGGGCTCTGGGCCTGAGCACTGTACCTGAGCTCTTCAGCTCAACCCTAACCCCAGCCCCACTTCCAGTTTTCTAGTGGTTAATTGGAGAAAAGAGTCTCACCATCTTTTGTGCCTGGGCTGGCTTTCAATCTTGATCATCAGATCTCAGCCTCCTTAGTAGCTGGGATTATAGGCATGAGCCACCACACCCAGCATGACCCTTCTTACACCCTGACTTTTACATTTATCTATTTGCATTTCTGGCACCAATTATTTCTGTCCTCTAATTTCCTGTATCTGGCACATATTGGGCATTGGGTAGACAATTGATGTACTGACTCTAACTAGAATTACTAGATATATTTTAATATTTCTACTTTAACTTCAAATATTATATAAATTATATAGAAATTCAACCTTATTCTACTCTCCTTAATAGACATTACTACAATTATATATATTATCATGTTTATTTTAATGCAAAAATTGCTTTCTTATTCCAATAGGAATATAACAAAGGAGGTTAATTCCACAGTACTTTGTGAAGTTTCTCTTTAGCTCTTCAACTTATATTTTTTGCTACTATCTGTCCTTTAAAATGTTTACAATTTTATGATGCCTTGTAATGCTGGCATTTATTTACATAGATTGCTTGAGTAATACATTGAATAAGCTTCCCAAGGGCAAGGTTGATTTTTATAACTTTTAATATTCCTTTAAGTATATTTCAAAAAATTACCTGAAATTGAGTAATAGCTTATTAGGATATGAGATATAAATCTCATGTGCTTACAGTTTCATTCATCTGACTGGTTGTGCAAATTCAAAGATAAATAGGCCAACTCATTAATTTTCAATCATTGTAATGAAGAGGAGCAGACTTCAAAAGTGAAATAGCCTGTCTGCAGTTTTTCTAGGATGTTGCAGTTATGCGGTTATGTGTCTATGTCAACATTTCAACTGATGAAATGATACAGCAAGTATGAAGCTAATGAATAATCTTTTTGCTTTTAGTCATCAGACTTTATAAAAATTTTTGTGTTTAGATTTAGCTAATAGACTGTATATGTATTGGTATTTTTCTTGTACACTGATAGAAAATGTATTAAATAAATTTGTATTTATTTTATACTAAGAGTTTTATTTTCTTTATAAAGGAAGTCTACCTTTCTATGTTACTTTTTCATGGACCTTCATAATTTTCCCACAATTTTATTAGTATCAAGTAGTTAAATGAAAATACGTCATTTTGATAGGTCCACATATGCATCTAATTTGCTTCATAGACACTTCCCTTCCATTAGTCTTCATCCCTCTCCTTCTTACAGCTGATATTGAAAATCTTAATTGTTCCATTTACAAATTTCCACCCTCTTAGATCATCATTGGCAAAAAAGTCAGAACTCTCCTGTCATTCTTCCTTAGGGTATGTTGGTTGCTCCAACGAATTTCTTTATGGTACTTGTGACACACACATACACACTCAAATGTGTGCATTATTTCAATCAGATTGATGTCCTTGTTTACACTCATTTTCCCATTTTCATGTCCCTTATTTTTTTTTGTTGGTCATGGGGGCTGAACTGTGGGCCTGGGCACTGTCTGTGACCTCTTTATCTCAAGGCTACCACCCTATCCCGTGAGCAACAGTGCCACTTCCTTATGCCCCTTATTAGACAAAAGCTTTCAGAGAGTTTCATTTTGGTACCTTCATTTGTAGAAGAAATGTGTGTCAATAAATTCACTCAATAATATTTTTTGTCTCATAGGTATATCTATTAAATTGTTTCTGTGCACAGATACGTATATATATAAGTATTCATATGCACATATTTATACTAATAAAATATTTAAATTTATATATTAGAACTATTTTTTTCTTTTGTATACATTAAACCCTTGGAAGATGATGGTGAAAAACAATAATGAAACAATGAAAAGCAATTCAGGAATTGGTCAGAAATTATTCCATTAAACATCATAAGGGAGTTGTAATGATGGGTCAAATTTGAAGATCAAACTGGATCTTTCTAGGTGGATAGAAATAAAAATCAATTCAAAGCCAATCATGTGTAGTAGAACTACTTTAAAATAGAATATATATTCTGACAGACCCAAGTTGTGATTGGGTTAGATATTACTGACTTCTTACTGTCATATCCATGCACTTGCATATATTTTTATTCTCCTCTTTATTCCTCTTCCAGTCCTCATGTTGCCTTTGATTAAAAAGGATATTATAGATTTTTTTATTTTTGCCAATCCTGGGCTTGAGCTCAGGGTCTCAGCCCTGTCCTTGGACTTTCTCAAGGCTAGAGCTCTACCACTTGAGCCTCAGCATCACTCCCAGCTTTTTTTCTTGTATGTGGTACCGAAGATTCAAACCTGGGTCTTCATGCATGCTAGGCAAGCAGTCTACAACTGTGTCAAACTCCTGGCCCTATAGATACTTTTTTTAACTATAGGTAGACACATCCCATTAATAACAGGTAGAAAAGGCATTTTTGGATATTTTGTGTGTCATGGGGATTTCTGCAATCTAATTCACAAATAAATTGTTCGTGAAAGGTCGTGTAGAATCTAGTTTAAAAAAATATGAAGTCATATACTATGACCAAATGGGATTCATTTCTGCGATACAAAGCTGGTTCAATATATACAAGTCAATTAATGCAATTCAACACATCAATAGGAGAAAGGAAAATAACCAAATGATCATCTCAATAGATACAGAAAAAGTATTTGATAAGATCTAACACCATTTTATGATGCAATCTCTGGAGACACTAGGAATTTATGGAACATTTCTCAATAAAATAAAAGCTGTCTATGACAAAACTACAGCAAGCATTCTACTTAATGGTGAAAACTTAAAACAATTTCCTCTAAAATCAGAAATGAGAAAAGGATGTCTGCTCTCTCCATTTTCTTCAGTATAATATTAGAATTCTTAGCTAGACCAATAAGGCAAGGGAGTAACATAAAGGGGATACAAATAGAGAAGACAGTAAAACTTTCCCTCTTTGAGGATGGTGTGATCTTATATATAAAGAATCCCAAGACTCCTCTCCCAAGTTACTTGACTTGGCACAAAATTTTGCCAAAGTTGCAGCATATAGAATTAACCCCCAAATCAGCATATTTTCTATATGACAATAAGGAGAAACTTGAGACAGAAATCCAAAAATCCTTGAGAAAATACCTAGGACTTAACCTAACCAAAGAGGTAAAGAATCTCTGTGATGAAAACTTAACCCACAGACCTATGGCCAACTAATCTTTAATAAGGGAGCCAAAAAAATAGAGTGGAAGAAATACAGCCTCTACAACAAGTGGTGCTGGCAGAACTGGTTAAGCACATGCAGAAAACTGAAGTTGGATCCTTGTGACACTGCACAAGGATTAACTCCAAATGGTTCAAAGACCTGGAGATAAAAGCACGTACACTGAAAACTTTACAAGAAGGAATAAGAGATACACTAGGTCTCCTTGGCACAGGTTGAAACTTTCTTAATAAGGACCCCCCAAAAAAACAAATCAGAGAAAGTCTGGATAAGTGGGATTGCATTAAACTGCAGAGCTTCTGTATGGCAAAGGACATAGCTAGCAAATTAACTAGAAAGCCTGCAGAGTGGGAGAAGATCTTCACCAACCATACAATGGACAAAGGCCTCATATCTAAAATATATCAACAGCTAAAACATTGAATCACTCCAAAACTAATCTCCAAAGTAACAACCATCCCATTAAAAGATGGGCCAAAGACTTAAAGAGAGCCTTCTCTGAAGAAGAAATAAGAATGGCCTATAGACACATGAAGAAATCCTGGACATCTCTGGTCATAAAAGAAATGCAAAGCAAAACCACTCTAAGATTCCACCTCACTCACGATAGAATGGCCAGAATCAAGAAATCTAATAACAATAGATGCTGGTGGGGATGTGACCATGATGGATCACTACTGCACTGTTGGTGGGAGTGCAAACTCATTAAACCCCTATGGAAAGCAGTATGGCAGTTCCTCAAAAGACTAAACCTAAAACTCCCCTATGACCTAGAAGTTCCACTACTTGGCATTTTCACAATCATCCAGAAACAAGGACATACTAAATCCACTAGCACAACAATGTTCATTGCAGCACTATTTACCATAGCAAAGATATGGAAGCAACCCAAATGCCCTTCAGTTGATGATTGCATCAACAAGATGTGGTACTTATACACACTAGAATTCTATGCTGCTGTCAGAAAGAATGGCAATGCCCCATTTGTAAGGAAAAGGAAAGATTTAGAAAAAAATCACATTAAGAGAGCTAGACTAAAAGGAACACAGGTCAATGCTTTCCCTCATTTGTCTTAAGCAGTAGAAACCTTGGGCTCTCCTAGCAGAGATTTACATTAGAACACAACCTAGATTCATAAGGACATATGGAATGATGCTAGAAGGGGTATCAATGTGTGGAAAGTAATGCACCCACTATCTGGAGAATTTAACTGTAACCCCTCTATTCATGACTCAAACAACGGAAAATAAAATTAAAAAAAGAAAGGCAAATCATTTTCATTTACTGTAAGTGTTATAATAAGCCAATATGTAATTCTTGCTTAGGGTCTTCAGCAGACACATATCCTATCTATGCCTTATTTTCAGGCTTCCAGTCTTCAAAACAAAGAGAATGCATATTTCTATAGTTTCAGTCAACCTGTTTGAGGTACTTTTTATGGCAGCCCTAGTAATTGACTGGATATCCATAACTTCTTTTGTTCTGCTTCTATATAGTTTTTCCTTTGGTTTAAAAAGCTAGGCGCACTGGTTTCTAATTTGCCTTTTTAAATGTTTCTAAATCAGTGTGTTTTTTTTCCTTTCCCTTTCGGTGTATGTTATTTCTTCTTTTTTAATATTTAAGTGGTGATGTGGATGAGTTGACACTCAATAATGAATTTTACGAATACAATATATCTAAATCAATGCCTCCTTTTTAACCATTCTTATCCACCCTTTCCCTCCTTACCCCTTGCCTCATTCTTCTGAATTTTGTAAGATATGCATTGAATTCTTATTTGTTTACTCCTCTTTTGTTTTGTCTACCCCTTTCCTTTTGGCCCCAACTCACCCCTCTCAAGTGCCTGATTCCTGGTGCTTTATTTTGTTGAACTTTGTCTTTCTAAGTATACTTTTTGTGTTCTCCCTTGAATCTACTGTATTTCAGTTAATATAATTTGTGTATTTATACACCAAAGTTTTACTTATATACTGCTAGGCTAAATCTAGCTTCCATATATAAGGGGAAAACATTCATCTTTTTCCTCACTGGACCAGACTTACTTCACTTAACTACTCTGGGAAGCAGTGTGGAGATTTTTCAAAAAGTAAACATAGAACTGCTCTACAGTCTAGCAGCTCCATTCCTGGGCATTTATCCAAAAGCTAAAAAATAAGGATACAGTGAAGCTACCAGCCTAACCATATTGCAGCACTTTTCGCTATAGTCAAGGTATAGGATCAACTCAGATCACATGCCCCTACACTGAGGAATGGAATTTTCCTCCTTCATTGGAAAGAGTGGTATTTTACCATTTGTAGAGAAGTAGAAACTCTTGAAAAAATAAGTGAAATAATTCAGGATTAGATTTTTTAGGTAAGAATCTATGTCTGGACTTTAACTGATGCGATTGAAGGATCTATTGTGGAGTTCAAATAAACAGATTAAATCTTGAAAGACAACGTACAAAAGGTCAGAAGAATATTGCTTTCCTACTCATGATGTGTTGCTTTGAAATAATGTATGATTAGAAATTTTACCATGAATTAACAAAATTTCATAAATCACGGGAAAAAAACAAGTATCACTTTGAAAATGAATAAAAATTGATTTGATAATGAAGAAAAATGGCTTGAATCCTGAATTATGGAAGGTTACATTTTTCACTGAATGATTTTGCTAAAAACCTTTAATAAGCTGGATGCAGTGGCTCACACCTTTGATCCTGGCTAGTCAGGAGGCTGAGATCTGAGGATCATGGTTCAAAGCCAGCCCTGGCACTAAAGATTCTGAGATTCTTGTATCCAATTAATCACTAGAAAACAGGAAGCCGGGCTGAGGCTCTAGGTGTAGAGCAGTAGCCTTGAGCTGAAGAGCTCAGGGACAGGACACAGGCCCAGACTTTAATCCCCATGATCACCCCCCCACACCAAAAAATCATTAATTATTCTGGGCCTCAATTTGCTCAACTGTCATATAGAAGCAATGGCAGTTCCTTGGAAGGGAGTTTTTAAGATAGAGCGAAACATAACAAATCATTTATTAATGTAAGCTACAAGTATGCTTTTAATATGCAACAGTTATAAAACAGAGATAAACCAAAACAAAAAATTGAGAGATATGTGCAGTAAAATAGGCACAAAAGATTATGTGACATGGGAAGGGCAAATGAAAAGTAATTATGATGAGCTTTCATTTAATTCTATTCTCAAAATTAAGATTTCAAGTGTTTTTTTGTTTTTCTTTTTATTGTAATTAATACATGATATTTGCCAGATAGAAGGTGCATTAATTCACATATATTGATACCCTTTCACATGTCTTGGTCCCCATTACCATCCTCTCCACCACCCCCATCTTGGTTTTTCCCCTTCCCTATCCAATTTCAAATAACCAAATACAAATAAATCCAATATATCAGATAACAAAGTGAGATACTGTAACAATATGAGATAACCAAGGGACAGCAAAGAGATGAGAGATAACATAGTACATTAAGGACAACAATCATTCATTGTATGGCTTTTGTTTCAATATCCTGGAGGTCTTTTCAATTAGCTTCATACTATATGGCCATATGTATCAAGGTTTTGCTCTATTGCAGATCTCTGCTAGTAGAGCCCAAGGTTTCTACTGATTATGACAAATGAGGGGAGCCATTGAGCCTAATTTCCTTTGAGTCTGGCTTACTTCACCTAACATGATTTTTTCTAAGACTTTCCATTTCCTAACAAATGGGGCGATGTCTTTTTTTTCATGCTGCTGTCAGAAAAAACTATTTCAAGTGTTTTTTCTTCATTTTAAAAATTCTTATGACATAATTGCATTGTTTCCAATACCTCAGTTGCTTGTTTGATATATTTTTTATATTTAATCAATTTAATTTATTATATATTTTATATAGTTACAAATTTCTTATAATATTTTAACAAATATTGTCAATTCCTTATGTTGGGTATTCCCAAAAATGTAATACAATTCTCCTAATTTAGAAGTGACCATTTATTGTGATTTAGGATTAATCTAGTGCTAGACTAAAAAGTGGCAATCAGTTCAGCCATGTACTCTAATTGGATACCAGAGTTTTGTCTTATCTTCAGTGATAGGGTGAAAGAGCTAATCAGATAGAGTGGCTGGTGGCAAAACTTTAGAAAGTTCAAGGAGTTCCTACTGATGTCACTGCTAAATATAGTGCTCCAGTTTTCCACTCTATGTCCCACTGACATGATGTCCCAGTGCATACTATCTTGGAAACTTTTAAATATGATACAAAATGAAGTTTCTTTAGTTGCCACATTTGGCTTACTATCTCTTCCCCACAGATGCTGTCCTCACACAGTGTTCTCTTTGAAGTAATGCAGCTAGAAATTCTCAGCATACAGAAAGCAAGCAAACTACAGCAGTTGGAAGAATTAGTTTTATTTACTTTATGTTCTTTTTGGGGTTTTTAGATCACACAGGCTGAAACACAAGTTGTGCATTCAAATATTTCACAAGTGACATTGGAATTAACTTAGTAATAAATATCTTGCATATGTAACTGAAGCACTAGCACAAATAGTATTATACAAATATTCAATATTCATAAAAAGACAGCATAGCAGAAAGCATAATCTATAGCTATTGGTGGCCTCTGAACTCTTTTTAGGATATCTATTAGTGAGAACATTTTTATAGTGCTAAATTTGTGCCATGTGTGGGTGCTTTGTATTATTGTGTTTAGGGAAGATGGTAGGAAATTTCATTTTTTTCATAGTGGATTTTTTGCTAGTGGATTTAGTATGTCCTGTTTCTGGATGATTGTGAAAATGCCAAGTAGTGGAACTTCTAGGTCATAGGGGAGTTTTAGGTTTAGTCTTTTGAGGAACTGCCATACTGCTTTCCATAGGGGTTCAATGAGTTTGCACTCCCACCAACAGTGCAGTAGTGATCCATCATGGCCACATCCCCTCCAGCATCTGTTGTTATTAGATTTCTTCATTCTGGCCATTCTATCGTGTGTGAGGTGGAATCTTAGAGTGGTTTTGGTTTGCATTTCTTTTATGACCAGAGATGTCCAGCATTTCTTCATGTGTCTATAGGCCATTCTTATTTCTTCTTCAGAGAAGGCTCTCTTTAAGTCTTTGGCCCATCTTTTAATGGGATGGTTGTTACTTTGGAGATTAGTTTTGGAGTGATTCAATGTTTTAGCTGTTGATATATTTTAGATATGAGGCCTTTGTCTGTTATATGGTTAGTGAAGATCTTCTCCCACTCTGTAGGCTTTCTAGTTAGTTTGCTCCCTATGTCCTTTGACATATGGAAGCTCTGCAGTTTCCTGCATTTCCACTTATCAAGACTTTCTCTGATTTGTTGTGTTTCTGGGTCCTTATTAAGAATGATTTGACCTGTGCCAAGGAGACCAAGTGTATCTCCTCCTATTCCTTTTTGTAAAGTTTTCGGTGTATCTGCTTTTACCTTGAGGTCTTTGATCCATTTGGATGCAGGGTGGCAAAGGCAGATCCAACTTCAGTTTTCTGCATGTGCTTAACCAGTTCTGCCAGGACCACTTGTTGAAGAGCCTGTCTTTCTTCCATTTTATTTTTTTGGCTCGTTTATCAAAGACTAGGTGGCCATAGGTCTGTGGGTTAATATCTGGGCACTCAGTTCTATTCTATTTGTCTTCAGGTCTGGTCTTGTGCTAGTACCAAGCTCTTTTGATCACTATAACTCTATAATAGAGTCTAAAGTTTGGTATTGAAATTCCTCTTGCACTCTTCTTTCTGCTCAGAATTGTTTTTCCTAATCGGGGTCTTTTATTATTCCATATGAAATTTTGTATTGCCTCTTCTATTTCTTTAAAAAAAATGAGATTGGGATATTGATGGGTATTGTATTAAATTTGTAGATAGCCCTTGGCAAGATTGCCATTTTTATGATGTTAATTCTTCCAATCCAGGAGCATTGGAGGTTCTTCCATTTCCCCAGTTCTGCTTTAAAGGAAAGTTCATTTTTAAAAAGAAATTTGTGTGGGGGCCTTTGGCTCATGCTTGTCAAGCTATCAGTTCAAGAAGGCTGAGATCCGATCCTTTTCATTCAATTCTAGCCCAGTCAGAAAAGTCTCCATGGGACTTTCACCTCAAATTAACTGCTCAAAACTAATGTTGACCCTCAAAGTGATAAAGCACTATTAGCTTCATTTTGACTCTGCACACTTTTTTAAGAGTCCGGGAGTGATTGTCTTCCTGCTCATAGAGCAGTCACTAGTCCACAGTTGGAGTACCTTTACTGAGTTTTATTTAACCTCTGGCCTGGTTCGGTAAGTTAAAAATCAGTGATCTCTGGAAATGTTTCCTGACAAGCTGATAGGAAGCATTTAAATAATCTTTACATGAGGGAGGTGTGTTAAAACATATTGTGATATTTTATTTCCTTGGTAGGCCACATTGGCTAGTTAGTTAACGTTGGAAATTTAATGTTCTTTCTCAATCATCATTTGTGATCTCATTTTTCAGATTATGTTATTTTTCATTTCTCCATTATTCTTGACTTATTTCTGTCTATTATCTTTCCACCTCAAGGACTCCACGCAATGATATGTTTTGGGTTACAGGAAATCAGTCTTTTGATGATTCCTGCTGTTATTAGTTAAGGCAACACCCTTAAACCCTTCATTTCATACTCTCTTGGAAAAAGACAGTAACAGGTTATAGATGATCCAATGAATCCTTGTAGAGAGTCAGACTCCAAAAAACAGATTGTAATCAGTAGTAGTTTTTAAGGAGAAGTCAGGCTTATGAAAACACAGAGAGTAATAGTTTGGAAGCAGTAAGGCACCAAAGAACATAGACCAGAAGCAGATCTCCCACAGATGACTAAATCAGGAGTAATTTTAAAGAATAGTACATTACTTTTCCTTATGAAATACAAGGTAGAACATGTCATAGGCAATATGATAGATTGTGTTACAAAGAATCTCAGTTCAGGAGCAGATACAACAGTCTAAACTATTAGTACAAACATTAAAGAGATGTGTAATGATATAAGTCCATACCAGTCTCCTAAGTAACTTATTTTTATAAAGTTTACTTTTTGTCCAGGTTTTAGAAGTTTTAATCTGTCATCTTAATTACTCAGGAGGCTCTAATATGGAGAATCTTTGCTTGAAGCCAGCACAAATGGAAAAGTCTATGAGACTCCAAAATAACCAGCACAAAAGCAGGGCAGAAAATGTGGTTCCAAGTATTTTGCAAAAAAAAAATAACCTGAATGTTGGGTCCTGAATTCAAATAGTATGCTCACATACAAAAAATTTTATTAGTATGCTATTTGATTGACAATTTATTTGATGTTTCCATAGCTTATTAGAGTATATTAGTTGTAGGAAGGAGTTTCATTACGTTCTTTCCACATATTTGTGGAAGACTTGAGTTCATAAATTAGTTTTATAAAAAAAATAAAAATATATAATTATTTTTAATTAAATAGCATTTTATTTATACCTAATTTTTTAATTAATATTATTTTAAGTATGCTTTTTACTTTTAGATTAATATGAAGTAAATTGTAAAAAATAAAGATTATATTTATTCTCTATCCAATTTGTCCCAATAGTATTACCTGTTAAAATTTTTCTACCATATCACAATAACACTGGTACAATTAAGATATATAGTAGAATTATTCTGCCACCACACAAATATGGCTATTTCATAAGCATTTCCCTCCCTTACCTTTGTTTTTAGCTAGACTAAATCTACTCTCAGTAATTATAATTTTGTCATTACTGGGTCTAAACTTATGATTTATACTTTACTGGTAAAGTGCTGTACATCTGAGTCATGCCTCTAGCATTAAATTGCTATAATTTTGTGTTTAAATGACTGATTTATAATTCTTTTAGTTTTGAGTTTTTATAATGAAATATTTGATAGATAAAAGTTACAGTAACAAAAGTTTTAGGAACATTAAAAATTTTATGAGTACAAAAGCAACCCTAGGCCAAAGAGTATGAGAAATACCAGGATAAGAATAAGAAAAAGCACAAAATCTTATGATAGATTCAATAAAAATCCCTCTCTCTAGTATTTTCTGGTTGTAAGATAGACACTTAAATTCTATATAAATTAGTTTTCTTATAGATAAAATAGGGATTAAATTATTCTTCTTTCATCATATCTTGAAAAATCAAATCAACCATGGAAATGCTATGACTGAAGAAGCTAGAAAAATGCCAGCTACATAATTTTCTCTAGATGTTATAAGTTATTTCTTCTAGATTCCCCAAGTAGAAGCTTCATCATGAGTACAAATGCCAAATAAGTATAGAGACAACTATCTCCACATTCTGACTCCACGAATTCAGTGATTTATAATCTTCAATCAATGCCCAATCCCTCCTATAAATGACAAGTCAACATTTCGCTTTTCATTATGTCTTGAAATCTTTTGCAATCTGAAAACTCAAGTTTTCCCATGTTTGTATGTAATCATATACATACAATTAGCTAAGCTGTTTCAGTTATGGAATATTGTGACAGCATAATTAGATTATGAGTCTGTTCTCTAATTTTTTGTTTTTTCTTAACCCCTGTATATGAAATTGTTTAAGCCATGCTTTTACAATGATTAAACTAGGTCAAAATAAAAGAAATGTATTATAATTATGAACCTAAGCTTTGTACTTGATGCAGAGTATTTGAAGATTAAGTATACTACAAAAATAATTATAACATTGAAAATTTCATCTTTGAAGTATTTACTAAGCAAAATCTAAAGTAATTATTTGAACTTATTTTACACAATTGTATAGCTATGTATCACAAATAAATAGTGATTTTAAACAAGAGAAAATGGTGGGAAATTGGGAAGAAAAATTGCAAGGTCACATTGATATCAACTCTTATCAATTTAAAATAGGCGTTCTGCATGTGTGTGTGTGTTTGTGTTTGTGTGTGTGTGCGTGTCTGTCTCTGTTTGTGTGTGTATGTATGTGTGCAAGCACAAATGTGGCTATGGGTTTGTGTGTAATTCTAAGAAAAATTGTTACGTTACTAATCTACAATGCTCAAGAATGTAAGGTCTATTTCTGTTCAATAAATTTATCACTCTAACTATATAAAGCTACACAATCACAAAAAATAGACACTTAGCTTGGGTGTAAACCATATGTTGATTCTTGGGTACATGATACAGGAAAATAATATAATTGTTGAGAAATATGTTATCATAATATTTTATTTGGAAATCATTTACACGTGAAACATAAAGAAGTGATGCAAATACACAGAAACATAAGTATATAATATCTCAAAATCTTTGATGTTGCAACAAATCTTAATAGCAAAATAATAGCATATGCTTAAGTCCTTGGTTGGGTAAGAATTTGGGGCCTGGTACCAGGGTTATACTGGTACTAAAGGCAATCACATGGCTTGGTAGCCTATATTACTCAGAACCTAATACCTGAGACTTCCCAAATCTAACAGTACCAAAGTTAACTCATAGTAACATGAGAGTCAGTGAATATCAATTATATTTTAGAAAACTAGAATAAAATCACACAGCTGTTTTTGCTGCTCTGCTATCTAAAACAGGAGGAAAAAATCATGGGAAACTTGTTAACATGGCAGATTTGTGTTCTGTGGTTGATAGAATAATGCTCTGTTTTTATTTTCTCCTTTAGTCAGTCATAAACTGACACATGTATTTTCTCACTATGCTCTCTCACAGATCACCTGCCACAAATCTGTATTATATCATATGACATAATAGAGTATTTACAAGTTATCCTGTCTTTTTCCTTCAACACTGAGTTATTTTGTGTCACAGAAAACGCTATAAATCTGGGTTGGTTCCATAGCTTAGCTATGATAAATAATGCTACAATGAACATCATTGTGCTAGTAGCTTTAGTATGTCTGGGTTTCTGGACATTTGTGTAAATGCCAAAGAGAGGGATTGCTGGGTCATAGGGGAGTTCTATGTTTAGTCTTTTTTTCCCCACCCCTCATCTTGTTTTCCCTCCTTCCCTAGGCAAATACGCATATATCCAATATATCAGATAACAAGGTGAAAGTCTGTAACAATATGAGATAACCAAGGGACAGCAAAAGATATTAGAGATAACATAGTACATTAAGGACAACAATCACTCATTATATGGCTTTTGTTTCGATATCCTGGAGGTCCTTTCATTTAGCCTCATACTATATGGCCTTATGTATCTAGGTTTTGTTTTATTGTAAATCACTGCTAGGAGAGCCCAAGGTTTCTACTGAATATGTTTAGTCTTTTTAGGAATTGCCATACTGCTTTCCAGAGTAGTTGAACAAATTTCCACTCCTACCAACCGTATACTATTGATCCCTTCTGGCCACATCCCTACCAGTATCTGCTGTTATTAGATTTCTTGGTCATGGCCATTCTGACTGGAGTGAGGTGGAGTCTCAAAGTTGTTTTGATTTGGATTTCTTTTATGGCCAGAAATGTCAAGCATTTCTTCATGTGTCTAAAGGCCATGTTTATTTCCTCTTCAGAGAAGTCTCTCTTTAAGTTTTTAGCCCATCTTTTATTAGGTGTCCCTCTGTAGATGAATGGAACAAGACTATGTGGTAGTTATGCTACCATTAGAAAGAATGACATCACCACATTTGTAAGGAAATGGAAAGACTTGGAAAAAATTGTATTAAATGAAGTAAGCCAGATCTACAGAAACATAGGCTCCATGGTTTTCCTCATTTGTAATAATTAGTTTACTACGATTTTCCTAGCAGAGGATCACAATAGATCAATAGCTATGTGGATATGGTCATATAAGATGAAGCTAAGTGAAATAGACTCTACGATACAAAAACAAGAGGTTTATCTTTGTGATTATTTTTATTAATATACTATGAGGAGTTACTTCTTTTTTCTTTTTTACATTATAGTTTACCTCATGTTTTTCCTGTATCTGATTATGGTGCCTGGTATATTGCATATACATTTATTTGTTTATTTGAAAAGGAGAAACTAAGGGAAAATCAAAATGAGTGGGAGGGGGAGGGGGAGGAAAAGTGGGATAAAAACATGGGACAGTGTATTAATATTCAAGGATTAATGTTCCCAATATTAGACAAATGTAACTGTAACCCCTCTATATGTTACTTCAAAAATAAAATACGAATGGGCCGGGAGTTTGGCCTAGTGGTTAAAGTGCTTGCCTAACATGCATGAAGACCCGGGTTCGATTCCTCGGTACCACATACATAGATAAAAGCCAGAAGCGGTGCTGAGGCTCAAGTGGTAGAGCTCTAGCCTTGAGAAAGTCGTAGCACAGTGCTCAGGCTCAGGACTGGCAAAAAAATGAACTATAGCATCTAACTTTGAGAAAAATAAAAAAGAAAGTGAAAATATAACATTATTAGCATCAGATATAGGCATTAAATTCCTATTAGTTGACTCAAATATTACGTTAAATATGTTCTTTGCTCATTTCAGATGAATCATTATTCATGTTTGTAGGAAAAATATATTCATATGATATATATATATGTATTGACGTTGCATTTCCAGATGTCCTGATGAAAAGATTATGAAAACCACTCCAAAGCCTAGAGTATATTTTATTAATTAAGTTTTACAAGCAGAATCATAATTACAGTAAAACTTAGTAATAAATGGCAAGGTGACTATGAAATTCTTTATTTTCAGGAATATAGTACACTGGGAATAATGGTGCCCTCTGCCCTAAATTCATCATCATTCCACCTACTTCCCATCCTGTTCTTTCCACCACTTTTTGTCACCATGGTTACCTTTATAAAACATAAATTAGAAAAGCACTTCCTTGCTTAGAAAGCATCAATGCCTCTCTTCTGTTTTTCTCAAGATTTATTGTGCTGCAGAATAGCTTTGGCAATTTTAAAATGCACAGATGTGCTCCCAAAGATTGATTCTGGAAGCTCAGAGTGAAACTTAGGCATGAGCTTTTATTTCGTGAGTGGTTTAGAAGATGCATTCCAGGGCCAGGAGTTTGGCCTAGTGATAGAGTTCTTGAGTTCAATTTCTTGGTACTACATACATAGAAAAAGCCAAAACTGATGCTGTGGCTCAAGTGGTAGAGCTCTAGCCTTGAGCAAAAAGTGTCCAAAGACAGTGTCCAAGCCACAGAAGTAACAAAAAGAACCCCTACACTCTGAGAATTTACTGATCTTCAGTTATTTAAGCTGACTTTCATGGCCTTGCATGGCAATTATGCAAATATATTTTGAAATCCTTAATGAAAGTTATATTTTATTGAGTGACTTTTTAAATTTAAAATTTTTTAGGCAACTGGATAATGAGTTGCTGTTGAATTTCTTAAAATCCCCAAAGTAGATTTCCTGATATCTCTAAAATGTGTCCATCACTATATTTTTGTCATCAGTAACTGTCTGTTGTCATCTTCTTCCTAGCCATTAAACTGATTACATTTTAATCTATTATTCAGAGTAAAGACAAAGCAGATCTTCAATAAAGCTAACATTTTCAGGTGCCAGGGACTACTTCCTATAATCTTAACTACTCAAAAAGTTGGCATGTATAAAATGCAAATTTGTTGACAGATCAGAAAGAATTCTTAATGAGACTTTATCTCCAAAGTTAGCCAGCAAAAAGTTTCACCGGAGACATGGATCAAGAGGTGGAGCAACTGCAGAGCAGTTAAAGTGAAAGGAGATTAAGAACCTAAATTCATGTCCTAGCATTGATCAAAAATTATTCAAAAAATATTGCACTTATTTTTGGTATAACTTATGTTAATGTTTTGAAACACTTGAAGAATGTCATTTTTCAGTTACAATAACATTTCTCTAACTTTTTTTGCCAGTCCTGGGCTTGAGCTCAGGGCCTGAGCACCATCCTTGGACTTTCTCAAGGCTAGAGCTCTACCACTTGAGCTTCAGCACCACTTCTGGCTTTTTTTTCTATGTATGTGTGTATGTGGTGCCGAGGAAACGAACCCGGGTCTTCATACATGCTAGGCAAGCACTCTACCACTAGGCCAAACTCCCGACCCCATTTCTCTAAATTTCTATATGTATGTTTAACATCTGTAATTTAAACACATTTGAAATCAGTTTCAGTACACTGAATGTAGTATTTTTCTCTTCCTTATTTCTGTATTTTTTTCTCCTTCATTTCTTTTTAATTTTTCTCTTTTTCTTGTTTTTGTTTCTTTGTGAGTTTGATTTTTGAGAGTCTCCCTAAGCATTCCATACTGGCCTAGAGCTTGGTATGTAGCTTAAGATGGACCCAAATAGCAATTTTCCTGCTTCTCAAGTGCTAAAATTACAATTGCATGCCACAAATTCTAACTGACTAAAATTACCTGTAGGATAAGCTCTGGTTCAAATAGTACCCCAAACCTATTTTACCAGTTTTATCTTTCTTTCTTTCTTCTTCTCTCTCTATTCTCTGATATTACCATATATTGGCTCTGTATAGAAAACTATACATATATTTGTGTGAATTACAAATTAAAGGATCACTGCTCTGTAAAAGTAGGAAAAGAACACCCATGCTGAGCAGATATAGAGCCCAAGAAGTATTCATTTTAAGTACAACATAGCCTGCAATTAGCTTGTCATTCTAATTGTGCCAGATTTCAATGCCACTTTAATCAGTATGTCTTCTGTTCTGTTTGGTGAACTATCCTCCACTATGAATGCTACTTGGCTCTTTTTCCCTCTGTCTTCCTTATTTCCAATTTATATTTTTGCAAATAATTACTGATGTCTACTATTTATATAGAGATGCAACACTGAAGATGTCAAATATGAATGACTATATAGAATTAGTATACTATTCAAAATGAGTCCCTTATGCCTTGAAAATGATTTAAAAAATTCCACTGGCAAAGAAATCATTTTACTATTCCTGTTTTTTTCAGGTTATTTTTATGTGACCATTAAGATGTATGAGACTTGGTTTCTTAAATATGACTAATGTAAAGCTACATTACGTTACGTAATGACTGTTTTACAGTTTCATCATTATCTAAAATGGTAGTCAGTGAACAGATTTTGTGGAACTTAGAACATCACTGAGGTATATCTATTACTCTTAATTTCATTTAGAGTAATCTTGCTATCTTTTGTGGTTTCAATTATGGGATGAGGGGCATCCAGAGATGCGATGTTAAAGTGGAATTTTAGAGCAATTTCTATTTCAGGATCCCTTACTTGCCCATACCAAGGATTTAGTAGAAATAAATCTAACCAACTTTGTACAATTCAAACAAAAACATCAGTAAGCACTGCAGATTTAATGATGAGATAATAGAATGTGACTTTTTTATATCTGCTAAGGTAATGTAATAATACTGAATAATCTGACAACATTTTCCAATGAAACAAGAAAGAGCTTTAATATTGTCAGAAAAAAACTATACAAAATGATATATTATTATTTTACCACTAAAATATTCTATAGTGTTGTTTAAACATTCATTTAACATTACACAAAAGAAAAGTGTGTGATAATGTGTCCAAATTTGAACTATATTGAGTGCTTCATTATTTATTTCTAGTCTCTCTTTTCTTTATTTTCTCACATCTGTTAGACTTACAGATTTGCCCTTCTCAAAGAAGAGATTAAAATTAAAGACAGTATCTATCATACTCATAATACTTTCTCGGTCTCTGTTATTTGTCTCATTGCTTCAGGAATTCACAGTACCAGTATGAATGAACAAAGATTGTTGTCAGTTGAATGGCATAGTAATAGTTAAGGGCAAAGTGGAACATTCTACTAATTGTTATAATAAATATCATTATATAACCTTAATAATTTGCATTCTGTGGGTACTGGCCATGAATTCTGTTCAATATGATAAAATTTTACAGAAGGAACATCTCCTCAGATCTATAGGACAGAGTTACCGTGATTCAAAATGTCAGTAGCACCAAGATTGAAAAATACTGATATGATGGTTATTACATGAGAAAATTTGGGGGGAATATTACATGAACATCTAACAAGTTTTGTGAAGTAGAGCTACCCTATCAGCCTTAGCAGACCATATAAATATATATGAAACACAATTATAGAACAATTTTACTTAGGCCACTTAATTTTTTGTCTTTACTCTTGCCCTTTGATATAAATGATAATATTTCTAACAATACACACTAGAAAGTCAACACTCATTGAAATCAATGTACTTGTCCAAGATCACATACAGCTAGTACTTGACAATGTTT
This sequence comes from Megascapheus bottae, assembly GCF_031878675.1. NCBI lineage: Eukaryota > Metazoa > Chordata > Mammalia > Rodentia > Geomyidae > Megascapheus > Megascapheus bottae. The sequence continues at coordinate 98,703,121 of NC_143547.1, read as the reverse complement.
AAAGGAAGGCAAGCATGACTCCAAACTATGCTGTCTCCAGGCTATGCTACAAGGTCCCATGCTACCACTTGATTCTGAGGCTATATCCTTGACTTCATGAGGGAAACTCATTTAATCATTGAACTAAGATTTTGAACTCAGAAAATGACAGATGCTGGCAAGGTTGTGGAGAAAGAGCAACCCTACTGCACTGCTGGTGGGATTGTAAGCTAGTTCAACCACTCTGGAAAGCAGTGTGGAAGTTTCTTAAAGATCTGAAAATAGACCTTCCCTATAATCCCCCCATACCACTTCTGGACATCTACAATGAACATCATAACCCAGGATCTGATAAGGACACCTGCTCAGCTATGTTCATCTCTGCACTATTCACAATAGCCCAGGTGATGGAAACAATCCAGATGCCCTATTGATGAATGGATACAGAAAATGTTATATATATATATATATATATATATATATATATGTGTGTGTGTGTGTGTGTGTGTGTGTGTGTGTGTACACAATGGAATTCTACATAGCAAACAGACAAGATAAAATAATGGCATTTGCAGGAAGTGGATAAATCTAGAGTGAATCATGTTGAGTGAGACAAGTCAAGACCAAAGGAACAAAAGGTGCATGGTATCCTTAATATGTGGCTATTAGATCCAAGCAGTACAAGAGCGAGGACTCAATATTTGCCTACCCAATGCTGTGGACATGGTACTGGAAATATAAACACAACTTCATAGACATAAAAATTTATGACTCTACAGATATTATGTTTTATTACATAGATTAATATGTATCTATGACACATAAACTCACAACCTAATTTTAATTATGTTCTAAAATCTAAGTGCCAGTGATTATATATAGAGATTCCCTTCTTAAATACTTGTTTGTTAAATACATCATTTGAAATATGATGTAAAAATCAATGTTAATAAATTCTTTAATAAAATAATCTCACAGTTAATTTTGATAAGGGGTCAGAATCACTATTGTAAATAGCAGTTGGATTGATTTTAGAAGAACTTAGTAGAAATTAATATAATATTTTCTTTCTCTATTTTCTAATTATTTGTCAATCTACTGATTACATTTACCAGTATTTTTTAAACCTGTATTTTCCCTTTCATTTCTCTCCTAGAACATTTGCTGTTGTGCTGGTTGTGGTGCATTTTCTCTTGTTCCTTTTTATGTTTATTCTCTCTTATGAACTGGTAGACTACAGTTGTGGACTTTATGTTACTAACTATCTAGGGTAAATAGCCCAAGTGAGCTAATGGGGCCAGAGAAACCAGTGGCTGATCCAATTCAAGAAGGATCTTTCGGTTAGATTTCATTGTTGCTCCTGTAAGCAGGACTCAAGACAGATTTGGGTACAACTGAAAGGTAGGAAATGGAGCATTTAACAATGTGTAGACAAAACTTCCAGAGAACTTATATTATTACAATGTAATTGATATTGGTAGTTACTCATGAATTTTCTAGCTATCCCTATTTAAAGGCCATAACAGTGCTGGTCCTAATTTCTAGTACAGAATGATGATACATTTTGTATAAATCCCTTAGGGGAATATGAGCATAGACTCACATCGTCCATCTGGGTCCCAGATGGGATTTTTGGAACACTGGTAACTTTGGCAAGGTTTAAAGTTCTTCCTCCTTAGAGTGAACAGAGGGGTTCTGGCATCAGGGATATAATTACTGTTATTTCCATTAAGACTTCATGTAAAAGATACATTCTTGAATAGACTGTGTTTTAGGACAGATTGACAAAAAATATGTAATTAACCTCTGCATAATGCTACCTCTTCCAATAAACACACTAATATTGCACACATTTTAGTAAAAAATAGAAATAAGTTCAGTATCAAACTGAATTCAATTTCAGAAGATTAGCAGTCAGGAACAAATATCTGAAGAGGGTCTATATCTGAAATCAGGTAAAGAGGCAAAAGAACAAGTTGTTTTAAAAAGTCAAAATTTTGTGAATATTTATGCAACCAATCACCATTCAGAAATGGGGAGTAAATTTGTGACATCAAAACTTAGATCCAGGAAAATTGCTAAGTACTCAGATCAAGAGAATTTGTAACATTGCTACTTAGGAAGGATTTCATTCTAATGTAGAGGCAGTAGATAAGTGGGTGAATGTGAACATCTGATTAAGAAAATCGTAATTACAGTTTGTAAATGTATTTGTATTATCATTCATGAAACCCTTATTCTGACCTAGTATTTTCCTAGTTGAAAGATAAAGAGATTTGGATGTTACACTTTTTAAAAATTCACTGCCCTTTCATGGAAATGTACTTTCATGGAACAGTGTCAACGAATGGACAGGAATGATGAATGAGCCTAGAGCTGGTGGCTCATATCTGTAATCATAGCTACTCAGGAGGGTGAGATCTGAGGAGCACATTTCAAAGTCAATCTGGATAGTGAAGTCCATGAGACTATTATCTCCAACTAACTGCCCAAAAGCTAAAAGTGGAGCTATGACTCTACTGGGAGAAGCCTAGGCTTCATCTCAAAAGATTAAGACACTATCTAGTCCCTGAATCCAAGCCGTGGAACCAACAGAAATTTTTTTAGAAGAATATATAAATAACTCCTTGAAATAAAGTCTACTGAGAAAGACCATGGTTAAGTATAGTAAGCACTTTGAAAGGAGTGTACCAGGAAAACAAGGAAGGAGAATTATTACAAAATAGGGGAGGAATTCATGGGAAGGGGTAACAATGTTCAAAAAGTAATGTACCCCTACCTGACTGCAATCGTCACCCCTCTGTAAAGCACTCCAACAATAAAATTTTTAAAAACAAAATTGATAATTTCTGTCATGATATTACCATTTTCGTCTGTGATTTTGTTTATTTCAGTATGCTCTCTTCTTTTTTTGGTAAGATTTGCTAAGGGTTTGTCAATTTTGTTAATTCTTTCACAGAACCAAGTCCTTGTTTTCTTGATTCTTTGTATAGTTTTTTTGGATTCCAAATCATTTAATTCTGCTTTGATTTTTAATAATTTGCTTCCTTCTACTGGGATTAGGGTTGGTTTGTTGCTCTTTTTCCAGGATCTTAATGTGACACATTAACTTGTTGGTTTGCCATTTTTCCAACTTGTTATAGGCACTCAGAGCTATAAATTTTCCTCTGAGTACTGCCTTTGCTGTGTCCCAAAGGAGCTGGTATTTTGTGTGCTCCTTTTTGTTAAATTTCATAAACTGTTGGATTTCTGTTCTGATCTCTTCGATGACCCATTGGTGGTTCAACAATGTGTTGTTCAATCTCCATGAGTTACAGGGTTTTCGTTAGTGGAGATGTGTGTTTAGTTCCAATTTGATGCCTTTGTGGTCTGAGAGCATGCAGGGAATAATTTCAGTGTTTCTGAATCTGTCCAGGTTTGTTCTATGGCCTAAGATGTGGTCTATTTTGGAAAATGTTCCATGTGCTGCTGAAAAAAACGTATATTGTGTTGTTGCTAGGTGGAATATTCTGCAGATGTCTGTTAGATCAAGTTGGTCTATATAGTTGTTCAATTCTAAGGTTTCTTTTTTTGAGTTTTTTTGTGGTTGATCCATCAATAGGTGAGAGTGGTGTGCTAAAGTCACCAGCAATCACTGTGTTTCGATCTATGTATGGTTTCACTATGGTGGGAGTGCAAACTCGTTCAACCACTATGGAAAGCAGTATGGCAGTGCCTCAAAAGGCTAAACATAGAGCTCCCCTATGACCCAGCAATTTCATTACTTGGCATTTACCCAACCATCCAGAAACTAGGACATACTACATCCACTAGCACAACAGTGTTCATTGCAGCATTATTCACCATAGCAAAGATATGGAACCAATCTAGATGTTTCTCAGTTGATGAGTGGATCAACAAGATGTGGTATTTGTACACAATGGAATTCTATGCTGCTGTCAGAAAAAATGACATCGCCCTAGTTGTTAGGAAATGGAAAGACTTAGGAAAACTCATATTAAGTGAAGTAAGCCAGACTCAAAGGAACTTAGGCTCAATGGTTTCCCTCATTTGTCATAATCAGTAGAAACCTTGGGTTCTACTAGCAGAGATTTGCAATAGAGCAAAACCTTGATACATAAGGCCATATAGTATGAAGCTAATTGAAAAGACCTCCAGGATATTGAAACAAAAGCCATATAATGAATGATTGTTGTCCTTAATGTAGTATGTTATCTCTCATCTCTTTTGCTCTCCCTTGATTATCTCATATTGTTACAGTATCTCAGTTTGTTATCTGATATATTGGATTTATTTGTATTTGGTTATTTGGATAGGGAAGGGGGGAAAGCCAAGATGGGGGGTTGGGGGGAAGGGTAATGTGTACCAAGACATGTGAAAGGGTATCAATATATGTGAATTAATGCACATTCTATCTGGCAAATATCATGTAACCCTTTTATTAATTACAATAAAAAATATTTTAAAAAATGAAAACAAAATTGATATAAAGAAAAATAAGTTAATTGGGGAAGAAGAAAGAAGGAAGCATGCTTTAGAATGTAGTCATATCTTGAAAGATAGGTATGCATTAAGTAGGCAAAGAATTTTCTATAGTAATGAGAGTGAAAATACATAGGTAATAAAGCAAAAGAAAACTCGGTATGTTTAGAAATTTAGTGTTATTTCAAATTGAAAGTGTCAGTAAGAATAATTTGAATGTTTGATCCTAAAATCTGGACTGTCTTAAGACAGAAAACCACTCAAATGCTATCTACAGACTGAGAAAAATGGGGATGAAGAACTGGGAATTTGTCTAAAATCAAAAAGGAACTATAGAGAAACCAAGAGAATAATGGAGCTGGAGTAATTGGGATTAGTACATGGAGAACATATTTGCATTATTTTAAATTAAAAATGGATAAACATTGCCTACATGACAATAGGAGTGTAGAAAAGAAAGTTACTTGAAAAAGGAGTAGAAAAGGTAAAGACCAGTGTATAGATAGACATGGAACCACCCAAATGTGACACAATTTATTGTAAGGAGAAACGAATCTCCTGAGCCAATAGACAAAGTGAAAGAGTGGCAACAGAATCCACAGACAAATTTATCACACAAAACAGATAATAATTTATCTGGATGATATGAATTATTGACAAGACTGGGTGCTGGCATCAGAAATGCACATAGATGCAAGTTTCACCTGATGTCCTGGAAATTTGTTGTACTAAACAATACACAGGTAGACTCAATGAACAGTTTGATTCCAGTTAAGATAGAAATATACAATTAAGAAGTTACTTTCATAAAGCAATTTAAATGTGACAGCACAAAAGAATCCGAGAAAATGGAAGGCTCAGTGGTGTGGAAAGAAGAGAATGGTACTTGTTGGTAGAATATAAACTTGCGATCCTCAGGAGAGTGTGTTGTCAGAGATGAGTGGCCTGCTGGGTTTAGTTTGATGTAATATCCTGAAAGGTACAAAGGGTGTGTCTACATCAGAACCAGCTCAAGTCATAGAGGTTATTGCCCTAGCAGCATTATCAGTCTGTTGATGTTGTCTGGTGGAATCTTTGTGCCATCCAAGGTTTGTCCCCTCTTGCCTGAAAAGTTCAGGGAAAGTTAATATTTGGATAGTATGTTGTTTAAAACCTACTGTTTCTTAAAATAATTTTGACAGCTTCCAAGAATTTCCTTACAGCAACTATTCACCTTTGCAGATTGTAGGCAAAAGATACATGAAGAAATTTGCAGTTCATTCTGCTTCACAATTACCCGATACTATTGGTGATGAGGCCAGAGTGACTTAAAAGATACCTGTGTTTTTTTCTCAAAAAATCATATTAAATGAAGTAAGCCAGACTCAAAGGAATTTAGACTCAATGGTTTCCCTCATTTGACATAACCAGTAGAAACTTTGGGCTCTACTAGCAGAGATCTGCAATAGAGCAAATCCTTGATATATAAGGCCATATAGTATGAAGCTCATTGAAAGGACCTCCAGGATACGGAAAAAGCCATATAATGAATGATTGTTGTCCTTAATGTACTATGTTATCTTTCATCTCCTTTGCTGTCTCTTGGGTATCTCATATTGTTGCAGTATCTCACTTTGTTATCTGATATATTGGATTTATTTGTATTTGGTTATTTGAAATTTGATAGGGAAGGGGGGAAAACCAAGACAGGGGGTGGGTGGTGGGTGGGGGGGAGGGTGATGGGTACCAAGACATGTGAAAGGGTATCAATGTATGTGAATTAATGCGCCTTCTATCTGGCAAATATCATGTAACCCTTTTATTAATTACAATAAAAAAGTATAAAAAATAAAAATAAAAAAGATACCTGTGTTTTTGAATAATTTTTGATGTCTCTGAGATATTGTTCTCATGGGACAGGCAATTGGAAAGAAAACACAAAATATCTAAAATTGAAGGAATCCTGTCTTTCCAATTTAGTATTTCTCCCTCTTTGTCTATATTTTCATGTCATTTGTCTGACATTTAATGGATAATTACATATATACAATTTAATTCTTTCTTTACTTTTTTTTTGCCAGTCCTCGGCTTGAGCTCAGGGCCTGAGCACTGTCCTTGCACTTTCTCAAGGTTACAGCTCTACCATTGAGCCTCAGCACCACTTCTGGCTTTATTTTTTCTATGTATGTCTTACTGAGGATTCGAACCCAAGTCTTCGAGCATGCTAGGCAAGCACTCTACTACTAAGCCAAACTCCCAGCCCCTCTTTCTTTACTAGGGCTTTTTTGAATTTTTAATTCTTATTGTTATTATAAAGGTAATATAAAGAGGAATTATGATTGCATAGGCCAGGTAATTAGTACATTTCATTTTCGACAATGTTACTCCTTCCCTCACTCTCCAATTTTTCTTTCCTGTCCTTATGCCAGGATTTGCTAAGTACACATTGCTCCAGATAGATACTTACAGGCATTTATTTTTCATGTTTTATTTTATTCTGGTCATAATGATGTTTACATTAATTGACCAACTTTCCTCCTAAACCATTGAAAGCTCTTTACTAGAATCTCATATATACTCGGAGATAAACTATAATATCTAACTGCTACTATTTATGTAATGCATTTTAATTTTATTTTTGTAAATTTTATTGTAATGGTAATATATAGAGGGATTACAGTTACATAAGTAATGTAATGACTATATTTCTTTTTTTAAAGTATTATCCCGTCCTTTTCTCCCACTTTTTCCTCTCTTGATATTTCCCCTAAAATTTTGTAGGTCATTTCCAGTATAGTTTCTAGTGAGTATTGAATTGGCTCACCCATTGTCTCACCATTTCTGTCATTCTTTCTTTTCCCAAATCAGCTAAACTTACAAACAAGAAAAAGGATACTGAAATTAAAAAAAAAACAGTGACAATAAGGAATAAACTAAAGGAGATTAAAGAAAGAAAAAAAGAAGTAACTGTAAAAAGTGCAATAAAGAAATGCATTGTTTCCATTTCTTGCAGTTCATTTCAATTAGCCTTATCTTATATATGGTTATACACACATAAATACTGAGATTTTGAGATCATCTCCTAATAATATCCTCCTTGGTTCTCAGAGTGTGAATGCTTAGGGTGCTGTTTAATTATTCATGTCCAAATGTCATTATTTGTCTTTTACAATTACAAATTGGATTAACTTATATATTTATGGAGATAGTCTTGTTATTACAAGTGAATGAAACCATTGTAGGGTAGGTTTTTTGTGTCGACCTTACTTCACTTGACATATTTTCCAAGATTTTCAATTTCTTACAAATAGTACAATATAATTCTTTCTGATGGAAGCACACCATTATATTGTGTATATTTACTGCGCTTCCTTGATCCATTCATCTACTGAGAGGCCTTTGTATTGATTCCATCATCTTAGCTATGGAGAACAGCTCTGCAACGAATATGATTCTGTTGGGAGCTTTCATGTGAGCTGGTTTGTAGTCATTTGGGTAAATTTCTGGGGGTGAGATTGCTAAGTCATAAGTGAGCTCTGTGTTTAGTTTTTTGAGGAACCAAATACTGCTTTGCAGAGTGATTGAACAAGGTTACCTTCCCACCAAAAATATAGTATTGTTCTCCTTAGGCAAAATCCCTGCTAGCATCTGTTATTACTTTTCTTGATAATAGCTGTTCTAACTGAGTTAAGGTGGAATCTCAGTGTTGTTTTGATTTGTATTTCTTTTATGGCCAGAGATATTGAACATTTCTTCATATGTCTATTGGTCATTCTTATTTCTTCAGAGAAATCTCTCTTTAAGTATTTTTCCTACTTGTTAAAGATTTCTACTGCAGGGTTATTTTTTATGCTCTAAGTGTGTTTTAGATATGTGGCCCTTGTCCAGCACATAGTATCTTTTTATATATTTTTATTGTAATTAATAGAAGGGTTACATTATATTCACCAATAGTTATTATCTTATCCCATTCAGTGGAATTTCTGTTTATCTTGCTTTCTATCTATTCCCTTTACCTTGCAGAAACTTTTCAGTTTGATGTCCCTTATTTAGCCTTTCTTTGATTTGTATTTTTGGATCTTTATTTAAAATTTTTGACCTGTTCCATGTAGCCCTAATGTTTCCCTTATTCCTTCCTGTAATAATTACAATTCTAACAAAAATCACCAGTGGAATCAGTGTTTCTGAAATCACTAAAATTGTTTCTCAACTTCATCTTTTCAATCACATTTCTCCTCATTTACTTATGATCTTCCTGTAGTCTCTTCTCATATCACTGATGTCTTATTAGCTTCTAATTCAATTGCCATTTATCTCCAGTTACAATGTTTCAATCTTTCTTTAGTCTTTAAAGACTTTCAGTGCTTGATATCTAATTCCAATGGTAAATCCATCCCCTATAGATGGCTAACACCTAACATGTTTTATGAAGAAAGTATTGAGTCCTGTCCTCACTAATGTCATATACATTGCTTTTCATATTTCAACGAAGAGTACATCAATTTGTTTTGGTCATTTAAACTGTGTACATGGAATTCTTTTTCATTCCCTTCTTATGTGAACATGTAATTCAGTCATAAATTTTCCTTCCTGTATTTTTAATCTGTGTAGAATATTACCAATTCTTTCAGTTTCCATTGCTCTACTCCAAACAACTACTAACTTAGAATATTTGTAATCTATCAATGTATGTGAATTAATGCACCTTCTATCTGGCGAATATAATGTAACCCTTCTATTAATTACAATAAAAATATATGAAAAAATATATGTAATCTAGATGTACACATACATGTATTTGTGTTTATGTTATAGATAATCATTCTGTATATGATGGTATTTCAGGAACAATCATATCATGTTTAGAGATCCCTGGATTGGAAGTACCCATTGAATATACTAGAGCTTACCAGTAAATTTTGAGTAAATGGATACAAATATCAGGGAACTGAATGGTTCATGAAGGTAACTGAAAATGAGACCATGATACAGAAGAACGGGCCATCCATTAGTAACTGGAGAGTGGTCTGCTTAGGAAGTCCTGTGTGGTCTTGGCATAAGTAAATAATGTCGTGAGCATAATTTAGAGACTGATAAGAGCTCTATGATTAAATAAGACAGGAGGCCTCTGGCAAGGTCTATCTCTGTATTTACAAGTAGCTTTGCAAGTGGCTGTCTGGACCCCAGTCAGAGACTTACCATTTGAATTTCCAATCATATCATTTAACATATCATAGTAGAAATACCGAGGGAATAGAGCACACACATTTGAGAGCAATTTACTTCCTTTCTTCACACTTCTCTTTCTACATAATTGGTAATGTGGCATTTTCTGTAGCCAAATTCAAAGGTATGGGAATTCAGAGATCAAATTTGCCCTTTAGATCTTAATGACTCCATGAAGCAACAACCTGGAGACCAAGTTATATTTTCCAGAAATTAAGAGACATCTTTGCATGCTGAATAGATGCTTTTCCCCCAGAGACTATCATGACAGCTTTCTCCAAGAAATTATGGCTGAAGGCACAGACTTCTGGAGAGCCCACAGAGAACACTAGTAATGAACAAGCTGTGGTATTTGGGGGCAGTTCTCTTGCTCACTGTAGGCAATCACAGGGATAAAGTTGACCTGTTGGCATTTTGAAGAGTGTAAGGCATGACTCAAAGAATTTTATTACAATTAATATTCACCAAGCATCATTACAAATTTAATTTATCTTTAATAACAGCCAAACTAATAAAACGTGTGTCATTTTCCTTATATTATAGACCTTATATTATAGATTAGTCATCCAGGTAATATAGTGAAGATTTTGATAACTTTTTCAGATCCTTTTATCTTCATAGGAAGGAAAACAAAATTTTAGTTGTGCAAAATGTGGTTGAAGTAATCAACATTCAGTTCAAAATTTTAGAGCATTTTTAACACTTCCAAAAGTATTTGTTACAAGACATAGAAAATTCAGGAAATATTAGATGTTTTTCAGCCCAGGAAAAATATTCTTTTATACATTATGCAGGTGCCAGTGGCTCATGTATGTACTCCTATTCAGGAGGTTGAAATTAGAAGATTGTGGCTCAAAGCCAGCCTGAGCAGGAATGTCCAGTAGACTCATACGTATAATTAACCAGGAAAAAATCATAAGTGGATTATGGTTCTAGTGGTTGAGCAGCAACCTTGAGCAAAAATACTCAGGGCCAGCACCCAGGCTCTGGGTTCAAGCCATAGAATCTGCACACACACAATAATTTGTTTGCATGTTAAAATTTTTCTCTTTTCTTTTAGCATTTATTAAAAGATGGTTGTCAATATACTGCTTAAATAATATCAATAATTTATTATGAATAAGGAAAGAAAGTAATTAAAATATACATTAGTAAATGAAACCTTACGGGCAATATATTTCTTCTGGTGAAATTGTTTTTTAATACATCTTCTCATAATTGAAGGATTAATTATATTCATAATGTTCTTTTGATATAGTCATCATTAAACCCATTTTAAACCTAGGAGACTTGAGGTATAAAAACTGAATTTTCTCAAGCTTACACAAGGTTAAAGTTGTAGATTCAAGAATGGAACTTTGATGGCCTGGGAGTTCGGCCTAGTGGTAGAGTGCTTGTCTAGCATGCATGAAGCCCTGGGTTCAATTCCTCAGGATCACATACACAGAAAAAGCTAAAAGTGATACTGAGGCTCAAGTGTTGGAGAACTAGCATTGAGAAAAGACCAAGGATAGTGCTCAGGCCCTGAATTCAAGCCCCTGGACTAGCAAAATACAAAATAAACAAACAAAAAACATAACTTTGAGATTGAATGGTCTTTATCCTATACAGCAGTCATTACGGTACATGTTTATGTCTACTGGGGCTATTTCTTCCTATAAACTTTACTAATTTTGCCCTCTGGGGAGAACAAAAATGGTGTCTCATCCAGTATATGGCTATGGATGAGAACTGTCCACAAGAATTTGGTAGAAGATACTGAGTAACTATTGTTTTAGCAATTTTCCTAAGGCTAGGATTGAGAATTTAAGAAAAAAAAGATAAATAGCATTAGACTGGTGTCTTAGTCCCAAAACTCCTGTCCAGATTTTAACTCACTGACTCTCCAGGGTATAGAAAATAATCTCAATTTGTATGCAATCCAAATTGACATTGCACAATGCTGACCTAAAGGTGTACTGACGCTTAATCTGCATGATTAGTTTTATCCTAATTGCTCTGGACACTTAAGTCTATGCACTTTACTGTTCTGTTTTCCTCATTTTTTATTTGTGGCATTTACCTTTGCAGACACTTTGTAATTAGTGATGGTTCCTCCTGTGATTGATAGTGTGATTGCCATGGATGGTAGCTTTGACAGAGAATTGGAAGGAAGCCCAGTGATTTAGTCCACTTGAATTCATTGTCTAGAGTTTTTAGGGGGTTATATAACCCAGTTCTTCCTTCCTATATTCCCATATTACAAATTAACCATCTGGCTCAGTAGGAGCTGCCTTCTAACTGTTTTTCATAAGAGTGGTCCTTGTGCCAAATGTTGGTTCCCATGGAAATGATTTAAAACATGCACTAAAACCTAAGAATAATTATGTTTTCTCTAAGTGGTTCTGTTGTTTTCTATACCATCCAAAGTTTCTGTTTCATCGGCAGTTGCAAAATTGTCACTTAATAAAGATAATACAATAATCAATGCTTTTGTGCTTGAGGTTTAAGACTACTATTTTGATTTCTATCTTCCATCATATTGTATAATTATGGAGTAAACATATAAAGCAAGTGAGCTTAACTATACTATCATTAATGGATAAAAGCTTAATAAAGTATGTATAAAATATGATATTTTAGTAAATGAATAGGAGAAATTCCAAAGAATTAAAATTCCCCTAGACTTGGAAAAGTTATTTGACCACATGTATTAAAGGTTACATAATTGACTGACTGTCTGCTTTATATATAGTCATGCTGTGATGCACTTTGTCCTCATAGTTATCCAAGTACTAGATTTTAGTACCCTAGTACGCATTAGTGCCCTAACCCTTTACATCATGTAGTTTTCTAGGAAAATGAAAGCATCAAATACTTGCCACTCTTGACATGTGAATAAATTTTCAATGCATACTCATAAAAATCCTGGTAAATGAAAGCAGCAATAGCTATTGTGACAACTGTATGGCAAAATTCCCATCACAAGCTTCACTCTCTTCAATCTGTCCCATATTCTCATCATCTTTCTTGGATTAATAGTCATCTGTCATTCTGCTTATAATAGAGACGCTTTTCAATTTCTAACCTAAAATAATAGCTGATTGTTTTCCTTCCTTCCTTCCATCCATCTTTCCTTCCTTCCTTTTATCCTTTCCTTTTTTCATTTTATCTCATACTCTGCATGTTTTAACACGTAAGTTTATGGACAAAGGTCTCAGAAATGTATATGCTATAGACCTATATTTATATTTATATCTATAGTTATATGCTATAGACCTATATTTCAAACATTATCTTATTTGAAAAGGAGGCCATCAGAATAAATTAGGTTCATAGTATTATCAGAATTAATCCCCCCACACATGGTAACATTAATTCCTATAAGGAAAGAAAAACCCTAGAGTTATTTTTCTCTAGATGAAGACACAGAAGTGGATATTTGCAAACCAGATAGGAGGCTTTATGAGGAAACTGGGTCAGGTAATATTTTGATTTTGATTTTTCATTAAGAAATAAATATCTGTTGGTCCTACCATGCAGTCTATAGTAATCTGAGACACCTGAATCTTTGTTACATTTTATTGTTTCCTACTTCTGTCAGCCTTTTCAGGACAGAGAATATGTGTTTGAAACAGAAAGTATATCTATTGATACCTTTTCCACGCAAGACCAAATAAATACTGTCTTAGACACTCTTCAGATCTTGTCCTTATGAGTCACAACTTTATAGACCACATTTCTATTTCAACTACACAGTTACTGAAAAATATTACCTTCATAAATTTAGTCCTACCATAAAGTACCACCAAAGTTTACTTTTTTTTGAAAGGTACATATTTATTTTACGATTTCACAAATTTCTTTATAAATGATACCATTTACAGAATGTTTTGCAATATAACTTTAATTTTATACTGTGATTCAGGTCAAAAAATAGTAAATTTCTGAGAAAATAGTACATTTCTGTGTGTTACTTAATGTAAATGATTTTATTTCATGTGTGTGTGTGTGTGTGTGTGTGTGTGTGTGTGTGTGTGTGTGTGTGTGTGTGTTGTGCCAGTACTGGATCCTGAACTCAGAGCCTGTGCACTCTATCAACCATTTAGCTTGTGACTGGTACTCTAACACTTCAGCCACATCTACAGTCCATTTTTTTGTACCAGTGCAGGAGCTTGAACTTAGGACCTCAAGCTATTCTGTCACTTGAGACACACCTTCACTTCCTGCTTTTACTGGTTAATTCAAGTCTCTTGGATTTGTTGGCCCTAGCTGTCATCTCGAACTTGAACCTTAGCCTCCTGAGTAGCTAGGATTACAGGCATGAGTCACTGTTGTCCTGCTCAGTCTAGCTTTTAGCTGGTTAATTTTAACTAAGAACCTCAAAGATTTATTTCCCTGAGCTGACTTCAGACCATGATTCTTTTTCTTGGGTTTTTTTTTTATATGACGAATTTTAGTGAAAACAGTTTACATGTATGAAAATAGAAAAATGAAAACTGCTAAAATTGTTTGAGGAAGGGGGATGGTATAAGGAGGAAGTAATAGATAGGATTGGTTGATTGTATGCATGTATGGAAATATCCCAAAGAGCCCAATTGTACAATTAATGTATACTAATGAAAATACAATAAAGCTGGGTACTAGTGACTCATATCTAGCTACTCAGAAGGATGAGATTTAAGAATCATGGTTTGAAGGGGCCGGGAGTTTGGCCTAGTGGTAGAGTGCTTGCCTAGCACCCACGAAGGCCCAGGTTCAATTCCTTGGTACCACATACACAGAAAAAAGTTGGAAGTGGTGCTGAAGCTCAAGTGGTAGAGCTCTAGCCTTGAGAAAGTCCAAGGACAGTGCTCAGGCCCTGAGTTCCAGCCTAGGACTGGCAAAGTTTACTTTTTATTATTCATGAAGACTTCTAATTAATTGTGTATATTGTTTTCTGTTTTCAATGAATATTTTTAGCTTAACCCCATGATTTTCCTCCTTTACTTGTTTATATGTTACAACTTAAATCACAGCTGTAAATGCATTTTTTCTCCCTTGCATCTTTTCCTATCATTGCCAGTCTTACACATTCAAAGCATCTTTCCCTAATCAGTTCAGTGTTTGTAGACGTAAGCTTAGGACTAGGTACTGAGTACTACCTGGAAGTCTTGTTATGTTTCCAAAAATATATGCTTCACATTTCAAGAAGACCATCTCAAACATTTCCTCTTAGCAAACCAGACACAATGTTCCCCATTTCTTATTTGTAACTTATGTACTCACATTTATTCTACCAAGGAAATGGAAGCAATCCAGGAAGCATTATTTCCCATATTTTCCCATTCATAAGTTTAAATACCTAGCAATTTCTATACACATCTCTACTATTTTACAAATTGTTTCACTCAATAAATGGTGCATTACATAATGTCTTGATCTGTGCTCTGGATTTCCAGGTCCTGTTATGTCCTTAATGATTGATTGATTGATTGATTGATTTTTGTCTGTCATGTGGCTTGGACTCTGGGCGCTGTCCCTGAGCCCTACCCCTTGAGCCACAGCCCTACTTCTGGTTTTCTAGTGGTTAATTGGAGATAAGAGTCTCAAGGTCTTTAGTGCCCGGGCTGGCATTGAACCGCTATCCTCAGATCTCAGCCTCCTGAGTAGCTAGGATTACAGGCCTGAGCCATGGTGGCGGTCTTGATTTATTTTTTCCCTCCTAACTTTTCTGTTGTGCTTAATGTTTCCCTATTTATTGAAATATTACCATGAAAATATGTGTTTCTGGTATTTATTTTGTCAGGTTTTAACAAAATATTGTTTTTAAGGAATTATACTATCTGCTTTTTCTGTGGACTATATTACACTTCAGTTAGTTCATTGGAATCCCTTGTTTTCCTCCCAGTGTAATTACTTGTCTATCTTGATGGACATTCTAGCTACTACAAATAAAGGAAACCATGAAACCTGTGTTTCTGGGGGTCTGGATTACATAGCCTAATATGATTTCTAAGTCTTTCCTTTTCCTGAAGAATAGTTCAATATCATTCTTTCAGATGGATGAGCAGAATTCCATTATGAATATACTCCGTTTTCTTGATCCATTAATCTACTGAAGGACATCAGGGCTGATTTCATGTTTTGGCTATAGTAAATTATTCTGCAGTGAACTTGGTTGTACTTGTAAATTTAGTGTGGCCTTATTAGTGCTTTATTGGGTATTTGCAGGAAGGGGGACAAAGGGAGAGAAATAGAAGAATGAAGGTGGAAAGCTGTAAATAAAGACATAAATTTACTCTATATACCGCAGAACTGAGAAATACAAGGGAAGGGTAAGTGAAGATGTTGAAATGATGACAGAGACCAAGATATATTGGATGCACGAACTCCTTTCTTAAATTGTAGAAAATTCAAAACATAACAAAATGAAGGTATGTAAAGTAATGGTGAATTAGGAGGGGTCAGTGAGAATTTTGGAAGGAGTGACATTAATCAAGATGTGTTGTAATCATAAACTGCTTTGTTGAATGGCAATTCCTTGGTAAAACTGCTTAAAGATAATTAAATATTAAACAAATTAAAGCTCAGCACCAAAAATAAAACTTTTTGTTAACAACTCCCATGTTAAAATGTAACATGAGGGCCGGAAGTTAGGCCTAGTGGTAGAGTGCTTGCCTAGTGTGCACGAAGACCTGGGTTCGATTCCTCGGTATCACATATATAGAAAAAGCTAGAAGTGGTGCTATGGCTAATGTGGTAGAGCTCTAGCCTTGAGAAAACCCAAGGACAGTGCTCAGGCCCTGAGCCCAAGCCCAGGATTAGCAAAAAATATATAATATGAGAAAATTTATTCAGAAACTCATTTCTCCCTAGATGTGACATAATTATTCTTCATTTGGATCTTTATACCTCCCTATCTAGTTTATGTTTTTATTCCACAAGTAACCCATCTATAACCCAGTAGTGTGCTAACATGTCTAAATTCTCTAAAGCTTAAATTTACATTTTAAATTAAGTGAAGTATTATCTGTTATGTTTTGGTTGTGCTTTATTATTGGAAATTGCTGAATAAACTAGAAGTTAACAAGTTTTGTCTGAATAGATTAAAAGATAATTCATGATAAAATTACAGTTAAAGTGAAAAGAAGTTGACAGGAAGAAACTGTACAGAAGAATTAAAATACCAAAAGTGAAGTTTTCTCACTGTAAAATTATGCAATGTACGTGTATGTGCATTTACTCCAGAAAACATAGTATAAATCTGTACAAACATAAAACTGAACATAAAGTTATTTTATGAGGCAATGAAAACTTATGAAAATCAATGGGTATCATAAAAAATAATATCCTGATACTGAATTTTACACTGATATACTAGTCTTGGTTTACCTTTTTGGAAGTTATTACATTTTATATTTAAAAATCTTTTATAAAAGTCCTCACTACATGTATCTCATTTTACCTATTTAATAATGTATTTCAACTCCTGTAATTCGTAGATTGACTACAGGAATGCATGTATTCATAATAGCCTGAGAATATGGGACATGTTAAATATACTCTTTTGCTTCGTTCCTTTTTTCTCAACTTTTTTTTAAAACTTTTTTTTTTGCCAGTCCTGGGCTTGGGCTCAGGGCTTGAGCACTGTCCTTGGGCTTTCTCAAGGCTAGAGCTCTACCACCTGAGCCTCAGCACCACTTCTGGCTTTTTGCTATGTATGTGGGGTACTGAGGAATTGAACCTGGGTCTTCGTGCATGCTAGGCAAGCATTCTACCGCTAGGCCAAACTCCCGGCCCCCTTTTTTCTCAACTTTTAAGTCTGGTTGTATATATTTCATTATGAGCACTTCCATGTAGCTATCTATACCATATTCCTTTTTTTTCTAAAATTGTATTTTGTTGTCAGGTGATGTATAAAGGGGTTATAATTACATTTGTCAGGTAGCGGGTATATTACTTCTTGAACATTGATACCCCTTTCCATGTTTTTCTTCCACTTTCCATGTTTTTCTCTCCTCACTCCTCTCAATCATCTGTTTTTTCCCCTCCCTTCCATATTTCAAATAAAAAATTTACATATATATAATTTAAGATACAATGTGACAATGTCAGATATATTAACAACATGAGATAAACCATAAGGGGAAACAAAAAGAAAAAAGAAATAACTTCACATAATACATTAAGAAAAACAATCACAAAGATAAACCTAATATTTTCATATACTGGAGTTCATTTCACTTAGTCTCATCATATATGACCAATTGTACTTAGATTTTGAGTTATTGAGATTCTCTGCTATGAAAAACCTTGACATATACTAATTATTACAAATGAGGGAAGTCATGAAGCTTATGCTTTTTGGGCATGGCTTATTTCACTTCACTTGATTTTTTTCCAAGTTGTTCCATTTCCTTAGGAATGGGGCAATATTATTCTTTCTGATGGTAGCATAGACTTCCATTGTACATAAATACCACATCTTCTTGATCCATTTTTAATAAACAAAACCTAAAACAGATTCTAGTTAAATAGCCCAAGATGTTAAATCCTTCAGACAGTATACAGCAGAATGATTACAATTAGAAATGCTTTGAATATTTGAGATTTGCCAAAACAGTAGATCTTACATGTTCCTACACAAATAAAAATTAATTCTTTAAGGTGAAAAGCGTGTAAATTAGCTAGATTTTAGTAGCCATGTCCCATTGTCCATATATGTATAGATAAACATATGTATACATATATAACTATTATGTTGTACATGACCTACATATATACTTTTGTGTTGATACTTCAAAAGTCTAGATCAAAACAAAATGGTATATACCATTCATTTATTGCTCAGCTCAAAAATATGTATCGAACATGTTGTTGAAATAACTTTGCTAAGTTTGAGTACAAGTGTTCAAACATACCCTACCCCTGTCTCCCCTATAGATATTTAACAATGGCTGAGGACATTTTTGGTTGTCATTAGGAGATTATCTTGGAATTTCATGGGTAGAAATAGAAATGTAACGTAACATCAATTATAGGAGACATATGCTTGTAAAACAGTATTTTAATATTCTTTGGTAGTTGTATAAAGGAGTTGCCATTTAATAAAGCAGTTTATGATTACAGAGCCTCTTGCCCTTTGTTCCCCCTTTTACCTCTTAATTCCACCAGTCCAAACCCACACCTTCCCTCATACTTCTTAATTTTTAGTTTATGTATTGAATTTTTTGATATTTAGCATAGCAATCAATGTATACAATGTACCTTGATCTGTGTCATCTTTTCTACCTCTTCACCAGCCACTTCACCATTTCCTTCCCTTATTTTTCTTAGTTCTATGACATATACAATGAAATCTTGATTGCATTCTACTCTTTTCCCCAAGAGGAGAGGGATTGGAGATAGTTTATTAAAATACGGGATTGATCTCAAAACAGTGTAGTGCTAAATGTGAGAAAGGCTGATGAAGACACACAGTGCTAAGCAGACTCACTTTCTCTGTGATAATTATATCCTGGTGGGAAAAATAGATTTTATTCAAAATTATTGTGAACGAATTTAGCAATGTTTTAGTTTTTTGAGAGAAAGCACTAAGAGCTTGTGGTAGTTAAAACTGGTGGAAGACATATACAGACCCTATTATATGGATTGTATTCTAAAAAATCTCCATCTGCAAGCAGGATTGAAACAAAGATCTGAAGAAGAAGACAAAGTTGCCATTGAAAGCTGAAATATCACTATTCCAGGAAATGATAGATGGAATTTTGAGTTTATTTAATTTTAATGGTCTTGATAATTTTCTTAGAAGAAAAGTAATATTATTGAACAAAGTCAGACACGGTTTCTATTCTGAATGAAATTCCAATGGCATTGGAAAACAGCATTAAATATAAATAACCTTATAGATAAATATTTATATTTCCATAATTTTATGAGAACAGTTATTTACTGGTAAAGGTAATTATAGTTAGACATAAGAAAACTATCTCAAATAAAGTAACTTTTAAACTGATACCTGAATTTATGCTGTTTTAGGTACATATAAGTAATTTCCTTTAAGGCACAATCAATAATATATATAGACAGAGATGCCTATAGGTAGAAAGAATTAAATAACTGTGTAGGATGAAATGAAAGCAAGTGTGAATAATGTACAATGTGGTAAAGAAAAAAAGATTTGAACTTATTGGATATTTTTGTATCTGTTTTTTTAAAGATTGCTTTCCCTGTGATGGGATAAGGCATAAAAATAGGGAACACAAATACAATTTAGTAAGATCCTACAAGGATACTGCTGAGAGACAAGTTTTATCAAGACATGTTGCAGAACTGTAAAAAATGAATTCATGAAAAATTAGAGACAGACATTTCCTACAATGCTTTTAGTGAACTGAGAAAGGAGAAAGGTCAAACTTTCAAATAGAATCAATATGTATGCTTCTTGGACATCTTTAAGCAAAACATAGGGTTGTTTTAAGTACAGGAAAAAGAATGGATAATAGTTAAAAGCCAGAAAACAAATGGCTTCTTGGAGTATAATAAAATATACACTATGGAATTCTATGCTGCCATCAGAAAGAGCGACATCACCCCATTTGTAAGGAAATGGAAAGACGTAGAAAAAATCATATTAAGTGAATTAAGCCAGACTCAAAGGAACATAGGCTCAATGTTTTCTCTCATTTGTCATAATCAGTAGAAACCTTGGGCTCTCCTAGCAGAGATTTACAATCGAACAAAAACTAGATACATAAGGCCATAGAGCATGAAGGTAAATGAAAGGACCTCCAGGATATAGAAATAAAAGCCATATAATGAGTGATTGTTGTCCTTAATGTGCTATGTTATCTCTCATCTCTTTTGTTGTCCCTTGGTTATCTTACATTATTACAGTATTTCACCTTGTTATCTGATATATTGTATATATGAGTATTTGGTTATTTGAAATTGGATAGGGAAGGGGGGGAAAATAAGACGAGGGGCGGGGGAAAGGGGAGGGAAATGGGGACCAAGATATGAGAAAGGTTATCAATGTTTATGAAGTAATGTACCTTCTATCTGGTGAATATAATGTAACCCTTCCATTAATTACAATAAAAATATATGGAAAAATATTATTTGCTTAAAACAAGCTCAGACTATCTCTAAGATAAAATAATAACACACATTTTAAGTATGAAGGAACCTTTTCTAATTTAGTGAATATTTCTTCAAATATTAATTGGGGAATTTACATTTAGTGAACCACTGAAACTATACTTTCAAGTCAGTATTTTAGCCAGTTAACTTTGGAATAAAAAAGTAGCCATTTCTTACTAATATAGCTCTTTTTCAAATAGACTGTTTTAGAAGTTCATTTCTCAAATATTTTTTTGTATTTAAAAGACTAGTATTTGCATCTTATTATTTTAAACAGCCAGAATCTGTGTATACTATATGCCCACATGCCAGTAAAAATAGTCTTATAATTAGTTTGCTCAAACTTTTCTATCATATTAAATATAATTTTATGGATTTGAAAAACATTGTGATGATTAATTGGTTACTTATTACATAGATTATTTTTTGTTAACTCAAATGAGTTACTATTTATCTGGATGGAAACAAGGAAGTGGTAAAGGTACTCATCTAAAATAAATGGTCATGTTTTGCTTTTAACAAAAAGGAAAGATTTCAATGATTACAAGGTATCTCAAGAACCATTAGGTTCACTTTAAGAATAAAAATTGAAAACAGACCTGAAGAACAGTGGAATAGGATAGGAGACCCAGAAATAAACAAATTGACCTACAGTTATCTAATACTCATTATGGAGGCAAAACTATAATCTAGTAGAAACATAGCCTCCTCAATAAATGGCTGAGGCCAAAGTAGTTATCCACATGTTGAAAACTGAAACTAGATCCTTGTATATCACCTAACACTAGCATCAGTTCAAAATGGATCAAATATTTCAATGTAATCCTTGATACCCTAACATTTTTCCAGGACATAAGAGATTTCCTACGTACAGGTAGCAGCTTTATGATTAAAGATCCAGAAGTAAAACAAATCGAAGTAAGACTTGGTAAATATGACTGTATTAAACCGAAAAGTCTCTATATGGGGATAGTCAACCAAGATAAAAAGACAGACTATAGACTAGAAGACTTTGTCAGCCACACACCAGACAATACCCTAATATCCAGAATGTAAAGAGAACTGAAAATTTAAATCCTCAAAAAAACCCAACAAACTAATAAATGATCTAATGAGCTAAAGAAAGTATTGTCAGAAGAAAAAGTAAAAATAACCAAGAGACACATGAAGAAATATTCAATATCTATGGTCAAAAGGAAATGCAAATCAAACGACATTGAGATTACACCTCAACTCAGAATAGCAATTATGAAGAAGAGAAATTATAACAAGTGATGGTGAGATGAGGCCCAAACAGTAATCTAACACACTGGTGGTGTGAATGTAAACTTGCTCAACCACTATGGAAAGCAGCGTAGAAGTTCCTCAAAATAATTATACATAGAATCAACCTACAATTTGTGACTCTTTCCTGTGGGCATTTATCCAAAAGATACAGCAAAGCCACCAGCACAATCATGTTTAATGAAACACTATTTAGTATAACCAAGGAATGGAATCAGCCAAGATATCTCTCAATGTAAACATGGATAAAGAAAATGTTATATATATATATATATATATATATATATATCAAATGAAATTTGACTTATCCATTAGATAGAATAATATTGTACCATTTGTAAATAAATGGAAATACCTAGAAGAATTGTGTGACATGAAGTAAATCCGGTCAAGAAAAAGATGCATGTTTTCTCTTACATGCAGAAGATAGGCTTAGTTTATGAAATTATAAGTGAATATGTAAGGTGATATGGAAGTGTACACAAACATACTAACTAAAATAGGGTAAATCAAAGGGAGAATTCAACTAGTATAATTCATTAGAAAGGCCAAACTAAAGTTTGGCAAAACAAAACCAGGAAGCAGGCAATCTAAAATGATAAAGTGGGGTCAAGCAGAAAGTGATGGACAAATGAAGAAGAGAAAAGGGGGAGAATATAATCTAGAACTAAAAATATAGGCTACAACATGAATAAGAGTGAGGGTTGGATTGTGTAGAGGAGGGTTGGTTGAGAACTTTGAGTAGGGTGACATTGATGAAAATATATTATATTCATAATTAGCTTTATTAAATAGCAATTTCTTTGCACAATTACCTAAAGATAATAATTTTTAAAACAAAATTTTAAAAGTCTCTTTTCTGCCTGGGCTGTACTTAAGCAATACCATCACGTCTCATCCTCTGAGTAGCAAGATTACTGGTATAAGCATCAGACCCTGGGTAAATGGAAGCATTTTTCAGGAAATAATTCTCCCTAAGTCATATTCATTGATCAGACATCAATATTACAGCAATAATTTTAAGCTTCACATTAATATAATACATCACTGTTAGACTTTAAAATTAATTTATAAAATTCTTCTCCAGGTCAATTGTTTCACTGCTCCTGCCTAGTTTCATTCAAGATTTATAAAGGCACACTGGCACACTTTCTCATGCTGCCTGACTCTATATTCCTTATGAAAATTTAGTAGAGATTTCAATGGATGGATGTTGCATGAAATTCATAGTGTATTATCATAAAGGGCATTTCTGATCACGTGGTCTAAATTGTGAAAAAAAGTGACTATAAAATGGCTTAAAGTAATATACTGACAGATTTGGGTTTCCAAGATAAATATATCCTAATGAAAGGATCTATATTTTCTGCTTAAAACTCATAATTTATTTTATAAAATATAGTAATGGACAATATGTGAGTTCTGGGTTGTGAAAATCCTTTGTAAATCATATATACAGAAGAGTTCAGAATTAGATGGCAGCTGAGATGATGTTACACCATCTATATCCCTTATAATGAAAGCTGGAAGGTTTATATTATGCAATAGGGAAGGATATCTATTTCTGTAAGGTTATTAATTAACAACTAAGTTGTAAAAATAAGAAGAGATAAAGAAAGAACTAAGAAAGATATGATGGGAAGAAGAAGTATTTGCGATCAAAGTAAACAAAATAATGTAGATGTATGTACTGTTCAATTATTATTGGAAAGAATGCAGTGCCATAGAGGAAAAAGTAACTAAGGAAGGTGAATAATTACCAGAGAGCTCAGAAGGAAGAAAATTTAAAATGATTATTTAATAAAAAGATTAATGATATATTCAGGTAAGACAGTATTTCCTTTCTGTTTGACAAGAGTATGTGCCTTCTGAGCTGTTTCAGGGTAGAAAATGCTGTCCTCCAATTTATCGTCCTCAGCTTTTTCTCTGTTGTTCTCTTGTGATTACTGACTAAATCAATAAATCATGACCACACCTGATGATATATCTCATATCACATAGAATTCCAGATGAGATTTTTATCTATATTTGATATGTTAGTTAATAAGCATTTCAGAAATGCTTATTAGAAACTGTTACCTAGGAATAGGCAATAGTTCCTTAAATAAGACATAGAAAATGCTAACTGTAATATTAAGAATTATTTTATAATCATATTGTAATCATTTATATATTTATAATAACAGCAGTTAATATATAAAGATCTTGAATCTGGAATACATAAATCAATAAGAGTAAAACAAATATGAATACAAAGTGGAGCAACTGCTTTGTGTGAACATTCACTTTGTAAGAAAAGATTCAAATAGTAGGCTATGAAAAAGTCAAATTCAGAAAGAACCAATTTGGTTTACTTTTAGTGTACAATATGAGTATATGTACGTGATGATGCACGTACAACTAATTTTTTCAGTGTTGTTTTTAAGAATTGCATACTGGATAACAAACATTTACAAGCTGTGAAATTTATTCAATATATTCACACAGTATAATCAATACATGGAAAATGAGCAGAATATGCTAAACAGTATGAGATAAGAAAAGTTACCATACTAATGCTAAGTGAGAAAAGCAAGAGAAGATTGAGGATATCTGTAAAGTAAATCTCTGTGTTTGTCTGTTTTGGAATTTCTAGGGATTGTTAGGTTAGTAGGGTTCTGACATAATGAATGGCTTAATCCAGTGATGATAGGTGGTAAAAAGCTAGGCAGAAAGGCTAGGCCTCATTTGAGGAAGTGGTTCAACAGGAGTATATCTTTAAGGACTGTATCTGCCTTCGCATTTTCCTGAATTTCCCTTTTTGGGGGGGGGGGGGCTAATAAGAACTTCTGTGATGCACCTCTCTAGCATGAAGATTGAACACTCTGTGATCTAAATTCTTCCTTTGTTTGATTATTCTAGGGTATTTAGTCTTAATTATATGAAAACCTGACTAATATATTTCAAAACATAAGTATATTCAAATGGATTTTTTGGTCAGCCGGGCTTGAACTCTGGGCCTAGGCACTGTCCCTGAGCTTTTCAGCTCAAGGCTACCACCCCACCCCTTGAGCAACAGCACCACTTTCATTTTTCTGGTGGCTAGTTGGAGTCTCACAGATTTTAATGCCCTAGGTAGCTTTGAACCACGATCCTCAGATCTCAGCCTCCTGAGTAGCTAGTATTATAGCCCTGAGCCACGGGCACCAGGCAAAAAAACATCATATTTATCATTTTCCATTTAGACTATTTTAACCCAATAAATAATTTTCTATTTAAATAACTTCAACTTAAAATAATTTCAGTTAAAATTTTAACTTTTATTCCATAATCAGTTGCTCACAGAATGATATATCTGACATTAAGGACAACTCAAAATTGGGTTAACATTCTTGAAAATCAAGGACAATTTTGTGTCTCTCACTCACTTACAAATTACCTTCTGTAGTTAAATAAATGAAATCTGTTTAAATCCAAGATAAACAAAAATAAGACAATATCCGAAACTACCAGTACTGAAATTCCAATTCTATGATAATGTATGTTTGTGTTTCTGAAAAGAAACTTATTTGCATACTACTGGGCATATAATATACACACATGTATTCATGAAATAAGGGCAAAATACACATCTGTAGCCACATACACATGCCTACATATACATCTGAAAATAACCATTAGAACTTCTTGGCTCAGAACAAAGCAATCTTAATGTTCTTACTGGCATACTACCAGGGATTTAAGTCATCTTCCTATTTCAAGACTCATGCAGCTGTGGTGATAACACTGACAATAGGACAGAAATTATATTACACTGCAAAAAAATGGCATTCAATTTTAAAATTTTGCATAAAGGTTTTTTAATGAGAATGAATGGACCATTCAACAACCAGGCTTACCAATCAGCTATTTAGGAATGGGCTGCTATCAGCATCTGCCAAAAACTCTTCTGAGGTTCAGAGTGAATTAAAGGTAAATGAGAATAAAATCTCATTAAGTCTACTGCTGGACCTTCTCTTCTTGATTCACAAATAAATTACTACATTATTTTAAAACTTGCCATAACACAGGAAAGGCATAATACACCTGCAAGAAAACTAAGTTAGTAAATATGTAAAACAAAATAAGCAGGTATATAAATAAAGAGAATCTTTTTAAAAAAATTCTCTCACAGTCATTGCAAGGGGGAGAAAGAGGGAGAGTGTGTGATAGAGATCCTTACAACTGAAAGATTGTGGTTACTCAAAATAATAAACATAGAGTGCCCCTATTACCCAGCAATCCCACTCCTGGGCATTTACCCAAATATTCAGAAACAAGTACCTACTAAAGCTATTAGCATAACAATGTTCATTGCAGCATTATTTACCATAGCTAAGATGTGGAATCAACCCAGATGCCCCTCAGTAGATGAATGGATCAAGAAGATGTGGTATATATACTCAATGTGATCTATGCTTTTATCAAAATGGATAACTTCGCCCATTACCAAGGAATGAAGAGACTTGGGGGAAAAAAAACATATTTAGTGAAGTAAGTCAGACCCAAAGGAACATAGGCTCCATTATTTCCCTCATTTGTAATAAATTAGTACACATCAAGAATTATTCTAGCACAGGATCACAGTACATCAAAACCTATGTACATATGGCCATCTAAGATAGGGCTAAGCAAAATGACCTCCAGAAGATGGACACAATAGGTTTATCTTTGGGATTGTTGTTCTTAATGTAGTATGTGAAGCTATTTCTTTTCTCTTGTTTCCCCTTATGATTTATCCCATGTTGTTACTGTATCTGACTTTGGTACCTGGTATATTGTATATATGTTTATTTGTTTGTTTGAAAAAGGGAAGTTAAGGGAAAAACAAGATAAATGGGAAGGGAAGAGAAAGTGGAAAAAATATGGGAAGGTGTAGCAATATTCAAGAAGTAATGTATCTACGTCCTGATGAATGTAATTGTAATTCCTCTACACATCACCCAACAATAAAATAAAATAAAATAAACAGGAATATAAATATAAAAATTAAAAGAACTAGATTTAATATAGGCAAGAGTGGGCATTGCTACTTTGGCTATTTAGAATGAGAATCACAGTGGTATGTATACTGATATATATATAGCTTAAAATGAGTTTCAGTTCTTGTTATACATTAACTTACTTTATGATCTCTCAAAGAAAATTAACCTTTCATAAGTCCCAGTAGTGAGGAGTATGCATCTGAGGCTAAGTACTCTGAAAAGAGTGATACAAGCTAAAAGAACTGAAAACTTAAAGCATGAACATTTTATATAAAAGAAGCAATCTTTAATTTCAAAACAAAACACTTGCTTGCTAAAAATACAGACTCCTAGTAAGAGTATCTCATTGAATATAATTTCTATTGGTTTATTGTTAGTACACAGTATGATAAGTTGTCTAATGGGGACTATTTTAAAGGAGTAGTTTAATGATGGGAAAATTTCAAAAGAATCTTTATTTCAGATAAGACTTCCCAAAGCATTATTCTATCAGATGGTTAAAATGAAAGCATAACCCTCACCCCCAAAGAAGCTTTAGAAAGATTTCATTCAGCAATCTTAACTTTTGTTGAACCAAGTGTTATTCATTTCATTATTTCTATTTCTAGATTTTTGGAATAAACATTAAAGAAAAAGGTAGAAAAGTTAAACTGTCAGTTTTCATAATTTTAGTTTTATTATATAGTACAGATTCGACAACATTTGCAAGAAGAATTTTGGGGGGCATTTGTGAAATAGCTGAAGGTAATTAATTCAGGCTCAGATTCAAAAATGAACTCATCAGGTATATTTTACCTTGGGAAATAACTTTTTTAAAGAGCTCATTATACTTGTAATTAGGTATTTTGGGGAGTGTACTTAATTAGAATAGCCTTAGAAACACAAAGTATCAAATGTTTTTGCACATGCTTACATCCATCTCTCCCTTTCTTCGTTTAAAAGAAATATATTCTTTTGTTAACTTCATCCCTCTATTTTCTCAGTTTAGTTGTCCCTACTATTTCTGACAACAACGAACTTCCTAATCAGATGAACCTACACTTCTGTCTTCTACCTTCAACATGTCAACAACATTCTCCAATACATCCTCATGCCATGGGACACATTTTCCCCAAATAACTGAGTCTTTTGTTTTCCTGTGGTAGAAATTTTCATTGTGAATCTGGTTCATGAGGCCTAAGTGGCTTTTCTTCTCCTAGATTTAATAATGAAGTCATATATTCTAAGGTTTTGGTACTGGGAATTGTGTCTTTTAGGGGATGATCAGATAACCAAGGAGCCCTCATGATTAGTGGTCTTAATAAAAGAAACCCTAGGAAGACACTTGCTTATTTCATGGTGTGAGGACACACATAGAACATATATACAATTAAAAGTAAAAACTCCAGACACTGAATACAATACCTTAAAATATCCACCCTAAAGAACATTGAGAATATATTTTGGTTACACATAAACTACTTTAATATATTTTGTTATATCATATCTCTATATATTCCATATCCCACTACTTATCTAATGCTTTATATGTGCATTTTTGCCATTCATATGATGCTTTTTACTTTTTGTTATAATTAATATATTATATTTGCCAGATTCAAGGTACATTACTTCACAAACATTGATACCCCTTCTCATGATTTTATCCCTATTTCCCTCTCTCTAACCCCTCACCTCATCCCCCTTCCCTATCCCACTTCAAATAAACAAACATATATACAATATACCAGCTAACAAGGTAAGATACTGTAACAATATGAGAATAACCAAGGGACAAACAAAAGAGATGAGAAATAACATAGTGCATTAAAAACAATAATAATCACACAATATATGGCTCTTGTTTCCATATCCTGGAGGTCCTTTAAATTAGCCCCATCTTATGTGGCCTTATGGATCTAGGTTTTGCGGTATTGTAATCTTCTGCTAGGAGAGTCCAAGGTTTACACAAATTATGACAAATGAGGAAAACCATTGAACTTATCTTCACTTGATTCTGGCTTACTTCACTTAATATGATTTTTTTCCAAGGCTTTCCATTTCCTACAAATGGGGCAATGTTATTTTTTCTGATGGCAGCATAGAATTTCATTGTGTATAAATACCACATCTTGTTGATCTAATCATCAACTGAGGGACATCTAGGTTGGTTCCATATCTTTGCTATGGTGAATAATGCTTGCAATGAACATCGTTGTGCTGGTGGGTTTAGTATGTCCTTGTTTCTGGAAGATTGGATAAATGCCAAGTAGGGGAATTGCTGGGTCATAGGGGAGCTCCATATTTAGTCTTTTGAGGAACTGCCATACTGCTTTCCATAATGGTTGAACTAGTTTGCACTCCCACCAACAGTGTAGTAGTGATCCCTCCTGGCCACATTCCCACCAGCATCTGTTGTTATTAGATTTTTTGATCATGGCCATTCTAACTGAAGTGAGGTGGAATCTCAGACTTACTTTGATTTGCATTTCTTTTATGGCCAGAGATACCAAGCATTTCTTCATGTGTCTATAGGCTATGCTTATTTCTTCTTCAGAGAAGATTCTCTTTAAGTCTTTGGTCCATCTTTTAATGGGATAGTTGTTTCTTTGGAGATTAGTTTTGGAGTGATGCAATTTTTTTAACTGTTGATATATTTTAGATATGAGGCCTTTCTCGTATGGTTAGTAAAGATCTTCTCTCACTCTGTGGGCTTTCTAATTAGCTTGCTAGCTATGTTCTTTGCCATATAGAAGCTCTGCAGTTTAAAGCAGTCCCATTTATCCAAACGTTCTCTGTGTTTCTGGGTCCTTATTAAGAAAGTTTCGACCTGAGCCAGGGAGGCCTAGTATATCTCCTATTCCTTCTTATAAACTTTTTAGTGTATCTTCCTTTACCTAGAGTCGTTGATCCATTTGGAGTTAATCCTGGTGCAGGTTGACATAGAAGGATCCAGTTTTACTTTTCTGCATGTACTTAACCTATTCTACCAGCACCACTTGTTGAAGAGGCTGTCTTTCTTCCATTCTATTTTTTTTTCCTTCCTTTTCAAAGATTAGTTGGCCATAGGTCTGTGGGTTGATTTCTGGGTCTTCAGTTCTATTCCTTTGGTCCTCAGGCCTATTCTTGTCCCATTACCAAGCTGTTTTGGTCACTATAGCTCTGTAACAGAGTCTAAAGTTTGGTATTGAAATTCCTTCTGCTTCGTTCTTTCTGCTGAGTGTTTTTGCTAATCGGGGTCTTTTATTATTCTGTATGAAATTTTGGATTGTTTCTTCTATTTCCTTAAAGAATAACATTGGGATATTGATGGGTATTGCATTGAATTTGTAGACAGCCCTTGGCATGTTTGCCATTTTTACGATGTTACTTCTAATTCAGAAGATGGGGGGTTTTTCCACTTCCTCAGGACTGCTTTAATTTCCTTTTTCAGGATTTTAAAGGCCCTTTACTTTCTTAGTTAGGTTCATTCTTAGGTACTTTATTTTCTTTGAGGCTATTGAAAAAAGGAATTCTTTTTCTAATTGCTGTTTCGATCCTCTAGTTGTTGGCATATAGGAAGACATTTGATTTTTTGAGGGTTATTTTATAATCTGCTAAATTGCCAATGTTTCTAATCAGCTGAAACAACTTGGGATAGGAGTCTATAAGGTTCTTTAAATACAGAATCATATCCTGTGCAAAGTGTGAAAGTTTTAATTCCTCTTTCCCTATTTGGATCCCTTTTATGCTTGCTTCTTGACTTATTGCTCTGGCTAAGTTAAAGAGGACTGGAGAGAGTGGGCATCCTTATCTCATTCCTGATTTTAGAGGAAATGGCTTTAGCTTTTCACTATTAAGCATAATGCTAGCTGTGGATTTGTAATACACAGCCTTTATTATACTGAGGGATTTTTCCATAGATTCCTAGTTTCTCCAGAGCTTTTAGCATAAAGGGATGTTGGATCTTGTCAAATGCCTTTTCTGCATCTATTCAATCATGTGATTCTTGTCCTTGCTTGTGTTGATGTGAATTATTTTGACTTCCGTATGTTGAACCAGGTTTGCTTCCCTGCGATTAATCCTGTTTGGTCATAGTGTATATATATATATATATATATAATTTTTTTGCTGAGTTGCTGAAGAAGTTTGGCCAATATTTTCCATAGTTCTCTGTCTATAATGAGTCCCTGTCTGGTTTTGGGATAAGGGTTGTGCTGGCTTCGTAGAATGAGTTTGGCAAAGAGCCTTCATTTTCAATTTTGTTGAGGAGCTTGAGGAGTATTGGTGTGAGTTCTGCTCTGAAGACCTTATAGACTTCAGCTGTGAATCCATCAGGTCCTTGACTTTTCTTGGAAGGGAGATCTCTTATTGCCATTTCTATTTCAATACTTGTTTAGTTGGTTTAGAACTTCATGGTGCAATTTGGGTATGTTAATATTGGTTAGAAATGTGTCCGACTCTTGCAGATTCTCAAATGTGTTTGCATAAAGGTTTGAAAAATATTTCCTTATGATGCTCTGGATCTTTGTGATTTCTGTCATGATATTTCCATTCTTTTCCCTGATTTTGTTTATTTTAGTGTGCTCCCTAATTTTTTTGGTATGATTTGCTAAGGGTCTGTCCACTTTGTTCATATTTTTTGAAGAGCCATATCCTTGTTTTGTTGATTCTTCTGTGGTCTGTTTAGACTCCAATTTGTTTAATTCTTCTTTTAACTTAATAATTTGATTCCTTCTACTGGAATCGAGATTGCTTTCTTGCCTTTTTTCCAAGAGCTTAAGATGTACCATTAAATTGTTTGTTTGAGCTTTTTCCAATTTGTTAATGTAGGCACTTAGAGTTATATATTTTCCTCTGAGTAGTGCCTTTGCTGTGTCCCAAAGGAGCTGGTATTTTGTGTGCTCATTTTTGTTAAATTCCATAAACTGTTGAATTTCTGTCCTGATCTCTTTAATGACCCACTGGTGATTCAACAGTGCATTGTTCAATCTCCATGAGTTACAGGGTTTTCCTTGGTGGAGATTGGTGTTCAGTGCCAATTTGATCCCATTGTCACCTGAGAGAATGTCAGGAATGATTTCATTGTTTCCGAAGCTGCACAGGTTTGGTTTATGCCCTAAAGTACGGTCTATTTTAGAAAATATTCCATGTGCTGCTGAAAGAAACATATATTCTGGTGTTGCTGGATGGAATAATCTTCAGATTTCTGTTAGGTCTAGTTGGTCTGTACAGTGCTCAATTCTGAGGTTTCTTTGTTGACTTTTTGCCTGGTTGATCTATATAGAGATGACAGTGGTGTGTTAAAGTCACCAACAATCACTGTGTTTGGATCAATGTGTGGTTTTATTGTAAGTAAATTTTGCTTGATGAAGTTGGGTGATTTGAGATTAGCTATGTAGATATTTAGGGTGATTATATCTTCCTTGAGGAGAGATCCCTTTAGTAGTATGTAATAACCTTCAGCTCTTCTCACTAATTTTAGTTTGAAGTCTATTTTATTTACTATGAGGATAGAAACTCTAGCGTGTTTACGGGGGCCTTAGCTTGCTAGATTTTATTCCAGCTTCTTACTTTCAAAATATGTTTCTTTTGGGGGCAAAATGTGTCTCTTGAAGATAGCAGAATGATGGATCTTTGTTTTTTATCCAAGTATAAACCGTTTATGCTGTAGAATTGGAGAGTTAAGTCCATTGATATTGAGGGTTATGAGTGAAAGATATTTACTAGTTGCTGCAATTTTTTAAATTTTGTTAGGGCCTATGACTTGCCAATTCTTTTTTTTAAGGATTATAAAACATTTTATTGACCACTCTTCACCATTATTTAGAATAAAGTAAACAGTATACAGTTGGGCAACATTCTCATTACTAGAAAGTTGTTTTTCTGGCTTTTGTGGGACCAGTAAACCAATACTGAAAAAAAATGAGCCTACATGTTAGGAATGAGTTAGGGTAAAGAAAAAGCTTGCAGGTCAACAATTGTGAAATTGTGTCCAATTATTTAGTCCATCAGGTCCTAAAAAGTTGAAATCTCTAACCAGTTGATATTACATTTCCATGAACAGAGTCTTAGATAGCTCAGGATCTATGAGCTTTCAGTATACCATTTTTAATATTCTGTAAAGGAATGTTCATTACAGAAACTTTTAAAAAAGGAAATCAAAATTTATCTTAGTTATCTCATCTGGGTGAGGGAAGCTATTGATAGAGATACTTTTCCTTTCAAGACATTTTGCAAACCTATTGCATTTGCTATCTATGGCAGAGGCAGGAAGACCTAAAGTTGAGGCTAGCCTGGATACCTAGTAAGCTGAAGGCCATCCTGATCTGCCTAGTGACCCTGTCTTAAACAACAACAAAATAAAACAAGGGCAGGAGTGCAACACAGTGATACATCATTTGCCTACATATGCAAGGCTTTGGATCTGATGTCCAACACCTCTAAACAAGAAAAATCTCTGAAACAAAAAACTAAATATGTAAGTATTTTGTTTACACACACAAAAACACACACAAAAAAATTCAGGATGGTCCTTCAACATAGCAGTTAAAGACTGCTGATTAAGCAATGACCAAAAAAAAGTTGCCTGATTAAAAAAACAAACAAACAAACAAAAAAAGAATGTGTTCCTGAATACAGATGAAATGTACTATGGTATTAAATATACTTTTCTAATAAAAGAAGTAACTACAGAAAGCCTTAATATTTGTTCAAAACAATCAGTGCTATGGAGGAAAAAAAACCGCAACAACTCCCAACACAGTTTTCAAAACTAACATGTCAAACTTGATTTTCTTTAGAATGTAGTTATTTGACATCATTCATTCAAAAACCAAGGATCAATTCTAGTGCAGGGTGAAAAGAAGGATCCAACTTTAGTTTTCTGCAGGTGCTTAACCAGTTCTGCCAGCATAACTTGTTAAAGAGGCTATCTTACTTCCATTCTATTTTTTGGCTCCCTTGTCAAAGATTAGATGGCCATAGGTCTGTGGTGTAATATCTGGGTCCTCAGTTCTATTCCATTGGTTTTCAGGCCTGTTCTTGAGCCAGTACCAAGCTGCTTTGATAATTATAGCTCTGTAATAGAGTCTAAAGTTTGGTATTGAAATTCCTCCTGTGCTGTTCTTTCTACTAAGAAGTGTTTTTGCTATATGGGGTAATTTATTGTTCCATATGAAATTTTGGATTGCCTCTTCTATTTCTTTAAAGAATGACATTGGGATATTGATGGGTATTGCATTGAATTTGTAGATAGCCCTTGGCAAGATTGTCATTTTCACGATGTTGATTCTTCCAACCCAGGAGCATGGGAGGTTTTTCCATTTCCTTATTTCTATTTTAATTTCCTTTTTCAGGGTTTTAAAGTTTTCATCAAAAAGGTCCTTTACATTCTTAGTTAGGCTAATTCCTAGGTACTTTATTTTCTTTGAGGCTATTGCGAAAGGAGTTTCTTTCCTGATTATTGCCTCATTCCTCTCACTGTTGGCATAGAGGAAGGCAGTTGATTTTGGAGGGTTAATTTTATAGCCTGCTACCCTTCCAAAGTTTTGAATCAGCTCAAGGAGCTTGGGAGTAGAGTCTATAGGATTCTTTAAATACAGAATCATGTCATCTGCAAAGAGGAATAGTTTTACTTCCTCTTTCCCTACTTGGATCCCCTTTATGCTTGCTTCTTGCCTTATTGCACTGTCTAGGAATTTTTATACTATGTTAAAGAGGAGTGTAGAGAGTGGGCATCCTTGTCTCATTCCTGATTTTAGAGGGAATGGCTTTAGCTTTTCACCATTAAGTATACTACTAGCTGTGGGTTTGTCATACACAGCCTTTATTACATTGAGGAATGTTCCATGGATTCCTAGTTTCTCCAGAGCTTTTAACATAAGGGGGTGTTGGATCTTGTCAAATGCCTTTTCCACATCTATTGAGACAATCATGTGATTTTTGTCCTTGCTCCTGTTGATTTGTTGAATTATATTAATTGATTTGCTTATGTTGAACCAGCTTTGCCTCCCTGTGATGAATCCTGTTTGGTCATAGTGTATAATTTTTTTGATGAGTTGTAGACTGTTGGCCAGTGTTTTGTTGAGTTTTGCATCGATGTTCATCAAAGAAATAGGTCTATAGTTCTCTTTACTTGATGAATCTGTCTGGTTTGGGGATGAGGGTTATACTGGCTTCATAGAATGCATTTGGTAAAGAACTTTCATTTTCAATTTCATTGAAGAGCTTGAGGAGTATTGGTGTGAGCTCTGCTTTGAAGACCTTATAGAATTCAGCTGTGAATCCATCTGGCCCTGGGCTTTTCTTAGGTGGAAGGTCTCTTATTGCCATTTCTATTTCAGTGCTTGAAATAGGCCTGTTTAGTTGGGTTAATTCTTCTTGGTACAGTGACCTGGAGGTAAAAGCTGACAAACTGAAAACTTTACAAGAAAGAATAGGAGATACACTACTCCCCCTTGGCACAGGTCGAAACTTTCTTAATAAGGACCAAGAATCACAACAAATCAGAGAAAGGCTGGATCAGTGGGACTGCATTTAACTGCAGAGCTTTTGTATGGCAAAGGACATAGCTAGTAAATTAATTAGGAAGCCTACAGAGTGGGAGAAGATCTTCACCAACCATACAAAGGACAAAGGCCTCATATCTAAAATATATCAACAACTCAAAAAAATGAATCACTCCAAAACTAATCTCCAAAGTAACAACCATCCCATTAAAAAATGGGCCAAAGACTTAAAGAGAGTCTTCTCTGAAGAAGAAACAAAAATGGCCTATAGACACATGAAGAAATGCTCAACATCTCTGGTCATAAAAGAAATGCAAATCAAAACAACTCTAAGATTCCACCTCACTCCAGTTAGAATGGCCAGGATCAGGAAAACTAATAACAACAGATGCTGAAGGGGATGTGTCCAGGAGGGATCACTACTACACTGTTGGTGGGAGTGCAAACTCATTCAACCACTATGGAAAGCAGTATGGCAGTGCTTCAAAAGGCTAAACATAGAGCTCCCTTATGACCCAGCAATTCCACTACTTGGCATTTACCCAACCATCCAGAAAC
This sequence comes from Megascapheus bottae, assembly GCF_031878675.1. Taxonomy (NCBI): domain Eukaryota; kingdom Metazoa; phylum Chordata; class Mammalia; order Rodentia; family Geomyidae; genus Megascapheus; species Megascapheus bottae. The sequence goes on along the minus strand of NC_143547.1, from coordinate 98,667,039 downwards.
AAGGGCATACTAAATCCACTAGCACAACAATGTTCATTGCAGCATTATTCACCATAGCAAAGATATGGAACCAACCTAGATGTCCCTCAGTTGATGAGTGGATCAACAAGATGTGGTATTTGTACACAATGGAATTCTATGCTGGTGTCAGAAAGAATGACATGGCCCCATTTGTTAGGAAATGGAAAGACTTAGAAAAAATCCTATTAAGTGAAGTAAGCCAGACTCAAAGGAACTTAGGCTCAATGGTTTCCCTCATTTGTCATAATCAGTAGAAACCTTGGGCTCTACTAGCAGAGATCTGCAATAGAGCAAAACCTTGATACATAAGGCCATATAGTATGAAGCTCATTGAAAGGACCTCCAGGATATTGAAACGAATGATTGTTTTCCTTATTATACTATGTTATCTTTCATCTCTTTTGCTGTCCCTTGGTTACCTCATATTGTTACAGTATCTCAGTTTGTTATCTGATATATTGGATATATTTGTATTTGGTTATTTGAAATTGGATAGGAAAGGGGGGAAAACCAAGATGGGGTTGGGGGGGAGGGTTATGGGGACCAAGACATGTGAAAGGGTATCAATATACGTGAATTAATGCACCTTCTATCTGGAAAATATCATGTAACCCTTTTATTAATTACAATAAAAATATTAAAAAAAAGAAAATAACAATAATGAAACTCATCAAAAAGTGTTAAGAATTGGGGAGAGGGTTAAAAAAGAGTGGTTTAAGTGACATGAGTTTGATTAAAGTACATTATATGTAATAAATATCATAGTCAAACCTAAAAAAAACAAGAATCAGATGTTATATATATATATATATTTATATATATATATATGGCAAACAATTATTGAACTTCATCTTCTGGACAAGAATGCCAAGTTAGTCTCTCTTCATAAAAAGCAATTTCAGGATAACAATGATTGTTAAATATTGCACCTTCTTTCTGGCGAATATAATGTAACCCTTCTATTAATTACAATAAAAAAATAAAAAAATTAAAAGAAGGAATTACAATATGATGACACTTCATATTTGCCTCTTTTTCCAGCACCAAGTCAGCTTCATCGGAATGTTTCCATTTCATGAGAAACATCAAGTCTCCACTGCTATCTGTGGCGACAATTATTCATGCAGGATCTACACCTCTAGCAAATCCCCTTGGTTTGTCATTATCTCTTTTTTTTCCTTGATTTGCTGTCATCAGATTCACTGTCTGATAAAGATTTTCTTTTTGTACCATCCTTTTCTTTACCAGCTTTTTGAGAATTAAGAAAAGCTTCAAATAATTCTGGACAATCTAAATTTTCTTCAGGTTCCCAGGTATCATCAACATCTATAAATCCCTTCCACGTCAGGAGATATTCCATCTTCCCGTTCACTACACGTCAGTCCAACTACTTTTTTCACAACAAATTCTTCAGGCTCTGCTTCTTCAACTTTTTTATTCTTTCCATTCTGTTTCTTTCTCATTTTTTGGAATATAGTTTTGCTTGAGGCCATTTTTAATTGTAGACTTGATGAGCTATTATTCACCACCTCAGATGCTCCCGGTCGCGATTGTGCAGCAGCAGCGTCTCTGACTTGTCACTTATTGCTGTAATTAGCTGTTATGATTTTTAGGTGCCATTTCTCTTTCAGTGCCCAAATATGTGTAGAGTTATTCCCAAGTAAATCATGTTTATAAAGACTAAATGAAAATACTAAGTATTTGCTTTGATTTGTTACAGGAGCTTTCTTTTATTTTTATTTCCTTAAGAATCATTTTTGAGATATTTTCTAGCATTCAGTAAATGTGGAAGTAGCACAAAAATATAATAGCACCTATTGAAGCGATGTTAAATTATACATGAGCAGGCAGTCTAATGCTGGATATCTTTATTTGTAGAGACCAAGTCGTTTTGAGAGGTGAAGCTATAAAGAAGTCAATTGTCTGAAAGTATCTGTAAAAACCAGATTGAGAAAGTAAAAAGTTATTCAATCAGGCCTGGAGTGTGATAGAGTTCTTACGAGTAAGTGCTGGGTTTGATTCCTCTGTATCACACACCCACACATAATAAAGGCAGAAGTGGTGCTTTGGCTCAAGTGATAGAGCACAAGCCTTGAGAATGCCCAAGGATAATGTCCAGGCCCTGAGTTCAAGCCCTAGGACTGGCCAAAAATGTTCGTCAATCAATGCAAGAGAGATTCATTGTGAAAATAAGACATATTGTAAAACTTAGAGTCCAGACATACGGAAAGAGTAGAATAAACAGCATATGAAACTTAGATTTTCAATTTAACTGAAAGCAATAAACCTAATGTATTACTTTTATTTCTTCACAAAGATAGAAAATAATCACTAACATTCATGGATGTACTGTATGCCTATTAATATAATAAAATATATTTAATAGTATATTGTTTATCTTCCCCAGTTTGATCTGTGATGACCTCAAAAAAGGCGTAAGAAGCAAGAGAACATTGTGAAAAGAGTAAATGTCAAAGACTTCCTAGTTCTGAAGTCATATCCCTTTTCTATTAATTTCCCCAAAGTATGTTTATGATTTTAATATGTAACTTTTTATGATAAAAAAGACTTTGCACCCTACTCAGATAGAATAATTTACTGAAATACTTATCTTTATTTTGATACCCTGGAATGATTTGGAAAATTGGTGCTATCTTTACTGCTTTTGTGTAAGGAATCTGTACTTTCCATGTCTCTGGAGGCCTTTGATTTTCTTAGAAGAAAACAGTAATTTCCTGTTGAGCTCAAACTAAATTACACTTAATGCAATACGTTATCCCTATTTAGATTCTAGATTGGAACTACTGATGAAAATCTCCACTTAATGATATTTTAAAAATTCTGGATTTATTATTCCGATAAATGTGCAGAAGTACCTGGATTATTAATATAGGGGAATTTTGCATTATTTGCAAACCCTTTTGGTAAATCTAAAATATTCCAAAAAGTAGTTGATTTTAAATATTAATCTATACATGTTATCTAGAAAAAAACACTTGCCAAAAGTTTTGTGCAGTGCATACAAGGGAATAACAGACAAGAGTGATTCAGAATTTCTTCAACATTTAATGAGAGAAGGTTAAGTTTATCCTGCTAGAGCTGGTTTCTACACATATTTGAGAAATGTGCTTACTACCATAATACATCCTAAGAATTTACGGGAATGCTGATAATTATTTTGTGGGAATTGGATACCAGTAAAAAGTTTTGAGGAATTTGTGGATAAAGCACCCTGGACTGACTGCTGGTACAAAGTAGAAAGAGCTACTATCTTTACATATCATGCAAAGCATTGATGGTACAATACATACATCAGTGGGTAACAGAGAGAGCTTTCAGCCCTCTGGTCAGCAACTACTCCTCACTGATCTCGCAAAACTACAAAAAAAAAAAAAAACATGCTCTGACTGAGGTAGATTAGATGTTCTCTTATTCCCCAACCGGGTGTAATAGAGTATATGCATATTTAATAGCTGATATTGACTGCATAACTAAGAGGAGTAAGAGGTCACAGGAAAATTGCCCCTCTAGGTATGTGTATGAGGTGGTCTTCCATGTATTTTAACTCAGGGGAAGCACATATTCTCTCCTTATCTCTGTTTTTCTCTTTTGTCTCTCTTCCTGTTTCGCTATTGTCATGAGTAGAACATCTCTACTCCCACCTGCCAGAAATGATGGGCTGAAACTTCTGAATTTAAGAATAAAACAAAAAATTAAATTCTTCTTAATTTGTTTTCCTCCAATACCTGATCACAATAAGAAAAATCTCACTAACAAGTAATATATCTACCATATATCATGATACTAGAGATAATTTTTACTTGATTATGTATTATTTTTAGCCTATAGCTTCCCACAAATTGAAATGCTCTTTTTGTAAAATATCTACAAGACAAACTGCTTAAGCATATACACCCAGACCACAACATTTACAGACTAGACAGCATGAGTCATATTGTATAATACAGGCTATGAAGTGTACTTAATGTATAGGTTATTACATATTTGTATATTATTATACTTATGAATTATAATATATAAATTATACATAATTTAGAGTTTACATAAATGTATAGCTTATTACTTTATAAAATTGAGAAGGAAAAAGTTATCATGGGACATATTTTATAACCACATTGCTATACAATTTAAATATAGGAATAAAAAGACTTCTAAATAATATTGAAATCAATTGTTCAATTGTTAATATTTCAATTTTATGAGAATCAGCAGTCGCCCAGGCCCAGGGTTAGGGTGGTAGCCTTGAGCTGAAGAGCTCAGGTACAGCACCCAGGCCTAGTTCAAGCTCCATGACTCACAAAAAAAAATCAGCAAAAATGATTGCAAAATATTTCAACTTTAGTTTTCAAAAATCACTTAAAAGAAAACAGTAATTAAAATGTTTATAATGCATCTAAATCAATAACTAAGTGGTTAAATCATTTCAAATATTTCTAGCATACAACAGCTGGATTTTAAATGAATCTTCTAAATAAATTATTAAATTGGCTGTCACCAAAATATAAACTTTTTTTCCTAGAAACCATTTCTATTTCCTAATGTAAAATTGGCAAGTTTAGTGATTCATTGTTCATGCAACAGCTTGAGTTGAGCCCTAAATTGTCAATTATTTTGTTTTAATACTTTAAGCCTTTTGAAACACTACAGATGTTTTATTTCATAATAGAAGAACTAAAAGAACCTAAGTGAATTTGTAACAGTGAAAGCAACATTTTTATTGAAACTGAGATTAATTTGTAAAATGCCATGTGTCTTGGTTTCGCGTTTTTGATTCATTTAAATATTACTTATTTTTAATTTTATGACTTCCATGAAACTATTTTGATTGAAGAGATTTTTTTTGCCAGTCCTGGGCTTGAGCTCAGGGCCTGAGCACTATCCTTGGACTTTCTCAAGGCTAGAGCTCTTGAGCCTCAGCACCATTTCCGGCTTTTTTTCTATGTATTTGGTGCCGAGTAATCGAACCCGGGTCTTTCTGCATGCTAGGCAAGCTCTCTACCAGTAGGCCAAACTCCCGGCCCTTGATTGAAGAGATTTTAAGAGAAAAGGATAGTTATTAATTTGATACTGAGTGGAAAAGAAACTTTGTTGAAATAACTCTAGGAAATCTATATGTGTCTCTTTAATAGAGAATAAATTATAAATAATAATTATGTAGAAAGAGCCAAAATGGACTCTAATTTGAAAAAAAAAGTTTATTGCAATTCCTTGGTAAGTCTTTAGGATATGAATCTATAGATTGATTTTTGAAAAAATCCAATATTACTTTATAATATACATATTTTCTACTGTAGACACTTCAATTTTAATTTCCTAAATAATGTGTGCTTTTGATTTAAAAGTTCCTTCTCTATATTCCATTGGTTCACTCATGTTTTATAATGATGCTACAACATGGGCAATTTTTCATTGTTCTGTAGTACATCACTATTAACTGTGAATTAAATTGTAATTCAAATTTATATTCACATAGTTAGCATGGATTATGAATTCAGACTTCAGAAGCTCATGACCAGTACTGTGCCCATCTGGATGCTTGAACAGAAGACATTGACTTCCAAATTCCAACAGGTTATTGTTTTATTTTTCACAGCATGTAACTGAAATATAAGTTTTTTAGCTGCCGTCAAAGAAGTTCTATTTTTAACTGCATTCTTAAGTTTCATGCCACATTCTTCCTTCTATAGACAATTCATACTGCGGTGGTTCAGTTCTTCATGTAGCTGAAGAATTACTATAATGCATGCCTGCAATCTGTGAAAAGAATTTCACATAAAACAATGATATTACTAGAACTACACCAATATATTAACGTGCCTAATTCCACTTATTTACTGGAATGAACTTTTTATTTTTATGCTACTTGCAGTTGAACTCACAGCCTTGCACTGGCTATGCAAATTATCTATCATTTGAGTGACTTCTCTAGTACTTTATTTATTTCAAGATATATTCCTCTTTATATTCAGTCAGTCCTTCACTATAATCATCTTATTTATGTTTACTCATGCATCTGAGATGGAAGGTGCACACCGCTATGCTGACTTTTATGAATCCTTCCTTTTTTCCTTCCTTCCTTCCTTCCTTCTTTCCTTCCTTCCTTCCTTCCATCCATCCTTCTTCCTTCATTTTTGACTGGGCTGATCTTAAACTGTGAACAAAATTAGAAGATACCTAGGGCAGAAAAACTGAGGGCTCTGTTAAAACTCTGCTCCCCTCGGGTATTGTTAGAGATGGTAAAAGTGTATTTAGGAACATGGACATGCTCACTATACCTTGCATAAATTATTAAAATGCATTTTTTGCCAGTCCTGGGCTTGAGCTCAGGGCCTGAGCACTGTCCTTGGACTTTCTCAAGGCTAGAGCTCTGCCACTTGAGCCTCAGCACCACTTCCGGCTTTTTTCTATGTATGTGGTACCGAGGAATCGAACCCAGGTCTTCATGCATGCTAGGCAAGCACTTTAACCACTAGGCCAAACTCCCGGCCCTAAAATGCATTTTGTAAACATTACTAAGGTCACAATAGACCAATGAAAAGTAGATCCTTTACTACCTCAGAAAATATAAAATGACAGGCAAGTTGGCTACATTATTTCCTACATTTAGTAGAAGGTAAAAATTCTAAGTGATTTTCATGCATATTTATCAAAGTATCTATGGAAAGTTTGAAAAGAACAACTAATTATAATTCAATTTTCATTGTCATTCACATTCCTCCTTGTCATTAGAGACAGGAGATGATTTAAATTCTTTAATACTTATATTACAGACCAATTTTCTCATTGCCCTTTACATCTGTGAGTAGTTCATTTTTTTCCCTTCGGGATTACTAAGTCAATTGCTACATGTAGATCATCTCCTGTTCTGTTTTATGTCATGTCTCATTTCTTCCTTACATCTTGGTACATATTTATACTTTTCAATATTTCTTTATCATTTTCATGAGACAAACTGGCAGCAGACGTTAATGTGTGTATTAAATGTACCATGTTAAGTGACATATACACATTTGATGACTGCGAGAGATCTTAGAGTCAACTCTTGGTAACATGATGAATTTTCTTCTCTTTCCTAAATAGATTTTATATAGTATATTTGACCTTACCCTTTGAAATAAACTAAATCATTTGCTTATTCTAATGATTTCATTTATATACCTTAAATTAAAATTAATATGTGCCACTCTGATATATTTAACTTCTTCCTCACTTTATGAGAAGTATGTGAATTAATAATTATGTCCTCTTCTTTTTTATATATATTTTTATTGTAGTTAATAAAAGGGTTACATGATATTTGCCAGATAGAAGGTGCATTAATTCACATACATTGATACCCTTTCACATGTCTTGGTACCCACTACCCGCCCCCCCACCCCCCCGTCTTGGTTTTCCCCCCTTCCCTATCAAATTTCAAATAACCAAATACAAATAAATTCAATATATCAGATAACAAAGTGACCTACTGTAACAATATGAGATAACTAAGGGACAGCAAAGGAGATGAGAGATAACATAGTACATTAAGGACAACAATCATTCGTTATATGGCTTTTGTTTCAATATCCTGAAGGTCCTTTCAATGAGCTTCATACTATATGGCCTTATGTATCAAGGTTTTGCTCCATTGCAGATCTCTGCTAGTAGAGCCCAAGGTTTCTACTGATTATGACAAATGAGGGAAACCATTGAGCCTAAGTTCCTTTGAGTCTGGCTTACTTCACTTAATAGGATTTTTTCTAAGTCTTTCCATTTCCTAACAAATGGGGCAGTGTCATTTTTTCTGACAGCAGCATAGAATTCCATTGTGTACAAATACCACAACTTGTTGATCCATTCATCAACTGAGGGACATCTAGGTTGGTTCCATATCTTTGCTATGGTGAATAATGCTGCAATGAACATTGTTGTGCTAGTGGATTTAGTATGCCTTTTTTCTGGATGGTTGGGTAAATGCCAAGTAGTGGAATTGTTGGGTCATAGGGGAGCTCTATGTTTAGCCTTTTGAAGCACTGCCATACTGCTTTCCATAGTGGTTGAATGAGTTTGCACTCCCACCAACAGTGTAGTAGTGATCCCTCCTGGACACATCCCCTTCAGCATCTGTTGTCATTCGTTTTCCTGATCCTGGCCATTCTAACTGGAGTGAGGTGGAATCTTAGAGTTGTTTTGATTTGCATTTCTTTTATGACCAGAGATGTTGAGCATTTCTTCATGTGTCTATAGGCCATTTTTGTTTCTTCTTCAGAGAAGACTCTCTTTAAGTCTTTGGCCCATTTTTTAATGGGATTGTTGTTACTTTGGAGATTAGTTTTGGAGTGATTCAATTTTTTGAGCTGTTGATATATTTTAGATATGAGGCCTTTGTCTGTTGTTTGGTTGGTGAAGATCTTCTCCCACTCTGTAGGCTTCCTAATTAATTTACTAGCTATGTCCTTTGCCATACAAAAGCTCTGCAGTTAAATGCAGTCCCACTGATCCAGCCTTTCTCTGATTTGTTGTGATTCTTGGTCCTTATTAAGAAAGTTTCTACCTGTGCCAAGGAGGCCTAGTGTATCTCCTATTCCTTCTTGTAAAGTTTTCAGTGTGTCAGCTTTTACCTCCAATTATTTGATCCATTTGGAGTTAATTCTAGTGCAAGGTGACAAAGAAGGATCCAACTTTAGTTTTCTGCAGTGCTTAACCAGTTCTGCCTGCACAACTTTTTGAAGAGGCTGTCTTTCTTCCATTCTATATTTTTGACTCCCTTGTTAAAAATTAGGTGGCCATAGGTCTGTGGTTTAATATCTGGGTCCCTTGGAAGAATCAACATTTTGAAAATGACAATCTTGCCAAGGGCTATCTACAAATTCAACGCAATACCCATCAATATCCCAATGGGACTCTTTAAAGAAATAGGAGAGGCAATTCAAAATTTCATATGGAATAATAAAAGACCCCGTATAGCAAAAACACTCCTTAGCAGAAAGAACGGCGCTGGAGGAATTTCATTTCCAAACTTTAGACTCTATTACAGGGCTATAATTTTCAAAACAGCTTGGTACTGTCACAAGAACAGGCCTGAAGACCAATGGAATAGAACTGAGGACTCAGATATTAAACCACAGACTTATGTCTTCTTCTTAAAAAATTGTAAAAAAGTGTTTGTCAAATGAATCAAAATGAGGTGCTAGTAAATGACATAGCTGCAATTCTAACAAAGATTGTATTTTAAAATATGCTTATAATATAACAGAGCTTGGTGCTATTACTGAAATATAAACTCTGTAAGTTTTAAAGTTTCAAAAATATTTTTATTTATTTACTGTTTTCCAAGGAGATCCAGTAGGATCGCTGTTGACTTTTTGAATGTGCTTGAATTTTGTATTGGTTTGAGTTTTACAGTTCAAGGATATATTGATTTAAGAATGATTTTTCCAGCCAGGTAAGGTGGCTCACGCCTGTAATTCTAGCTACTCAGGAGGCTGAGGTCTGAGGATCAAGGTTCAAAGCCAGTCTGGGCACAAAATTCCTTAGACTCTTATCTTCAATTAACCTTTAGAACATGGGAAGTCAGGTGGCAGCCTTGAGCTGAAGAGCTCAGGGACAGTGCCCAAGCCAAGTGCAATGCACATAGACCCACACAAACAAACAAACAAAAGTATGATCTTTCCTCTAAACTGGCTGGCATTTTCCTACCTGCATGCTTTGCAGAGAAGTTGTGTGGGATAATGGAATAGCAGGTGACTGATATTATATAATTGAGTTTATATATGCTATAATTTCTCATTATCAGCAAGAAATAACAAAGTAGAAGACATGTGGGTAGGCATAAAATGCATTGGGGGATAATAATGCTGCAGTATAACCTTCCATGGGTGTTTTTCCTGGGGATGAGAAGACTAAGGTGAGACATTCTAGTTGTCTTGCAATATTTGAAATTCTGACATAGGAAGAAAGAATAGACATTTCTCTGTAGCCCCAGAAGGTATACCTAGCATTAAAGGGTGAAAGATACATTTTAAACTCAGTCGATGGACTGACTTTCCAACAGTGCGCAATATTGCAATAGGTAGCTGTATGAAGTCACATGAAGTATTCATCGAATTATTGAATGTCTCTGGATCAAAGGTTTTATGCAGAAGATGCCTGGAATGGAGGAAGGAGGTAAAGAATTTTTATGAACTAAAATCTCTATTGCTTTTTTCAACTTTATTCTATCGTCTTTATTTATCCTTTCCTTTCATTTATTCATTCTCTAATTTTCAAAAACACTGAGCTGAGAGAAGCTGAAAGTTAAGGGAAAGAGATAATATTGTGCATATTTGTATAATCACATCATGTGAGATTTAATCTTTCTGGGTATAGATTATATTTATACTCCTCTGTTCCTTCATGTTTATAGTTAGCAACAATATGATAGGAACATTTCTGTGGTATCTAATGGCATTAGAGAAGATTTCCTTAGCAGGAAGAAAAATTAAAATGAATATTCCTAGGTTCAAGTTATGGCATAGTCACTCTTTGCAATCTTTGAAGAATTTAATTGGACTTTCATAGGCCTCTATCTCATTTCTGTGAAATTTGTATAATCAGACATACTAATTTCTGAGCGATGATGAAGTTAAACAAGACAATTTATAAAAGCCATAATTAAATCTGGCAAATATTACTGTAATCCCTCTATACATTACAATAAAAAATTTTAAAAGCATAATTAAAATTGACTTGCACATACTCAGTAGAAATAATAGTAAGCATTTTAATGCATTTTCTTTTATTTCTTAAAATTATTTGCTCAAACTTGTCACATCTAATAAAAGATTAATATTATCATTTAAAATTCTATGTGGATTATAGGCATGAGCCACAGCGACCGGCTTGAATTTTTCTTTAGTGTCAGTCTTCCTAATCTTGATGCTCTCTCCATGGATATAAAATATAAGACATATATCATCAGTTAGCAAACGTTAAAGGTAGGAGTTTTTGTGACAACACTTTCCTTTAAGATACTCGTCTTAATTTATTTTTGGCCTAGAAAATACGTAGTTTCATTATTTGATTATTTGTTTACTATTGTTTCCAATTAAATAAAAACAATTTAGTATTTATTGAATAATTTCACCAGAAAAAATGCTTAATTTTATGGACAAATCACCTATTGTTTGTTCTTTCTCACTTTCCTTTAATTCTAAATTATCTTCTTTGTCATTGTCGAGAAAAAATTTGTGGCCTTCCACTTTGTCTCAGAATTAACAAGAAAATTTTATAACACAAAATATTTTATATCTATAGTTGTGGAAAATAAATGCTTAAGTTCCAGTTGTGTATTTGATAATTATTTAGGAAATATAAGGGAAAATTTAGTTTAATCAGTGTATCATTGGATATGGTTTTAGTATTAGTTATAACAAACATATGAAATGTGTACCTTAGTACACAGCTCAGGCCCAAATAATTGATAAATAGTATGTGTGAGAGTTTGCTTATACGTATATGTGCTTGCCTACGTTATGAAGACTGGTTCTGTTTGTGTGCTTTTAGAGCCCACATCAGGCTAACTGTTCAAAAAATACTTGTTCATTAGTTTAAATTTTATTACCATACAGTATGTTTCTGATTAAATTCTCTAATTTTTATATAAACAATGGATTCGATTCTGACTGAAAATATTGATTAGTAATTGTGTTCAGTTCAGTGAGTTTTTATAGTCTCCTACAATGCTTCTGTTTCCTAATTCTCTAAAAATATGCTATAATGTAAAAGTGCTACTGTAGAATATTGAAAAAATAATTTAAAGAAAAAATTATTGAGTAATTCATTAAAAACACAAAACATGCATTTATTAATAAAAGTTTATTTATTCAATGCCGGTTGCACTTTATATATATATACATACATATATGTATATATATGCATGCACGGTATAGAAAATAGAATAAAATATCCATGGAGAGTGGGCTATAATTTAAATAAATAATTATAAACATTAGGTTATATAATGGTTAATATACTAGACCATAATAATATATGATATTCCTAAGAAAGTCTTTATATTTTCTGTATTAAATGTGAAAAGACATGAATTGAAATTAAAATGAACTTAAAGTCATAGTTTATATTTGGGTACTTGACATCAAAAGTTATCTAGAGATTTTTGTCATCCCTATTGAAAACATTGTTTTATGGTCCATAACATAGCATAAAATAGATCACAATATCTTTATTAATTCCATTGTTGAATACGAATATATTTTTCTATTTTATTTATATTAACATTAATTTTCAATAATTATACTTAGGGAATTGCATATAGCAGACTAGTATATGTGGTTAGTTTTAGAAGTTTAGTACCATAATACTGCAAAATACTTTTAAGAAGAGTTACACAAGTCTATTCTTCCTGTATTGCCATGATAAAAAATTAAATTTATCTGATACCATTAAGGATAATATAAAATTTAAATCACTTAAATCACCACACATATCATAAAGAACAAACATTTAGCAATAAAGGGAAAATAATGAAAAATTTGTAGGAAATAAGTTACTATGAGAACGTCCAAATAAGTTACATTACCAAAATGAATTAATAGTACAGAAGTTAATGATCAGTATTCCAAATGACTCTTATTGAGTGTGTTAAATGAAGTGAACAGATCAAACTATGAACAAATAAAAGGGAGAAAATCAAGAAAAAGCATACGAAAAATCTAACTTTTGAAAATAAATTCATCAGTAGAAAAATATGACCACACTAAAAATGTCTAACATACACAGAATGATAAGAGAAAAACAGAAAATTGAATGTGTAATGTTTTCAGATATGGCAAAAATTCATAGAAAAATTGAGCTCAGAATTTTAACAATATTACTGAACTTCGAGAGGAATGAATGGGGAATAAAATATTTAAGTCAACTTATAGAAAGTCAAAGATGAAAACAATTCTAAAAATTATTGTTGGAACAGCAGATGCACATAAACAAGAAGTGCATAGTGGAGTCAGAATTGATTTTTTTTCCTTTCAGTATTTTTATTTATCTTTAGGTACTTTTAAAAGGGATTGTCATTAAACAAAGCAGTTTGTAAATAGAATTTATCATGATCAATATTACTCCTTTCAGCATTCTCACCCATCTCTCACCAACTACCACTTCCCTCATTTTTCTTTCTTTTAATTGGATTATATTGTCATCATAATGAACAGAGGGGTTATAGTTATATTCATCAGGTAATGGGTATATAACTTCTTGAGCCTTGATACACTTTCTTATGTATGTATTCCCCTTTCCCTCCCGCCACCCCTCGTAATCATCTTGTTTTACCCTTTATTTCCCTATTCATATAAAATGTAAACTTATATACCATTACATGGTAACAAATTCAGATACAGTAACCACAAGAGATTTACCATAAGAGGAAAAAAAGAGAAAAGAAATAACTTGATGTAATCCATTAAGAACAACAATCACAAAGATAAACCTCTTCTTTCCATAGCCTATAGTTCCTTTCATTTAGTCTCATCCAATATGACCACATACACATAGCTTTTGAGCTATTGTGGTCCTCTGCTAGGCGAATCCTAGACTTGTACTAATTATTACAAATGCGGGAAGTCATGGACTCTATGCTTCTTTGGGTCTGGCTTACTTCAGTTAATTTGACTTTTTCCAAGTCTTTGCATTTCCTTATGAATGGGCCAATGTCATTCTTTCTGATGGTAGCATAGAATTCCATTGTGTATAAGTACCACATCTTCTTGATCCATTCTTCTACTGAAGGGCACCTGGATTGGTTCCACATCTTAGCTATGGTAAATAATGCCTCAATGAACATCGTTGTTCTAAAGTCTTGGACACTGGAGTAAATGCCAAGGAGTGGAATTGCTGGGTCATAGGGGAGCTCTGTGTTCAGTCTTTTGAGGAACCACCATACTGCTTTCCATAGTAGCTGAACGAGTTTACACTACCACCAACAGTGTAGTAATGAACCCTCCTGGCCACTTCCCCACCAACATCTGTTGTTATTAGATTGCTTTTGTTTTTGCCAGTCCTGGGCTTGAGCTCAGGGCCTGAGCACTGTCCTTGGACTTTCTCAAGGCTAGAGCTCTACCACTTGAGCCTCAGCACCACTTCTGGCTTTTTTTTCTATGTATGTGGTACCGAGGAATCGAACCCGGGTCTTTGTGCATGCTAGGCAAGCAATCGAACCCGGGTCTTTGTGCATGCTAGGCAAGCACTCTACCACTAGGCCAAACTCCCGGACCCAATTATTAGATTTCTTGATCATGGCTATTCTAACTGGAGTGAGGTGGAATATCAAAATTATTTTGGTTAATATTTCTTGTATGGCCAAACATGTGGAGTATTTCTTCATGTGTCTATAGGCAATTTTTAATTCCTCACCACAGAAGTCACTCTTAAATTTTTATCCCACCTTTTAATGGGATGGTTGTTTCTTTGAAGATTTGTTTTTGAGAGATTCAATTTATTGAGCTGTGGGTGTATTTGATATATGAGGCCCTATCTCTTGAATAGCTAGTGATCTTTTCCCACTCTGTGGGCTTTCTATTTAACTTACTAGCTGTGTTCTTTGCCAAACAGAAGCTCAGCAGGTTAATGCCTTCCCATTTGACAAATTTTTCTTTAATACATTATGTTTCTGGACCTTTGTTAAGAAAGTTTCAGCCAGTGCCAAGGACCCCTAATGTATATCTTATGCCTTCCTGTAAAGTTTTTAGGTTGTTTAATTTTACATCAAGGTCCTTGATCCATTTGGAATTAATTCTGGTGCAAGGTGACATAAAAGGATCCAGCTTCAGTTTTCTACAGGTGCTTAACCAATTCTGCCAGGACCATCTGTTGAAGAGGTTTTCTTACTTCCGTTCTCGTTTTTTTTTTTTTTTTTGGCTCCTTTATGTTATAATAGCTGTCCATAGGTCTGTGAGTTGATTTCTGGGTCTTCAGTTCTATTCCATTGGTCCTCAGGCCTATTCTTCTGCCAGTACCAAGCACTTTCAATTACTATAGCTCTGTCATAGACTCTGAAGTTTAGTATTGAAGTTCCTCCCCTGCTGTTCTTTCTGCTAAGGATGGTCTTTGCTATGCAGGGTCTTTTATTATTCCATATGATAGGAAGCCTAATTTAATGCTAATCGGTGTGAGGAGGGCTTGCGGAAGGAAGTTAATGGAATTAGGAATATGCTTAAGGAAATTATCTCTGAGAACTTCCCAAATATCCAGAAGAACAGGCCTGTCCAGATACAAGAAGCTTTTAGAACCCCAAACAGCCCAAACCAGAAAAGCACACCCCACAATCCCATTATAATCCCCACAGGATCAATAGAGACTAAGGAGAGGATCCTTAAAGCAGCCAGGGAGAAGAGAACAATCACCTACAAAGGAAAAATAATCAAATTAACCAAAGATTTCTCTGAAAAGATCATGCAAGTAGTAAGAGCTTGGAATGATATACGGCATGACTTAAAGACAACTAAATATGAACCAAGAATTCTGTACCCATCTAAACTCTCAGTCACATCTGAGGGAAAAGTAAAAGCCTTCCACAGCAAGGAAGGGTTGAAACAATAGATATGGATCTAACCAGCATTACAGAAAACTCTCAAAGATGTTCTACTTACTGAAAATCAACACAAGCATGATATAAACAGAGAAATGGCATCTAAACAGCATACCAGGTAACCAGAGCAAGTAATGGCAAGTCACAGGCCCTAACAATATAGAAAAATGCCAGGAACTTACCAACATTTTTCATCCCTTACCCCTAATATCAATGGACTTAACTCTCCAATTAAACAACGTAGACTGACTAGTTGAATCAAAAAGCAAACACAACACATCTTTCTGCTGTCTTCAAGAGAAACATCTTGCACCTAAAGGCAAACATAAACTAAGATGGAGGCGCTAGAATAAAATCTATCCAGGAAACGGTTCCAATAAACAGATTGGAGCTGTTATCCTTATATCAGATAAAATAGACTTCAAACTAAAACTACTGAGAAGAGACAAAGAAGGATATTGCATACTAATAAAGGGATCTCCCCTTTAGGAGGATATAACCATCCTAAATATACACACAAAATGGCAGACACCCACCATAACTAAGCAAACTACAAGCACTAAAAACACACATACAGCCAAGCACGGTAACTCACTCCTGTAACCCTAGCTACTCAGGAGGCTGAGATCTAAGGATCAAGGTTCAAAGCTAGCCCACAAAAGGACCTGAGACATATCTCCAATTAACCTGTAAAAAATGGGAAATGGGGCTTGGCTCAAGGGTAGGCCAATACCCTTGAGCTCAATAGGTCAAGGACAACGCCCATGCCAAGTTCAAGCCCCATGACCCACAAAACACACACACACACACACACACACACACACACACACACACACCATGATTATTGGTAATTTTAACACACCACTCTCACATCTGGTAGATCAACAAGGTAAAATCTCAACAGCACAAGCTCGAAATTGAACAATTGCATAGACCAACTAGATATAACAGACATCTGCAGAATAATCCACTCTGCAATTCTACAATATACATTTCTTTCAGCTCACAGGGAATATTTTCTAAAATAAACCACATATTAGGGTATAAAGAAAACCTGTGCCAATTCAAAAAACACTGAAATTATTCACTGCATTCTCTCAGAAAACAATAGCATCCAATTGGAACTGAACACCAACCTCCACCAACAAAAACCATGTAACTCATGGAGACTGAACAACACATTGTTGAATCACCAGTAGGTCATTAAAGAGATCAGAACAGAAATTCAACAGTTTATGGAATTTAACAAAAAGGAGCACACAAAATACCAGCTCCTTTGGGACACAGCAAAGGCAGTACTCAGAGGAAAATTTATAGCTCTGAGTGCCTATATTAAATTGGAAAAAATTCAAATCAACAATTTAATGGTGCACCTTAAGCTCTTTAAAAAAAGAGCAACAAACCAATCCCACTTACAGTAGAAGGAACCAAATTATTAAAATAAAATCACAATTAAATGAATTGGAGTCCAAAAAACCATAGAATTAACCCTCAACAGGTGTGGTGGCTCTTGTAATCCTAGCTAATCAGGAGGCTGAGATCTCAGGATCAAGGGTAAAAGCCAGCCTGGGCACAAACAGTCCTGACACTCTTATCTTCAATTAAACTCTAGAAAATGGGAAGAGGGGTTTGGCTCAAGGACAGGTTGTTAGCCTTGGACTGAAAAGCTCAGGGACAAATCCCAGGCTCAGGGGTAGGGCAGTAGCCTTGAGCTGAAGAATTCAGGGACAGCATCCAGGCTGAGTTCAAGCCAAATGACCCACACACAAAAAAAAATTAACCCTCAAAAATTAATGGCTTTCCTGTATGCCAACAACAAGAAGAGTGGGGCAGAAAAGAAGGAAGCAAATTCTGTTGCAATGGCCTCAAATAAAATTAAATACTTAGGAATTAGCTAAGGATATAAAGGACCATTATGATGAAAAGTTTCAAAACCTGAAAAAGGAAATTAAAGCAGAACTGAGGTAGTGGGAAAACGTCCCATGCTCCTGGATTGGAAGAAATAACATTGTGAAAATGGTGATCCTGCCAAGGGCTATCAACAAATTCAGTTCTACCGCTATCAAGATCCCAGTGTTATTCTTTAATGAAATTGAGGAAACAATCCAAAAATTGATATGGAATAACAAAAGATCTCTCACTTTTCTTATTTTTTTAGAATATGAATTGAAATTTTACCACATTTCTCTCATTTTCCTCTATTTTTCTACCTCTATCCCCTTAACCCCATCAAACCCCTTTTATTTAGCAGTTTTCTGGAGTTTATTTTGTTGATTTCATTTAGCCTTTCTAATCACTTACAGTTTGAATTTTACTCTGAATTTATCATATTTCAGTTAATACATGTGTGTATACTTACATACCACCCTATTTATGTGCATATTTGTTAATGAATTCTAGTTTCCCCATGTGAGAGAAAATATAAAACTTATGACTTATTTCATTTAATTTTTCTAAGCCATTATATTTCTTTCCAAATGATGCAATGTCATTATTTTCATTTTTTTTTGTGTGTGTGTGTGTGTGTGTGTGTGTATCATAGTTTCTTACACTGACTAATAGTGAAACAGCAACAATACAGCTGTTATTTTTCATTGTACAGAAAATGTTCCCATAAGGGAAATGGCAAAAAATTAACCAACTTACTGAAGGAATAGAAAAACATATTTTTGAACCAAAGCAAGACATTATTGTAGTTGCTAATAACAAAATTACACTCTTTTTTAAAAAAAGCTGTTTTTAATGAAGGCAATTACTCTGGAAGAAATGTTTTAAATAGTTATCTTGCAAAATAACACCTCATCTCCAGGAGACCATTTTCTTATTTTTCAACTGTTTCTGATATTTTTTCTACCTAAAAAATAAAATACAGTGGGACTCTTCTATTTGAAATGCATGATGAATAAAATATAAGAAAAAAACACACAGAGCATAGCCAGCAAGAAAAAAGTGAAAACACAATGTAGTGTAAATAAAAAAATAAAACCCTGAACTACAAGTGCACACTGTGAATGTTCATATGTAATTCAAATATATACATCACTAACATCACTATAGTCAATAATATCAGGCTTAACATCCATAAAAATATTTGAAATTTAGTTCTCATTTATTACTTCTTGTAAAGTTTTCAGGGTACCTGACTTTACCTCAAGGTCTTCAATCAATTTGAAATTGATTTTGGTGCTGGGTGACATATACATGTCAGAGTTTAGTTTTCTACTTGAGTTTAACCAATTCTGCTAGTACTATTTGTTGAAGAGGCTGTCTTTCGCTCATCCAGTTTTTTTTTAGCTTCCTTATCAAAGATTAGGTCTGTGGATTCACTTCTGGGTCTTCTGTTCTATCCCATTGGGCCTGTTATTGTGCCAGTACCTCACTTTTTTTTTTTACCATTATGATTTTGTAATAGCCTTTGAAGTTTGGTAGTGATATTTCTCCAGCACTGTTCTTTCAGCTAAGGGTTGTTTTTGCTATCCTGGGTGATGTCTTATTCCATATGAGTTTTTGGATTTCTTCTTTTATTTCATTGAAGAATGATGTTGGGGTAATGATGGATATTGCATTGACATTGCAGATAGCCTTTGTAAGCATTGCCATTTTCACGATGTTCCCCATCCAGGATCATGGGAGATTTTTCTACTTCCCTAGTTATGGTTTAATTTCCTTTTTCATGTCTTTAAAATTTTCATCATAGAGTTCCTTCAATTTTTTGGCTAAGCTCATTCCTAGGCATTTATTAGGGCTATTACAAAAGGAATTCCTTCCCTGAATTCAGCCTTGCTCTTCTCTTTGTTGGCATACAAAAAAGCCACTGATTTTTTCCCCTTAGGTCCTGAGCACTATCCTTGAGCTTTTTCAAGGCAAGCACTCTAAAACTTGAGCCCCAGCACCACTTCTGGCTTTCTCTGTGTATGTTGTACAAAGGAATTGAACCCAGGGCATACTGTATGCTAGGCAAGGACTCTACCACTAGGCCAAACTTGAAGCCCAAGCCATTGATTTTTTTATATCCTTCTACTTTACCAAAGTTTTGGATCAGTTTGAGTAAACTGGGAGAGGAATATATAAAGTTCTTTAAATACAAAATCATACCATTTTCAAATGCTCTTTAGCACAGGACGAAACTTTCTTAATAGAGACTCAGAAACACAGCAAATCAATAAAGATTGGATTAATAGGATTGCATTAAACTGCAGAGCTTCTGCATGCTAAAGGACATAGCTGTCAAGATAAACAGAAAGTCCACAGGTTCAGAGAAGCTCTTTATAAGCCATACAACAGACGAGAGCCTCATACCTAAAATACACTTACAGCTCAAAAAATTAAATCCCTCAAAAAATCCTCAAAGAAACAACCATCTCATTAAAAGTTGGGCCACAGGGGACGGAAGATGGCTCTGAGACAACAGGGATGCTGCCTAGCTCTCTCTCACAAAAAGAGAGAACCAGGGAGTCCCACGAGCCAACTACCTTAAGAAATCCACAACAACAAACTCAAAAAGCAACGGAGAAGGACTCAAACTGGAAAATAAATCCAGATAAAGCTCACATCCAACTTTCTCAAAGAATTTGGAACGGGAGGATCCCTCCCCCACCCCTTGCCACAGGCTCTGAGCCTTGAAAAGCAGCAGCGGAGGGCACCAGGCCGACCAGCCCGGAACGCTACAGAAACCAGCATAGGACCGGGCCAGCGAGCCACAGAAGCAGCGGAACCCAGATATGGAACCAGAACAGCAAGCAGCGGAACCGAGACACAGAACATAGGCGATGGAGGAGACCCGAGGGGAGTGAAAGACTCCACACCACCGTGGAACACCCACAGACAGAACGCAGAGGCGTGAGTAACACAGCGGGTCCCCAAACCCATCGGGAAAGCAGAGCTGGTGCCAAGTCATAGATCTTAACTCAGACCCCTTCATCCCACCCGAGAAAGACTGGCAGGAGCAAAGGGGCAAGGAATTTAGAATCCTGTCCCTCCCCTCAACAGCCCCCTCCCTCAGGCCATTGACTGGAGACCGACAGGCAGGCGGTGCTAAGACCCAGCACCCCACCAAGGGAGGCGGAGCTGTCTCAACTCCCACCCACCCAACAGTCTCAACTCTCAGCCCTCTGACTGGAGACTGACAGGCGGGCTACACTAAGACTCAGCACCCCACCAGGGGAGGCAGAGCTGTCCCAGCATCCACCCACCCAACAGGTTCCTCTCCCAGGCCACTGGATCTGCAGAGTGGAGGATGCTGAGTCCCTGCCTTACAGCAGCCGGTGGGGTGTGTGGGAAAATAGGAGCCAGCATCTGTCCCCCTCAAATCTTGAGTGGGGCATACTCCAGCTGGGAATCCTGAGCAAGACAGCATCGTCGGGCCCCCCACAGTCACAGACTCTCAGACAAAGCAGTGGAAACACAGCAGGGATCTGAAGGGCCTTACCAGCAGCCAAGCTTGCCTTCTGAGAATCAGAAAGGCCAGGCTCCGCCCTTGGAGCCCACTTCTTCAGCTGGGCCCCGCCCCTGGGAACAGAGCTGTCTCCTGCTGGTCCTGCTGAGAGCCCCTGGAAACTCTCAAACCCCAGACTCTTGGCCAGGGGCCGCCCCTGGAAGCAGCACAGGAAAACGTCTTGCCCAGCGCGCTCAGACTGAAGCTCGCAGATCCATCCCATGGCCCACTGTGGGGCCACTGGTTGGGCTGAGAGCTAGTCGTGCAGCAACACATAAGTTTTATCTAATACTTTACAAACTTTGTACTCAAATACGCTACCTCCTTACCAACTTAGGTCAGTTATCCTTACGCTACACCTTTTCTTCATTACTATAATAAACTTACACTCCTACGTTAATCCTCTTATACCTCCCCTGATCTCATTCTATTTTTCTATCTCTGGTCCTCTGTTCGTCTTTCAACCCGTATAATGCATGGATCTACACTTGATGGCTGTTGAGCAATACTGTATATCTAGATAGATAGACAGATAGATAGAGGCATAGAAATATATATTAGTGCTGAGGATTGTACTCAAGGTATTTATATGACAGGTAAACACTCTAACAGGATATATATGTTTATGCATATATTTATATTATATAATTATATATGTATATTTGAAACAGCATTTACTGTACTGCAATACCTATTGTGAAAATATCAATCCAAAGTATAAAGCTAAAGATATTTTCTTAAAGAAAAAGTTTGTCTATATCAGTACAAAGATTACCAGCATCAAGACCTTCCCTCACTAACATTTTCCCCATTGTCATGTATTATTGGCCAGATTTTGTATGTACTTCTAATTCATTTGTTGAAAAAGGCGATTGTATTTTAATGTATGGTCGAGAGTGATGCTTTTTGCTTTGGCATGACTGTAGCTTTAATTTAAGCTAAATATATGCATGTTGAAACTTGCTGTCCAATATGACAGTGATATTCTGGGGTTCTCAAGAATAGGATTTGTGGTGAGTGATTGCATTCATAATTTCAGTGTACATATGTGCAAGTAGAACCAAGTGACTTTAAGGAATGAGTGGGGTTTTGACAGAATGAAGAGAATGATGGAAGGGATGACATTGATCAAGATGCACTGTCGGCATAAACTAACATCTTTAATGAAACACCTTTAAAACTAAAGACAACACACACATATTTTTACATATATGTACATATGGTTAATACATACGTAGAAACACATACACACACATATCCAGTTCTGGGGCTTGAACTCTGGTCCTAGGCACTGGCTCTGAGCTTCTTTTGCTCAATGCTAGCATTCTATCCCTGAGCCACAGTGTCACTTGTAGCTTTTTCTGAGTAGTTTGTTGGAGATAAGAGTCAGTAGGCAATTTCTGCCCCATGATGGTTTTCAACTGCAATCCTCAAATCTCAGACTCCTGAACAGCTAGTATTATAGCATGAGCCATCAGCCCTGGGCTAAAGGTAACATTTGTAAAATAATGTAATTTGTTTCCTTATAAAAGGAATACTTGTGCTCATGCTTGTAATCCTAGCTACTCTGGAGGCTGAGATCAGAGGTACAAGGTTCAA
Organism: Megascapheus bottae; assembly: GCF_031878675.1. Taxonomy (NCBI): domain Eukaryota; kingdom Metazoa; phylum Chordata; class Mammalia; order Rodentia; family Geomyidae; genus Megascapheus; species Megascapheus bottae. The sequence continues at coordinate 98,644,405 of NC_143547.1, read as the reverse complement.
AGACAACCTGAGCACAAAAGGGAATAAGATTCTTATCTCCAATTAACCTCTAGAAAACAAGAAGTGGGGCTTGGCTCAAGGGCAGGGCGGTAGCTTTGAGCTGAAGAGCTCAAGGACATCGCACGGGCTGGGAGTTCAAGCCCGATGACCCACAACAAAAAAAAGCAACATTTATGAAAGGAACATGATCCACTCCATACTTTCTGTTATATAAATACAGGACCTTTTCCATACCTTTCATACGAAGACTCAACATCAGTGTTTTATTTATGATTAATTACTAACTAATGGAAAGTACATTTGCTGTAGCATTGTCTTTTCATTTATTATCCATAGTTTCCTTTTTACACTTTTGGTTGAGGTGTTGGGATTTGAACATGATGGAAGTAAAGACTCTCTTGGTCATTCAGCCTACACATGGCAAAACATGGGCCTTGGCAACCTTTGTGATTACATGAGACAATTTCTAATACTACTTACTGGCTTTCTTATTGTAGACAGCCTTGTCTAACAAAAGTGATGTGAAGGTATTTATTCACTTATTCACCATCTGGAGATTTCCTTCAGTGAATTCTCGGTGTACATAATTTGATATTTTCAAATTTGAATATTTTTGGCTTTGAGGATTGAGGATATTTTACATATCTGAGTTTGAGGCTTTTCTTTGGTACATTTCTTAGAAATTTGCTCTCATCTGTAACTTATTTTTTCTTCCTTTCAACAGTCTTTTTCAAGGGTAAATTTGTAGATTTGTATGAAATAAAATTGCTACTTTTGATATTTATTATTTTCTAATATCGTGTTGTTTTATGTGATACTGTCTCTTCATTTTTTTGTGTGTGGTACTAGGCCTTAAATTCAGGGCTTCCTGTATACCACTGAAGTACAACCTCATCAGAGCCCTATCTCTATATAACTAAATGGTAACTCATGTGATATTATATCCTGTTACATGAATTTACCTGATAAACAGAAATAATAGGACATATTTACTTTAGTCTGAATAGATTAGGCAAACTATGAGTTGAATGCTATAGACATGTTCACTTGAACCAAAATAAATACTCATATTAATAAAAGTAAATCGTACTTTTTGCAAGGCTTGGTAGGAATTCTGGTTTGATTCTGAGTAAAAACAGGATGCAGACATTCTGTTGCATCATTTTAGAGTTTTGAACTTTTACCAGAGAGCTTGGTGTGATAATTTGATCTTAATTGGCTTTAAAATTTTTGTTTGTAGCTGGGCGCAGTGACTCATGCCTGTAATTCAGGCTACTCAGGAGGCTGAGATCTGAGGATCAAGGTTCAAAGCCAGCCTGGGCACAAAAGGACCTGAGACTCCTATCTCCAATTAACCTCTAGAAAACGGGAAGTGGGGATTGGCTCGAGGGTAGGGAAGTAGCCTTGAGCTGAAAAGCTATGGAAAATGCCCAGGCCCAGGGGTAGGGCTGTAGCCTGGAGCTAAAGAGCTCAAGGACAGCACCCAGGCCCAAAGTTCAAGACCTATGACCCACAAAAATAATCTGTGTCAAAAGCAAAAACAAATTGTACATCATTTTAAAGAAGACTTCACTGAGGTATTTTTAGTCCTCTGACAATTGCAAAATTTGGTAAAATTTTGATGATGGAATCATTACTTATAAATCTCATTTTTTTCTATCTGAAATTGAATGCTTTGCAGTTAGCAATGCTCTGTATAGTTTGTTGATACTGACATAAACTTAGCATCTTTCTCAACAACTCTCTGCCTGAGCAATGTCTGGGTTTTAAATCTCTTGCCCTTGATGCATTAATGATCAATCCTTTTGAGAATTAATTAAAAAATAGTAATCAGCAGCTCACCTCTCAATACTTTTTCTCTGTATCTCTTTGTAATTTTGACTCTGTGCTTCCTGTTTATTTTATCCCTAATGCTTTTTCACAGAACTTATTTCATTTTATATAGGTTTTCTGTGGTTTGTTCTATAATTCTGACTGTTTGTTCCATTCAAGATATTTTATTCTTTTGTGTTGAACTCCTTCCAAAATGTTGAAACTTGTGAACCAATGGTGCAATCAATTTTCTTTATATTTTCAGAATGTACAAGGATAATAGTAGTCTGTTTTGAATTTTGGAGTCACATTTTTTCAAATCTAAGTAAAAGCAGCATCTTAAGAATAAAATTATAGAAGCTCTTATACTTATCAGAGTAATCATAATGTTATTTCAACTTTTACTTTATATTTATTCTTCCAAGTGTGCCCAAATGGAAAAGGGAAAAGTATTTGATATAAAAAATTTGCAAGTACTTAGCCATTTATTACACAATTGAGTATAACTCTGGTGTGTGTGTGTGTGTGTGTGTGTGTGTGTGTGTGTGTGTGTGTAATAATCCAGCTTCCTAGGTTTTTTTTTTTGCAGTCCTTGGACTTTTTCAAGACTAGATCTCTACCACTTGAGTCACAGACATATGTCTGACTTTTTTCTATGTATGTGGTAAAGAGGAATCGAACCTGGGTCTTCGTGCAGGCTCGGCAAGCACTCTCGGCCAAACTCCCAGGCCCCAAGCTTCCTAGTTTTAAGGTATAGTTCAGCAATGGAATATATGACTAAAAAGTGCAAGGCACTGAGTTCCATCCTCACCACTGTAAAATTAAATAAATATATACCTAAAAATAAACTTCTTAAAGTTATAATTTGAAAACTGTTTCTGAATATTTTTCAGAAATTAAGGAATAATCAAAGTGAGCCTTAGGAAAAGTGGAAAAATTCTTACATGCTTAATACTTTGCGTTTTTCTGAGTTTTTTGGGTGTTTTTACAGATTTCAAAGCAGGAGAAAATGTCTTGTATAATTCTGACCTGGCGGACAACTTTTCTTCAAATTTAATATTTTTCTAATATTTACATATCTATTTGATAGGGCTAATATTATATAAATGACTGAAAATTGATTATACATATAAAATTGTTATTCAATGCAAGGTTAAGGATTACACAAGTTTTATTACATTTATTGTTGACTTGGTCATCTAACACAGTCATTGATATTCTTACTTATATTTTTTTTTGGTGAAGAACATAATGTGTCTCTTTGTTATTATTAGAACTACTATTGTTTTGTTAATGAAATATCCATTTAAAAAGACTTTGTGTTTGTATATTGTACAGGGAATTTAATTGTGGCATTTCTATTCCTTCTATTGATTCCTTCAATGTGCATTGATCTAACTCACTGTTTTACATACAAACAATGTACAAAGCATTTGTAGCACATTCACAATCATGTATAACTAGCTTTTGGTAATTCCAGAGCCCTTTAACAACAACCACGTAACAAGCCTTTTAGCTTTCCTGTCATTCCCGCCTCCTTTTTGTGTATTAATTGTACAAATATACAAATATGTTATATCATTGTGTTGTACACACACTACCTCATTTCTCTGTCTCCTCTATCTGAACATTGTTTAACAGATATTTTTTCCCTTTATTTTTCTGTTTTTGTCAGTCTTGTGGTTTGAACCCAATGACTGGGCACTGTCTTTGGGCTTTCTCAAGGCTATCACTCTACCCCTTGAGCCACTGCACCACTACCTATGTGATAATGAAGGATCAAACCCTGGTCTTTGTGCATGCTAGGCAAGCACTCTACCTTTAGGCTAAACTCCCAGCCTCTCTTTAGCATATCTTTAAGAGTAGCAGATATTGAAGATGGTTTAATAAAGAATTTCAATCAGGGCAAGAACTAAGAAAAAGTTGAGCAGAAACTGAACCAATATGCAAGACATAGCTATAGTTTAAAATTTATGTATCCATGGAGCTAAGTTCACAGAAATGTGACATTGGGCGATTTCATCATTTATGAACATAGAGTGTGTGAAAAGAAACCTAGATGTTTTTTCTTCTACACACACACATGTAAATGAATGCACACTATAGCCTATTGATTTGAGTCAGATTTTGAATAATAGTTCAAAAATACTTATTAATATTGGTTATAATCCTCTGTTCCTATACCTCAATCTCTTTTAGATATGGCTAAGTAATTCATTGTTGTATTTGTGAGGGGAGGGTGTTTAGTGGATCTGCGTCAGGAACACAGGGCTAGGGCAATGTCTATGATATTTTTCACTCAAGGATAGTGTTCTACTACTTGATATACACCTCCACACCAAGCATTTTGCTGCTTAATTTGTGTAGATAAGTGTGTCATAAGCTTTCCATCTAAGATTTACTTTGAACTTCAACCCTCAGACCTCAGATTCCTGAGTAGCTAGGATTACACCCTGAGCCACCTGCACCCAGCTCATTTTATTTTATTTTTATTTATCTTTTTGTGCTTCATGGCACTTGAACTCGACCTGGGTGCTGTCCTTGAGCTCTTCAGCTCAAGGATTCCACCCTACCCTTGAGCCAAGCCCGCTTCCTGTTTTCCAGAGGTTAATGGGAGATAAGTGTCTCAGGTCCTTTTGTGTCCTGGCTAGCTTTGAACCTTGATCCTCAGATCTCAGTCTCTTGAGTTGCTAGGATAACAGGTGTGAGCCATCACACACGTCTTAACTCATTTTAATTTGATCAGGTAGTTTGAGTATATTGAGCCATACAAATATATTTGGCTGAGAAAATATGTACTGTTATCTGAAATCAAAAAATGTTAATTTGAAGTAAATTTGTCAGAAAATATATCTGTACGTTTCAAGTGAAACAAAGAGGAAGTAAATATAACATGAGTCAGAATTAGCATGATACCATGAAGATTTGCTCAGCCTTTCACTTCTTATTTGTATTGTTATATTACTAATTTTATAACTATATATTATGAAAAAGTCAATAGAAATTTACTTATTGTATACTTTTATCAATTTTTCTATCTGCACAAGTGCATTGCAGTAATAATTGCAATTATATTAAACTTTAAAGAATTTTTCGTTGATAATACACTACTTCTAAACAGGAATATATGCAAATTAATTAAAATTGATGCTCATAAATAAATAACAGTTACATTGAATTCATTTCAAATTATAGGAGGGAAATAAGTATTGCTTTATAATGTATACTACAAAATTGCATTAATTTAGCATTCAATATTTGTATGAAGAAAGCTAAAATCATTGCATTTCAAAACCTAATACAATTTGTTTTGAATGGTAACTTTCTCTTCACTGCAATTCATATTTTTAACATTTCTAGAACATTTTGTCCAATATTCAACTAGAAAATATGAAAGAAAAGAGTAACACAAAGCATGGAAAAATTTCAGTGCTTTGATGTTAAGCTAATTTTACATTAAGAATAAAATAATTCCTTCAAGTTTCAGAGACCATTAAATTTCTTTCATGTTGCACATACTAAATTGAATTTTCTGGAGTATGTAATTACTTTATTCCACACTGGTCTTGGTTTGGTTTTTAAATGTTTCGGCATCAATTTGTAGGGTTGAAAATAGATACTTATTTGTATAAGGAAATTAAATTATATTATTTGGTTAAAAGATTTCTTCATTAAAAGAGTTCTACTTGTTTGCAAAGATTTTTTATGCACTCTTATTGTAAAATTTTAATCAGTATCTAATTACATTATTTAATAATATTAATATTGTGGATTAAAATGTAAAAATGAGTACCCAAAGGTAACAAATTGAATTCTAACTCGAATAGTAATATTCTAATATTAATTTTGTTAATGGTAAAATAAATCGTTGAATTCCTAGGTGATAATGAGGTCTTCAAAAGCCACTTTGACCTATAAATGTAGTCATAAGCACACACTTCTTTTGATTGAATTGAAGGTGACATCAATAAGTCCTAAACAACAGCTTTCAGATTAACTTTACAAACTTATAGAATGGTTAAACTTATAATATAATTGATTTTTTAATCACATAGAAGCATCAATGGATCCTGCAAAATGAATAAAACTCACTAAGTTCTCTTAGTAAGACAATCTAGACTGAGAATCTTTGGTTCACTCAGGGAAACATTCACCTCTGGAGGAAATGTATTGGTGGATGTTTGGCTATACTGTGACACTCCTTCCTCAGTTATTATTATATTCATTAATTCATTTAAAGTAGTAAAATGAGAGCATCTAATGAATATTTCTTTAATAAATAATACAAAAATGAAATAAAAATAATAGTATCTTTGAGATATGATTGTGATAAAGATCAAATAATCATGTGAAATCATTTTGATACACAGTAAAACTTCATTGCTGCCTATATTTTCCACTCAGTTACTAAATTTAGTTACTAAATATCAAATGGGCATTATAGGTTTTGTATTAGTCTTTAGCATAAAATGTTCAAAATAACTTCTGAAATTTGTTCTCTGGAAGTTAATAGTCTTTTAAGAATCATAGGTATTAGAAACAAAAGCCATGTAATGAGTGATTGTTGTCCTTCATGTCCTCTTTTGCTGTCCCTTCGTTGTCTCATATTGTTACAGTATTTCTCCTGGTTATTTGATATATTGTATATATGCATATTTGGTTAATGAAGTCGGATAGGGAGGGGAGGAAAACAAGATGAGGGGCTGGAGTGGGGGGAGGGAATTGGGGACCAAGACATGAGAAAGGGTATCAATGCATGTGAAGTAATGCACTGTCTATCTGGCAAATATCATGTAACCCTTCTATTAATTACAATAAAATATATGAAAAAAGAATCTTAGGTATTAAATAGGTCACATAAAAATATTAAAGGGTAAGAAATACTGTTAAATTTTGTAATGAGAGTCTGTTAGTAGGGGAAACTGGAAAAAAAGGCTAATAGCAACATAATGTATAGATATTATATAAATGCCAATTACTAAAACCTGAAAAATTGCTTTCTGCTAACAGTTCCAAATGTCAAAGTTTATTTCACTTCATTATTTCTTGAATATGCTAGAAATGGATAATGTCATTTTTCCTCTCATGTCTACTACAGATTATTACTGGTTTAAGCATGGGCCTCACAGATTCCTTTCTTGAGAGCTTAATCCTCTTATGATGAGAATTTTGATGTGCTGTCTTCAGAAGAGAGGAAGCACCCTATGTCCTTTCAAAAGCCAGTCCCTCCACATATGGTCTCTATTTGATGACCTACTACCTTTTGGATATTTTGTTTTTTTATTTATATTTTTTATTGTAATTAATAAAAAGGTTACATGATATTTGCCAGATAGAAGGTGCATTAATTCACATATATTGATACCCTTTCACATGTCTTGGTCCCCATTACCATCCCCTCCACCCCCCCGTCTTGGTTTTCCCCCCTTCCCTATCCAATTTCAAATAACCAAATACAAATATATCCAATATATCAGATAACAAAGTGAGATACTGTAACATTATGAGATAACCAAGGGACAGCAAAAGAGATGAGAGATAACATAGTCCTATGGAAAGCAGTATGGCAGTTCCTCAAAAGACTAAACATAGAGCTCCCCTGTGACCCAGCAATTCCACTACTTGGCATTTATCCAACCATCCAGACACTAGGGCATACTAAATCCACTACCACAACAATGTTCATTGCAGCATTATTCACCATAGCAAAAATATGGAACCAACCTAAATGTCCCTCAGTTGATGAGTGGATCAACAAGTTGTGGTATTTGTACACAATGGATATTTTGTATCCCTACTCTCAGATATTTTAAATTTTCTACTGAATTCTGGATACTGCCTATCAACATTTGAATAAGTAGTGTTTTTAAAGCACTATTAAAACTATACTTTTTATTGTGATTAATAGAAGGGTTACATTATATTCACCAGATAGAAGGTGCATAACTTCATAAACATTGATTCCCTTTCTCATGACATGGTCCCCATTTCCCTCCCACCCTCCCCCCACTTATCTTAATTCCCCCCCTTCCCTATCCAATTTCAAATAACCAATTAAGCACATACAAAATATATCAGATAACAAGGTGAAATATTGTAGCAATATGAGATAACCAAGGGATGGCAAAAGAGATGAGTGATAACATTGTACATTAAGGAAAAGAGTCACTCATTATATGGGTTTTGTTTCCTTATCCTGGAGGTCCTTACATTTAGTGTCATACTATTTGGCCTAATGTGTCTAGATTTTGTTCCATTGTAAATCTCTGCTAGGAGAGCCCAAGGTTTCTGATTATGACAAATGAGGGAGACTATTGAGCCTATGTTCCTTGGAGTCTGGCTTACTTCACTTAATATGATTTTTTTCTAAGTCTTTCCATTTCCTAACAAATAGGGCGATGTCATTCTGACAGCAGCATAGAATTCCATTGTGTATAAATACCACATCTTGTTGATCCCTCATGACCACATCCCCTCCAGCATCTGTTGTTATTAGTTTTATTGATCCTGGCCACTCTAACTGGAGTGAGGTGGAATCTTAGAGTTGTTTTGATTTGCATTTCTTTTATGACCAGAGATGTTGAGTTGAGCATTTCTTCATCTGTCTATAGGCCATTCTTATTTCTTCTTCAGAAAAGACTCTCTTTAAGTCTTTGGCCCATCTTTTAATGGGATGGTTGTTACTTTGGAGATTAGTTTTGGAGTGATTCAATTTTTTGAGCTGAGCTGGTGATATGTTTTAGATATGAGGCCTTTGTCCATTGTATGGTTTGTGAAGTATTCTCCCACTCTATAGGCTACCTCATTAATTTACTAGCAATGTCCTTTGCCATACAGAAGCTCTGCAGTTTAATGCAATCCCACTTATCCAGCCTTTCACTGATTTGTTGTGCTTCTTGGTCTTTATTGAGAAAGTTTCGACCTGTGCCAAGAAGGCCTAGAGTACCTCCAACTCCTTCTTGTAAAGTTTTCAGTGTGTAGGCTTTTACTTCGAGGTCTTTCATCCATTTGGAGTTAATTCTAGTGCAGGATAACAAAGAAGGATCCACCTTCAGTTTTCAACAGGAGTGGAGAGAGTGGGCATCCTTTGTCTTGTTCCTGATTTTAGAGGGAATGGCTTTAGGTTTTTGCCATTAAGTATAATACTAGCTGTGGGTTTGTGATACATAGCCTTTATTATACTGAGGAATGTTCCATAGATTCCTAGTTTCTCCAGAGCTTTTGGCATAACGGGGTGTTGGATCTTGTCAAATGCCTTTTCTGCATCTATTGAGACAATCATGTGATTTTTGTCCTTGCTCCTGTTGATGTGTTGAATTATACTAATTGATTTGTGTATGTTGAACCAGCTTTGCCTCCCTGTGATGAATCCTGTTTGATCATAGTGTATAATTTTTTTGATGAGTTGTTGTAGATCGTTGGCCAGTATTTTGTTGAGAAGTTTTGCATCGATGTTCATCAAAGAAATGGGTCTATAGTTCTCTTTCTTTGATGAATCTCTGTCTGGTTTGGGGATGAGGGTTATACTGGCTTCATAGAATGAGTTTGGTAAAGAGCTTTCATTTTCAATTTTGTTGAAGAGCTTGAGGCGTATTGGTGTGAGCTCTGCTTTGAAGACCTTATAGAATTCAGCTGTGAATCCGTTTGGCCTTGGGGTTTTCTTAGGTGGTAGGTCTCTTATTGCCATTTCTATTTCAGTGCTTGAAATAGACCTGTTTAGTTGGATTAGGTCTTCTTGGATCAGCGTGGGTATGTTAATATTGGCTAGAAATTTATACATTTCTTCTAGATTCTCAAATTTGTTGGCATAAAGTTTTGAAAAGTATTCCCTTATGATGCTCTGGATCTTGGTAATTTCTTTCATGATATTACCTTTCTTGTCTGTGATTTTGTTTATTTCGGTATGCTCCCTTCTTCTTTTATTAAGATTTGCTAAGGGTCTGTCCATTTTGTTAATTTTTTCAAAGAACCAACTCCTTGTTTTGTTGATTCTTTATATAGTTTTTTTGATCTCCAATTCATTTAGTTCTGCTTTGATTTTCATAATTTGCTTCCTTCTACTGGGATTAGGGTTGGTTTGTTGCTCTTCTTCTACGTGACACATTCAATTGTTGGTTTGCGATTTTTCCAATTTGTTATTGTAGGCACTCAGAGCTATAAATTTTCCTCTGAGTACTGCCTTTGCTGTGTCCCAAAGGAGCTGGTATTTTGTGTGCTCCTTATTGTTAAATTTCATAAACTGTTGGATTTCTGTTCTGATCTTCTCAATGACCCATTGGTGATTCAACAATGTGTTGTTCAATCTCCATGAGTTACAGGGTTTTCATTAGTGGAGATTGGTGTTCAGTTCTAATTTGATGCCATTGTGAGAGTGCAGGGAATAATTTCAGTGTTTCTGAATCTGCCCTGGTTTGTTTTATGGCCTTAAATGTGGTCTGTTTTGGAAAATGTTCCATGTGCTGCTGAAAAAAAAAGTATATTGTGTTGTTGCTGGGTAAAATAATCTCCAGATGTCTGTTAGAACTAGTTGGTGTATACAGTTGTTCAAGTCTAAGGTTTCTCTGTTGAGTTTTTGCGTGGTTGATCCGTCCATAGGTGAGAGCTGTGTGTTAAAGTCACCAACTAGACTTTTAAAAGTTATTATTTGACTAATCCCATTTATCTACAAAAGTCTCTACATACTACCAACTAAGTTACTTAATTGTTTCTCTTCTCTGTCCAATATCTCAATTTGGAATTAGTCTTTCACACACTCACATCTAGCAAAATTGCCTTACTACTACTATACAGAAACTCATTTGGGTCACCAATGACTAAAATCTGATGCATCTCTTTAAAATTCAGTTTGATATTTTAACAAGTTCTGATCAAGTTGATTGTTTCCCTATTTTCATATCATGAAAGTGCTTTTCATGACATTATACTTTCTAAATTTCTCCTTACATTTGTACTATTTTTTGTTTTTTCGAAACTATTTATGACCTTCATTGCCCATCATTTTGTCTTATTCTGTGTGTCTGCACTTTTACCCTTAAGAATTTCATTTCTTTGGGGATATAGCTAGACCTCTGTTGTCTAAATTTAAATACAACTCTAAGTATCATTTTAGCAATAGCTACAATTGTAAGGAAACAGCCACCAACAATAATGTGTTCTTTAGTTTCAGATCACTAAGACATGAAAAATTCTCATATTAGTCACTTATATAACCCTATTTTATTAATCATTAATATTGTATTACTAATTTTCATGTAAATATATTACATTATTACATGTATTTTTCATGATTGTCATGTAATCATTTATTGGTTTTTCTTTTTTTTTTTTGTCAGTCATGAGGCTTGAAACCTGGGCCTGGGTGCTGTCCCTGAACTCTTTGGCAAAAGGCTACCACTCTATCCCTTGAACCACAGCGCCACTTCCCATTTTCTAGAGATTAATTGGAGTTAAGAATTTCAGGGGGGCTGGGAGTTTGGCCTAGTGGTTGAAGTGATTGCCTAGCATGCATGAAGACCCAGGTTCGATTCCTCGGTACCACATACATAGAAAAAAGCCGGAAGTGGTGCTGAGGCTCAAGTGGTAGAGCTCTAGCCTTGAGAAAGTCCAAGGACAGTGCTCAGGCCCTGAGCTCAAGCCCAGGACTGGCAAAAAAAAAATTTCAGCTCCTTTTGTGCCCAGGCTGGCTTTGAACATTTATCCTAAGATCTAAGCCTCCTGAGTACCTAACTAGGATTACAGTAGTGAGCCACTGAGCCTGGCTTCATTTATCTGGGTTTGTTGTTGTTGTTGTTGTTGTTGTTGTTGTTATTGTTACTTTTTTTTAAAATGATGTTCTAACATGTTACAAAGCTTAGCGACTTGGAGAGAAAGATTTTGAATTAGACATAGCAAAGTGCCAGTCTGGGAGCATACATTGCATAGTCAAAGCAATTCCTCCAATATCTATAGCTTCGGTCACCACCTTTTTTAACTTTCACATACTGAGACAATATTGTCCCATGACTTGATCTCATCTAGCAGCAAATACTAGAAATCTAAATCCTATTTTTAAGATCAAAACCATGCACAATTACTCAAAATTATAATCTTGAAAAGTTTGCTCTACTCTGCTCTGTTTTCCCATAGAATTATACTAATGACTCAATGGCATGTTTTTTCCATATATTTTTATTGTAATTAATAGTGGGGTTATAATATATTCACCAGATAAAAGGTGCATTACTTCACATACATTGATACCCTTTCTCATGTCTTGGTCCCCATTTCCCTGCCGCCACCCCAGCCCCTCATCTTGTTTTCCCCCCTTCCCTATCCTATTTCAAATAACCAAATAAGCATATATACAATATATCAGATAAACAAGTGAAACCATATGCGATAACCAAGTTACAGCAAAGGAGATAAGAGATAAAATAATACATTAAGGACAACAGTCACACATTATATGGCTTTTGTTTCTATATCCTGGAGGTTCTTTCTTTAGCCTCATCCTATGTGGCCATATGTACCTAGGTTTTGTTCTATTGTAAATCTCTGCTACGAGAACCCAAGGTTTCTACTGGTTATGACAAATGAGAGAAACCATTGAGCCTATGTTCCTTTGAGTCTGGCTTACAAATGGGGCGATGTCATTCTTTCTAATGGCAGCATAGAATTCCATTGTGTATAAATACCACGTCTTGTTGATCAGCGCATCAACTGAGGGGCATCTGGGTTGGTCCCATAACTTTGCTATGGTAAATAGTGCTGCAATGAACATCGTTGTCCAATCAATCTCATGTTTTATCTTTCTCCTACATCCTGACCTAAATGTAGCCCTTTTGTTCTGCTTAACTTGTGATTACTCTCTTCCTGGCGCCAGTGTATACAATAAATACTTTTCAGGCTTTGTTTTGGTTTCCCTTGTATCAAATACAAATGTACCAAATTTGATATTACTAACAAATTCTTAGTGCATGTATTCATGCCACATAGTTCTCTAGCATATATAATTTAATATATGCAGTACTAAACATTTCTTTGTTTTTACCTAATTTCCTTCTGTCAACCGCTAAAAATATTCTTAAAGATGAGACTAAGTTTTTCATAGATAATATTTTCTCCATTCATCATTAACCATTCCTTTCATTTGTAACACGTTTATGTACAAATATTTCTCATATATTCGTCACATCTTTATCTTGCTATCAGTAACTACTACCATAATGTAAGATTTAATAGCTGTCACAGTTTCCTATCTTTTTTTACCTTTGTTTTTATTCCTGTCATTCAAAACTACTTCAAACCTAACCATCTTATCTACTTTTAAAAAGAATACTGTTGAGATTTTATCTTTTTTCCAGACAGTACTAATTTTAATATATTATTTCATATAATTTTTAATTGCAAACATCTTTCCTATTATGATGCTGTGCATAATGTTCTATATCTTTGTTAAATCCAATACCTATTATTCATAAAAATAATTTATTAAACCATTATAAAGTAATTCATTCCATATTTATCTTTCTATTAAAAATTAAAAAACTTACACGTGTTCAGATATTGGAATTCAGGAAAATAATTGAGGATATTAATTAATGAAAAAGAGAATCTACTAATTAGTCCTGTATTCATCCTATACTTAAAATTGAAATTTCAAATATATTACAGTAAGAATGAAGCAAATAATTTCAGTATACATAGGATTTCGTAAAGGCTCCAAAATGGATAGGTGTAATTGATTTAAAATTAAATCAATAAAAAGGATATTTTTGTTTAACTTTAATAATACTACAGTTCTTCATAAATAAAGTATGAATTTAATGCTTGCTAACAACTGATACTTTAGAAATAAAAATACCCAAAGTAAACAACAAGAAAGATTGAACTGATGCACAGATCTTTAAAAATTATACCAAAATTCACTTAATTGTTACTGTATCATATTAAAATGTACAGTGACTAGTTGATAATAATTGATCATAATTCATAAAGCTATCATAAAGCAAGAAATTATAACACTGGAGAAAATTTACATGAAAGAAACAAATTGAACTAACAAAATTAAATAAGTTGATAATGTCTGTAAAATATTACCCCAATTATGCTCAAAAACATAAAGGAAAATATGAACATAGTGAGAAAAATATCAGTATTTGTTTAAGAAACAAGTAGTATTGTTAGACTTGAAAATATAATAACTGAAAACAAATATTACTGAATAGGTTTTGTGCACATTAAACTCTACTCAGTAGGATCAGAAACTATTTTAAGTAAAATAAAGAGGAAAAAGATGCAAAAGTATGTGAGAAACTCCTATAAACATCCCAGGAAACATAATGATGAAGTATAGTACAGTGTTCAGACTGGAATTAAAATTACAATAAGAAATTAGGTAAAAACAAAGAAATGTAAATTATAAACAGTAGACTCTTGATACCCATAGGTAGGTGGTCCCAGGAAATCACTATTGAGGAAAATTGGATGCTCAGAATCAACATTGTTCTGTAGATACTTGATAGATTTTTCTACAATGCAAGCCAATTTCCAATTAAAAATTGGCCATGCTTCAAAAAATTTCAGCTGTTGAATTGAAAATGTAAAGTCAGTGTCTTGCTTTGAGAGCGTAATTTTCATTTAGAGAGGCAAATTTTCATGATCACACAACAATTTAGACAGACCTGAAAATAATTCAGGACTGAATATGAACTTCTCCACATCAATGAGCTGTGTAATGCATGAACAGGTATTTAAAATTTTTGTTTCTAAAAATTCTACTGAGTTTTTATTTATTATTTTGGACCATGCTTCCTTAAAAAGCTTTTGTAACAAATCCACAAATAAGACTAGCTTAGTCTGTGTGATTGAATTTGCACCAATGTATCAAGACTGATTATGTATTTGTAAATAAAATAATTGTGTTCATGAAAAATGCAATAAATGAAATATTATATTTCAGAATTTATTTTATTGTACCTTTACTGCAAACATAAAACAAGTCTAAATTATTAATGCAAAATATTAGCCAATGTAATTTGTTATGTAGAGTATAAGTTAAAATACGTGATCATGTCACTACATCAGGGAATTCATATGTCAAAATGAAGCATGTATTCAAAAGAGAAGCTCTCAGCAATTTAAAAATATAAGGAACTAGCTTCCATTTCAGAATGGTCACAAAAAGCTAAAGTTAACTTCACATTTATTTGTGAAAAACCTTCATGTCCTCATTAGATAAAGCAGACAGGAATCCACACAGCAATCCATGATAGCTAGACAAAAATTCTACTTGAGGTACAACATATTCCAATCAATCAATTCAAAAACAATAAAAGCACATATGATAGAACAGAATGTAAAATTATAGTGATCATGAATTATTACATAGAATTTTTTGAGGATTTTTTAAACCTACAAGATCTAATGATTTCACTACATTGCAGGATAAAATCTTATACACATATTACTTCATGGTAAGAACATAAAATTGGATTTTGCAATAAATTCCCTCAATTATTACAAAGTACACAATAATAAGGGAAAAGGTAAACTGTTGTATATAAGTTTACTATAAAATGTTCAAAACACTGGGAACATACTTTTATATTTAAAAGTGAAAAATTCTACTATGTTCATGTTCATTTTTAGTAATTCATCTTTATTTATCATGAAAGCTTTGTAAAATTTTTCCATTGTTTCCAGAAACAAATAAGTAAATCAATTGTAAAATTAATTGGAAATATCTAAGACAGGCATAGTAATTTGGAAAAAGAAAAGTGATTTAGAGAACAAATTCTGTCTAACTTCATTTTACAAAAGTACAGTAATTATGACAGAATCAAGCTGTATAAAATTAACAAATATTTTAGATATGAGGCCTTTGTCCGTTGTTTGGTTGGTGAAGATCTTCTCCCACTCTGTAGGCTTCCTGATTAGTTTACTAGCTATGTCCTTTGCCATACATAAGCTCTGCAGTTTAATGCAGTCCCACTTATCCAGCCTTTCTCTGATTTGTTGTGATTCTTGGTCCTTATTAAGAAAGTTTCGACCTGTGCCAAGGAGGCCTAGAGTATCTCCTATTCCTTCGTGTAAAGTTTTCAGTGTGTCAGCTTTTACCTCCAGGTCTTTGATCCTGGAGGTAAAATATATCAACAACTCAAAAAATATATCAACAACTCAAAAAATATATCAACAACTCAAAAAATTGAATCACTCCAAAACTAACCTCCAAAGTAACAACCACCCCATTAAAAAAATGGGCCAAAGACTTAAAGAGAGTCTTCTCTGAAGAAGAAACAAAAATGGCCTATAGACACATGAAGAAATGCTCAACATCTCTGGTCATAAAAGAAATGCAAATCAAAACAACTCTAAGATTCCACCTCACTCCAGTTAGAATGGCCAGGATCAGGAAAACGAATGACAACAGATGCTGGAGGGGATGTGGCCAGGAGGGATCACTACTACACTGTTGGTGGGAGTGCAAACTCGTTCAACCACTATGGAAAGCAGTGTGGCAGTGCCTCAAAAGGCTAAACATAGAACTCCCCTATGACCCAGCAATTCCACTACTTGGCATTTACCCAACCATCCAGAAACAAGGACATACTAAACCCACTAGCACAACAATGTTCATTGCAGCACTATTCACCATAGCAAAGATATGGAACCAACCTAGATGTCCCTCAGTTGATGAATGGATCAACAAGTTGTGGTATTTGTACACAATGGAATTCTATGCTGCTGTCAGAAAGAATGACATCACCCCATTTGTTAGGAAATGGAAAGACTTAGAAAAAATCATATTAAGTGAAGTAAGCCAGACTCAAAGGAACTTAGGCTCAATGGTTTCCCTCATTTGTCATAATCAGTAGAAACCTTGGGCTCTACTAGCAGAGATTTGCAATAGAGCAAAATTTTGATACATAAGGCCATATAATGTGAAGCTAATTGAAAGGACCTCCAGGATATTGAAACAAAAGCCATATAATGAATGATTGTTGTCCTTAATGTACTATGTTGTCTCTCATCTCCTTTACTGTCCCTTGCTTATCTCATATTGGTATAGTATCTCACTTTGTTATCTGATATATTGAATTTATTTGTATTTGGATATTTGAAATTTGATAGGGAAGGGGGGAAAACCAAGACGGGTGGGGGGTGTGGGGGGGGGGGAGGGAAATGGGTACCAAGACATTTGAAAGGGTATCAATGTATGTGAATTAATGCACCTTCTATCTGGCAAATATCATGTAACCCTTTTACTAATTACAATAAAAAAATTAAAAAAAAATTAAAATTAACAAATAGGTAGATAATCGAATAAAAGTCTACACTTAATATATTTAGTTGATATTTTTGAAAATGCTCTAAACCTATTGACATGAAAATGAAGGATTTTTTTTGAAAAAAGATGCTGGAAAACCTTAATACCCACTTCGAAACACATAATGCTTGGTCCTTGCTGTGTAGTGCACACAAAAGAAAACTTCATATGACTTGTAAAGTTAAACATAAAACTTTCATCTATAAATATTTATGAAAGTGATAGTGAATATGTTCAAAGTCTCAGTGTAGACAGATTTTCTTATTCAAGGTAACACTCAACAATAATTAAAATGATGAATTAGATTTTATCATACTTTGATGTTTGCTCATTAAAGCTGTGTGATATATAGTAGACAACCCATAGCATATTTTCAGTACATACATAATATAAACCCACATTTAAAATCAGGAACTTTGATGAATACCTTTATTTACTGTTGTTTGGTAGGCTGAAGGAGAGAATCACTTGAACCTAGGGATTCTAGCAATGGCCAATCAAACAGCACAATAGCAATTTGCCTTGAAAAAGTCAAGAAAGAAAAGAAAGAATGTAATAATACCAACCAAACACCCCACAAAACTCGTACAATATCTAATATTAAACAATACAATTCAAGTATTCATAATAGTTAAATGAACATATTACATAAACTTTGGTCAATGGACACATGAAAGGATATTCGATTTTATAGTTAGGGTCAAAGAAGATAAAAAGCCACAGAAAAATAAGATATACCTACATATGAATGACAGGTGAAGAATTAAAGACATTCTACAAATTATAAGTATCTTCAAGGATTTTGAAGACAACGCAAGTCTGTTTCAGTTGGTAGAATAAAATAGTATAAATATTCTGAAAAATATTTTAAATTTAAAATTAAATATGTATTATGTTAATATTTTTACCCCTAAATTTTTGGCTGAAGAAACACGGGTTTATTTTAAATATTTCTATGTGAATAATTGCAAAAATGATTAGATTTTGTGCATGATCAGACTCACACCCTCTGTTATTCTCCCATAATCCTAGTCTTCAGTTTTATTTTTTATATGAATATGAGGAAATATATTTCAATTAACTTTCTTGCCACCTCTTGTCTATATCTGGATGCTTTTTCTCAACCTGAATTTTTCATTATGCTTGTTGCAACATTTGAGCATGTATTTACATACACATGTGCATACACAAATTATATAGAGACATGTATTTTTCAGTAAATAATAGCTTTTGTCACATTTTATTATAGCAACCTTACCAAAAAGTAACAAAAAACTCTTTTGAGAATTTGCTATTTTATTTTTTAAATTTTCTTTTAAAGGTGCAGTACAGAAAGGTTATAATTACCTAAAACAGGCAATGAGTAAATTTCTTTTTGAGCAGTGTCAATCCTCCATCATTTTCTTCTCCCAATCTCCCTCTCAGAGATGTAGAGTCCATTTCCTACATAGTGTCTGGTTAATATCACCGTTTAATTGGTTCAACCTTCTCCTATGAATCTTGTGCTTCCATTCCCTCACAAAATCAGATAAACATATATAAATAAGAGTACAGAAATCAAAACCAGTAAGAAAAGAGAATAACCCAAAGGGGAAAAAATGAACTGTAAACAGCATAATAAACAAACAAAAAAGCCTCTCCTTTCCATATCTTGGAATTCATTTCAATAAACATCATTTTGTATGGTCATATGCATATAGCAACTGAGCCCTTGTGATCTTCTCCTAAGAATATGCTCCTGTTGTTTTGCATCTTCTGCCAGAAAAAAAAGAAGTAAAATATGGTACATTTAATAAAATATATATGAATACCCATCCATGATTTATACCATTCCCACACATGCTCATTTCTTTTAATTAATACCAGATTACCCTACATTTTGTATTCTTAAAAATGGAAAATTACTAGTACAACAATATACAGGAATATTTGTGTAAATTGAGAATCCTTATAGTCTATGTGGAACACATGAAAGCAGAAAAAGTACAGTTGGTAGTTTAAGGTGAGCATTACTATACAGATTATTGCAAGTTTGATCAAAATTATGATAGTATAAATTACTTTAAGGCATCTGAAAATGGAAAGTCATTATGGAGAAAATAATATTTAACTTTAAAAATATTAAACTAAGCAAAAATTAGAGTCAATTGCATTGTTTTAATTGTGATGACATGAATTTAAATGTCAATGGTAGGAAAATAAGCATTTTATTTCATGAAAATAAAACCAATGAACTAAATATAGTTACATATTATTTTTTCAAATAATTAACAGAAATTTAGAAGAACAAATATTAAAATGAAAATTGTAGGCTAAATAGCAATAAATGGTTCAGCAATAAAGTTATCTATAACCATTCATTTTCTATGTTTAAGTATTTCCCCTCTGTCTAAGAAACCATGATCTCATGCATAAATTATTTCAATATCCTCTTAATTTCTACTTCTGCTTCCCTTATCACTCTTCATGTGTTATTGTCAACAGTGCAGGCAAGTCTTCTACAAATAAAGGTCAGAAAATTCACACTCTACTGCTGAAATATGTTAGTATTTTCCTACCTCAATAAAAATGAGACAAAAACACACAACATACCATCAAAAAACAAAACTAAACTTTATAGTTGAAAATTTTTTAATTAGATTTTTTTATTGTATTCACAATTCTTTGAGTGCACAGGGGGTGTGTGTATGTGTGTGTGTGTTAAAGTTTCTGCTACCATAATTCTCACGATGCAGCTTACTTACATAATTATTAATTTTTCCACAATACTGTAGGTTGTATACAGGTCCTCTTGTGCTCCTTTGCTAAAAATTTCTACTGTATCTAGTTTATTTTTATACATATCACTACATGAATATTTCAAATATTTTCTCTCCTAACTCTATATTGGTTCTGTAGTTAACATCAGTGCATTTAGTTAAGTCATTAAGTGATTGATATTTATTAGACATTTAAATTTCTGTTGATGTTCTCAATCTCTCTGGTCTATCCATTAATGATATTTTAAGGATGAATAATGTATATGATTGTTTTCTTCATAGGATTTTTTTTGTCTTGTGTAATTGTAGTTGCATAACCAATATAATGTTTGTGCTGAACTCATAGCTTTCTGGTGAAAATGCGCTGATTTGTAACATTTGATGTAACAATTTCATGATGAAAATTCTTCCACTAGGAACACAGGTTCGATAAGAAATAGATCTACCTCTCATGAACTAGTGAATACTATCTGCAGAATGTAATGGATCGACTTGTTTAATGTACTAAGTCATAGATATTTATTCAACTGTAAGGCCAGATAGAATAATTTTCAGTACATTCAAGTTGAAATTCATAATCTGGGTCTATAGGTAAAAGGAAAGATCATTATGTGTTTGCACTATTCTCTCCTGCTTCATTTTAGTTGGATTTATTGTTGGAATCGAATTCTCATTAAATTGAATTACTATTGTAATAGAAAAATCTAGACTTCACCTGTCTTTACATAAAGGTAAGATGGTCCATAAAAATCCTTTTTTAATAATGCCACAATCCTTCTAGAATATTGTGATTATTTTGTGTGTCACCTATATTTTACATAATACAGTCATTTCACTCAGCCACCAAATCAATGACTCATTAGAAAGAAGACTTTCTAATAAAACTATTCATTTAAACTTATTTGAAAATATTTATTAAGAATTCATCTATTAAACCACAATTCTTTTTTTTTTTTTTTGCCAGTCCTGGGCTTGAGCTCAGGGCCTGAGCACTGTCCTTGGGTTTTCTCAAGGCTAGAGCTCTACCACTTGGGCCTCAGCACCACTTTCGGCTTTTTTCTATGTATGTGGTACAGAGGAATCAAACCCGGGTCTTCATGCATGCTAGGCAAGCACTTTAACCACTAGGCCAAACTCCCGGCCCATAAACCACAATTCTTATACGGATTAGATAAATGTGTTCTATTGACCCATGAGCTAAAATGTATTTTAATTATCACATAGAATTAATTAATTGAAAAAAGTAGTAAAATGTGATATTTATTAGACTTAAAGAGTCTTCTCTGAAGAAGAATCAAAAATGTACTATACACACATGAAGAAATGCTCAACATCTCTTGCCATAAAAGAAATGCAAAATAAAACAACTCTAAGATTCCACCTCACTCCACAGTTAGAATGGCCAGGATCAAGAAATCTAATAACAGCGCGGAAGATGGCAGTGGTTCAGTGTGAGTCATTCTGAGCTCCCACCAAGATACAAGTTCTGGCAGCATAGAGGACAGTTCTTTACCAAAAATAGATCCTAAGTAAGCTTTAGCACCACAGAGATCTCAGTCAGAGAGGAAAAAGGCAGAATACCGGTGCGAGAAGACAGCCTGGAGCCCCACCAGCCATGGGTAAGACAGCGCTTCTCAGCGGTGCAGACCCACCGGCTGCAGACAGAGACACACAAGAGCCTGTGCGAGCCCAGAGCCAGCACCCGTCCACACAGAGACTGCGCGAGCACAGAGCCAACACCCAGCCGTGCATGGACCTGCCAGCTTCACGGAACCAGAGAATCCAGCAATTTGTGAGTACTTCCAAGGAGAAGTTTCCACTTCTGCTCGCGGAACAGCATTGGGAGAGAACCCCTCCCCCACAAGCTGAGAGCAGCGCCATCTTGACTACTGGCAAAGATCCGGACAAAGCAATTGGAGCCTGAGAGGTGGTGCTGGGAGCGCCATCATTCTAACTGGCAAAGGATTTCCCAGAGATCCCTTAGCCAGAAATCCGGCCCCAGCGCTGCTGAAGTCCAGACCCTGCGCTGGCCACAGGCCTGGTAAACAAAGCTGCCCATGACTCTTTCAGCTTTGTTTTTACCAATCAAGCAATCTGATCCGAAAAACCGCAAAGCCAAATCACAAGAGAAAAAGACTGTGAAGTGTTTGGATCCTGAATTTAATGGAGACACAAGTTTCCTAACCTCTCCCCCCACCAAAAAAACACTGAAGAATACCCCTTTTTTTGTTCTTCTACCCCTTTTCATCTGCAGTTTTAGCTGTTCTTATTTTCACTTTACCATTTTACCTACACCTTTTTTTCCTAATGTTATGATTCATTCCTTTTTTTTCTTTTTTTTCTCCTCTCTTTTCCCACATTCCTTCTGTCACTGTAGTCGTTCCTAGAAACACAGTGACAGCTCTGGGTACAGTCTGAATAAAAATGGTATCTATATTGATACAATCACCTCCTGCTTTTTAATCTCCTGTTTCTCATCCCTAGTATCTCTTGGTTAAGAACTCACAATAGTGAAGAATCTCCCCCACTTTTTTTTTTTGGTGTGTTTTGTTTTGTTTTGTTTTGTTGTTGTTTTGTTTCTTTTTTCTTTTTAAAATTTGTATCACTGAAATCTCTTTTCTCTATATATTCTTCTTATTACTCTTCTTATTTTCATAAGTTTTATCTAAGTTCTTCTAAACTTTCTACTCAAATATTCTACCTGTCTATCACCTTAGGTCAATTATCCTTACAATATACCTTTTCTTCATTACTATAATAATCCTGCATTATTCTTTTCCTACCTCCCTTGTTGTCTTTCATATTATTTTTCTATCTCTGGTCCTCTGTTCATCCTTCAACTCTTACAATTTGATTGTTGTTGAGCAATGCTGCGTATCTAGGTGTTCAATTATACTCTAGGTCCAGAGGGACTTAAATACAAGAGAGACTGATTGAGGTGGTAATCTGTGATTGTATTAGATTTGTATGTAAGTGCACAAAAAGAAAGAGAAAGTGATATTACCAATTGAAAAGTGTGAACATCTATTGTCAGCTAACTAAAAAGGTCTAGGTTGATTATATCTGAAAAACTGTAATTTTGTTTAGTACTAATCTTGCTCCCATTTTCAAATGGGCAGAATAAGAAACTCAAGAAAAATGTCAAATCAAGGAATAGCATCTCCCACCCAATAAAAACAGGCAATGAAGCAGTCAGTGGCAAATCTAGAGGAGAGCCTTCCAGGTGCTATACAAATGCAACTGATAAACATCATTAATGAAAAGTGTGAAAACATAAAGAAAGAGATAAGGGAGGAAGCCATAGCTAAACAAGAGGAAACCATAAACAAGGTGATATGTGGAAAAGGGGAAGCCATAAAGGAGGCCATAATAAAGATTTTTCAAAGAAAAATGGATGAGTTCATAGAATCCACAAACAAAAAGGTGACTGAACTCCAACAAATGTCCAAAGAGAATAAAGCTACTGAGCTAACCACTCAAATAGAAATCACGGAGCTAAAGAAATCCATGCATGATCTAAAAGAAGAGATGCAAGGCATCAAAAATGAGCAATTAGAAGCAAGGGAGATGAAGAATAAAGTAGATAGCTTTGATAGCAGGTTATACAATGCAGAAGAGAGAATTTCTGGGGTTGAAGATAATTTAGTTGTTATAGAGAAAGAACAGAAAATCAGTCAATTCAAATCAAGAAATATGCGAAGATGCTTCAAGAGGTCCAAGATACAATTAGGAAGCCTAATTTAAGGCTAATGGGGGTATTGAGGGGGGTCTGGAGAAAGAGGTCAATGGTATTGGAAATATACTTCAGGGAATCATCTCAGAGAACTTCCCAAATATCCAGAAGGGCAGGCCCATCCAGATACAAGAAGCTTTTAGAACCCCAAACAGACCTGACCAGAAAAGGACCTCCCACCGCTACATTATAATCCAAACTGGATCAACAGAGACCAGAGAAAGGATCCTAAAAGCAGCCAGGGAGAAGAGGACAATCACCTCCAAAGGCAAACCAATGAGAATAACCCCAGATTTCTCAGCAGAGACCATGAAAGCAAGAAGAGATTGGAAGGATATATGTCATGCCCTGAAGTCAAATAACTACCAACCAAGAATACTGTACCCAGCTAAACTCTCATTCATAACTGAGGGAACAATAAAAACATTCCATTCCAGGGAACGGAGCTGAATGAGGAGGTGTACACTGTGATTCCAGCTATGACAGGGAGCTTATAGTAAATGAATCGTGGCCCAGGAACACACTCAGATAGGAAGGAAAACTCTCTCTTAAAAATAACCAGTGAAGAAAGAACCAAAATTTTGTTTCTGTGCCTTCTTTGAGGCCCTGACTTAAAAACCCTGTATCACCAATAATGAAAAAAAATTTAAATATGCCTACATATCTATAACCAAAGGATTTTCATAAAATGTGTATATTTCAAAATGCTACAGAAAAAGTGCTTGAAAGTTTTATCTCAACAACCTGATAAACATTTAAGAATATGCAATTAAGCATATTTAATACCTGCATTTATTGCATATCATATGGCACTCCATTAAAACCTATATGTATAACCATTTATAACTAAAATTTTAAAATAAAATGGTACATAATAGAAAAGTTCTGAAAGAACTAATTTTTTTTTTTTGCCAGTCCTGGGCTTGAGCTCAGGGCCTGAGCACTGTCCTTGGACTTTCTCAAGGCTAGAGCTCTACCACTTAGGCCTCACCACCACTTCCGGCTTTTTTCTATGTATGTGGTACCACGGAATCAAACCCGGGTCTTCATGCATGCTAGGCAAGCACTTTAACCACTAGGCCAAACTCCCGGCCCCAAGAAAGAACTATTTTTTGAAAGTACAAAAATCTCTTTTTGCTTGAATATACTCTAAAGTGTATGTGATGAAGTAATTTTAAAAAATTAATCTACCTAAATATAATAGCAGAATTATAATCAAAAGTCTTTAAATGCTGTTGATGCATATTTTACTGAACTTTTGCTATTTACAAAAATACACAAAATATCACATCTCTTGGCAAATTTTATTTATATTGTTAAACTTGAACATGACAGCTTAAAGTATATTTCTTGGGTAGTAAAATGTACAGGCAGAAAAAAATATGCATTCTTTAAAAATAGCATTTGAAGTCTATGCTGAATGGAAAAATTGATATCAGAAGCAGCATTGTACATTGTGACACAGCTTGTAAAATTTTCTCATAGAACTTGACTTTACTGTTGGAGTTTCCTGTCAAAATAGTAAAGGAATTATGAAGAGATTTAGATAACAAGTGAGTAGATTCAGCGTAAAGCTGAATAATCTTGTCACTTGGCATTCTGAGTGTAATCTGCTACATGTTTCCAAGCCTTGGTTTTGCTTTGAATATATGTAATATAATAAAAACAATATAATAAACAACTGATCATTCATAAGAATGAATCTGATTCCATCAGAAACTCAACACAAAAAAACTTCAAACATATATCCTCAGTAACAAAAGAGAAAAACCTGTTTGTGAAAAAGTCTACTTTCCTATTAAAGAGTGAGCTACTCTTTATCTTTCAATACAAACAAATTACAATGATTTGTGAATTTGATTTACAAATTTCAAAATTATTTCTTACTATATACTTACATTTTATTTATATTTTTGATAGCACTGGGTTTGAACTGAGAGCTTCACTCTTGCCAGATTAGTGTTCTCCCACTTGTGTAATGTTCTCAACCTTTCTTCTGTGGTGTATTATTTTTCAGAAGTATTGTTCAAATTTTTTTCAGCTCTTAGGAACCACAATCCACCCTTAATCCTTCTACTTATGTCACTTTTTGAAATTTTTCAGGATTAAAGAAAATATATATAGGGATGATTAATATGTATAGGAATGATTTTGTATCTGCCCACTGGATAGTCTTACTTGTTGACCAAAAGGTTGACATATTTAAATTCTAATGATGTAGAAAAATCTCAATTGAAATATAAAAAAATGATAATGTCCTGAATTCGAAAGAAATCACTAAGCAAAACAATAAGCAGAAACTCTCAAGCTAACTACAATACCATTCTAACAGATGTCATATTTTAAGAATCTGTCTCATTAATATTTTCTTCATTTGATGATTTGTTCATTGACTTCTTGTATGTATGTTATTATATTTATTATTACTGTTATTAAGATATATGATCCTCAATATATGATCCTCATATTGTACAAAGTAATCTCAACATTAATAATTGCACAAAACTTTTCATCTTCAGATCAACTTGCTCCTTGTAATGTCAGTACTTCATTTTGGTGTATTGTTCAAAATCTTTGGACTTACTGTCTTAAGGCACCTCCTGAGGTCATGGATTTTTACTAAGGATAAAAGAAAAGCAATTAAATTATAAAAGTACTGAAATGCTTCTTTTCTGATCAAGGAATGAGTAACAAATATGTGCTGAGCCTAGCAGTTGCCTGGCAACAGTCTGGTAACTATTAAAGTATTCATAGATGGTTACTGCGTTGACTGCACATCTTTTAAAGTAAATATGTGTTAATTATCTATCAGCAGTACCATTCTTGATACATATTAGCAAAGTGGTGACTGTGAGCTTGAAAAAAGATTTTTGTGATACACAATGTAACAAAAATATTGAGAATTTATTAGCTCCAACAGATTGATTTGAAGATAAGTATTTATTAATCACACTTTCAGGTAAATGAGTAGAAGAACTACATATATACTGATTACACCTACACACACATATGAAAAAGATGGAACAAATCATTCAACAAAACACACATATTTAAATACAGCACCCTTCCTTTTTCCTTGTTTTGCTTTCCATGGATTCATTTATTTTCAACTGAAGTCTGAAATTCAAAACTTGAGAAATTCCAGGACTAAGTCTTAATTATAAAACTATGTAAAATCCTAGTGATTAAATGAAATCTCACTCCAGGTCCCTTCTATCTGTTACAGGAAGCAATCATTCTTGCAATAAAATTAGTGTATACATTGATTGACATGATACAAGATTACATGAAACCTATGACCATGTTTCTGATATCATCAGACATGATGCATTTCCCACATGTTCACCTCAGTCAGTCTCATCAAACTCAGCATATAATATAAGCATTGTTTCACTTTATAACATCAATAAAATAATTGCAAATACTTTATAATAAGGTTGTGTGTGAGAGACCATCAAAAACATTAATTTCACTATTTTGTTTAGTAGCTTTGTTTTGCTTTTATTACTTTCCTTGCTCTCATATTTTGGTTAATTTATAAATCAAATTTTGTTATCACCATGTAGACAAAACCTGTAGAAAAAATATTGATGAATAAGTAGGACTTGTTACTACTAAAATTTTAGGGGTTCTGCAATGGATTTCTTACCAATAATGGGGAAAAATATAGTTTACTAGAATTTGAAAATAGAATTTGGGCTTGTTATATTACCTGACAGATAATATGTAATTTCAGGACAAACTGCATATAAATTAAATTACTTTCAAAGTTATCAAGTGTAAATTATGAACATAAGAGGTCAAATATACATGAAAAAGACTATTAAAAATCAGGAAGTTCTACTGCCTGCAAAATAATGTTTCATTTTATCTCTTTCTTTTGCATTTGATTTTGTATTTATAAAATATATGTGTACTTTTTAGCACTTATTATACCACAGTGATAAGTTCCCATTTTTAATTGGCTTAGTCTACATCAATGTAAGTTATATTAAATATGCAATATCTGTCATGCCGTTCAACTATTTTCTCAAACATTAGAACATATGAAATTACTGAACCATGTTTTTATGTTTCTCACATGATTTCTTTCCACAATCTTTGCCCGCTTGATCTGCAATAGACCTCTGTTTTTTTAAGATGTCCTCGAAGATCCCCTTCAATATTGAGCTCATCTTTTTGGAATACCTACCCTCCTGGTTTCATAACGTACTACTGACTTTGTGTAAGCCATCTGTGGTTGGCAAAATTCCTTCTACAATATCTCTATATCTTGTTCGAGCTACTCAGCTTTATAAATTATTCTCTCAAATATTAAGCTAAGGGATTTGAAAGATCAAGTGGGTATTCATTTAGACCCTTAAAAAAGGAAGTTTATCAGTATGGGTTGGATCTAATCAGGAGAACTCTTCAAAGTCTGAGTTTTCTTCTGCTGGACATAGAAGAAGAAATGAGAGCTATGAAGTATAGGTAGGACTAAAGTAAATGCTGGGTTGAAAATGAAAGAAATGACAAACCAATTAACATGAGAAATCTCTATTAATTTGCTGATGAATAAGGACAAATGGTGAATATCAAATATGCAACCATGAGAAATTAATGTTAACCAGCAAATTCAAACAGCCTAGAAGCAGTTATCTTGTCAATGCTGTCAAATATGAAAGCAGTCATTATAGAGTCCTTGATTTTGGCCTCTTAATCAGAGTCTATACTGAACAATATATTACCTCAATTCATATCACTCACCTAAGGAGAAAATAAATGAGTACTATTATTAAGCACTGGGTTTGTGACTTTCTCATATAGACCAATATGAAATCAATAGCACCTGATTCATCAGTTTTCTGAGAAAGTTCATAATTATGAAATGCCTCACAATAAATTTAATCCTTTTAAAATATATTAGCATTAATTTGTGAGTATATTCCACAACTGAATATCAGGACACATTAAATTATCCATACATTAAGATGAATCTTTCAGGAATGTCTGAGGTTATTGCTTCTGATCAATTATAGTGTTTTAATAATGTATATGTAATGTTAATTAAGTCAAAGATTAGAGTTCATCAGCTGTACCAAAGAAAATTGAGAAAAAATAAATAGCATTAAGTTAGTTAATGTCATAATTTTACATAACATATGGAGGTTCACTCATTTTAAGTATATATTGCATTTTTATCATCTATGAGATCTTAGAGAATAATATGATATCTGAAATCTCTTTCTTCTTCTAGTTCAAAATTATACAACCTTCATTCACAGATAAAGATTATGATGAATAAATGTATCCTCTTATAATAGTTGAACAGTGAGAAACAACTGAGAAAATATGGTTCTTTGACTCTGATAAACAATACATTGTTTTCTTTATGAATTACTAGTCATATTAATATTTACTTTTCTTCTGAAATGGATAAAAACATACTGATCCCATCAATAATGCATCTTAGATCAATCTATCTAATCTATTGAAATGACTGTTTTGTATACATCAATAAACAAATATTATGTATTTAACACATATTATGTGTTTGATAAACCAATATGTGTACTTTTTCTGCCTCCTTTTGCTTTTATTGGAAAAAGTTGGGCAAATGCTCTTTTGCATTCTCCAAGATGGCAAACCTGTTTCATGAATGGTAATGCATGTTTTCAAGTATGAATGAGCTTCATGATATAGCCTTACACACATTACAGAACAGAAGGCAAATGCTCGAGCTAATTTTATATCAAGTAAAATCCATCTGTTTGCTACTAAGTCTTCATACGAGTCAGCTCTATTTTAACACAACACGATCTGTACTTGAGGTTATTTTATACTCACTAGTAGAAAAGTAGAGGTTAAAGCCGAAGTAAGACTTTTGAATTTTGTAGTCAGAGTTCTAAGAAAATTCTAAATATATACTGCATTGTATTCACTCAACCCAGAAATGCATCATAGTAAAATGCCTGTAGAAATTTTATATATGAAAGTAGAAAACAATATGGTATTTACAATTTCTGAATATATATAAAAGGCAACTGGTTATTGATTTTCATGTAAAAAGAATTGAAATTTATAGTTAACACAAAACTATATTTGATATTTTCTTAAAAGTCTCCCAATGTTACATTTTAGACAATTATAAAACATGAATAATACTAGCTTTGAAACATTCATTTTTGAAAGTATATATCTAACATGAGAATTTATTTGAGAATCGACTACTTTGTTCATTGTATTTGATATTTTTACATTTTTCAAAGTCCTATTTTAATTGATCCTCAGTATTATTTTAATTGTCTACCAATTTGAGTTGAAGGCCAACCATTTTGTCATTTGTGAACCTGTAAATTTCTAATCTTCTCTTTGCATCTCAATAATATTTTGCTTCAAATTTTAGTGGGGCAAATATTTCTTTCAAATTTGTTTTTAAATTGTGTACATGTCCCTCAATCCCACCAGATGGCAATGCATTTGACAGCAAAGATGTGCGTTAGCTATATTCAGAATTTCATAAATATTTTGTAGAATCAATAAGTGTCTGGTTCAAGTGAAAAAAGATGGAGATAGGTAAGAGTGATCCAAAATGTACCACCACTCAAAAGATTAATGAAAAAAATAAGAAAATTACTCGGTCACAGTGTGAGAAAAAAGAAGATTCAGATATGCTTTATTAAAGAGAAGAAAAAGAATACAAGAGAAAGAAGGAGGAGGAGAAGGAGAAGCAGAAGGAGGAGAAGAAGGAGGAGATGAAGAAGAACAGAAAAAAGATTTTTATTATCCTAAAAACTTATGTCTTGAAGCAAGGTCCTTCTCCTGGTTTTATGTTATATACTAACTTACTCTCAGAAGAAAAAGATGTTATTGTTATAAAGCAAACATAGGCCTAAAATTTACCTTTTTTGTATGTGCCTTTTTTCCTTTCACTTTCTACAATCACTGGAAGCAGATTGAGGTCCTCACTAGATACATTAACTTAGACTTAACAACTCAAACTCCAACATATCAGCTTTCAAAATCTCAAACAAAAATAAAACAGATGTACTCTGTTCTAGGAGCCCTTTTGTATTCAGTAGTATAATATGTGACTATGGATGTGGAATATTAAGATTTAATATGAACAAAAGCTTACCCAATGTAAGTACGGATTTGTAAACTTCTGTCTGACATCATACAAATAAATCCTGATAACTACATTTTCTATTTTCTATTTCTATTGGTTTTGAGTAATTAGATCGTTATAACCACTAGAGGGAATTAATCTGGCTCATGGTCCTTGGACATAGGGGCTGAACTAGGAATTAACAATCGTTTTCCACGAAAGATTTTGATGAAGTATTTCTTTGAAATTACGAAAAGCGTAATAAATGGCTTGGTAATTCCAATTTTTTTACTCATTCAACAATGCTTTAAATAAAGCAATTATCAGCATTTCTCAGTACTAGAAATATTAACAGTTTCAAGAAGACATTATCATTGAATGTAGTTGAAGTAAATATTTTGTGCCATAATGTACAATAAACCTTGTTTTATAAATAAAATGACTTGTAGGTATTATTTATAAAAGTAGAAATAATATCTTCCACTTAAGAGTTTATGTGGTATAGTAACAAAAGGCATACTGATGTGTTCATGGATTTGTACATTTACAGTGCACAATGTATTAGTTTAGTTTACTGAACAAAATTTATTTATTTATTTATTTTATTATTTTATTTTATTGTAATTAATAGAAGGGTTACATTATATTCACCAGATAGAAGGTGCATTACTTCACAAACATTGGTACCCTTTCTAATGACATGGTCCCCAGGGTCCCCTCTACCCATGCTCATTTTGATTTCCTCCTTCCCTATCCAATTTCAAATAACCAATTATAAAATATATCAGATAACAAGGTGAAATATTGTAACAATATCATATAACCAAGGGATAGCAAAAGAGAGAAGAGATAACATAGTATATTAAGGACAACAATCACTCATTATATGGCTTTTGTTTCTTTATCCTGGAGGTCTTTACATTTAGTGTCACACTATTTGGCCATATGCCTCTAGATTTTTGAACAAAATTTATTTAAAGTAAGAAATTGGTTTGAGAAAATTCTTGGATTTCTTAAAATTCAAGTAACTTAATTTATGTACAAAGATAATTTAAAAAGGTAATTTTTGACTTGTAGAAAACTGTTACCCACATGCAAAGGGAAGAGTCTTAGAAGAATCTGGTGTTTACATAGGTGCTAAGATGTATTCCCGCATCTTTGAGGCAAAGTTTGTTAAAATAATATCATTAGGGAATAACATAAAAATTGAATGAGAATTCTACAAACTACAAGTGTTTTGTCAATGCAAATGAAGCCTGTAAAAAATGGAACTCTGATTCTCCTTCAAGATGAACTAGGCATTATATGGAGATTTAAAAACACAAAGATATTTAAACATCCTTAGGCATACATGTTGAAACTTTCTCTCCTAAAAAGCAAGCAAGAAATGAAGCTAACAGTTGAGATGAAACTAAACTGATTACAGTCACAGCATGAACTACTTACTGGATGCTCTTCTGAAAGATGGTCAAAATATGAATTTTCTTTAATGGACAAAATAAGGGTTTACATAAATCAAAGAGAATATTTTAAAATATAATTATATATTATCTACATAATATATGCTTTCACATTCTATCACAGTCTACATTGATGTGTAATTTTTACTCAGGAGGCATTTATATTAAATATAATTAATGGTACTACACTATTGCTGAGTGGGAACTGAGAAAAATTTTGGGATCTTATGATAGAAATAGATATAGCATTGGTATTAATTGAATTATATTGTTTGTCCTTGTGGTGATTGCCTTTAATCTCACAATGAGAGAGAAAATTTGATTGTAAACATTGAAGTTCTCTGGAACTTCTGGAAAACGAAATTTGTCTGAAGATTGTTTATCTTGACAATGGTGTGCCTTTACATACTTTTATCTATGACTGCAAAAGAGCAGAAGACTCTAAGTAAAATTTAGATACTACATTCAGCTATAATTATGAAAATTACTCTTATTAAAATGTTATTGTTCTTAATATTGCACCTTTTAAAGTATGATTTTAAATATTGAAGCGGGAATAATTGCTTCTCATGATTAGAAATATTTTATTTTTATTTTAGTCATTTATATTGAAACAAATATAGCAATTATATTATCTTAACTCTATGATAAAAAATTATACCATATCTTTAATACTGAAGCTTTTGTTCTATTCAACATTTGAAATAGTGCTTCCCTATTCTAACCATTATTTTTATAATTTTAGACCACGTTAAGGAATAATATCTTTAAAATCAATATTATCTAGTGTGAATTTTGACATACAGATATTAACAGATCTTAAGCACTTAATTATTGAGTATCATGATTATAGACAGGAGAACTAACAGTCAACTTTCCAAAATAGGTACAATTATATTGCACTACAATTTATGATTTGTTGATGAGCAAATTCTCTCTAAGCCTGATAGTATATGGATTAATTTAGCCTTTATTATAGTTACAATAATATTATACTACCCTCAATTTTCTGTATATCAAATATAATATAAACAAAATAAGGTGGTGGCCTACTTTAGATATTCAGAGTATGATAGAAGTTCATGAAAAACTCAGTTCAGGGTCATAGGTCTAGACTACATTCAACTGTGCAGATAAATAACTTTTTCCTTTAGTGCATAACCCACAGGATCTGTTGCTCTTCACTATAAATGATATCATGTGATGTATTACAGGTCCATGTGAAACATGGGAAGTGGAAAGCTTTCTTCAGTTTGATCAATGATTTTTTCCAAATCCCTAAATACTTACACATTTGTGTATATATTATTTTATTTCAGCTCCTCAGCCAAGATAATCAGTTTAAGTTTGCTTTTTCACAATTATAGCATGTATGCCAAGATATTAGAAACTATGCTAAAGGATTTTTCCATCAGACACATATTAAGTATTGAAAACTAAGCATGTCAATACTGACACTGATTATTATGCCAAACCTATTCTCCAGAAACTGGAAAGAGCTACTACTAAGAGATATTCTTTACCTCATGAAATGAAGCCAGTTTACTTTTGTGGCTCTACACAGTTGTTTTCAAATTTCTATTGTTTCTCAGAATACCTAGCTATTGAAATGTGTTGACAGATGCTATTAACAGGTAAGGCTGACCATGACTAAATATAATGGATTGATGACTTAGAGAGCAGGCAGGATGCTTATGAGATCAATATTTCAGAACCTTGATCAAAGGTATTCATAACACAAGGATAACACTGACAGTGGCAAAATCTGACATCAGGTTAGTTTTTCTTCATTTTTGTGCTTTTTTTTCACCGTCAACAAGTTTCAAATACCTAGAACAAAGTACACAACAATACTGAAACCTAATTTTCCAAAGCTATTAATTAGGTAAAAATTGAGGTTTGATGGATTCAATTCAATTGAAAAGTATAGCAAAACACTGTCTTAGAAAATTGGATTTTTCTTTGAGACACAAGCAGTTATTTGTTAGTATACAATCTTATTCATATAGTAATAATGATCCTATCAGCTGGCTCTATATCATCAGGCATTTCCTTTCCATAACAAAAACAAACATATTTTTGTGGTTTGTAAACATATGCTATTCTTCAAAAATATTTGAGAAGGAGTGATCCTAAAGAATCAGAGCTACCATCAGACCTGTCAATCTTAATAAGCCCACAGAAGACAAGAGCTGGAGGGCAGGAGTGACAGGGTTTCTTGTACTTCAATTCAAAATGCAGGGAACCATGCAGAGGACTAGGAGCATAACTTTCACCCTGGTACTGAGTCTAAGAACCAATAGAAAGACAAAACCAACGCAATAATCCACAATGTAGGCAGCATTCTGCTGAAATGTCGTGATAATATTGCCATTCCTAAGAGTTTGCAATGCTTTGGGCCACAGAGGATTATTCCCAGCCATTAAGATTCAATTGAGTATATACCCTATTAGGATTTGAATGTGCATTGATACCATCATAACTTTTTGCTTTTTTGAATGACCACTCTTTTCACAATCTCTAATTATACTTTGAAAATGTGTAATTTCTTTGGCTTCTCAAGTTCACAGCAAAAGGGATTGTGGTGTGTATTATGGTGCACTATACTGAGGAATGAATTAAGTTTGGTAGGTTGTTGAGTATCTTTCCCAAAATTATATTTGATGAGAAATTTTAAATTTAGCAATGATAATAGTATATATTTGGAAAGAGAGCATCCCAAACTAATTACAAAGGAATATAGGAAGGTTATGTAAAATGATGAAGGTAGGTTTCGCATAAAGTGTGACCTTTTTAGCCCTATTTTCTATTTGGCTTTGAATTAAGAAGTCGGTGGGAAGCCATTAAAGGATTAGTGAAACAAGGATGTGATATGAGATTTTTTTAAACAATTTCATAATGACAAGGTGCAGAATTGGATCCAAGCAAAATGATACTAAAACTAGCAAGAAGCTGTTGATTTTGGAATAAGGAGAGTCTCATACATAGGTATAAACTAAAATCTGGACTCAGTGAATAAACACTGACTACATGAAATTGATCATTATTCTAAGCTGATGGTTGCAAAATTAAGACTATAATATCACATTTATCCCTTAATAGCTACAGAAAATTAAGTTAAAATGTATGTCAGAGTCCTGACCTAGTGTGTAGGAGCCAACATTTTAAACATAGCAAATGTACAAAGAACTACTAAGACAGTTCCTTGAATTTATTACGCTGAGGGTAGTTCAGAGTAGACTGAAAGCATGGCAGTCATACAATTGGAGGAAACAAAGGGCTTCTTATTGGAGATATTTAATGAAAAAAATAGTATAACCCAAATTTAAAATGTGAGAGGAATGGCTATGAACTACTTGGCTACATAGTCATAGGTTGAATATGAATCACAAACTCTGATTAATATCAGGAGTTCTTATAATTTTACAAGATCAATAGCAGAGTTCTATTATCACTATCTATATATCTGCCTTTATATACATCTCATTAGCAGGATGCCTGCACAAACTGCACATAAATGAAAATGTGATTCTCCTCGTGTTAAAGACAATTCCTTCCCTTTGTGGTTTTGTGTTTTAAATTCAGGGTCTCTAGCATGGTAAGAAGGCATTCTCATAACTGAAGTATACATCTATTCTTATTCTTCATTGATTGTTTTTGAAATAATGCCTTTCTTCTTTCTCTGTTGTACATCTGGGAATCATCTACAAATAATTTTTCATGCATTTTTAATTAAAGAATTTATTAACATTGATTTTTACATCATATTTCAAATGTCATATTTAACAAAAAAGTATTCAAGAAGGGAATCTTTATATACAATCACTGGCACTTAGATTTTAGAACATAATTAAAATTAAGCTGAGGGTTTGTATGTCATAAGTACATATTAATGTATGTAATAAAACATTATGTATATAGATTATATAGCCCATCATAGATTTTTATGTCTATGTAGTTATCTCCAAGAACATGTCGATAACCTTGGGTACACAAATACTGAGTCATCGCTCTTGTACTGTTTGGATCTAATATCCATATATTAAAGATACCATGCACCTTTTGTTCCTTTGGTCTTTACTCATCTGACTCAACATGATTAACATGATTCACTCTAGCTTCATCCACTTTCCAGCGAATGCCATTATATTATCTTGTCTGTTGGCTATGTAGAATTGTTGACATACAGAGGGGTTACAGTTACATGAATCAGGTAATGGGAAGAGTGCAATTCTTTTTTAACTATGTTTCTCCTTTTGTTGCTTTCATCATTTCTCTCCCATCCCCACCCATAAGATATCCAGTTTATTTTCCAGATATGTTGAATGAATATTACTGTTGTTTTTGTTCACCTTTGTTACATCTGTTATGTGTCCTCCTTTACCCTCTCAAATATAAACATACAATACGAAAGGAAAAGAAAACAAAAACAGCAACCATGGTAACTAAAGAAGTTTTGTTTCCTTTTCTTAAAGTTCATTTCAAAGAATACATAACACATACTGTATTTAAAGAACCCTTGGCAAAGTAGCAGGTTACAAAATCAATTCAATAAAAATCAGCGGCCTTCCTGTGTTCCAACAATGAGAAGAGTGATGCTGAATAGGAAACAACTCCATTTGTAATAGCAACAAAAAATACTTAGGACATTTAACCAAAGATGTGACAGACCTCTATTGTAAAAAACAGTCTTACAGAAATGGAAAGATAACTCTCACTCCAGTTTGGGAAGGATCAACATAGCACAAAATGGTAATTCTGTGCAAAGCAATATACGAATTCAATGCAATACCCATCAAAATTGCAACAACTGACAAAGTGGCAGCTTTTATTAATTATCCACAGAATTCAGTAGATTTTCTCTTCATCAACAATGAGAAGAGTGATGCTGAAATATCGAAAGCAATTCCATTTGTAAGAGCCTCAAAAAATACATAGGAATTAACCAAATACATGAAGGACTTCTATGATGAAAACTATAAAAATCTGAAAAAAGAAACTGAAGCAGATTTAAGAAAATCGAAAAACCTTCTAAGATCCTATTTGAAGGATTTATATCATGAAAAGGACAATACTACCCAAATCAATTTATATCATGCAATACCCATCATGATCTCAAAAAAATTTTCATTAGTGATACAGAGAAATTAATACAAAATCATATGGAATAATCAGACCACAAATAGCAAAATCAGTCCTTAGCAGGTATAACACTGCTGGAAGACTATTGATATCAAACTTCAAACTCTATTACAAAGCCATAGTGACAAAAACACTTTGGTATTGGTATGAGTATAGTCGTGATGACGAATGGAGCAGAATAGAAGACTCAGAAATAACCCACAAACCTATAGCCAAAAACACAGGATGGAAGAAAGGCAGCCTCTTCTCTAAATGATGCTGGCAGAATTGGTTATTCACGTTCAGAAACTTGAATTGTGAGCCTTCCAATCTCAGGCTTTCAAGGCTAAGATTTCAGGTGTTTAGTATGACTCATTTCTCATTAGTTGTGCCTGATTTTGTATGTGGTTTACATAAATTTGTCACAGGTTAATTGTCTTTGGCACATCATTTAAAATTAGGAGTGTGACTGTGTATTGCTTGCTTATAGTGTACATTTGTGTATAGCCCAAGACATGACAGGAAGAAATAAAACCTCTTTCAGTATTTTCTACTGGATGTCTGCATATGCTTTTTGTCTTCTAGCACTGCATTATATGTTATGCTGACACAAGCCAAGTTTAACACTATCTGCCAGATTTTTTTTCAAAGAGAAAGTAAAGGAAAAGAAAATCTTATTTTTAGTTGATAGTTAAATTGCTCATTTACATACAAAACAGAATCTTTGAGTTAGATATATTAGAATCCTATTAAAATTCACTACTTAATTTATTTTTACTAAAATCTATTTTTCTTTTGAGATAAGGGTTTCAAGCTGAATAGCTTTTGCTAACTAAATATGCCGTCTATTTGTTCATTTTGATTATTGACAAAATTACCCATGTATGGTTTCCTAGTAAATACTTCTCTGCCATAGAGAAATGAATTTTGACTGATTATCTGCTTTAATTATTTGTCCTATCATTTTGTTGCAGAATTGAATTTGCTGCAGTAAAAATAAATATGTTTGCCAGGTGTGGTGACTCATGCCTGTTATTCTAGCTACTCAGGAGGCTGAGATCTGAGGATCACCATTCAAAGACAGCTTGGGTTCTAAAGACTGTGAGAGTCTTATCTCCAATTAATCACTAGAAAACGGGAAGTGACGCTGTGGCTCAAGGGGTTTGGCAGTAGCCTTGAGCTGAACAGTTCAGGGACAGCACCCAGGCCCAGATTTCAAGCCCCATGACCCACAAAAAATGGATATGTTTAATATAAAGAAAGGTATTCATTGGTATGGTAGACAAAAGTATGACATGGCTACCAAGACACTGAAATAAGTAGACAGAAATGAATTCTAGGACAAACTTTTTTTACTTACTGGTTCCATTGTCTTTGTTCTTTTTTTGATGCTGGTATTGGAGCTTAAAACTCAGGGCCTTACATTCTTATTTGGCATTTTTACTTAGGGCCTTTACCAAGTTAGTCACAACTCAACGTCCTCTAGTTTTTGCTGTATAATCAAAAATCTCTTGGATTTATCTAAAAATGGCTGGATTTCAGCCTCAACACTCAGTTATTAGCTGACAAACAGTGGTGTAATCCACACTAGCACAATTATTATAATTATTTTAATTTGATGTTTATTCCATCCTTATAACAATCAAGGGTCAAAATCTCAGAAATGATTTCAAAGCAGGTATAAGGATTTTGCTCACTGTATAAAAAAGGAGAAAGTATAATTACCTCCCACTGAATCTAATCATTGTACAAAATGTTTACAAGTAAAATTTTATTTTTATTATTCATTACAGATAATTTTTATTACAGATTATGCCCAATATTTTCCATAACTTTTTCTCTTCCTTATTCCAACACACCCCAAATAATACCTCTCAGACATAAAAACATTCACTATACAACTGTAAAGAAAAGTCTCATGTTCTCCTAAATTAATCATTCCATTAACAAGACAGGTCTTATGACTATTTTATTTTCAATTCTAACATCTTTATTAGCCCTTTATAATGGCATTCAACTTACAGATAAATTTGTGAGCAGGAATGCTATTCGTATATCCACCTCAGTAGAAGGATAAATGCAAATTATAGAGAAATGGAGCCAAGTAGAAACAATAATACAGGGTTTTGTAAATTTGTATTTTATTTAATTACTAAAAATTAATATTCATCCCTTCAGATATCTCCATTTTTAAGTTTTTTATTGTTGGGGTTATGTATAGCGAAGATGCACTTACATTCGTCAGATAGTAAGTAAATTACTTCTTGCACATTGATACACATTGTCATGATTTTCCCCTTCCCCACCCCCAGCCCCTCCCAATCATCTTGTTTTCCCCCGTTCCCTTTCATATTTCAAATAAATAAATAAATTTATATACAATTTACAAGGTAACAAAGTCAGACACAGTAACAACATGAGATTAACCAATGGGCTACAAAAGAGAAAAGAAATAACATAATACATTAAGACCTGCAATCACAAAAGACAAAGCTCTTGTTTCCATATCTTAGAGATCCTTTCATTTAGTCTCATCCTGTATGACCTTTTGTACCTAGGTTTTGTGCTATTGTAATCCTCTGCTAGCAGAGTCCTAGATGTGTACTAATTATTTAAAATGAGGGAAACCATTGAGCCTATGTTCCTTTGAGTCTGGCTTACTTCATTCGATATGATTTTTTCCAAGTCTTTACATTTCCTTATAAATGGGCCAATGTCATTCTTTCTGATGGCAGCATAGAATTCCATTGTGTATAAGTACCACATCCTCTTGATCCTGTCATCTACTGAGGGGCATCTGGGTTGGTTCCAATGAGGGGTGCTAGCAGAACTGGTTAAGCACCTATAGAAAACTATAGTTGAATCCTTCTATGTAACACTTCAGCAGGTTTAATTCCAAATGGATCAAAGATCTCGCGGTAAAAGCAGATAGCAAATATAGCCAATGGCTATACTATAACTATATAAGTAAACCTAACATTTTAAAAGTTAAAAATGGGCACATAAGAATGCAAGCAGATTACAAAAGCAAAGCTATGCATTAGTCTTCACAAAATTTTAACCACATGGCTATAATTGTACCCCACAATTCCCAGTTCTGTTTGTCTGGGGATTTCCAGATAAACTTCCTGTTTGTCGGGCAGGGGGGCAGGGGCTTTAGATAGCTTTTTTCCAGTACTGTCTTCTTTAGAAATTGGATTTTGTTGGCCGATAACCCATTTCAAGATAAGTCACAGAAAAGTAAAAAAAAAAGTATAGTAATGATTAGGAGAGGACCTGTAGAGAGGGAGAGTGATGGTTAATATTGTCAAAGTACCTTATACACATATGAAAACAGAAAATGACATCTCTCGAATTGTTTGAATAAAAGGTCAGAAGGATATGGAAGAGTGAGAGAGGAAGAAATATTTAACAAGGGTCATTTACAAATGAATGAAAATGTCACAATGAAATCTTAGTTTACACAACTAATAAAAGTTTCAAATGAAAAACATGGCTAAATATGAACCAAAATCATTTTCAGTTTGCTCATGAAATTTGTTTCCTTGTTAACTTGCTTCCATATCATAGCATAAAATATAGAATTAGCTATGTTAAAAAGCAAATAAAAATAATCTATATGGTACTCAAATAAAAGTAGATAACTGCAGTCACATTAAATTTATTCATTAGAATAATATGATTGCATGAAAATTGAACAAGTATCAAGATAATATGATTCCATTGATATAAAATATAGAATTGTGAAAATTAGTGTTATATATCATTTTATACTATGCATAATTGTAGTAAACACCTGATGGAATATATGATAGGATAAACAATTTAAAATATTTTGGGGAGGAGATCTTGAGAAACATGCTTAGTGTGATGAAATAATAGTAGGTAACTTAGGGCCTCAAATAAATACTGATATAATGTTTTCATACCTTAACAAAGATAACCAGGTATAAATATTTTCTTTACAAAGAACAGAGCATTCTCTGTAATTGAAACCTTTTCAAAGACGCATATGTACTACAAATATTTTCACATTCTTGAAGAAATTTCAGTTTATGATTTTCCCACTTCCAAAATCTTATTACTTATCCTCAAATTTGATCTTCCCAAGTTTGTGAATAATCTCAGAGGGAACATTATCCACGGTTTCCGACTTAATATAGTTTCACAGTCTTTCCCTTTCTCAGCACTCCCCATGACTATAAAACTCTTGTTTTTGAGTGCGAGAAAAAGTACAGATTTGTGCAATATTCTGTAGCAATTTCACTCATCAACATTTTTGCCATTCATTTAGTTGGGCCTTTAATTTTTCCGTTTGTCATTTTAGAAGAGAAGCTACTTCCATGTTATATAGGATAGTGAATTTCATAGCCATGTTTAAATATTGTTTGCCCATACGAGGGTCTGAAATCAGGGCCTCATGATTACTCTGTATGCATTCTGTAAACTTATGGAACCATACAGAGCTTTGAGAGGTTTTTTTCAGATAATATCTTGCTTCTTACCTACATATATGTGCAATCTAGCTCATCTTCTAAAGCACCAAATTCTGTTGTTTCTGGTGAAGAGGTTTTGTGGATAATTTTTCTGTCTGGGCTTGTGTCATACCATGATCTCGATAATCTCAGCTTCCAAAGTAGCTAGAAGAGATGCTGGTGACTAGTCATCTTTCAGTTTTTAAAGAGATATCCTTTGTTTTGGAGAATACCAGAGAACACTAATTTATGTTTACAGATATGCAGAATATTATATGCATTTACAAAGCAGATTTTATTCCAAGGTAGAGTTCTTCAATGATGGAAGGAATCCATAAAAATAACATTATTCCAGGTATCTGGCTTTTTGTATTTCAAAGAAACATACATAGTGTTGTGCTCTGTTGTTGGTATAGTCAGGAGTTGCACTATCTATATTGTCTTAGTAATAGGAAGTGTGAGTGATTTAGTTTATGAATCATCTTCATATTAAGCAATATGTTCTCATTCATCATGACCTTATTAGGTAAATAAGAGATAGCAAGATATGATTTCAACATATGCAAAATGTTCTATTTTATCTGATTGTTGAGATACTTCTTGTGCTGAAAGCAGGCAAAAACTTGATCTCCAGCTCAGTCATTAATCCTGAGAAGTTCACTTAAGTACCTTTTCCGTACATACTTTTTGATGATCAGTATACCAATCCTATACTTTGTACATTATTGATAATTCAACATTATCTGTGAATTCATATTTTCTGCTTTTTCTATTGAGGGCCATCCCTGAATGGGGATACAGCCACTACATAACATACTTATTTCTATGGCAGTATGTAGTGTAGATCAATACATAAAAGCCACAATTTCCTCCAAGATCATTTCATTGCCACTAGGAGCTACCTAAGAGACATAGACATGGATAAATAGACCTTCTAACAGGATTAGTTTTCCCCTAAAACTTATTTTGTCTGCAGGATCTGCTAAAGCTTGGACCTCTCAATTATACTTCCACCTGGAAGA
This sequence comes from Megascapheus bottae, assembly GCF_031878675.1. Taxonomy (NCBI): domain Eukaryota; kingdom Metazoa; phylum Chordata; class Mammalia; order Rodentia; family Geomyidae; genus Megascapheus; species Megascapheus bottae. The sequence continues at coordinate 98,601,629 of NC_143547.1, read as the reverse complement.
AAGTTGTTGCCAAGTCTCATTTATTTTTACCAATTGGAACTTACCACTGTGTATGATTTATGCATGACAGTAAGAATACATAGTCGCAAAATGCACTATGGTTAGTCTCTGCAAAACCCCTATAACAAGATATTTTTCTCATTGTGTGGGGAATGTAACCCAAGGCTAGCCAAGTACATTACTGATGAGTTGAACCCAAAGTTAAAAGTGTATTTTTGATGAAAGAAAGTTAAAGGAGTTATTGTCATGATAAGGAAATCTAAAGAAACTTGAAATGTAATTCTACTGGGATCTCTCTCAAATTCCGTAGAGCATCAACATGGATGACAAATATTAATGCGTCACTACGAGAGCTAGCTCTGTGTTTTTGAAGGAAATGATGATTTCTCATGTTTTAATGGAGTATTTTGTAAAAGTTCTTTGTACATTTTGAATACAAAGCCTAGATATTTTTGAAAATGTATACCCAGATCCATGTGCATGTATATGTGTGTGAGTATGTCTGTGTGTGAGACAGTGACAGTTGTTAAGATTAAGGCATAATCATACAGTAGACTATGGCAATTTTACATCATGCCAACAAAGTGTTAAAACCAATTTTAATGCAAAGAAAATGTTATACATAGCTTCCTTACGATACCATTTGAATAGCTGATCCTGGCTTTTTTTGTGTGTATTGAGTAATATTGCTGAATTAGTGCATACTTTGTTCCACTATTTCTGTGCTAACCACTGCCCTCCCCCAAACAGATAACCATACAAGACAAAAAGTATATAAGTCCTGGGATCAGTGGCTCATGACTGTTATCCTAGCTATTTGGGTGGCTGAAATCTGAGGACCACCATTCAAAGCCAGCCCAGTCACTAAAGTCCGTTAGATTCTTATCTCCAATTAACCACTACAAAACTGGAAGTGATATTGTGGCTCAAGGGGTAGGGCAGTAGCCTTGAGCTGAAGAGCTTGAGGACAGCACACAGGCCTAGAGTTCAAGCCCCAGACTGACAAAAAATACATAAGATTAAAGGGAACAAAAACATACTACAGGAAAAAAAAACAAAAACAAAAATTATATCATAAAAGGTAAATTTTTGTTGGCATTCATTTTAATAAACATCAGTTTATATGATCACATGCAAATTTTTTTTAAATTCTTGTGATATCCTAAGGATATCTTCCTTTGGTCTCACTGAATGAATGTTTAGAATCATATTTGATTTGTCATGTCCAAGTGTAATGTTTTGTCTTTTACCACTCAGTGTGTTTACCTGTAGATTTGTAGACAGAGTCTAATTACTACAAATGAGCAAAACAATGCACAATATGTTTCTTTGGTTCTGGCTTATTTCCATTATTATCATTTCTTCCAAATCATTCCATTTCCTTACAAATAGGGTGATATCATTATTTCTCATGGCAGCATAAAATTTCATTATATATATATGTATTATATTTTCATCTATTGAGGGGCATCTGGGTTAATTCCATATATCAGATATAGTAAATAATGCTGCAATGAATATTGTTATGCTGGTAGCTTTGGTGTGGTCTTGTGGACACTTAAATATGTGCCCAGGAGTGGAGTACTGGCTCATAGGGAAGCTCTATCTTTAGTCTTTTGAGGAATCTCCTTGCAGCTTTCCAGAGTGGCTAAATACATTTAAATTCCCATCATCAGTGTAGTGGTGTTCCCTTTTGGTCATATTCTCACCTACAACTCTTATTGTTTCTTGATAATGGCCATTCTAAGTGAGGAAGAATTTCAATGTTTTGATTTGAATTTCTTTTCTGGTCAGAAATGTCAAACATGTCTTCATGAGTTTACTGGCCATTCTTATTCCTTCTTCAGAGAAGGCTCTGTGTCTTTTCCTTTTTTTAGAGAAGTCTCTCTGAGTCTTTGTCCCATTTATTAATTGGATTGTTTCTCTAAGTTTTCATTTTTCAAGTGTTTGATTTTTCGAGCTCTAGGTATATTCTAGATTTGAAGCCCTTGTCTAATGTACAGCTTGTAGAGATCTTTTCCTAGTCTGTGGTCTTTGTATTTGTTTTGCTAGCTATGTCCTTTGTCATGCAGAAATTCTTCACCTTGATGCAGTCCCATTTGTCTAGTCTTTCTGTGACTGGTTTTGATTCTGGATCTCTATTTAGGAAGTTCAGATCTGTCCCTAAGGCTCCTAGTGTTTCTCCTATCCCTTCCTGTAATATTTTCATTATATCTGGCCTTAATTTAAGGTCTGATCCATTTGGAATCGATTCTTCTGCAGGGGGATATATAAGGATGTAGCTTCAGTTTTCTGCACATCCATACCCAATTTTGACAGCACCATTTGAAAAACAGATTGCCTTTCTTCCATCTTGTGGTTTTGGCCCCTTTACCAAATATTAGAAGGCTATAGGTCTGTGAGTTTATTTCTGGCCCTTCTATTCTGTTCCATTTTTCCTCAGGCCTATTCTTGTGCCATTTCAAAGATGTTTTTATTACAATGGCTTTGTAGTAGAGATTGAAGTTTAGTATTGTTATTCTTTCAGCACTGTTATTCCTGCAAAGAAATATTTTTTTGCTGTTTGGGGTCTTCTATTATTGCACATGAAATTTTTGGATTGGTACTTCTAGATCATTGCTGAATGATGTTGGGACTTTGATGGATATGGTATTGAATTTGTAGATACCTTTGTGTAGCATTGTCCATTTTCACAAGATTAGGCCTTCCAATTTGGGAGCACGGAGAGTTTTTCCACTCCCTTGAATATGCTTCTTAAAGATTTTTGTAGTTTCAATCATGGAGTATTTTCACATGTTTGGTTAAATTAAGTCTTAGGTTTTGGGGTTTTTTGTTTTGTTTGTTTGTAGTGCTATTACAAAAGGAAATTCTATCCTAATTTCAGCCTCACTCTTCTCATTATTAGCATACAGAAAAGTTACCTTTTGTGGATTAGCTTTATAATCTGTTTCTTTGCCAAAGGTTCAGAGCATTGCAAGTAACTTGGGAGAATGATCCGTACATTTTTTGAAACATAGGACCATATTATCTGTAAAGCTGAGTAATTTTATTTCTTTCCCTCTTTGGATCCCCTTTATGTTTGTCCTTTGTTTTATTGCTCTAGCTAGGGATTCTACTACTGTAGTGAAGAGGATGATATCCTTGCTTTGTTGGATATTTTAGAGTAAATACTTAAAACTTTTCACCATTAACTATAATGTTGGCTACAGGTTTGTAGTACACATCTTTTAATGTATTGAGGAATGTTCTATGCATTCTTAGCTTCTCCAGAACTTTTAAAATAAAGGAGTGTTTAATCTTGTCAAATGCCTACCTACATCCATACACATGATCATGTGTTTCTTGTACATGCTTTGTTTATGTGGTGAATTACATTAAATGACTTGTGTATACGGAACTAGCTTTGCAAACCTGAAATGAATCTCATTTGATAATAGTGCATATTTTTTTGCCAGTCCTGGGCTTGAGCTCAGGGCCTGAACACTGTCCTGGGACTTTCTCAAGGCTAGAGTTCTATCACTTGAGCCTCAGCACCACTTCTGGCTTTTTTCTATGTATGTGGTACCGAGGAATCGAACCCGGGTCTTCATGCATGCTAGGCAAGCACTTTAACCACTAGGCCAAACTCCCGGCCCAATAGTGTATTTTTTGATTAGTTGTTGAAATCAGCTGGCTAGAATTTTATTGAGAAGTTTTGCATTGATATTCATCAAGGACATGTGTCTATAGTCCTCTCATTGATGAGCCATTTTGTGATACTGGTACAAGGGTTATGCTGGCTTCATAGAATTAGTTTGCTATATATCTTTAACTTTCAATTTCATTGAAGAATTTGAAGAGTATCAGAGTGAGTTCTCCTTTGATTGCCTTCAGAGTGTGGTTCTATATACATCTGATCCTAGGCTTGCCTCAGATGAGAAGTGTTTTATTGCCATTTCTATTTCATTACTTCTTATGAAACTATTTAGTCAGTTTGAATCTTACTGATTTAGTTTGGGCATACCAATATTTTCTAGGAATTCTTTCATGTGTGCTAGATTCTCCAATTTTTTATCATAAAGATTTGCAAAGTATTCCCTTTTAATGTTCTGAATCTTGATTGTTTCTGTCATGGCTTTCCCATTTTTGTCCCTTATTTTATTTAGGTGAATGTGTTCTCTATTTTTGGTCAGATTTTCTAATGATCTGTTACTTTTGTTAATTCTTGTAAAGAATTAAGTCTTTGTTTTGTTGATTCTTTCTAGAGTCTTCTTAGTCTCTCATTCATTAATTTTTCATTTAATTTTGAATGTTTGTTTCCTTCTACTGGTATGGGGTATAGCTTCTCAGTCTTTTTCTAGGAGCCTAACGTGTTTCAGTATTGATGTGAGATCCATCCAATTTGTTGATGTAGGCATGTAGAACTATACATTTTGCCTCTGAGTGCTACTTTTGCAGTCCCAGAGACGCTGGTATTTTGAGTTTTATTTATTTATTTATTTATTTATTTATTTATTTATTTATTTTTTATTATAATTACTAAAAGGGTTACATGATATTTGCCAGATAGAAGGTGCATTAATTCACATACATTGATACCCTTTCACATGTCTTGGTACCCATTTCCCTCCCCCCACACCCCCCCCGCCCGTCTTGGTTTTCCCCCCTTCCCTATCAAATTTCAAATATCCAAATACAAATAAATTCAATATATCAGATAACAAAGTGAAATACTATAACAATATGAGATAACCAAGGGACAGCAAAGGAGATGAGAGATAACATAGCACATTAAGGACAACAATCAATCATTATATGGCTTTTGGTTCAATATCCTGGAGGTCCTTTCAATTAGCTTCACATTATATGGCCTTATGTATCAAGGGTTTGCTCTATTGCAGATCTCTGCTAGTAGAGTCCAAGGTTTCTACTGATTATGACGAATGAGGGAAACCATTGAGCCTAAGTTCCCTTGAGTCTGGCTTACTTCACTTAATAGGATTTTTTCTAAGTCTTTCCATTTCCTAACAAATGGGGCGATGTCATTCTTTCTGACAGCAGCATAGAATTCCATTGTGTACAAATACCACAACTTGTTGATCCACTCATCAACTGAGGGACATCTAGGTTGGTTCCATATCTTTGCTATGGTGAATAGTGCTGCAATGAACATTGTTGTGCTAGTGGATTTAGTATGTCCTTGTTTCTGGACAGTTGGGTAAATGCCAAGTAGTGGAATTGCTGGGTCATAGGGGAGTTCTATGTTTAGCCTTTTGAGGCACTGCCACACTGCTTTCCATAGTGGTTGAACGAGTTTGCACTCCCACCAACAGTGTAGTAGTGATCCCTCCTGGCCACATCCCCTCCAGCAACTGTAATTATTCGTTTTCCTGATCCTGGCCATTCTAACTGGAGTGAGGTGGAATCTCAGAGTTGTTTTGATTTGCATTTCTTTATGACCAGAGATGTTGAGCATTTCTTCATGTGTCTATAGGCCATTTTTGTTTCTTCTTCAGAGAAGACTCTCTTTAAGCCTTTGGCCCATTTTTTAATGGGATGGTTGTTACTTTGGAGGTTAGTTTTGGAGTGATTCAATTTTTTGAGTTGTTGATATATTTTAGATATGAGGCCTTTGTCCGTTGTTTGGTTGGTGAAGATTTTCTCCCACTCTGTAGGCTTCCTAATGAATTTACAGGCTATGTTCTTTGCCATACAAAAGCTCTGCAGTTTAATGTAGTCCCACTTATCCAGCCTTTCTCTGATTTGTTGTGATTCTTGGTCCTTATTAAGAAAGTTTCTACCTGTGCCAAGGAGGCCTAGTGTATCTCCTATTCCTTCTTTTAAAGTTTTCAGTGTGTCAGCTTTTACCTCCAGGTCTTTGATCCATTTGGAATTAATTCTAGTGCAACATGACCAAGAAGGATCCAACTTTAGTTTTCTGCAGGTGCTTAACCAGTTCTGCCAGCACAACTTGTTGAAGAGGCTGTCTTTCTTCCATTCTATATTTTTGGCTCCCTTGTCAAAGATTAGGTCGCCATAGGTCTGTGGTTTAATATCTGGGTCCTGAGTTCTATTCCATTGGTCTTCAGGCCTGTTCCTGTGCCAGCACAAAGGTGTTTTGATAATTATAGCTCTGTAATAGAGTCTAAAGTTTGGAATTGAAATTCCTCCGGTGCTGTTCTTTCTGCTAAGAAGTGTTTTTGCTATACGGGGTCTTTTATTATTCCATATGAAATTTTGGATTGCCTCTTCTATTTCTTTAAAGAATGACATTGGGATATTGATGGGTATTGTGTTGAATTTCTAGATAACTCTTGGCAAGATTGTCATTTTCACAATGTTGATTCTTCCAATCCAAGAGCATGGGAGGTTTTTCCATTTCCTTAGTTCTGCTTTAATTACCTTTTTTAGGGTTTTGAAGTTTTCATCAAAAAGGTCCTTTACATTCTTAGTTAAGCTAATTCCTAGGTACTTTATTTTCTTTGAGGCTATTGTGAAAGGAGTTTCTTTCCTGATTATTGCCTCGTTCCTCTCACTGTTGGCGTAAAGGAAGGTCGTTGATTTTTGAGGGTTGATTTTATAGCCTCCTACTCTTCCAAAGCTTTGAATCAGCACAAGGAGCTTGGGAGTAGAGTCTATAGGATTCTTTAAATACAGAATCATGTCATCTGCAAAGAGGGATAGTTTTATTTCCTCTTTCCCTACTTGGATCACCTTTATGCTTGCTTCTTGCCTTATTGCACTGGCTAGGAATTCTAATACTATGTTAAAGAGTAGTGGAGAGAGTGGGCATCCTTGTCTCATTCCTGATTTTAGAGGGAATGGCTTTAGATTTTCACCATTAAGTGTAATACTAGCAGTGGGTTTCTCATACATAGCCTTTATTATATTGAGGAATGTTCCATGGATTCCTAGTTTCTCCAGAGCTTTTAACATAAAGGGGTGTTGGATCTTGTCAAATGCCTTTTCCGTGTCTATTGAGACAATCATGTGATTTTTGTCCTTGCTCCTGTTGATGAGTTGAATTATATTAATTGATTTGCATATGTTGAACCAGCTTTGCCTCCCCGTGATGAATCCAGTTTGATCATAGTGTATAATTTTTTTCATGAGTTGTTGTAGACGGTTGGCCAGTATTTTGTTGAGAAGTTTTGCATTGATGTTCATCAAAGATATAGGTCTATAGTTCTCTTTCTTTGATGAATCTTTGTCTGGTTTGGGGATGAAGGTTATACTGGCTTCATAGAATGAGTTTGGTAAGGATCCTTCATTTTCAATTTCGTTGAAGAGCTTGAGGAGTATTGGTGTGAGCTCTGCTTTGAAGACCTTATAGAATTCAGCTGTGACTCCATCTGACCCTGGCCTCTTCTTAGGTGGAACTTCTCTAATTGCCATTTCTATTTCAGAGCTTGAAATAGGCCTGTTGGCTTGGCTTAGTTCTTCTTGGTTCAGTGTGGGTATGTTAATATTGGCTAGGAATTCATCCATTTCATCTAGATTCTCAAATTTGTTGGCATAAAGTTTTGAGAAGTATTCCCTCATGATATTCTGGATCTTGGTAATTTCTGTCGTGATATTACCATTTTCATCTGCGATTTTGTTTATTTCGATATGCTCTCTTCTTTTTTTGGTAAGATTTGCCAAGGGCTTGTCAATTTTGTTAATTCTTTGAAAGAACCAACTCCTTGTTTTGTTGATTCTTTCTATAGTTTTTTTTGGATTTCCAATCATTTAATTCTGATTTTAATTATTTGCTTTCTTCTACTGGGATTAGGGTTGGTTTGTTGCTCTTTTTCCAGGAGCTTAAGGTGAGACATTAACTTGTTGGTTTGCAATTTTTCCAACTTGTTGTTGTAGGCACTCAGCACTATAAATTTTCTTCTGAGTACTGCCTTTGCTGTGTCCCAAAGGAGTTGGTATTTTGTGTGCTCCTTACTGTTAAATTTCATAAACTGTTGGATTTCTGTTCTGATCTCTTCGATGACCCATTGGTGATTCAACAATGTGTTGGTCAGTCTCCATGAGTTACAGGGTTTTCGTTGGTGGAGATGTGTGTTCAGTTCCAATTTGATGCCTTTTTGGTCTGAGAGTGTGCATGGAATAATTTCAGTGTTTCTGAATCTGTGGAGGTTTATTTTATGGCCTAAGATGTGGTCTATTTTGGAAAATGTTCCATGTGCTGCTGAGAAAAACATATATTGTGTTGTTGCTGGGTGGAATATTCTGCAGATGTCTGTTAGATCTAGTTGGTCTATATAGTTGTTCAGTTCTGAGGATTCTCTGTTGAGTTTTTGCCTTGTTGATCTGTCCATAGGTGAGAGTTGTGTGTTAAAGTCACCGACAATCATTGTATTTCGATCTATGTATGGTTTCAGTGTAAGTAAAGTTTGCTTGATGAAGTTTGGAGCTCCGGGATTGGGTGTGTAAATATTTAGGATCGTTATGTCTTCCTGGAGGAAAGATCCCTTTAGTAGTATGTAGTAACCTTCTTTGTCTTTTCTTACTAATTTTAGTTTGAAGTCTATTTTATCTGATATGAGGATGGCAACTCCAGCTTGTTTATGGGGGCCGTTAGCTTGATAGAGTTTATTCCAACCTCTCACTTTCAAAAGATGATTGTTTTTTGAGGTAAGATGTGTCTCTAGAAGACAGCAGAACGATGGCTCTTGCTTTTTGATCCAACTAGACAGCCTATGCTGTTTAATTGGAGAGTTAAATCCATTGATATTGAGAGTTAGGATTGAGAGATATTTATTAGTTCCTACCATTTTTAAAAGCTTTTATTAGGGCCTGTGTCTTGACAGTTCTTGTAGTCCTTAGATGGTATGCTGTTTAGGTGCCATTTCTTTCCCTATATTGCATTTATTTTGGTTTTCTATGTATAGAACATCTTTGAGAATTCTCTGTAGTGTTGGTTTTGTTGCGACATATTGTTGCAGCTTTTCCCTGGAATGGAATGTTTTTATTGTTCCCTCAGTTATGAATGAGAGCTTAGCTGGGTACACTATTCTTGGTTGGTAGTTATTTGACTTAAGGGTATGACATATATGGTTCCAGTCACTTCTTGCTTGCATGGTCTCTGCTGAGAAATCTGGGGTTATTCTCATTGGTTTGCCTTTATAGGTTACTGAACCCTTTTCCCTGGCTGCCTTTAGGATCCTTTTTTGGTTTCTATTGATCCAGTTCGGATTACGATGTGTTGGTGGGATGTTCTTTTCTGGTCAGGTCTGTTTGGGGTTCTAAAAGCTTCTTGGATCTGGATGGGCCTGCCCTTCTGGATATTTGGGAAATTCTCTGAGATGATTCCCTAAAGTATATTTCCAATACCATTGACCTCTTTCTCCACGCCCTCCGCAATACCAATTAGCTTTAAATTAGGCTTCCTAATTGTATCTTGGACCTCCTGAAGCACTCTCTCATTTTTCCTAGATTTGGATTGACTCATATTCTGTTCTTTGTCTATAACTAAATTATCTTCAGCCCTGGAAATTCTCTCCTCTGCATTGTCTAACCTGCTATCAAAGCTATCTACTTCATTTTTCATCTCCCTTGCTTCTAATTGCTCATTTTTGATGCCTTGCATCTCTTCTTTTAGATCATGTATGGATTTCTTTAGCTCCGTGATTTCCATTTGAGTGGTTAGCTCAGTAGCTTTATTTTCTTTGAACATTTGCTGGAGTTTGGTTACCTTTTTATTTGTGGATTCTATGAATTCATCCATCTTTCTTTGAAAAACCTTTATTATGGCCTCCCTTATGGCTTCTTCTTTTTCACTTATCACCTTGTTTATGGTTTCCTCTTGTTCAGCTATGGCTTCCTCCCTTATGTCTTTCTTTATATTTTCACATTTTTCATTAATGATGTTTATCAATTGCATTTGTACAGCACTTGGAAGACTCTCCTCTAGGATTGCCAGTGACTGTTCCATTGGCTGTTTACATTGGGTAGGGGGGGGTGGGAGATGTTGTTTCTTGATTTGACCTTTTTCTTGAGTTTCATGTTCTGCCCATTTGAAAATGGGAGCAAGATTAAGACTAAACACGATTATAGTTTTTCAGATATAACCAACCTAGACCTCTGTAGCTGGCCGACTCGAGATGTTCACAAGTTTTGATTGGTGTTATCACTCTTTTTTTTGTGCAGTTACCGAACAGTCTAATACATCCACTGATAAGCGATTTATACCCAAAACAATAAGCCTCTCAATCCAATATCTATTGTCTTTAAGTCCCTCTGAGCCTAGAGAATAATTAAACACCTAGATATACAGTGTTGCTCAACAGCCATCAAGTGTAGATCCATTAAGTATAACGGTTGAAAGACGAACAGAGGTCCAGAGATAGAAAAATAGCATGAGAGAGGTCAGGGGTTAATAGGTAGAGTATTTGAGTACAAAGTTTGGAAAGTATTAGAATAAAACTTATGTGTTGCTGCAGGACTAGCTCTTAGCCCAACCAGTTTCCTCACAGTGGACCATGGGATGGATCTGCGAGCTTCCGTCTGAGCGCGGTTGGCAGACGTTTTCCTGTGCTGCTTCCAGGGGCGGCCCAAATCCAAGGGTCTGGGGATTGAGAGTTTCAGGGGCTCTCAGCAGGACCAGCAGGAGACCCCTCTGTTCCCAGGGGTGAGGCCCAGATGAGGAAGTCGGCTCCAAGGGCGGAGCCTTGCCTTTTTGATTCTCAGAAGGGGAGCTTGGCTGCTGATTGGCCCTTCAGATCCCTGCTGTGTTTCCACTGCTTTGTCAGAGTCTGTGACTGTAGGGGGCCCCTCGCTGTCTTGCTCAGGATTCCCAGCTGGAGGATGCCCCAACTCAAGAATTGAGGGGGGGCAGATGCTAGCTCCTATTTTCCCGCACCCCCTACCCACTGTTGTAAGGCAAGGTCCCAGCGCCCTCCACTCTCCAGATGCAGTGGCCTAGGAGAGGAGCCTGGTGGGCAGGTGGGAGATGGGACAGCTCTGCCTCCCCTGGTGGGGTGGTGAGTCTTAGGGTCCGCCCGCTTGTCAGTCTCCAGTCAGAGGGCTGGGGGTTGAGCCCATTGCGAGGGTGCGAGTTGGGACAGCCCTGCCTCCCTTGGTGGGGTGCTGGATCTTAGGTAGCCTGCCTGTCAATCTCCAGTCAATGGCCTGAGGGAGGGGGCTTTTGAGGGGAGGGACAGGATTCTAAATTCCTTGCCCCCCTGCTCCCGCCAGTCTTTCTCGGGCGGGGTGTTGGGGTCTGAGTTAAGTTCTATTGTTTGGCACCCACTCTGCTTTCCTGATGTGTTTGGGGATGCACTGTATTACTCACGCCTCTGCGTCCGTCTGCGGGTGCTCCATGGTGGTGGGGAGTCTTTCACTCCCCTCAGGTCTCCGCCGCCGCCTGTGTTCTGCGTCTGGGTTGCACTGCTTGCTGTTCTGGTTCCGTGTCTGGGTTCTGCTGCTTTCGCTGTTCGCTGGCCCGGTTCTGTGCTGGTTTCTGTAGCAGTTGGGCTCCCGGCTTGGCGCACTCCACTGCCGCCGCTTTTTGTGGCTTGGAGCCGGCGCCAGCAGCTGCTTTCCCGGTGTGGAGCCGGCACCCGCTGAAGCCGCTTTTTGCAGCTTGAGCCGGTGCCAGCTGCAGCTTTTCGCGGCTTTCCGCGGCTTTCTGAGGCTTTCGCGGGTTGGATCCGGAGGCGAGAGGTGGGGGAGGGGTCCTCGCGTTCAGAATTCTCTGAGAAAGTTGGATGTGAGCTTTATCTGGATTTCTTTTCCGGTTTGAGTCCTTCTCTGTTGCTTTTTGAGTTTATTGTGGATTTCTTAAGGTAGTTAGCTCGTGGGACTCCCTGGTTCTCTCTTTTTGTCAGAGAGAGCTAGGCAGTGTCCCTATTGTCTCGGCGCCATCTTCCTTCTCCTTGAGTTTTGTTTATGTTAAATCCCACAAACATTTGTATTTCCCTTCTAATCTCCTTAATGATACAGTGGCCATTCAGTGTGTTGTTCAGTCTCCATGAGATAGAAAATTTTCTATGACAGCTTTTAATGTTGAGCTCTAGCTTTATTCTGTTGTAGTCTGACAAGTTGGAGGATACGATTTCAATTTTTCCTACTAATTTTCTTTGTACCAATTTGCTAAAGTACGATCTATTTTGCAGAATGTTCTATGAGCTTCTGAGAAGGATTTACACTCTGATGCTGCTGGGTGTAGTATTTTATAGATGTTTGTTAAGTGTAGTCGTTCAATTTTAAGTCTGTGGCTTCTTTGTTGAGTTTTTGCTGGGATGATCTATGCAGAGGTGACAGAATGTGACTTCACCAACAATCCATGTGTTTGGATATATGTTTATTTTTAGGAGAAGTAGTACTTGTTTCATGAAGTTGGATGCTCCTGCATATGGTATATAGACATTTAGAATTATTGTATCCTCCTGTATTAGAGATGCCCTTATTAGTGTGTGATGTCCCTCTTTGTTTCTCTTCACTACTTTTAACATTATGTCTACTTCATGTGATATTAGTATTGCTATTTTGTTATGGGATGTTTGCTTCAATGGTTATATTCCAGACTTTCACTTGGACAATGTTTCTTTTGAGGGCAAGATGTGCCTTGGAAACAACAGATGGCTGGGTCTTGCTGTTTGATCAAACTAGCCAATTTATATTCTTTAATTGGAGAGTTAAGTCAACTAATATTGAGAGTTAAGATTGAGAAATGTTTGGTAATGTCTGCCATCTTATCCAATTTCTTATGGTCTGTGTCTCATATTTTCATACTATAGTTATGTGTTTCCACAATAAGATGCCTTTTCTCTGACACTGTTGTGTTTTTGTTGGTTTTCTATACGTAGGAGAGCTTTAAGTATCTTCTGTAATACTGGTTTCTTGAAGATAAATCATTACACTTTTTCTGTTATAGAAGGATTTTATTTGTCTCTTAGGAAGGAAACCTTTGTTGGGTACACTGTTCTTACTGATTGTTGTTTGCCTTTAAGGGATGGCATATATCTTTCCATACTCTTGCTTTTGTGGTCTTTGCTGAGAAATCTGAAATTGTTGACTATTTTTCCTATATGTAATTTTTTCTCTTTTGTTGATTTAAGGATCCTTTCCTTTGCTCTCTATTGATTTTGTTTGGATTACAATGTTGCAGTGTGATGTTCAGTTTTTATCTGGTCTGTTAGGTGTTCTGAAAACTTCTTTTATCTGAATAGGCCTATAGTTTCAGATGTTCAGAAAACGCTCTGCTAGAATTCTGTTAAATACATGTCCTATCCCTTTAGTTGTCTTTTTTTGTGTGTCTAGACTGTCTTTGAACCACAATCCTCATAACGCAGCCTCCTCAGTAGCTTTGAAGACAGGCATGAGACATCGGCACTGGTCCTCCCTTTCATTTTCTTAGAATTCGTTTACTGTTAGTGGACTCCAGGAATTCCTCTAATAATCTTTGGCTAGTCTCATATAACTTAAGAATTAATTTGTGACAGCTTTCCATCTTTTCATTATACATTTATCAGGCTGGTGCCAGTGGCTCATGCTTGCCAAGCTAGGTACTCAAGAGGCTGAGATCTGAGGATTAAGGTTCAATCCTCATGGCATGAAGATGCATGAAACTATTATCTCCAATTAACCACCAGAAAACCAGAAGTGCCAATGAGGCTTAAGTGGTAGAGTGATAGCCTTGAGATGATGTGTTCAGTGACAGTGCCCAGAGCTCAAGCCCCACGACCACAACCAACAAAAAAGAAAAGAAAACTGTATTTATCAGTAGTAGTTTTAAAGCATTTTGAGCAGCCATTATCTAGGTTGGGTCTGTTGTATTACCTGGTTATTTTTTTAAGAAAGTTGAACTTCCTTGATTTGCCATTTTTCTTGTGTTTCTATAATTTTCCTGTCTATATGGAAACAAAAGCATACAATTCAAAACCACTACAGGACACAATATAAAGTGAAAATCCAACACAGAGCCCTAATATTGCATAGATTCTTAATCAGTGATTATAAATCAGGTATGTATTCCTTTATATAAATTATGCTTTCATGTGTGTTTGAGAAAAGGTGTTGTGGTACAGAAATGGAGATTATACATATATTTTTAGCCAGGGTGCAAATATGTTATAAAGTTCTGGATCAACAAAGCTCAACTTAGATGATAATAAGATGACCCAAGTAAACAGAATCAAAATGGAAGCAAATGCAATCAAATAAATAGGCAAACAGTAAGGAAACAAATGAATAAAGAAAATAAAAGATTTTTTCTGTGAGATTTTAGAGAACTTCTGCTAATTTCAAGGTGCTCAGCTGGCCACCAGCTGGGTTGGAATTTTATTTGAATGCTGTTGGTCTTGTCCTTGCTAACTTCTACAGTGCAGGGCTTCCTCCCAGTTGGAATATCTTTTTATTGCAAGCAGAGGTGGCTGGTTCAAGGTATCAAATTCATTTGATCTTTTAAAAAATGTTGCCACTTCTTTGGCAAGCATTTCCCACAAGGTGCTCTCACAGCCTCTTTGCCGCTTTAAAAAATGGTATCTGCCCCTGTATGAGTAGGGTTCCTGTCCAGATGCTGTTTTCCAGGGAGGTCAGGGGAAGTCTTTGTGGGGTACTCACAGTTCTCAATATTGTTTTAGATTGTCTGTGGTGTGGTAAATTATCTCTGCATCTGACAGTAGCTGGCTGAGCTGTGGCCTTTCCTGTTCCTGCTTTTTCTCTTACCTGCTCTAAATTCTCTACTTAAGTTAGGTGCAAAGCCCATGGGCATTGCCTCCAAGTGATGCCACTATTTTTCACAGTTTTCTGTCTTCTAATGCAAGCAGTTTATAACCTTCTTTTTGGTGTGTATCTCTGTGTGTATCTCTGATGAGATTCTCTAAATACGGGGTGTCTGACAAGACCTTAAAACTACTTTTTCAGAGAGAGCTTATGTTGTTCCTTGTTCTCATTCTGCCATTTTCTCTAAATTTCCTGATTCTGGCTTTTAAGGAACATGAGGAGAGGAAGCAGAAAATGAGAAAGAAGGTTAGGGAAGCAGAGTTAACTTTTGTAATTTTGAAAATTCCAGAGTATTTAGTTTTTTAAATTTGTTTTCACTTTGTGTAAGACAAAAGACCGAATTGCATTTCCCTATTAGACGTCTAATAGAGAATATACATGATCAGCCCTTCATTACCACAGAAAATAAAGAGACCAAAATGTTGCCACATGAGCTGAAGTATAGAAATTTAAATTGCAACAGCAATAAAGCCAGGTGATTAACCAAAATGAACACATTTCATGGCAGACAAAAAGTTAGGAAAATCCTGCTGATGTGTGTTCTTCCTGTGGCATATTTGTTGATTCCAGGCTGTGCAAGCAGCATTTTCAATATGGTAGTTAACAAAGGAATTTCTCCAATATAGAACTAAACAGTCCATTAACTTTCCTTCCCTTGTTTCACTTATATGTAATACCTTATGTCATTCTTCTAGAATTATCCAACAAAACAATTCCCAATCTTCCTAACCAACTGTGAGCAGGCATAGCAATGTGCTAGGTAGATAATTCATACTGTTTTATTTCTGATTCATTACACATGGAGAATTGTAACAGAGCAATAGTTTACTACTGCAAAAGGGAAAGAATTCCAAGTATGGAGTTTTTATTTTGCTCTGTTATCACCACTAGAATTATGCTAATATATATTTTGTTTCATCTCTATTTTGCCTCCATTTTCCAATGATACATAGGTACAAAAGAAGAGAGAGAAAGATTCAATATTAAAACAATTATTGTCTTGTGAACTTCTCCTAGCTTTCAGATCATTGATACAGTAGCTCTTTTATGAAAGATGTCTTCATGGGAAACTAGTGATACGAATTATTAGCATGGGGTGTTTTGACTGTATAACATATAACAATATGGAAAAATAATGAAAGTAAATGACAATTGGAACTTCCATTAACTATCACATTCTGTAAACACAAATTTTTCATTATTAGAATAAGTGAAATATTTCCCCACCAACAAGATAGCATAAGGTAGAAGGTTGTTACATTTGGACATATACAAGCTGTCATAATCGTAATTATATACACTATAATTGGAAACATCATTGTATATTCTCTGCTTTGTATAATGTAGTCTTTGATTTCTTGTCTTGAAATTTCTCTTAAATATCTGCTTTTCTTTTCAGCATCTACAATCAATTTACAGTCAATTAAACATTAAATTCAGCCTAAGATGACAGAAAGAAAACAGACTTTGCAAACATACCAGCCAGAATTTTCTTCTATGCTCTACTACTTCCTAGCAGAATGATCTTGAAACTTCTAATAGGGTATCAGAAATGTAGGGGGATATGTGAGTGACCACATGTGGATGTATTGTGGGAACTGTAATGATAAGAAACAAGCCATCTGATTCTAGGTAGCCAAACATCTACTATAATGTGGGAGCAACTTAATAAGTAAATATTTGCAATATTTAAATTTTTGAGCTATGATTTGTCTACAAAAGTTAATTGTGCATTTTATATAAAGTACCTCAAGTGTTTGACACATTGTTGCTTATCATTTCTGCTTAATCGAGTTAAAGAAACCCAAATGACAGCTCAGTGACATTATTTATTAACAGTATTTTTATTTTTTGAATTAATGCCAATTATACATGGCTTTGAGACGAGATTTTTTTCTCTCAGGCACGTAAACAGTAACCATTGCTTATTACTTCTGTCTGGTATGTAGTTGTCACAAATTAATTATTAGTGGAATGAATGAAAAAAATAAGATATCACTCTTATGAAGCTTTGTTTTGCCCTTTTTGGCATATTGAACCATTTTCTTCTTTAATCATTAATATATAATTTCTATTTTTGTTTGGGCACTTTTCAGACTACACATGACATTTTTGCTAACAAATTATGACATTTTCCTAAATAGTTGCTACTCCATATACTTCATTCCTTCTTATCCCATTGCAACTATCTGTAAAATACATACTTAAAAAATATTTATGGAACTGAGCTTTATTAATGTTAAGTGAGATAATAATAAATTCCTTATTGTTCTTTCCTTCTTTCAGTGTGCTAAGATGATGGCACATGGAACTTCCTAGGATGTCATTTCACCCACTGCACTACTGCCACCTGATTTAATTGCATGCATTTCTCCTTATCTTAGTTTTAATATGTGAAAATTTCTCAAGCTGGGCACGGTGGCTCATGCCTGTAATCTTAGCTACTCAGGAGGCTGAGATCTGAGAATCTCAGTTCAAAGCCAGCCAGGGCACTACAAAGCAGTACAAAGCCAGGAGATTCTTTTCTCCAATTAACCACTAGAAAATGGGAAGTGGGGCTGTGACTCAGGAGTATAGCGGTAGCCTTGAGCTAGGGATCTCAGGAACAATGCCCAGGCCTAGGGGTAGGGCAGTAGCCTTGAGTTTAAGAGCTCAGCAATAACACTGAGCCCGAGTTCAAGCCCAATGTCTCACAGAAAATAAATTCTAAAACAAGCAAGTATGACAACAAATTTAATAATTAAGACATTTAATATATATTTTCCATCTGTTAATGTTTAATGTTTATATAATGTTTCAATTCTAGTTGCTTTTGGTGGAGAGAATTGAAATTCACCTTAGTTTTGGCGTGTGGTAGAAGAGACTCAGCCTTCTGCTGTTTATGAATAGCTACTGATCTAAAGATTTAACTTTGACAAGAAATTATCTTTGTGTCTCATAAGATACATTTTGGACAGAGATATCCAGGCAATTTACCTGCCTAATCTGTGTCCACCATTCATTGTTTGGTCTAAACATCTGTGCTCATTATCTGTGGACATGAACATAAACAAGACCTCCTGGACATCTAGATTTGAGTAAAGTGTTCTATTACAATTAACTCTGGAAAGATATATTTAATAAAAAAGCAGAAAATGTATATAATTTTTATTATAGATTTTGACTAGAGTACTAACCTTGCAATCCAAGTTGGACCCATTTGTATTCCTCTTTTTCAGTGTGACAACATGGGAAATGATAGAAATCTTCATTGTGATTATACATCTCTTAAACTCACTGTATTCAATGGAATAAGTCGCCCAGTTTAGTACAAATCGAGATGAGAAAATAAGTTTACAGAATAGTGAAAGACTTGAAATTGCTTAAATAATAAAGTGATAATTTAAGAGCTATCAGAAAAAGTGATCTGAAGGAGGTAGATGGATGAAAAATGACCACTGTTTGCTCTTAAACCTATTGTCAGATGTAATAGGATTAAATGAGTGTAATGGAATGTTTCCAAAGTTTGAACTATGTCAATACATTTAAGAAGAGAGTATAATATTATCATCATGAGTACAAGCACAGAATGGATTGCATAGGTAAAGTGACAACAATATTGGGGCATTAGTAGTTTAAAAAAATTTAAGAGCAGAGTGTTAAATTGCTCATCTGGATATTGCCATTTTTGATAGAGATGACATAAGAGTTGTAAGGGCTGTGTTATAGACTATGACCATGATGATTATACATACAAGTCTTCCTACAGTATTCTAAGGCTCAACTCAAGCCATAATGTGAAAAACTGAGGGAAAGCACATTGTTTTAGAACTTTAGATTTGATGTTGTTTGCTCTCTACTTTTGACTTTTTCATAATCTCTCACATTTTGCTTTTTTCTCTCTTTTTGTCATATTTATATTTAGCAAGAAAATAAGCTATTTTATTTCACAGTCTCACAGCTAGGCACATTCTATCAGGATAGATTATAACATATACAATTTAAGTACAATTTAAATATGATTTTGTGTTTAAATATTAGAATTGATACTGGAATTATTTAAGAATTTTGGGAGGGTAAAAGGGGAACAGAATTGATGGGACAAATGATGAACAAATTCCACAATGATGCTCATTAGGCACTATGTTGAAAATGAACTATACAACTTGTTGGTAAGGGAAGGAAACAGTGGGAGTGATGGAAAGACTGACATTGTTCAAACAGAAATGTCCTACTCGTTACTGGACTTATGTAACTGCAGTTTCTCTGCACAAGGCCTTTACTATAGCAATAAATAAATTAAAAAAGGTGTTTTAAGGTGAATGGGATGCTGCACGTTTAAGTTACATGTAAAAAAGTTCATGAATTGGGGCCTGGAGTTTTTTTTTTCTAGTAGTAGAGTGCTTGCCTAGCATGCACCAAGACTTGGGTTCGATTCCTCCGTACCACATACATAGAAAAAAGCCAGAAACGGTGCTGAAGCTCAAGTGGTAGAGCTCTAGCCTTGAGAAAGTCTAAGGACAGTGCTCAGGCCCTGAGCTCAAGTCTAGGATTGGCAAAAAATAAAATAAAATAAAAGTTCATGAATTAAGAAAAAAATTGAATAGAAAACTACAGTTAAGATGTTGAGTTCCCACAGAAAAATGAGTCAGGGGGTGATAATGCTCAGCCGGAAATGTAATCATTACCTTATGTAGGTAGCTGTAACCCTTTATATATCACTTTGACAATAAAAGTTAATTTAAGAAAAAAATGCCCTAAGAAGATAGTATTATATACTAGAGACTTTGGCAAATAAGTACATAAAGGGTGATCTGGCCGTCTAAAACATGATTATTGGGGCCAGGAGTATGGCCTAGTACTAGAGTGCTTGCTAATTGTGTATGAAGCCCTGGGTTTGATTCCTTGGTACCACATACACAGCAAAATCCAGTACTGTAGCTCAAGTGGTAGAACACTGGCCTTGAGAATGCTTAAGGACATTGCCTATACCACAAGTTTAAGCACCAGGACTGGAAAATAATAAATAAATAAATAATTATTTTTACCATTCTTGCCCGTGAAGACCCAGCTGAGAGGGTCATGTATGAAAAAGAAAAGGCAGACACAGAAAAAGATGACACACTGTCTTTTTATGTTTTGAAATTGTAATACTGGGCCTTTAAAAGTGGGAGAAATGAATTGCCATAATTTATAACCTACATAATTTATAAGTTCTTATTATGGTTTTAGTCTAAAGAGACTAAAACAGACAGACACCAGCCCTGACATTTTTTTCTCCTTTTGTCCAGTTGTGGGGCTTGGGCACTGTCACTGATTTTTTGCTCAAGGTTAGCACTCTACCACTTTGAGACAACTTACCACTTCTGTCCTTTTCTCAGTAGTTTATCAGACACAAGAGTCTCACATGCTTTCTTTCCCAGGCTGTCTTTGAACCATGATCTTAATGTCTTAGACTTCTGAGTAGCTAGGCTTGCAGGTGTGACACAACAACATCTGGATTGATCCTGACTTCTAAATTTGAGGAAACAGGAGTGGAAAAATGAACAAACTATAAATGACTAAATACAGCTGCTGAGAAATTCCCACATGTGAAGCAAAGCCATATTTCTGTTTAAGGAAGAAAATCAAATTGACTATCGTGACAAATTTTGGCCACAAAATAAATGTGGAAACTTTACAAATCTGGGAAATAGAAAAGAAAAGCTATGTTGAATATATATATATATATATATATATATATATATATATGCATATGAGAATACACAAATGAGTTAATTCCATGTTGTATTTAACTCTGATGAATTGTCTATAAATAACTATTCACTTGTGATGAACTAGAAACACATAAACTTCTCCTTATGCCATCCTGCATGCCTACATATTTCTGATTTATACTCTGTTTCTTGCTGACCTACACCTAGAAAATATTTTAGAAAGATGTTTCTAAAACTTTCAATCTGTTAACTGGTTATTATTTTATTAATGGGTTACCTTTGTCTTTTTCTCCCTTAGTTGCTTCACTAATTTTAACCTCACATGTATACTGAATATTTATATGCACTTCATATATACAGAGCAATTGATGCATGTTTTATACATAAAATAGCAAGACTGTCCTCTGGCCACCCTTCAAAAATCAAATTTGGGGGGCCGGTAGTTTGGCCTAGTGGTAGAGTGCTTGCCTAGCATGCATGAAGACCCGGGTTCAATTCCTCGGTATCACATATGTAGCAAAAAGCCATAAGTGGTGCTGTGGCTCAAGTGGTAGAGCCCTAGCCTCGAGAAAAAAATCCAGGGACAGTGCTCAAGTGGTGATCCCAAGCCCAGGACTGGCAAAAAAAATCAAATTTTATCCTTTTGTTGGTGACATAACCCTTGTTTATAAATCAAGTTCTGAAATATCTTCAACACAGACATAATCATCATGCTCTGATTGTCTTCCTAATTTTTCTTTGCATTCTTGATACAGTCTACATGTTCTATTCTCTACAAATCCCTAATGTGAATATGAGTGTAGAGTAGAAATTGTATGACAAATGCTCCAATCCTGATTCAGTAACTAATTTTCAGTATGACATTTGGTAAAGCAAGCAAGATTGTGGTGATAGCATTTCTTTACTCGGTCAAAAGGGCACATTATTGTAAGATACAACTTTGTTCCAATATTGAAAATGAATTAATAGTGAAATTAATTAGACATCCCTGAAGTCCTGCTGGAAAGAAAAGAGGAAAGTCTTTATAACTTCAGTAGAGTAAATGAGAAAAAAATAATTTATATTCTAGAAGCAAGGACTTAATGATAAAAAGATGTATAAATTATGTCAAATGTTCCTTAATGGTGTTGGCAGTGTCATTTGAATTCCATAGAAGTTCATTGTATTAAAGGGATAGCGAAGAACAGCACCTGCAATCATAAAGACTAAACTTTAACCAGGATCTTGAGATGCTTTTAAATATAGTATCACCTTTTATCTATTAGTGCAGCTTTTCTATCTAGATTATCATATTTTGTTCTTTATTTTACAAAAGAAAGGAAAATCCTGGTGTCATTATCCACTATACATCTAGACATAAAATATACTAATTGTTTTCTAGACCATTAAAATGCATGAAACTTCAAATGTAGGTCATTAGAAAATTTCTAGTTAAATATGTTTTGAAAAGTCCAGCACCTTCTGCATACAATTGTCATAACTTGAACTATGTGAAAGCTTATAACTTGAATTATGGAAAACCTTACAACATATGACATCTAAATTTTATTTACTGTTCTAAATGTCTAAATTCAAAACTAACATAGCTCATCTCAAAAATGGAAATTACTGAAAGCATGTGGAGATAACTTACTGAAGTTGTAGCTGCAAAAATTGTATACCTGGGAACACTGAGGTGGGAGAAAACAAAATATCATTGTAAAGAAATGTGAACTTAAACTGGAAAGGACTTTGGAAGAAAATAATGAAAGTTAGGTAGTATAAACCATTGAACTCTGCCTATGAGAAACTGGTGAAGACATTTGCACACTAGACAGTAAGTTATGTGTTGTAATCACTCTGGGTGTGCCTCTCTGCCAGACACATCATCTTAAATGACCACTGTTAAAGTCTATCTTTCATGATACTTCCGTTGTTTTTAGTTTATTCTTTGAGTTTCTCACATTTAGCAAACTTTCAGTTTAAAAGTTTGAAAGTTCTGCAAGTCAAAAATATATGAGCAATGGCATTTGGCAATATATCCCACCAAGATTTATTGGAGGAGAAAAAGAGACAAATCAGAAGCACATCTAAATAGCTGAGATAGAGTTCATCAATATCATTTGAAGATATACATCCTTTCCTCCTTTAATTTGCTACAAGCTTGAACTCATCACTGGAAAGCACCTCCACAATTCTGTCAGCGCAGCAATTTCTATCATTGTTTTACTGATGAAATAAAAATATGATTTCAGATAAGCACTCATCGTGTAAGTAAATTATTTCAACATCATTATTCACTCAGAATACTGACAAAGCTATTACTTTCTCAAATAGTTAATGGGAAAATTATGTCATTATTTGGCTGAAAGTGTCACAGTTACTACATTGGTTTGATGGACAGAGTATACAATTATTATTGTAATGGTTCAGTAGCCTCAAGGCTGGGAAACAAGGCTTTAAAAGAGGCACATTTTTAGAATGTAACCCATCCTCAGCAGATTTAAATTTAATTCTTGTTTAAAAAACACTATCATTTGCAAATGAAGCATACATTGCCATCTAGACACTTAATTTATCTCCATCTCTATTTGTGCAAAACAACAGCTGAGCCAAAGACAAATTGGTCTCAATAGCAAGATCTAGAAGATCTAGTGAGGCAATAGAGCAAGTCATAGAGTTATAGATACTGGTTTCAGGGAAAGCCTTTCTGCAAACACTTTTCCTATATTTATCCCCACCCCTTTCTTTGGTCTGTACTCATTGTTTTAGAATGCTAATAAAATGGAAAAGAAAATGTTACAATGCTATTAGTTATCTGACGCAGTGACATGGAAGACTTAGTGAGCTCTTCTTATCAGAGTGTAGATACAAAGACATCAAAACAGAGTGCAAAAAAGGATAAATGAGAACACATGACATTTTGATAAGTGATTTCCTTCTTTGTAATTTCATATCTTCTAATTTTTAGTATGATATATTCCTAATATTGCTCATTCAGTTAACCAGAATAAACATTCCTTCCTCATTACTACTCTGCATACTCATCAAAATCTAGTTCACTTTACAGTATACTCAGATGTAGCCTAAAATATAAATTAAACATGCAAATAGTTTCTTTCCTAAAATATGGACAAAATGTCTTTTAGAGTGCTTTGAAATCCTAGCCTAGTACTAGCTATGAAGCATTCATGGTGATTTTTTCCAGATGGCTTTAATAAGTTAATGAGGAATATAGCTGCAGATTATAATTTGAAAAAATATGACCACAATTTTAAATGACATTTATTGTACATCTTTGATCTTTTTTCATCATTGTCATTTATTAACAATATTTGAACAATAATATATATCATATAATCTATTAAAAATAATATATCTATGTCATTTATTGTTAATATAAAATACTCAGATGTTTGCATATATCTTTGATCTTTTGCTAGGCAATCAACAACCACTCTTGTTTCTCTAATTATTAACCCCCAAATCTTCAAGGATATAAAAGCTGAGGAAATGCCAGTTCCTATAGGTCTCTAGGTGAATCTGTCACTTAATCCATGCAGATAGATGCCATACACCCCCTCAGCAAATACACACTAACACACAGTTTAGAATCCCAGATGTATCTTTACATGAATATAAGATGGATCTGGGCATCAAGAAAGCTACTTATGGTTGTACATTTGGATGACTGCAGGAATTGGGTGATGATAAAAATAGCAAAGACTAAGCTTCTGTGGGGTGTGTCAACAGACATTTATGTTATCAAACCCTGGTTCTTTGCAACTACACTAAGGTGAATTTCAACAAAATAATTAACTACTCTCCTTTAAGAGAGTCTAGAACCAGGCTCAGTCTCCATCCTCTAAAACATGTACCTTAATAGAGATTTTTCATCTTGAAAACTTATGTAAAAATACCAGTTATGATATTGTTTTTCCTCTTAAGAAATCTTTTCTCTCTGAAAACAAAATCTAAAATTAACAAAAAAATTCTAGTTCAATGTATCCAGACAACCTTGGTCTCTTTTCAGTTTGTGCCATCATCATTCCATTAGCACCCATCTTAATTACAATTTTACTTTTGCCTCAGTGTGTAACTTGAGAGTATTCTACAGCAGAAATTGCTCTTTATTCATTTTCATTTCCCCAATACTTTTAGAGTGCATGACATTTAATATATGATAAGTTGAATAAATTAACAAGCCAATAAATTAGTAAATAAGTAAGCATATATAAGGCTGGCAAGTTGTCATCTCACAGCCACCATTCCTAACGAAATATATCAAAGAGTTGGTATATAGGTTCATGTTTAATGATTTGATTGTAAAATGTGAACATAGATTTGTTTAGAGTCTACAATTCTTAGCAATGAAGATAAATTGAATATTTCTAATACATTCTCAATATAATTTTATTCATTTCAAAACAGTTTATTGATCTTAATTTCATTCATTCCAAAACAGCTTATTGACCATTTTTTATTTGTCAATGAAGAATATTTATTATTATTACTATTATTATTATGTCAGTACTACCGACGGGATTCAGGGCCTCAGTCTCTCACTTGTTTTTCTGGTTCACCGCTGGTACTCTGCCACTAGAAACATACTGTCAACCCAGCTTTTGTCTGATTAATCACAGATGGAATCTCAAGCATTTTTCTGACCTGACTGATGTGTAATTGTGATCCTCTAGATCTCAGCTCCTTGACAAGGTAAAATCGAAGGTATAAGCAACCAGGGTCCAGCTAAGATTATTGGGTTTGTTTTCCAGTGTTTTGTTTTATCTTTGATTTGGGATATGGTATTGAAACAAATCAGTGTGATTTGAGTTTGTAATCTAGTAGAGGGTAATATATTTGGGCTTTCCTTTCACTGATAAAACTAATAAAGAGTTGATACAGACATATAATATATATATATATATATATATATATATATATATAGGTATGAAGTAGCTAAATTTAAAGTTCTTATTTTACAAGTGGAGCATATAAGTTACAGAGAGGGTTGTACAATCTTTTTCTGTGGCCTAATTGTAGAGTGCTTGCCTATCATGCTTGAAGCCCTGGGCTTGATTCCTTGGTACCTCATGCATAAAAAAGCCACAAGTGGTACTGTGGCTCAAATGGTAGAGCTCTAGCCTCGAGAAAGCCTAGGGACAATGCCCAGGCCCTGAGCTCAAGCCCCAGGACTGGCAAAAAAATATTTTTTCTGGGCTGTGAAATTATTTTATTATCTTCTGATATAAATATTGGGCATATAAAATGTAAATGCACTGCATGCACTGATCATGTGATTTTTCTTTCAAGAATATTAAAATTTAAATATATGAATACATGTTTAGAAGTACACATACATTTATCAGTGTAGGCTTGTACATATCATTCATGTTTGAGACTAGGCCCTCATTTTGTTGTAGTAGCAATAGATCCTAGATTCATTCTCCTCAGAGGCAAATGTTTTACCACTAAACTACGTTTTCAACCCCAGATTAGCTATTCTGGAAAGATCTTTTATCAATTGTAGGTAATCTGAAGCATTTCAATAATTATCACTTTAAATAAACAATAATTAAGATAGAATTTTCTGGATATTTTACCTGTAGGTTTTCTATGTGTGATTCCACTATATTATGATCTTAAGAAAAAAGTTTTGTCCATTTTGTTAATAGTGATGGTCTCCGTTGAACTGGAATGTTTTCACCACATAGTAATCAAAAAATAAGAACTATTAAATGAATAATTGGATTATGTTTGACAAGATAAACATGTATTTTATTTTCTTAAGTTTTTTTTCTATGTTTTTTTTTTGCCAGTCCTGGGCTTTAGCTCAGGGTTTGAGTACTGTCCTTGGACTTTCTCAAGGCTAGAGCTCTACCACTTGAGACTCAGCACCACTTCCAGCTTTTTTCTATGTATGTGGTACCGAGGAATCGAACCCGGGTCTTCATGCATGCTAGGCAAGCACTTTAACCACTAGGCCAAACTCCCGGCCCGAGGTTTTTTTCTATGTTTTAAGTATAAATACTGGTAACCAGTAGTTTATTTCCTTGAGAGAAGTCATAACTGGTAAGTGAGGATCAAAAGAGCTGAACATCTTGTACTTTGTATGTGTGGCACACAGAGAGACAGAGACAGAGACCAAGACAGAGAGACAGAGAAACAGAATGACAAATTTAACAATATCTTTGGAACTCCAGGAACTACAAATACTTACGACAAGACACTAGTTTTTCATACTTGTAAGCCTATCTACTTAATGTCTAATGTCAGGAGAATCATAATTCAAAGCCATTTCAAGCAGAATAGTTCCTTAGGTTCCATACATATCACTGGCACATTATTATCCTGAATAAAGCATAAACACGTGAGTCCAAACCCCAGTACTGATATGAAAAGAAAACAAAACAAATTGAAAGAGATTTTAGGTAGAAGAAATATATTTTACAAAGAGTGTATTTATCATTACTGCCATTATTATTTGGAATTTATGATGAGGAGGAGGAGTAGGAGGAGGGGGAAGAGGTGGAGTAGGAGTACTGCTGAGATAGAATCTTTGATCTCATTCGTGCTAAGCAAGCATTGTAACACTGGGCAATACCACCAACAATATTATGGAGATTTTTTTTTAGTGATAGTACTGGGGATTGAATTCATAGCATATTTCTCTCATGGGTAGTGCTCTACCACTTGAGCCACACTCATTACAGGTATTTTTTACTAGTTAGTTGCATAGAATATTCTCCTAGATCTGTTTGCCTGCCTAAATAGTGAATGTTGATCCTCACTTCTTAGCCTCCTTTGCATCTAATATTGCAAGCATGAGACACCTGCTTACTGATTGCCATAGAAATTTTTGAGCCTAAATTTTATGTTCAGATAATATAAATCACATAAATAATATGCATATTGAAATTGAAAATTAATGTCTATGTATTTCCTAAGGGAGAATTAAAGTGTTCTGGGGCTTGCTCCTCAATGGCATAATCAGATTAAAAACACTGACAGACCTGGAGTTTGGCCTAGTGGTTAAAGTGCTTGCCTAGCATGCACGAAGACCTGTGTTCGACTCCTTGATACCACATATATAGAAAAAGCCTGAAGTGGTGCTGAGGCTCAAGTGGTAGAGCTCTAGCCTTGAGAAAGTCCAAGGACAGTGCTCAAGCCCTGAGCTCAAGCCAAGGACTGGCAAAACAAAAACAAAAACAAAAAACACTGCCCAAGAATTTTATCTGATAATGGGGAGTGGCCTGTAGTTATATCTACTGCCTAATATGGACTTAATTTTTATCTACAAAACAGTATCTATATAAGCATGTCAATCTGTCAGTTAGCAGGCACACATTACTATGAAATCTAACATCTATTGTTTTGACAGCTTCACTAGTCCCTTCCATTTCTTCTTTTTATTTGATATAAAATTTGTATATGTGTACTAGCTAAATGTTATCCATGTACTATATAAATATATGAAGAATAAAAAATAGTAAGAATTGGATAGGTTCTTGGACCCTTTGTATAACAGATCCATAGTGTTCTTCCCTATGTGTGAAATTTTATCAGCTTTATGAAATCTACTATGCATCTGACAAAACTGCTTATAATATTTATTGGAAAATTATAAATGACCTATCAGATTATCATACTTCCTAGTATGTTGTAAGACTGATCATCTGTCTCTTTATGGAAACTTGTATTTTGCAAGTAACAAGAGCTATAAAAACAATCTTAAAATATTAAAGAAAGCTATAATTATTATTTTCACCTTTAAAGAAGTAAGCCAAGTCAGAGAACAAAGAGCCTGTGTGCAAAGAAATAACGGCAGATAAGTAACAGTGTACAAAGCATATACTATAAGTTATGGCACTTTATCCATTTAAATGTCTACTTGCAATACCTTATAGGAGATGGCACAGAGAACAAAATATCAAGCAAGGGAAAATTAGTTCCTTGAAATATTTTGGCAGACAGAAAGGAGTAAAGACTTTTGGTAATGATAACAACCCTTCTCATTGTGGATGAATCTCAAAGAACGTAACCTTGTCTTTCCCTCCCCATGATTAGTTTTAGTGGTGAGCATCATCCTTAAAATGTATTATCATTCTGGTTAAATAACTATAGGTTCTAGGGAGACCAAATTCAGGTCCAATTACATATAAAAAGACCAAGTCTCTCCTGGTTCTTCAATAGCTATAATTGAAAACAGCTAATCTTGGAGGTACTCAAAGAATGGAAAGGGGAAATGGAAGAGATCTATAACTCCAAATCAAATATGAATGCCTTTTTCTTTTAGTGATAAGTCATAGTTGGCATAAAGGAGTTAAGTACACAATACTGATGAAATATTGTTTATTATTAATTCAGATAACCAACGTATTCAGAATGGGATATAATCTCATAGGGAACGAGAAAATTGTTTAAATCTATGAAGAGTTAACCTCTACTTATCATTTTGATTAGACAATGCCCTGCAAACATTTTTTATTGAGAGAAAATTACCTTATAATTCAGAATCTATTTGAGTACAATAAGGAATTTTGCCAAGGGGTTTCCAAATGAAAGGATCAACCTGTAAAGCTCATCAATTCACTTTCATACTAAAGGGGATGTCATCAGAAGCATTACAGCTCCGCAGTATTTGGCATTCAAGAGAAAGTATCTTCATCTTGCCACCTGCAAAAAGGTGGGAGTCATCTAACTGCAACTAAATCATTAGTGTGATTAGCCAAATCTGTCCTTTTGTTCCAAATGCAGGCTGGATTCTGCCATCTGATGGGAACATGGCAACAGTCCATTGGCATCAATGTATTTGCCTTGTAAAAGAAAAATTCCAGAGATGAGTGTATGTGAATGATGTGAACTACAAACAAGAAGCTTGGGGGAAAAAAAAACATTATGAAGAAAACAAACACAAGCAAGGGCCACAATGTTATATAGGTGAATATAACAATCCAATTCTTTTGAATTCCATTAACATTTCATTTTCCAGATTATAAATGAAAATTTAAAGTTGCTTATGTTTCTTGTGTCAGAATCATCATATTTCTGAACAAAATTACCTACATATTTTTGCCTTATAAATATTATCTTGCTTAAAGGTCTTCAATAACATTATCTGTCACTCAGAGAACAAAATTTAAGGGTGGTAGTACTGGATTTATCTTATGTCAACAGGATTTCTGACTAGTCTTAGCACTTTATTTTTCTATTTATCTCTGTTTCTAAAAACAGCTTTAAAAAATTGTATTGCAAAGGTGATGTACATAGGTTTTACAATTACCTAAGTCAGATATTGATTACATTTGTTTTTTAACAATGTCACCTCTTCCCTTGTTTCCTCCCAGTTTTCTTTTTTACATGCCTAAGAAATAGTCTGTTCTTGAGTCACTCAGAAATACATATTTAGAATCATTTCATATCCTTCCAAACTTCCATATTTTTAAATAGCATGTGTCAGTTAAAATCATTTTTTAAACATGGCTAATGAAAAATATTCAAAACAGAGCAACATTGACTAGTTGAGATGTTCTCAGACTTCAGTGACTAAGTTATTTGGTGTTTCTTTTTCTTTCAGCTTTTTTTCACTTTGTAATATTGATGTAGAGATGGGTTACAGTTAAGTAAGATAATTGACACATTTTATTTTACAATTTAATTTAATTTTATTGTACAGAGGGGTTAAAGTTATATAAGTAAGTTGATCAGTACATTTCTTTTCGAACAGTGTTATGCCCTCCCTCATTTTCTCCCACTTTCTCTTGCTCCCCAATCCATTGGCTACCCACCGTTTTCCCACCCCTTTCTTCTTGATAGAGTTCCAAATAATTTTCTTTGAAAAAATTAACATGCATACTTAATTTTCCTGTCAGATATTGAACACTAACAAAATATATGATATTTCGAATTTTCTAAAAATAGCCATTTGTATTTATTTAAGAAATATATCTCCAACTGGGCACGATGGCTCACATCTGTAATCATACCTACTCAGGAGGCTGAGATCTGAGGATCAAGGTTCAAAGCCAGCCTGGGCAGAAGAGGACCTGAGACTTATCTCCAATTAACCTCTAGAAAATGGGAAGTGGGGCTTGGCTCAAGGGTAGGGTGGTAGCCTTGAGCTGAAAAGCTCAGGGCAAGGTCAGGCCCATTGACCCACAAAAAAAAAAAGAAAAAAAAAGAAATATATTTCCTCCAGCTACGTGGCTCAGTCCTGTAATCCTAGCTATTCAGGAGGCTGAGATCTGAGGATCAAAGTTTCAAAGGCAGCCTGGGCACAAGAGGACCTGAGTCTCTTATCTCCAATTAACCTCTAGAAAACAGGAAGTGGGGTTTGGCTCAAGGGTACGTCTGTAGCTTTGAGTTGAAGAGCTTGGGGACTGTGCCCAGGCCCCAAGTTCAAGCTCCATTACCCACAAATAAAGAAAGGAAAGAAATATATTTTTGTTTTTATAGTAAATGTATGTCTCCTTATGAAGATTACATTTATTTTGCTTATAAAATCATTGTTTTTTACAATAAATTAATCTAATATAGTCACTTGTGTTTTAGTTTAGACTAATAACTCCGAGTCCACTCATTTGACTATATTTAGAAGAATACACACTTTCATGACATAATTACTTGCATGTATCAAGGAAAACTCCTTTTGTCTTGCCTATTGAGAATTACTACATAATTGTAGGCTGGTACAAGAATGATATAACTTGCCTAGGGTTGGAATATGTTTAAATAAACAAATAAGTTTATTTATGGGAATACGAAGTTGGGAGTGCAAGGGAGCTATGTATAAACATGCAATCAAGTCCATAATATCTGAATACATGCAAGATTTTGTACCTTGTGAAAAATTAAGTGTATGTATGCCTCAACATAAAAACTAAATTGAATTCTATATGACTATTTTAAATTAACTCATATTTGATCTAATTACTGCTTCATAAAGTTTAAAAAAGGCTATTTATAGTGACACACATGCATGAAGATATATTCACTTATATATGAATCTATGCATTTATAAACATCTGTCTGAACATGGGAATATATTTCATATGTTCATATATATGATTCTATATTAACACAAATATATTAACATACTAAATATTAAAGCTATAAAATGCATAGCTCATATCATCCTTTAGACAAATTGTTCCCTTGTTTATTATTTTTATCCAAACAAAAACCGAATTTTCCTCCGGAAATTATTTCCAGAAAGTATTAATTTTATAATGTGACATTTATCTTATCACACATACACATACACACACACACACACACACACACACACACACACACACCATGAATCCACTCTTTCTACCATCAGTTGATTCTGGAAAATAATTTTGTTGACTTGTATCTGGGAGGTTCATCAAGCTTATATTTGGAATGATCATTAGAAGAGAATATTAAATAAATCACCTTTGGATAATGGAAGTGCCAGTTTTAGAGGGAAGAAGAAATGGAACCAATCTGGACATTTTATTAAGTAAAAAACATTTCTCTGTGGAAATCACTAAGGCAGCAGTTTAGGAGATATATTTTTGACTACATTATATGCATGACAGGGTATTTATAATATCGACTTAAAAATAAAAATACATGCTAAAGACAAATGATTAGATGTCACTGGCTATTGTCTTTGTTATTTTCCACAAAAAGAGAAAATTTGAAAAACTTAAGCTACTGATTTTATTTTTGTTTTTTTAGTAAAATTACATAAGATTTTTGTGACTCCAGTTGCTTCAGTGAACCCTGATCCACAATGGAGGGGAGCCAACAGTACTGATGTTAATATGCTTTTCAAACCTATCTGCCATTTCTTAAAATGGATAAAGAAAGAAGAGATGATGCTGATTAGTATATAGTCAATCAATCCTGTATGATTTGGTTTTCAAAATGTGTGTGGTTTTGAATAATTTTGAGCTGCAATCATAACAGTCATCAGACAATACAGACGTATTTGACAATGTGACATAATAAAAGCAACCTGTCTATGGTTTAACTTAGGTACCATGCATGACTATAAAGTAAAACTATCCAGAAGATTCTAAAATTTTTCTAAAAGTTTCCTTAGCACTAATTTAAGGGTGATGTCACAGCAGCTACAGTTATATAAGATAATGAGTACATTTCTTGTCAAACATTGTTCCTTTTTACCTCCACTTTCCACCCCCCTACACAGTGCCCCTCCTTCCACGAGTCATATAGTTCACTTCCAGCATAGTATCTTGTGAGTTATCACTGTTGCATTGGTTCTCCCTTTGTCCTTTGTATCACCATTTTATTATTCCCCTTCCCTTGGCCACAGGTTACCAGAAATCATAAACATTGACAACAGGGGATAAAGCAAAAGGAGAAAAATAGGAAAGAAAAAGAAATAACTTCACACAGTGCATTTAAAAAAAGAAAAAAAGAAATCCTCTTGCTTCCACATCTTGGATTTCCATTCATTTAATGATATATATATATATATATATCTCCCCTCCCCAGGACTGAGGTTATACTGAGTCTTGTCAGAAACAAAAAACTCTTGCCCCACAGATAACAGTTTTTGCAGGTAGGATTGTCTTGGCCAGACGGCTGCCAGAAAATGGAAGTCTCCACAGGGAGGTGCCCCCTGAGAGTTTTCAGGGTCCCGAGGTGTCTTCCTCACTCTGCCTGCTGCCAGGCATACCATAAAAATTTGGAGGTACTTAAAGGTCTCTGCTCTGTCTTATTTTGTTAGGTGTTTTTTGTCTTGTCTGGTTTTGTTTTTGAAATTGGTACCAGTCTTAAATATTGATCCTTGTGATTTTTGTGTGTGTATGTCTTTGTTATTCATTTGATCATTTCTGGGTCTCAGGCCTGGTATGGCCACTCCCTTGTCACTGCCGTTGTAACAAGCTCTGGAAAAATACATTCCAGCCAAGTTTCCTTGTAAAACAGTTTCGTTTTGAACCTGGTTCTCACCTGCAAGAGTAAAATTGGCAAAACTCTCTTGACACAAACTTCCAGAAAATATACGGCCAATATTGTAGGCGTGCTGTGTAAAACAATGGGTGAATTTATATTTAAAACACAAAGGCAATTGGTGAATCTAAGTCTAAACTTCAAGAAAATTAGGTTTGAATATTTCCAATGTCTCAAAGTATTATTGCAATGTTTTAAAGAGGAACTACTTGAAAAAAACAATCATTTTAAAGATTCTGAAATCTGTATTTAAAAAAATCTGGTATTGTAATGCATTGAGCTGTTTACATTGTAAACACTGTGTCCTGTTTAGCCCCAAGGCATTAGGGAATTTGGAATTTATTTCCTCAAGTTAAAATTTGGAGATAAATATCAGAAATTTAAATGTGAATTTGTTTATCAATGTCAAAAATTTGACTGTCTTTTAAAACTGTTTAGGTTAGCAAATGCCAAGAGAAAGAACTGGAAAAACTCAGGATAGTCCTATGTAGCCATCTTTGGGGGTGAGAGGTGAACTGGCACAAAAAAGTTCCTCTTCTAAAAGGTGGCCTGGAGGCAAAGGGAGTGCCTTGAGCCCTTAGGGGTTCTTCAAATGCAAATAAAGGCTAAAGTGTTAAGTGTTTAAGCAAACATCAGTAAAAGTTTTAAAGAAAATAAGAAATGGGTTTCTGAACAAAATCTGGAAGATAAGTTGTCTTAAATGTTTGTCTCAAGAAAGAGGAAAAAGGAGAGATCGGCGGAAGACGGCGGCAGTTCAGAGTGAGACGTACTGAGCTCCTGACAAGATTCGTGTACGGCAGTGCAGGAGACAGTCCTCTAACAGAAATTGATCCTAAGTAAGTTTTAGGACCACAGAGAACTCAGGCAGAGAGGAAAAAATGGAAAAAAAAAAGGAAGAATACCAGCGCAAAAAGAGTGTGGAGCTCTGCCGTGGAGCGGCCAGGGAGACAAAGGCTCTTCTGAATCAGAGCAGAGAAAGCGCTCCACAGCAGCGCAGACCCGCCGGCTGCAGACAGAGCCACACAGAGCCTGTGCGAGCCCAGAGCCAACACCCGGCCGTGCACGGACCTGCCAGCTTCACGGAACCAGAGAATCCAGCAATTTGTGAGTAGCTCCGAGAATTTTCCACTTCTGCTCCAGGAACTGCATTGGGAGAGAGCCCCTCCCCCACCAGCTGAGAGCAGGGCCATCTTGACTGCTGGCAAAGACCCAGCCAAAGCAATTGGAGCCTGAGAGGTGTTGCTGACAGCGCCATCTTTCTAACTGGCAAAGGATTTCCCAGAGATCCCTTATCCAGAAATCCTGTCCCAGGGCTGCTTGAAGTCCATCCCCTACACCGCCCGCAGACCTGGTAAACAAAGCCACCCGCGGATCTTTCAGCTTTGTTTTACCAAACAAGCAATCTCACCCGAAAAACTGCAAAGCCAAATCACAAGAGAAAAAGACTTTGTGAAGTGTTTAGATCCCAAATTTAGTGGAGACACAAGTTTCCTAACCTCTTCCCCCACCAAAAAAACCCTGAAGAATACCTTTTTTATTTTTTTTACCCCATTTCATTTGCATTTTTAAATGTTCTTACTTTTCTCTTTGCCATTTAACCTACACCTTTTTTTCTAATGTTATGATTCATTCCTTTTTTTGTTTTTTTATGCTTTTTTTCTTTTTTTATCCTCTCTTTCCCCACAATCCTGCTGTCACTGTGGTTGTTCCTAGAAACACAGTGACAGCTCTGGGTACAATTTGAATAAAAACGATATCCATATTGATACAGTCACCTGCTTTTTAAACCCTGGGTTCTCAACCCTAGTATCTCTTGGTTAAGAACTCAGAACAGTGAGAAATCTCCCCCCACCTTTTCTCTTTTTTTTTTGTTTTCGTTTTGTGTGTGTATGTGTGTGTGTGTTCTGTTTTCTTTTATTTTGTTGCTGTTTTGTTTCTTTTTTTCTTTTTTTTTCTTTCTTAAATTGGTATCATTGAAATCTCCTATATCAACCTCTCTCTTTTCTCTATATATTCTTATTACTCTTCTTATTTTGATAAGTTTTATCTAAGTTCATCTAAACTTTCTACACAAATACTCTACCTGTCTATCACCTTAGGTCAGTTATCCTTACACGATACCCTTTCTTCATTACTATAATATTCTTACACTACTGTATTATTCTTTTCCTACCTCCCTTGTCATCTTTCATATTGTTTTTCTTTCTCTGGTCCTCTGTTCATCCTTCAACTCTTATAATGCATGGATCTACATTTGATGGTTGTTGAGCAATGCTGTGAATCTAGGTGTTCAATTATACTCTAGGTCCAGAGGGACTTAAATACAATAGAGATTGGATTGAGGGGCTTATTGTTTTGTTCATAAATTGGTCATCTGTGATTGTATTAGATTTGTATGTAAGTGTACAAAAAAAAAGAGAGAGTGTTATTACCAATCTAAAAGAGCTAATATCTATTGTCAGGCAACTAAAAATGTCTAGGTTGGTTATATCTAAAAATTATAATCTTGTTTAGTACTAATCTTGCTCCCATTTTCAAAAGGGCAGAACAAGAAACTCAAGAAAAATGTCAAATCAAGGAATAGCATCTTCCACACAACATAAACAGGCAATGGAGCAGTCAGTGCCAAATCTAGAGGAAAGCCTTCCAAGTGCTATACAAATGCAATTGATAAATATCATTAATGAAAAATGTGAAAACATAAAGGGATAAGGGAGGAAGCCATAGCTAAACAAGAGGAAACCATAAACAAGGTGATATGTGAAAATGGGGAAACCATAAAGGAGGCCATAATAAAGGTTTTTCAAAGAAAAATGGACAAATTCATAGAATCCATAAACAAAAAAGTGACTTTCTATATGTGCTAAGTTCAAAGTCCCCTAGGTTTTTGCAGCCAATTTGGTGACTCTGGATAGGTGAAGGGAATTTTCCATCCAGTGCTGAATG
The DNA here is from genome assembly GCF_031878675.1 of Megascapheus bottae. Lineage (NCBI taxonomy): Eukaryota > Metazoa > Chordata > Mammalia > Rodentia > Geomyidae > Megascapheus > Megascapheus bottae. The sequence continues at coordinate 98,565,360 of NC_143547.1, read as the reverse complement.
GCTGTTCTTACCCAGAGGTAAGAGGTGTAAATGTAAATGAGGGCTATAGTCAAATAAAAAATAGAGAAAGGTTAGCTAAGGTTTGAGAGAGGAGTTGAGAAAAGAAAAAAAATGGTTTCTTATGGATAAGAAAGGATCTGAAAAGAATTGTCTTAAGTGTTTGTTCTACAAAAATGGAGAAAGACAAATCGTAGAGTTCCTGTATGCAGTAGATGGTATGAGCATATCTTAAGAATGGAGATTACAAGTAGAACTGGTATGTAATTGAGTTAGCCATGATGCAAGCTGGGGAAGGATTGGTACACTGATGTGGAACTATTCTTTGTGCCCACCTGAGGGATTGTTAAGCTTTGACACATGCTTCCCAGTTGTGAGGGCTTTCTTGGGAGCAGAACTGGGATGACACACTATCTTCCCGAGTCTGATAACAATTGTTGGACCCCTAAGCCATGTGTTATCTCAGCTGGCATTGTTAACCATGATTCAATTCAGTCCTTACAGACCTTACAAGTTGATCTGGGAACATTTTCATCATCTGGTTTCCAGTATCCTGGCACTCAAGTGAACCTACACTGTGATTTCCAACACTCCAACCATTGTGAAGGTAGCAAGAAAGAGCTTCTGGGTTCATCACTCCTAGGTGAAGATAGCGTGTGAGGATCCTGGACTTTCAGACTCCCAGAGAACTCACTGGGGTCCCTAGCTGAAGTTGTCCTCCCCAACAGAAGAGGACTAGATATATTGTTCCTAGAGATTTGAGTGTCGCCCTGGGAGAAGAATGTTGATTTGGGTGAAACAAACTGGAGTAATAAAAGATAGCTTGGCAGCTATAAAGAGACTAGATGAGACAGAAAGGGAGAGACAGGGGTCTTAACGATGGTATGAGAGGTTGTACAACTGGTCCCCCTGGGAAAGTTCCCTAATCCTCAGCCATGATTGGCCCACTGGTGATTATTTTAATGTTACTGTTGATTGGCCCATGTGTAATTAAAGAAATTATGTCCTTAGTAAAAAATAAAAAAGGATCAGAGTTATAGAACTAATGATCCTATGCACCCAGTATAACCCCATTTGCACTGAGGTAAATGAGTCAAGGATTTGACTAGGCTAAAAGAAAAGGTAGGAGTGTTAAGGGGAGCAGGGACTGGTGCCATCCCGAAGAGTTCCCCGCCCCATTGTGGAAGGTCAACAATGGTAAAGCAGCCCAGCCACTTTTGCCCTTCTAGGGAGGGGCAAACTTGACATTATTCCCAGCCCCCATGAGGATGGATATCCGTTTGGGTTAAGGGTGGGGCCTTCTCTGTGTGGAGACCTGCTTAATTTGTATGCCAAATCTCCAGCTAAGGTGATAGGTAAATTCAAACACTGGGCTGTAACCCTATTGGCTACGTGCGTGTGGCTGGAGCTGACTATGGTCCCTCTGTGTATGTAAGTATCCCATTGGCCACCCATGTGTGGCCAGGTTCGACCGCATGAGTTTTGCCCTTAAAAACCCAGCGTGAGAGTTGCTCGGGGTCACTGTCAGCTCCCGAGTCTGCACTGCGTCCCTAGCTGGTCAGTTCACCATCTACTTCCCCAATAAATTCACCTTTTTATATGAGACTGTCTCTGTGTGGTGGACTCTGGTGAGATGTGGAATCCCCACTTGGAGGGATGTGGAATCCCCTCCTTCTGACCCTATAACATGTAATCTTGTTCAACCACTATGGAAAACATAATGGCAATTCCTTAAAAGACTAAGCATAGAGCTCCAACTATAACCCATAAATTCCACTTTTGGGCATTTACCCACACTATCACAAATAAGGTCACACTAAATCTACCAGCACAACTCTATTCATTGCAGCATTATTTACCATAGGTATGAAGGAACCAAGAAAAATAGATTGATAGATACATAGATAGATACAGACATACGTACATGCACACACAATGGAATTCTATGCCTCTTTCAGGATGATATCAATCCATTTGTAAGGAAATTGAAATTTTTAGGAAAAAACAACATTATTTTTTGGAAGTATAGAATAATCAATATAAAAATTCATATAGAAGCATGGAAAGCCCTGAATAACCAAAGAATTTGTAAGAAAACTACCACAACGAACAAAGAAAGAAAAATATTGGAGGTATATAAAATCTAGATTTCAAACTATATTACAGAGACCCAGTAACAGAAAATAGATTGAAATTTGCACAAAATAGACCTCAATATTGGAGGAATATGGTGAAGACTCATAAACGAATCAACACACCAAAGGCTATCTAATTTTTTTTTCACGAACTAGCCAAAACTATTTATTGGAAGAAAGGTAACCTCTATTGGTACTGGGAAAAGTATATACCCATATGCAGATGACTGAAATTGGGAACAATGCTTTCTCCTGTACCAATAACAATACAGTGTAACAAATACCTCAATTTAAAACATTTAATCTTGAAATCACCGTAGAATACAGTAGCAAAACCCTTAAAAGTTGTTGATAAATAGCTGGGAACCTTTGGCTCATGCCTATAATCCTAGCTCCTCAGGAAAATGAGAACTGAGAATGTTGATTTGAAGTTAGCTTGAGCAGAAATGTGTGTGAGATTCTTATATCCAATTAGCAAGTATAAAGCCACATGTGGAGTTGTGACTCAAGCAGTAGAGCATTAGTCTGCACTAGTCTTGTATGAAAAACTTTATGGACAATGCTCATACCCTAAATTCAAGGACCATTTTTAAAGACGTTACTGCTATATACAGGAGATCGCAATGTAGAAATACAGGGTCATTTTAGAAATGTATTATCATATGAACTATTTTAGTGTAACATTAAAATAATTGGAAAAAAGGAATTAATATTGGTAAATGTATTTATACAATGTATTTCAACCATTTAACCCATTTCTCTTTTTAATATACTTCTTTCAATTTTTAGTGTGATTAATTAAACCATATTTGTCCATATACATAATTATTTGCTCATCATCTTTTAACTTTCTTTTTCTCTTATTTATTTCCTCGCCCAAATATTATTCCTATTGCAACTGATGAATTGTGTAATTAACCAACACTTTGGTTATGGCATGGCAGTTTACTATATACATGTCTTATGGAAAATTGGTTAGAAATAAATTTGTTAACTATTATTGAATTTCATAACAACAGAATGGGAAAAATACCTAAGAATCAATTTTAACAAGTATATAAGAGCTGTATCTGTGGACTTACTCTCCAAAAATTCATATGTCAAAATGTAACTGGAAAGATAATAGTGTTAGGAAATCAGGCCTTTGGTTTTTCAAGGTCTAAATGTGATACTCTGCAAAATGGGACTAATGTTCTCATAAGTAAGACCTTACAGAATTATTTTTTCTATAAATACTGATCTCTATCAATAAATAAGCTTTCAGTAAACCCACGATCTACTGGCACTGTAACATTGGACTTTAAGCTACATAGCTGTTAGAAATAGATTTCTGTGGTTTGTGAGTTGTCCAGTCTGTAGCATTTGATTTTAGCAGCCAGAGTAGATTAGGACAAGTGGTAAATTGATGAGGATAGATGACACAAACAAAAGGATGAAACAGAACAGAAAATACTTCTGTAAACCTGTAATCAATAACAAAATCTGTGCAATTCTTAATGAAATACAAACTTAGACATTACAGGTATTAAGAACAGACATAGGAAACAATTGCATACAATCCAACATGTTTACTTATAAATTTATTAACTAATAAATGAATTCTAGATTCTAAATGTGAGGGAAAACAAGCAACTTTTATCTCTCTGGGCCTGGTTTACCTCAATTAATGCATTTTTTCCAAGGTTTTCCGCTTGTTCACAAATTATAAATATCATTATTTCTAATGGATAAGTAAAATTCTATTATATATGTATATGTATGTACATATGTATATATGCATGGATATGTATACATATATGCATATATACACATATATATGCATATTTGTCCATTAAGGGATATCTGGCTGTGTACTAATTATTACAAGTGGGGAAACCATGGGGCTTATGTTTCTTTGAGTCTGGCTTACTACACTTAATATGAAACTTTCCAAGTATTGCCATTTCCTTACAAATGGAGCTATGTCATTCTTTCTGACGGTAGCTTAGAATTCCATTGTGTATAAATATCATCACTTCTTGATCCATTCATCTACTGAGGGGCACCTGGGTTGGTTCCATATCTTAGCTATGGAAAAATAATGCTGCAATGAACATGGTTGTGCTAGTAGCTTTAGTTTGCACTTATTTATGGATATTTGAGTAAGTGTTCTATGCTTCTCCTAGCGGAGGATCACAATAGCTCAAAAGCCATGTATATGTGGCCATATAAGAACAGGATAAGTGAAATGAACTCCAGGATATAGAAACAAAAGTTTTATTTTTGTAAATGTTGTTCTTAATGTGATATATGAAGTTATTTCTTTTCTCTTTTTTCCCCCTTAGGTTTATCTCATGTCGTTACTGTATCTGACTTGTTACCTGGTATATTGTATATGTTTATTTGTTTATTTGAAATAGGAGGGAAAAAAGGAGAAAAACAAGATGATTGGAAGTGGGTGGGGGGATGGGAAGTAGAAAAATATGAGAAGGGGTATCAACGTAGTGTACCCCCTACCAGATGAATATAACTGTGATCCCTCTACATGTTACGCCAACAAAAATATACATTTTTTAAAAAGGATATCTGGGCTGACCCCATACCTTGGCTATAGTAAAAAAAAAACCAATAGTTTAATTCTTTAGAAAGACAAAGTATAAGCTCAACAAAATGAGAACCAGAAAATCAGAACTTTCAAGGAGCCAGTTGGGTCAAGGGGATATGGGCAGACAAATAATGACAGGGATATAGTGAAAAAAGAAAAATCAATGTGTATCATACAAAATAGGGTGAGGGAAGGAGTAGATTAGGATGGCAGGATGAGTATGATGAAAGGGAGATGTACTTTATTCATAAACTGCTTTGCTAAAAGACAACTCTTCTGTACAATTACTTAAAGATAAAAATAGCCAAATATATTTAAAGAACAATAGATGTGTGTGCCAGAAAATAAGGATGCTATAAGTATGGAGTATAAAAGTATGTTAATAAAAATTATTAATAAAAAACCTCAGGGGGGAAAAAGAAGAAAGGAAAAATAAAAACAAACATGCGAGGGGGTGACAATGTACAAGAAGTAATGTACTCACTACACTATGAATGTAACTGTAACCTTTCTATACATCACCCTAAGGAAAAAAAAAATTTAAATATCACTCTAAGCAGTCCCTGAATTTTTTACTATCTCACTTTTTTTGTTTCATTAATCTCTAATTTCTACTTTCTTTGGTAGGATTTTCCTTTTCTAAAACTTTTGACAGCAATGAGAATTAAATTTGCCTTCCCATTGGCTTAGAAAGAATTCTGTCTCTTGAGCCATGGCCCACTCCTCTTTCTTTTCATTTGCTTTTCAGGTAAGAATCTCACATATCTGATGGGTAGAAAGTTCACAAGATGAAATATTAACTGATATTTTTAAATGATCGGTGAGGTAAAACGTGGCTATTAATAACCTCATCCCTGAAGCAAATCCAGGTACAAAGAATTATTTTACCTCCCCACTCAAATATGTGAGATTCCAAACCAGTGCTGGCTCAATTGATTCTAAGGTAGTCACACTACTTCTGCTCAGGTTAACATAAAACTACAATCCTCTTCTCTATTTTTTGTTCATTTAAGAATGTTTTTACTTAATTTGGAAAAACAAGTTTTGCTGTAAAACAAATTCTTGGATGACAGTTTTCTCTGAATAATTTCAATAGACTAATCCACTGCTTTTTTTCCGCTATTGTTTCTATCAAGAAATCAACTCTTCATTGATTGTTGTAACACTACATTGAATTAGTAATTATTTCTTAGTGCTTTAATGACTTTTTCTTTTGCATTTCCTTTAAAATTGTTGATGTGTCTAATCTTTTTGTTGTATTGATTGTTAAGTAAGCAGATAATTGTTTAATTCATGCAGGGAAGTGCTTCAAAATTTGAAAAGATTTTGGCTATTCTTCCTGCAAATAATTTGTTCTATCTTCTCTCCTTTTGATAGCGTATAATATTTATGCCTCACTCTGGGTTATCAATAGAACCAGAATGCTGGACAGTACAAATGCTAAAGGTATGGTGGCAATCTGTAAACTCTCAGGTAAAAGCTCATGTTATGTGTTTGAAAGAGAACTTATTTTAAAAAACCTTGTTTTCTTCTAATACCTATTAACTTAATATAGGAAACACATCCATAATTGCTAAGCATATTTTTTTCTTTTGTTGTTTGAGTTTTTGTATTTAAATACCTTTTAATTAATTACTTTATTTATTGTTGGGGTGATGTACAGAGGGTTTCATTTACATTCAGCAGGTAGTGGGTACGTTATTTCTTGAACATTGTTACCAATTCCCATGATTTTGTCCCAGTTTCCCTCCTCACAGCTGTCCCACTCATTTTTCCCCTTACCTTCCCTTTTTCAAATAAACAGAAAAATGTATATACAATATACCACGTACCACATTCTGATACAGTAACAACATGAGATAAATGATGAGGGGAAAAGAAGTGAAAAGAAATAGCTTTACATAGTACATTAAGAGCAACAATCATAAAGATAAATCTCTTATTTTTCCATATTCTGCAGTTCATTTTGCTTAGCCTCATCCTATTTGTCCGTATGTACATATCTTTTCACTACTATGATCCTCTGTTAGGAGAGTCCTAGATGTATACTAATTGTTAAATGTTTAATGCAGAGCCAACAAATTGTATACTTTAACCACATTTAAATGTATGTGTGCTGTATTACCAAGGTAATGCTTGCATTTATAATTACTACTGTAACTTAGCTGAGATTACTCACAACTAATGATAACAATGAGTACTACTCAGTTTAATGGTGCCTTACATTTCTTTGAGGTTCTAATGTGTTTGTCTTAATTGTTTCTGTCCGTTTTTGCAGACAATAATCCCGCAAGTTCACAAATTCTTTTCTCTACCAGTTCAAATCTACTGGTAGGCTTTTCTAGGGCATAGTGTTGCCATTATTTTATTTTTAACTAGCAAATATTCATTTGATTTACACAATAGGTATCTATTTCATAACATTTTTATTGACATTTAACAAGAAGAGACATCTAAATAACCCATAACTAGAGTTCTTTCACAATTAGTAAACAGGACACTGTCAGTTACACAATACTCTTTCTTCTTCCTTTGTTCATTCTCTTATTTCTCCCTGTAACTTCTACCACCATTTTCCCATATTAGCATATTTAAGAATGGCTTTGCAGCATCTCCAGGTAAGGTCACTCTGGTAAACTCTGTGTCTTGCTTCCCATAGGAGTGGAGACATTTGGGGGAAAGCAAGGAAATACAGCTCAGAAACTAATACCAGCCCATTGAAAAGTAAATAGCCTAAAAGTCATGCTCCAGCTAAAGTCATCCAGAGGTCCATGCTTCTAGGCTTCTCTTTCACAGCCCCTCTGTACCCTGGAAGGCAGAACTGCATTTCTTTTTGAGATAACAGATCATGGTCATTTTTCTGACAAAATTAATAAACCTTATTTTTTTCTCTGTATCTGTGATGTCATTATTTCTGAGTTAATAAACTCAGTGGACCATGTTTTCAGTATCATTAATAGGAACTTGTCATTGTACTATTATTTTGATCCTATTTTCTTTTAGCTTAATAAATATATTTATAATAGCTACTTTAAATTATTTTTGGTTGTTCTAATGTTTTGTTTTTTCAGGATATTTCTATTTATTTTTTAAATTCATTTTCCTCATTGGTTAAACAGTTTATTTTTTCATTGGAAATAGGACATATTTATATTATATTGTAGCAAATCTGAGTGCTGGTACCTCACTCTCCCATGCTTATTATTGCTATTTCTGGAGACAATAGAAAGAGATAAATCTCAAAAAGGGAATTTACCAAATATCCTTTTAAGAAAGCCCAAATACATTTGAGTCCATTCTTGGAATAATTCATTCCCAGTGACATTGTTTGAGATTCTGCCTCACTCCAGTTAGAATGGCCATTATCAAGAAATCTAATAACAACAGATATCGTCAGGGATATGGCCAGAAGGGAACACTAATACACTGTTGGAGGGAATATAAACTTGTTCACCACTCTGGAAAGCAGTACAGTGGTTCCTCTACAGACTAAATGTAGAGCTCCCCTATGATTCAGTAATCCCACTCCTGAGCGTTTACCAAATGTATATAAACAAGGCCATACTAAACTTACCAACACAACCATGCTCATTGCAACATTATTTACCATAGCTAAGATATAGAACAAACCCAGACATCCCTCACTAGATGATTGGATTAAGAAGTGATAATTTTTATACACAATGGAACTCTATGCTGCCATAAGAAAGAATTACATCCCCCCATTTGTAAAGAAATGGAAAGACTTGGAAAAATCATGTTAAGTGAAATAAGCCAGGCCCATGAACATAGGCTCAAAGGTTTCCCTCATTTTTAATAATTAGTGTAAGTCTAGGACAGTCCTAACAGAGGATCACAATAGCTCAAAAGGTATGTACATATGACCATACCAGATGAGTCTAAGCAAAATGAACTCTAGGATATGGAAACAAGAGGTATATCTTTGTGATTGTTGCTCTTCTTCTACTGTGTGAACTTATTTCTTTACTCTTTTTCCCTTATGATTTATCTCATGTTGATACTGTATCTGATGTTGGTACCTGGTATATTGTGTACACATTGATTTACTTATTTGAAATAGGAAAATGGCAAAACAAGATGATAGGGAGAAGTGGGAGGGATAGAAAAGTTGGTTGAAAAAAATAGGAAGGTGTATCAAAGTTCAATGAGTAATGTATTGTGGCCAGGAGTTTGGCCTAGAGGTAGAGTTCTTGCCTAGTATGTACGAAGACCAGGGTTGGATTCCTCCTTATCACATACAGAGAAAAAGCTGGAAATGGTACTGTGGCTCAAGTGGTAAAGTGTTAGCCTTGAGAAATCTAAGCCCTGAGTTCAAGCTTCAGGACTGGAAAAAAGGAAAGAAATGAAAAGGGCAAAATGAGTCTTGCTCATCCCAATGATATTCTACAAAAATTGTGGCCAAAGTTTTGTAACTTGGAAACCAAAAATGGATGCTTGACATTTCACAGAGGAAATAGACTTCATGTGCACATAAACAAAGTCAACATTCATTGCAATTTTTATGTGAAATGTATCAGCCAAATTCCTTCCCAGTTTCTTTTCAAAGAAGTTGTGAGCTTTATGTTTTGGTACTGAAATATATATCTTTGTTTAAAAAAGATTTCATTAATCAACTGAGGGACATCTGGGTTGGTTCCATACCTTGCTGTGGTAAATAGTGCTGCAATGAACAACGTTGTGCTAGTGGATTTAGTATGTCCTTGTTTCTGGACGGTTGGGTAAATGCCAAGTAGTGGAATTGCTGGGTAATAGGGGAGCTCTATGTTTAGTCTTTGAGGAACTGCCATACTGGTTTCCATAGTGGTTGAATGAGTTTGCACTCCCACCAACAGTGTAGTAGTAATCCCTCCTGGCCACATCCACTCCAGCATCTCTTGTTATTAGTTTTCTTGATCTTGGCCATTCTAACTGGAGTGAGGTGGAATCTTAGAGTTGCTTTGATTTGCATTTCTTTTATGACCAGAGATGTTGAGCATTTCTTCATGTGTCTATAGGCTATTTTTTTTCTTCTTCAGAGAAGACTCTCTTTAAGTCTTTGGTCCATCATTAATGGGATGGTTGTTACTTTGGAGATTAGTTTTGGAGTGATTCAATTTTTTGAGCTGTTGATATATTTTAGATATGAGGCCTTTGTCCATTGTATGGTTATTGAAGATCTTCTCCCACTCTGTAGGCGTCCTTATTAATTTACTAGCTGTGTCCTTTGCCATATAGATGCTCTGCAGTTTAATGAGTGGATCAACAAGATGTGGTATTTATACACAATGGAATTCTATGCTTCTGTCAGAAGGAACGACATTGCCCCATTTGTAAGGAAATGGAAAGACTTAGAAAAAAATCATATTAAGTGAAGTAAGCCAGATTCAAAGGAACATAGGACCAATAGTCTTCCTCATTTGTCATAATCAGTAGAAACCTTGGGCTCTCCTAGCAGAGATTTACAATAGAACAAAATCTAGAGACATTAGGCCAAATACTACGACACTAAATGTAAGGACCTCCAGGATAAGGAAACAATAGCCAAACAATGAGTGACTGTTGTCCTTAATGTACTATGTTATTGCTCATCTCTTTTGCTATCCCTTGGTTATCTCATATTGTTATAATTTTTCACCTTGGTATCTGATATATTTTATATGTGCTTAATTGGTTATTTGAAATTGGATAGGGAAGGGGGGAAATCAAGATAAGCGGGGGGAAGGTGGGAGGGAAATGGGGACCATGTCATGAGCAAGGGTATCAATGTTTGTGAAGTTATGCGCCTTCTATCTGGTGAATATAATGTAACCCTTCTATTAATCACAATTAAAAATATTTATAAAAAGATTTCATTAACATTGTCTTTTTTACATCATATTTCAAATGTCAAGTTTATCAAATAAGTATTCAAGAATGGGATCTCTATATGAAATCACTGGGACATAAATTTAAGAATAAAATTTAAATTTAGCTGAGAGTTTATGTCATAAATACATATCGGTCTGTATAATATAGTAAGTTTATAAAGTGTACACCATCATAGATTTTTTTTACCTTGGCTGACAAATGTTTCTAGGATATTGTTTATTTTAAAGTTAGCTTCTCAACCAACCATAAAATATTTGGATGTTACTGATTTTTTCATTGGAAACATACTACAGAATGGAACATCAAATGATCACAATCTAAGGGCAATATTAAAAATGGAAGGTTTCATTTGGTACGGTTATCTAAAGGATGAATAACCATGTCATGTTGGATGGATTTTTTTTTGGACGGATTTTTTTTAAGGGCAATAATCTTGTGCTTTTATTTAACTCTGGTACTTACCAAAACCTTAGGCTTTACACAGGTGTCAACTCCTGTCTAGAAAGGGACAGTTTTCTATATTACACCTAAATTTACTTTAATTGAAGCTCAAAGCAACAATTGTAAAAAAGAATTTTAAATAAAATGACTACATAATTTAACTCATGAAGATAAAACTAAAATAGTGATTAAGTTGAATGTGTCAGAGATAAACAACTAGAGAAAAGAACTAGTATACATAATTTGGAAGTTGTTAAAGTGACCATTCATAAGGTTGAACAGTGCAAGACATGCATTTCCAGTTACAAGCTTGAAAGAGTGCCAAATACTTAAAGCATTAGCTTAAAGTTTAAGTATGAAATTAATATTAAAGATTAAAAAGAACCTTCTCTTAGGTCATCTCCCACAATGATCAAATTGCCTTCTGTGGTACAATTTTTTTCAGTAAACTTTCCTTCATTGGTAAACCTGCCTTCAAGAAGTTGGGTCCCCTACTGAGTTACCGCAGTTCGTGAAGGAGCGCACAGTGATGAGTGAGTCTCAGTACTAGCTCCCAAAGAACTGCTATTAACAGAAAGAGCCTTGGATTTGGAGTTCTGCCTTGGCCCAGTGTGCCTGAATCCTACGGAGAATAGATAAGGCAATGGGCTTTAAGATTCTCTTGTACCTGTAAAACTGGAGGACAAATGGACTAACAAGTCTCCCCTTAGAGGCAAGCTGTTTGTGGTGGAAGATGTTAAGTGCTAAGTCAATGAAGATGCCACTCTAAAAAGTGGTTAAGTACAGAGGTCCAAGATCAATACAAGTGCAAGAGCTTTGTAAGTGAGTTGACTAGTCAATGCATGCATTCATCCAAGCGAATGTAAGACATGGCCCCCAAAGAGAACTGAAAACATGTGTATAACAACTGGATACATCCCTTGCAGGTAGTTTATAAAAATATATAGTCAATACTGTAGAGGTTCCTTCTACAGTTAATAATATGGAAGTCCATTCAGTTACCCATTACTTCAATACCAGAAAGCATCAACTACTTTTCAGACATTCCAGACGAAAAGGTCACTTATAACAAAAGGTCATTTTTTAAAACAAGATAGTGTCCATTAAAAAGGTTGTTTTTCCTCTTTTAAGTGAACAGGACATTTTCCTGTATTAAACTCAACATCTGTCTGTCAAGACCAGGTTTAAAATCGTTATGTAATGTGCGTATATGCAGAAACAAGCTAACTTTAAACATTATCTGCACAGATAAAAGTTAGTTCCCCAAGTATTATAGCGTGGGTCTGTTTAATACAAATCTATTGCAAAGTAAAAACATTCTGTGCGTCAGTTCCATCCGAAGCAGGAAAAGAATTTCCCAACTGTAAGAGCTCAAATTTAAGTTGAGTACTGAAAGCCTAGAAAACTAAGGGACATCTTGTTTCTCTTAGCATCCTGATATGCATAATTGTTTAAGCTACCAAGCCGTAATGTCTTCCTCTGGAGAAAGAACCACGTTCCAAAGATGTTACTTTCTATTCCGAAGACGTTTGGATTCCGTAAGAGAGTCTACGGCTTCTGTTGCCTTTCTTCCTTTCCGAGGAGACTCCTCATTCTGCCCAGACCCTGAGGAGTTCCCTACTGAACTTTCCATTATTCACGTAGTTTGCGTTCCAGCTCAGCCAACCGTGCATTCTGTTCATCTGTGATCCTGGTCTGCTCTAGCAGTTTCTGTTGTTGGTCTTGAAGCTATTTCTACTGCTCTTGCACTTTGGTGCGAAGCTCAGAAATTTCACGCCTGAGAACAGTCACCCCAGCTCCACAGGTTTTTTTCCTGCTGCTGGAGTTTGGTAACCTGTTGTCTTGAAGGGTTTTGCTTGGAGAAGAGCTGCATTGCTGTTAGGGCTGCAGATGGACCAGGAACAGCAGGAGAGCCCATGAGTCTTCCAGACACATCTGATCCTGGCAATTTCTTCTTTAGAACTGGGACAAATTACTCATGGAAGTACTCCATTGTAGTATTTCATGAGCTGGTTGAGTGGCTCTGGTAGAATTAGAATTGACATATCTCAGTACACGATAAATTTCGTCAATCACCTTTCCTGGGATGAAGCAACAGAGATTGGAACCCACGTACTTCATAAAAGTCATATTTAAGAGTTTCCACAGCAGCAAGGATGTCTGCGTGATGAGCTAGACAATGGCTTCCCCTTTCCAACTCTCTCTTTGGAAGTTGTGCTTTAACTTGTTTCTGACACAGATTATGGTATCCAATTTCAAAAATCCCTGATTCAACATTCTTTGACAGACCAAGTCCATTCTTTTACAAACCAGGCAGAGCTGGCTAGTTTCATCCTAGGACATAAAGCTGAGGAGGTTCTCGATGGCTACGATGGGTAGCGCCACCAGTGTGTTGTTTTGTGGCAGCTGGTCCAGAGTCATCGCTGGAGGTTCCTGGGTCCCTGACTGCGGGGCCTGAGAGGAGGGCAGCAGGGGCTGTAGCTGAGCAGAGCCAGTGGCCGAAGAGGAGCTGCCATCACCATGGCCGCCTGCCTCCTCTGCCATCCACTCCTCTGAAGCCGCCATCTTGGAAGTTTGATTCCTTCCCCCACACTGTGAGGGGGGACAGGGACCACTATCACAGATTTTTATGTCTATGTTTTTATATTTGTATCTTGAATATCATCTCAATGACTTTAAGTAACTCTAGTTTCATCCACTTCCCAGAGAATGCCATTATTTTGTCTTATCTGGTGGCTATGCAGAATTCCATTGTATATATGTACTATATTTTTTGTACCCATTCATCTGTAGTGAGGCATCTGGATTGTTTCCATCCCTTGGTTATTGTGAACAGTGAAGATATACATGGCTGTGCAGGTGTCCTTATCATACCCTGGGTTATGATGCTCAGGATAGATGCTTAGGAGTGGTATGGCTAGGTCATAGGGAAGATCAGCTTTTAGTTTGTTGAGGAACCTCCAAATTGCTTTCCAGACTGCCTGTAATAGTTTACATTCCCACCAGCAATCCAGTAGGATTCCTCTTTTTCCACATTCCTGCCAGCATTTGTGGTCTGAGTTCACAATGCTGGCCAATCTGATTGGGGTAAGAAGGTACCTTATGGTTTTTTTGCATTTCATTTATGAATATGAATAATGAGCATTTTCTCATATGAGTTTCTATGCCTCTTTTACATCTTCCTCTGATAAGTCCTTAGTTTCCTTGCCTATTTAGCAATTGGTTTGTTGGATTTGAGGGGGGAGTGCTTCTTGAGTTCCCTGTAGATACTGAATAATAAATATTTGTCTGATGTATTATTGGTAAATATCTTTTCCCAACTGATTGGTTGTCTTTCTACTTTACTAGATATGTCTTTCTGCAGAAACTTTATTTTTAGGTAGTTCCATTTTTGAGTCTTTCTCCAATCTGTTGTGACCTTGAGACTCTGTTCAAGAAATTTTTGCTTGTGCCTATGAGTTTCAGGGACTCTCCTACTCATGTAGAAGTTTCAGAGTTTCAGGTCTGATATTGATGTCTTTCATCCATTTTGAGTTAATATTTGTGCATGGCGACAGGCTGGAATCAATTTTTAGTTTTCTCCATGTGGCCTCCCAGTTTTTCTAGCATAAATAATTGAAGAGGCTTTGTTTATTCCACTGAATATCTCTGGTTATTTGTTGAATATAACTTGACTCTAGTTATATATTTTATTTCTGGATCTTCTGTTCCATTGATCTTCTGATCTATTTTTGTGCCAGTACCAAGCTGTTTTTGTTATTATGGCTCTATAGTAGAGTTTGAAGGCTGGTATTGTAATACCACTGGCAATGTTCTTTTTGTCTGTAATTGCTTTGGCTATTCTAGGTCTTTTGTTGTCCCATATTGAACCTTAGGATTATACCTTCTATTTCAGTAAAGAATACCCTTGGGATTTTGATAGGGATTGCATTGAAATTGTATATCAATTTTTGCAGTATGACCATTTTCACTATGTTGATTCTTCCTATTCCTGAGCATTGGATGTCTTTCCACTTCCTGGTAAACTCTGATTTCATCCTTGAGGCTTTTATAGCTTTCATTAAATAATTCCTTTATATCTTTTGTTAAATTAATTCCTAAATATTTTATTCTTTTGGGGGCTATTGCAAATGAGATCATTTTCTTGATTTCTCCTTCTTTTTGTGTATTATTCACATACAAAAAGCTACTGAATTTCGAAGGTTGATTTTGTATCCTGCCACTTTGTCAAAGTTGTTTATCAGTTCTAAGAGTTTGGGAATGGAACTTATTGGGTTGTTCAGGAATAGCATCATCCACGAATAGGGATAGTTTAATTTCTTCTTTCCCTATGTGGATCCCTTTGATTTTCTCTTGCCTGTTGCTCTGGTAAGGGTTCAAGCAATATATTGAAGAGATGTGTAGAGAGTATGCATCCCTGTGTTGTATCTGATTTTAAGGTAAATTTTTCTAGTCTTACTCTATTTAGCATTCTTTAAATATCTGCCTTTGTATAATATTTCAAGCTTGATTCTGGGTGCTAGGACAAGAGACCAAGTAGTATCAAGCCTTCTATTTGACTCTCAGAGAATGAAAATTCTCTTAAGAACCAGAAAATGAATGACAGTGCAGGGATCATGACAAGGTTTTCGTGAAAATTAGACTTAGTCTCAGAACTTGGAGTAGGAAGAAGTAGGGAACCCCTATCTCTCAGTTGCCCTCAACGAGAATTATCACAAAGCAATAGAGAGCTCAATGCAGAATGAAAACTGTTGGCATCGTATACCTATCACCCTAGGATGGTCACTACATCCTAGAATTTGGAGCGAGAAAAAGAAGGATCTGTTTTGGGGGCTCTTTCGTTTAACATGGAATTTCTGTTTCACTATGCTCTGAAGGAAGACTATGCTGTGAGGGAATGGTTCTTACCAAGATATAACATATACTATCATTATTCTAGCTTAACTTCAGGTTTTCTTTCATAATGTTTGCTACTTTACTGTATGTACTTAGGATAAGTTTTGAGACTTAAGTATGCACCCATATATGTATACTGTAATTATATATATATAATGTTTGCATAATAAACTTCATCTGTTTCCTTGGGAGAACATCTATGGCATTCCATTCCCATGATAACAGAAGTAGAAATACAGGGAGCATGATTAAATTTTTTTACTGGAGAAATTAAGTCAAATGAAGATAACCAAGGTCTTCACATGTTGATTCATATCTTTGAGTCAATTAATGGCTCTTTCATGATTTATTAGTCCTCCACCACACACACACACACACACATACACACACACACAATTTTCTGTCCCTCTTACAATGAAAGAAAGCCGATCAATATTAATCTGCACATATATACACAGCAGTCCATAGTAGTTTTTAAAGCTTTATTCCAAATATGAAAATAAGAGTATCTCTAGACATGAAAAGAAACTTTTGTGTAGCAACAGGGAATTGGAAAATAAAATATCTTTCATTTCTCACATATTACTAATGGAAATTCTACAGTGAAAGAATAAAGGTAGCATGGTATGAAATATTCAAAAAATAATATAAGAAAGAAATTCAAAGCAAATTATACAAGTTTTCAGATCAAAAAACCAAGAACAAATAATGAATATTGAGAACCTTTCTTAGGAACTCAGTTGAACAATTTTTAGAAGCAGAACAAATGAAAAGAATAATCTTCCCATGACTGGAGGCAGGATTGTTGGATGAAGGCCCAGTAATACATAAAAGAGTGTCAGATTGACATCAAAATTTCCATCAATTACACTGGAGACTAGAAACTGATAAAGAAAAAATTCAATAGAAGATATGCATGTGAGTAATTTTGTTCTTGCCAAACTATCAAACATGAAGTCAGGCAAAGAATCTATCAGGCAGAAGGTTTTGAATGTTTTCTTCTCATATGTAATATGCTCTTTCTTTAGAATCTGTTCCAGGAAAACACCAGGAATTCGAAGACTTCAGATTCAGTCAAGAAAGAAGGGAAAGAATAAAATTACTCATGAGTTCTACTATCCAAACAGTCCTTTTGATAGTATGAATCCAAAAAATCCAAAACAGAAGATTTTGAGAGATAATAGAAACAGTATAGATATAATGACTGTTCTCCTAAAAACATTTGCAATTTAAATATAATAAATTGTGACTATGAAAAAAGAAGGCATCTGATATGTGCTCAGAATAATACTTCTTTATACATATACGTGACTGTAAAATCAAGTATTGAGAGACAGCAATTCAGCCATATACATGGCATGTGACACTATAATACTAAATATACAAAACCACAATCATGTAAGCTCTTTTATTTTCTATTCATTGTAGATTTTTATGTTTCCTGTAATCAGTTATTACAAACTAAAATTATTAACAACTTTGTAAATGTAAAGCCAGAAATATAACTAATACAGATAAAAGGTTTTGGAAGAGGAAAATTTTAGAGTACAAAGAGCAATAACTTTGTCATCAAAAGAGGAGTTAAAAGATGGGTTAAAGCTCAGTACTGTGGCTCATGCCTAAAATCCTCACTGTGCGTGTGAGTGAGAGCTGATGATTCTAAATGCATTTATCATCAACTAACCAGCAAAAATCCAGGAGCAATAAGGCTAAATGAAAGGATCTTCAGGATGGGGAAGCAAGAGCTTTGTATTATGTGATTGATGTTCTTAATATACTATGTTACCTCTCTTTTCTTTTGTTGCCTTTTGGTTAATCTCATATGGTTACAGTATCTGACTTTGTTACCTGGTATATTGTACATATGTTTATTTGTTTATTTGAAATAGGAAAGGGAAGGAGGGAAAAAAAGATAGATGATTAAGAGGAGGTGGGGAAGGAAATGGGGACAAAAACATAAGAGGGGGTGTCAATGTGTGAGAAGTAATGCACTTACTATCTGGCTAATGTAACTGTAAACCCCCTATATATTATAATAGAAAAAAATTAAAAATAAATAAAAACATGTGATATGTGTTTAAAAAAATATCCAGAAGCAGCAGTATGTCTCAAGAGTCAGATTATTAGTCTTGAGTTTCATTTTAAATATGATGTAAAATCAATGTTAATAAATTATTTAATAAAAAATTTAAAAACTAGAACAAGGGGTAGCATGATGACTTGAGTTCAAGCGCAAGTACTGGCATACACACAAAAAGTGTTGATAGAAGTCAAGAGAAATGAAGTAGTTGATTTAATGTTGCTTCATGTTCTGGATAATACACTATAAGCATATAGTAAGGAAGGAGTTAGAAAGATCAGTGATCAGATGAACTAAATTTCTGCATTTTATAGCAGAAAAAAATAGCGATGCCTATAGCATTTAAGAGTGCACTAGCCAATGTTTTAAGAACTGATGTGCCCTCTGTGGAGATGGATATATTTATTTGTGATTAAAAATAAGAAAAGGAGTCATTATTTATATCTGGAATTCAACCAGCTTTGTTTCTCTGAAAAATTGCCCACATTTTCTAAAGTTGATTTTTCAAAAGAAAGGAACTATTGTTTTCACTAAAATATTCTTTTCTTATCATTTAATCTTTGAGGTAATGTATTCATTCCAGGGAAGCTTCAAATTTACAGCCTCATTGCCTCATCTCAGGATAATTTTTGTTATAGGCATGCACCAACATACCTGGAAACAATTATTCTTTTCAAGTATGGAATCCTACTCATGGATTGCTTTAAGAAATCAGAATGAGTGATTTTTTTTGTGGGTCATGGGGCCTAGTCTTGCCCTGAGCTTGCAGCTCAAGGCTATTGCCTTACCCTGGAGCCTAGCCCCACTTCCCTAGAGTTTAATTGGAGATAAGAGTCTCAGGTCCTTTTGTGCCTGGATTGGCTTTGAACCTTGATCCTCATATCTCAGCCTCCTAACTAGCTATGATTACAGGCAGGAGTCACAGTGCCAGGCAGAATGAGTGATTTTTTTATGCATTGCTACTGCATACTTTAAAGAAGAGTAAAAACAACTTTTACTCAAATGTGGAACATGTAATATTATATATATAAAGAGTAATTAAATTAAGCACATTTAGTTCCAGTACATAAACTATGATATAGATAACAATAAAGAATTGATGTTGAGGGCCCGGGAGTTTGGCCTAGCGGTTAAAGTGCTTGACTAGCATGCACAAAGACCCGGGTTCGATTCCTCGGTATCCCACATACACAACCAAGCCGGAAGTGGCAGAGACGAGACACAACCAAACCGGAAAAGTGGCAGAGACAAGACTGCGATGGCGACAGAGAGCGAAAGAAGCGAGCTGAGCTGAAGTGAACAGAGCCCAACCGAGTGGTGGCTGGAGCGAGCGGGGCCCGAGCGAGCAGGACCGGAGCGTGCGGGAGCGAGCCGAGCCAGAGCCAGCGAGGCTGGAGCGAGCGGGGCCAGAGCGAGAAGGGGCCAGAGCGAGCAGAGCCAGGAGCAAGCGAGAGCTGGCTGGGCCGGAGTGAGCGGGGCCAGAGCAAGCCAGGGCCGGAGTGAGCGGGGCCGGAGCGAGTGGGGCCGGAGCGAGCGGGGCCGGAGCTATAAAGGGGGCCTAGCCGGGCCGGAGCGAGCAGGGCCAGAGCGAGCGGGGCCAGAAAGAGAAAGGGGCCAAAAAAAAAAAAAAAAGAATTGATGTTGAAATGCATACATAATTGAAATATTCAATTCGATAATCCTCGTGAAGTTTTTGTCCCTTCTTGGCGTAATAGAAAATTCATTATAGTATTTTTTTAGTTAATTTAACATGAATATTTTCCCCTGAATTTAAAACAGATTGTTGTTTCTTTAGATGAGATGTACAAAAAAATTTTAGATTATGTTTTAAGAAAATGTTATATGATACTTGATGGAAAGGAATAGTTAAAATATGTTGTAGTTTACAAATAAAATTGTGAGCCAAGAGAGACTTAGGCTCATATGGAGTATAGAGTTAGACATTATTTTCTAAATTTTAAGGTTCTAGACAGAATTGATTTTAGAAAGAGATGAGTATGATATCTTGGAATGTGGAAAGAGATGAGAAATTATAGTAGATACATGACTACAGAGATGAAGATTTGATGGAAATTGGTATTTATGAAGTTATAGAAGTAGCTTATTATATGCCAAAACAAAAAAATATATAAGCAAATTATAGGGCTGGGAGCATGGCCTAATGATAGAGTACTTGCTTAGCATGCAAAAAGACAAGGGTTTGATTCCTCTGTGCCACATGCACAGAAAAAGCCGAAAGTGGTGCTGTGGTTCAACTGTTAGAGCACCAGTTTTGTAAATGCCCAAGGACAGTGCCCAGGCCCTGAGTTTAAGCCACAGGACTGTCATAAAAGAAAAAAGGAAAATTATTTTAAGACTACAAGCATAGTTCACCTTTTGCTAAGCTACCTGGTAAACAAAAGGCTCTCTATTCAAGCAAAAATGTCAAATTAGGACATAAGGTTGGTATTTAATATTAAATGAATGAAGTAAATATTAGACTGAAACTCTGAAACTGCTACATGACAGAGTAGGAGAGACACTGGAACATATAGGCACAGGCAAAAACTTCTTGAACAGAGTCCCAGGGTCACAACACATTGTAGAGATACTTGACAAATGGGACTACCTAAAAGTAAAAAAAAAGTCTCTGCACAGACAGACATATGTAATAAAGTAGAAAGAAAGCCAGCCAATAATACATCAGACAACTGCTTAATATCAAGTATCTACAGGGAACTCAAGAAACGAATCCCACCCAAACCCAACAAACCACGAAGAGATTAAAATGGCAGAAAACGTATGAGAAAATGCTCATCATCCATGGTTATAAAGGAAATGCAAATAAAAACAAGCCTAAGATACCATTTACCCCATTCAGAATGGCCAGTATTCTGAACGCAGACAACAACAAATGCTGGCAGGAATGTGGAGAAAGAGGAACCCTACTGCAATGCTGGTGGGAATGTAAACTATTACAGGCAGTCTGGAAGGCAGTTTGGAGGTTCCTCAAAAAACTAAAAGCTGATCTTCCCTACGATCCAGCCATACCACTCCTAGGCATCTATCATGAGCATCATAACCCAGGTTATGATAAGGACACCTGCACAGCCATGTACATTGCTTCACAATAACCAAGGGATGGAAACAATCCAGATGCCTCACTACAGATGAATGGGTACAAAAAATATAGTACATATATACAATGGAATTCTACATAGCCACCAGACAAGATAAAATAATGGGAAGTGGATGAAACTAGAGCAAATCATGCTGAGTGAGATAAATCAAAGGACCAAAGGAACAAAAGGCACTTGGTCTCCTTGATATGTACATATCCAAACAGTACCAGAGCAATGGATGACTCAATACTCAGGTACTCAAGGTCATTGAGATGATCTTGGAGATATAAATATAACAACATAGATATAACAATCTATGATGGGATATATATTCTGTAGACATATTGATTTATACAGCTATATGACATACAAATTCTCAGCTTAATTTTAATTTTATTCTTAAATTTATGTGCCAGTGATTGCATATAGAGATCACATTATTGAATATTTGTTTGTTAAACTTGACATTTGAAATATGATGTACAAATCAGTGTTAATAAATCTTTAAAAATGAATACATGACAAGCTATGTAGATTTGTGCTGAAATGATTGTATTTGAAGGTAAATATCTGAATAAATTAGTTGAATATTCTGAAGAGTTTAAGCTCACACTGGATATTTCTACCTCTCACATATTATTACATATCATTAACAAAAGGAAATAAGAATACATGAAGACTGTACTACCAAGATTAAACACAATATTTTAAAATAATTATCACTAAACACAGCCTTTAATTTGACAAAAATCCCTGCCTATATGAATAAGGTAGATCCTCATTCAATATATTTTAATCCACTTTGAAAGCAGATTCCAATAGCAATTATCTACCAGAGCTATTGGCTTATAAAAGCTCCTTAATCTTTCAGAGCCCCATAAATATGATAACTGCTCCCTATTTTTAGCCATCAGTAATGGTTGCTTAGCCGCTTTGGAAATTCCTTTGTCAGAATACCATCATCGTGTTGTAGATAGCAATGGAAAAATATGTTGCCTACAAACTCTCACCCAGCATGGAAGCCACTCAGCTAGAGAAATTTCACAAGACACTCAAAGAACAAAACTGCTTTGCCAAAGACGGAGAAAGTGAAACATGAAACCAGAAGAGATTTGAAAGACCTTATTTTATAATCAGCTACTCTGTATCTACATGGTAAAGAAAGGCAGGATTGGAATTTAGATGTAAATTAAGTGAATGCACACAAATTTTCAAATAAGTGGAAAAATTCCATCCCATTTGTCAATACAATGAAGAATCATTACATATGTTACACTGATGTTAATTACCTAATCCTTCTAACAGGACTTCCATATAATATACCTGAGAAAAACATCTGTGACAACAGTGACAATAAGAATAAGAATAGCAAAAAATATAATGACAAATGAATTATTTTATATGGCAGATGCTTTTTGCACCTGCTTCCAAAGTTGAGTATTCCTGGATTACTGTTTTCTTCCTAACAATTTGGTTATTTCTAGAGGCAATGAAAAGAAGTTACACAGGGAAATAGACAATTTTTCCTACTGACTGTTGTAGTGATTTTTATAGACTGTTCAGCTGTATTTTTCCTTAATGAATAGTGGGAAAGGAGCAACGTTCTACTGCACACTAATCTACAATTATTTGAAAATCTGTTCTTAAGAGTCAATCAGCATGTTTCTAAAACTATTTATTTTGCATTACATTGCCTAAATTCTTACTTTTGGATATCTCTTTTTTCTCTGCCTTTAAATGCCTGCTTTTAAACTCAGTGTTCTTTGTTCGGTTATGCTACTATACCATATATTGCAAATACAAAAACTGATTAACACACCGTGTGTTCAACAGCTTGATTAGCTAGCGGGAGATGAACAAAGTAGGGAAAAATACTTGAAACTTGGAGTGTAAAATAAGATTTTAGATAATTTATAAGAAATTATCACCCAAAATTTGCATATGAAAAAGAAAAAATACTAGATTTGCAATTTTGAAACTTTACACCTGAAACACTTGGTGCAATTACTAACAAACACAGAACTCCAAGTAATTTTATCTTGGATGCATTTAAAGTGTAGTTATTATTTTATCATCAAAAGTATTTTTAAAGGGCCAGTATTTCTTTATAATTTAATGAATTTGCCCATTTTTTTCTCCTTTTCATTAAGATTAATGTTAAATAAAGCTCTTTGGATTTTTGCCTTATTCCATCAATGTGATACGTTGAGAGATCCAGTGTATACTAGACTTTATGTACTAGTACCTACTTTTTTATTGCATTTCACTATTGGTATTATATATGGAGGGGTCACAGTTAGGGTTCTTCATTCCTGTTAATTCATCAACAGTTTACCCTTCACTGATAATTCTCCATGAGTATAAACATCATCAATGTGAAGGACAAATGTTTTATTAATTTTGTATTAATAATTTGTCTGACTGACACTTTGTCAGTCTTCAAAAAGTATTCCCAATTCTCATACCCTCTTCATAATCATATTGAGCCTTTTTGTGTGTGTGTGCCAGTCCTGGGGCTTGAACTCAAGGCCTGGGCACTGTCCCTGCGTTTCTTTCTGCTCAAGGCTATCATTATACCACTTGAGCTACAATGTCACTTCTGGAATTTTCTGTTTATTCAGTGTTAAGGAATCAAACCCAGAGTGTCATGCATGCTAGGCAAGCACTCTACCACTAAGCCACATTCCCAGATCAAGCCTTTTTTTGAGATAAGGTTTTATTATATAGCCCAGGCTAATTTCGAGCTTACAGTCCTTGAATTAGAAATAGACGCGTGTGACACTATGCCTCAGAAACTCATTTTTCTCAAAATGAATTTTGTTGTGCAATTCAAATACA
Source organism: Megascapheus bottae (assembly GCF_031878675.1). Taxonomy (NCBI): domain Eukaryota; kingdom Metazoa; phylum Chordata; class Mammalia; order Rodentia; family Geomyidae; genus Megascapheus; species Megascapheus bottae. The sequence goes on along the minus strand of NC_143547.1, from coordinate 98,541,420 downwards.
GTGAAAAAAATCACTGAATTTTTTTCATGTATTTTTATTGTAATTAACAGAAGGGTTACATTATATTAACCAGATAGAAGGTGCATTACTTCACAAACATTGATACCCTTTCTCATGTCTTGGTCCCCATTTCCCTCCCCCCCACCCCTCATCTTATTTTCCTCCCTTCCTTATCCTATTTCAAATAATCAAATAAACATATATACAATGCATCACATAAAAAGGTAAAATACTGTAACAATATGAGATAACCAAGGGACAGCAAAAGAGATGAGAGATACCATAGTACATTAAGGACAACAATCACTCATTATATGGCTTTTGATCACTGAAATATTTTAAATGCTTAGGACATTACTCCACATGGAAGGAATTACCTCCAATGAGATATATGTTGCACTCCTTTTCTACTTCAGAAAGCTTCAGTGTGGATTCATGAGGAGTTTTCTCTGCATATTCGGGAAAATATTTCATGCCATATGGAGAATTAAAGTGCTCCTAGAATGATGTAGGTTGAAAACAAAAAGGGAAAAAAGGGGAAAAAAACACCATTCCATCTGCTTCATTGTACAATTCTGTGGAAAGAAGGCAAGTCCTGTTTCCACATATTCACTCTTTTGAATGGGTAACATACAGCCAAGAAAAACCCGAGAGCTAAAGGGTATGTGGCCAAAGGCAGACCAGGCAACTGTCACAGGTGGGGCTAGAAGAAGAGTCATGTGAACACTGTCATATCCTGTAAGTCTGCTGAACAATGAGTTCCCAATCTTGGATACATGTACTGCATAATGAAATGGGCTTACTCACATAGCTGGGCATGGGCACTATTTCAAAGTCATATTACCATCTATGCAAATCAATAAAATATTATATGTGTAAAAATTTTTCCAGTTCTTTCAACACGGACATTTTCTCCAATAAAGGGAGAAGTGACAACACAAGGCTTGATTTCCAAAAATGAACTTTGTTCCAGTAACTTATCTTCAATGGAAGACACTTTATTCATAATACAACATAAAGTGTTGTAATTACCAAAAAATGCCATCAGATACACTGCAGCCATTTTTAATAACTCATTTTTCTATTTTGCTTTTGGTTTGGTTTTGCTAGTCTTAGGGCTTGAACTCAGAGCCTGGGCATTGACATTGAGTTTTCTCAAGGCTAATGCTCTACCACTTGAGCCAAAGCACCACTTCCAGCTTTTATCTATGTTTGTGGTGCCGAGGAATCGAACCAGGGTTTTTGTGCATGCTATGCAAGCACTCTACCACTAGGCCAGATTCCTGCCCCACAAAAATTATCTTTTTTTGCTCTAACTAGAGTTACAATTATGTTTTTGTATCTTTAATAGTAACAAATTAAAACCCTTCAAGGCTGCATTTTTATAAAGCAGGAAGAAGTCCCAGTCAGTTCTAATGATTCCCTTTTTGTTTTTACACTGTGAATTGACCTAACACTAAATATTTTCCATTGTTTCATTAGAAATTATTTTCTACATACAAGCCTAAAAATGCCAGTAGCTCATTCCTGTAATCCTAGCTACTGGGAATGCTGAGATCTGAGGATTGCAGTTCAATGCCAGCCTAACTTGAGACACTTATTTCCAATGAACCACCAGAAAAAGCAGAAGTGAACTAAGTAGTGTTAGAGACACATTTTAAAGACTAATAAAGATTATGACTAAGATGGAAGTATAATGTACTAGCGAGCAAAAGTACAAAAATTTGAAGCATAGGATTTTATATCTTTAAATAAATATATAAAATATTTAATTAACTCCTTATAATATTTGACACTTTCTAACCATTATTTGAATACATGCTTATTATTGAAAAATAACTAAAAATAATAAACACAAGTAATCTAAAAATATGGCTCAGGTAAACCCAAGATGACTAGCTGCTCAATAGCTTATTTGATTTCTCTGGAAAATTCATCAGTATTTGTGCTCATTGAGTAACACAATAAGAATCATCGTGTGATTCCTATATTACACTGTATTTTATGTTCATTACTTGATTAAATTTTGTCAACTATAATTCTCAACATTAATATTATACCTATATATTTTCAGATGATTCATAATATTCCATCAATACCCCATGAAGAATAATTTTCAAAATTTGTACCATTAGTTAGCAACATTTGGTGACAATTCAGATGATTTCTTGTGTTACATATTAAACCAATATCAGCATCATCACATATACATCTGATTCATTTTAGTGAAAAGTTGTAATTAATTATCACATCATTTCACAATTATCATTCAATAATTCTTTCCCTCTCTGCATTGTGGTTTGAATTTATGGTTTTGTACTTTCTAAGCAAGTTATCTGACACTGGAGCCAAATCTTTACTGCTTTTTTATCATTTTACCTTTTTTTGTGTTGGTCCTGTGGCTTGAAATCAGGGATTGGACACTGTCACTGAGCCTTTGTGTTCTATGATGTTACTCTATCCCTTGGTCCACAGCTCTACTTCCTACTTTTTGGTAGTTACTTACAGATACAAGTCTCATGGACTTTTTCCTGTCCAAGCTGTGGTTCAATCAACTATTAGTGTCACAACAAATACAAATCTTCAAACACACAAAAAGCCCCGGAGATTACTCAAATTCTGTGGAAGCCAGAGCACTCTGGTATTTCATGAGTTTTCATGCTTTTGTATCTCCACATGAAATATTTTCATCTTTCTTCATCTTGGGACAGGAGGAAAATAGAGATAACAATACAGAGAGATACTAGGTTGAATTTTGATATTTTTTACAGTTCACAACCACCACTGAATGAAAATATGGCTTTTTGGATGGCAGCTTTTGTTTAAATACCATAAAATTTGTCATAATTAGTATAAACCTTGGACTCTCCTAGCAGAGGTTTACAATAGGGTAAAACCTAGATACATAAGGCCATTTAGGATGAGGCTAAATGAAAGGACCTCTAGGACATAGAAACAAGAGCCATATAAGGTGTGATTGTTGTTCTTACTATGTTATTTCTCATCTCTTTTGTTGTCCCTTGGTTATCTCATATTGTTACAGTATCTTACCTTGTTATCTGATATATGTTTATTTGCTTATTTGAAATAGGATAGGGAAGGGGGGAAAACAAGATGAGGGGAGGGAGTGGGGGGAGAGAAAAGGGGACAAAAACATGAGGAAGGTTATCAATGTGAAGTAATGCACCTTCTATCTGGTGAATATAATCTAACCCTTCTACTAATTACAGTAAAAATATATTAAAAATAAATAAATAAATACCATGAAAGCATGTCTTGAAATTATATAGGATAGATTATGGTGTTTGTGTGTGTGTGTGTGTGTGTATGCACTGCTTCTGCAGTTTAAACTCAAAGCTTGGTGCGTAATTAAAAATAAGAATCTCATTGACTTTCCTACGTAAGCTGTGTTTGAAACTTTATACTCTCTGCTCTTAGGCTCCTGTGCAGTTAGAATGATAGGTGTGACTCACTGAACCCTTACAGACAGAGCATTTAAAGTAATTATTTTCTAAGTGAATTACTGGCTCTGAGTAGAAAAGTGTAGTAAGAAAGGGAGTGCAAAATTTTACAAAGGTTTACAAAAAGATGCAACCCTTTTCAGAAAGTATAACTGTAAACTATAATGATCCAAAATGCTTATGTTAAAATGTCTGTTTTTACCTGTGTGGCCATATACTCAAAAGAAAAAATTGTGCGCTTAGTAAATTGTGAATTTAATATTAAATTTCGGGATGTTTGTATGATAATTTTCTTGCCTTCAAATATACTTTTGATTAGATGCATGCTTCCATGAGTCAGATGTACAAGGATTAAACAGATGTTAATTTGTTTCAATATCTTTAATTACTCATTTAAAATACATACCAAAGTTTTAAATTGCAATATTGTTTAGCTCGAACTTCCTGAGCTGAGAAATTATCATAATGAAACTATTGAACAATGGATGGAAATGTACATGAAGCTATGAACAGAGATGCATCATTTGTGGATTACTGTTTAAATAGTTGGAAATCAAATGGTTGGTTTACAAACTTCATCAAAATAAATGGTGTAGTGTGTAACTACATCACTTAAAGAATATTTAAACTATGTGCCACTATATATTGGGAACTGAGAACAAAGTATGTATCAAATATATCCAGCAGTACACACATATATGCATATTCTAACTATATAAATAGACATAAGAATACATATGAAAGTATATTTTCAGCATTCAAGTTTTGAATTATTATTCTCTTCCTAGGCTTTATTGTGTTTTTCTTTGTTGCTTGAATTTTTCAAAATATTTTTAACTTTTGCAATCTGTGTTAAATTTTCATTTAAATGTTAAAGTATTAAAGCATCCAGGTAATATATTAGTAGAGGGTCTTATAATATGTTGAAGAATATGTATCTTTTTGAAACTGTCAAGAAGAAAGAATTAATCTGACAGGTAATTAGCTCAAGTGATACTCAAATTACATTCCTTTAAACTGAAATTCCAACTTGTTACAGCTGTTCCATTGAAATAGGTAGGAAGTGCATTATGTCTTACCATGAAGTACACGAACCATAATAGTGGTTGTACATATTATGTTCAAACCATTCAGATTTAGTTTGTAACTGTCTATATGCTTCCTCATTTATTTTCTACTACCTATATCATGAATTGCTGAGAGTAAAAACTAATGCAACTCTGGGGAAAAATAAGTATCTACAATTTAAAAATGTGATTTAATTTAAAGCACATAGACTTAGTCTTTCAGAATTTTTATTCAAATCATCTATAACGTTTTAGAAAAAGATTGCATATAGCCATGAAAAGAAGAAAAGTGATATCATGCCTGATATGTTTCTATTAATTATAGACAATTAATTTTAAGATGAATTTTAATTATGGTTGAATTTTAAATAATTGAGTAATTAAATTTTAATAAGTTGTATATGCTATTTTAATGCCCCTTATATTTTAACAAAAACAATATTTTATGAATACTTTGTCTTATCCTAAATTCTATGTGGCTGTAGCACTTGTTTATGGTTATCAATATCTAAAATACTGTTTTTTTATTATTGTGCAGTTAAAATTATGTATGTCTTTTATTTTTAAATATGGCATTTATGTGAGGTTTCAAAAAGATACTTATTCTTCAACATATTATAAGACCCTTTACTAATATATTACCTGGATGCTTTAATACTTTAACATTTAAATAAAAATTTAACACAGATTGCAAAAGTTAAAAATATTTTGAAAAATTTAAGCAACAAAGAAAAACACAATAAAGCCTAGGAAGAGAATAATAATTCAAAACTTGAATGCTGATTATAGGATTAAAATAATCTGCCAAGTGTTCTAGGAAAATATATACAAAAGACAGTATGGTGTTTGTCAAATAGTCTGAGTTAAATAAAAGTAACTATAATAATGGTAAGGAGATTTTCTACATTATTTGCCATTTAATAAGGTTGCCTTCTGCTTTACATTAATCATAAACTAGTTTGGTTTCTCAATACATGCAGTATGAGAGGTTTGGGGTTTTAAAATCTCCTCCTTAGATAGGCATAGAATTATATGCGTACAGATGATTCAACTCATAAACGAAAGACTAATTTTGTAAAATCTTACTCTGAACTAATTAGTTTTCAATTGTGCTTTTTTGAAATTTATGAATGCCAATAACATTAAACAAATGAAAAACCAATGTTAACCAAACCTAACCACCATTTTCTCATTAAGGATCTATAGATAATATTTTCACCTATATATTTATTTTATAAATTACAATTTCACTAAGGGAAATTTAAGTTGTATAGATTTTATATATATCCAGGGTTAGCATTAATTTGAAAAACATAAATATTTGAAAAAAACCACAATGAAATGTTCAAGAGTGGGAATTGCTAACCACTTCCTTTCTCACTGTGAAACTATGGGTAATTTGTTTTATTTGTCAATCACTGGGCTTGAACTCTGGGTGGTGTCCCTGAGCTCTTCATCTCAAGGCTACTGCCTTACCCCTGGAGCCACAGCACCACTAATGGGTATTTTTTACCTATTTATTTATTTTATAAATTAAAATTACACATAGGGAAATTTAATTTCTTTAGATAAAATTAGTATCTCCATGTATAGAATTAATTGGAAAAATATAGGTAAAATTAATATTGAATCACTAATAAGAGTTTAAAAGAAGAAATAAACATTCAAACATTAAGACAATGGACAATAGTGCAACAAATCATGGAGGAGGATGGTGTCAATTCCTGAATATTAGAATCGAACATGAGTATGAATTTTTTTCTGAACCTAGCAGATGTTACTGAAACTCTCTGATTGTTCCTATTAATAAGTTAGGAAAATAATTATTTCTTGATTTTAAGAATAAAGTGAAGTAAGATTCAGTAATTAACATGGTCATTGATCTATACAAGGTACTCCAAGTGACTATCATCCACTTAATGCATTTTGAGTTCATGACTGTAATAAATACCATTGCTGAATACGTGTAAGTTGCTGAATCACATTTCTTCCTTAATTTAGCCTGTGCTTACCAAATACCAAACACAGAATTGATTCATATAAACAATTCTGCCAAATAATATAATTTTTCATATAAAAGTTTATCATAGAATCTTCACTCCAATTTATTATGCTAATAACATACAGATCAAAGTGACATCTAGAATTCGATCATTTAATTATGTTTATTCTCTGCATAAAATCTGAAGTATTTGGTTATTTATGTTTCAGATAAATAATCACGCTATTATTGGAAGTATTTTACAGTGACTTCAGGAAAACACAGTATTGAGTTCCAGAACCCAATATTTTAGTTAATAGGACATTTTCGACACATTCTGTAGGTTTTTGTTTGTTTTCGTTGGTCATGTGGCTTTGACTCTGTTCCTGGGCCCTATTCCTGACCTGTTTAGCTAAATGATTACACCTTACCCTTGAGCGACAGCCCCGATTTCTGGGTTTTCTAGTGGTTAATTAGATAAAGTCTCATGGTCTTTAGTGCCCAGGCTTGCTTTGAACCATGATCCTCAAATCTCAGCTTCCTGATTAGCCAGAATTACAGGCATGAGCCACCAAACCCAGCATTTGATAGCTTTTATAAGGGACAGACTCTTGAAAAACTACAAATAACTTAAAAATGAATGCCAAAAGCAATTTCACATGAAGAGTAAATGATAAATTACATGTAAACATAATTTCCAGTTAGACAAGAACAGCAACAAAATATTTGGTTACAAGTGAAGGAAAAGCTGGTAAAAAAATATCATCCCATGAAGTGACAAAAAGACCAAAAGTTCTTGCAGGAAAAGTGTTTGAAAAGCAAGGTTGCAATGGCATTGGAATCTACATGTAAAGTATTAGCTTAAAGTGCAGTGTGAAAGGAGCTTCAAGGAAAACCGTTTACTCATTAGGTATCAGAGTTAGCTTGATAAATTTGAATAGAGCCAAATTGTATTTTGATTACAGTGTATTATAAGCAAGTCACAATATTTAAAATAAATGAACAAACTTTGCAGCACAAATACATGGACTATAGTACCATCTCAAAGTTAGACTTGTTAGAATCCATGCCTCAAAGAATTATGCTACCAACAGCCATTCAATAATAAACTTTCTCTGTACATTGCCTGTCAATGCTATGATTGTTTGCTAAGGACAAAATTATTCTGAACTGCAACTCACATACAATAATTAAAGTCTAAACAAAAACTGTTCTCAATTATATGCCAAATACCCATAGGTTAATCTTTTATGAGCAAAGAAATATCTGCAATCATACCCTACACTTGGAATATTTTTATAAAATCACCTCAGCCCTGATATTACTTATCTTCTATAGATAACACCAATGTCATATTATCTGCCTCTGATTGTATATTCAAAGAAAATCAACTCAATATACAAAAGAAACCCACATGCCTGTTTATTGCAGCATTACTGTAGCTAACATATGCACCAAATTATATGACCATAAATAGATGAATGGAAAAAGAAAATGCATTATATGTATACATAATGCATTATTTTTCATCCATACACATCAAAGTTTGTTGCGAAATGATAGGAAATGACAGACATTTTGGGAACTGAAATAAACTAGACATGGAAACACAGGTAATGCATTATTCTAGATACATGTAAATGTTGACCTGAATGTATATGAGTAACTACATAAGGTTGAGGAGAAAGTTCAAAGTAAAAGGTCAATGAGTATATAGACACAGGTCTAATTTACAGTAAACTCATATATTTTATGAATTTCTTGAAAAGATTAATTCAACTGTTTATAGTGTAATGATAATTATGATTAGTAATCATAATTACTGTTGTATGTAATTAATGATAGTTAATTTTCCTGATTTAGTAAGGGCATATTGTAGACATATACAAATATATATATATATATGTATATGAAATACCACAGCATAAACATGCATTTATAACCTGTTCAAAACAGTTTTCTAAAGTGAAGTGAGGCTTGAATGCTGAGTGAAGATGCTGTCCCTGAGCAATTTAGCACAAGACTAGCAGTCTACTACTTGAGCCACAGCACTGCTTCCTGTTTTTTGGTCATTCAACGTAGATAAGAGACTCAGGGACTTTGGTGCTCAGGCTGGCTTTGAACCTTGATCCTCAGTTCTCAGCCTCCTGAGCAGTTAGGATTACAGGCATGTGACACCGGTGCCTTGCCAAAATTTTTATAATACTTATTTAAGGAAATGTATATGTTAACTACCCTGACTTTATTATTTAACATTGTATTCATGTATTGAATAAGCATAGTATACATCTATAAATATGCACATCAAAAAAAATGAAGAGCAATTGCAATGGCTCAAGCCTATTATCATAGCTGCTTAGAAAAAATCAGATGGCCGGGCACCTTGGCTCATGCCTATAATCCTAGCTACTCAGGAGGCTGAGATCTGAGGATCAAGGTTCAAAGCCAGCTCAGGAACAAAAAGACCTGAGACTCTTATCTCCAATTAACCTCTAGAAAACAAAAAGTGGGGCTTGGCTCAAGGGTGGGGTGGTTGCTTTGAGTGGAAGAGCTCAGGGGCAGTGTCCAGGTCCAGGGTTAGTGTGGCAGCCTTGAGCTGAAGAGCTCTGGGACAGAGCCCAGGCTGAGATCAAGGCCCATGATCCACAAAAAGAAAGGAAAATAAAAAAGAAAAGATCAAATGACCAAAGTTCAAGGTCAGCCTGAACATAACATTTCCTAAGACTGCATGACATTGGGACCAGGAGTTTGGCCCTGAGCTCAAGCCCAGGACTGGAAAGAAAAAAAAAAAAAACTCCATGACTTCCAATGACTAGGAATATTAGCTAAAGCGTGTTATCACAGCTATGGAGGAAACAATATCTGGGCTCAGTAGTGTGTATCTGGTGTCCATAGAAATTAGGAGAAGCATAAGTAGGAAGATTGCAACCCAGACCAGCCCAGGTATAATCCAAGACCCTATCTTGAAATTAACCAGTACAAAAAGGGGCTGACATAACTCAAATAATGGAATACCTACTTACCAAGTTTAACGTCCTGAATCCAATCCACAGAACAGACCAAACATATCTATACATAGAAAATTTTATTAAAATTCATAGACATGATGCTACATGAAGGTTCATTTGAGGAGCAATTAGATGAAACCAATTGTAGCCTGTACTGCTCACAAAGTACTGTTACACACATTTCTTTCCACATTCACAAGAAACAAAGCAAGGAGCTAGAATTTCAACAATTTCCCTAACTTATCATAGCTACAATGTGGGAGAAGAACTCTAGCTTGGTTGTGATTCTATGATCTCTGTTTTTTTGTTGTTGTTGTTTGTTTCATTGTACCATATGGTTACTATTCATTCCTCCAACAATAACTGGAGAATATTGCATTAAAACCACCACATTTCAAGACATGTATCTATCACAGCAGAAAATAATATAGGTAATTTTAACAAGAATTTCTATTAGATTTTAGTATTTTGGCTTTTATACGTTTCCCAAATGAAAGGTTCAAAATTATAAATGCATTCATTATAAATGCTATGAATGAAGTCTCACAATGCCTTTCATAAAAAATAAAGCAATGTTCTGGAAAGATTTCTTTTGTGTCTCCCTGTGAGTGTTCTTAAATTTTCATAGAAATTTTAACTTTAAGAAAACACAATGGTTTTAATTCTCTACACCATCCTACCACCAGCCACTCATGAATAATACTCATACCTTTGGTCAAAACAAGTCTAAGTTTGAACAGAAAGATGGAAAAGGTTTGAGAAGCAATCAAAATAGATTATCAATGATTCTAATTCTTGTATTTTCTTTTTCCTTTTCTTCTCTTCTATTATTTCCATTTAATTATTTTATTTCATGTTTGGCAGAACTGGATTTTGAACTCAAGCTGTTGCTCATGCTAGCAGGTTCTCTAGCACATGACACATGTCTGTAAGCCTATATTTTCTTGAAGTTTAAGTTGGTAAAAGTTCCATTTTTACAAAAGAAATAATTCAGCCACATGCCAGTGGCTCACGCCTGTAACCCTAACTACTCAGGAGGCTGAGAGCTGAAGACTGTAGTTCAAAGCCAGCCTGGGGGCTTAAGACTGTGAGTCTCATATCCAAATAACCACCAGAAAACAGGGAGTGGCACTGTAGCTCAAAGTGATAGAATGATAGCCTTCAGTTGAAGAGCTCAGGGACAGTGCCCAGTTCCAGAACCAACAAAATAAAAATGTCAGTATGAAATTCTGGACTTGAATAAGTGGAATTTATTTTCATCATGGAAACACGAGTAGACAGTACCAGTGCCAAGGTAATATCAAAAAATGACATCGGGCCCCTGCTCTGTTTTTGAAAAGTTCCTATCAACTTTTCCTCATATATGGGTTCTTCTTTGTCACCATAGTCCCTTTGATGTGCCATGCTAACTCAAATGAATTTACAATATAACAAGCTAGTCGAGGTAACATCGTAAAATGGTATCTTTTTCTTGCAAATAGGGCTATTGCTTCATTGTTCATACTATGTACCTAAAGAAATATATTTTAGTTCAGCTGAAACAGCAAGGATGGCACCCATAATATAATTGGCATGCAAGAATCATGGCCTATTTATGTATCTGTCTTTTTGTTTTACAGTATTATGGAAAGAGTAAAGGATTTGATAATTGGAAAATTTATTTCAAATTCATGTTTAGTGACCTTAGTAGATTTTTTTCATTCTGGTATATAAATTTCACTTGTAAAATGATGAATCTAAGCAGTCCGATGGATGAGTGTGAGAAGTATTAATACTAGAGTTTTATAATGCGTTTACATTCCTACTCACCATATATGATCTGTTGAATCAAGAGGTCCAGTAAATGGCTTCATAAATTGTTATTTTGAAAACTACTTATATATCTATAACCCATTTGTACATCATCTCTATATTTTGTAATCCAAGACTTCATGACATTACTCATTATCTGTGATCCTTTTCCAGGTTAATAGTTTGTTCACATATTCAAAGTCAATTAGCACACATTGATGAAAAGAAATATAGCCCAATCAAGCTTAATTATGTTTGCCACTTCAAAATCACCTGGCAGATACCTACCTAGCAGCTCTGCCTTTCTTGTAACAAACTGTCAAGGTATCCTGGGTTTAAAATTCCTACACCAATCCAAGATATAAAAATCAAATGGATAATGATAACATGCATAATATATCATTTAATCTTTACCAAAACTTTATAAGAAAAGTACTTTCCTGTTTTACTAACAAAAACATCTATATTTGCAGACATTGAATCAGTTGAAAGTAACTCAGGAAATACAGAAATATAATTTTAATTTACATATTATCATTTCCTTTTGATTTCATTATAACATATTGTGCTGGAGCAAAAACATACAAATAGATAATCAATTGAGGTGATATTTGAAATATTTGCTAGTACAAACTTAGGTTAAAAATCAGATACTGAGCACTGTACATAAAATTTCAAAAAGTTATATTCCTTTAGGGGTCTTTAGAGTTCTCTCAATTTAATGTCATAGAAATAGAAAAGAGAATGCAGAAGAAGAAAAAAATAGGTGAATCTTTCTGAGCTCTCATTAAGATACCAGTTCTAGCATTGTAGCAGAAAGTTTATACTCAAAGATCATTTCTAAGTAAGCTTTACCACCACAGAGATCTCAGTCAGAGAGGAAAAAGGCAGGGAGCCGGTATAAGAAGACAGCATGGAGCCGCACCAGCCTCCCTCTAGCACCTGAGCAGACAGCGCTTCTCAGCAGCACAAACCTGCTGGCTACACACAGAGCCAGACAAAGCCTGACTGAGCCTAGAGCTGTCACCCGCCCATGACACGGATTTGCCAGATTCACAGAACCAGAAAACCCAGGCAGGAAATAATAAAAGACTCCATATAGCAGAAACAATTCTCAGCAGAAAGAACAGGGCAGAGGGAATTTCAATGCCAAACTTTAGACTCTATTACAGAGCTATAGTAATCAAAACAGCTTGGTACTGGCTCAAGAACAGGCTGGAAGACTAATGGAATAGAACTGAGGACCCCGATATTACCCCACAGACTTATGGCCACCTAATCTTTGATAAGGGAACCAAAAAAATACAACGGAAGAAAGACAGCCTCTTTAACAAGTAGGGCTGGCAGAACTGATTAAGCACCTGCAGAAAACTAAAGTTGGATGCTTCTTTGTCATGCTGCAGCAGGATTAACTCTAAATGGATCAGAAACCTGGAGGTAGAAGCAGATACACGGAAAACTTTAAAAGAAGGAATAGAATATACACTAAGTCTCCTTGGCACAGGTCAAAACTTTCTTAATAAGGACCCAGAAACACAAGAAATCAGAGAAAGTCTGGATAAGGGCCACTGCATTAAACTGCAGAGCTTCTGTATGGCAAAGGACATAGCTAGCAAACTAACTAGAAAGCCTACAGAGTGGGAGGAGATTTTCACTAACCATACATCAGACAAAAGCCTCATGTAAAATGTATCAACAGCTAAAAAATTGAATCACTCCGAAACTAATCTTCAAAGAAACAACCACCCCATTAAAAGATGTGCCAAAGACTTAAAGGCAGTCTTTTCTGAAGAAGAAATAAGAATGTCCTATAGACACATGAAGAAATGCTTGACATCTCTGGCCATAAGAATAATGTAAATCAAAACCACTCTAAGATTCCACCTCACTCCAGTTAGAATGGCCATGATCAAGAAATCTAATAACAACAGATGCTGGCAGGAATGTGGCCAGGAGGGATCACTACTCCTCTGTTGGTGGGAGTGCAAACTCATTCAACCACTATGGAAAGCAGTATGGTACTTCCTCAAAAGACTAAACATAGAACTCCCCGATGACCCAGCACTTCCACTACTTGGCATTTACCCACTTGTCCAGAAGCAAGGGCATACTAAATCCACTAGCACAACGATGTTCATTGCAGCACTATTTACTATAGAAAAGATATGGAACCAACCCAGATGTCCCTCAGTTGATGAGTGGATCAACAAGATGTGGTATTTACATACAATGGAATTCCATGCTGCCATCAAATAGAATGACATTGCCCGATTTGTAAGGAAATAAAAAAGATCTAGAAAAATTTCTATTCAGTGAAGTAAGCCAGACTCAAAGGAATATAGGTTAAATGGTTTCCCTCATTTGTCATAATCAACAGAAACCTTGGGGTCTTCTAGCAGGGATTTACAATATAGCAAAACCTAGATATGTAAGGTCATATAGGATGATGCTAAATGAAAGGATCTCCAGGGTATAGAAATAAAAGCCATATAATGAGTGATTGTTGTCCTTAGTGGATTATGTTATCTCTCATCTCTTTTGCTGTCCATTGGTTATCTCATATTGTTACAGAATTTTACCTTGTTATCTGATATATTGTATATATGTTTATTCGGTTATTTGAAATAAGATATGGAAGGGGAGAAAACAAGGGTGAGGGGAGGGAAATGGGGACCAAAACATGAGAAAGGGTATCAATGTTTGTGAAGTAATGTATCTTCTATCTGGTGAATAAATGTAGCCCTTCAATTAATTACAAGAAAATTATATTAAAAAGGAAGAAAAATATTGCTTCAACATATAGATAATTAATAGTAGAGATGAAGCTCCATCTTTTGTCTGAATAACAATGTTCAAAACATTTTTCTTTTTGTCTGAATGTTAGATGTAATAGTAATTTTTACAAAGAACAGCCACTGGAATAATTCCAGTTGGATGCAAACCAAATGGGACATTTCTCAAGAGAACAATTTTAAGGTTCTTTCATTTCCCTTGAGAGATAACAGCCATCCAAAATCTTTACTACATTGCAAAGTGAGAAGTAATATGGTCGCTCATCATATATACAATTAATTTCTACTACACAACACATTTTATGATCTTAGGATCTTTTGTTTTATAATATACTATTCATTATTTAGGTGATAGATTCAATGTCAAAATTGGCTCTGAATTTTGCAATCTCCAAAAATAGTTTTGTGCTTTTGGGAAAATGTAATTTATGTTGAAATGATTCAGTTTACATTGCAGATTAGAAGAATGAATTGTGGCAAAATTAGAATATATCTCTTTCAGAGTGCTATGATTTAGCATTGCAATATAGAAGTTCATTAGTCATTTAAAAGTGTGTAATTTGATACTTTGAGCATTGGTAAACATTTAATGTTTGGTAGAATTCAGCACAGAATTCACCAAGCTGTAGATTTTTTGTTTGGAATTATTGAGTCAATGTTATTGTTTCTTATTAGTTTCTTTAATTTTTCTATTTTTCATAACTAAATTTTGGTCATTTCAATGAGCTTATCAATCTATTTCAAGTACATTCTTTCCAATTTGTTTTTAGTTATTCATAATAGTCTTTTATGAACCCAATTTGTACCATGGAGGCAGTTATTTTGTCATGTATTTCAACTCAGATTTTATTTATTTGAGCACTTTGCTTTGCTATTCTAGGTAAAACTTTGATACTGTGCTGGATAGTAAACACTATCAGTTTAAGTATTTTTCCAGTCCTTTTGCTTTTAGTTTTATTTCAGATAGAATCTTGAGCTTTGCCTTGGGTGAGACTCAGACTAGGGTTCTTCTTAATTTTTTTCTCACAAATCTGTGACCACAGATGTGAACACCAATGCTTAGTCAAAGTTTGATCATTTTTGATTTTCAAAAACAGTTATTCATTACTTAAATATTTTGTATTATTTTGGATGCTTTTTAATTTTTCTATTATGCTCATTTCCTTTAATCTTTGTGTACTGTACTTTTTGTATTAAAATCTTGAATATATGTAACAACAGAAAAAATTTTCTCTTAAAAAACAGCGTATGGGGGCCAGGAGTTTGGCCTAGTGGTTAAGGTGTTTGCCTAGCATGCACGAAGACCTGGATTTGATTCCTTGGTACCACATACATAGAAAAAAGCAGGTAGTGGTGCTGAGGCTCAAGTGGTAGAGCTCTAACTTTGAGAAAGTCCAAGGACAGTGCTCAGGCCCTGAGCTCAAGCCCAGAACTGGCAAAAAAAAAAAAACAGAGTATGAAAGCATCTCCTCTAATTTTCATTGTTAATCTGAAAATGAAAAAAGCATGATACCAATTGTAATGCTGATACATTTAGCCATGGGGATTTTATTGAAAGACATTCACTGTGAGCTAAAAATGTGCAGAGGTTCCTACTTACATGAGAACAAAACGTAATATGTCAGTAAATGTGATTCATAAAGAATGACACAGTAGTGATGGCATCAAAGTCTGATAGCTGTATGCATGATAATTCTATAATAAATGGAAAAATTGAATGGGAGAATCCTCAGAAATAAAACGGATGGAAATTATTTAGAACTTTAAAAATATCAACATAGTGTCTTTGAAATGAGAGCCACAGGTTACTTATATAAATGCATGCATAATGAAAACTGATATGATATTGATAGGGATTTTGCTTGCGAAGCAGTTGTTTCAGCTTGCATAATCTAGATTTGTATGTCTTTGCAAAGTAGTTTTACAACATTATGTTCTGTCAGATGAATATTTAATAACCCAAGGGACCCTGATGAAATTCAACACATCTTTAGCTCTTTTCTAACTCATAAATTCCAAATGTTCAAAGGCCACCTCAAATGATTTCTAATTTTCTTTTTTAACAGTAAATATTAAAACAATGACAAAATTATGTAAAGAAAAATATCTCTAAGCCATAGCATTTCTACATAAAATTTAACTTGCTGCTGTCAAGCATCTTGTCTGTACTAGCTAAATATATAGAATAGTCAACAAAATGAGTCATCAGACTATTCTATAATTAATGGTAAACAAACTTGACAATTTGTATGGACATAAAATTTTAATAAATTCTTAAATAGCAATTTTATTGTTTTCAAAGGAATTATAGATTTGATCTTGATTTTATTACTTAAGGTCATAACAATTCTTAAGGATAGAAAATATTGAATATCAACTAAATAAAACTGAGATATCCATTTTTGTTACTAAAAAGTAAATAATCACCATAGTTGAAATTGATTATGTGCTCATTCAATTCACTCTATTATTTCGATTTATAACAATGCATTTTCTTGAGAAAGCCTTAATTTTCTAGATATTTTTCAATATAAAAAGTAAAGAAAATCTCTTTATTTAATAAAGAAAAGTGATACATATTTCATTTTCATTCATATTAAAAATAGACTGCTCACACTGGAATTGTAGCATAAACATCTACCTTTGATTATTGTTGTTAAGCATTCCTTCTAAATGTCAATATTGAGAATTCCCATAGGTAGAAATTTAATTGAAAGTCAGGTAGATTAATTTAGAGACATGCTTTGAAGTTATACTTACTCTGTTTATTTAGTTTTCGTGTTTGCTGGAAAGATAGCCACGGACAAGCATTTGTGTCTCACACCTCAACAATGCTGCTCTCTGTTTTTCTTCCAACAAATGCACACTTGAGATGACTTAACTCCTGAGAGACACTGCGCAGGAAATATTCTTGTCGGACCCATCATTTTCTCCAGTATGTGAGAGAGATACACATGGGCTTTAGTAACCTAGCTTCCTGTAGAATTTTAATTTAATCCTTTCATCTTTCATCTATTTTCCATGGGGTAAGTGATATAAAATGTAACTTCCTATTTTTTTGAAATAGTACTGAAAATACCATGAGTTTTGTTTCCCCTGTCTTAATATAAATTCATCCCCAAACATATGACAACTCTTCTGAAAATGATTTTCATTGACAGTGTCTCATTTTTGCAAGATCATTGGGACTTCTCTACATTCTTCTGGGAATGAAAAAGAAATTTGAGGGGTTGACATATATGAGGTCACAGAAATGAGTAGGTAATGTAGAGCCTCATATCTCCTTCTGTGGTCAACTACATTTTCAAACTTCTTTTGACTTTAGATGAAGCAAGGTAACGTGGCCAAAAGTAGAAATGAGATGAGTCAGTTAAAGAGCTAACTCCTAAATTTTCTAAAATAAAATTTAATGGTGTGTGAATGTGTGTGTGCGTGTGTGTGTGTGTGTGTGTTGCTGCTAGTAGGGCTTTAACTGTGGGCCTGGGCACTATCCCAGAGACTCTTTGTGCTTAAGCCTAGTAATCGTCCACTTTGAGCTAAAATACCATTTCTAGGTTGTTCAGAACAATTTATTGGAGATAAGTGTTTCATGGAATTTCCTTCTAGGACCAGCTTTGAACTCCAATCTTCAGATCTCAGCCTCTTGAGTAGCCAGGATGCAAGGCATGAGATACTAGACTCCATTTCCAAACTAATCACAAATTGATGCCCAGCTCCTATTAAAATGGAGAGATTTAGGCCTTGGAGATTGGCCTAGTGGTAGAGTGCTTGCCTAGCATGCATGAAAACCCGGGTCTGATTCCTTGGTACTACATACATAGAAAAAGTCGAAAGTGGTGTTGTGGCTAAAGTGGTGGAACTCTAGCCTTGAGAAAGCCCAAGGACAGTGCCCAGGCCTGGAATTCAAGCCCAAGACAGGCAAAAAATAATAAGATTTTAAAAACGGAGAGATTTAAATGAAAGCACATCTGAAGTATTGCCCAAAGCTGAAGGGGGGAAGTCAGACAGGAAAAGTAGCATATTCAATAAAGTATGAGTAAGAAATCATTTTGTATTGGGCAACAATAGATTGGCATCTCTAGAATATGAAGTACAAAACTGAATAAACTTTAGTTGATAAACAATGATAGTGTCAGCTCCATGTTATTAGTACAGTGTGTGTACTATATAGTATAGCTCTACTATATTAGTCAAATCAATGTACATACGTTATGAAAAAAAGTCTCATTCCCCAAGTATCTTTCTTAATCAAATTTTCTTATTTTCAGAAAGGGCAATAATGATTCCTTTCTTGAGACATCCAGAATCTTCCATATAGAGGCACTAGCACTTTCCGGAAATTCAGTTACAATAAACACTTTTAGAACAAATATGTGAAAAAATGACTGATTCTGAACTAGACTCATGTTTCTCTGTTTACAAAACTTTCTTATACTCTGTTATAGTGTCTTATTTGAAAATTTATTTACTGAAACCAGAGCTAACTTGTAAATTCTTATACAATATATATTATGAATATTTCTTGAATAAATGAAGAACTTTAGAATGAATAGTTAGTGCAAGTATAAGAGAATGAAAAAGACAATTTTAAAACTATAAATTGCCTCTAATAAAGATGGACCGTATACTTTCTGTATTGAAAAATTCATTTGTTTTCAGTTTTTAGCACTTTTATGGGTTTAGATGTACAGGCTTGAGAATCGTGGCTGAAGAAAAAATGTAAATTTGCACAATGTAAGGCAAAGAATTTGGAGTTTTGTAAGCAATCTTAGATAGTGGGAGTTATGGGAAGAAAGCAGGAAAAAAAACTCAGCCAATCTGTCATGCTGATATGATGGTAAAGACTATATGAAATGAAAGGGTTTATGGGTGACTAGTGAGCAGTTTCAGAAAATTAATATTAATATTGAAATTGTGAGGACTTTAAAATGCAAATTTCTTCTGTATATCTCTATGATCCCCAAACTTTGAATAAAGTCACCTGTGTTTATGAGGATTTATATTGTGTTCAGTGGGAAGCAAGGAAGCAGATTGGAATTTACAGTGGGAGGATAGAGACAGAGAGACACATAGAGACAGAGGGACAGAGAGAGACAGAGACACAGGGAGAGAGACACAGAGAAAGACAGAGAGAGACAGACAGGCAGAGAGACAGAGATAGGAATCAGAAGAAAACACAGGATACCAGTATCAATATTTGAAAATAAGTTCTCCATAAACAGGTAGGTAGGTAGGGAAATAGATGGATACATGATAGATAGGTAGATAGACAGATGATAGATAGATACTTAGTAGTTAGGTAGATAGATGATAGATAGATAGATAGATAGATAGATAGACAGATAGATATAGATAGATAGACAGATATAAGCAGACAGACAGACACAGAGTGAAATAGGAACAGAAATAAACACAGTGTAGTTATGAGCCTTAGAAGGCCACAGGGTGTGCCATAAATATTTAACCTAATAATTTTTCATATACTTAATATTTTGGTAACTCCAACTGACATTTAAATTTTTTTAGGTTAAAGCATCAACTTACCAAACATTCAAAAGGAGGTTTATCCTCAATGAAATGAGAGCCTTTAAGAAAAATATTTCATTACAATGAACAAAATGTACTTTCATAAATGAATATTGGAGAAATATTTAGATATTTAAAAGATCTAGCTTCTTATTTTCGCTCAGTATAAGGGATCAGGGTGCACAAGAAATATTAATAAAATACCCACAAAGCAACATGCTTTTTAGTAGTGGCAAGTCAAAGCACATTGGAGTACTTTCAGGTAAAATTCAGGATGGAATTTTCCCTTCCCAGGAATCACATAACACTGCCTCTGGGATAGCTGCTGTGGGATTTAATGTACAGACAGCTGCCAAATTGAAACACAGAGTTATGTCAACAAGGATTCTCCTTATGGTAAAAGACCTGATGGGTCCCTCATAGCAGACTTTTAGGACCTTTGATAAATTTCATGCCAGTTTTATGCTCATCTCACTCTTTATTACATTTTGGTTCTTTTTAAGAAACAAAGGAAAACAAAAATGATCCTAGCTTTTTACTTTGCCAATAGTCTAAAGCAATGTAGGATGTGAACCAGACCTTGAATGACTGAGAATCGTTTAACACCTAATGTTCAATTCTGATCTCTACTAGTTAGGTAGAAAGAATAAAATACCGAAGCCTTCGAGATGTCAAACATCCCCCTTTGTAAACCATGACAGACATGTAAAAAAAATTGACGAGTCACAGAAGTGTTTCTGCTATTCTAGGTAAGTATCAAAAGCTTTAAACAAAGCAGTAAGAAAGAGAACCAGTAAGGTATTTGCAGAAGCCAAGCTACCAGTTACTGCAAACGAAGAACAAAATAACTGTCGTCATGCCAGAAAATCCCACAGATATGTTACCCCAGATTTTAGAGCTTAAAATCAACCCAGAGATACTAATTCCCATGCTTCAATTCACTCAGAGACAAGGATCCTGCAAACAGCTCAAGTCTATACCTGTAGGAGAAGAATATCATAAGTCAACTTACCTTCAGCTCTAGTTGAATCCTCAGATCTACGTATCTGATTAAAGCTACTATTTTTTTAATTCTCTCATATCACTGTATATTTCTCCACTTGGAAATAAGTAAACTTAATACATAGTATAAGAAAAAAAATCAAGGTCTGAGGCTGTGATGTGAGAGTCCTAGTTCAAAGGCAGCTTCCGCAGACAAATCTGTGAGACTCTTACCTCATATTAACCAGCATAACACCCTAAGTAGAGACATGGCTCAAGTGGTAGAATGCCAACTGTAATGAAAAAGGAGCACACATGTATGCTTGCCAGCGCGCGCACACACACACACACACACACACACACACACACGCATACACACACACACGCACACACACACACACGCACACACACACACACACACAATGTAAGTTACTAGAAGGACAATACTGTTATTTTGTTTTTATCAAGACAAAATATAGGCCTTAGAAATTTCTGTACTATCTACAGGGATAATTTACAAATTGAAAATAAGGAAGATACTCTAAAGTTAATGTTTGTTATGTTTCATATTTAATATTCACCATTTAGAATGATAATAGCTTGTTCATTGCAAAGATAAGAAAATGAGCTTACACAAAGAAAGGAAATCATTAAATATCACATAAGTCTAATGGGATCGAGTTAAATTTGAGCAAAGTCTTTCCTAATCATTACAGGCATTCATTCTTGTTTACCTCCAAATTGAAGCATTTCTTAATTACTCACTAATCAAGATAGAGACAAATACTCATATTCATGCACTGATTTCAGCTCTGTGAAGAATAAGGAATAGAATAACTTTCTAATTGTGAAGACTTCATGATGCCTTGGGTGAACCTGGTCAGAGTAGGTATTTAATAAATTCTTGTTGGTTAAAGAATAATGGAAATTACACTAAAGGAAAAGAGACATACTACAGTAACATTTAAAAACAAGCTACATATCTCAAGGAAGATTATCTACTTAGTGTAGACAAAACAACCTACATATGTTTAAAGATGAAAAATTATCCTAATTTCTGATTTTGCCTCCTACTATATTTGCTACTATAAACATTGTGGCCTACAGGGACATTATCAAATCATGTAGATAATAATACCTATGTGTCACCTTAAATGGTTATAGGGATCATGAAAAGGTGAAATTATTTTGGGGCATGAATCCATCCTGGATCTTATGATACAAATTATACTTCAATGTATTTTATTTATTAAAATATCTTCTTTTTATTCATCTTAAAATAGGTTTTATACTTTTTATCAATATTTTTGTATTATTTTTTAGTCATATAACATTTTAGACGTATTGTGACATTACAATTCCCAATCAGGATGTTTTTATCCTGCTTTCTGTGGTACTGGCTAATTATCTTTATTTCTCAGTTTGGGAGATGCTTGTAAAATACTAGGAGTCCTTTGACTATATTCTGCTCCCGAATTTACACTGGTGTTTCTAGCCCTGCCTTCTTATGGTCACACTGAATATGGCAGCACAATATTCTGTCCTCCATAAGATATTAGTTGTTGAATTCCTTGTTCTTGACACAGCTTATGTTAGCAAGTTCTTTGTATTTGTTAACTCATTTTCACTACCATGAGACTAATCTTAGCAGGGTGCCTTTGGCTCATGCATGTAATCCTAGCTACTCAGGAGGCTGAGATCTGAGGATCATGGTTCAAGACCTAGGCACAAAAGTCTGTGAGACTCTTATCTCCAGTTACCTACATGGAAAAAAAAACAAAACCCAAGTGGGCCCTGTGGTTCAAGTGGTAGAGGGCAGGCCTTGATCTGAATACCTCAGAGACTGTACCCAGGACCACAGTTCAAGGCCCATGACCAACCAAACCTTAAGGTGAGGCTCATTTGGGGCTCTTTTTATGTCATTTTATTTGTATTTTTAATTTTTTGCCAGTCCTGGGCTTCAGCTCAGTGCCTGAGCACTGTCCTTGGGTTTTCTCAAGGCTAGAGCTCTACCACTTGGGCCTCAGCACCACTTCCGGCTTTTTTCTACGTATGTGGTACCAAAGAATTGAACTCTGGTCTTCATGCGTGCTAGGAAAGCACTCTACCACTAGGCAAAACTCCTAGCCCTTTTTATGTCATTTTAAATTATCTCTTTGCCCTCTCAGTCTCTGTGTCTCTTTTTCTCTGTTCTGCACTGTGTCAGAAGATGAGAAAACAAAACTGACCATGGACACCTGGTTTTAGAATTGAAAGCAAAAACTAGACTCTCTACTTGTATAAAGAAGTGATTTATTTTTTTTATTCTCTTTAAATAATTGTATAATGACCAGTTCAATATATCACCTTGTAAGTGCAATGCACCTCGCTCAATGTGACCCCTTGCATCATTTTCCCCTCTCTACTGCAACCCAAATCACACCTTCAAGTTACTTAGTTCCATTTTCACATATGTACATTAAGTTTTATAACAGTGGTGACCCACATTTTCTCCCTCCATTTGACTTATTCTCTCATTAATTCCCACCCTCTCAGATAAAATATGTTTAGGATTCACGCTACACATTTATTTTTGAATTACAAGTTCATTTTTCAAAATACAGCTTTGGATTTCTCTCCTATATATGTCTATTTGGCTATATATACATATCACCCTGTACATGATTTTATATATGTTTATAATTTAGATCAAACTTGTAGACTAACTTTTTCTATTTTTGTCCATCATAGGACTTGAACTCAGGGCATAGGCACTGTCTCTGATCTCTTTCCCTCAAGAATATCACTCTAGTACTTGAGCCAAAGCACCATTCTGGCTTTGTGGTGGATAATTTCCAATTTTCTGGTGGCTAATTGGAAATAAGTCTCATGAAATTTTTCCTACCTAGGCTGGACTCAAACTGCAATCCTCAGATCTCAGACCTCTCAGTAGCTATGATTACAAGTAAGAGCCACCAACTCTTGGCTAGAACTAACTTCTATATATTAGAGAAAACATACACCCTTTGTCTGGCTGAGTTAAACCTACTTTGCTTAAGCTAATTTTTAAGGCGCATCCATTTTGTTAAAAATTATATGTTATTCTTCCTGATGGATGAATACAATGTTATTTTATATATGTACCTAATAAGAGGTGAGAGAAAGGATAGATGGGAGGGGAGGAATTGATAAAAAAAAAGATGATTCTTAAACTGTACTGTATCCATAAATGGGTATATTAAATTGTAGCCACTTGCACAATTATTCCAAATTAACAACAAACACATATTTGATAACTTACCTGTATTAGATTGTTATTTTAATATATTATTTTTCTTCTCACTATAATTGATATAAATTATGGAGGAAATGCCAACTTTGAATGTGAAGGACCATCAGGTAAGATTTAAATGTTAGATTCACAATATTAATTTCAAATAAAACATTACAAAATATAGAAAATCAACACATCATCATTAATAAACCATAATGTAAGTATTGCACATAAGGATAGCCTGGCTCACCACTGTAATGCTAATTACTAAGGAGATTGTGATTTAGAAGATCATTGTTTAAGAAGCTTGAACAGAAAAGTCTGAGAGCATGTGAAAAATAACTAACAGAAAGCAGAGCTGATCAAACACAAGGCACGAAATTGAAACTTTGATACTCGCAAAAAGTAGTGTAAATTTACACACAGATATGCACACAGAATTCATATATTAAAAACAGGAAGACCAGAAGGTAAAAAGGAAGATCATAACAAAATGGGGCATTATTCTGTTCACTTATTTTGCGAAGGTAAAATAATGAAAGAAATTGTAATTAATTTCACATACTATAAAATTAGGGTGCAAGCACAGTAACATCCACATATAGTAGAAACAAAGTTACCTCTCTGTGCCTTTTCATATAATGACAGTAATTTGATCAATGAAGGTCCCATTTCATGACCTAATTACTTTTTTGGTCTGCTGATAGCTGCCAATACTTTGTAGATTAGTTTGGCAAATTTGACTTTTGGGAAGCACCAAGTTTTAGTCCACAGAAATAAAAGTTGTTATAATTTTCTCCTGTGACTAGCTGTTTCACTGTACTCATAAAGCAAAGATTAGGTAACGACCAGCATTATTATTCTTCCAAGGCTAATAAACATATAATCTAGTGGATAAAATGTAAAAAATTAATTTTAGATTCTATGAACAAATGAATAAATAAAAATATTGAATAAACAAAAATTCAGCCCAAATATAGATTCACTGAAAAAAGAATGAAACTTAACCTCTTGCCAAATTCAATTTCCCTTCATTTTCCCACCAAAGCCACATTTCTATCACTGTATTTTCTCCTTGGAAGTTACTCTTGGCAATATTCATTTGTTGGTAGTTAACTGGTTTTGTTTCCTCATGCCCTGTATGAAATGCTCTCAATTGCATAATGTCAACTCACTTATTCAAATAAATTGGGTTCCTCATGTGCTCCATTATTTTCACTTCTTAGAAAAACCATCAAGTTATATGAAAAAAATTTTATTTACTTTCTCTGGACTTTATTCTCCTGGAAAGCGTGAGTTATCATGGTTAGTACTTATTTCGTACTTGCTTATAGTGAATGCTATTAAAATATTTCTTAAGTATCCATTTCCCTCGTTATTCATGTAATTGAATTATACTTTAATTCTACTTTAACAAAAATTTTAATTTTTCTGGTTCCATACCCACTACTCATTTAGCAACTGCCAATAGAGCTTGGTTAGCACTAGTGACAAAATTTTGACATGTGCACTACAAACTAAAATCTCAATTTCCAGATTGTACCATAAAAGAGGAAGTATAGTTTTGTTTTCTTATTTATCTCTCCATCTAAGAGGGATGCAGAAAGGGAATGATTTTAGAGTAATTTTTACTAAACGGAGAGTCTCAATAACGCAGGAAAGTTGGAGTTGAAACCCTGGCATATTGGATCGTTTTGTAAGCATATGAGCTTGAATATTCTATGGAGAGGTTCCATACTACCATTTCAGTACTTGACATATAATAGAAAAAAAATGTCTTCTAGTTCTATCCACTGCTAGTATTGTGTCTGTTTTACACAAAAGTGACAGCATGTCCTCATGACTATAGATGCTACAATTAACTTTGTATTTTATGAACTTTACAGAAATATAAGTAACTTACTATGAGCTAACTGATGACCATTTGTACAAAGTACTAGTTGGAACTATTTACTTTCTATTGACATGAATATAAAGATAGGTTGTAATAATTTAGTACCTTGAAAGTCCAATAATTTATTTTATTTTACTTTTGTTTGTGGTACTGGAACTTGAACTCAAGACAGTGAATTTTCTAGGCTAATGTTCTACCACTTGGGCTCCAGTGATTTTGTTCTTGTTATTTTGAGATAGAATCAGACATTTTGCCTAGGCCTACTTCAACCACGATCCTCCTTTACACCACAGTGGGGATGACATTATGGCCAGCATTTGCTCTTGAGGTAGGATTTCATGAGCTTTTGTGTGTGTGTGTGTGTGTGTGTGTGTGTGTGTGTGTGTGTGTGTGTGTGTGTACAGGCTGGCCTCACACCACAGACATCCTTGTATCTAACTACAAATTGGCTAAGATTATAGGAGTGAGCCATAACATCTATTGCAGACATTTTTCATCATCTTTGATAAAAATATGCTCTGTTCACAGGCCTGTAAAATTTACATTTGGAACATGAGAAAATTGATGTTCTAAGGCATTTGTACATCACATAAATATAATTTATCAGTGCTCTTAATTGAGTGCTCTGATTCAGATCTACTTCTGTTATCCACTGGGAAAATGTTATAAAACATACAGATTCAGAAATCCTTATAGATTTCATCATTTTTAAAGGAATTTTTAGAGTATAAAAGGAACCAGAAGAACAGATGGAATGAATTATATAGAGGATCACATTTTAAAATAGCATAAGTAATCTACACTTCAAATATATTTTATGGAGATGGATATGTTAATGGGATACGGATATAGTAACATACATATTTAATATGTATAGTTTTATTATACGTATACCAGAGGGGTAAAAACTTGGTAATGTTATCCCTTATTCCTGATGAAAACTCATTCATAAAAGTACATGATGTATTTGGGGTATAAATCTATGACAATGATGTGTTTACTGTCGGCTGATATGAATAGATGCATGGCTATTGAAAGCAGTTCAATTGTTTTCAAATGTAGTTTATACAGTGCATAATAAAAAAATGCCACACTTTCCTGCCATGTATTTTAGCAACAACTTGAATAACTATGAAACAAGGTAGCAAGTGAAACCAAAACACAGAGTGAATACCATGCAAATCAGAATTGATTTAAACTTCTGGGTGTAAATTCAAATCGCATTGTCTTTTGGGATTAATTGGATTTGGATATGAAAGGCAGAGTGAGATTCTAGAAACTGTTTCAGTTGACTCTCTGCACGTGAAAAGCTTTTTAAATGTGTTTGATTATCCATTTTCTTTTCATTTTCAGGCATACTATTCAGGACAGGTAAGTATTATTTACTGGAATAAGCCAGAATTTGATAGCTTATTATATTTTATTCCAAATGTCAAAAACAATAGGTTTTTTTTTATTGATGCTTCAATTGAAAGGGTAAAACAGACAATAGTTAATACAAGCCATGTTTTTTTTTAAAGCACTTCAGCTTCAAACTGAAGCACTTTTAAAATATTTATCTAGACTGTCCTATTATGGCCATGTACTATTCCCTAGTATTGCCCAGAGTAGTTTAAACTGAGTTCAATGTGTTTCACTTATCTTTTTTTCACATAGCTAGAAGTAGTGGCACATATACTCACTCACAGTACATTGGAGGCAGATTTTTGAGAATCATAACTTCACTACTAGTTTAGGTTATATAGTTCCTGGAGAGTGTGACAGATTGGCAATATTGTAGAGTGAAACAGTGACTGAGAATGACTAATAATAAAATAAAATAAAATACTAGAATAGAACAAAATTTCTACAGAGAATATTTTAAGTATATCTTATGATCATATTTTTAAAGTAGACACACACATAGATATCTTCTTCCTATTCAGGTTAATGTCATTTCCTAATTAGGATCACAGACCATAGACGAGATAATGGTAGGCAGCTCATAACTCTCATCTGTGGTCTGTGTAATTGTATACATAATATTTCTCTAATCATAAACTCTTTTTTATTTGCCAGTCCTGGGCTTGAGTTCAGGGCCTGAGCACTGTCCTTGGACTTTCTCAAGGCTAGAGCTCTACCACTTGAGCCTCAGCATCACTTCCGACTTTTTTCTATGTATGTGGTACCGAGGAATCGAACCCGGGTCTTCATGCATGCTAGGCAAGCACTTTAACCACTAGGCCAAACTCCCGGCCCCTAATCATAAACTCTTACATGTATAAACTAAATTACTTAATATGTACCTCATTCTAAAAAATAAAATCGTGATACTTGTAAGGCATATATCAGTACATTGTTAAAAGTATATATATATGAAAAATATATGTATATATACAAATTTATACACACACAGTAGTCATCAATCTGTCTGCCTATCTATCTATCTATCTATCTATCTATCTATCTATCTATCTATCTATCTACCTAATAGTTATAAATGTTCTGAAGCAGATTCCAAGACTCTACTGGCATATAAGTCTTATCCAAGGAAGTTCATGTTTGATTTCAGAACCATTTGTGTAAAGTCTACACACCCATTCTCCTTTTTGTGTCCTTTTAACATTTAGGACCTTGGGAATCTCAATTGTATTTTTTCTCTATGGTTGTTTCAATGGACTACCAGCAACTTAGTGACTGACCCCATAGACATTAATGATATCTCTGCCCTGGAGTACAAAATGAAGGAACTGACATAAAATAATTGCTTTTTGAGACAGTAAAGGATTGCCAGCTGTAGTGAATGGTGAACTTGTGAAGGAGTAATGTTGCCTTTTTCATATTCTAATATTTGTATGTACGGGTTTACACATCTGTTGTGATCTGTATCTCTTCTACTACTACATGAAGGCTTTTTTAAAAATGGAAAATACATCTGTTCACGTGTCCTGGAATATGGGATTGTAATTATGTATTAAACATATTTCAAGTTGGTGTTTATAGGATAGGTTATCTGCTTACTTGTTACTGGGAAAAAGTATTTACAAGAAATAATCAACCGATGAACAATGCAGAAAGGAAAAAAATGAACAGAAATATCTTTCTTTGTACTTTTTATTGTAATTAATAAAGGGGTTACAGTTATATTCACCAGAGAGAAGAAGCATTATTTCACACAAATTTGTAACCCTTCTCATGCTTTTGTCCCCATTTCTCTACCCACACCTCTCAGCTCATGTTGTTTTCCCCGCTTTCCTTTTCTATTTCAAATAAATGTATATACAATATACCAGATTACAAGATAAGATACTATAACAATATGAGGATAACCAAGGGACAACAAGAGATGAGAAATAACAGTATATTAAGAACAGCATTAGCTCGTGATATAGTTCTTGTTACCATATCCTGGATGTCCTTTCATTTAGCCTCATTCTATATGGCCTTCTGTATCTAGGTTTTGCCCTATTGTAATCCTCTGCTAGGAGAGCCCAAGTTTTGTACTAATTATTACAAATGAGTAAAACCATTGAACCTATGTTACTTTGGGTCTGGCTTACTTCACTTAATATGATTTTTTCCAAGTCTTTCCACTTCCTTACAAATGGGGCAATGCTGCTCTTTCTGTGGCAGCATAGAATTCCATCGTGTATAAATACCACATCTTCTTGATCCAATCATCTACCCTATCTTCGCTATGGTAAATAGTGCAGCAATGAACATCATTGTAGTAGTGGCTTTAGTATGTCCTTGTTTCTGGATGATTGGGTAAACACCAAGTAGTGGAATTTCTGGGTGATAGAGGAGCTCTATCTTTAGTCTTTTGAGGAAGAGCCAAACGAGTTTACACTCCCATCAGCATTATAATAGGGATCCCTTCTGGCCACATCTCTGCCAGCATCTGTTGTTATTAGATGTCTTGATCATAGTCATTCTAACTGAAGTGAGGTGGAATCTCAGAGTTGTTTTGATTTGCAATTCTTTTATGGGCACAGATGTCAGGCATTTTTTCATTTGTTAATAGGCCACTGTTATTTCTTCTTCACAGAAGTCTCTCTTTAAGTCTTTGGCCCATCTTTTAATGAGATGGTTATTTCTTTGGAGATTAGCTTTGGAGTAATATAATTTTTTAACTGTAGGTGTATACTAGATATAAGCACTTTGATGTATGGCTAGTGAAGATCTTCTCCCACTCTGTGGGATTTCTATTTAGCTTGCTAGCTATGTCTTTTTCCATATAGAAGCTCTGCAGTTTTATGTAGTCACATTTGTCCAAACTTTCTTTAATTTGTTGTGTTTCTGAATCTTTATTAAGAAAGTTTCAACTTTTGCCAAGGAGACTTAGTGTATCTCCTATTCCTTCTTGTAAAGTTTTCAGTGTATCTGCTTTTACCTCAAGGTCTTTAAGCCATTTGGAGTAAATCCTTGTGTAAAAAGACACAGAGGGTTCAAATTTAATTTTCTGCAGTTGCTTCAACAGTTCTGCCAGCACCACTTTTTGAAATGGCTGTCTTTCTTCAATTGTATTTTTGGCTCCTTTATCAAAGATTAGGTGGCCATCCGTCTGTGGGTTGATTTCTGGATCTTCAGTTCTAGTCCCTTGGTCTACAGGCTTGCTCTTGTGCCAGTACCAAGCTGTTTTGGTTACCATAGCTCTGTAATAGAGTCTAAAGTTTGGTATTGAAATTTTTCCTGTGCTGTTCTTTCTAAGAATTTTTTATGCTAATCTGAGTCTTTTATTGTTCCATATGAAATTTTGGATTGGTTCTTTTATTTCCTTAAGGAAGTGACATTGGGATATTGATGGGTATTGCATCGTATTTGTAGATAGCCCTTGGCAAGATTGTCATTTTCACTATCTTAATTCTTCCAATCCATGAGCCTGGGAGGTTTTTCCACTTCCTCAGTTCTACTTTCATTTTCTTTTTCAGGATTTTAAAGTTTCATCATAAAGGTCCTTTATACTCTTAGTCAATTCCTATGTACTTTACTTTCTTTGAGGATATTGAAAAAATAGTTGTTTTCCTCATTGCTGCCTCTATCCTCTCATTGCTGTCATAAAGGAAGGCGGTTGATTATTGAGGGTTAATTTTATACTCTGCTACCTTGCCAAAATATTGACAGAAATATTTTTATACAAAGAAATTTGATAATTGATAATTTGATAGTTCTTTCCTCCTCTAGTGTGGTCAGACAGGTCCAATTAGATCAGGCTGTGTCTTCTTTAGATATATGCCAATTGGAGACAGTAAGAACTGAGAGTATTCAATAGTTTCCATTTTGTATGTAGCTATTAGTAAGTCAATAGCACATTGGCTCCAGAACTGGTTGGAAAGTCATTCAGTTTTATATATGTTAAATACAAAGCAAAAGGCTACCAACGTTCCCTTAAACCATGATGGACTCCAGGTCCAGGATTATATGAAGTTTCACTATTTGGCTGCATAGTAGGTGTTTTGTGAAAGCAGCAGAAAAGAGAGGACAGAAGGCTCCATAGGAAAGAGGGGTGACAGGACTAAGCAGATCTTGAATTTTCTCTGCTAAGCGCTCTTGTTTTCTGAGACCTAGTTGCTACACATATTTACACATATTTATGCAGGCACCTAACTCTACTTACTTGGTTGCCTGTGGTTCCAAACTTAAGGAAGAAGGAAACTCTACTCCATTCTCTCTTATGAATTTCATTATACATTATTTATAATGAGCTTAATTTGAGAGTATCCTATTGAAATTAAACTAAGCCACAAGGTAAACACTGTCCTGTAACTTATTTTTAAAATATTTTTATTGTAATTAATAAAAGGGTTACATGATATTTGCCAGATAGAAGGTACATTAATTCACATACATTGATACCCTTTCACATATCTTGGTACCCATTACCCTCCCCCCATCCCCCATCTTGGTTTTCCCCCATTCCCTATCCAATTTCAAATAACCAAATACAAATATATCCAATATATCAGATAACAAAGTGAGATACTGTAACAATATGATATAACCAAGGGACAGCAAAATAGATGAGAAATAACATAGTACCTTAAGAACAATCATTCATTATATGGCTTTTGTTTCATTATCCTGGAGGTCCTTTCAATTAGCTTCATACTATATGGCCTTTTGTATCAAGGTTTTGCTCTATTGCAAATCTCTGCTAGGAGAGCCCAAGGTTTCTACTGATTATGACAAATGAGGGAAACCATTGAGTCCAAGTTCCTTTGAATCTAGCTTACTTCACTTAATATGATTTTTTCTAAGTCTTTCCATTTCCTAACAAATGGGTCAATGTTGTTCTTTCTGACAGCAGCATAGAAATCCATTGTGTACAAATACCACATCTTGTTGATCCACTCATCAACTGAGGGACATCTAGGTTGGTTCCATATCTTTGCTATGGTGAGTAGGGACGCTATTCTGTGACTTCTAGGGAAAAGAAAAACATAGAGATCTTTGTTTGCTAAAGCCCTTGTAAGAATGGGCATGACCTTTACAAGATGGTTCCGCATTCCAGCACCATACATTTTTTTGAGAAATGTACTAAAGATATCAGGTACAGACAGATCAGATAAATTCAGAATGTATTTCCATCTGGCCACTACTTCGTTTTAAAAGATTTTATTAACATTGATTTTTACATCATCTTTCAAATGTCATATTTAACAATTATCCAAGAAGGGAATCTCTATATACAAGCACTGGCACATAGATTTTAGAAGATAATTAAAATTAAGTGGAGGGTTTGTATGCCATACATACATATTAATACATGTAATAAAACATTGTGTTTATAGAGTATGTAGACCATCATAAATTTTTATGTATATGTAGTTATCTTGATATCTCCAAGATCATGTCAATAACTTTGGGTACCCAAATACTGAGTCATCATTCTTGTACTGTTTGAATATAATATCCATATATTAAGAGTACCATGCATCTTTTGTTCCTTTCGCCTTGACTTGTCTCTCTCAACATAATTCACTCTAATTTCATCCACTTCCCAGTCAAGGTCATTTTATCTTGTCTGTTGGATATGTAGATTTCCATTCTCTCTCTCTCTCTCTCTCTCTCTCTCTCTCTCTCTCTCTCTCTCTCTCTCTCTCTCTCTGTCTCTCTCTCTCTCTCTCTCTCTGTCTCTCTCTCTCTCTGTCTCTCTCTCTGTATATATATATATATATATATATATATATCACATTTTTTGTATCCATTCATCTGCAGTAGGGCATCTTGGTTGTTTCCATCCCTTGGCTACTGTGAACAGTGCAGAGATGAACATGGTTGAGCAGGTGTCCTTATCCTATCCTGGAGTATGCTGCTCAGGGTAGATGCCCAGGGGTGGTATGGTGGGATCGTAGGGAAGGTCTTTTTAAAATGAATCCAAGCCTTAACCATGCACAAGCATTAAAACAGAATGGATAAAAGACCTCAATATCAGAGCAGAAACCTTGAAAATGTTACTAGATAGAGCAGGAGAGATACTGGAACTCATAGGCACAAGCAAAAACTTCTTGAACAGATTCCCAGGGTCACAGCAGATTTGAGAGAGACTTGACAAATGGGACTACCTAAAATAAAAAGAATTCTACTAAAGTAGAATGACAGCCAACCAACTGGGAAAAGATATTTACTAATAATACATCAGACAAATACTTTATATCCAGTACCTAGAGGGAAATCAAGAAACTAATCCCCTCTAACCCAAAGTTCTGTCACTTTTTCCCCAATACATCTCTACCTCTTTACATTTCTTTTTTTAATTTATTTTTTTATTGTATGGGTAATGTATAGAGGCGTTACAGTTACATTTTTCAGGTAGTAGGTGCATTACTTCTCACATATTGATACACGTTCTCATATTTTTGTCCTCATTTCCCTCCCCGCAACCCCTCCCAGTTATAGTGTTTGCCCCCCTTCCCTTTACTATTTCAAATAAACAAATAAATATATATGCAATATACCAGGTAACAAGTCAAATACAGTAACAATATGAGATTAACCAGAGGGCAACAAAAGAGAAGAGAAATAACATAGTATATTAGGAACAAAATCACAGAAGATAAAGCTCAAGTTTCCATACCATGGAGATTCTTTAATTTAGTCTCGTCCTAAATGATCAAATTTACCTAGGATTTGTGCTAATGTAATCCTCTGCCAGGAGAGTCTTAGATGTGTACTAATTATTACAAATGAGGGAAACCTTTGGGTCTCGCTTACTTCATTTGATATGATTTTTTTCCAAGTCTTTCCATTTCCTTACAAATGGGGTGATGTGATTCTTTCTGATCGCAAAATAGAATTCCATTATGTATAATTATCACATCTTCTTGATCCAGTCATTTAGTGAAGGGTGTCTGGGTTGATTCCATATCTTTGCTATCATAAATAGTGCTGCAATGAACATCATTGTGCTAGTGGCTTTAGTATGTCCTTGTTTCTGGACAACTGGGTAATTTCCAAGGAGTGGAATTGATGGGTCATAGGGGAGCTCTGTTTTCTCTTTTGAGGAATCACTATATGCCTTTGAAGAATGGTTGAACATGTTTGTACTCCCACCAACAATGTAGTAGTGATCCCTCCTGGTCACATCCCCACCAGTATCTGTTGTTATTAAATTTCTTGATCATGGCCAGTCTACGTGGAGTGAGAAGGAATCTCGGAGTTGTTTTGATTTTCATTTCTTTTATGACCAGAGATGTTGAACATTTCTTCATGTGTCTATAGAGCATTCTTATTTCATCTTCAGAGAAGTCTCTCTTTAAGTCTTTAGTGAAACTTTTAGTGGGATCATTGTTTCTTTAAGGATTTGTTTTTGAGAGATTCAATTTGTTTTGGCTGTAGGTATATTTTAGATATGAGGCCTTTTGTCTATTGCATGGCTAGTGAATACTTCCTCCCATTCAGTAGTCTTTCTATTTAATCTGCTAGCTATGTCCTTTGCCATACAGAAGCTCTGAAGTTTAATGCAGTCCTGTTTCTCTAAACTTTCCATAATTTGTTGTGTTTCTGGGTCTTTATTAAGAAATTTCCGACCTGTACCAAGAAGATCTAATATATCTCTTTTTCCTTCTTGTAAAATGTTTAGGTTATCTGCTTTTACCTAAAGGTCATTGAATAATTTGGAATTAACCCTGTTGCAGGATGACATAGAAGGATCCACCTTTAGTTTTCTGCAGGTGCTTAACTAATTCTGCCAGCACTACTTATTGAAGAGGCTATCTTTCTTCCATACTATTTCTGTGGCTCCCTTATCAAAGATTAGGTGGCCATAGGTCTGTGGGTTGATTTCTTTGCCTTCAGTTCTATCCCCTTGGTCCTAAGACCTGTTCTTGTGCTACGACCAAATTAAAAGCAAAGTCTCTTGCCAAACTCATTCTATGATGCCAGCATAACCTTCATCCCAGAACCAGACAGAGACTCATCAAAGAAACTGAATTATAGACCCATTTCTTTGATGAATATTGATACAAAACTTCTCAACAAAATACTGGTCTATCAGGTTCAACAACTCATCAAAAAATTATACACTACGATCAAACAGGATTCATCACGGGGATGCAAACTGGTTCAATATATGCAAGTTGATATAATTCATCAAATCAACACAAGCAAGGACAAGAATTACAGGATTGTCTCAATAGAGGCAGAAATGGCATTTGACCACATCCAACACCCCTTTATGCTAAATGCTCTGGAGAAACTAGGAATCCATGGAACATTCTGCTGTGTAATGAAGGCTGTGTATGACAAACCCACAGGTAGCATTATACTTAACGGCGAAAAACTAAAGCCATTTTCTTTAAAATCAGGAATGAGATAAGGATGTGCACTCTCTCCACTCCTCTTTTACATAGTATTAGATTTCCTAGCCAGAACAATAAGGCAAGAAGCAAGCATAAAGTGGATCCAAACATGGAAAGTGAAAGTGAAATGTTCCCTCTTTGCAGATCACATGATTCTGTATTTAAAGAACCCTACAGACTCCACACCCAAGTTGCATGAGCTGATTGAACCTTTGGCAAAGTAACAGTGTATAAAATTAACCCTCGACAATGAACTGCTTTCCTGTATGCCAATAACAAGAATAGCGAGGCAGAAATCAGGAAAGCAGCTCCTTTTACAATACCCTGAAAAAAAAGTACGTAGGAATTAAATAAGAATGTAAAGGACCTTTATGTCGAAATCTTTAAAAACCTGGAAAAAGAAATTAAAGCAGAACTGTTGAAGTCGAAAAACCTCCCATGCTCCTGCATTGGAAGAATACACATCGTGAAAATGGCAATCCTGCCAAGGGCTGTATACAAATTCAATGCTATATCCATCCTTTTACTAATGTCATTCTTTAAGGAAATAGAGGAACCAATACAAAAATTCACATGGAATAATAAAAGACCCCATATAGCAAGAAGCAGTCGTTATCAGAAAGTGCAATGCTGGAGGAATGTCAATGCTGAGCCACAATGGAGTCAGTATTGATAACCTCTTACTGGTCTTATGTTCTTTTTTTTT
Organism: Megascapheus bottae; assembly: GCF_031878675.1. Classification (NCBI taxonomy): domain Eukaryota; kingdom Metazoa; phylum Chordata; class Mammalia; order Rodentia; family Geomyidae; genus Megascapheus; species Megascapheus bottae. Next base: position 98,505,181 of record NC_143547.1, on the reverse strand, counting down.
AAAATAATGTTTACTGTGATTAATAGAAGGGTTACATGATATTCACCAGATAGAAGGTGCCTTTCGGTATCAATGTTTGTGAAGTTATGCACCTTCTATCTGGTGAATATCATGTAACCCTTTTATTAATTACAATAAAAAAATAAAAAAAAAACATTGATACCCTTTCTCATGACATGGTCCCCATTTCCCTCCCACCCTCCCCCTGCTTATCTTGATTTCCCCTCTTCCCTATTCAAACAAAAGCCATATAACAAGTGACTGTTGGCCTTATGTTCTATAACCATAGTTTCTAGATCTCAGTTTCTCTGCTCAGTGTTAAAGTTCAAAACATTCCCTCAGTCACTCACACACTGAGAAGATATTTTCTGGCTATTTTGATCCAGATGTTCTTTGCAGCTGAAAAATACAAATTGCTTCTAATGTCCAAGTAGCATCCTCTAATGAGAATGCATGGATATTGAAATAGGAGCCATGTGAATGACTTCATTTTGACTTGACTATATCTGTAAATTCAGACACTTTTGTTTGCAAATCAATTTACATTACCAGGTACTGGGTAATATGACTACAACATGTTTTCGAAGGACATGAATAGCAAGAATTTTGGCAGTTAAAATTTTTGGCTCAGAACAGCAATGATCAGAGTAGTAACTGAAGTGAGTCTTCTCAAATAACACAGAGAAAGTTACTCTACTTTGTAAAAATTGCTTTACATTCCCCAAATCATTTCTTATATTTGAAGGAGTTTAACAGGTGATGAAAGTACACTCATGCTAAATTAAGACCATTTTTGTGCAATTATATACAAATTAATCTTAAAGTGTAAACTTTGAATTAAAAATTTCTCTAGAAAGTGCAAGGTCCTACTGGAGATTAAATGATACTTCAATACAACTCAAATTAAGGGTTATTACTTTCACAGAAATAATAATGATCATAGATAAAATCATTTTATTAATCATCCAATTGACCTAAATTTATGTAAAAATTTTGAAGTTGAACATTTGCTCCAGTAAGTGGCTCATTGTGAAAACTGCTTATAAATAAATTTATATACCAACATATTATATACCAATATATTAAGTGAAAGAAATGAAGATATTTTTCATAAAGATGTAATATTAGTTTGTTTATGAGCTTATAGTCCATATCCTTTATGATAGATGTGTCTTGTATGATTAGTGAAAGAGAAAATAACATATGGTATATGATATTTGTATACATACATGCATAAATACATATATATAATAACTAATTGCAATAGGGAAGGGAATATTCATCTGGGTCATCGACTTTTTGGGGCTGCATTTCATTGGAAAATATCATTCTATAATTTATTTGATAAATATTCAGGAACTTGTTATATATGTGAACATGTTCTCTACTCTCTATCCTAATACTCAGTAGTAATGCACTTTATTACAAACAAACCCTTATTTACTAAGCCTCAGTAGCATCTACTAAGATCAAACAAACATTTAGTGTAGGGTTTGCTTTCTGATAACTATTTATGTGGTTTTTAGTTACAGATATTTATTTGTTTTATTTGTACCTTCTCATTTGTTCAGTCTTATCCTAATTTATTCCTAGGATCAAATTGCTTAAACAAACATGTTTAAAGAAGTAAAGAGGTCTACAGAATTCATCCAACCTGGAAAATATATTGCTTTGAGCTTAGATCAACCTTCTTGGTGAGTATTACATGTGGCTAATTAAGAGTTTTGTGAGAAAATGTCTCATTGTAGGCAGCTTTTTATGACTTAGGTCACTAAATCCAAGTCATCATGATATAAAATATTCTTCTAAACCATCTATATTACTAACATCTGAATTGATTATAGTTTTCATTTGATCCTGCTTACTTATGGACTAATTATTATTTTCCTAAGTGTATAAAATCTTGGTCTCCCTCTGAAATTTTTAGGCATCTCAAGTTCTATTTATCTGGTCATAGCATTCTCTTGTTTTCTAATTCTGTTTTGTGTGCTCTGTGTATTGCATTTTGATTTGTAATCCAATATGTTAGTCATGGTATGAAAACTTTTTTGCTTACCTCTGAACTTCTATAGATTTGTAAACAACTTTTAGTTGTTATGTGTGCAGTGGGAAATATGATAAAATCATATTCTCTTTAATGTTTTATGGGATATTATTATTCTGTCCTAATTTCCATAGGTGCAACATTGTTGTTTGACTGGCGAAATGTAAAATTTATCAGCTTACAAATAATTAGGTTAATATAATTTAATGACTACATATACTTATAAATTTAGTTCATGCTGCCTAACATAAAATGACATTGGTATTGTATTTGAATATTAACTGAAAAACAATCTCATTTAACTATTGTTTGCACATTTTCCTTATAACATGAGAAAAATTCACAGATGTGCTAAGTTACCTTAGTACATAGTATATAGCAAATAAAAACAAAATTTTAAATAAAAATGTCTGCTTTTAAATCATAGTTTGTATATTATATTTACTTAACTATGTCCAAATACAAGTTATAGAATATCATCATGAATTATTTTTTAACTCATGGATTAGTAATCATAATTTTAGAGATTTATGTTTTAAATGAATTTCATTTTTCCAGAGGTACATTGTCATTTGTAGGTTCATAATTATGTTGTTTATATGCATTTGTGTGTTTGTTTCTATACAGGTTATGAAAAAATCCTGAAATAATTATGACTGGCAGTACTGTGGAGTAAAAGGCTGGGATTTACTTCTTGTAGCTCAAACCCTCAAATAATAATGACGGTTAGTAATGTGGAATGAAAGACTAGGATTTACTTGTTGAAGCTATAATTCCTGGTATGATGATATTAAAGGATCTATTCTTTGGTCTATAATTAGGTTTACATGTGATACTTTGCATGCACTCTCTCTTAATATTTATAAAAATTTATAGAGTGGGTATGTCAATTATAATTATTTTACTGATGAGGAAAACAAATACTTTTAAAGTCAGTTCAATGTTAGATGAAGGCATTGTTCTCAAGTCTGCTATAGTAAAAGTTTCAGTCTTTTTACCACTATTCTATGCTTTTAGTGCATGAAATCTGAAGAGAGACAACATTGTAAAATCTGTGTTGTTGCTATGGTTGTGGTGTGTGTGTATGTGTGTATATGATAGAGTGTATGTTGGAAGAATTCACATTGATTATTAGTAGCGTCCTTAAAAAAACTAGAAGCTTATACAAAGACTTGGACAGTTGATGAGCCTGGTTATTTCCAGCAATTTCTCTTATTACAATTAAAATAATTTTTAGATAAAGTTAGAAATGATGTGAACAAGCAAAAGCCCTTGGAACCAATTTTACAAACCTAATAAACATGCCAATATTAAAAGATATAGTACATGAATTAGGATTTGACTAATCAAAATTTAGTCATCAATTGTCATGGAAGAAGCCACGAAAGGAATGAAGGAAAAAGAGAAAGATCTCAGTAGTTTTTTCTTCAAAATATCTCCTTTGCTTGGGAAATGATACAAAATTATTTTCCTCAATGTCTTTATAACTGTTTCAATTATCTAACATTTTTAAAAATTTTGATGCCTAATCAGTTAATTTTGTATTTTCCACTGTTATATTTAAATAAAATGTGCAGAATATGAACATATTAGATAGATGGTATAGTGAGAAAATTGAGGAATAGTTTATTTTTTAAAGAGAAAGCAGTAACTCACCATTATGTACATCTAGGCTACCTTCTTTTGCAGAGAGAATATTGGGTCTTAAAGCATTTCCTCCCCCCATCCAATTTTAAGTACTAGTAGGTATTAATCTAAGCATGTGATTTGGTGATCAGGATTACTGGTGCAATAGATTTTCCTTCTGCCGAGACCCAAGTTGACTAATTCAAAAGTGAACAATCTGGATAGTAAGTAAAAGTTCTTAAGCAAGAGTTCAGAATGTACAGATTGCCCTAATTACAAAAAAACATGCTTACAAAGACAGAAGCAAAATTACTAAAGCACAATAGTGCTTACTTTATAGATCTCCATGGGTCAGGTTTAATTAGGAACAGGTTGAGAGCAAGATTTTCTCCACAAACCATGGTGAGTTCCACTGGTCTACTGATGCTAAAAGAACTATCTGGAGATGGAAGCTGGTGGCACACGCCTATGATCCTAGCTACCCAGGAGGCTAAGATCTGAGGATAGTGGTTCAAAGCCAACCCAGGCAGGAATGTTCATGAGACTCATACATGTCCAATTAACATTGCAAAGCTCTAAGCACTGCTGTGGTTCAAAGTTGTGAAGTGGGAAATTCTCTGAGATGATTCCCTGAAGTATATTTCCAATACCATTGACCTCTTTCTCCAGGCCCTACTCAATACCAATTAGCCTTAAATTAGGCTTCCTAATTGTATCTTGAACCTCCTGAAGCGCTCTCTCATATTTCCTAGATTTGGATTGACTCATTTTCTGTTCTTTCTCTATAATAACTAAATTATCTTCAGCCCCGGAAATTCTCTCCTCTGCATTGTCTAACCTGCTATCAAAGCTATCTACTTTATTTTTCATCTCCCTTGCTTCTCATTGCTCACTTTTGATGCCTTGCATCTCTTGTTTTAGATCATGTATGGATTTCTTTAGCTCCTTGATTTCCATTTGAGTGGTTAGCTCAGTAGCTTTATTTTCTTTGGACATTTGCTGGATTCTATGAATTCATCCATCTTTCTTTGAAAAACCTTTATTATGGCCTCCTTTATGGCTTCTTCTTTTTCACTTAACACCTTGTTAATGGTTTCCTCTTGTTTAGCTATGGCTTCCTCCATTATCTCTTTCTTTATATTTTCACATTTTTCATTAATGATGTTTATCAATTGCATTTATATAGCACTTGGAAGACTCTCCTCTAGGTTTGCCAGTGACTGTTCCATTGTCTGTTTACATTGGGTGGGGGATGTTGTTTCTTGATTTGACATTTTTCCTGAGTTTCTTGTTCTGCCCATTTGAAAATGGGAGCAAGATTAATACTAAACACGATTATAGTTTTTCAGATATAACCAACCTAGACCTCTGTAGCTGGCAGATATTAGATGTTCACAAGTTTTGATTGGTGTTAGCCCTCTTTCTTTTTGTGCACTTACAGACCAGTCTAATACAACCACTGATAAGCGATTTATACCCAAAACAATAAGCCTCTCAATCCAATCTCTATTGTCTTTAAGTCCCTCTGAGCTTAGAGAATAATTAAACACCTAGATATACAGTATTGCTCAACAGCCATCAAGTGTAGATCCGTGCAGTATAAGGGTTGAAAGACGAACAGAAGTCCAGAGATAGAAAAATAGAATGAGAGAGGTCAGGGGAGGTACAAGAGGATTAACGCAGGAGTGTAACAATATTGTAGTAATGAAGAAAATGTATAGTGTAAGGATAACTGACCTAAGTTGGAAAGCAGTATGGCAGTGCCTCAGAAGGCTAAACATAGAACTCCCCTATGACCCAGCAATTCCACTACTTGGCATTTACTCAACCATCCAGAATCTAAGGCATACTAAATCCGCTAGCACAACAATGTTCATTGCAGCATTATTCACCATAGCAAAGATATGGAACCAACCTAGATGTCCCTCAGTTGATGAGTGGATCAACAAGTTGTGGTATTTGTACACAATGGAATTCTATGCTGCTGTCAGAAAGAATGACATCGACCCATTTGTTAGGAAATGGAAAGACTTAGAAAAAATCATATTAAGTGAAGTAAGCCAGACTCAAAGGAACTTAGACTCAATGGTTTCCCTCATTTGTTATAATCAGTGGAATCTTTGGGCTCTACTAGCAGAGATCTGCAATAGAGCAAAACCTTGATACATAAGGCCATATAGTATGAAGCTAATTGAAAGGACCTCCAGGATATTGAAACAAAAGCCATAAAATGAATGACTGTTGTCCTTAATGTACTATGTTATCCCTCATCTCCTTTGCTGTCCCTTGGGTATCTCATATTGTTACAGTATCTCACTTTGTTATCTGATATATTGAATTTATTTGTATTTGGTTATCTGAAATTGGATAGGGAAGGGGGGAAAAACCAATACGGGGAGTGGGTGGTGATTGGGGGGAGGGTAATGGGTACCAAGACATGTGAAAGGGTATCGATGTATGTGAATTAATGCACCTTCTATCTGGCAAATATCATGTAACCCTTTTATTAATTACAATAAAAAAAGTTGTAAAGTGCCGGCATCGAGCAATAGAGTTCAGCAACAATGTCTAGGCCCCAAGTTCAAGCCCAATGAGTGACTTCATATATATACATATATTATACATAAACCATGCTATGTTTGGACAAAATTAAAATTCAAATATTATTTCCAATTCAAAATAGTCCTTTTTTAGCCTTCACATACTTATTTATAAATTATGTAGACTAGATGAGACAGAAATGAATGTCACGGTTTTCTTTTCTGTGTGCATGTTTATTTCATCTATTTTTATTTTCATATTTATGTATAGAAGGGCTAAAGTTACATTTGTAAGGTAGTTCGTGTATTACTTTGTGAACATTGTTAACCCTTCCCATGTTTTCTCCCACTTTCCCTAGCCCCCCCTCCAAGTTGTAGAGTTAGTTTCCATATTGTCCTGTGAATATCACGATTACACTGGTTCATCGTTTGTCCTTTGTCTCATCATTTCGTTTTTCCCTTTGCCTTCCCCGATTCAAACAAACAAATGTGTATACAATGCACCAGGTACCAAAGTTAGATACAGAAACAATGAAGGATAAACCAGAAGAGAAAGAGAAAAAAAAAAGAAAAAAAGAGCAAAGGAATATCTTCACATAGAACATTAAAAACCACTACCATGGCCAGGAGTTTAGCCTAGTGGTAGAGCGCTTGCCTAGCATGCACAAAGACCCAGGTTCAGTTCCTCAGTACCACATCCATAGAAAAGTCAGAAGTGGTGCTGTGGCTCAAGTGGTAAAGCTCTAGCCTTGGGAAAGCCCAAGCACAGTGCTCAGGCCCTGAACCCAAGGACTGGCAAAAGTTAAAAAAAATAAACAATAACCACATGAATAAATCTCTTGTTTCCTTATCCTGGAGTTCAAATTTTTGTTTTTCTTTTACTTTACTTTTTTTTTATAATTTACAGCTTAGGATGAGAACTGTTAGCAGAATCTACTCAGAGATGCAACTAACTACTTTCATATATAAACATTTTGAAAGTGCAATATTCACATTCAGTATATGCAGGTTCACATTTCTATTGTGCAGCCTGGTCCCAATTTTCACAAGAAAGTTTCAAGGTATTCACTTGGAAACCTGGTTCATCCTCAAATTTAACTGCATTTGGAAAAGATATTCTTTTGGGCTTTCCTCAGTGTTTATGAGAATCATCAAGTATTACGCAGTAGAAAACATTATGCTAAGAGGCAGAGGAATTCACCTCAAGGAAAGTGGCCTTTGCTTGAAAATTTCTAAGATAGTGTTAAGCATTAATGACAAACTCAATTTTGACATAAAATTTAAATGGACTGGATGTTCTAAGAAATTCAACCCACAGTTTCTCTACTTTTTGAGTAGAAATACTTTTATATACTCTTGGTTGGTTTCTATGCTTAAATTATCCCCATAAAATCTTAATTTTAAACTAATCTATTAAAAACTACAAATATAATGAAATGCAGTTTTCTTACTTCATAAGCCCTTTGTTTTATTGAATAAGGAGAGTAGTACTGAGATATTATTGATGATTAGTTTGTCTCTATAGATTTAATTTCTATAGGGCCAGGAGCATAGCCTACTGGTTGAGTGCTCGCCTAGCATGCATGAAACCCTTGGTTTAATTCCTCAGTACCACGTACTCAGAAAAAGCCAGAAGTGGTGCTATGGCTCAAGTGGCAGGGTACTAGCCTTGAGTAAAAAGTGTCCTAGGATAGTGCCCAGGCCTGAGTTCAAGCCCCAGGACTGGCAAATAAAATTAAGAAAATTGCAATTTTAGGCACATAGGAGTTGTTTGTCTGTTGGTGCTAATAATCATGACAGTGGTAAGTGACTGTGAGGGTTTTGGTGTCTTAACTTTGCTAACTTGCTAAGCACATTGAGCACAAGATTGTAATTTCTGTATCAACTGATATGTTAGTAGCTAAATGAATAGCAATCACCAAACATATTCCCACAGGAGGCATGCATGGATGAATTGCCCCACTTCATACTTCTGTTTAGATCTGATTTTTGGAGCAAATACTACTTTATTTTCAGTCACAAGGTATTTATTCCCTGTCCATTTGGGTCATGTTTTGAAGACAGTTCATTGAAAGTCACAGAAAAAAAGGACTCCTAAGTTGAATTGTGTAGTGTTACTTGTCACTTATCCTACATTAGTAGTATTGATTAGAAATGATATAATGGTTTCTCTACTGTGCAAGGGGGCAAGTTCTCCAAAGGGTTTAATGAAGCCTAGTTTAGCTTATCCTATTACAAATATTCTCATAAGCTTGTATGAGTTAAATGTAAACTTTTCTATTCTAGCTCATTGAATTTCTTATAGCCATTTCCTAACATCCCCTTTTTTATCTGAATCAATTTGCATTGAAGCTTCACTGCAAAGCGTTTCTCCTGTACAACAATCCATGTTCTCTGATTTCTGATGTGTTACCCTTTTGCCTCAGTGATTCAGAAATAATCTGAGGAATTCCAAATATATATATATATATATATATATATATATATATATATATATATATATATATATATATATACTCTGAGGCCCATTCTTCTCTTTTCACAGAAGCTATGTTGTTCAGGTAGGTAGTTTGTTTTTTTGCAATGGAAACATGCTTTATAGATGAATTGGAAAGCTTTAGGTATTATTGGGTTCTATATCAATTCTAAGATCCTTAACTGTTCCAAATTGCCCATTTTCATACAGTTTATTCAAAGCCTAGGAACAGAATCCTGATATCGAATCTAGCTATCCCCTTTTGTTTGAGAGGAGGCATTTTACCACACTTATTTCTACAGCATTATAGCTCTAATTCTCACTACCCAAAGGCTACTTAGCTTGACTTTTTCCTTAATTCAGAATCTATGCATTATACTCTTGAAATCCTTCACTGGTTTAATGACAGTTTTCCAAAACCCAAATAATTGTCATCCACTGTAGCAACATCTCTAGAGATAGCCACAGCTTTTGCTATGCTTTTGATAGGTCATTGCCATATCCCTTGAGAATACCAAATGTCCCTACTTTCCGCATTGGGGAGAGTTTCCACTCTCAGTAGCAATGGGTAAGATTCCATTTACTTTTCTTTTTCCTGCTAAGATTAAAATCTAGGGTGAATTTAGAATGTGAACTGCCCAAACTGCTCTCATCTACCTTTTTCAATGTCTTTAAGTCTGGTCAGTTCATAGGGAAGGAGATGGGGTTCAATGCAAATCTGAAATGAAGAGAACATCTTAGAATCTAATTTTGAACCTTTCTATTAGATCTTTTATTCTTTATGTAATTGTAATTAATAGAGGGGTTACAGTTATATTCGCCAGATAGAAGGAGCATTAGTTCAAAAACATTGATACCCCTTCTCATGTTTTGTCCCCGTTTTTTTACCCCCCACACCGGCCCCTCATCTTGTTTTCCCCTTCCCCTCCCATTTCAAGTAAACAAATAAACAAATATACAATATACTAGATTACAAGATAAGGTACTGTAACAATATAAGAATAACCAAGGAACAACAAAAGAGATGAGAAATAACATAGTACATTAAGAATGACATTCACTCATTCTACAGCTCTTGTTTCCATATCCTGGAGGTCCATCCATTTAGCCTCATCCTCATCCTATAGGGCCTTATGTATCTAGATTTTGAGCTATTGTAATCCTCTGCTAGGAGAGTTCAACTTTTGTACTAATCATTACAAATGAGGGAAACCATTGAGCCTATGTTCCTTTGGGTCTGGCTTTCATATCTACAATATATCAACACCTAAAAAAATTGAATCACTCCAAAACAAGTCTTCAAAGAAACAACCATCCCATTAAAAGATGGGCCAAAGATTTAGAGACGTCTCTGAAGTAGAAATAAGAATGGCCTATAAACACATAAAGAAATGCTCGACATCTCTGACCATAAAAGAAATGCAAATCAAAACAACTCTGATATTCCACCTCACTCCAGTTAGAATGGACATGATCAAGAAATCTAATAACAACAAATTCTGGGAGGGATATGGCCAGGAGGGATCAGTACTACACTGTTGGTGGGAGTGTAAACATGTTCAACCACTCTCCAAAGGCATATGGCAACTCCTCAAAAGACTAAACATAGATCTCCCATATTTCCCAACAATTCACTACTTGGCATTTACCCAATCGTCCATAAACTAGAACATACTAAATCCACTAGCACAACGATGTTCATTGCAGCACTATTTACCATACCAATGATATGGAACCAACACAGATGCCACTCAGTAAATGACTGGATCAACAAGATGTGGTATTTATACACAATGGAATTCTATGCTGCCATCAGAATGAATGGCATTGCTCCCTTTTATAAGGAAATGGAAAGACTTGGAAAAAATCAATTAGATCTTTTTTGACTGTCAAATGTTATGAAGAAGTATCTTCTTCATAGAAATTTTATATATTTCACCGGAGGTTCCCTCAAAACAAAATTAAAATTACAAACAAATAATATATAGGATCATCAATTATTTTTTACATTTTATTGCCATTTCTGGAACTTGAACTCAGGGCCTGGTTGCTGTCTCTGAGCCTCTTTGTGCTCTACATCTTGAAGAGCAGTGCCCCTGTGGGATTTTGAGTAGTTAATCGGAGATAAGGGTCTCATGGTCACTTTTCTACCTGGGTTAGCTTTGAACCACGATCCCTATATCTCAGTCTCCTGAGTAGCTAAAATTGTGGGTGTGAGCCACTAGCACCCAGCTAGGATCAGCAATTCTTATGACAATAGTAAAAATTACAGTTAGGTCTTCATAGACCATCATCTTTCATCTCCCAAAAATGAGTGGGCATTCTAATTTCTAAATAGTCCTTAAAATATTATTTCTTTATTATATATGACTTACTAACTTCATCAGGGCACTATGATTTTATTTATATGGTTGATTGTTTTAACAATACCCAATAGCTTTGAAAATATCTTCAATATTAACAGAAACGTAATGCATTTAATTACTAATAACTGACAAAATGTTACAGATTGATAGCATCACAATTTATTATACATTTTGTGATTGCTCCTGGCTATACTCAATAAACATTAAGTTTTGGTAACAGGGGAACCATGACAATGCATGAGCATCAGCAGCAGCAGAGAGAGCATGAAGGATTTTCGTTCACCTCCAGAGCAAACTTAAAGACCAGAACATGAATCCACATTCCAGGCAACCACATAGAGACTAACAGACAACTTGTCACATCTCAGACAATCTGAAACAGCAAAGGCACGTCCCCCAAAAGACATCTTCTCTCCCTGCCAGAAAATAGCATCTGGAAATCAAACTTCCCTCTACCTGAGAAGAAAAAATTCCATCTTTGAAAGTAGCAGACACCCAGTGAGAGCATCTGGTTGGAAATACTTACTGGAGGAACAGTGACATTTTTGAAGAGGGCAAAGGAATCTGATAACTTATGCCTCCCCTCTCTGGAGGGAAACAAAAACACACCCAGTGGGGAGGCACCTTTGCCAGGGGAAGGCAGGCTCTGGGAGGGGCAACCCCAGCCTTCAGCAGCTAGCAAAGACAAATTCAGCATTCTAGACTTATTGCACGTCAACCCACAGCTAAACAGGCAAAGGTCTGTAAACTTTTTACTTAAACATAAACAAACAAACAAAAACTGGATGGTTCATATATGCTGAAGGCAGCTCCAGGCTGGGCTAAAAGAAGGGTCTCTGGAACTAGCCTCTTCAGAGAAAGCCACTGTTTCTAGACACACCCTAGTACCACCCACATTCAAGTTTGCTAAAGAAATTTTAAACATCCACCTCTTAACTGCTTTATCTCACAAAGCAAACCTCCCATCCCACTAAGTTAGTTAGAAAGAAGCATGCATAAACCCCAAGTTTGTATGGCAGAACCTTGTCTACACTATCAACAAAGCTGATATGAGAATTCAACTCTTTCTTTTGAGCTATAGGTTAGGTTCAAATGAATCTGAGTATGAGAATTCAAATAGCAACACATCCATATCAAGATGGCTTCTGGATCCAACTACAACCCAAGGACAAGAACCTCATGATCATCTCAGTGGATGCAGAAAAACCATTTTACAAGATCCAACACCCCTTTACTATGAAAACTTTGGAGAAGCTAGGAATCTATGATATATTTCTTAATATAATAAATGCTCGATATAATGAACCTTCAGACAGCATTATACTTAATGGTGAAACGTTGAACCACTTTTCTCTAATATCAGGAATGAGACAAAGATATCTACTCTCTCCACTCCTCTTCAACTTAGTATTGGAATTCCTGGCAATAAGGAAAGACAAAAATATAAAGGTCATCCAAAATGTGAAAGAAGTAAAACTCTCTTTGCAGATGACATGATTTTATATTTAAATAATCCTATAGATTATCCTCCCAATTTTCTTAAGCTAATCTGAAACTTTGGCAGTGTAGCAGGGTATAAAGTAAACCTACAAAAATCAACTTTTTTTTTTTAGCCAACAATGTGAGGAGCAAAGCTGAAATCAGGAAAGCAATTCCTTTTGTAATAGCCTTAAAAACAATAAAGTACCTAGGAATTTACTTAAACAAAGATGAATAAATTTCATGTTGAAAACGTCAAAGCCAGATCCAAAGAAACATAGGCTGTATGGTTTTTCTCGTTTGTAATGACTAAAATATGTCTAGAATATTCTTAGCAGAGGATTACAGTGGCTCAATATGCAGGTCCATATAACAATATAAAATGATGCTTATTGGGCCAGGAGTTTGGCCTAGTGATAAAATTCTTACCTAGCATGCGCAAAGACCCATGTGCCATTTTTTGGTGAAAAATACATAGAAACAGGTGTAATGCTGTGCTTCAAGTGGTAGAATTGTAGCCTTGAGAAAGACCAAGGACAATGCCCAGGACCTGAGTTCGAGCCCCATGACTGGAAAAAAATGATGCTTATGTAAATTAACTCAAAGAAATAGAAACAATAGCTATTTTTATTGTACTGTTTGCAATTGTTTATTTTTTCTTTTTTCCCCCTTTGGTTGATTTTGTGGTATCAATTTTTTTTATTTCTTCATATATTTTTATTGTAATTAATAGAAGGGATACATTATATTCACCAGATAGAAGGTGCATTACTTCACATACATTGATAACCTTTCTCATGTCTTGGTCCCCATTTCCCTCCCCAACCCCGCCACTCATCTTGTTTTCCTCCCTTCCCTATCTGACTTCAAATAACCAAATATGCATATATACAATATATCAGATTACAAGGTGAAATACTGTAACAATATGAGATAGCCAAGGGAGGAGCAAAAGAGATGAGAGATAACATAGCACATGAAGGACAACAATAACTCATTATGTGCCTTTTGTTTCTATATTCTGGAGGTCCTTTTATTTAGCATCATACTATAAGGCCATTCTTATTTCTTCTTCTTCAGAGAAGACTCTCCTTAAGTCTTTGGCCCATCTTTTAATGGGATGGTTGTTTCTTTGGAGATTAGTTTTGCAGTGATTTTATTTTTTTCAGCTGTTGCTATATTTTAGATATGAGGCCTTTGTCCATTTTATGCATAATTTTATATGGGGAAGAGGAATCACAGAAATAGTGAGACAAAGTGTGAACCAATTTAACAATGAGAGTACACACTATGTTGGAAATGAACTTTACAATTTTGGGGGGAAGGGAATTGAAGTAGAGAAGTGGGAGAATATGAAGGTCGTAACACTTTTCAAAAATAAATTATTATCATATTTATGTAACTGTAATACCTAGGTTGCACCGTTTACAATAAAATTTAAATAAAGTGAAATGAACTCTGGGACATGCTAAAAAGAAGCTTAACTTTGTAGTTGTTGTTTTTAATGTACTATGTGAAATTCTTTCTTTTTTAACTCCCTATGATATATTCCCTGTTGTCACTATATCTGATTTTGGTACCTGGTGAGTGGCATATATGTTTATTTGAATTATGGAAGGGAAGGGGAACAACAAGATGAGACAAAAGGCAAAGGTGAACCAATGCAACAGGGATACTCACAAGGCAATGTGCTGGAAATGAACTTTATACCCTAGCGGCATTATGGGGAGGGGGAGTGGGAAAATTGTGAGAGGGGGTAACAATGTTTAAAAGGAATTGTACTCTGTACATAATCTTAATAAAATTGCATTTAAAAAGTAAATTATTAAAAAGTATGTATCCTATGCTTATTAATTTTATAATCCTTCAAATTTTTGGATCAGATACTTAAAAATTAAAACAAGAAAAAGTTAAAACAACTTCTTTACTGCCACATGCCTGCAAAATTTTTTAATGTTTCTCCATTTTTTTTTTGCCAGTCCTGGGCTTGAGCTCAGGGCCTGAGCATTGTCCTTGGACTTTCTCAAGGCTAGAACTCTACCACTTGAGCCTCAGCATCACTTCCGCCTTTTTTTTTATATGTGGTACCGAGGAACGAACCTGGGTCTTCATGCATGCTAGGCAAGCACTTTAACCACTAGGCCACACTCCCAGTCCTGTAATGATCTCTTTTAAGATAGTCTTTCAATTCATACTATAAAATTCATCATTCATTCCTTAAATAAGTCATACAATCATTTTTTAGAAAAGCATCATCTTGGCTCTTGTTATTTACTTTCTGCCCATTTTTTTGCATTTGGCATTTTTATTTTTCCATTTTAAACTTAATATTATTATCAAAATGATGTACAGAGTGATTGCAGATATATAAGTAAGGTAATGAGTACATTTCTTTTTTGTGTGTGAGTGATGAAGGGATATTTATTTATTAATTTATATATAATTTTTATCTTATTGTCAGAATAATATAGAGAGAGAGGGGTTAGAGTTGCATCCATCAGGTAGTAGGTGCATTACTTCTCCCACACTGCTACTCCTTCTCATGATTTTATCCCCGCTTCCCTCCCTGCACCCCCTCCAATCCTCTTGTTTTCACCCTTCCCTTCCCCACTTCAAATAAACAAATAAACATATATACAATAATCCAGGTAACAAAGTCAGATACAGCAACGACATGAGATTAACCATAAGGGCAAAAAGAGAGAAGAAATAACATAGTACATTAAGAACGAAAATCACACAAAATAAGCTTCTTGTTTCCATAGCCTAGAGTTCATTTCATTTAGTCTCATTCAATATGATCTTATGTACCTAGGTTTTGACCTACTGCAAGCCTCTGCTACTTTGCCAAAATTTCGAATCAGCTCAAGCAACCTGGGAGTGGAGTCTATAGAGCTCTTTAAATACAGAATCATGTGATCTTCAGTGGTTAAGTTTTACTTCCTCTTTCCTTGTTTGGATCCCTTTTATGTTTATTTCTTGCCTTATTGCTCTGGGTAGGAATTCTAATATTATATTAAAGAGGAGTGGAGAGAGTGGGCATCCTTGTCTCATTCCTAATTTTAGAGGAAATATCCTTAGCTTTCCCCCATTAAATACAATGCTAGCTGTAGGGTTGTCATGCACAGCCTGTATTATACTGAGAATGTTCCATGGATTCCTAGTTTCTCCAGAGCTTTTAGCATAAAGGGGTGTTGGATCAAATGCTTTTTCTGCCTTTATTGAGATAATCACGTGGTTCTGGCTTGTGTTGATGTGATGAATTATACAAATTGACTTGCGTGTATTGAACCAGATTTGCGTCACTATGATAAATCCTGTTTGATCAGTGTATAATATTTTGATAAGTTGTTGAAGACGATTGGCCAGTGTTTTGTTGAGAAGGTTTGCATCAATGTTCATCAAATAAATTGGTCTATAGTTGTCTTTAGTTGATGAGTGCCTGTTTGGTTTGGGATGAGGGTTATGCTGGCATTATAGAATGACTTTGGCAAACATCCTTCCTTTTCAATTTCATTGAAAAGTTTTGAGGAGTATTGGTGTGAGCGTTGAAGTCTACATAGAATTCAGCTGTGAATCCATCAGGTCCTGGGCTTTTCTTGAATGGGAGAACTCTTATTGCCATTCTTATTTCATTATCTGAAATAGATCTGTTTTGTTGCTTTAAGTCTTCTTGTTTCAGTTTGGGTATGTTAATATGGCTAGAAATTCATCCATCTCTTGTAGATTCTCAAATTTTTGGCATAAAGGTTTGAGAAGTATTCCCCTATGATGCTCTGGATTTTGGTAATTTCAATTGTGATATTTCCATTTTCATCCATGATTTTGTTTATTTGGATGTGCTCCCTTCTTTTTTTGTAAGATTTTCTAGGAGACTATCAATTTTGTTAAATTTTCAAAGAAACAACTTGTTTTGTTGCTTCTTTCTATGGTTTTTATGGACTCTAATTCATTTAGTTTTGCTTTAATTTTAATAATTTGTTTCCTTCTACTATAATTGGAATTGGTTTGTTGCTGTTTTTCCAAGAGCTTAAGGTGCGCTATTAAATTGGTGATTTGAGATTTTTCTAATTTGTTAATGTAGGCACTCAGAGCTATAAATATTCCGCTGATCACTGTCTTTGCTGTGTCCCAAACGAGCTGGCATTTTGTGTGCTCCTTTTTGTTAAATACCATAAACTGTTGGGTTTCTGTTCTGATATCCTCAATGACCCACTGGTGAGTCAACAATGTGTTGTTCAATACCCATTAGTTACAGGATATTTCTTGTTAGAGATTGGTGTTGAATTCCAATTTGATGCCATTGTGGTCTGCGAGAATGCAGGGAATTATTTCAATGTGTCTGAATTTGCACAAGTTTGCTTTATGCCCTAAAATGTGGTCTATTTTTTATAAAATCTTCTATTTGATGCTGAAAAAAACTTATTTTGGTGTTGCTGTGTGGGATAATCTGCAGATGTCTGTTAGATCTAGTTGATCTATGCAGTTGTTCAATTTTGAGATTTCTATGTTGAGTTTTTGCCTGGTTGATCTATGCAAGGTGACAGTGGTGTGTTAAAGTTACCATCAGTCACTGTATTTGGATCCATGTGTAGTTTTAGTGTATGCAAAGTTTGTGTGATGAACTTGTGTGTTTTGGGATTAGGTATGTAGATATTTAGGGTGGTTGGATCCTTCTGGAAAGCTGTGTAGTCATATGTAATAACCTTCTTTATCTCTTTTCACTAATTTTAGTTTGAAGTCTATCTTATGTGATATGGGGATGTCAACTCCAGTCTGTTTAGCTTGATAGATTTTATTCCAGCTTCTCACTCTCAGAATATATTATTTTTTGGAGGGGCAGCAAATGTCTCTCTTGAAGACAGCAGAAAGTCTGCCCTATTTTAATGGCTTAGATTGATTTATTTATTTCTCTTGATTTTTTAGTAGAAAAATGTCCTTGGGATTTCTCTAGAGGATAGTTCTCTAGATGCATTAATATGGCAATTGGCCAAAGGCTAGCTACAAATTGAGCAGTGAAAGAAAATAAACGCATGTTTATTACCTTTAACCCAAAGGTTATTTTTCTCTCACACAGCCAGCCCATCAGAAAATTAGGTTGGCTTTATGTTTCTACTATTTCCAGAACCTATATTTCTGAACTTCTTTCTTCCTCCCAGTGACTTCTACTACCCTGTGAAACAATACATTGACTCTACTTCAACATTTTATTTCAAATTTATTCGCTCAACAGGGAATTCAGCATGATCCTTTTTGAAATATCAAACAATTTGTATATGTTAAATAAAACCTGAGGATTGCAGCTTGAAGCCAGCCCAGGTAGGAAAATCCTTGAGAATCCCATCACCAATTAAGGGTTGAAGAGCTTTTCTTTCTTTTTTTCACATATTTTTATTGTAATTAATAGAAGGGTTACATTGTATTCACCAGATAGAACGTGCATTACTTCACATTCATTGATAACATTTCTCATGTCTTGGTCACCATTTCCCTCCCCCCCACCCCCACCCCTCATCTTGTTTCCCCCCTTCCCTATCCAATTTCAAATAACCAAATACGCATTTATCCAATATATCAGATAACAAAGTGAAATACTGTAACAATATGAGATAACCAAGGGACAGCAAAAGAGATGAGAGATAACATACTTTCAAGGGTAGAGTAAAAGCCTTGAGAAAAAATGCTCAAGGACAGGGCACAGGACCTAATTCAAGCATCAAGACTGGCATACACACACACACACACACACACACACACACACACACACACACACACACAAATACACACAATGCACACACTCACAAAAGGTTTAAGCTATTTTTATGGCCAGTTCTTCATATCTACTTTGCTATTAGGTTTCATGTTCAAGCTTTATTTTTGCTGTTTATAAAACTTACTTTTTTGCTAAAATTACATTTTAGTATAATACCATATAAAGTTACTTTAAAATATTACTGTTAGGTAAATAATATCACTGTACACCCTTTCATTCCATGATTGAAAAAAAATAGTGTTCTGTACATCTATTTGGGTATGATTTAATACTATATACTGGTGAAATCCAATAAATACAACCAAGGTTGCATCATATGCAGCCTAGGACAATAATAGTTAACGGATATGATGAAAGCAAGAAGCTGTATTAGAATTAATGGTAAGTGAGCTATGTTAACTACAATGACTCTCACAGGAATTTTTTTTTTCCGTCGTAGCTATAGTATACACAGTTCTGTTCCTCTTGGTTGAACAACACTTCATTATGAGATGCTTTAACTAATGGAGTTGCTGCTTATCACAGATTGGTTACATTGACCAAAAGATCATTGAAAATTGCTTAACAGAATTATATAATTGGACTCTGCGTACTGATAATGTTGTACTATCAACAGATAATACAATAATTTTTCATGTGTTCATCCACTTAATGTATGCAGATCCAATATTATTTCTTACTATTTTTCTGGTAGAGGTAGTTTCCATCCTTCCACCAATGGATAATCTTGTGGAATATGAAATTCTGAAATTAAAATGAGTTCTCAAAGAAGTAGCTTTTTGGACAGTCGTCCTAATCTCAGTCAAGAAAATCCGCGTGAAATTATCTATATCAGATAAAGAACACTAGTTTGTTTTATGTGACATCTTCAGGACACATAGCACAGGCACAGAAGAAAACTGCCAGCTACTGGGTTTGATCTTAGTATTAGAGAGAAATTAACAGCTTTAGCAATGTACATATGGTCACAGATATTTTGTTCATAAGTATGTTCTTAATAATTCTATTGGCCTAGGGGGCTTTGAGTCAGCCAGTATATTCTACAATAATATGATCATAATAATCCCAAACAACATAAGTGACTCTATCCTGGATGCTACAGATTAACAGATTTTCATTGTGGTAATCTAGATTACAGTGAATGAAAAGAATGTGCTCTATTCAGCTAAAGTTATTTTTGCCTTAGTCATCTGATATAGGTGTTATTGTAACAGTTAATCTTTTTATTTGTACCAAATAGATAAGTTTAATTGGTAACATTAATGATATTATTATGCTTATACCATGAATAGATGGAAAACCAGACTAGATATTCTTGCAATTCTCAAGCTATATATATATATGTGTGTGTGTGTGTGTGTGTGTGTGTGTGTGTGTGTGTGTGTGTGTGTGTAAACTGGGTATAGATACATAAAGATTAATTGGAATTAGATGTTCATATAAAGATTACAATATACAGTCAAATATATGATAATCTGTTGCACATTTTTATTATTAGTTCCATGGGAAATTCAAATTTTTGTAGTAGGCTATATCTGAAAATTAAACAATACCTATCCATGCAATGCATGTGCTTTGCTTCCTTCCTTATCCTTGTCTAAATTTTGCTGAAACTAATAGACCTTCATGATATGGTTTGAGGTCTGAGACTATACTTATACAGCTACCCACACCCTTTGTTTTACAAGAGAAGAATATATCTCGTGGTTTTTAGTGTCAACGATGCAAAAACATTTAAGTTTATTAAGTCTACAACTATTCCCTCATTCATATAGTCATTGTTGGTATAAAAATTAAATTGTAGTCATCTACATTTTGTCAGGATATATTATTTTAACGGCACCACTTACATATGTCAGATACAATATTAAGTTATTCTTCATATTTATTAGCATGTGTTATTTTACAATGTTAGGGTTACATTGTAATGTTTTCACACATACATATAATACACTTTGATACCATTTATGACTTGTGTTATTCCTTTTATTTTCCAACACCCTCCCTCTATGTAAACCTTTCTCACATTTTAAATGGGTTTCCTTATAAACAGTAGACTTATTCATATAATATACTATAGTATTTCAAGCAATGATGAACTTAGAGAGTTTATATTTTGACCAGAATTTCAAGAGATAACATACATAAACAAAATATAAAAATCACCTTTTTAAATGGAAAGCTTTGCTGTGTTTCTCTTTATACTACAGGAACTTGACATACTGGTCAGACTAACCCTCATATTCTCCTTGTGCGCACGGTGTTCAACTCACTGAGTTCTGTAACACTGCTGTTGATGGGATTTTGGAAACAAGCACTACGTGAATTTTTGCTGTTTCATTGTGTGACAAAAATCTCAAACAAATGCCCAAATTTCACACATAAGTGTTCTGATAATAAAATTATGTGTGTATTGTTTTGTAAATAGAAAATTATAACAAGAAAAATCATATTTTCCATGCAAATTTTGATGGATTCTCTTTTTTGCTGTCCAGCCATTTCTGTAGATTCTGTGCCTATGTCCTTAGCCCGATGATAGCATGCTAAACAAAGTCCATGATTGTTTGGTTAATACAACTTAGATTTGGAAAAGAATATGCATGAGATAAATGTTGTTCCTGTAGATTAAATAACACTGATGATTGCTCCCTTGCTGAGTTACTTCCATTTCATTACAACAATGACATCCCAACTGATTGCGATTCTGGACTACTCTTCTAATATTTTATAGAGCTATGACTTACTATGTATGAGTTCGAAAATAAAGAATCTGAACTACCTGAAGCAAGAATAGACAAGTACATGCTCACGCATATGGGAACAGATATCCCAGATTAAGATCGCATTTGTATGTCTGAAGATGAGGGTAGAAGATGTGGAAAAAGTGCCAAGAGAACTCTGATATTTGCTAAGATTGTACTTGTGCAATCTGACATAGTACTAAAACTGCAATCAGAAAATCGAAGTGTAATTTAGATATGATGGGTTTCATCTTCAAAGCCCAGCATAGTAAATACTCCTAGATATTAGAAATGATGTGCAGATTAGAAAGGGCTATTGTGATCATTAAGCTGAGGATAGTAAAGATATTCTTGATGTCAATTAAAATTGTAATGGCACTGGGTGCAGTGGCTCACACTTGTAATCCTGACTACCCAGGAGCCTGAGATCTGAGGATCAAGGTTCAAAGCCAGCCCAGGCACAAAAAGATCTGAGACTCTTACCTCCAATTAAGCTCTAGAAAACTGGAAGTGCGACTTTGCTCAAGGGTAGGGTGGTAGACTTCCGCTGAAGAGCTCAGGGACAATGCCCAGTCCCAGAGGTAAGTGGTAGACGAGCTGAAAAGCTCAGAGAAAACGTGGAGGCCGAGTTCAAGCCCCATGACCCACACACACACAAAAAATGTAATGGCATATTGTAGATTAACATCATGGATGTATTGAAGTGGAAGATTTTTAATGAATTTATATATATTGTAGTTTATTTGTGTTTCTATGCTATATTCATTACAGTTTCAGTAGGTTAAGTAGCTTAAGTAGCTGATCTATCAAATTGGATCACTAACACTATGAAATATTAACATATTAGAAGTATATTATAAAATTTCTCATTTCTCTTTTCTATTGAATGTAAGTATGCTTTTCAAGTGTATTTGTAATACACTTTTTGTCTCAATAGCCCATGAAAACTAATTGAATTAATACAAATTACCTTTCAGTGGGTTCTTAATCCTTTCTTCTTCTTGTCTTCTTTATTTTGGAAAATTAGTTGCAGCTAATTTATATTTGTTAACAAATGGAGACAATTTGAAGTTACAGTTGTATTACTTAGAATGGTGACAAGTTAAAAAAAAGTTGTTGTTGTAACTGACAATTGCTCCTCTCTTATAGTCAGCTGCACAAATGTCTACCACTCTTATGAAGGATACTATGAACTTTCCTACTATGCCCCCCAAAAAACTAAAGCATATAACATTCTATGAACAAACTTCGGGACACAGAGCTCTAACATATGCATCAAATATCATTCCTTTTTTGATCAGTTATTCTATAGCTGATGCTCCTAAGATTTTTGAGAAATTGTCAGGATAATTTGGGTCAGTTGTCTTCATTCAGTCTGTTCCCCTTTATCACCTTTAAAGTCTTTCCCTTTTTAAACTGATGTTCAGAGCTTTCTCCTTATGAATTATTCTCCCTTTGATAATTTTATATTCTGTTTCAGTGCCAACTTCTTTTTAGTCCCTAAGGAATATACATTTGTTTTCCAACATAATATGATTTTCTATTAAAGATAGTCTAAAGCATAGTTATCCTTCTCAAATAGCAGACGACTGATTTTAAATATAAGCTATCATTTAAGAGAAACGATTTTTTCTAAGATATTATAAATATGTATTTTTTCAAAATGGAAATAGCATTGCCAGAACACGTATCTTGAATGTTTTCCTAATTTTCTTCTAGAATTTTTAGTTTCATCTCTTATGTTGAAATCTTTAACCCAGTTTGAGTTCATTTTTGTGTTTGATGAAGTTTATGTTTCGTTCTTCTTTGTGCCTATCCATATTTTCTGTTACTGCTTTTGGACAATGTTCTTGTTTCTCGATTTTACAGTGCATTACTGTATGGATTTCTGGGCTCTTTAATCTGTTGGATTAATATCTATGTCTTATGAAATTACACCTCCTATACTCACAGAGGATATTGGTTATATCTATATTGTAGCATTTGTCACATTTTGGTATTCCAGTGTGTTTTCTAAACCTGACTAATATTCTGGAACAGGGCATTAACTAATTAGCTAAGTAAAGGTTTTGAATGGTATTTATTTTATGCTTCAGATTGGCACTTGATACGGAGTGAATCGCATATACCTTTAGGGTTAGGGAAGAGAATACCTACAAAATGACCCATTATCATAAAGGAAAAGAAAACATTGGAATCCTGTGGCTGAAATACTCATATGTATTCCTCTATCAAGGCCAGGTATGTGGCTAGAAGTCCAGTTATGTGCAACTGGCATTGTATCAATCTTCCAAGTGGATTGTTTTTGACAAACACCCTTGAGGTCTTCAAGGACAGAATTATGCAAAGCAATCATTTTCCTGTGCAAACTCACAAGTCAGTTAATTTACACTATAACTACGTTGAATATTTTAATTTAAAATCTTCTTTACAAATGCAATACTAAATAATACTAAACAAATAAAAAAATTGAATACAAGAGCCAGCTACCACCATTCCTGATGGAGTCATTGAAGATAGTACGTACTTTACATTTATTGAATGCTGTCATTATCAATTCTACATTCATTCTAGAGAAACTGACTTCTGTACAACCAGAAAAATTTAAGCAATTTTTTATGACTATGTGAACTACAACAGGTGAAACCATTTTGATAATAAAAGGGAAGCCAATTTGGGCAAGAATGTAGCCAATGTAAGACAAAAGTAGACATAGTCTGGGAGACAATTTGCCATGGGTGACTAAATGAGTCTGTGGATCATGCTGACATGAGGCATGTTCAGTCTTTGGACCTTTCAGGAAATGAGTCAGAGAATTTTGTTTAATCTTGAAATATGTTAGAATTGGATTTTATAACATTTTCTACTGTGTAATATCACTTTTCTTTTACTACTGGGAGTGTGAACTCAGGGTCTTCACATTTGTACCTCTTGAATAGCACTGCCTGTCCTTTGTTTGTATTAGTTACTTTGCAGGTAGGGTCTTTGCAGTTTTCTGCCTAAGATTGTCCTTAGACTGTGATCTTATTCTCTACAGCTTACCCTTATATTTGAGGTCATAAGTGGGCATAGATGTGTCTAGCTTGTTTGTTGCTATAGAGGTTTCATTAACTTTTGCCATGGCTGGAGTTAAATCATGATCTTTCCAACCCCCATCTCCCAGGGAGCTGAGATTACAGACATAATCCATTGTGTCCAGATTCCCTTAGGTGTTTATATGTTATGATAGCTATTCTTCACCCAAACATCCTGTAAAGGAAGCATGTAGGACATTGGGACACGAGTTCTTATTGGTTATAGATATCCTAACAGAACTCTTTTCAACACAGTTTTAAGTTTACTGTTACTAATCACTTGTAGGGAACGTGGTAAATGAAAGATAATGAATTCTCTATACATATAGGAAGCTTAATAAACATGTTAAATTTGAGTTTATGTAATTATAGATAAATAATCAGAATAGCACATTTAATAGCCTCTTGTTTCTAGTATCTAACACCCTTGGAAACGTTGAAGTGTATATAAATGAGCTTAGAAAATTCCTGATTAAACTTTGAATCATATTTGTAGCAAAAGAAGGATACTATAGGAGTAAGAAATGAGATATTGGAACTTTCCCAGGAAGACATATTTACAATATAAGATTTGATGTAATGTCATAAAGATGAAAATTATGCTTTGTATTTTAGAATTACTACTTTGTTGACTACAGCTGAGATTCAATGACATCATTTGGTCAGTTCAATTTGCAATTCATCTCTAGAGGATAAAATGCAAATTTAAATGTAATGGAGTTCTAATAAGGGTTAAGATAGTTGTACTTGATATAGTAGCTACCATATTTTTGCCACTATCTTCAATTAGAATATGATCACCTATGGTAGAAGATACTACACTTTTAAATGTTATTTATGAGAATTGCTTAGAATCCAATTGGTTGTGTCCTATTATGATAAACAATTTTGACAAAGAATCTATGATAAAAAGGAATAAAAGAAAGAGCATGGAAATGTCTTAGGTATATTTTCAAATTAAATAAAACCATTATCCTTATTCTACTGTGGTATATGAAAGCTAGTGCCAATGCTTTTATATTTCCAATAATCATTTAGTATGGAATAGAACCTGGCAGAGGCAGTTGCCAAATGCTTGTGGAAATGAAATGATACATTATTGCATGAGAAAGCTACCACCTGTGCTGCCTTCCAGCAAGCATAATTATCTCTGAGCGATCTACGGTGGTTTTGAAAAGATATTTGCATTTTACATAAACTAAAAACTTTCATGTCATATGAATTTTGACAACTAATACAAGATGAAAATCTATTCTTTCTCATATAAAATTAAGAAAATTTGCATTAGACTTAATTTCCTAGACATTACTTATTGACAGTGTCTACATGCTAGGTAAGATATTACATTTTCATGATAATAATTTCTGAGAAAAAATCATTATTGTGCTTCATAGAATACCATTAATGTTTCACTAGTATCTTTTTCAGTGTTGCAATCTAACCACAGTCCAATCATCATTCCTGTGCTTGGGTAACCCTCTATTATGAGATATGGTTCAGCTCTCATTCATCCATTCTTATGGTTAATCTTGGTTGCCATATTTTTGGTTAGAGAAGTGCATAAGAAATTAATAATGGACATATCTAGGTATGTCTATTAAGGTTTTTTCCAAAGACAATTAGATGGTGAGGGCTCTGATCTAACAAATGAACTAAGCTTTTAATGGGTTCATAACTGATGGCAATATTAGAAGTTGAAATATATGATGTGGAACATAGTTGTAAAAATTAGGTCATCCAGGATTGTTCTTACAAGCTGTATCCTTACTGGACTTTTCATGTTATTACTTCACACTGCTTCCTTTATGTCTAGATGCAAGCTGTTCTATAAAATTCTCTCTGCCATGAATTGAAATTTTTTTCATATATTTTTATTGTAATTAATAGAAGGGTTACATGATATTTGCCAGATAGATGGTGCATTGATACCCTTTCACATGTCTTGGTTCCTATTTCCCTCCCCCCCATCCCCACCCCTCATCTTGTTTTCCCCCATTCCTTATCCAATTTCAGATAACCAAATACAAATATATCTGATATATTAGGTAACAAAGTGAGATAGTGTAACAATATGAGATAACCAAGGGACAGCAAAAGTGATGAGAGATAACATAGTACCTTAAGAACAACAATCATTCATTATATAGGTTATGTTTACATCATAATTTAAATGACAAGTTTAACAAACAAATGTTCAAGGAGGGAATCTCTAATAACAATCACTGGGACTTAGTATTTAGAACTTAATCAAAATTAGGCTAAGGGTTTGTATGTCATAGAAACATATTAATTTATGAAATAAAACATTATGTCTATAGAGTCATAGGTTTTTTGTCTATATAGTTATGTTTGTTTTTCCATTACCCTGTCCATAGCTTTGGGTATGCAGTTATTGAGTCCTCGCTCTTGTACTCTTTGGATTTAATAGCCGCATATTAAGGATACCATGCGCCTTTTGCTCCTTAGGTCTTGACTTGTCTCACTCAACATGATTTGCTCTAGATTCATCCACTTCCCTGCGAATGCCATTATTTTATCTTGTCTGTTGGCTACGTAGAATTCCATTGTGTATATATACCACATTTTCTGTATCCATTCATCTGCAGTAGGGCACCTGGATTGTTTCCATCGCCTGGCTATTGTGAATAGTGTAGAGATGAACATAGCTGACCAGGTGTCTTTATAATATCCTGGGTCATGCTGTTCAGGATAGATGCCCAGAAGTGGTATGGCGGGATCATAGGGAAGGTCTATTTTCAGTTCTTTAAGGAACCTCCACACTGCTTTCCAGAGTGGCTAAACTAGTCTACATTCCCACCAGCAGTGTAGTAGGGTTCCTTTTTCTCCACAACCCCGCCAGCAACTGTCATTGTCTGAGTTCAAAATCATGGCCATTCTTGTTGGGGTAAGGTAGTATCTTAGGGTTGTTTTTATTTGCATTTCCTTTATGACCATAGATGATGAACATTTTCTCATATGTTTTTCTGCCATTTTAATCTCTTCTTCTGATAGGTCTCTCTTTAGTTCCCTTGCCCATTTAGTGAATGGTTTATTGGGTTTTTGGGGATTAGTTTCTTGAGTTCCCTGTAGATAATAGATATTAAGCATTTGTCAGATGTATTGTTGGTGAATATCTTTTCCCAGTTGGTTGGCTGTCTCTCTCTACTTTTGCGACTATATTTTCATCTGTACAGAAAGTTTTTATTTTTAGGTAGTCCCATTTATCGAGTCTCTCTCCAATCTGTTGTGACCCTGGGATTCTGTTCAGGAATCTTTTGCCTATGCCTATGAGTTCCAGTGTCTCTCCTACTTTATCATGTAGCAGTTTCACGGTTTCCAGTCTGACGTTGAGGTCTTTGATTCACTTTGAGTTAATGCTTGTGCATGGTGAAAGGCTAGGGTCAATTTTTAGTTTTCTGCATGTGGCTGCCCAGTTTTGCCAGCACCAATAATTGAATAGACTGTGTTTGTTCCACTGTATATTTTTGGCTCCTTTGTGAAATACAAGTTGCCTATAGGTATGTGGTTCTATTTCTGGGTCTTCTGTTCTGTTCCACTGATCTTATGGTCTGTTTTTGTACCAATACCAAGCAGTTTTTGTTATTATGGCTCTATAGTAGAGTTTGAAGTCTGGTATTGTCATACCACCAGCATTGCTCTTTTTGCCTATAATTGTTTTGGCTATTCTAGGTCTTTTCTTCTTCCATATGAATCTTTGGATTATATCTTCTATTTCCATAAAGAATGTCTTTGGGATTTTGATGTGGATTGCATTGAATTTGTATATCAATTTTGGCATTATAGCCATTTTCACTATGTTGGTTCTCCCTAGCCATGAGCATGGGGTGTCTTTCCATTTCCTAGGGTCCTCTTTAATTTCTTTCATTAGGCTTTTATAGTTTTCATTGAATAATTCCTTTACATCTTTGGTTAAGTATATTCCTAAGTATTTTATTCTTTTGGGGGCTTTTGCGAATGGGATCATTTTCTTGATTTGGCCTTCTGTTTGTGTATTGCTGGTGTACAAGAAGGCTACTGACTTCTGAAGGTTGATTTTCTATCCTGCCACTTTGCTAAAGTGGTTTATTAATTCTAGTAGTTTGGGAGTGGAGTTAGTGGGTCACTCAAGTAGAGGATCATGTTGTCTGCGAATAGGGATAGTTTAATTTCTTCTTTCCCTATGTGGATCCCTTTGATGTCCTTTTCTTGCCTTATTGCTCTGGCTAAGAGTTCCAGTACTATAGTGAAGAGAAGTGGAGCAAGTGGGCATCCCTGTCTAGTTCCTAATTTTAAGGTGAATGGTTCCAGTCTTTCACCATTTAGTATAATACTGGCTGTAGGTTTTTCACATATGGCTTTCACTATTTTGAGGAATGTACCTCTTATTCCTATTTTTTCTAGTGCTTTCAACATGAATGGATGTTGTATTTTGTCAAATGCCTTCTCCGTGTCCAGAGAAATTATCATATGATTGTTATCCTTAACTCTATTGATATGATGTATTACATTGATTGATTTGCGAATGTTAAACCAGCCTTGCATCTGTGGGATGAAGCCTACTTGATCATAGTGTATGATTTTTTAAATTTGTTTCTGGATTCTGTTAGCCAATATTTTATTGAGGAGTTTTGCATCTGTGTTCATTAGAGAGATAGGTCTGTAGTCTTCTTTTTTTGTTGGGTCTTTCCCTGGTTTGGGGATGAGAGTAATATTAGCTTCATAAAATGAGTTTGGTATTGCTCCTTCTGTTTCTATTTCTCGGAAGAGTTTCAAGAGTATAGGTGTTAGTTCATCTTTAAACGTCTTGTAGAATTCCGCAGTGAATCCATCTGGACCTGGCCTCTTTTTGGTTGGCATTTCCCTGATTGCTTCCACAATTTCGTTGTAAGAAATTGGTCTGTTCAATTTGTTTACCTCATCGATGTTCAGTGAGGGTAGCCTATATTTATTTAAGAAATAATTCATTCCTACTAGATTTTCTTGTTTCTTTGAATATAGACCCTGGTAGTAGCTATTCATTATGGACTGGATTTCTTGGGAATCAGTTGTGATTGTTCCCGTGGGGTCGCTAATCTTGTTTATTTGAGTCTCACCTTTCCTTTTTTTTTTGATTAATCTTGCCAAGGGACTGTCTATTTTGTTGACTCTTTCAAAGAACCATCGTTTTGATTTATCATTTTTTTGTATAGTAGATCTTATTTCAATCTCTGAAATTTCTGATTTTATTTTTGTTATTTCTGTCCTTCTAGTTGTTTTAGAGTTAACTTTTTCTTGCTTCTCTAGGTTTTTCAGGTTTTTTTTAGGTTATTTACATGCTCTTCTTCTGTCTTTTTAATATGCGCTTCTAGTGAAATAAATTTGCCTCTTAGAACTTCCTTTGCTGTGTCCTATAAGTTCCTTTTGTGTTTAGTGAATTATAGATGTTTGCTTCTTGATAGGGGTTTCTTGATGTTCTACAATTTGTTCTCGATTAATTAATATTTTTTTGTTACGCTGGTTTAGTGTGCACATATTCATAAAGCTTCTCTTTCGAGTGAAATATTCTCGTTTTTCCCTCAAATGTAAATGCTAGTTTTGCTGGATATATCAGTCTGGGTTGGCAGTTGTTGGTCTTCAGGACATCAATGATATTTTTCCTACCTTTTCTTGCATTTAGGGTTTGCATGGAGAGATCTGCTGTAATTCGAATGTTCTTCCCATTATAATATAACTCCTTCTTTGTTTTTGCAGCATTTAAGATCAATTCCTTGGTATTTGGGTCTAGTGTCTTTACTATGATGTGTCTAGGTGAGTTCCTTCTAGGATCTTGCCTGCTTGGGGTCCTGAAACCTTCAATAATGTGAGTATTTTCCCTTTTGAAGTTGGGGAAGTTCTCTGCTATGATTTTGGTGAATAAAGGTTGCATACCTTTGTCCTGAAATTCGGCCCCCTCCTCAATCCCTATTATATGAAGATTAGACTTCTTTGCTGCATCTGCGAGTTACTGGAGCTCTCTCTGGTAGATTCTGACTGATTTTTCCAAGGTGATGATTCTCTGTTCCAGCTCTTGGGTTTATCTTCCGTTTATGATGTTCTGTTCTCCATCTCTGTCAATCTGCTGCTTAATGCCTCCATTTTTGCTTGAAGTGTGGACACTGAGCTTATCATGTCTGCTCTGAGGGTATTAATCTTTTCTTCCATTTCTCTTTTGAATTGGAGGAGCTCTTTGGTGATTTCCTGCTTCTGTTCCTGGAATTGTTTTTGGAATTCTGTTTTAATCTCTTTAGTCATGTCCACAATCATCTCCTTGAATAGGGTCATGTTTCATGTCTCTTCAGGTGTCATTTCTTGGGATGGTGACATCTCTCTCGTCCCTTTGCTCTTTTTGCCTTTTGGGCTTTGCGTGGGACTTTGATTATTTATGTATGTCATGATTCTTCTTTGAGCTCTCCTTGGCATCGAAAACTGTTGTAGTTCGCTCTGTTGTCAGTAGGTAGCGGTCTTTACTTGGATTGAGACCGATGGTTCTGGGAATATACCTGTGGTTCTCGGCCAAATTGATTCCTCTGCTGACTAGGTCAGAGTTTGCAGTTTTTGCAGATGTTCTGGCCTGTTCCCAGAGGGTGTGTACTGCTGTAAGACTAGCTCTCAGCCCAACCAGTGGCCTCACAGTGGGCCGTAGGATGGATCTGCGAGCTTGGGTCTCAGCGTGCTGGGCGGATGGTTGGTTTTCCTGTGCTGCTTCTAGGGGCAGGCCCCGGCCAAGGGTCTGGAGTTTGGGAGTTTTCAGGGGCTCTCAGCAGGACCAGCAGGTGTCTGCTCTGTTCCCAGGGGCAGGGCCCAGTCGAGGACGTGGGCTCCAAGGGTGGAGCCGGGCCTTTCTGATTCTCAGAAGCGAGCCTGGCTGCTGGTTGTCCCTTCAGTTCCCTGCTGTGTTTCTGCCGCTTTGGCCAGGAGTCTGTGACTGGGGGGGGGGGTGGTGCCGTCTTGCTCAGGATTCCCAGCTGGAGGATGCCCAGCTCAAGATTTGAGGGGGACTGATGCTGGCTCCTATTTTCCCGTACGTCCCACCCGCTGTTGCAAGGCAGGGTCTCAGTGCCCCCCACTCCCCAAACTCAGTGGCCTGGGAGAGGAACCTGTTGGACGGGTGGGAGCTGGGACACCTCTGCCTCCCCTGGTGGGGTGCTGGGTCTTAGTGTAGCCTGCCTGTCAGTCTCCAGTCAGAGGCCTGGGAGAGGA
The DNA here is from genome assembly GCF_031878675.1 of Megascapheus bottae. Taxonomy (NCBI): domain Eukaryota; kingdom Metazoa; phylum Chordata; class Mammalia; order Rodentia; family Geomyidae; genus Megascapheus; species Megascapheus bottae. Next base: position 98,473,844 of record NC_143547.1, on the reverse strand, counting down.
ACCTGGTGGGTGGGTGGGGGCTGGGACACCTCCGCCTCTCTTGGTGATGGGCTGGGTCTTACTGCTGGCTGCCTGTCAGTGGCCAGTCCATGGTCTGGGGGAGGGGGCTGTTGAGGGAAGGGACAGGATTCTAAATTCCTTGCCCCCTGCTCCTGCCAGTCTTTCTCAGACAGGGTGGAGGGGTCTGAGTTAAGTTCTATTGCTTGGCACCAGCTCTGCTTTCCCGATGGGTTTGGGGACCCGCTTCACTACTCATGCCTCTGCGTTTGTCTGTGGGTGCTCCACGGTGTTGGGAAGTCTTTCACTCCCCTCGGGTCTCCTCTGCCTGTGTTATGCGTCTGGGTTCCACTGCTTGCTGTTCTGGTTCCGCTGCTTCTGCGGCTCACTGGCCCGGTCCTATGCTGGTTTCTGCGGGTCGGGGCTGCCCGGCCCGGTGCCCTCCGCCGCCGCTTCTGGTGGCTTGGAGCCTGTGGTGAGGGATGGGGGAGGGGTCCTCGCATTCCGAATTCTTTGAGAAAGTTGGATGTGAGCTTTATCTGGATTTCTTTTCCATTTTGAGTCCTTCTCCATTGCTTTTTGAGTTTGTTGTTGTGGATTTCTTAAGGTAGTTGGCTCGTGGGACTCCCTGGTTCTCTCTTTTTTTGAGAGAGAGCTAGGCAGCGTCCCTATTGTCTTGGTGCCATCTTCCTTAGTCTGAATTGAAATTTTTGAAACCTTCAGCAAAACAAATCTTTCTTCTCATAAGTTGTTTGCCTTTTTGGTTTTATAATAAGAGATAGGAAACAGATATAATGAAAAACATTCTATAATTTTATAAATATGTAATTGAAATGGATGAAATAAAATGCTGAATTGGAATCACACATTCTGAGGACTTTGAAATTTAAAAGTGATTAAAATCAAATACTTTTTTGATACACATACAATTTATTTTATTTACAACATGAGAAGAGGCAATGAATATGCAGGTAGACACTGGAGTCACAAAAGAAATCATTGGCTTTTTCCCATCATTTTTTTCAATGACATTATTTACTTATTATTATTATTTACTTTATTTTATCATAAAAGTTATGCATGGAGAGATTTAAATTGTGATATTCAGCTAATAAGTACCATTTTTTGCCATGCAATGTCTTCCCTTCCTTCACTCTCCCAGTGTTTCCCTCCTGTCCCTATCCATGGGTTGTATAGTTGATTTTCATTAATGTCCACTAAGTGCTCTGCTGCACTTTTACATACTTCTTTCATCAAATTCTGTACGCTATCCCAAAGATATACATACAAATACACTGTACATATAGAAAAGAGAAGAGAATCAACAAAAAATTAATTTAAAACTAAAAAAACCCTCTTGTTTCTACATCTTGGAGTTTGTTTATATATGTGGGTATCTGTATTATTTTATATAAAATACCATATATACATTTGTATATAAATATATATATATGAACTTAGGAATCACTTCTTTGTATTTCTTCCCTGTGAGAAATACTTTCACTGTGTATGAGTGTACAGAACACTACATAATTTATCATAATCTGGTTATTTTAGATGTAAGATTTGCCTATTAGAGATAACATGTGCCCTTTGTCTCTGAGCTTGGCTTACATCACTTAACTTGATTTGTTCTAGCTTCATCCATTTTCTGGTAGATGACATTTTTTTTCATTCTCATGCCTGTATAAAATTCCATTGATTAGAGGCATCACATTGTTTTGGATCCACTCATTTATTGTAGGGCATCCAAGCTGTTTCCACAGTTTGGGTATTGGCATTAGGATAGTAATGAACATGACTGTGCTGTTGTCTTTAATTCTGGCTCATGATGTTCAGGATAGATGTCTAGAAGTGGTATAGCTGGATTGTAGGGAAGGTCTAAGTTTTGTTTTTGAGGAGCCTCCATGTAGCTGTCCATAGTGGTTGTACCTCTTCTTCTGAGAAGTCTCTCCTTAACTACTTTGCCCATTAAGTTATTAATTTACTAGATTTGGCAAGGGTTAGTTTGTTGAGCTCCTTGTATATATTGGATGTTAGGCCTTTGTCTGATGTGCAGTTGGTGAAGATCTCTCAGTCTGTAGGTTGTCTTTCTACTTTAGTATCCTTAGCTATGCATTTTTTTATTTTGTTGTAGTTTCATTTGTCAAGCCTCTCTTCTATCTATTTTACCTCTGAGACTCTTGTCAAAAGTTTTTATCAGTACCTGCAAATCCTAGTGTTTCTCCTACCATGTCTTGCAGTAATTTGAAAGTTGAGGACTATGATCAATTTTTAATTGGTTTTAGTGCATGCTGACAGTTATCCACTTTTAGGGCATATGGATACCCAGGCCTCCAAACACCAACTATTGAAGAGTCTATTTTTTCCCAATGAATGTCTTGGACATCCTTATCAAATACCATAAACCTGTCTATTTTGGGGTATTCTAATCTGTTCTCTTGATCTTTGGGTCTATTTATGTGCCAGTACCAAGCTATCTGTTGCTATTATAGTCCTGTAATAAAGCTTGAGGTCAGGGACTGTGATACCAGTGCACAAATTTTTTTTGACTAAAATTACCTTGGCTATTCTAGATCTTTTGTAGTCCTACATGAAATTTTTGCTTCTCTGTTTTGGCAAGGAATATTATTGGGATTTTTATGAGTATTGCACTAAATTTGCATATCATTTCTTATGGTATGGCTATTTTAACATTCTACCTATCCATAAATGTTGAAGGTCTTTCCATTTCCTGGTGTCCTCCATTTTTTTCTTCAAATTTTTATAGTTTTTACATAAAGATCTTTTATTTCTTTGGTTATGCTCATTCCTAAAAAATATTTTGGGAATCCATTGAAAATGGAGTTGTTTCCCTAATTTCCCTTTCTGTTTTTACATTGTGTATATACAGAAAGGCTACTGATTTTTGTGGATTATTTTTTCCAAAGTGTTTGATTAGTTCTAGGAGTTTGGCTGTGGAGTCTTTTGCATTCTTTAGGTATATGATCATGCCATCTGCAAATACAGATAGCTTGATTTCTTCTTTTCCTATGTGAAACTTTTTATGTACTTTTCTTTACTTATTATTCTGGCTAAGAATTCCAGAGCTGTAGTGAAGTGGAGTGGAGAGAGTGGAATTCTTCCCTTGTTTCTGATTTAAGGGAAATGGTTCCTTTTTTGTTCATTCAGTATGATTGTGGGTATGATTTGTCATATATAGCCTTTATTACTTTAAGCAATGTTCTCTCTGTACCTAAGCATATCCAAAGCTATTAACATGAATGAATGTTGTATTTAGTCAAAGGCTTTTTGTGAATCAATTATGAAGCTCATGTGATTCTTATCTTGGGGTCTGATGATATGGTGAATTGTATTTATTGATTTACATACATTATACCAGGTTTGCATCTATGAAGCCTACTTGATTATAATACATGATTTTCTTTGGTTGGTATTTTATTGAAGAGCTTTGCATCTGTGTTTATCAGAAAAAATTATCTTTAGTTCTATGTGTGTGTGTGTGTGTGTGTGTGTGTGTGTGTGTGTGTGTGTGTGTTTTGGTTCCTTACCTGGTTCGGGGATGACTGTGTTTTTGTTTTCACAGAATGAGTTTTGAAATGATTCTTCTTTTTCAACCTTATGGAATATTTGAATACTATTGCTGTTCTTTCAACTTTTAAAAGTTTTATAGAATTCAGCTTTGAATCCATTGGGACCTGCACTTTTCCTTGTTGGAAGAATTCTGATTACTTCCTTTATTTCCTTGGATGTTATAGGCCAGCTTAATTGGTTTATATCTTCTTGGTTCACCTTAGGCGTTTTCTATGACTCTAGAAATTTCTTCATTTCTGCTAGGCTTTCCAACTTATTGGATTATTTTTAGAAAGTAGTCCTATATAGCCATTCGGATTTCTTGGATGTTTGTTTTAATGCTTCCATTGGCTTCTCTAATTTTGTTGATTTGAATCATTCCATTTTTTAATTCATTTTTGCTGATTTTTAAATTTAGTTAAATTTTCTTGTAAATGTGATGTAAAGAAGGATTACAATTACATAAGTATGAGTACATCTCTTCATTTTACACCACCCTCATTTTCCTTCCACTTTCCCTCCCTCTGATTCCCCCCAACAAAGTTGTAAAATTAATTTCCAAGCTAATGTCTTGTGAGTATCACTGTTGCATTGGTTGCCCCTTTGTCCTTCCTTGTTTCACCATTTCGTCATTCCTCTTCCATTCTCCAAACCATATATATATATATATATATATGTGTGTGTGTGTATATATATATATATATATATATATATATATATATATACACACACACACAGACACATGGTACCAGAATAAAAAACAGTGATTACTGAGGATAAATCAAAGGGGAAAAAGAACTTCATGCAGTATATTAAAAACAAAAGCAACAATAACAGAAAAAACTCTTGTTTCCATATTTTGAGTTAATGCCCATTAGCATTATTTTATGTGGTCATATGTACATTTCTGTTGAGCTACTTGATCCTCTGTGAGGACTATCCTAGACACATTACAAATGAGGGAAACCATGGAGCCTATGTTTCTGTGGGTCTTGTTTACTTCACTTAATGATTTTTTTTCCAAGTCTTTCCATTTCTTTACATATGAGGCAATGCCATTCTTTCTGATGAAAGAATAGAACTCCACTGTGTACACATACCACATTTTCATGATCCATTCATCTACTGAGGGGCATCTGGGTAGGTTCAATATTTTAGCTATGGTAAATAATGCTGCAGTGAACATTGTTGTGCTGATAGCTTGAATATTTTCATTGATTTCTTTTTTCAAAAAAACTAGTATTTTTTCACAGAATTTATGAGGTGTTGGTCAGTCTCCATTCCATTAATTTCTGTCCCAGTATTTTGTGCCAGTCCTGGGCTTGAATTCAGGGCCTGAGCACTGTCCTTGGACTTTCTCAAGGCTAGAGCTCTACCACTTGAGCCTCAGCACCACTCTCTACCACTCAGACCACTTCCAGCTTTTTCTATATATGTGCTACCAAGGAATCAAACCTGGGTCTTCGTGCATGCTAGGAAAGTACTCTACCACTAGGCCAAACTCCTAGCCCCTCTGCCCCAATTTTTGCTCTATCTCTTTATCTAGTACTTTTGGTTTTAGTTTATTCTTGTTTTTCTAGTAATTTTAGATGCATCATGAGGTTGTTTACATGAGCTGTCTCTGTTTTCTTTATATATATATACATATATATATACATATATATATATATATATATATACACACACACTGAGCTATGAACTTTCCTGTCAGCACTGCTTTTGCTGTATCCCAGAGGTTCCATGTGATGTGTTTACATTTTGACTTGGAAATACTTTGCTATGCTGAGGGCTTTGAGGTTTTAAGGTGACAAAACTAAATGCTTTTAAAAGTTAATTTTGGGCAGATTTGAAAGAGGTGAGCCAATCATATATCTAGAGAAACAGTAAACCAGAGACATTTGGTGAGTCAGCAGCTTACCTGATGTGTCAATTTACTGCAAAGTAAGTGTGGCCTTAGTTTCTTGAGTTCCTTGTAGATACTTTATTTTAAGCATTTGTCTGATGTATTATTGATAAATATCTTTTCCCAGTTGGTTGGCTGTCTTTCTACTTTAGTAGCTATGCTTTTATCTGGGTAGAAACTTTTTATTTTTAGGTAGTCCCATTTGTTGAGTCACTCTACATATTGTTGTAACCGTGGGACTGTTCAGGAAAATTTTGCCTGTGCCTATGAGTTCCAGTGTCTCTCCTAATCTATCATGTAACAGTTTCAAGGTTACAGTTCTGTTATTGAGGTCTTTGATACATTTTGAGTTATTGCTTGTACATGGTGAAAGACTAGGATCAATTTTTAGTTTACTGCATATGGCTGCCCAGTTTTGCCAGCACCAATAATTGAATATGCTGTGTTTGTTCCACTGTATATCGCTGCCAATTTTGTAAAAATATAAGTTGACTATAGTTATTTGGTTTTATTTCTGGATCTTCTATTCTATGCCATGGTCTTCTGGTCTTTTTTGTGCCAGTACCATGCAGTTTTTGTTATTATGGCTCTATAGTAGAGTTTGAAGTTGATATTGTAATAACAGCTCCATTTCTCTTTTTTGCCCAGAATTGTTTTTGACTATTCTAGGTCTTTTGTTATTCCATATGAACCTTTGGATTACATCTTCTATTTCAGTAAAGTATTTTGTTGGGATTTTGATGGGGATTGCATTGAATTTGTATATCAATTTTGGCAATATGGCCATTTTCACTATATTGGTTCTCCCTACCCATGAGCATAGGATGTCTTTCCATTTCCTGGTATTTTGTTTAATTTATTTCATCGGGCTTTTATAGTTTTCATTAAATAACTCATTTACATCTTTGCTTAAATTAATTCCTAAATATTTTATTTTGATGGGGATATTGCAAATGGGATCATTTTCTTGATTTCTGCTTCTGTTTGAGTATTGTTGGCATACAGAAAGGCTACTAACTTTTGCAGGTTGATTGTGTATCCTGTCACTTTAAGTAAGTGATTTGTTAGTTCTAGGAGTTTGGGAGTGGAGTTTATTGGGTCATTCAGGTATAGAATCATGTTATCTGCAAATAAGAATAGTTTAATTACTTCTTTCCCTATGTGGATCCCTTTGATATCCTTCTCTGGCCTTATTGCTCTGGTTAAGTGTTCCAGGACTATATTGAAGAGAAGTGGAGAGAATGGGTGTCCCTGTCCTTCCTGATTTTAAGGTAAATGGTTCTAGTCTTTCTTCATTTAGTATGATACTGGCTGTAGGTTTGTCATATATGGCTTTAATTATTTTAAAGAATGTATCTTCTATTTCTATTTTTTCTGGTACTTTCAACATGAATGGATGTTGTATTTTGTCAAATCCCTTCTCAGGATGCAGAAAAATTATTATATGATTCTTATCCTTAGCTCTATTGATATGATGTATTACATTAATTGATTTGTGAATGTTAAACCTGCCTTGAATCTGTGGGGTGAAGCCTTCTTGATGGTAGTGTATAATTTTTTTTGGTCTGGATTCTGTTGGCTAGTATTTTATTGAGGAGCTTTGTGTTTCTGTTCATTAGAGAGATAGGGATGTAGTTCTCTTTTTTTGTTGGGTCTTTCCCTGGTTTGGGGATCTGAGTGACATTTGCTTCATAAAATGGGTTTGGTCTTGCTCCTTCTGCTTTATTTCTTGGAAGAGTTTCAAGAGTATAGTTATTAATTCATCTTAAAAATTCTTATAGAATTCCTCAGTGAAACCGTCTGGACCTGGGCACTTTTTGGTTGGCATTTCCCTTATTGCTTCTGTTATCTCAGTGTATAAAATTGGTTCATTCAGTTGGCTTATCTCTTCTTGGTTCAATGTGGGTAGCCCATATTTAAAAAATCATCCATTTATACAAAATTTTCCTGTTTCTTTGAATATGAGCCCTGGAAGTACTTATTTGTAATGGATAGAATTAGTTGAATATCAGGCGTGATTGTTCCCATAGGATCTCTCATCTTGTTTATTTGAGTATCCCCTCTCCTTTTTTGATTAATCTTGCGAGGGGTTTGTCAATTTTGTTGACTCTTTCAAAGAAATAACTTTTTGATTTATTAATCTTATGTATAGTAGATCTTATTTCAATCTCTGATATTTCTGATTTTTATTTATTTCTGTCCTTGTTGTTTTAGAATTAATTTTTTTCTTGCTCCTTAGGCGCTTCAATTTCTTCTTTAGGTTATTTACATGCTCTTTTTTCTGTCTTTTTAATATGGGCCCCTAGTGCGATAAATTTGCCCCTTGGAACTGCCTTTGCTGTGCCCCATAAGTTCCTTGGTGATGTATCTTGATTGTCACTGCATTCAAAAAAGTTTTGAATTTTTTTGATTTGTTATGTAATCCAGAGGTTATTCAGAAGTGTGTTGTTCAGCTTCCAAGTGTTTGAATGTTTTTTACCCTTTACTATGATGTTTAGAAATAGTCTGATTCCACTGTTACCAGATAGAATCCAGGGGATTATATCAGTCCTCTTGTATCTGCTTAAGTTTTCTGTATAAACTATTATATGATCTATTTTGGAGTATGTTCCATGTGCTGCTGAGAAAAATGTACAAAGTTTTGCCATGGGTGGAAGATTGTGTATATCTGTTAAGCCCAGCTGGGCTATGGTGTCATTTAACTCATAGGTGTCTTTGCTTATCTTTTGCTTAGTTGATCTGTCTTTTGATGAGATTGGAGTATTGAAGTCTCCAACTATGACTGTGTTTGAGTCTATTTTGTTCTGTAACTCTAAGAGAGTTTGCTTGATGTACTTACGTACGCCCATGTTGGGAGAGTAAATTCTGGTTATGAATTGACCCCTTTAGTAATATATAGTGGCTATCTTTATCTTTATGTACTGATTTTTACTGAGAAGTTATTTTTTTCAGAGATTAAGATTACTACTCCTCCTTTTTTGCACGGTGCTTTGGAGTGGAAAAATTCTTTTCCATCCCTTCACTTGGAGTTTGTTTCTGTCTTTGGCAGTGAGGTGAGTCTCTTTGAGACAGAATATTGATGGGTCTTGTTTCTTAATCTAGTCTGCTGTTCTGTGTCTTTTGATTGGATTGTTTAGCAGGTTCACATTTAGGGAAATTATGGAGAAGCAGTTGGCCTCCTTTATCGTTATTTGTCTTTCCTTCTGTGTTTCTCTCTCTCTTTTTCCCTCTTTGTGTTTACTGATTTATTGGTGATAGCTTCTTGATGGGAGTTCTTGCTGCTCTGCAATTTGTTCTTGATTATTTAATATTTTTTGTAATGCTGGTTTAGTTGGCATATATTCATACAGCTTTTCTTTGTTTCTCCCTTAAATTTAAATGCTAGTTTTGTTGGATATATCAGTCTGAGTTGACAGTTGTTGCTCTTCAGGGAATGAATGGTAATTTTTCAAGCTTTTCTTGCATTTAGGGTATGCGTGGAGAGGTCTGCAGTGATTGTATGTTTTTCCTATTGTAGTATAGCTCTTTCTTTGTTTTTGTGGCATTTAAGATCAGCTCCTCAGTATTCAGGTCTAATGTTTTTACTATGATGTGTCTGGAGGAGTTCCTTCTGGGATTGTGATTATTGAGGGTCCTGAAGTCTTCTGTGATGGGAGTGAGATTTTTTCCCCTTTGAGGTTAGGGAAATTCTCTGCTATAATCTTGTAGAATAAGTGTTGCATTCCCTTTGTTTGAAACCCCTCCTCTTCATCAATTCCTAGTATATGAAGATTAAATTTCTTATCTGCGTCTGCCAATTCTTGGACTTCTCTTTGGTGAATTCTGACTGATTTCTCCAGACTGATGACTCTGTTTTGTAGCTCTTGTGTTTTTTCTTCCTGATATCCTATTCTCCATCTCAGTCACTACACAGTACTAATAATATATATGATATATTACTATGCAGAAATATATCATACATATTTGATATTTTATGAAAAGCATTTTACTATGTTTACATTCTGATTTTTACTAAATTCTAATTCAATTCATTAAATCTATAAATTAAAATGAATGAAGGCATTTGGTCTTTCTCCAACTAGCCATTTCGGATTCTTCAGGTGTGGGAGAACAAAGAGTGGGTAAATAAATTTGTACATAGAAGTGCATTCTTCTAAACCATTGCCTGAGGGTCTGATCAATCTGCTCAAATTGGACAATCTTAACAAGTTTTCAAAATTATATTCTAATTCAAATTGTTTTGTTCTCAGAAGTATCTTCTCTTCAATACAACTTTCTAAATGTGTGTTTACTTATTAATAAATTCACACCTAAGGCATATGTGTATGTATTGGCACACAAGCCCATACCTTAGGGTGTGTTATTTCTTGCTTAATTATCTGTCAATTATCACCAGTTACATTTGCACTTGTTCCATTTACAGATCCTTGGAATTTCAAGTTTACTCAATTAGCATGTTCTGAACTTTCTTCCCCTTCTGACAAAATGGGATACTATTCTCTGTTTGGCAAATTCTCTCCCAACTGTTACCTGAAAAGGAAGTATTGTGGTAAAAATACTTGGAAGATATTGTGAAAATATCCCTAACAAATTTATTTTTAATCATACTTTTTAATGTTAAGAAGCCTCTTGAGAGAAGTTCATGTTGTTAATGAAAAAAATAAGTTTTTGGACATGAATGTGATCTTCTGAAAGTTATATATCATGTGAATGGTGCAGAAAGTGGCAGAGTTCAGGTATTACTGGCTGATGTTTGCATTTTTATCCATATGCTTAAAATGTGCTTCGTATTTTGAGATTAAAGTAAAACATGGAATTTAAAATTTTGGAAATCCATTTTGGGATTCCACATCAATTGTCTTTCAATTTTGATTTTTACCGATTTGCTACTACAGAAGGTGTAGGTTAAGTGTTCACTTCTTTTTGTAGTTACTTTTAAATCTTTAGGATATATATTAGTATGACTATTGCATAATCAGCAAAACAGGGGTCTCTTCACTCTTCTATCTTAATCCTGTCTTCCTTAATTGTCAGTGTTTGGATGAAGTTTATGAGCCCTTATAATATATGAAAACTTCAGATTCTGCTAGGACATATTAGTTGTAATTTGTAAGACAAATTCATAAATAAAGTGACCTTGACTGTCCAAAATCCACAAAGGCTAACTAGTATAAACTTGACTAGAAGAAATTAAATTATACTTACAACTTTTGTGTTTTACTGGTTATAAAAGTAAGATACCAGATCTTTAAAATCATGCATTTTGGGTTGAATCTAGTTCATTACATCCTTGATGGCTAACCCACTTCTGTACTTTGGTATAGTTAATTTACAATAATCCACAATCTAAAATGTAAATCTATACTCAATATAATTGGATAAAGATCACAATTAGTGTCTTATTTAATAATTTAACAGACTCTATTCTTAATTTTAAAAAGATACTAAACTATTCTCCTAGCAATTTTAACTGCAGTTTTTATATTACATTTCAGAAGTCTACATATGAATCCATTCTATGAACCTAAAGTTTGATAATTAGAACCTTAATGACTGTATGGCTACAATGGTGATTAAATGAGTAGAGAATTAAACTTGAGCTTCAAGAAACCATCCTTCCCAGATCTGTAGGTACATGACTTGGTTTTATTAATTTGAAATGCTATTGAAGCCATGAGGTTTGGAATGGTACTAAACTTAAAGAGTTACAGTATAGGTTATCACTTGCTATCTGCGTTTAATGGCTCTACACCTACACCATAATGACACCCTAATCTACAAAATGGTAAATTATAACCATTTTGCAAAAGTTACTATGAAGATGAAATCATTTATATCAGTATACCAGTACTTCAAAATGTAGTATTAAAATCTGGCACCAGGACCAAATATTGAGGTTTAATTTCAGAAGACAAGCACCTAAAGTTTGTCAATGTGTGAACATGTTATCATGTAACAGAACATGTTACAAAATGTTAAAAATCGACCAAGACATATGATTACTGCAAGCCGGAAAGCATTACTAAACCATGATTCACAGACAAATGGGCAATAAGGGCACCAACAGGGGTGATGATGGAGAATTAATGCTGAGGATGAGCTACTATTGTAAAACTAGGCTCATTGGTAGCAGCAGTGTCATAAGAATATGGCAGAAATCAAAGTATATAACATTAGAAGGAACAATGTTGCTATTATTCAGTGTGTTGCAAGGTTTCGGTGTTAGCGAAGGACTAGCGGAGTACCAGAGATTTAAGATGATTGTTAATGAAGCATGATATTCTCATAGGCAACATTGAAGGACAGTTGACATAAAGATCACTCAGCTGTACAAAAGTAAAGTAAAATTTAGTCATGGGGGAATGATCAAGAAACGAACGTATTTAGAATTATCTCTTGCCAAGTTTCCTCACTTAGCCTTTAGAACACCATGAACTAAAGAAAAGGCCAGCTCTCCAGAGTAAAGGCACAACATTATCACTACAAATTATAAACTGAGTATTGAAGGAGGGTAAAGGGAAAATCATTCATTTATTATTATATAAATCATGATATATATTTTCTAGTAGTTGCAAAGCTACTCAGGAGTCACATTGGTGGAAATTTTATTTGATGTTCTTTATAAAATTGGAATATTAGTGATGCCTAAAAGAAGGAAGATTATGTATAGAGATAACTTAAACGCTTACCACTAATGCCTAGCATTAAGTTAAATAAACATACACAAAATTAAGTAAAAACTGTTAAAACCATATCTTAAGTGCAGATAAAGGAATTTAATGCAGTTTTAATAATTGGAAAATGTTATTACAACATGTTTAAAAGGTAACGCATAGATAAAATGAAAATTTTCTGACAAAATATACTTTATATTACATTTTTGTTAGCATCAGTTAGTTAGAAGTTTTTATTATTCATGTCCATACAGTCATACAATGTATCTTGATCGGAGTCCTCTCATCTGTTACATTCCTTCTCAACCCTACCCACTTCCCTCATTCCCACACCAATTTCAGCAAGTGTTTAGCAAAACACATTCAAGAAGCTATAACATACCTGAATTCTTATGCTAACATTGTGAAAATTGTGAAAGCTGCCAGGTATCTTTCTCATTCTCAAAAAAACACATGAAACATGGTTTTAATTAAGCTATATTTTAATCAATTACTAAAAAACAGTAATTTCATTTTCTACAAGCCGGTCAGAACTCAAGAACATGATGTGATTTTATTCAATTAGTTTCTCCCAGGTAACATAGTCCTGGTATTTGAAAAAAAAGTAAAGCAAATAAAATGTTAGCTGTGGTCAAATTCACAGACTTCAAAAGAAATACAAGTTCAGAAAAGAACATAACAAATTGAATGCATAGATATATCAAAAATACATAACAACCAGCTAAAAATCTTCCCATAATGGAATGTATTTTTAAAAATTTATTAACCATCTAATTATGTAATTTTCTAGACCATACAATCAAGGCAGTAAAAGTAATTTGAACATTTTATTTGCATATATTCATTGCTCAAAGTAGAAAGTTTCCTTGGGGGTATTTCCATACATTTCTGTAATGTGATTGTATTTGCCCCTCTATTATTCTTTCTTGTATCCTCTCACTTTTCTCTCTCTCTCTTTATAGCTAAGGATCAGGAATTTTCCAAGGAATGCAGACATAGCTTTAAAGAAAGATATTTGTTATTGTTAAGCTGTCAGTTCTCTCTGAATTAATCTTTAACATCCTCTCAGGCCACTTATACTCAGTATAGATTTTGTATTATAATAAAATACATAGGACATATACATGCAATGAGTCAAAACAACAGAGTTAAAGCAAAGAAAATGTTTATACATTCCAGGATATCCATGAATCTTGAGGATATTGTTTATTGAAATATATAAAACAAAATGCAATGTTGCATTCTTGTCCATTTTCCTACAAATCAGAATTTTTTTTCTTCTTTATACTGATATATATACATACATATATATGTGTATAGACACAAATATGCACATAGGTATATACACAAATATACATATATATTATTTCTAATCAAATGCTCATGCTAAGTAAGGTAAACCGATCTCAGAAAAATACTTATTACATTCTTTCACTCATTTGCAAATCTAAAAGTGAGCTGCTTCTGGAGAAATCTCTAGGTGGGAAAGAGAAATGAAAGCATGAGAGTAGTGAACCTTATAAAAGTAAATTATATGTATGTATAAAAATGGCACACAGAAATTTTTAGAAACTACTGAAGAGGAGAGGAGGAAAGACAATAGATACAGGAAAGTAATCTAGGAAGGGTGAAATGGGTCAAAGTACACAGCATGTAAGTTATAAGTATCACAATGGAACCCCTTTTATAATAAATTTATACTAAATGAAAAATTTAAATAATACCTCATTTCTTTCCGCAAGGAGAATAGATATTGCTTGACTCTACTCATAGGAAGGATCTGAAGTACAAAACAATTACAGAAACAGGTGGTTGTCAAGTATTAGTGGTTAGCATAAAAGAGATATTGTTTGATGAATATGGTGTTTCAAATTTGCAAGATAAAAATGATTTGGAAATCTGATTCAGCATAATAGAAATGCAGTTTAACACACACACACACACACACACACACACAGTATATCTTTATCAGACTCATTCTCTCCATCACTTTCTCTGTGGTCTCCTTTGCCCTCCCTTTATAAACCAATCTCAACAATCTTCATTGTTTCATTTTCATATATGTATGTATGTTTACTCTGGTAACATTCCTTTATACTCTCCTTTTATTGCACCCATCCCAGTAGTACCTGTTCCCCAGAGAGGGGGATGCTTTCACATTCCTGTTCATTCTTTTAGTGTATGCTAATTTTTCAAAGGGATATCACCATGATATATCAAATACTAATCCTCCAGTCATATCTAGCTCCTTGAGAATAACTGATTTTTAAAACCAATTTTAGGGCTTGAACTCAGGGCCTATGAGCTGCCCCTTAGATCTTTGTGCTCAAGGACAGTGCTCTATCATTTTGAGCTACAGCAGCACTTCCGGGTTTTTGGTGGGTTAATTGGAGTTAAGAGTATCACAGACTTTGCTGTCTGGGCTGGCAGGAATTTCAATAACATTAAATGGTGACCAAAGTGAAAACAATGCTATTCTTTTTTATAAATGGCGATGCAAATTAATATTGACATTTTAGGATGTGATTAAAATAGAAATGTATCTCATAATACAGCCTTACTCTTTCCACTCCTAAGAACACAAATCCATATAATGTGTTTGTAATGTGTGTTTATGGCATACGTTAAAATGTTATATGGATAATAGAAAATAATCATATTGCGATAATTGTGGGACTACTGGATATTTATCCAATAGAGCACAAAGAAGGCCACATCACAACCATGCTCATTGCAGCTTTATTTACCACATCCAAGATATGGAATCAGCCTAGAAGCCGTATATGGAGAAAAGGTTGTACTTATACACAATAGAATTCTATTCATCCATCTGAAAGGATGATAATATATCATTTCTAAGGAAATGGAAATATTTGAAAATCATATGAAGTGAAGTAGGCCAGGACCACAAAAATGATGAATGCATGGTTTCCCTCATTTGTGATAGCTAGAATATGTCCATAAATCTATAAGTAAACACACTGGGTGGTGTGGGAGTGGTTACAAATGAATTAACTAGTGTCATCAACTCTACTAAGATCTCAAATAGTAGAATCTTCTATAAAGTGTATGTCAAGCTCAACTACAAGGGGGAGAATATTGTCAAGAATTCATTGTACATGCCACAAAATCAAGTAAAGTGAGGGAAATTTTGTGTGGAAGGGAGATGTGTATGTTAATGGGGGAGCAATAATCAAATGCACTGTATTAATAAACTGCTTTGTTAAATGACACTTCTTTTGACAAATATTTAAAGGTAATTCAAAGAAATTTGAAAACAAATACAAAATCTCCAAACAATGATTCTTAGGAGGGAAGTAATCTATAAAAGTATAACATTATAATTAAAGGGTATTTCATACTTAACTATAATTAAAATGCCTCAAGAAGTTACATGCAGGGAATGACATGAAGTAGAAAAAAAAGTGAACAAATGAAGAGTAGAAAGTGAAATATGCAATTAGGAATCAAATGTATATCCTGCAAAACTAAGGAGAGTGAAGGAAGGCGTCGGTAGCATAGGTTATAATATTGAAAGAGGTGACATTGATCATTGTACTCATAAACTATTTTCTCAAATGACAATTCATTTATACAACTACTTAAAGTAAATAAATTAATAAAGAAAAGAAAATTGTTTATAGAGATTCTATTCTCAGGTAGTTAATCTGGTCCCTGAGATCAGTTAACTGTTGTTCTGATTACTATTTTCTAAGTAAAGCATCTGAAACTAAAACGGAATCACTTAAGTCTTTAAAAACTATTTTATTAGACAGATGTGACACAAGTCACGAAGTGATAACATGAGCTCCAGAGAAGGGACTTAATTACTTTTATTTTCTTTATTTGCAACCTAGAAAAATTAATACTTCATTAATTTAACTATCTCCAATAGCCAGTATGTTATTACTTTGAGGTGAATATTTTAAATTGAAAGATTAATTGATCAGTTTGATAGTATGTGTGCATGTGTGTACATATGTGCTTATACATCTATGGTTTTATAAATGACCATGTTGTTAACTTGTTAATGATGCAATGTCTTACTTCATAGAAACTATGTTTTCCTGTTACATATTTATGATAACTATAAGTTCTAACAATATTTCACTTCTAGCTATATTTTGAATGCTTTTCAGAGCATAGGAGATACTTAAGGTAACTTTTCTTTCTTTGTTCTATATAATCATATTAGATAAAGGCCAATCTATTTCTATTCATTTAACTTGAAATAAGATGATTTTATGGCTCCAATATTTACCAAAATGACTAAGGTATGTAGTTAACTTTGGGTGTATTTCCTTTCCACATGAGTTTGTTGCCAGATAATTTTGATTGAAATATATATGTACAGTTTATAGTCTCATATCAAAACAGGATAATTAATATCAAATACTAGTATGAGAATATTTGAATGTAGCAAACTAAAGCATAGATTGATAGATTGTTTAGCTAACATAATCACACTTAAATTTTTTATCTGTGTTTTCTGGAACTTAGGATTTGAAAGAAAGATTTATTATAAAAGTGCTTGTAAATCCATTTGCTATACGTGGGACTGCATTAAACTGCAGAGCTTCTGTATGGCAAAGAACATAGCTAGCAAATTAACTAAAAAGCCAACAGAGTGGGAGAAGATCTTCACAACCCATATAACGGACAGAGGCCTCATATCTAAAATACATCAACAGCTAAAAAAATTGAATCACTCCAAAACCAATCTCCAAAGAAACAACCATGTTAAACTCTGCACTATTCACAATAGCCAGGCGATAGAAAAAATCCAGATGCCTTACTGCAGATGAATGGATACAGAAAATGTGAGATACACACACACACACACACACACACACACACACACACTCACACACACACACACACACACACAATGGAATTCTACATTGCCAACAGACAAGATAAAATAATGGCATTCGCAGGGAAGTGGATGAATCTAGAGCGAATCATGAGTGAGACAAGTCAAGACAAAAGGAAAAAAAGGAGCATAGTATCCTTAATATATGGCTATTAGATCCAAACAGTACAAGAGCGAGGACTCAATATTTGCGTACCCAATGCTATGGACATGGTACTGGAAATATAAATATAACTACATAGACATAAAATCCTATGACTTTATAGACATAATGTTTTACTTCTTAAATCAATATGTATCTATGATGTACAAACCCTTAGCTTAATTTTGAATATGTTCTAAAAACTAAGTGCCAGTGATTTGTTTGAAATATGATGTAAAAATCAATGCTAATAAATTCTTTAATAAAAAAAAAGGTGGGCCAAAGACTTAAAGAGAGTCTTCTCTGAAGAAGAAATAAGAATGGCCTATGGACTCATGAGGAAATGCTCGACATCTCTGGCCATAAAAGAAATGCAAATCAAAACAACTCTAAGATTCCACCTCATTCTAGTTAGAAGGCCAGGATCAAGAAATCTAATAACAACAGATGCTGGAGGGGATGTGGCCAGGAGGGATCACTACTACACTGCTGGTGGGAGTGCAAATTCCTTCAACCACTATGGAAAGCAGTATGGCAGTGCCTCAAAAGGCTAAACATAGAGCTCCCCTATGACACAGCAATTCCACTACTTGGCATTTACTGACTCTTCCATAAACAAGGACATACTAAATCCACTAACACAATGATATTCATTTCAGCACTATTTACCACAGCAAAGATTTGGAACCAAGCCAGATGTCCCTCAGTTGATGAGTGGATCAACAAGATGTGGTATTTATGCACAATGGAATTCTATGCTGCTGTCGGAAAGAATGACAGTGCCCCATTTGTAAGGAAATGGAAAGACTTAGGAAAAAATCATATTAAGTGAAGTAAGCCAGACTCAAAGGAACATAGGCTCAACGTTTTCCCTCATTTATCATAATCAGTAGAAACTTGGGTTCTCCTAGCAGAAACAAAACCTGGATATATAAGGCCATACAGTATGACACTAAATGAAAGGACCTCCAGGATGTAGAAACAAAAGCCATATAGTGAGTGATTTTTGTCCTTAATATACTAATGTTATCTCTCATCTCTCTTGCTGTCCCTTGGTTATCTCATATTGTATTTCACCTTGTTATCTGATATATTGTATATATGAATATTTGGCATTTGAAGTCAGATAGGGAAGGGAGGAAAGCAAGATGAGGGGCGGGGGTAAAAGGAGGCAAATGGGGACCAAGACATGAGAAAGGGTATCAATATATGTAAAGTAATGCACCTTCTCTCTGGTGAATATAATGTAATCCTTCTATTAATTACAATAAAATATGAAAAAAATCTATTTGCTTCATACTTGAAATGTTTCTAATTTACCATTTTCACTTATAAAATTATACAATTCATCTCATATTGTTACAGTATTTCACCTTGTTATCTGATATATGGTATATATGCTTGATGGGGTATTTGAAATTGGATAGGGAAGGAGGGAAAACAGTATGAGCAGTGGGGTGGGGAGGGAAATGGGGACCATGACGTGAGACAGGGTATCAATGTATGTGAAGTAATGCACCTTATATCTGGTGAATATAATGTAACCCTTCTATTAAGTACAATAAAAATATATGAAGAAGAAAAGTTTATATAATTCTGAGTAGTAATGAATGAATTCAGTTATTTTCTAAAAGCCACTTCGTATTTGAGCACCTAATTGGTATTGATACAATCATTATCAGTATAGCCCAGGAAGAAATACTAGATTATTATTTTTTTACTGTAAGTTTGATGTACAGAGCAGTTACAGTTATATACGCATTATTGTAGGTTGGATAAGATGTGAATATTGGACATTAATTTTCATATGCAGTTTTAAGATTTTTTGGTTTAGTCAAGATTAATATGTGGCTTAATCAGTGGATCTTCCATTTTAAACATCAAGTATTAGCTAGAATTTTGCTACCACAACCACTTAAGTTCTTGAAACTTTTAATATATCACAGTATATATGTTGATGTTGCATGCTAAGTGTATAGCAAAAATGAAAGCTTCCTATAAAGAAGCAAGTATTGAAACATCATTTTAAATATTATAATTAAACAAGATTTATTACTTTTGTTAGATCTGATGCAACTTATTCATTAGAGAGCAACAAGTATGCACATCTGTATATTTACATACTAAAAATAGTTCCTAAAGAAACAAAAGGTTACTTAGAATACATAACCTCTCACTTGTTTAAATTATATGTTTCTGAGTAGAGTATTATGATCTTGTTTTCAGCTACATATATGTGACTACCTAATTACAAAGCAGACTTTTTAAACATAGTGTTTATTTCAAGCCATTGTATCTCAGAATAAAAGTGCATTAGATGCAATGTTCAGGACGAAAAAGAGGATTGAATGCAGACCTCAATATATCCAACCTACATTCTAAGTAAATTTTATTGTGACTGAAACTAGCATTTCAGAACCAATTAAATGCTTTGACTATAACAATTCTGACAATATAATTTTGAATAAGAATAAGGTATGTCATGCTCTGAGTATTTTACTTCGGATCCATTACTCCTTTAATTGAAAATAATGAATGTGACAGAGAAAGGGACCAGGGAGATAGTGCTGCTTTTGTACTGCCCATCTTGCTTTTCTGCTGATCAATTTTGTAGTGGAGTAGACAGTTCTATGCCTCTAGTAGTGTAGCTTGCTTGTGGGCAGAGTGGATGATATCTATAAGGGTATTTAGACGGTTAAGAAATTGATCTGTATATAATAGATGGTAAACTCAGAGAAACAGTCAAGTTGTATTGGATTAGAAAGGAGAGACAGGACTGACAGTGTGGACTAGTGGTAGAGTGCTTGCCTAGCATGCACAAAGACCCAGGTTTGATTCCTTAGTACCACATACATGGAAAAAGGCAAAAGTGGTGCTGTGACTGACTAGCTTTGAGAAAGCCCAAGATAGTGATTAAGCCCTGAGTTCAAGCACCAGGACTGACAAAATAAAAGAAAGAAAGAAAAGGTATGACAAATATTGATCATGATTCATCAAGTGCTGTAGTTTCAGTTTCCAGCCCTCTCACCCTTAGCAAGCACTACAGTATCTGTTCTCATATAACTAGTGTCTAGGAAGGAGTAAACATGATAAGTCAAATGGTCATCATATAGAAAATTCAGTGTTTCAGAAAGAGGATAGCAAGAACTATGTAAATATCATGTTTCAGTCACTAAATGTAGTGTTTCAGATAGCCAGTTATATTAGGATATTTGGTAAGACAATTGAAAATTGAAAGACTTGGCTAGGACAACAGAAAGATACAGCATTTGCTAGAAAATACTGGTGTTCCAATTTAGGTGAAATGTATGAAATAAAGTAGGACCATTTTGAATAAGGTACTGCATTGAGTAGTGAACAAGTTCACATATTACTAAATGGTATTTATGAAGAGGATTAGGTACAAAACTTAGTCATTTCATAAAAGTCATAAGAATCAAATATCTGTAAATGGACACAGGTTTGTCCTCAGTGACTTCTCAAATGCCTTACTTAAAAGCTTAGAGAAATGGATAAACAACTTTGAATGGAGAAACTAATCATGGTGTGATGATAGAATTTGTCTGACTAAACGTAATTAATCTCTCTTTTTTTTTGCCAGTTCTGGGCTTGAGCTCAGGGCCTCAGCACTGACTTTGGGTTTTTGCAAGGCTAAAGCTCTACCACTTGAGCCACAGCACAACTTCTGACTTTGTCTATTTATGTGGTATTGAGGGTTCAAACTCATTTCTTTGTATATGTTAGAAAAGCACTCTACCCCCTAAATGCGATCTTATTCTTAGAAAAAGCGAGTATCTTCATTTGGTAGTCAAGAATCTAATATACCCTAAAAAATTAAGAACAGTGAGGAAAGGAGTGGGTTGAGGAGGGATGGATGAGAATGATGATAAGGGGTGATATTGATCAAGATATACTGTATTTCTAAACTGCTTTGTTGAATGGCAACTCCTTTGTATAACTGCTTCAAAATTGTACAAAAAAATTAAATGAAAAGTGAATGTCTCCTAAATTTGAAAGCACTGCATGTCATCCACCATCACTATAGACAATCAAATAGTTTTGTTCCCCAGTGATATTTTTAATAGTAATAATTTCAAAAGATAAAATAGTCACTGGGAGGAGTTCATTTGTATTCTGGCTACAATATCACAGATTGAAGTGGTGCTGTGGCTCAAGAGGTATGGCGGTAGCCTTGAGCTGAAGAACTCAGAGACAGTGTCCAGGACCAGAATCCAAACCCCATGACCAACCAAAAAATCAAAGCTCTGTTATTATACTGTTTTAAAAGAAAACATAAGCAGTAAGGAAATAAAGTATATCTGTTTCCTATACCTACATGCATGCAAAGATTCAGTAAACAAAATGAGCCAAAGAATACAATTTATATGAGTAGATACCCATTAAATGATTTCTGCAAGTGACTCATAAAACTCTTTGATTCATGTTCACATAACAACTCAGGTAATAATTTTAACTCTTATGGTTGTCACGACCACTACAAAATTTCTATCAACTTCAGTAATAGAGTAATAATTATGTACAACATTTCTCTCATTTGTCTGAAATACAAAAGATGACTCTAGTATTCGTGCTCTTGGCTTTACTTGCAAATTTGATGTTGAATAATATATGAAGATTGGTGGTTCTTCCACTCTAATAGCTTTCATACTGAACAAAATGAACTCTATATAAAAATAGCCTAAGTCCTTAAGCCACCATTGTGGATATTTACAATGGTCAGAATTTAGTTTGAAAATGAAGTAAGCAATGTAAAATAAGGAATATATGCAAAGTAAGAATTCCAAATCTGATTGAAAGGAACCTTGAAATGTGTTTTTACAAAATGGGGCATACTCATAGTTACTGTTAATATACAAATTATCAAATAGAATTCAATCAACTCATGATTCTCAGAAGAAGGTATGAGTGAAGAGACGTGAGCATATATCCAAATAAATAAATCACAAAATCATAATGATGTTTTCAAACTATATATGTCCTTACCCTAATTGATGCTTAACAATTACCTTTTCATTCACAATATTTTACAAGGAGAATTAAACTGTACATCATTATTAATATTTTGATGCAATTTAGCAATAGTTAGGCAAGTTATACTTTTTTTGTTCTTGAATATTCCATTATTGATATATAGTACATATGTAAATTACACCAATATATGGTGTATAATATGCATTATGTAAAATGTTTTAGTCTTTAAAATATGTTCTTGTTAAGATTAATACAGAAACATATAACTTTCCCAAATAATAATATAATTTGAGTATACCATACTCATACTTTAGATAGAAATTCAGTTCTTTTTTTCCTCTTTCCTTCCCTATTTCAAATAAAACATTTAACATATATACCATATACCAAGTACCAAAGTCAGATCCAGTAACCACACCAGATAAACCATAAGGGAATAAAAGCTAAAAGAAATAACTTCACGTAGTACCTTTAGAGAAACAATCACAAAGATAACCACTGTCTCATTGTTTCTCTTGTGCCATTGTCATCAAATAATCTCACTTGGCCTTGAGTTATTTGACGGCCTAATTGAAGGTGACTTTCAAATTGGTTTTTTAAAAGCCAGTAGTGGATGCTTTTTCAGGCTATGGTACCAGTTGGAACTATCCCCACAGAGCAACAAAGAAATCATAGAGTACATGGTTCTCAGATATAACTACTATATCCAGCAGAGAGCCTGGTGGACAATGTAGTGTCTTATGTTTATCTCTGAAAGCCATATAACAAAATTGCTAATACTCCCTAATTCTAAAATAGTCTACTGTTCCACCAGATATTTTTTTTAATAAAATTTGGAATGGAAAATGAAATGCTCATTTTAGAAAACTCTAGCACAGGACACGAGGGATCACTATTACACTGTTGGTGGGAGTACAAACTTGTCCAACCACGATGGAAAGCAGAATTTTGACTCCTCAAAAGACTAAACATAGAGCTCCCCTATGACCCAGCAATTCCACTACTTGGTATTTACCCAATCGTCCAGAAACAAGGACATATTAAAGTCACTAGCACACCGATGTTCATTGCAGCACTATTTACCATAGCAAAGATATGGAACAAACAAATCCAGATGCCCCTCAGTTGATGAGTGGATCAACAAGATGTGCTATTTGTACACAATGGAATTCTATGCTGCTGTCAGAAAGAAAAACATTGCCCCATTTGTAAAGAAATGGAAAGACTTAGAAAAAAATCATATTAATTGAAGTAAGCCAGACTCAAAGGAACATAGGCTCAATGGTTTCCTTCATTTGTCATAATGAGTAGAAACCTTGGGCTCTCCTAGCAGAGATTTACAGTAGAACGAAACCTAGATACATAAGGCCACATAGAATGACGCTAAATGAAAGGACCTCCAGGATGTAGAAACCAAAGCAACATAATGAGTGATTGTTGTCCTTAATGTACTATGTTATCTCTCATCTCTTTGGCTGTCCCTTGATTATTTCATTTTGTTACAGTATTTCACCTTGTTGTCTAATATATTGGGTATATGCGTATTCAGTTATTTGAAATCTGATAGGGAAGGGGGGAAAACAAGATCAGGGACGGGGGTGGGGTGAGGGAAATGGGGACGAAGACATGAAAAAGGTATCAATGTATGTGAAATAATGCATCTTCTATCTGGTGAATATAATGTAACCCTTATATTAATTACAACATAAATATATGAAAAAAGAAAACTCTAGCATAATTGATATATATATGTTACTTAAAGAAAACAAATTGAGGCCTCAAATGCTTAACAAAATGAATACCAGGAAGCTAGAACATGTGCTGTTGGGGGTTTGAGGTCATGGGGAGCAGGTAAATAGAGAGGAAGCGTGGGTGAATGAAATTATAGTAATCAAAGAATAGAGAGATAGGTAGGTAGATAGATATAGCCACAGATACAGAAAGGGAGACAGGAAAATTGAGGAGATATAGCAGAACAGTGATACTGATTAAGATGCATTTTATTCACAGACATGCTGATCTGAAACCTCTTTATACAGCTTCTTAAAATAATAAATAAACTAGTGGAAGGAAGCATAAGTGAGATATACAGTCAGATCTGTCATCCTTTCAAAGCAATATCCTTCTACTCTGCTGTAATCTCATAGAAAGTATTATTCTGCCTTGATTATCATCGAAGTAGATGGGATTTTTATACAAATTCTATATATTATAAAAACTGATCTGATCAAGAGTATTTCATGGAAATGTTTTCTGAAAATGGTTGGAGAGATTCCAAAGAGGCTCAGTATATCAGATGATCTGATATTTCTCATAGAGCATATTTCAAGTTTCAAGGTTTAATAGTCAGTAATAATACATATCTCATAATGTGGTTTTTAATACATTCGCTTATTGTATATTAAAGCAAATGTCAGTCTGCACCAATAATACGGTTATGCTCTGTATTTCCCAATGAATACAATTTATTGGGTGGAGAAAAAAAGCTGTGATTACATTATTTGCAAATATGTAAGTCATGGATCTCATACATATATTGTACAAATAGCATGGCAAATGCCTGAAATCAGCTATCATGTGTTTTAGCAGCAAGAAGTTTAATCCTAAAGAGAAAAATACTGTTTTGTTAAAAGCCACAAGACCTGAAAATACAGCTGTATTTCTACTGCTTTAGTGACCAGAGACATGTTATTTCCTTTCCCTTGTTTCTTTTCTTAATCTGATGAACAGAAAATTACACCATGTTTTCTTTCAAAGCTTCTGCCACATGTGTCATGATATATTATACAATTCATACTTAATATAAAAATTTCACCAAATGGAAAGTGAGACAAAAACGTCCACAATTCTTAATAATAGGATTATAATATATATTTATTGAAGTTCTACAATGTCTGGTTTTGTTTTTTTTGATGACAAGTTGGGTTGCTCATTAACCTTGAAGGCTAGTGTCTAGTGATTTAATTATATGTGTAATTTTTCCCTCCTCCTTTTATATTCAATCACATTTTCTAAATCAAGAGGCCCTATAGGCAAAAGGAAAGCTCATCTATTTTATAGATTCATGTATTTAATATCATGGTTTGGATAGCAGTTGAAGTAAAATGGAATTCCAGATCTGCAGGCAGAACATGATAATTTGTTTCTACGCAATAGGATATGTACTATAGAAAAAATGACTTCCTAGAAATCACTTGGTGAATGATTACCTTATACAGTAATGTTAATGACCTTTTGAATTGTCAGAAAATGTACTATGTCTTGAGTAAACCTCTTTGAAGACCCTTTGTGTGTTGAATAGAGTTGAAAGCTTTCATCTTATATTTTTTAGCCATTTAATTCATTGCAACTTAACAAAATCACAGAATTCCAGGCTGTAGGATAATGCCAATAAGGACAGCAGTTTCTATCTCAATTTTGTCAAAAGTAAAGTCATTTCTTAAAAAAATTGAAATGAGAGTGTAACGAAGTATATTTATGCTGTATGCAAAGTTGACAATTCAGAACCTGTCATCTTATGTCTACCCCTCCTTTATACAGCATCCTACTTTACAACAGCTTTTCAGTCACCTATAAGAAACTTAGAAGCCAGGCATAGTGGCTCCCCCTGTAATCCTAGCTACTTTGGAGGCTGAGATCTGAGGATCAAGGTTCAAAGCCAGCCCAGGCACAAAAGGACCTGAGACTCTTATCTCCAATTAATCACTGGAAAATGGGAAGTGGGGCTGTGGCTCATGGGTAGGGTGGTAGCCTTGAGGTGAAGAGCTCAGGGACAGCACCCAGGCTGAATTCAAACCCCATGACCCCCCCAAAAAAAAGAAAAAAAAGAAACTTAGACCTCTGAAAAATCTTGATTGAAACGCACTTATGTAGTCCATTAATGAATTCAAAATATATTGGAAAGTTGTCCCAAATTTACAAATATAATCAATGACTTAATTACTGTCTTAAGAGAGCTTTCTGCCTAAGAGAAGATATGTATGTGAGAGCAAAACATTTTAGTCCTATACTTAGTGTGCTAAATAGATCATTATAGAAACACTTAATATGGATCTGGATACTTGTGGGTAAAAGTAAAAATGTGACATAAGAAAGAAAGTAATACCTAAAAGGTTTTCGAGTTAGTCATACAAGATGAAAACAGGAAGTTGGAATGCCACAGCAGCTATGAAATGTGTGTGTGTGTATCTGTGTGTGTGTGTGTGAGAGTGTGTGTGTGTATGTGTGTGGACAAACTCTATTTGAAAAGAGGCCACAGACGATTTAAGAAATTCATTTTAAGTATAAAAGTAGTCCAAGGTAAGTGCTATTCTTTGGATCATAACTGTGACCTAAGACATGCTAAAGATTTTGTTCTCAGTTTGATGGCACTATTGGGAACTAGTGAAGGAAGGACTTGTTGAAGGGAAGTTGGACAGAATGGAGGGTGCCTTGGAGGGTATTTTGAGATCCTAACTCATTAAATCTTTACATAAAATTTAAAATGGAAAACAAAAGAATTAATTCATGAGCTAAAACACACAATAGGGCAATGGAAAACTACTATTAATATACATAGTTATATGTATTGTTAGGAAATCTTATTTATATTAGTTATATCACATAATTATATGTAATATTGTCTATGAATAGAAATACACTTGATGATTGAAAAAATACTTTCTGTGGTTTTGTTTGATTTTTTATTTTTTTATTGTTGCTATTAACTCTTTTTTATTTTATTCATGATTGAGAAGTTGAGAAAATACTTTCTGTGGTTTTGTTTGTTTTTTATTTTTTATTGTTGCTATTAACTCTTTTTTATTTTATTGTTGAGGTGATGTACATGGGGGTTATAGTTACATTCATCAGGTAGTGGATACACAACTTCTTGAACATTGTTACCCCTTCCCATGTTTTTCTTCCACTTTCCTACAACAAATTCCCTCTCACTCATTTTGTTATTCCCTTGCCTTTCCTTTTTCAAATACATAAATAAACATATATATAATATACCAGATACCAAAATCAGATACTATAACAGTGTGAGATAAACCTTAAGGGGAAGAGAAAAGAAATAACTTCATATAGTACAATTAGAACAACCATCACAAAGTTAAACCTCTTCTTTCCATATCCTGGGGTTCATTTCATTTGGCCTTATCCTGTATGGTCATATGTACATAGATTTTGAACTATTATGATCCTCTGTTAGGAGAATTCTAGATGTAAACTAATTGTTACAAATGAGGGAAACCATGGAGCCTATGTTTCTTTAGGTCTGGCTTACTTCACTTAATATGATGTTTTTTTTTCCACTTTCCATTTCTTTACAAATTAGGCAATGATGTCATTCTTTCTGATGGCAGTATACAATTCCATGGTGTTAATACACCACATCTTCATGATCTATTCACTGCTGAGGTGGTTCATTCATCATCTGGGTTGGTTCCATATCTTAGCTATGGGGAATAATGTAGTAATGAACATGGTTGTGCTGGTAGGTTTAGTATGGCCTTGTTTCTGGATATTTGGGTAGATGCTCAGAAGTGAGATTGCTGGGCATAAGGGACCTCTAGGTTTAAACATTTGAGGAGTCTCCACACTGCTTTCCAGAGTGATTGAACAAGTTTATACTCCCGCCAACAGTGCAGTAGCAATCCCTTTTGGCCACATCCCCATGAGCATCTGTTGTTATTAGATTTCTTGATAATGGCCATGCTAATGGTAGCAAAGTGAAATCTCAAAGTTGTTTTGATTTGCATTTCTTTTTTTTTTTGTTTTTTTGCCAGTCATGGGATGTGCATTCAGGGCCTGAGCTTTCTCAAGGCTAGAGCTCTGCCAGTTGAGCTACAGCACTACTTCCAGCTTTTTCTATATATGTGGTGCTTAGGAATTGAACTGCAGTCTTCTTGCATGCTAGGCAAAGTGCTTTACCACTAGGCCAAACTTCCGGCCATTGATTTGCATTTCTTTTATGGCCATAGATGTAGAGGATTTCTTCATGTGTCTATTGGCCATTTTTACTTAACTCTTCAGAGAAGTCTCTCTTTAAGTCTTTGGCCCACCTTTTAATAGGATAGTTGTTTCTTTGAGGGTTTATTTTGGAGAGATTCAATTTCTTGAGCTGTAGTTATAGTTTAGATATAAGAAAGACCCTTGTCTGTTGTATGGCAAGTTAAGACCTTTTCCCACTCTGTGGGCTTTCTATTTATCTTGCTGGCTATGTCATTTACCATACAGAAACACTGTAGTTTAATGCAATCCCATTTGCCCAAACTTTCTTTGATTTGTTCTATTTCTGGGCCTTTATTAAGAACGTATAGACCCGTGGCCAAGGAGTCCAAGTGTATCTCTTACTTCTTCCTGCAAAATTTTCAGAGAATCTGATTTTACCTCAAGGTCTTTGATCTATCTAGGGCTGATTATGGTGCAGAGGACAGATAAGGATCCAACTTTAGTTTTTTACATGCTTTTTTTTTGCCAGTTCTGTCAGCACCATTTGTTGAAGAGGCTTTCTTCTAGCCAGCATTCTTGGCTCCTTTATGAAGGATTTGGTGGCCATAGGGCTGTGGGTTGATTTCTGGGTCTTCTATTCTATTCCATTTGTCCTCCAGCCTGTTCTTGTGCCAATCAAAACCAAGCTGTTTTTATTACTGTAACTTTGTAGTACAGTTTGAAATTTGGTATTGATATTCCTCCAATGATTTTCTTTCTGCTAAGGATTGCTTTTGCTACTTGGGGCCTTTTATTATTTCATATGAATTGGATTGCTTTCTCTATTCTGTTAAAATATGACATTGGGATATTGATGGGTATTGCATTGAATGTGTAGATAGCCCTTAGCAATATTGACATTTTCCTTGCTTAAGTTAATTACTTAGCATTTTATTTTCTTTCAGGTTATTGCAAAAGAAATTGCTTTCCTAATTTCAGCCTCTCTCTTTTTGTTATTGGCATGCAGGAAAGCCATTGAGTTTTGAGGGTTAATTTTATACCCTGCTATTTTACCACAGTTTTGTATTAGTTTACATAATTTGGGAGTGGAGCCCATAGGGTTCTTTACCTACAGAATCATGTCATCTGCAATATCCAGTTATGTTTTGTTAGAAAAATTTGATTTATTTTTCTTATATCACATAATTACATTTAATATTGTCTATGAATAGAAATACATTTAATGATTCCAAGTTGAGAAAATACTTTCTGACATCTGTTTCAATATTTTGGCTGTTTTCCTGACATGCTGAATTTCAAAGATAATTCAGTGGTTGTCTCACTCCTCATGAGATGGAAAGAAGCTAGAAAAGACAATGAATGAATTATTGAAGCATCCTTTGGGACACACAGCAAGTGACTTTTATTGAATAGAGAAGAGAAGAAAAAAAGAAATCAAACCATTATAAAAATAGAATTTTTATAAAAGGATTAAAAAATAAGTGAATATCTTCTCTGTTTTCTCTTTCAGTAGAGTCTTAGAACACCATGAACAGACTGACAAAGGCTTGGGTTCCAAAATGGCAAATTCTAGCCTTTTTCCAGTCATATGGGGAATGTGACAAGACTTGGTGACTAAACTCTGAACTGAAGCCAAAAGGGAATTTATCATACTACATTTGTAAAAAATCTAGGGTCAGTATTTTGGACATTTGTCAAGACTTGTTACAGAAATAATGAGGCAGCAAATATTGTTCAAATTCATGTAAACACATGTTGATATGGAGTCAAAATAGTTCAGTATGTTGGGCATTGAGATATATGCCTGTATTCTAGACTCTTCAGGAGTGAGGCAGGAGTACTGTGTGTTTATCATCAGGCAGAGAAAACTTAGCAAAACTCTATCTAAAAATCAAATAAAAAAAACCATACAGTTGTGGTTGGATTGAATGATAGGACTAAAAATTAGTGAGGCCCTAGGTTCAATTTCCAGTACTATTACTCAATGTAAGGGTACAGGAGGAATGGTCATACAAAATTTATGTTATGTATTATAAACCACATTTTATAACTATCATTATATGCACTATCTCCTTTTAATCTTCAACCTTTTGTAGTAGATCATCCTTATGATGACCATTTCAACTATGGAAAGAATCTAAAGTTCATAGAGATAAAACATTAACAAATGTCATGCAACTAGTCTAATTTACTAAAACCCTATAGTCAAAGATTATCATGGTGAAAAATGCATTTAGATCCCAAGGAGTTTCCTTACCTTCATGTGATACCTCACTTAGGTTGCTTTCCTTGGCTATACTCTTAGAATGATTCTAAAAGTGTGTATTTCTTAAAGGACCATTACTATTTAGAACCAAATAAATTTTACAAAGAATAGTTAAATACTTTCCTTATGACAAAAGTTGTCATAAGAAATCAAAGCACAATTTCCTGGCACATATTAATGTCATCTTTCCATACAAGGGAAGACTAAGGGTTTATGTATAATCTTTTATTGACAGGTTACAAACCACCCTCTATCTTTTGTAATGTTGTTAACTTTCAGGCTTTTATTAAGTAAAGTAAATCAGTCGCAGAAAGAGAAGCACTGCATGACTTCATTCATAAGATGAATTTAATATCTGATATCATTGACACTGAAAATGGAATGATGGTTTCTATAGTAAGAAGATGGGGAGAATTTCATATCAATGGGTGCTAGGATATAGTAATATTGGTGTAAAACTTCTTGTGCCATATTGCTCAGTAGAGTTAACACATATAATCACATATTACGTGTCTCACAAAGATGAAGTTTAGTGATTTTTTTCATTATGACTAATTATAATTAGTTAACAAGAAATATATACTTAATTTGTTTTTTCTCCCTTATTCATATTCTTCTTTCTCACACATCTTTATTTTCGTGGGATGGTGGAGGGAAGAAAGACCTTATGGTTGGGACAATGCTACTTCTTTGTTTTTTATTTATTTTTTGCAATAGGGCTATTTTCTATTATAGGCTAGCTTGACAGCCAATGTAATTATAAATATACCAAAGGAGGAAAAATGTATATGAAACATCATTCACTATTTACAAAGGAAAGAAATAATGTTATATGTGACTGTGAGAATGAAACTTTCTCAAAAGACATTTCTTGGTGGCCTTGATTATAACATTCATTATATAACCAATATATTAACAATGGGAATATCTATTTTTGAAAAACATTGAAAAGCAAGGTATTTCCCTTTCTGAACTGCATATAATTCTTATAGTTCTTTCTGATTAAAGATACACTATTTTGTGCAAATGTCTGTATTTGAAATCTTTCATCTAATATTAAGATATTAACATAATTTACTTTTTCAACGAATGTGACATGTAGCTAATATATTTAAAGACATTTATCATAATTAGTGGAAGCTTTAATCAATTTAAAAATAAACCAAAATAGAATGCAAATATTGGATCGATCTAGTTTTTTGCTCCAATCTGCTATTCTCCTTTTGATTGAGGAATTGAGTTCATTGATGTTTAAAGTTATTATAGATTAATGTATCCTGTTTCCTGCCATTTTCTTGATTTCCTATATTTTGTTTCTTTCCTCTTCCAGTCTTTAATAAGTTGATCAACTAGTGATTTTTGTTGACACATTTCTTTGATTTTGATTGTTTTCTTCAGATTGCATCCCTCCCTTAACATTCTTTGTAATACTGGTTTAGTGATCATGAATTCCTTTAACTTTTATTTGTCATGGAAGTTTTGTGTTTTACCATCTAATATAAATTAAAGCTTCATGGGATAGATCAGTTGGAGTTGGCATTTGTTGATCTTTAGTGCTTGGATTTTACCCTTCCAGGCTCTCTTTGAGTTAGGGTTTTTGTGAAGAGGTCTGCAAAGATTCTGAATCATACAGTATGCATATAAAACATCACATTAATTCATGCACATATAGTCTCCTCTACATAGGATGCTGAGTAAGGATTACCATTTGAGTTCAACAGTTCAAGACTATCTTCTGTAATATATTGAGCTGCTGCAAGTCAAAAACAAGAGCACCTCATCACATAATTATATAAGAACATTGTGGATGGTACCTCATACTTTTCAAACCTTAATATCATCTCAGATCACCATCCCTATGTCATATACATAAATTTACATCTATACCATAGTAAAGGTGAAGGGGTTTGGAGAATCAGTAACTTTCCTTAGCCTCTTCCTATTTTCCCTTATGTCTGTTTCCTGGCTGCCACAATACAAACATTTCTGCTCAGCAAATTCCTCTTTGCTAAGATGCACAGAATGATTTGAAAGTAATACAGAAATAATTCTAGCAGGGACCCATGGCCCGTGCCTGTAATCCCAGCTACTCAATAGACTGAGATTAAAGGATCCTGGTTCAAAGCCAGTCTGGGCATGAAATTCTGTGAGATTCTTAACTCCAATTAACCACCAGAAAACTGAAAGTGGCACAGTGGCTCAAATGGTAGAGCTCTAGCTTTGAGCTGCTGAGCTCAGAGGCAGCATCCAGGCCCAGAGTTCAAGCTCCACAACCAGGAGCAAGGGGAAGAACTAGCTAATACAAAAGTAAATAAATTAAAATGCAAAATCAAATTAAATAATTATTGTGCATATAAAATTCATTTTAGAGGTGAGGACACACATAGACTGAAAATGATAGGAAAATATTTCTCATTGCTACTTTGTGAACAGCTGGTAGTTTTCTAGCCTAAAAACAATATAAGAAGAAGTCTAACTTTAAAATTTGCCAAATTATTTCCAATAAAATTAAAAGAGCTTTCATATAAAAATGTCATTTCTAGAAAAGAGTATAGAGGGCTATTAATATCAAACAAAATATACTTTAAATATAAATGGTCATAAATTGTTGGGCTGAGAGCTTGGCCTAGTGGTAGTGTGCTTGCTTAACGTGCATGAAGACCTGAGTTTGATTCCTCAATGCCACATACATGGAGAAAGCTGGAAGTGGTGCTGTGACTCAAGAGGTAGAGTTCTAGCCTTGAGAGAACCAAATGACAGTGCTCAGGACCCCAGTTTAAGGCCCAGGACTGGGAGTTTCTACCTTTACAAAAATGTTAATTTTTGTAAATGTTGATTAGATAAAGCATGAAATCTCCAAATTATTTTCTATTTATTTATTTTGTTTTCATTGTATCAATACATTTCAATTCAGTATGTCACTTTGTAAGTTCAATACACCTTGGTTAATAAAATCCCTCTCATCATTTTATTACATCCAACTCTACCTGCCTCTGCAATTTGCAGAATTCTCAACATATAAAGCAAATTTTGATAATACAAGAGAAATAGTGACACAATAAAACAGGAATTCAATAACCCATTTTAATAAAGGATAGGACAGAGAGATCATTAAGAAAGTATTGTAATAACAACGTATACCAATTCTACTTAGCACACATACGTATAACATCAATGACAGGACACTATGCTCAAGTGCAGAGATCAATCTATCTGTAGTACAGATTCTATAGGATAAACCATAGAGGGGTCTTTAACAAAATGAAGAATATTTTTAATTTTACACAGTTATTTACTCATTTACATGGAATGAAATGAGAAATCAATGGCTTGAGCAGGATTAGAAAATACACACACATGCAGAAAGTAAACATTTATTTAATCAACCAACAAGTAAGAGAATAAATCACAAGGAGAGTTAGGAATTACTTCGAAATAAATCTGAATAAAATGCAAAATATCAAAAATTATATATTTCAGCCAAAATATTTTTTGGTTTTCGAAGTGTTAAATGTTTATTTACAGTTTTTTGTGTGTTTATGCATGCCCATGTAAAATAAAGATGGGCTCACTTGACTTTGTCTACTACTTCTTTTTTTTACAGACATATTTTTTTTCTTTTGTATTATAATTAATAGAAAGGTTACATGTTATTTACCAGATAGAAGGTGCATTAATTCACATACATTGATACCCTTTCACATGTCTTGGTCCCCATTTCCCTCCCCCCCCACTTCCACCCCTCATCAGCCAAAATATTTTAAGAAGAAAGTTTATAGCCCAGAATATGAACACTAGAAAGCAAAGACATTTTTTATCAGGTAGCTAACTTCGTACCTTAAGCTACTAGATGAAGATAATAAGTGAAATAGAGTAGAGAAAAACTGTTCTTATTATTCCTTATCAATGAACAATCTGAGAAGGAAATTAAAGCTGGTGAATTTATTATAGATTGAAAATAACTAAATACTCAGGAATAAACATAACCAAGCAGTAAATGCAAATATGAAACTCAACAAAATATCAGCTTATACCCATTAAAAAGGCCACTACTAAGCAACAACAAGAAAAGTTAAGCATTCACAGAAAAAAATAAGCATTTATAGAAAAAATATGTCATGAATGTACACTGTTGGAGGGTTTGTGCAAATGCAAAGAAAATAATATGAATTTGAAAACTCAGCAGTTTCACTTTCTAAGGATTAAACTATCGCAACAAGACACACAGCCATGTTCATAAGAGTTCTATGCATAGTAGCCATGTTATGGGAGCAACAGAAATACAGATTCTTTTTCTGTGAGTCCTGAGGCTTGGACTCAGGGCCTGAGCACTGTCCTTGGGCTCTTTCAAGGCTAGAGCTCTACTACTTGAGCTACAGCACCACTTCTGGCTTTTTCTATATATGTGGTACCGAGGAATTGAAGCTGGGTTTTCATGCGTTCTAGGCATGCATTCTACCACTCCTGATCCAGAAATATGTATTCTTATCCACAAATGAATAAACCGATTGTGAGAGGTACATATAATGGAATATTATTCAGCTTTAAAATTGCATATTCAAGATTAATACAAACTAAAATATAGACCTTAGGAACATTATTTTAAGTGAATAATTTAGTTACGAAAACAATTCCTAAATAATTCCAGTTATATAAGCTATCCAAAGGCAAATAAATCTATAGAAACAAAGGATACTGGCAATTGTAGAAACTAAAGGAAGGAGAAAAAATTGTTTAGTAGTCTCTGTTACTTTTGTTAGTGTGTTTAATACACAAAAGAAGCAATTTAAGGAAGAAATGATTTATCTTGCCACAAAGTATCAGAAGTTTTAGAACATGTGTCTGGCTCTGTGGTCAAAGAGCACTGCATGGCAGAGGAAATATTTCTCTCATAGCCTCAAGGAAGCAAGGAGGCAGGATAGGGAGAGTCATAAGAGGGAACCAGTGATAGCAAGTGTATTTGACTGGTTTAGACATTTGTCAACTCAAACAATTAGACAAGATTAACTATTGCAAGTGAGTGTAGAGTTTTAAGTGTACTTATAATATCACATTTTCTTTATCCATTCATCGACTTAGTGGTATCTGGGTTGGTTCCATATCTTCACTATGGTGAATAATGTAGTAATGAACATGGTTGTGCTAATAGCTTTAGTCTGCCTTGTTTCTTGGTATTTGGGTAAATTCCCAGGAGTGTGATTGCTGGGTCGTAGAGGAGCTCTGTTTAGTCTTTTGAGAAACCTCCATACAGCTTTCCAGAGTAACTGAAAAGCTTATATTTACATCAACAGTGTAGAAGTATTCCCTTTTGGCCACATCCCCGCCACCATCAGTTATTTTTTTTTCTTGAAAATGACCAATCTATCTGGGGTGAGGTAGAATCTCAATGTACTTTGAATTGCATTTCTTTTAAGGCCAGTGATGTCGAACATTTCTTTATGTGTCTATTGTCCATTCTTATTTCCTCATCAGGAATGTCTTTTTTAAGTCATTAGTCCACCTGCTAATGAAGTCATTTTTTCTTTGAGGATTTGTTTTAGGGGAGTTAATTTTTTGTGCTCAAAGTTTCACAGATCTACTTAACAAGACCATGATTACATTTAACATTGTTGATTTATATGCTGTAAACAGAAAGAGTAAATGACTTTTTACCACAATGAAAATAAATATAAATGAATAAAACAGCTGATATTTTAACTGTGGTACCTGGCTCTAGCAGAATATAGCTGCCTCTTTAAAAGAGTAGCTAAAAGGAGTTTAAGATAAGTATGATTATAAATATGTGCAGAGATTAGAAGTATGTATTCATGAAAAATGT
The DNA here is from genome assembly GCF_031878675.1 of Megascapheus bottae. Lineage (NCBI taxonomy): Eukaryota > Metazoa > Chordata > Mammalia > Rodentia > Geomyidae > Megascapheus > Megascapheus bottae. The sequence continues at coordinate 98,437,669 of NC_143547.1, read as the reverse complement.
TAATAAAGCCTTCAGAAATGATTTTTTCTGCCTGTAATTAAAGGGACAATGTTATGGGGTGATTGCCAGAATGTTTTAGTTGTTATAGATGAGTGGAGAGAATCACTGCAGAAGATCTGTGATACTGGTAAAGTCTGGTCCAGGGTGGGACATCCACGCAGGTTGTAGGAGGAATAGCAAAGTGTAAAAATAGCCTTGGAGATACCTGATATGAATATATGACTGGGAAACTGCTGTTGATCAAACGCAGGCCTTGGTACAAATTGGTCAGGTGCTCTGCCACTGAGCTCCATACTTCAGCTGAAAGAAACTGTATCCAATACCAGTTATCATCAAGACCTGCTCAAACTTTGGCACATATTTCAACTTGAGGCTTATGGTAACAAAAGTTCCTGGGCCCAAGTTGGGACAGTAAAGATGGAATTAAGTCCCGTTCTTAGAAGGAAACTCCAAAGTAACAGCTGTTGTGTGAGCTGCACCTACAAGAGTGATCTGTCTTGCTCATTCCCGCTCCATCTCAGGTCACGTGTTGCTGTCAAGACTGGATTTCTCCCTAAGAGGGGAACCTGTGATCTCAGCTCCCATTCCTCCAGTGGAACACAAGACAATACACTACAGGAGTGACTAAGAGCTTTGAGTTCATTACAATAATTAGACTGACTTAGTAATACAGCCAGTATTACCAGTTTCTGTGGAAACCAGTCACCTAGCTCATTTTTTTCTTTTCCCATAGCGCATAATTTGTAGAATCTACACTCTTGAAAGATCTACAAATAGTACCTCAGACTCTAGTAATGTAGATTCATTGTCTTAGCATCCACTAATTGCAGCCACCATAGCCATAGGAAGAATTTACCTAGAATTCAGTTGGAAAGAAGGTGAGCGTTATCTGAAGTGGGGTAGCTGGATCCCTAAAGCAGATTGAGAGAAAACCATTTATCACATAAAAGTGGAAGAGGTATCCAACCCAAAATATAAAGATGGCTAAATGTAGAAGCACCAGAAATGAGAAAGTAAAGGTAATAAGACATTTAAAAATTCTAATTCACTGGTAATTCATTCTAAAGTGAATGAAATGCAAAAAGAAGAAAGACAGCCTTTAAAGACAGAAGAGGATCTGAGAAAAACAATGAAAGAAATTGAGGGAATGATGATTAAAGCATTTGATGAACTCTCTGAGCACATAGATGATCCTGTAAGATGCAGGTGTGAAGAGTGGAAGGAGACTGTAAGAAGCAATTGTGAAGAGTTGAGGGAAGATTTGAGTACAAGATTTGAGTACAAGATTTGCGAAATGATCTAAGAGAATTCTCAAATGAAAAGATCAGGAGGAAGCTTCAGTAACAGAGTAGGCCAAATGGAAGAAAGCGTAACAGATTTCGAAGGTAGGACTTTTAACCAAGTAGAGTCAGAGAGAAACATGAGTAGAAAATTAAGACAGACTAAAGAATAACTAGGAACTCTTGGGGATTCAATAAAGGGATCAAACATCTGTCTCATTGGCATACCTGAAAGAGAGGAGCTAAGTTTTGACAGCCTGGCAGGCCTAATTAATGAAATAATATCAAAAAAATTTCCCAGACCTTGTGGAAAACTTGGATATTCATGTACAAGATGCGTTTAGAGCCTCAAGTAGATCCGACTAGAAAAGTACTTCTCCAAGACATATCATAATTACATTATCAAGAGTGAAAGACAAAGAATTTCAAAATTGGCAAGAGAAAAGTACCGAGTAACATTTAAAGGCAAACCTATTAGATTAACAGCCGATTTCTCAGAAGAAACTCTAAATTCCAGGAGGGCATGGAATGATGTGCGCCAGGGTCTGTAAGAAAATAATTTCCAACCAAGTTTAATATAACCAGAAAAGCTGTCTTTCAAATTGAAGGAGAAATAAAGATATTCCAAGATAAGAATGACCAAATCAACACTACAAATGATATTTCAGAATTCAGATAGAATAGTAACCCTCATAATACTTCAGAGATAAATAAAAGGAGTAAATTAACAAAACACCTTGGAAGAACCAGAGTGACAGGGACAAATGTCCATCGTTCAATACTGAATGTAAATGATGCTAACTCTCCCAAATAAAACTTCTGGACTTATAGAATAAAGGCCCAATATATAGCCTACTATTAACTCATTTCACTTGCAAAGACATACAGTAGAAGGATGCAGAAAAAATCTTGAGTGTCACAAATGACTAAGGGAACAATTTGTCAAAAAAAAGGTTTATATGTGCCAGGTGTGGGAACACTCAGTTTTATGTAAATAAACTTCTTATCATGGGCCATAGATGATGCAGAAACTCAAGTAAATGTTACTGGGAAAATTACATGTAAAATATTGAAACTAAAGACTTCCCTCCTCCTTCCCTAAAGAAGACTAAAATGGATCAGAGACCTAATTGTTTTTGCTTTTTTCTCATATATTTTTACTGTAATTAATAGAAGGGTTATATTATATTCAACAGATAGAGGGTGCATTACTTCACATACATTGATACATTTTCTCATGTCTTGGTCCCCATTTCCCTCCCCCCACCCACTCATCTTGTTTCCCCCCTTCTCTGTCTGATTTCAAATAACCAAATATGCATATATACAATAAAGCAGATAACAGGGTGAAGTATTGTAGCAATATGAGATAGCCAAGGGAGAACAGAGATGAGAGATAACATAGTCGATTAAGGACAACAATCGCTCATTATATGGCTTTTGTTTCTATATCCTGGAGGTCCTTTCATTTAGCGTCATACTATATGGCCTTATGTATCTAGGTTTTGCTCTATTGCAAATCTCTGCTAAGGGAGCCCAAGATTTCTACTGATTATGACAAATGAGGGAAACTATTGAGCCTATGTTCCTTTGAGTCTGGCTTACTTCACTTCATATGATTTTTTTCTAAGTCTTTCCATTTCATTACAAATGGAGCAATATTGTTCTTTCTGAAAGTAGCATACAATTCCATTGTGTATAAATACCACGTCTTGTTGATCCACTCATCAACTGAGGGGCATGAGGGTTGGTTCCATATCTTTGCTATGGTAAATAGTGCTGCAATGAACATTGTTGTGCTGGTGGATTTAGTATGTCCTTGTTTCTGGACCACTGGGTAAATGCCAAGTAGTGGAATTGCTGGGTCATAGGGGAGCTCTATTCTTAGTCTTTTGAGGAGTCACCATTCTGCTTTCCATAGTTGTTGAATGAGTTTGCACTCCCAACAACAGTGTAGTAGTGATCCCTCCTGGCCACATCCCCGCCAGCATCTGTTGTTATTAGATATCTTAATCTTGGCCATTCTAAGTGGAGTGAGGTGAAATCTTTGAGTGGTTTTGATTTGCATTTCTTTATGGCCAGAGATGTCGAGCATTTCTCCATGTGTCCATAAGCCATTCTTTTTTTTTTTTTTTCCTGACCCGCAGCTCCCTCCATAGGCCAATCTGATTTCTTCTTCAGAGAAGACTCTCTTTAAGTCTTTGGCCCATCTTTTAATGGGATGCTTGTTTCTTTGGAGATTAGTTTGGAGTGATTCAATCTTTTTAGCTGTTGATATATTTTAGATATGAGGCCTTTGTCCATTGTATGGTTAGTGAAGGTCTTCTCCCATTCTGTAGGCTTTCTAGTTAGTTTGCTAGTTATGTCCTTTTCCATACAGATGCTCTGCAGTTTAATGTAATCCCACTTATCCAGACTTTCTCTGATTTGTTATGTTTCTGGGCAGAGACCTAATTGTAGTAGGTACTACTTGGAGTTGTTTTCCAATTAAGAACTTAGGAGTATAGGAAACAAAAGGAATTGGCTGCTCTGATTATATCAAATGAAAGCTGCATGGCAAAGAAGCAATAATGAAGAGAAAAATGGTGATTGGGGAAGACTTTGCTGTTCATGTAGTATAATACCTACAAATGAATAAAATCCAAAAAAATGCATAAAGAATTGAATAGACCTTTCTCAAGAAAATCAAATGGCCAGTTTAAGAAAAAGTTCTTACCCATAAGAGAATTGCTGATGAAAACTACAGTAAGATTCAAATTCTTACAGGCACTATTGAAAAAAAAAGCAAGAATAGAGAATGTGGACCTCTGCCTGCTGCTGGAAAGGTAGAGCTAGGTAAGACCATCAATTAAAGGCCTGTTAGGCCAAAATACCCATTGAAAAGTGGATCACACCAGACACCTCATCTATGAAGTAAGTATAAGTAGAGTTGTCTGGGTGTGCCCCATCGTTGAAGTGATCTACTGGTTAGGGTCACCTAATAAAGAATGCCTGCCTAGCATGCACAAGGACTGAATTAAAAAAAAAATAATTGAGGCTGGGAGTTTGGCCTAGTGGTAGAGTGCGTGCCTAGCATGCACGAATATGTGGGTTTGTTATCTCGGTACCACATGCAGAAAAAGCCAGAAGTGGTTTTGTGGCTCAAGTGATAGAGCTCTTGCCTTGAGATAGCCCAAGAACAGTGCTCAGGCCCTGAGTTCGAGCCCCAGGACTGGCAATAAAAGTTCCAGAAAGAAAGACTATTATAAACTTGAAAGATGACAGAAAGAGTTGGAAGAGTTAGAAGGGTACATGAACTTGGTATATGCTTGCTTTGCTGTTTATCTATGGAAATGCCATTGTAAATCTCATTCTGCCTAAATTTATTTGAATAAAACTATGAAACTTAAAAAAAGAAAAGAAATGTCAGATCTAAACTGCACCCAACATCAAGGAAAACTTTTTAATCTCCTATTAACCAAAGCTAACCTGAAGCCTATCCAGGACATCATCATAGTTAGCATTTCCAGCCACAAAGTAAGATGGAGAGAGAGAAGGGTGAGTGTGGAGGAACAAAGGGAGAAACAGCTCATGTTTTCTGGGTTTCTTTAGTCTTTGGTAAATGGGAATGAGTACAATATCATAGAGTAAGAAATATTGAATAGGTACATCCAAATGAATATTTAATTTTAGTGCATGACATTTACCAAAACTATCAATAATAGTTAGCAGCAACTATCTTTCCCAGTATAATAATGACTCTGCTATTGCCACAATGAAATCTTTTAAAACATACTGTTTCCACTTCAGAGCACCAATCCTTTCTAAATGGAGAATAATCTAAATCCTAAGAAAAACATTATAATGGCGCACTATGTTAAAATTCATTTGAATATGCTACCATGTTGATATTTTACAACTAGAATAAATTTTGAATAGCAAGGTTCTTTGTACTTGTTTTTATTTTACTGGGGTTTGACCTCCTAAATCTACATGTACTGAGTAGCCCCTCTACCACTGGAGCCATGCATTCAGTACTTTCTTGTTTTAGTTAATTTTCAGGCAGTGTCTCATAGTTTTCATAGTCTAGCTGTGAGCCTCCTATTAAAAAAAAGTCCCCATACAGATGGAAATATATGTGTGTAATATTACAGTACCATATTCTTATTGACAGGTGTTCTCACTGAATTTTTAGACACAGCTGATCTTTAAATGATCTTTTCCCTATCTGCCTCCCATATAAGTGGTGTTGCAGACATCACCCATCAAGTCTGGTGACTCTGAATATTCCAACACTCTGTCTTTAAAATTCATTATAATTTTCGCATTATCTGTTTTCCATCTTCTGAATCACAAACTATATATCAACCAGAAACTGCAATACTATAAGTCTGAGGCTTTGAGGGAGTAAGTGGTAGATAGAAGCAGGAATGAGAGAGTCAGTCGAAAGAAGATCAGCAGAAAGGAGCTAAACGTCAGCTTGTGCATATGCCTGAACCCTGACACACACCACAAATCACAGTAGCAGTCACTGAACTTGCCCACCACATAAGAATATGATTTGATTATAATTTGTGAATTTCTTTGAAATTCATTCACTTTGTAGTACTGTTGATCATTATAAGTTTCGTTGGTGAAAATGTTCTAAAGAGTATTTTCTTTTCTTTGATCATATGCCTCACTGAAACTTGAGATGCCTAAACTTGAATCCCTGGAATTTAGTAGAAAGAGAATTCATTTTTCTTCTCCTGCTCATGACATTTTGTGCATTATCTCATCTCTTATGCATGAAGTAACTTTCTTTGCCTGCTGACAAGCAAAATTCAACCATTTGCTTCTATTCAGCTGAAGGAGTAAGCTGCTTTTACGCCTAACATTTTCTTTATACCATACATGTTACAAAGTTCAGTGTAACCAGTTTTAATGCAGGTTCAAGGTTGAATAGAATGGAGATTAAATGAATGAAAATTAAGAATGAATGAAATAGAATGTTACCAAAACAGGAGTTGTTGAAAAGGAGTTTGTTATAAATAACTAAAAAGAAAACAAGATAAGGTAATGGTAAATGGAAATTTTCTCATGACACATAGCATTTGTTAACAGGAAGAGAAACATCATGCTGGTTAGCTCCTGCCTGAAATCTTGAGAACTCATGGTCTAAATCTAGTGATTCCTGGTTTATAGGCAGCTGGAGCAAAATGTTTGCTAAAGTCCACAGTTGACACACAAAAGTGTAATAGGAAAAAATGAAAAAACAAAAATGATAATTTTACTGAATCTCAAGAAATAGGCAATAGGAACTTTTGTATTTTTCTAATTCATTAAGTGTCAACCAAACCTATGGGCTACCAACAGATCAATTCTCTTGTAGTACTGGATTATTTCAAGATTCTCAGCATGTTTGCCCCTTTCCAAACGCTTACTAATTTGTTCTCAAGAAGCAGGCAAAGTCAGTCCTGGTGGCACAGGCTTGTACTACCAAGTACTTAAGGGAAGACATGGAAAGATCACAGTTAGAGATAAGCAAGTACTGGCAAAATATAGCAGATTTAGTTGTTCATTTTGACATATCCAAACACGCTAGCAGTAAGATCAAACTTACTGCCTCCATCACTCTCCCTCATCCTACTGAATATATAAAATATTTGGGAAAATATCTAATGTATTTGGTCCCATGACCATCAACTTCTTCACCCTCTCAATCTCCCTCTCTCTCTCTCTCCCTCTCTCCCTCTCTCTCTCTCCCTCTCTCTCTCTCTCTCTCTCTCTCTCTCTCTCTCTCTCTCTCTCTCTCTCTTTCTTTCTCTCTCTCTCTCTCACACACACACATACACACACATACATACATTTTTAATCAAAGACAGAACCATACACTTGTCATTCACATTTACTTTTTGGTGCATGCTAACTTTTCAAATGGATTTCATTATCATATTTCACACATGAACATTTAATATTTTAATCAGACTTAGCCTCTTCTTAGGGTTTTTTTCCTATTCCCATTATCACCTTTCATTCAACAGGTTTCTATTTCTGATATCTTCACTGACAGATAAGTCTATTTTAGGTCATGGATACTTAGAGAATGGTTATAAATATGTACTTATAGTTATTTATATATAGCAAAGCTGTTATCTTGAAAGTTAGGCATTATGAAGTGTTCGGGAAAACTTATTTATTTATTTATTATTTATTTTTTCCCAAGAAGCATAAGACTTAAGTTCCAGAATAAAAGGTAAAACATATGCTACGAACTGGAAAGATTACCAATAAGGAACTTCATCAGATAACAATAACATTGAAAGGATAGAAAGCTTGGGATGTGACTTATATGATAGAAGACCTGCCCAGCAAGTGCCAGGCTGTGAGTTAACTCCAGTAACACATAAACATACACAGTCACAAATAAAAAGAAAGAAAAAGCCAGGCAGCAGTACCTCATGCCTATAATCCTAGCTATTCAGGACTCCGAGATGATATTTGAGGATCATCATGGTTCAAAGTCAGTTCAAGAAGGAAGCTCCATGACACTCTTAATCTCGAATCAACCATTCAAAAACAGGACACGGTTCTGTGGCTCAAGTGGTAGATTGCTAGCCTTAAACAAAAGGAGCAATGGAACAGTGCCCAGGCACAGAGTTCAAGCCTTGGACTTGGAAAGAAAAAAAAAAGAAAGAAAGAGAGAGGAAGGAAGGAAGGAAGGAAGGAAGGAAGGAAGGAAGAAAGGAAGGAAGGAAGGAAGGAAGGAAGGAAGGAAGGAAGGAAGGAAAGAGGGAGGGAGCGAGGGGGAGAGGGTGGAAAGAAAGATGGAGGGAGAAATTAAGATAAAGAAATGAAGGAAGGAAGGAAAGAAGGAAGGAGAAAGGCAAGAAAGAAAAGAAGGAAGAAAGAAAGGATGATAAAAAAGTTTCCAGAGAGAGAAGAAACATACAAATACATACAAACATACACACACACACACACACACACACACACACACACACACACAACCACAGGAAGATAATTGGTCACAAATGAGCATGTACATCAAAAATCTATTTCATAGAAAGGATCCAGTGAAACATTTAAAAGTTACAAATTATACCTACTTGTGAAGACATCCTTATTGTTTCTGAGTCATGAGTATATATTCTAGAACATTTATTATATTAGCTTTTTTTTGCCACTTCTGGTAGTGCTTCTGCAACTGCCTCAGATCCCTACTTGATAACGAAATAGAGGATTAAAGTTCTTTAATTATCAGCCCATATCAAACTTGGGAGGATTTGGTTCTATTTCTCACAAATTTCTTCCATATACTTTTAACTATATTCCAAATCATTCCATGGATATAACTCACAGAAGTGGTTCATAGCTGTGTGCTCGTGGGTCACATCTATAATCCTAGCTATACAGAAGGCTGAGTTCTGAAGTCCAGGTTTGAAGCCAGCTGTGGAAGTAAAGTCACTAAGCTTCTTATCTCTAATAAGAAAAGCCAAACGTGGAGCTGTGCTTCAAATTGTAGAGCCCTACCATTGAGCAAAAAGCTCAGGGACTACTACCCAGTTAGAATGACCATTATCAAGGAAACTAATAATAACAAATGTTGGCAGAGATGTGGCCAAAGGGAACATATTACACTGTTAGTGGGAATGAAAACTTTTTCAATCACTGAAATGTATAGTATGAAGGTTCCTCACAAAACTAAACCCAGAATTACCCCATGATCCAGCAACTGTATTCTTAGGCATTTGTCCAAATTCTCAAATCACAGCAATTTGTGAAGGAGACTATGCTTACCCAAATTGTATAGATGGCTTTCTATCACAAACATAAAAATAAATTGCTCTGAGTGCTGTTTTAGGTTCCCCTAAATGCCACTCTATGTATTCGATTTTCATTCACACACACACACACACACACACACACACACACACACACACACACACACACCTCCTTACCAAGGACTATGGATGTAGTTCCATTGTAGAGTGCTTGCCAACGCCCTGGGTTCCATCCCAGTCCAACAACTACAGTCTTTCCTAACCTGTAGAAATATTTCCTTCAGTGTTTTTGTAAAAAATAAAAGAAAATAACTCGAGTTGATAATTTGCCATCAACCTGTTTTACCTACTTAGATGTTTTAAGGGAAACATGTGTTAAAATACAAGCCAAATTCTAAATACTGAGACTTTTATTATTTGCTATATTTATGGTGAATATTTTCATTTACTGTAAATATAATTGACCACATGTATTGAAGATTTTAATAATTGTGTTTATAATTTTGTTATTCATTCTATTTTCTTTTATTTTTGTTTCCTTTATTTTTTATTGTCTAGGTAATCTATAGAGGGGTTACAGTTACATTTGCCAGATAGTAGGTGCATTAAAAAAGTATGAAACACTTCACAAATTTGCGTGTCATCCTTGCACAGGGGCCATGTTAATCTTCTCTGTATTGTTCCAAATTTAGCATATGTGCTGCTGAAGTGAGCTCATTCAATTTTCTTACCTTAATGTTGTGATTCATTTGGATCTCTACATGCTGTTCTCTCTTCTTAACAGATCTTCAGTATTTGAATTTCTTCATTTTTTTCTTGAAAGTTCTTGAAAATTATAATAAATCAGGTTTTCTTTTAGTGATTTGATACTGGATTATTGAACTTCTATACCATATATTATATTTTTAGTTGGCAACTACGAATTTGTATTTCTATAAATTTTAAAATATTTTCTTCTCATTTTTTTTTGCCAGTCCTGGGCTTGAGCTCAGGGCCTGAGCACTGTCTTTGGGTTTTCTCAACGTTAGAGCTCGACCACTTGAGCCAAAGCACCACTTCTGGCTTCTTTCTATGTATGTGGTACCGATGAATCAAACCCGGGTCTTCGTTCATGCTAGGCAAGCACTCTACCACTAGGCCAAAGTCCGGGCCCCTCTTCTCATTTTTTATATAACTTGAAGATTTAACACTTATTTCCCATATGGAAAAACTTTTAAAATAATAAAGTTATATATCTTATTTGTTTCTCTATATATCTACTCTAAAACCAAAGGCAGAAAGATAGAATTATATAACATTAAAACAATTGGAATTAAGAACAGAGATAATACAAAATATATATAATTCTATTATTTCATGTTATACTAACAATCCTATTTTAGAATAAAACTGATTAAAAGTAGATTTTGGTGACATGAATGAAATGACAAGATGAAAGCCTTCCATAATTATTTCTGTTTTTCAGAAATTTCATTCATGATTAAAATCGAGTTTATGAAATAAAAATGCTATATCATGTTTAATAATTGGACTTACTAATATTGCTAAAAATAAAATTAGTATTCAATGAATGCTATAATAAATTCAGTGCTATTGCTTTCAAAAGCCCCAAGAACATATTTTACAAAACTGTAAGAAATTAATCCTAAAAATTTGTACGGAGATACACAAAAAGCAAAATCTTGGCAAAAAGACAGCAAATAGTATCATACTGTAAGTATTCCAAACATACTTCAGAGAAAAAATGTTTCAAAGAGAATTAGTACGATATAATTTCTGACACATGGATTAGTAAAGCACAATAAAAAGTTAAGAAATAAATTCACACACTATATTTATATTTATATATTTTATAGACCATAAAATATTTTAGAAATGTATTGTTACTAGACAGAAGAAAATAATAGAAAACTACATATGATTTTGGCATTATTTTGATGAATTATCTATGAGTAATATATGACATATTACTAAATCAAGATATATCAAAGTTATTTAATGTCCTTCAAGTACAACTTATTTGAAGTAGAATAGTGATGAAAGCTAAAAACATCAATGCACTGAGGACATTAGGTCATTTTTACTTTTTTTATAATTTATGTTTGATATGAAAATCTGGAGATATAACTTATTTCACATAGACTGAGAATCCAGATAGATCAAAGATTCAGGTAAAAAAAATTAAATTTGGAATAATTCTTTTATATTGAAGTATATGAAATGAAAAATTGCCCTCTAATGTGAGGCCACTTAAAGAGCAAAATTAAAAAATGAATTAAAGGAAATGATCAAACAATAATGGAATATACAGCAAGTACAAGTTGTACTTTTAGTTATTCCAGTCTAAGCAACTATTTCCTTATTATACAACATTGATTTGGTAACTAAGTGAACATTTGGATTTTCTTCAAATGTGTATTTCTTATGTAATTTCCATTTACAACAGGGGTAATGAAAAAAAGTCAATCTTAATTTGAGAATGTTTTTATATATAAAACATGCAAGTTTATACTATGACCTTGCAAGGGAAAGCACATTATCTATGATATCTCAGTTCATTTCGACAAATGTCTTCTCAGGTTGGCACTGTAATTCCCATCTACTTATTATTGCTTAACTGAGGTTTGAAAGATTTCAATATATTCCTACAGTCGTGCATTGACCTCCAATTCTGAAATGTGAACTAGCAACTAAGAAAAATCTTAAGTTGTGTCTGTAATAGAGAAGGCCTGCAGAAAAGAAGAGCTATCTTTTAAGAAGTTTGTATATTTGTGACAGTACTGTACTTTGAATTCAGGGCTTAACACTTACTAAGCAGCTCTTTTGAATTTATATATTTTTCAGGAAGAATTTTATATTATTTTTCAAAAACTTACTTGGACCACAATCATCCTATTTTAATTTCTACATGTACCTAAGATGATAGGCAGATTTTTATTGGTGATGACAGTCTTGCTGTTTTTTTTTTACCAAGGCTTAGCCTCAAGCAAATATTCTCCCAATTTCCATCACCTCTGTAGTTAGAAAAAGCCACTATACTAAATCATTTTTTGCTCTTCATGCTGAAAGTAAGTTAGTTGGATATTATACTAAGAGAAGTAATTAGTAATTAAAGGCACAGAACTTTTTACCAAAATAATATCCATGGGAAAGAAGAACCACTGAATAACAAGGAAGGAAACAAGTTTTATTCATTTCATTCTGTCACCACAGAAACATTGTTTAGAATTTAAAAAAATAACCACAAAACTATTTTGCATGGTTTCATTGTTTGTTCACTGGTGTTCAGTGTTATATAGGTACCTAATATCTCATAAAAATTAAAACTGGAATATTAAGTAGAGGTTTCTTCTGTTTAAGCAGTGAAATTTCTGTATAGCCTTTGCTAGGATTAGAAGAAGTTAATCTGACTCACTAAGGGAAAATTAAAGCAGTCTGCCTAAATTTTCATATTCAGAAGTAGGGCAGAAGATTAGTAAACCTTATTTAAGTGGAAAACTTACCAAAATACAACTTAACAAAAAGTTAATTATCCATTATGGGTGAGAATTTCTAAAATACAGGCCAAGATTAATGTTTTAGGATGAAATAAAAAAGTTTAGTTTTAAAATCTGTTTTTAAAATCAATTATCTAGGTAAAAAGACAAACAGTACCAAGGATCAAACATAGGACACAATATGATTGGTTTGTTACATAGGAACATTTACCCAAGGGCCAGGAGTATGGCCTAGTGGTAGAGTGATTGCCTTGCATGCATAGACCCCTAGGTCCGATTCCTTGGTACTACACAGAAAATGCCAGAACTGGTACTGTGGTTCAAGTGGTAGAGCGCTAGCCTTGAGGAAAGCCTAAGAACAGTGTTCAGACCCTAAGTTCAAGTCCCAAGCCTGGCAAAAAAGGAATATCTGCCTATGATTTCAAAATGAATAAAGATAAACCTCAAAGGATAACTAGAAAATTCAGTGTTCTGTTTGACCAATATGTTTTGAGGTTATATCTCATCATATAAAGCATAGAAATTTTTATGTAGAAGATGTGGTATTTTTACACAATGGAATTCTATGCTGCTGTCAAAAAGAATGACATCGCCCCATTTGTTAGGAAATGGAAAGACTTAGAAAAAGTTGTATTAAGTGAAGTAAGCCAGACTCAAAGGAACTTAGGCTCAATGGTTTCCCTCATTTGTCATAATCAGTAGAAACCTTGGGCTCTCCTAGCAGAGATTTGTAATATAGCAAAACCTTTTTACATAAGGCCATATAGTATGACGCTGATTGAAAGGACCTCTAGGATATAGAAACAAAAGCCACATAATGAATGATTGTTGTCCTTAAAGTACTATGTTATCCTTAAGCTCTTTTGCTGTCCCTTGGTTATCTCATGTTTTTACAGTATCTCACTTTGTTATCTGATATATCGGATATATTTGTATTTGGTTATTTGAAATTTGATAGGGAAGGGGGGAAAACAAGATAGAGGTGGTGGAGGGGAGGGAATGGGGACCAAGACATGAGAAAGTGTATCAATGTATGTGAATTAATGCACCTTCTATCTGGCAAATATCATGTAACCCTTTTATTAATTTCAATAAAAATATATAAAAAAAGATTAGTGATACCCTATAAGTCCTAACAAAATTACCATTTTCCTATCATCAAAACAATGTAAGCAATTATACAGGGTAGATAATAAAATGAAATAAAATAATACATATAAGTGGGCACTGGTTGCTCATGCCTGTAATCCTAGCTACTTAGGAGGATGAGATTTGACATTTGTGATTCAAAGTCAGCCTGGGCACAAAATACTCTGAGACTCTTATCTTCAATTAACCACCAGAATACCAGAAGTGGTGCTGTGGCTCAAGAGGTAGGGAGATAGCTTTGAGCTGAAGAGCTCAGAGACAGCTCCCAGAGCCATGTTCAAGCCCTCCAACTGACTAAAAATAATAACAATAATAATAATAATACATGCACACTAAAAATATAAAATTGTAAATACACAATTTCCAAACATGAGTATAAAGAGCAATGCGCTGCATCAGGAAAAAATTTCTATTTTTATGAAAAGAACCCTTATATTGTATATATATATATATATATATATATATATATGCTCTTGGAATGAATGTAAACTAGTATACACCATGGAAGTCAGTATGGAAGTTCCTAATCTAAAATAGAATGACCAAATGATATACTGATACCATTAATACCATTAGTTAGACATATATATATATATATATATATATATATATATATATATATATATATATTCAGAATCAGGATACAACAGAACTTGCATATTTATTTTCTTCACAGCACTATTCACAAAAGCCAAGTTATGGAAACAGTCTAAGTTTTTTACAAATGATGAATAATGTCATATTCTAAATAATAATAAATAATATTTACTATAAATAAGAATCAAATTATATCACTTGTAGAAATGTGGAGCACTGTTTTTGGTAAAAGCAAGATAGGTTCAGAAGACCAAAGGTCTCATATTTATTCCTATTTAATATGTTGATTATATATACACAATTTATATGTAATTTTATTATGTTATATATATGTTCTACACACCACACACATATAGATATGTGATTTTTACATATAAATACAAAACATTGCTGTAATCATGAGCATGAGAATGACTGGAGAGCTGTGGGAGAGGATGTGAAAAACAGAATGATGGAAGATGAGCAATATTTATTGAAATACTCTCCAGGTACCCTACTAAAAATTATTGAAAAATAAAGGGGAAGGGATTTACAATAAAGCAATAGAAGGGGTGAATATAATCTACTTACAATGTAGGTATGTAAGAAACACCACAGTGGAACCTGAACAACTAAATTAGCCAAAAGAAAATTAAATAAATTTATATCGGTGTCCTTTCCCTACTGTCTCAACAACATTTTAGAAATGTGACCACCAAACATTCATCTTTGGGATAAGCTTCAAATATGGGATATTATTTTGTTAAGATTTATTTTATTAGTGTAAGCAATTACCAAAAGTAATTTTCACAAACGACAATTTGAAACAGCTTATGTTCTGTTCTTATTGTACTCACCATTAGTCCCTATAAACATGTTATCAAATGCATGCTATTAGCAGATACTAAAGGATTCATATAATGAGTCACAAGAAGCTTCTTAACAATTTCCTAATGACTCATTTGTTTCCCACTTCTTTGCCTTTGAGTTGGTTTTTACCAGGAGCCTTCTTAAATTCACCTTTTGCTGTTAATGAAAAATAATAAAACTTAATGGATTTTCCCTTACCAGAGAACATCACAGATTCTTGTATTATCAACATGTGAAACCTGTAATTCTCCCTAAATCCTGCTGTTTCTATTGAATATTTTAAGCTTTACCAGTAGGGTGATGTAAAATGGCTTTATTCTTTTAGTAATTCTTGATTTTAGCATTATATTCTGGGAAACCAGCATAATTGATAAAAAATTATACATATTGGAAACAAAAAGGCATAATTGTGCAAGAGTGGTAGTGATCCCTCCTGGCCACATCCCCTCCAGAATCTGTTGTTATTAGTTTTCTTGATCCTGGCCATTCTAACTGGAGTGAGGTGGAATCTTAGAGTTGTTTTGATTTGCATTTCTTTTATGACCAGAGATGTTGAGCATTTCTTCATGTGTCTATAGGCCATTTTTGTTTCTTCTTCAGAGAAGACTCTCTTTAAGTCTTTGGCCCATTTTTAATGGGATGGTTGTTACTTTGGAGATTAGTTTTACAGTGATTCAATTTTTTGAGCTGTTGATATATTTTAGATATGAGGCCTTTGTCCATTGTATGGGTTGGTGAAGATCTTCTCCCACTATGTAGGCTTCCTAATTATGTTAGTTCTCTATGTTTCAAAAACAAAGACTTTTCTTATTGGTTTAAAAGCATTAGGCTCAAGTAATATTCTCACCTAAAATAATGAACACTATGTGAATTGAAAAATTATGTATGAATTCAATATGTGCTGAAACACATTATATTATTTCTAAGGTAACACTATGTGTATACACTGTCAGAAGTTTGCAAGTGTTTCTTGGGGACCAAGACATGAGAAAGGGTATCAATATATGTGAAGTAATGCACCTTCTTTCTGGTGAATATAATGTAGCTCTTCTATTAATTACAATAAAACTATATGAAAAAAGAACTAGTCTAACAAAGCACCACAAATTGTGCAGCTTGAGACCACAAATCATTGTCTCACATATTCGACTTAAGAACTTGTTTTCTTTTTCTTTTGTGTTGTTTATTTCTTTAGCTGGCTTGGCATCATTGTGTTACAGGTATCATTAAATGAACTAGGTTTTCCCCATCACATTCTACTTTTTGGAACAGTAAAAAAAAATAGAAATATATATATATATATATGTGTGTGTGTGTGTGTGTATGTATGTGTATATATATATATATATATATATATATATATATATATATATATAATTTGCCAGTCCTGGGCTTGAGCTCAGGGCCTGAGCACTGTCGTTGGACTTTCTTAAGGCTAGCTCTACCACTTGAGCTTCAGCACAACTTCCAGCCTTTTCTTTTCTGTGTATGTGGTACCAAGGAATCGAACCTGGATGTTCGTACATGCTAGGCAATCTCTCTAACACTAGGCCAAATTCCCGGCCCAGAAATAAATTTTTAAAGGAGAGCCACTTTGATTGATTTTTTTCTTCATTTATACACATTCATATTAAACCAATCTCAGTGTATATCTACCTATTCAGATTTTCTATGTCACCTTGGGTGAGTTTAGCCATATACATTTTTCTAGTAATTTATTCATAGCATCATATTCCTTCTCTTTTTTTCTTTCCTTTTTGAAACCTAATTGCACCATGTAGCTCAGACTTGCCTTAATATGGGGGCTGTCTGCCTCAGCCTACTGAGTGATACAATGACAGCTGGGCATCCTGCAAGGTTTTTAGTAATCATTACTCTTTCATTTCTAATTTTTGAAAATCTAGTTATTTTCTTTCTTTATATTGTAGCTAAAGGCTTCACATTTTAATTAGTCTTTTTCGAGTGCCTTGATAATCTCTATTATATGATATTTCATTATTTTTCTTCCCAAATCTTACTTACTTCCCTTTCTTTTCATTTTGTTTTCTTTTCATCAAATTTTATGGTGAAATTATGGTAATTATTTGAAATCGTTATTACAATAATTATGTATGGACAGTCTACTGAAATTAGGGTTCTGCATCATAACATTTGAAGGAATACAAAACAGTTCTCCAAAGACTATTTGAGCCCTAGACCAATAGTTTCAGTTGTACTAAGGAATGTGACCTTGTCTCATTGATTTTACCAAACAAAAAGTTTCTTCCCTTGCTGTGTTTCATTAGAAAAATTTAGAGTTTTCAAATGTGGTGTGTGTTTTCATGTGTACATTTGGTTTTTTTTAAGTAGTTGTAAGAAAAGATGTAGATTTGCAATTGTTCAGTGGGGAGGTTCTATGGAGCTCTTTATGCTACCATTATGGATGTGCTTGTCTATTTTTGATGAATACAATTCTCTGAGAATAATATAGTGTCATCAAGTATCCTGAAAGTTCAATTTTAAATCACTAAAATGTTTGAAACTTTGTGGTAAAAGGGTTGGGAAAATATTCTGGTGATATAACGAAGAAGTTACTGTCAAACAGAGTGATAAGTAGTTTTCAAAATGAAACAATTTGTGAATGAGAGGCAAATCATGAGAAAAGAAAAGTATTTCTAGTCATTTAAAAAGGTGACTGAATTTCTTGAAGCAAAATATCTGAGTATTGTGAAGAGAATTCAAGGCAATTTTTCACAATAGATTCATATCCATGTTATAGCAACTGGAAACTTCTTTATATTTATCAAGTGGTTTCCTCAGATGATTACATTTTTGTAAAATCACCAGATTCTTCTGTTTTTTCTACTGGTTTATGTTATATCATAAGCTATTAATCCATTTCTATTTTGAAATGTGAATGTTAAGGATACTGTTAAAATGCAGTAAACATTTACCTGTGATATATATCATATACCTGTGATATATGGCAGAATGGCAGAAACATACCTGTGATATATGGCAGAATGCAGTAAGAAAGTGAATTCCTGCACATGCTAACAGTTTGATAAATTCTGATGCTTACTGACATTCAGTAAAAAAAATCTCAAACATTATTAAGCTATGCTTTGGAGTATAAAATAAAAATAACTTTTGTACATAGCCATTTGTTGAAGAGTCTTTCTAAACAGACAGAACTACAATTTATATATAATGTATGGCATTGCTTTTATTGTCTGTTAATATAGATCATAACTTTTTCCAAGTTTGGCGTTTATTGATTATGCTGAGATCAGGTTTGCCTTGTCTGACTTTATATATTTAGTGATTCCTTGTTCTACTATTGTTCCTTACAATAAATCTGTGTCAGAAAACCTGTGTTCTAATTTCTCAAGAGAAGTCTGTAATCTCAATTTCTTTTCTTAGATCTACATATTTTCTTCAGATTCTACTTCCTTGAAGATTAATGTTTAGATCTTCAACTTATTCTTTCATTATCACTAATATTAGTGATAATGAAAGAATTTGGAAAATAGACTTATTCTATCAAATTCTAAAGGCACAGGTAGAGGAAAAATTGGAAATTTTATATGAAATTCAGAGTTCTAATTTCTTGAAAGCGGAATAGAGAGAGAATTAGAAAAAGAATATGGTGGTGAAAACTTTCATATGTATAGTTGAACCTGATTTTCCTAATGAGACATTAACTGTAAGCAATGTTCAAATCTCATCCCAATATCAGTCATAGTCTGCCCAATTTCAGTGTTTAGTACAGATCTTTTTTTTTACATAACAAATGCCACTGCCAGAGTTCAAATTGTTTTCTATTGTCCATATTATTCAGTGAAAAACCTGGTGATGGGCCTGGACTGACCCATAGCATGTATTCATCTCTCCATGAAAGTGATTAAAATAAGGGGCAATAATTTCAGCTCAAAGATTTCATTTTTTACAGAAGTGTCTCAGAAATAAACTCCATATCTTCAAATTGGTAGTATCTATACAATATCAATCGGAAATTGGCAATTTCCCTTCTCTTATATTCAGGAATATTATTGTTTTTTTTTCCATTCTTTTATGTCTTTATCCTTTCCTTTGTTTCTGTAGTTGCTATAGCAAATTGCCAAGAACTGGATATTAAGGAAAATCAAATTCACCCTTTTATTAAAGTCAAAATTGTAAAAATTATTTTCACTAGTCAAAAGAATGAGGTTAGAAGGAAGATGGCGTCAAGACAATAGGGACGCTGCCTAGCTCTCTCCCACAAAAAGAGAGAACCAGGGAGTCCCACGAGCCAATTATCTTAAGAAATCCACAACAACACACTCAAAAACAACGGAGAAGGACTCAAACTGGAAAAGAAATCCAGGTAAAGCTTACATCCAACTTTCTCAAAGAATTCGGAACGTGAGGACCCTTTCCCCACCCCTCTCTGCCGGCTCCAAGCCTCGAAAAGTGGCGGTGGAGGCCACTGGGCCGGCAGCCTCACAGCTGCAGAAACCAGCACAGGACTGGGCCAGCGAGCAGCGGAAGCAGCAGAACCCAGACTCAGCACCCCACCAGGGAAGGCAGAGCTGTCCCAGCTCCCACCTGCCCACCAGGCTCCTCTCTCAGGTCACTGGATCTGGAGAATGGAGGGCCCTGGGACCCTGCCTTACAACAGCGGGTAGGGTGTGCGGGAAAATAGGAGCCAGAATCTGCCCCCCCTCAATTCTTGAGCCGGGCATCCTCCAGCTGGGAATCCTGAGCAAGACAGCACCAAGGGGCCCCCCCGCAGTCACAGACTCTCTGACAAAGCAGTGGAAACACAGCAGGGATCTGAAGGGCCGACCAGCAGCCAAGCTCACCTTCTGAAAATCAAAAAGGCACAGCTCTGCCTTTGAAGCCCACGTCCTCAGCTGGGCCCTGTTCCTGGGAACAGAGTGGTCTCCTGCTGGTCCTGCTGAGAGCCCCTGGAAACTCTCAATCCCCAGACCTTTGGCAAGGGGTTGCCCCTGGAAGCAGCACAGGAAAACATCTGCCCAGTGCACTTAGACTGAAGCTCGCAGATCCATCCCATGGTCCACTATGAGGCCACTGGTTGGGTTGAGAGCTACTCGTGCAGCAACACATGAGTTATATTCTAATACTTTCCAAACTTTGTACTCAAATACGCTACCTACTTACCAACTTAGGTCAGTTATCCTTATGCTATACCTTTTCTTCATTACTACAATATGCTTACACTCGTACGTTAATCCTCTTGTACCTCCCCTGACCTCTCTCATTCTATTTTTCTATCTCTGTACCACTGTTCGTCTTTCAACCCTTATACTGCATGGATCTACACTTGATGGCTGTTGAGCAATACTGTATATCTAGGGGTTTAATTATTCTCTAGGCTCAGAGGTACTTAAAGACAATAGAGATTGGATTGAGAGGTTTGGGGTATAAATCGCTTATCAGTGGATGTATTAGACTGGTCTGTAACTGCACAAAAAGAAAGAGTGATAACAACAGTCAAAACTTGTGAACATCTAGTGTCTGCCAGCTACAGAGGTCTAGGTTGGTTATATCTGAAAAACTATAATCGTGTTTACTATTAATCTTGCTCCCATTTTCAAATGGGCAGAACAAGAAACTCAAGAAAAATGTCAAATCAAGAAACAACATCCCCCACCCAATGTAAACAGACAATGGAACAGTCACTGGCAAACCTAGAGGAGAGTCTTCCAAGTCCTATACAAATGCAATTCCTAAACACCATTAATGAAAAATGTGAAAATATAAAGAAAGAGATAAGGGAGGAAGCCATAGCTAAACAAGAGAAAACCATAAACAAGGTGATAAGTGAAAAAGAAGAAGCCATAAAGGAGGCCATAATAAAGGTTTTTCAAAGAAAGATGGATGAATTCATAGAATCCACAAATAAAAAGGTGACCAAACTCCAGCAAATGTTCAAAGAAAATAAAGCTACTGAGCTAACCACTCAAATGGAAATCAAGGAGCTAAAGAAATCCACACATGATCTAAAAGAGGAGATGCAAGGCATCAAAAACGAGCAATTAGAAGCAAGGGAGATGAAAAATAAAGTAGATAGCTTTGATAGCAGGTTAGACAATGCAGAGGAGAGAATTTCCGGGGCTGAAGATAATTTAATTATTATAGAGAAAGAACAGAAAATGAGTCAATTCAAATCTAGGAAAAATGAGAGAGCGCTTCAGGAGGTCTAAGATACAATTAGAAAGCCTAATTTAAGGCTAATTGGTATTGAGGAGGGCCTGGAGAAAGAGGTCAATGGTATTGGAAATATACTTCAGGGAATCATCTCAGAGAATTTCCCAAATATCCAGAAGGGCAGGCCCATCCAGATACAAGAAGCTTTTAGAACCCCAAACAGACCTGACCAGAAAAGAACATCACACCGCCACATTGTGATCTGAACTGGATCAATAGAAACCAAAGACAGGATCCTAAAGGCAGCCAGGGAAAAGGGATCAATAACCTATAAAGGCAAGCCAATCAGAATAACCCCAGATTTCTCAGCAGAGACCATGCAAGCAAGAAGTGACTGGAAGCATACATGTCATGCCCTTAAGTCAAATAACTAACCACCCAGCTAAGCTCTCATTCATAACTGAGGGAACAATAAAAACATTCCATTCCAGGGAAAAGCTGCAACAATATGTAGCAATGAAACCAACACTACGGAGAATTCTCGAAGATGTTCTATACATAGAAAACCAAAATAAATGCAATATAGGGAAAGAAATGGCACCTAAACAGCATATCATCTAAGGACCACCAGAACTGTCAAGACACAGGCCCTAATAAAAGCTTTTAAAAATGGTAGGAACTAATAAATATCTCTCAATCCTAACTCTCAATATCAATGGACTTAACTCTTCAATTAAACAGCATAGGCTGTCTAGTTGGATCAAAAAGCAAGAGCTGTCTTCAAGAGACACATTTTACCCAAAAAAACAATCATCTTTTGAAAGTAAGAGGTTGGAATAAACTCTATCAAGCTAACGGCCCCCATAAACTGGCTGGAGTTGCAATCCTCATATCAGATAAAATAGACATCAAACTAAAATTAGTAAGAAAAGACAAAGAAGTTTACTACATACTACTAAAAGGATCTTTCCTCCAGGAAGACATAACGATCCTAAATATTTACACACAGAATCCCGGAGCTCCGAAATTCATCAAGCAAACTTTACTTAAACTGAAACCATACATAGATTGAAAGACAGTGATTGTTGGTGACTTTAACACACCACTCTCACCTATGGACAGATCAACAAGGCAAAAACTCAACAGAGAAACCTTAGAACTGAACAACTATATAGACCAACTAGATCTGACAGACTTCGGCAGAATATTCCACCCAGCAACAACACAATATACATTTTTCTCAGCAGCACATGGAACATTTTCCAAAATAGGCCATAAAACAAACCTGGACAGATTCAAAAACACTGAAATTATTCCCTGCAGGCTCTCAGACCACAAGGGCATCAATTTGGAACTGAACACACATCTCCACCAACGAAAACCCTGTAACTCATGGAGACTGAACAACACATTGTTGAATCACCAATGGGTCATCGAAGAGATCAGAACAGAAATCTAACAGTTTATGAAATTTAACAATAAGGAGCACACAAAATACCAGCTCCTTTGGAACACAGCAAAGGCAGTACTCAGAGGAAAATTTATAGCTCTGAGTGCCTACAACAACAAGTTGGGAAAATTGCAAACCAACAAGTTAATGTCTCACCTTAAGCTCCTGGAAAAAGAGCAACAAACCAACCCTAATCTCAGTAGAAGAAAGCAAATTATTAAAATCAAAGCAGAATTAAATGATTTGGAATCCAAAAAAACTATAGAAAGAATCAACAAAACAAGGAGTTGGTTCTTTGAAAGAATTAACAAAATTGACAAGCCCTTAGCAAATCTTACCAAAAAAAGAAGAGAGCATATTGAAACAAACACAGTCACAGACGAAAATGATAATATCACAATAGAAGTTACCAAGATCCAGAATATCATGAGGGAATACTTCTCAAACCTTTACACCAACAAATCTGAGAATCTAGAAGAAATGTATAAATTTCTAGCCAATATTAACATACCCACACTGAACCAAGAAGAACTAACCCAACTCAACAGGCCTATTTCAAGCTCTGAAATAGAAATGTCAATTAGAGAACTTCCACCTACGAAAAGCCCAGGGCCAGGTGGATTAACAGCTAAATTCTATAAGGTCTTCAAAGCAGAGCTCACACCAACACTCCTCAAGTTCTTCAACGAAATTTAAAATGAAGGTTCTTTACCAAACTCATTCTATGAAGCCAGTATAACCCTCATCCCCAAACCAGACACAGATTCATCAAAGAAAGAGAACTATAGACCTATTTCTTTGATGAACACTGATGCAAAACTTCTCAACAAAATACTGGCCAACCGTCTACAACAACTAATCAAAAAAATTATACACTATAATCAAACTGGATTCATCACAGGGAGGCAAAGCTGGTTCAACATACGCAAATCAATTAATATAATTCAACACATCAACAGGAGCAAGGACAAAAATCACATGATTGTCTCAATAGACGCGGAAAAGGCATTTGACAAGATCCAACACCGCTTTATGTTGAAAGCTCTGGAGAAACTAGGAATCCATGGAACATTCCTCAATATAATAAAGGCTGTGTATGACAAACCCACAGCTAGTGTTACACTTAATGGTGAAAATCTAAAGCCATTCCCTCTAAAATCAGGAACGAGACAAGGATGCCCCCTCTCTCCACTACTCTTTAACATAGTATTAGAATTCCTAGACAGTGCAATAAGGCAAGAAGCAAGCATAAAGGGGATCCAAGTAGGGAAAGAGGAAATAAAATTATCCCTCTTTGCAGATGATATGATTCTGTATTTAAAGACTCCTATAGACTCTACTCCCAAGCTCCTTGAGCTGATTCAAAACTTTGGAAGGGTAGCAGGCTATAAAATTAACCCTCAAAAATCAACTGCCTTCCTTTACGCCAACAGTGAGAGGAACGAGGCAATAATCAGGAAAGCAACTCCTTTCACAATAGCCTCGAAGAAAATAAAGTACCTAGGAATTAGCTTAACTAAGAATGTAAAGGACCTTTTTCATGAAAACTTTAAAACCCTGAAAAAGGAAATTAAAGGAGAACTGAGGAAATGGGAAAACTTCCCATGCTCCTGGATTGGAAGAATCAACATTGTGAAAATGACAATCTTGCCAAGGGCTAACTACAAATCCAATGCAATACCCATCAATATCCCAATGTCTTTGTTTAAAGAAACAGAAGAGGCAATCCAAAATTTCATATGGAATAATAAAAGACCCCGTATAGCAAAAACACTTCTTAGCAGAAAGAACAGCGCTGGGGGAATTTCAATTCCAAAGTTTAGACTCTACTGCAGGGCGATAATTATCAAAACAGCTTGGTACTGGCACAAGAACAGGCCTGAAGACCAATGGAATAGAACTGAGGACCCAGATATTAAACCACAGACCTATGGCCACCTAATCTTTGACAAGGGAGCCAAAAAAATAGAATGGACGAAAGCTATCCTCTTCAACAAGTTGTGCTGGCAGAACTGGTTAAGCACCTGCAGAAAACTAAAGTTGGATCCTTCTTTGTCACCCTGCACTAGAATTACCTCCAAATGAATTAAAGGCCTGGAGGTAAAAGCTGACACACTGAAAACTTTACAGGAAGGATTAGGAGATACACTAGGCCTCCTTGACACAGGTCAAAACTTTCTTAATAAGGACCAAGAATCACAACAAATCAGAGAAAGGCTGGATAAGTGAGACTACATTAAACTGCGGAGCTTTTGTATGGCAAAGGACATAGCTAGTAAATTAATTAGGAAGCCTACAAAGTGGGAGAAGATCTTCACCAACAACGGACAAAGGCCTCATACCTAAAATATATCAACAACGCAAAAAATTTAATCACTCCAAAACTAATCTCCAAAGTAACAACCATCCCATTAAAAAATCGGCCAAAGACTTTAATAACAGATGCTGGAGGAGATGTGGCCAGGAGGGATCACTACTACACTGTTGATGGGAGTGCAAACTCGTTCAACCACTATGGAAAGCGGTATGGCAGTGCCTCAAAAGACTAAACATAGAGCTCCCCTATGACCCAGCAATTCCACTACTAGGCATTTACCCAATTGTCGAGAAACAAGGACATACTAAATCCACTAACACTTCTTTTCAGCACTTTTACCATAGCAAAGATATGGAACCAACTTAGATGACCCTCAGTTGATGAGTGGATCAACAAGATGTGGTATTTGTACACAATGGAATTCTATGCTGCTGTCAGAAAAAACGACATCGCCCCATTTGTTAGGAAATGGAAAGACTTAGAAAAAATCATATTAAGTGAAGTAAGCCAGACTCAAAGGAACTTATGCTCAATGGTTTCCCTCATTTGTCATAATCAGTAGAAACCTTGTGGTCTACTAGCAGAGATCTGCAATAGAGCCAAACCTTGATACATAAGGCCATATAGTATGAAGCTAATTGAAAAGACCTCCAGAATACTGAAAGAAAAGCCATATAACGAATGATTGTTGTCCTTAATGTACTATGTTATCTCTCATCTCCTTTGCTGTGCCTTGGGTATCTCATATTGTTACAGTATCTCACTTTGTTATCTGATATATTGAATTTATTTGTATTTGGTTATTTGAAATTTGATAGGGAAGGGGGGAAAACCATGATGGGGGAGGGGGGCTGTAGGCGGGAGGGTGAAGGGTACCAAGATATGTGAAAGGGTATCAATGTATGTGAATTAATGTACCTTCTATATGGCAAATATCATGTAACCCTTTTATTATTTACAATAAAAATATTAAAAAAATGAATGTGGTTGACTGTGTCATACCGTACACACGAATCTATTTCATTTTAATTTCCATATCTATAAACTGTCCTCATCCCTTATCTTATGTGTCATTAAATCATTCTTTCTCCCGTTCCTTCTCCCATACAGATTTCTTTATCTTATATGCTTCTCTGTTTTTATCTTCTATTTACATTCAGCCTCACCTAACTGTCCCATCCTCCAATCCTTATCTTCATTATGTATATAATATTCATTGGTCATTAAAATGAACTCCTAAATATATGTATATAATGCTATTTAGTCTTGCATAGCCACTTAAATATGAGTGCAGAAGAGTGAGAATTAAACCATTACTAATGGTACAATTCTTTTCTGAAAGTCTGTCACAGAAAAGACAACTTTTTATTTACTAAAGATTCATTTAAAATTATTGTTCATCAAGAACCATTCTTACTACTTTACAAATAATAAATTCATTAGCTTTTATTTAAAAATTCATTTTACATATATGGAATAAATGATATGATGTACTGGTGCATCTTGGAAAGCCTATTTAATTTCTCATTGGAAGAGAGTATTTGAACAAGGCAATCTGGCTTATGCTGCTAAATTCTTACTAAATATACAAATACTCCTTTTAAAAGAGTGAATAAAATTTCCTGCTTTAGCGAAATTGCAAAACAAAAGTTCTTAGTGTCAGAAACTCAAATATCCATGTTTTTCATAAATTGTACAGATTTTGTACATATTTCTACATATTTTGCTAGTTACATTGCTTATATGAAAGGTAAAAAGCCAAGTGTCTAGAGCTTTATAGTTGTATTGACTAAACTTCATTTCTTCTTTTCATTTCTTCTTGGCCTTGGCCTACTAAAATATCCTAACAGCACAATGAACAAACACAAATTTGGAGATATCTTTTCTTAAATCTACCTCAAAGTATTTGGTGATTTATAAAGATTTGGGAAAGATATTTCATTTACTTCAGATTTGATATACTTCTGTGTACAACAGGAAAATTAAATCTATGTTCCAAAATTTTTGAGTGATTTAAAATAATACCTATAATCTAACTAGGACAGTCCCTTGGCTATAGATGACATTACTTTTCATTACTATGTCACATTTCATTATATGCACATATGTGGAAATACATTATAGCAACCCATGTGAAACAGCTCTATATATTTTATTTTTAACACTATCCAAATTTCTATGATCATTTTTTGATTCACTTCTGTACAGTCCCTCAGTCTGTGGCTCTCTGCCATGCCAAGTGGCCATGATTTAAAACTCCAGAGAAGTGATTCAGCTCCTCTTCATGCACTTAAGTGCCAATCCCTCCTCTTACAATTTGTGCTGCCAATTTTCTGGTGAGCAATTTACTTTACCTTCACAAAGAGATGAATAACCAGCAGTGTTGAGGAGTGACAGGAGGATTAAACAACAAAGTACTAAAATGAATAGGCTAATAGGAAACTCACAGTAGCTACATTTGTTACAATAAACATTTTATTTCTAAAATTTCTTGCTGGTACAAAGGAGGAGGAGGATTTATACCCTTCCCAGAATATTTATATGAAATTAATTTCTATTTCTAGAGCTTATGCATAGGTAATATTTAAGCAGGTATTTTTCCCCAACCTTGGACCGCTAACATCTTGTATAATGAACTGAAGCCATAGCTCCTGTGTTGCTGATCATTCTCTCTTCTGGCCGGCATCTTTTTCAATTCACATGTTTTTTCACAGTTTATAAAGATATTTTGATTCTAATGATAACAGGTTCAGTCATCTATACTTCAGTTATTAGTTTTACTTTTTTCCATTTTTCTCATCTCCAAGGTTTTTCTTTTTCTAAAATTTCCATTCCTTGGCGTTAAACCTAATTAGAAAAATAAATAATTAAAATAACAAAATTAAGAGAATCTGTATCTTTAATGTAAATGAGCATATCTTTTGCAATTAAGACTTATCTGATATGTTATTCTTCCCCCTTTGTTTTACTTTTTCTTTCCCTTGTCTTACTACTTTTTCTAAGAATTATGTACTGTATTGAATAATAGACAAAATCTAGACCTTCTTTAGCACAAAGAGGATAGAAAATTGTCTGATTTAAGGG
This sequence comes from Megascapheus bottae, assembly GCF_031878675.1. Lineage (NCBI taxonomy): Eukaryota > Metazoa > Chordata > Mammalia > Rodentia > Geomyidae > Megascapheus > Megascapheus bottae. The sequence goes on along the minus strand of NC_143547.1, from coordinate 98,409,572 downwards.
TTAAAGAGAAGACTTTTCCTATTAATAGAACTAGTAACTGCTGCTTCAAGTGGGTTTCTATACTGATATGAGAGAATTTTAATCCATTACCTTGTCAGATACCAAATCATTATAAGCATGCTATCTTTGTAATATCTACTAAACACGACTATACATTTCTGAGTCAATGTCATGAGCATTGTTACAAATTTAAGCAAGGTTCTATGGTTTTAGCATATATTTATTTGTTTGAATCCAATTTTTCATTGCTAAATAAGACTGAAAAATATTGAGTTCCTATTGTAAAATGCTTAAAAATATGTTTCTCAAAAATGTAATCATCAACTTCACAGGCTGTATATCTACAATGAGCAAAGTCAAATATGCCTTGATTTCTGTTCACAAAGTACTAAGACATTTTCAGGCAGCAAAGACCGGAGGATCATGGTTTAAGGCCAGCCTTGGTAAAAATTAATGAGATCCTGTCTCAAATATAATTTGGATCTTTATGCATTGTTTTCATAAACGAATTTGATGAATAGTAATTCATTTGTACAACTACTTTAAGATAATAAAAATGTGATGCAAAAAATTGCCAGTATCTCTATTGTATGCTCCCTTACATTCATTTGGATATAAGCACAACCAACCCAGATGCCACTCAGTTGATGAGTGGATTGACAAGGTGTGATATTTATACACAATGGAATTCTATGCTGCTTTCAGAAAGAACGACATCGCCCAATTTGTAAGGAAATGGAAAGACTGAGAAAAAATCATGTTAAGTGAAGTAAGCCAGACTCAAAGGAACATAGGCTCAATGATTTCCCTCATTTGTCATAATCAGTAGAAACCTTGGGCTCTCCTACCAGAGATTTACAAAAGTGCAAAGCCTAGATACATATGAGCTAAATGAAAAGGCCTCCAGAATACAGAAACAAAAGCCATATAATGAGTGATTGTTGTCCTTAATGTACTATGTTATCTCTCATCTCTTTTGCTATCCCTTGGTTATCTGATATTGTTAGAGTATTTCACCTTGTTATCTGATATATTATATATATATGCTTATTTGGTTATTTGAAATAGTATAGGGAAGGGGGGAAAACAAGATGATGGGCGGGGGTGGAGGGAGGGAAATGGGGACCAAGACATGAGAAATTGTGTCAATGTTTGTGAAGTAATGCACCTTTTATCTGCTGAATATAATGTAACCATTCTATTAATTACAGTAAAATATATGGAGACAAATAAAATCAAAGTCTTTAAACCATAAAAAAAGCTCTATGGAAGGGTCATATGGTAGGTTGAATTTTGTACTTTGTTTTGATTTTGTTTGGAGGTTTGAGTCTTTTTGTTTTAGTTTTTTTATTTTATTGCTATTGGAAACATGATGTACAGAGTTACATAAATCAGGTCGTGATTTTCCTTTTAAACCATGCCATTCTTTCCCTTTCTATTCCCAAATTTTCCCCTCTTTCCCCCACCAACAAGTTGCATGGTGTATTTTCTACATGGTATCTATTGAGTGCCTTTGTTGCCTTTGTTTACCCTTAGCCCTTCCATTTCTATGCGCCCTCCCCTCCCCAAAACAAACTAACAACACAAAAGTAAAAGACAACAAAGACATGAATAACAACAGAAATCTCCTTTCCCTTTCATGGAGTTCATTTTGTTAAACATTATTTTATATGATCATATGCATATAGCTATTGAGCCTTCTTTGTGATCTGCTCCTATCATTATCCTTCTTTGGCCTTACTGGTTGAATGTCTACAGACCTTTATAACTGATCATGTCAAAGTGCAAAGTGTATTTCATTTTACTATCTAGAAACTATCCATTTATAGACACATTCCAGTCACCACAAAAGAGGGAATCCCTGTAACCTGCATTTCTTTGGATCTGTCTTCCTTCATTTACTATACTTTTTGAAGTGTTTTGATTTCTTATAAATGGTACATTATCATTATTCCTGATGGAATAATGCAATTCCATTCCATTTTCCTAATCCATTTGTTCACCACTTAATTCATGTGGATTAACTTTAAAAATGTGAAAAGAAATGAGAGACAGCTTCCAGTGGCTCACGATTGTAATCCTAGTTATTTAGGAGGCTGAGATTTGAGGACTGCAGTTCAAAGCCACTCCAGGCACAAAAAGTTCATGAGACTCATTTCCAATTAACCACCAGAAAACCAGAAGTGGCTCTGTAGTAGAGTGCTAGCCTTTAACTGTAGAGCTTAGGGACAATGTCCAGGCCCAGAGGTAAAGCCCCATGTCTGACAAAAAAGAAAGAAAGTAGAAAAAAAGAAAGAATGAAAAAGGAAAATAAAAGAAACAAAGAAACTAAAATTGAAAATTATTTAAAGTTTGGTAAATATAACTTCAAAATTCTTAGATTAGAAGAAATGACATCACGAAAATTGCAATATTTATCAAATCAATTTATAAATTCAATGCAATACCTGTCAAAATTTCATCAATTTTCTTCAAAGAAATAGAGAAAGTAGTAAAAAAAAAAAGTCACGTATACTAATAAAAGATCCCAAACAGACAAAACAATCCTTACAAGGAAGAACAGTGCTGGGGGAATAACAATACCAAACTCTATAACAAAATCATCATAAAAAAATCGCTTAGTACTTGCACAAGAATAGGCCTGGTAACCAGTGAAACAGAAGAGAAGACCCAGGAATAAACCCACAAACATATAGCAACCTAATATTTGATGAAGGAGACAAAAACTCAGGTTGGAAGAAGAATAGTCTTCAACAAAAGCTACCGGCAAAATTGGCCATACCTCTAATGTGAAGCTATGTATGTCCTTATATATCATCTTGTACCAGAATCAATTCCAAAAGGATCAAAGACCTCAAATAAGGCCTGCTATCATGAAAATATCACAGAAGTTTTAGGGGACACACTAGAAACAGGTGAAAGCTACACAAGTAAACATCCAAACTCATAACACATCTAGAAGATTTGATGAATGGGATTTCATCAAACGGAAGTTTCTGAATGGTTTAGACATAACTAACAACATAGATATAAAGTCCATAGAATGGGAGAAGGTTTGTACTAACTATGCATCAGAAAATGGCTCATAATGAAAATATACTTAGAGCTCAAGAAATTAAACCCAAAGCAAATAAACCAAAAATAAACCCTCAGAGAATCAAAAATACACTAATAATGCTAATTAATAAAGACTTCAATAGAGACTTTTCAGAATAAGAAGGGCCAGTAAACACATGAAGAAATGTTCTACATCTTTGGTCATAAAAGAAATATAAATTAAAATAGAATGGAGATTCAACCTCACCCCAGTGGGAATGGACATTATCAAGAACATTTATAACAGACGCTGGTAGGGATGTGGCCAGAAGAGAATTCAACTACACTGTTGGTGGGATTTAAACTGTTAAACCACTCTGGAACGTAACATGTGGGTTTCTCAAAAGACTGATCATAGAGCTTCACTGTGACCCAGCTATTCCAACATGGGTCATTTATCCAATAAGACACCAGTATGGTCACACTAAAGGTACCAGCACAGCCATGTTCATTGCAGTATATTTTTTTATGAAATTCTATATTGACTTCCATAGTGATTGCAGTGGTATAAACTCCTACTTAAAACACAAAAGCTTATCCTTGCCTCTGTTCTATCTAATATTTGTTTGTGGTAGTAGAAACATTTGAACCCAAATCCTGTTGTGCTTGCTAAGCAGGTGCTATAACTACCGAGTCATAATTCCAGCTTACCCTTCTAGTCATTATTTTTGTGTATGTTTTTGTTTCAAATGCACTGCACTTATTGTAAATGAATAAGAAGCTCATTAAAATCAAGAACTATAAAAATGAAAGTTGGAATTAGGAAAACTAAAGTGTAATGTGATGAAATATATGCACTGATAAAAACATAAGAAACAATGTCAAGCATTGTAGTAAACACCTGTAGAACCAGTTACTTAGAATGGGTAGACAGAAGGATTAGAAAGCCAACTGGAACAAAGAGTATCTGAACATACACACACACACACACACACACACACACACACACACACACACACACTAAAATAAAAATGAAAGTGTGGCTCAGATGATTACTTACTTGCTAGCATGTATCAACTTCACAGTTTAATCATCAATATGGCAATAAAATAATGTATTACACAGAAGATGAAGGTTTTAAAATGCAGCTTATTTTCTATTCTTTGAACTGCATAAAATTAAATGACTATTTTGCACAATTTTTTCACAAAGTTCATTGAAAATAAGTCACTTTGAGAATATGTTTATTATTTGAGAAATGGATTCATTCATAGGGGAAATGCTGATGGGTTTGGAGAGTAAGTAAGCTGAAAGCCCTGATACCTCTAAAACCTCCAAAAATCAAAATCAAACAAGCATTTGATAACAACTGTATGCTTTGTGGGAATCAATAAATTGAGAAACTTATTCACAAAAATTTGCTGAAAATTAAGTAGTAATCATGAGAGTATAATTTGTTCTGGTGCAAGATTGTTCAATTCTCTCATGAGTTAATCAGAACAGGGTGATTCCAGGAATTAGTTGCTCTGAAAGAAGAGTAGCTTTTTTACAACTAGACACTGAGGTGATTTATATCTCAGATTGAAAAATTCATACCCCCAGTATCAAATAGAGAACTCACCTAAATATTAGGTAAAAGGAATTTATAGAGTTACAGAGAAGTGACTTCTGCTTTTGTTTTGGTTGGTCCTGGAGCTAGAACTCTGGGCTTGGGCTCAAGGCTAGTACTGTACAACTTTGAGCCACAGTGTCACTTCTGGTTTTCTGGTGGTTAATTTAAGATGAATCTCATGGACTTTCGGGCCTTCGCTAGATTTGAACCATGATCCTCAGATCTCAGCCTCACATGTGCCACTGGCATCCAACTCTTACAATTTAGTAAATAATACGGCTGATCTCACTTTTCCTCTAGAAATGTAAGGACATCAAAATCTACAACGATTAGCTCCAATAATAAATAAATGCTCAACTTGTTTGAATGTAATAATTCAAGAAATAAAGGGCAGAGAGTCATATTTTACATGGTATTCAGTGACAAGCGGGTGTTCCTACTAGTAGTAAAAATGCTTCACAGAAGATATAGGGATAGAAGATATAGATAGGATCCTGTTAGTACTCTGCATTCTAGCTTTGTATTTTGGCCAGTCCTGATCATTGAACTCAGGGAGTGACTACTGCCCTTGAGTTTTCTCAAGGTTAGAGCTCTACCATTTGAGCCACAGTACCACTGCCAGATTTTTCTATGTATGTGGTACTGGGGAATTGAACCTGGGAATTCGTTCATGCTAGGCAAGCACTCTACCCCTAGGCCAAACTCCTGGCTCTCTAGCTTTTATTTGGATTAAAAAAAAAGTTTGACACATTATGATGTGCATTTTAGACATGTATCTTAAAGCTACGTAGTACTTAAGGAATTAGTATTGTTATTTTTTTCTTATGAGATTTTCAAAGGCCCATAAATGAAAACTGTGATAATGAACTTCATGTGATGTATTTTTTAGAAAACCACATTTCTTGCAAATGAGTGTGTTAAATTCCTAAGAATATGACTAAAGTGACATTACAAATTAAGATTGCCATATGCCACAGAGGAAAGAAATAATTTACAAGCCATTTACAAGTATTCAGTGAAAGGTGAAATAGTTGAAGATGGGAAAAGCCTTGTTACTATTATGCTATGTTTTATTTTGTGTTTTTCTTTGTTAACCATTCCTATTTGGTCTTGTATATTTTTATAGAATAAGAAAAAGAGAAGGTTTTTCTGGAAACTGGTACTGATGTGGATTAAATTCTTACTTAACAGTAGTAACAGCTTGAAATCATTTAAAGGAGCTGAAAAACAACAGATGTCCCTTTGAATAGTCATAGAAGCTTTCACTTACGTGCTGTCACATGTCAGGCAGGCTTCCCACCTAAGATGATCTATCTATTCTCATACAAACAAGTACATTTGAATGAGTAAAACTAGGTATTTATTAAGAATTATGTAAACGCAGAAAAATAATGCAATTTCCCCCCCATAGATACCAAAATTCTTGTTTTCTTTCTATGGTTTCTCTGAAATGCAGTTCATTCTTTATGTCAAAAAAGTTGCTTTATTTGCTAAAGAGATCTAAAGTATTGTTTCTAATAGCTGTTCTCAGTTCTCTACTCTCATGTCTAGGTCCTGATATATGGCTTTTTTCATCATTCCATTTTCACATATGTAATAATCATTCTAACCAAATTCATCCTTCTTTATTCACCATCCTTCACCTTCTCTGTTTACCCTCCTTCCATCAGAATCCCATCCCCAGACAGGATCTATCTTACATTCATGTCACTCATTTTTCTGATGTATGCTAATTATTTAAAGGGCTTCAGCATGGTATTTCATTCATGAATATATAATACCTAAAAATAATCAGATTTAGTACTTTATTACTCTCATTTTTCCAAGTCCCATTATCCCGTATTACATAACCACTTTCAGTGAATTTCATTTTGCTATCTTCATTCTGAGATGCCATGTATGTAAATGTGGTTTATCCTTTGACATTATCTTCCCCATCTACAGTGCCACATATATTTGTGTATGTATAAATGTGTGTGCATTTATATTTCTACGTGTGCATGTATGTACACAGGTACAGGTCATTTAGATCTAGCATACAAATACAAAAAACAAAGAGTGTGATCTTTGGGTTTTAGAAATGGCTTCTCTTTGTAACACGATGATCTTCAATTCTTTTCTGCACATGGCATTTCATTCTTTATGGATGAAAAATATTCTTGTATATATACATATATATGTATATATGTTCTCCATTCATCCATTGTAGGACACCTAACTTTGAGGTTATGAGCTTGCACTTGATAAAACCATGAGGATCTAAACTCAGAACTCTGTATAACAGTTCTTTGACAATGTCTTCAACTTAAATGTTTTAGTACTCCCGTGCTGAATGATGAAAAGAATATCAGAGTAATCTGAAGACAATCATGGTTGCAACTTTTCTGACAGGACAGAAGGATGCAGAGGAGAAAGTTTAGTTTGTGAAGTTGTTGCTGTTCATGGCATTGTGTGGTGTAATGAAACTGGAATCTTCAATAGTATCCTTTGTTTAATATGTCCTTTATATCAGAGTAACTTCTTAAAAATGGATGGATGCTTTGAGGTTCTGGAAACATCATATAACTATGTTTCAAAGAGTAAGTTGAATCATGAACACATGAGTGCCAGAGAATCATACTACCAGAAGAAAATTTGCCAGTTTCTTTCCCCCCAAAGCAACTCTACTCCTCTTGTATGCAAATGATAATATATCATTCTTTACTAGGATTCTTAGAGAACTCAGTAAATTCAGACTACACTCACATCGTTAAATGAATGGTAACCCTTTCTATGGTTTAAAAAGTAATGAAATATCATTAGCATATCCTGAAATTCATAATTTTCCAGTGTACAAGTCAGTGATAACTCACAATTAGTTTCAGAATAATGTTGTCCCCTAAAAAAACAAAACTCTGTATATCCATTTACTGATTGTTACGTACACCAGGAATTGTTTTGCCAGTCCTGGGGCTTGAGCTCAAGGCCTGCGTACTGTTCCTGGGCTTTCTCAAGGCTCTCTGACACTCGTGTCACTACGCCACTTCTGGCATTTTCTATGTATGTGGAACCAAGGAGACCAACCAAGGGCTAATTGCGTGCTAGACAAGCACTCTACCACAAGGCCATGCTCCTGGCCACATAACAGATTTTTTTTTAATATTAACAGTTCATAGTTACTTGGGCACTTATAGCTCATGCATGTAATCATAGTACAACTATGGCAGTAAAGTCTAAGAGACTTTTTTTAATTTATTTTTTATTGTAATTAGTAAAAGGGTTACATGATATTTGCCAGATAGAAGGTGCATTAATTCACATACATTGATACCCTTTCACATGTCTTGGTACCCATTTCCCTCCCCCCCCACACCCCCCACCCGTCTTGGTTTTCCCCCCTTCCCTATCAAATTTCAAATAGCCAAATACAAATAAATTCAATATATCAGATAACAAAGTGAGATACTATACCAATATGAGATAACCAAGGGACAGCAAAGGAGATGAGAGACAACATAGTACATTAAGGACAACAATCATTCATTATAATGCTCCAGGATATTGAAACATAAGAGACTCTTTTTTTTTTTTGCCAGTCCTGGGCTTGAGCTCAGGGCCTGAGCACTGTCCTTGGACTTTCTCAAGGCTAGAGCTCTACCACTTGAGCCTCAGCACCACTTTCCGGCTTTTTGCTATGTATGTGGTACCGAGGAATCGAACCCGGGTCTTCATGCATGCTAGGCAAGCACTTTAACCACTAGGCCAAACTCCCGGCCCAAGAGACTCTTATCTTCAGTAAATCTATTGAAAAAAAAGCCCCAAGTGAAGCTGTGGCTCAGGTGATAACAGCACTAACCTTGAGCAAAACAGCTCTAGGACAGCACCTTGGCCTTTGGGTTTAAGTCTCATGACCAGTATGGAAAAACAAAATCTGGTGACAAATTGATATCTCATAACAGTACCAATCCAAGAAACTGCCTCTATAATCTTCTTACTTTTTGCCTATCCCTGTTCTTCAAAGGCTTATTGACTTATTACCAAGAACTGTGCTAAATATTAAATACGTAACAGTAAAAGATATTCATAATTTTTGAATGAGTAATCCTTCAGTCTAGTGAAAGAAAAATGTAATTATATTTTAAAAATAAATTAGAACCATGATAATATTTATAGGTAACAGCATGTAAGGAGCACTGTCTACTTTAGAATTCAAACTCAGGATATTTCTCTATAGTAAGACACATTTAAACTGACATACAGATAGCATGATGAAGCATAGGCCTTGAGACAGAAATAGGCAGTTAAATATTCATAATGATATTTTTATCCTAAATTGATCTGGTTCTTACATGTGCCCTTATTCTCATTTGACTTACTCTTCTTTCTTGACACCAACTTCTGTATTCTTAGGTGATTCAACAGTTTATACAATGATGTTTGGCTTTCAGTTTTCTTTCAGAAGATGTCTAGAATCATATTGATGAACCTTTTTTAGTTTTAAAAGGAGAGTGATCTGAATAATGACTGATTCTAAACTGTTCAAGGTATTACAATAAATTGAAGAACAGTTTGAAATGTCATCTCCAATGAGTTGAAAATGAAACTGAAAAGCTTTAATTTCTCTATCTTTTCATAAACTTAGATCTTAATTTTGTATTGACAACAGCTTAAATTTGACGCAGTTTAAAAGTACCTTCTCAATTTTGTTTTTTTCAGGGCTGTTTGCAAGGGTGCTTATGGAGAATTCGCATGGTCGAGCCTAGCTGCTGTTGGTGCTCTTTTAGCTCCAGGTCCACAATGTTTCCCTTGGCCAGAAATGCACTAAGCCAACTCCCGGTTTGAAGCAAACAATGGCAAGGCAGAGCCACCAGGAAAAAAGTACCTGATTTCCATGACAAATATGGTAATACTATATTAGCTGGTGGAATCACTTTCTATCTTGCTGCATGGAGTTATACAGCAACATAGACTGGAATCCAATGGAATCTGTACCCAGATGTCAGAGTCATCCCAAAGGAATGGAGAGATCAGTAATCATACCAGCTGGTGTGACAGTGAATTATTTCAAAACCAACTTATAATGCTGAATTCAAAACCAACTTATAATGTTGAATAAAAGCCCTACATACTTAATTAAAATGTGACATACAGAAGGAATAAATTATATTTGAAACCTTCAAAAAAAGGTATGCTCTCAGAGAAGTGGGTCTGAAAAATGTAAACCATTCTACAGGGAACTCAAGAAACTAATGCCCCCAAAACCTAACAAACCATTCACTAAATGGGCAAGGGAACTAATAAGAGACATCAAAAGAAGAGATTAAAATGGCAGAAAAGTATATGAGAAAATGTTCATCATCCATGGTAATAAAGGAAATGCAAATAAAAACAACCCTGAGATACCACCTTATCACAACAAGATTGGGCAAGATTTTGAACTCAGGCAATGACAGATGCTGGCAGGGTTGTGGAAAAGAAGGAACCCTACTGCACTCCTGGTGGGATTGTAAACTAGTTCAGTAACTCTGGAAAGCAGTGTGGAGGTTTCTTAAAGAACTGAAAATTGACCTTCCCTATGATACCGCATATACCACTTCTGGGCATATACCCTGAACATCATAACCCAAGATATGATAAGGTCACCTGCTCAGTTATGTTTATCTCTGCACTATTCACAATAGCCAGGTGATGGAAGCAATCCAGATGCCCTACTGCAGATGAATGGATACAGAAAATGTGGTATATATATACAATGGAATTCTACATAGCCAACAGACAAGATAAAATAATGGCATTTGCAGGGAAGTGGATGAATCTAGAGCGAATCATGTTGAATGAGACAAGTCAAGACCAAAGGAACAAAAGGCACCTGGCATCTTTAATATGTGGCTGTTAGATCCAAACAGCACAAGAGCGAGGAATCAAAAGTTGCATACTGGAAATATAAACACAACTACATAGACACAATGTTTTATTACATAGATTATTATGTATTTATGACATACAAACTCTCAGCCTAAATTTGATTATGTTCTAAAATCTATGTGCCAGTGATTATATAGAGATGCCCTTCTTGAATATTTGTTAAACACTTTATTTGAAATATGATGTAAAAATCAATGTTAATAAATTCTTTAATAAAAAAATACCAACAAATGTAAACCTTTCATCCATGCATTCAAAGAAAATGAAAGTGATGACTATAGGTCTATTTACATGCAAATTAACACATGTACACACATACACACAAGCACATACATGCATAGACTCAAATGGTCTGAAATCTGCAGACATCAGTATGTAGGACTATCTATCTCCCATAACTGATTTTGCTTGTTTACATTTATCCAGTACAATGTATTTTATCATAGTGAACTCAGGAGCTTTCATTATTTTCTAAGTAATACTGATTCCTATGTCTGTATTAGCTTTGAATTCCCTGATCATTACATTCGTCCCTCTATATTGTAAAGGCCTTTCCATTGTCTGTCTCCCCTTATAGGACATAAGTGGATTGAAGGGATATAAAAATAAATGATAAGAAATTAATGAATAGAAATTGAAATCCTAATTTTTATGGCCTTGAATTCTTGAAGTGATTGACAAACCTTACCTCTTGATACAATGACACTTTTATTTATTCAAGTTCAAAAGTCTAACCTACCTTTGAAAAATTACATGATACACTGCATAATGATGGAAGATTTGTTCATTTGTGGGTCGATTAATTGAACTCTCCTCTGTGCAAGTAATGCTGTCAGTGCAATGCTAAAAAAATTAAAGAAATATGACACTCAATGTAGTTTGGCACAGGGAGTACAAGGTGCTCATGGAATGGACACACAAGTGTGACTCTAGCATATGCTCAGCTGAATAAAGGTCTTCATTATGCTTTAACACACTGTGAATAATAATCAGAAACCAGAAATTGGGATCATTAGCCTAGCATGCTATCTAGTTAATAAATGTTTCATCTAGACTGTAAAGCCCTCAGAAAAATTCTTGAATGAAATTAAAATTCTCCTGGTAGTTTTATAGAAAAAGATTACTGTATCTGCACTTTTATCCTATTTTTACAGGGAGGTCTGGATAGTTTAGGGAAAATACAGGGAAAATTGTCTAAAATAGAAAACTTACCCTTTTGAAATATTTGGAGAACTGTTCACTAGATTTGCAGTCAACAGTCTGTGTCTATGTCAAACAGTATCAATTTAGTATAAATCTGGAATAACAAAAAATAATAGAATAGTAAAGGATGAACTGAGCTCATTTTGAATACAGCCTTATATGGAGTATTATGTGATACCATGCTTTCTCTTTCAACATTCTGGCTACCAATTGATGCTAAGAGATCATAAAATTGCTGGAAACATTTGCAGATTGCTATTTTTCTCTCTGACTGCATTATGGTGTGCGAAAGCGATTTATATGTTTGTTTTTCTGGTGAGTCAAGCATCACATCTTGGGTTAACAGATCGTATTGTCATTGCTCAAGAATGAACTTGTTAAAGTGGAGAAAATTTTCATTGACATAACTTAAAAACAGAGTAATCTAGAAAAAAATTGTGGTAAAAAATCATGTATGTAAATATACAACAATTTCCTCATCAAAAATTTTGAAATATATACTACGCTTCAAATAGTATCTAAAGACATTGTAAACTTTTAAATAAAAATTCAGAAGACAATTTCTTTTCATAGGTCACAAACAAGTTTAAAAACTCAAATGAATCTTAATTTTCCATCGCAGCACTATTTACCATAGTAAAGATATGGAACCAACCCAGATGTCCCTCAGTTGATGAGTGGATCAACAAAATGTGGTATTTATGCACAATGGGATTCTATGCTGCTGTCAGAAAGAACGACATCGCCCCGTTTGTAAGGAAATGGAAAGGCAGAAAAAATCGTATTAAGAGAAGTAAGCCAGACTCAAAGGAATATAGGCTCAGTGGTTTCCCTCATTTGTCATAATCAGTAGAAACCTTGGGCTCTCCTAGCAGAGATTTACAATAGAACAAAACATAGATACATAAGGCCATATAAGATGACACTAAATGAAAGGACCTCCAGGTTATAGAAACAAAAGCCATATAAGGAGTGATTGTTGTCCTTAATGTACTATGTTATCTCTCATCTCTTTTGCTGTCCCTTGGTTATATCTTATTGTTACAGTATTTCACCTTATTATCTGATATATTGTATATATGCTTGATTGGTTATTTGAAATTGGATAGGGAAGGGGGGAAATCAAGATGAGCAGGGAGAGAGGGGAGGGAAATGGGGACCATTTCATGAGAAAGGGTATCAATATTTGTGAAGTAATATACCTTCTCTCTGGTGAATATAATGTATCCCTTCTATTAATTACAATAAAAAACAAATTAAAAAAGAAAAAATATGAAACTGTGTGCTCATATTCAAAAGCATGTGTACACACACATATATGTGAATGTGTATGTATGAAAATACCCGAATTGTACTGAAACATGATTTATTATTAATTTCAGTTCAAGAAATTGCATATGATTATGGTGAAATATTTATATTTAAAGATAAATTTGTATTTCTTAATTTTATTATTGATAGTCATAAATCAGAGATATTTGAATTTTTTGTTATCTTTATGTGTCTGTACAAAAGAGTTACCATTTAACAAAACAATTTATGAATACAATACAGGTTAATCAATTTCACACTTTTGAACTTTCTCATCTATCTTTCACCTAAACTTCCATTACTCTTCTTAATTTTGTTGGATATACATTAGGTTCTTTTTCGTTTTTGTGGGTCTTGGTACTTGAATTCTGGGTTTGAGTTTTGTCCTTAACTCTTCAACTCAAAGCAGTGCTCTACCCCTTGAGAAACAGCACTACTTCTGTTTTCTAGTGATTAATTGGAGATGAGTCTCATGGACTTTAAGTGCCCAGGCTGGCTTTGAACCACGATCCTCTGATCTCAGCCTCCTGTGTAGCTGGAATTATAGGCATGAGACACCGTGCCCAGCTTTCCATTGTTTTCTTTTTTTTTGCCAGTCCTGGGCTTGAGCTCAGGGCCTGAGCAGTGTCTTTGGACTTTCTCAAGGCACCATTTCCGGCTTTTTTCTATGTATGTGGTACCGAGGATTCGAACCCGGGTCTTTATGCATGCTAGGCAAGCACGCTACCACTAGGCCAAATTCCAGGCCCTCCATTGTTTTCTTAACTGCATTCTTCCCTCTTCTTTGTCTTCCTCCTTTCCCTTCACTCCACACTATCCCTTTAGAGTACCAGCTTCTTGGTATACTATTTTGCTGAACTTTTTGTCTTTTAAGGAATTAAACTGTTTGAGTTCTTACTTGACTATACAATATTTCACTTTGTATATTTATATACACTTGCATGCCATCTAATATATTTATTGATGAGATTCTAAACTAAATCTGGCTTCAACATATAAGAGAAACACACATGTACTGTCTCTCTGAGAGATGCTTGGAGGTTCTTTTGTGCCCAGGTTGGCTTTGAACACTGATCCTCAGATCACAGCCTCCTTAGGAGCTAGGGTTACAGGTTTCAGCCACTGCGCCGCCTTATTGAATATTTTGAATATCAATCCTCCCTAGAATACTTGGCTTTCAACATATCTAGGTTATACTATCTTTTGCCTAATTGGTAGTTTGTAATTCTTTTTATTTTGTCATTTGTAGGGCTTGAACTCAGAGAGTGGGCATTGGTTCTTAGTTTTTCTTTTTTTTTGCCAGTCCTGGGCTTGAGCTCAGGGCCTGAGCACTGTCCTTGGACTTTCTCAAGGCTAGAGCTCTACCACTTGAGCCTCAGCACCACTTCCGGCTTTTTTCTATGTATGTGGTACCGAAAAATCGAACCCGGCCCGAACCCGGGTCTTCATGCATGCTAGGCAAACACTTTAACCACTAGGCCAAACTCCCGGCTCCGGTTCTTAGTTTTTCTACTCAAATCTAGCACTGTGTCACTTTGAGACACAGTCCCACTTTTGGTTTTTGGTGATTAACTGGCGATAAGAGTCTCATGGATTTTAGTGTGTAGGCTGGCTTTGAACCAAGATCCTTTGACCAAGCTAGGATTACAGGCTTGAGCCACTGGCACCCAACTGGTAACTTGTACAAATATGTTTATGATTCTAGTTTAGAAGAGAGGCTAGGTGTGCTGATACAGTCATGATATTCTGAATCTTCAATAGTATGCAAACCTAATCTTGATTTTAGATAATTTTGCTTTACTGAACAAAAAAGGTCTAAATGGTCTACATGTTTGGTTTAGTTTTAATATAGTGATACACTCTTCAGTTTCCTGTCACATAAGCTTAAAACACATGGAGCCTACAACACTTTCCCAGCCTAGGTTGAGCTCAGAGTTTATTCTACATGGAACAAAATTCAAATCTCAGTGTGCTCTAAAATTCTGCAAGAAGATCATCAATAAACATAAAAAGCAATATCTGAGAGTGATTATTTATTACATTATTGGCATTATGATAAAAAGTCATCATCTGTTCGTTCACTCAGTACAGACAGCAATTCAATTAGGAAGCACAATTGACTATTTTCACTCCATGTTGAAAATTACATTAAAAGTTATGTGTTTGCTAAAAATGTCATATACCTAGAGTATATAGAACCTATAACTTGAACATATATAGTTACTCAGTAGAAATACATTTTCTAAATTATTTTAATTACTTTAATTTTTACTGGCATCATCTTGAGGAATTCTATCTAATTTTAGTAAAATGTGACTAGATTGAGGCTATTCTTACTTGTATTAGTATATGCAGGGGCATTGCATACACACTGACATGCACACATACAGTATTTTTAATGTATTCATTAAAACTTCTTTTTCAAGGAGAATTCTCCTTGTCTTCACAAGTTATTTTTTTTGCTTCTTTTTGATATTCTCATGAGTTTCTGCATGTTGCTCAAGTGCAAAAACGAGTTGCACTGTTTTTGTAACTAGATGACAAAATGTTTGAGGGATGTCTACTAAGCTTACTTGAGGCTATACTTCAGAGTATACTGAGTATATATAAGCAGAGTACAAGCTAAAAAAGAATAAACTATTTTTAGACTCATAAGAAAATGGGGGAAAACCTGCAGGACTGGAAATAGGATACTATATGTATAGAGATCAGGTCACACAATCCCATAGCTTGTTTTTATGACTGGCAGGATGATTAGATCCAGTTTTACTAAGTTATCTATAATAATGTCATAGAGATTAGTTAGAGTTAGATATTATTGCTTTTTTAGTGGGAGAGGTAGAAAGTTTTTATTTTATATGGTGATTGGCAAGGCTTAATTGAATTATTAAATGATGACCCCTAGCTGTGGTAAAAGCACCTGCCTAACACATATGAGGCCTGAATTCAAAACCACATTACTGCAAAAACAAGAAAAGTAATATTATATATAAGCCCTGAGGTATTTGAACCAGTCTATGGATTTTCACTTAATGTTCACAGAAAAGAAATACTAATATATCCAAGTAAGATCAAAACTGGAATGAATTTTGCTTGAAGACTCACCATTGGTATGGTACAGCATCCAAGTCATGATATTGAAAGGAGGCATAATTAACTTGATTTATACCAATAACAGGCAAGAGTCAACAGGCTAAATATGGTGTTACTCAGACTCAGGTCAATGACACTGGTATACACGCTAAATGTAGCAGGTCCGTGTGTTTGAGAACCAAGCTAAATTAAATTCTTCATGTTTGTTGGGTAGTAGGATATCATGATTTCAGTAGATCATCAGTATTTTCAGAGTTCCTTCTAATAGATTGTAAAGTTTTGACATTAAAAAATGAGAAGCTTAGGGGCCGGGAGTTTGGCCTAGTGGTTAAAGTGCTTGCCTAGCATGCATGAAGACCCGGGTTCGATTCCTTGGTACCACATACATAGAAAAAAGCTGGAAGTGGTGCTGAGGCTCAAGTGGTAGAGCTCTAGCCTTGAGAAAGTCCAAGGACAGTGCTCAGACCCTGAGCGCAAGCCCAGGACTGGCAAAAAAACAAAACAAAAAAAAAAATGAGAAGCTTAGAATGAACAGATTTAAATGGACTGGATAAACTTGACCCTTCATTAACCTTATGGAAAGTCTTACCTATGCTTTTGATATAAATAGATTTTCCAATGGTATAATTCTGTAAAATAATTGGGCTTATTTTATGAAAATCTAAGAAATTCAGGATTATTCTAACAATCATATGATACCTTTGAAGAAGTAGTTGCTGCAGATGATCTTGGTTCCTGTTTGGAAACTTAAGACAATTATAATGCAAAGTTCTTCTGCACATAAGTTTTCAATGAATAGGGTCAAGTCATCAATATGCATATGCTTAAGTAGAGGTTCCACATTTAAATTCGGGACAATACAGTAGGAATATGTAGTCTATTCTCAGGACAGGATCCTCAGAATAGAAACAAGGTCTCAGTACTGATAAAGCATTGCCAAAGACTGATAACTAGGCTACATTCAAGGCATTTTGAGGCACATTTCAAAAGAGGGAGCAACTGCTATGCAGGAACTGTCACATATAATTATTGTTTTAAGTAAGGTGGCCATTTGTGTGTTCAAAACATCATGACCAGTTTCATCTTCCATCCATTGATATGAATCAAGGTTCTAATATTATGATACTCATATTGTAATACTTGATTATATAATTGGAAATGATCATACTTATGATGGAGTGGAGGTGGGACATTCATGGCTCAACTCTTAGGGTTTAAAGAAGCAGAAGCATACTTAGTATAAGTATGAAAATTGTTTTTTTTCTGTTTCAGTGTATTCTAAGACCTCTTTCCACTGAGAAATAGAGAAAGTTACACAGATGACTGTAGTTTATCCTTAACCTTTACTCCACAAATAAAACAATTATAAATTGTAGAAGAAACAATAAGTGCATAGCACATTCTAAATTGAATGGACCTTGGATCACTTTTACTAGACATCATTTAATAAAAGGTATTGTATGTTTTTTTGCCAATCCTGGGCTTAAGCTCAGGGCCTGACCAATGTCCTTGGACTTTCTCAAGGCTAGAGCTCTACCACTTGAGCCTCAGCACCATTTTCGGCTTTTTTCTATGTATGTGGTACCAAGGAATTGAACCCAGGTCTTCGTGCATGCTAGGCAAGCACACTACCACTAGGCCAAACTCCCAGCCCCAAGGTATTGTATTTTTAAATATGGAACTTTGTGATCAATGGAGAGCCGGAATGGGAAACAAATGCATTTTAATAATCAGATCGACAGAGTATGATGAATGAGATCGTGCAATCAGAATCACAAAAAAGCAGTAAATAGAGTCAAAGTCACCAACTCATAGGCAAAAAATAGTGTGGAAAGGATCCTATCACTGACACTTCCTCTCAAATATTAGTTTCCCATCTTAATGAAAATTAAAAGTGGTAAAGTCCATGTTCCTTTGAAGACTTTTGTGTATGAAATAATGAAGATCAATAGATTTCATGATCTCTTTAATCAACATGGAAAAAAAGACATGAATATGAATAGGAGGCTATAGGCAGGGATACATTCTTCTAACATGGCACTCAATTAGCTCTGAATGGAACCTTTCTTCAGATTATGTGGCTAAAGTTGAGTGACCCGTATCTTCTATATGGGATTCATGTATATTCTTTTACAAAGGCACTAAGATGAATGTTTAGATTCTACTTAGGATATGCCACAAGATATTTTCTAGATATAACTACATTTCTACTTAATCGTGTGTGTGTGTGTGTATGTGTGTGTGTGTGTGTGTGTTTGTATGTGACACTACAGGGGCTTAAACTCAGGGCCTCACATTCTTTTTTTAAATATTATTTAATTGTATAGGTGACGTACAGAGGGGTTACAGTTACATAAGTAAGGTAATGAATACATTTCTTTTTGAATGACATTACCCCTCTATCGTTTTCTACTACTTTCCCTCTCCCTTCCCAACTTCCCTCCTGCCCAACTTGTAAAGTTCATTTCCAACACAGTGTCTGGTGAATATCGCTGTTGCATTTGTTCACCCTTTGTCCCACTGTTTTCTGGGCCCTCACATTCTTTCTTGGCTTATTCACTCATGAATGGATCTCTACCACTTGAGGCAACACTTCCATTTCTGGCTTTGTGCTGATTTCTACCCTGGCTGGGTTCCATTGTACTTATCTTTTAATTGATTTTCTTATTATTTTGTTCTGCTTGGATTTGGTTGTAGACTTGAAATTTCTCAAGTTACAGAACCCCGATATTGGAGAAATTGTGGGCCTATTTACTTTGACTTTTACTCTCAAGTTTTAGTACACAGATGCTATCTATTGTGTTTTTGCTCACTGCACACATCACTAACCCACTCTACATAAGAATTGTGCACAAGTTGGTCTTCCCTTAGACTCACTAGAAATTCAAATATGATAATTAACTTCTATTTTCATGGTTTCTAGGGTAAAGATGACTATTCCTCAAAGGAACTGTTATAAAGGCATATTATCCATAGTAGTCAAATTAAGAAAGGATGTGAACCACTGACAGATAGAAAGGATGGTGAAACTGGCTGATCTCTCTGTCTCCATTTCTTAACTCAAAATTTGCAATATCACTTTTCACACATTTTAACATAAGTGGGCCAACTTATCAGAGGGCCAAACCCATGGAGTTAAATGACGTAGAAATTGAATCTTCCCCCCAAATACAGCCAGAATAAATCTAACTTTACATCATGAATAGCCTATGTCGAGCATTTTGTTATACTGCTATGATACTAATAAAATGGCCCAACTTAATAAAAGCTTATTACCATCTTCAGGCTGAGCACACTTTGTCTCAAATGAAAATAGAAATTAAAAACATGACTCTTGACTCACTGTTTTAAATACCTTTTTTGATGGTATTTCTGAGACAAGGTAGGCCAAGCTGACCCCAAATTTATAAATCTCCTGCTATAGCCTCCTGAGGTCTAGGATCACAGTGATGCTCTCCGATATTCTGTTGCCTTGATTAATAATGGTGATATAAAATGAGAGATTTCATTAATTCCATAGTAGCTGGGAAGCATGTAAAGTATACTAGCCAGCTGTTAGCAAGTGTGGATGCAGACTGACAGCAGCATCAGCAAACAATTGGCTTAGTCATTGAAACATGTTTTTGTGCCAAGCACATGAAGTTTTAAATACAAGCCCTTTGAAATATTCATGGATATTGAACTTCATTATTCTTATGCAGAAACAAGATTAAAAGTTCTTTTGAAATCTGATGACAGAAAACACTTGATACTGAAAACACACAGTAGTGTAATGCTTAATTAATGGCTCATAGGAAATAAGCATTTTGTCCTGCATTGAACATTAAGCTGAATTCTACAGTATAGCAAATGAAAAAAGGGTGTTTTCTTTCATGTTTTCTACACTTTGTCCCAAGATCTTATGAACATATGTAACAATGACATTAATTAATATGAGAATGATGTTAGGTATGTGTCATTTTAGGTCTGTGTCATAGCTGAGAAAGCTTTAGTTTTCTAGTGTTTAAATATCTTGTTCTAGCCAGACACTGTGGCTCACAACTGTAATCCTAGCTACTCAGGAGGGTGAGATCTGAGGATCACCATTCAAAGCCAGCCCAGGCACAAAAGCCCGTGAGACACTTATCTCTAATTATCCTGTAGAAAACCGGAAGTGGTGTCGTGGCTCAAGGGGTAGGGTGGTAGCCCTGAGCTGAACAGCTCAGGGACAGTGCACAGGCCCAGAGTTCAAGATCTATGACCAACAACAAGAAAAAAAAAGTATCTTGTTCTACAATTCTTGCGCTCTCATGTCTTCAAACTCCCTGAATTCCAGTACTGTCTGAATTAACATATTTGTTCTTTAAGTAATAAGTCACTGAACTTGTGTTAAATGCTATGATCCATGCTGGGTACATTTATTAGGGAGAACAAGACATGGCTTATGCCATCAAGGATTTCACACTTTAGAGACCAAGTTACTCTTGTAAACAATAGGAAATAATTTTAAAGTGAACCATGAAACAAATTCACAAAGTAATAAGAAAGTATATGTTAGACACTTTGGGGAAATGATCAAGCAGAGCTCCCTCATTTAATACTCAATTCAATCAATCCATTTTTATTAATAGCTATTTCTTATAAATAATAACTTCCCTCATGTACTTTAAAAGGCACAACACTTTTATCAGAATCTGTTAGTGTTAGTGTGTATGATGCCATGCACATATGTATATATATATACATAGATATATAGATATGATTGTATTTTAATCTTAGTTTCCACATATGAGAAAAGACATGTAACCTTTGTTCATCTGAACTTGGCTTACTTAGTTTACCCTGATAATCTTCAGTTCTATTCATTTCCTTGAAAATTAAATAATTTAATTCTTAATATATGAACAGTGTTCATCTCTATATCATCTATATCATTTATCTATTAAATCTAAAACATTGATAAGTTTTGGGGCATATGAGTTTTTTTATAGGATAGGTATTAGGAATTGTGTTGCAATGAACATGAGTGTATAACTGCCTCTATTATATCCTCATTTGTGATGCTTGGGTGGTATCACTGGATCAAATTATAGCTCTATTAAATACCACCTTAATTCTTGCCCCAGTGGTAGCCATAGTTTACATTACCAACTGAATGTCTCAGGGTTTGTGTTTCCCTACATCCTCACCAGTGTCTGTTGTGGTATATTCTCTCAATGATGGTCATCCTCATGGGATGGATGTAGTATGACAATTGTCTCTTCCTTTCAGAATTATCTAGGCTCATTAGTTGAAAAAATTCATAATGTCCTAAAAAAGTATAATTCTACCACCCAAATTATAAAATATATTATTTTATGCTTTTTTCAAAACATTTCTTTGTTTCTCCTTTCACATTTACATCCTGAAAAGAGAAATAGGATGAAGACTTCATTAAAAACTCATTATATATGTTACAAAATTAAGAAAAGTGATAGGAGGCTTCGGCTGGGAAAGGGGTAAAAGTGATGAAAGGATGGATGTTGATCAAGATGTATTGTATTAATAAACTACTTTGTGTAATGTCAACTCCTCTGTACAACTACTTAAAGATAGTAAAATTTTTAAATTGACAAAGAAATATAATGAGCGATTGTTGTCTTTAATGTACTATGTTATCTCTCATCTCTTTTGCTGTTCCTTGGTTATCTAATATTGTTACAGTATTTCACCTTGTTAGCTGATATATTGGATATATGCTTGATTGGTTATTTGAAGTAGGGTAGGGACGGGGGGGGAACAAAATGAGGGGTGGAGGTGGAGGGAGAGAAATGGAGACCAAGTCATGAGAAAGGGTATCAATGTAAGTGAAGTAATGCACCCTCTATCTGGTGAATGTAATGTAATCCTTCTATTAATTACAATAAAAATATATGGGAAAAATTGACAAAGAAAAAACAATGGATCTGGCTCATGATTCATGTCCAAAAGCTGACTACAAAAGAGAAGTTCAAAAACATCATCTTACTATTCACTGTGTGTATGATCTTTAAATTTGTGATTTCAAATTTTTACTCTTTCCTTAAAATCTTTCGGATTGGTGTATTCATTGCAAATGTTACATAGTATACCAATTTAACTACTGTTTTATTATAACATCTACTTTTCCTATATTTATATTCAGAAATATTATTTAATGTAAACCTGAATTTCATCCTCAAACTACTTGAAATCAAACTGGGAAAAATTGACTGATCATATTAGGATCATAATACCCTAAAATAGTGATTACTAATCTTAATTCAAGGGAAAATGTTAAGTAATAATCCTAATAACACTTAATTACATTTTTCTTCAGCATATATTTAGTGTTTATATATATACATATATATATATACACATACCAATTTACCTGATCAGTCTAGCTTCCATATTGGTCACTAAAAATATTCCTGAAACTAACTTTGTAGAAATTATATTCCTATATGTCTTTATATTCCTCAATTATTCAATTCAGCAACACACTGTACTTAACACGGTATCTTAATATTGTTCTACTATCCTCTCTCCTTAGAATTCTACCCACACATTCTTTTTATTTTGTTAGTCCTAGGACTTGAACTTAGAGCCTGAGCATTGTCCTTTGTCTTTCTCAAGGCTATCACCCTACCACTTGAGGCACAGAGCCACTTCTGGTCTTTTCTGTGTATGTGTTACTGAAGAATTGAATGCTTCTGGCTCCATTCTGGATGATGCTATCAATTGTGAGATTTTAATTATAGATGTTCTGATGGTTTCAAAATATTAATTCTAACCAAAAACTTTTACTAGACTAAATCGTTTTGTAAAACTATTAACATCTTCCTATTGTTTTTTTTATACCCTTAAGTCTGAAAGTAAAGTCCAACAAGTTCTAGTATGATGATACTAATTCTCATTCTTTGCTCTCACTTTATCTTCATGTGTCACATAGAATCATCATTTATACTGTCACTCAACATCTCTTTTAATCTCCATTGCTGAACTGGTATCCAAATGGTTGCCATTTTTCCCCTTAAACTACTGGAAATATCCAGCTTTGTCATTGTCATTCTTCCTATTCCTTCACTCTTTTTTGTCCACCATGCCTTATGCCATGTAATAGGTTAATTGTAATACTTTGTACTTCCCCTTTACAAAATAGATAACATTCATTTAATGTCTATTGTTTACAAATGTGAATTTTTCATGAGGAAGTTGTTATCAGAATTATGAAAACATAGCCAAATGGTCAGATTCCTTTCTTAATCATGTTTTAAAATTTAAAAAATACTAACCTTCAATTACTGCATGTCAGTAATGGCAGCAATATTTGATGGTTCTTTCAGATAGCTTGGGATATTATGATGAAATGAGGACCCAGAAATGATAGATGTCTCCATAAAAACTATCATCAGTGCACCATTAGATGGGAAGTTGACAAGCACAGCTGGAAGGTCGGATATTTCAACTTGATAGATGTCAGTGAGTAGATTCCAGTTCTTCTGTGATTTTATTTGAGCACAAAAAATATTTTATGTGTTCTATAACAGCATTTGAATGTCAGGTTTAACTAAACCTAATCATACAAGATCTTTATATTTTGGAAAAAGGCCAAAATCTTGACATTCCTTAGGCAAGCCATTTGCACTTAACATATTTTAATAGATTATCCAAAGCGTGATAATCATGTTTTGTTCATGAAATTCCAGGTTTATGCTGTTGAAGATAGTGATTGAATCATTCTTCATGTGCCAAGAAATGTCTTAAACACCTATATACATATTTTTCTCTTAAGAGCAAGCGTATTTCACTATGTAAAAGTATTTTTAATATTTATAGAACAAGTATAAAATATATTCAATGGGCATATTTATTCAGTTTCCTGACTTTTACTCTATTAAACTCAGGATATAGAATTAATTAAAACAACTTGTGAAATAATTTAAATCCCATATTTTTAGTGTCTTTAAAATTATGACTTACTACACACAGAGATGCTAGCACATCAATGATATAAATGAAGACTTTTAATCTTATATTTGGTTACAAAATAATAAATTGAATGAGATTGCAAAATTTTCCTCTGCAACACAGAATTATATTGGTAAAATAATAATATCTATTACCTATCCTTGAGAATCATAATTTATGTATAAATACAAATATTTTCATGAGTATGCTTTTGTGTATAGTAGGTATTTGTTCTTATTTTCTTTGTCATTAGAGAATTTTTCCATATATGTTTTATTGTTGTTAATAGAAGGGTTGCATTATATTTAGCAGATAGAATGTGCATTACTTCACATACATTGATACCCTTTCTCGTGTCTTGTCCCCATTTTCCTCCCCCTACTCCAGCCCCCATCTTGTTTTCCTCCCTTCCCTATCCGACTTCAAATAACCAAATACGCATATATACAATATATCAGATAACAAGGTGAAATATTGTAACAGTATGAGATAACCAAGGGATAGCAAAAGAGATGAGAGATAACATAGTACATTAGGGACAACAATCATTCATTATATGGCTTTTGTTTCTATATCCTGGAGGTCCTTTCATGTAGCGTAATTCTATATGGCCTTATGAGTCTAGGTTTTTTTCTATTGTAAATCTAAATAATTTTTACCATGCAGGTTTCTTAGTTCACTTTAAAAAATCAGTTTGGAAATGGGGACCAAGACAGGTGGAAGGGAATCAATGTATGTGAATTAATGCACTTTCTATCTGGCAAACATCATGTAACCCTTCTATTAGTTACAATAAAAATATATGAAAAAATCAGTTTGTGATTAAATTTCATGATATAACTTTATATTCTATAAAATTTCACATATAGTGGAAGAAATTAAATAATAATTCTATTTCATTGCTGTTATTCTCGATGTTTCATATCATTTACTGCTTCATGTTAAAATGAAAACATTATTTTGTGTGGTGTCAGTTCTCAACCAAAATGTTAAAAATATTACTTTAGCTATTACTTTTCAATGTAGCTATCATTTTATATACTTAATAGCTCCTTTAGTATATATTATTAATTTAGTAAAATTGGTTTTTGTGTCAAGACATATATTTTAATTCACTGTTGATTTATCCTGTCCCAGATTATAGCACAAGAATGAACTGCTTTGCTTAAATATAGTTGAGAATATTTCTATCTCACTGATATGGTGTTGATGTTAAATTTGTTAATGCCAGCACATAAATCCTAGAGAATATTAATTTGTCATTTTTTCTGTTGCCAAGTAGGAAGTCCTATTCATGTCTTTTAGGGATATTTGCTGTATAGTGTTGTTCACCCACTTTTTCTGTGTTGTTTTCTGTCTGGGTGACTCATCTATAATTGAAAGTATAATACTAAATTCTGCTGATATTGAATCACTATAAATTCTTCCTTTCCAAACTGCCAGTATTTGCTTTATATAGTTAAGCATTCTTGTGTCGGGTGTTAGGGTTCTATATGTCATGCAAAATATTTTTTGTATCTTTCACTTAAGCCTATATAATCCTCCAATCTAAAGAAAAAGTTTTCATCTTTACTTTTTTCCCACTTAGCTACTTTATATTTTTATTGTGGGAGTGAATTCAATTGCAAATAAAGTCCTTACTGATAAATTAGTATTTTATATCCCTATTTTGTTTGCATTTTCTATTTTCCTTTTAGATCTTTTATCCATTTTTACTTTGTTTCATTATATTTTCTCTCTTATTGACAGCCTTTTATTTATTTTGGTTTTATGAAAATTTTTTAGGTTCTTTGTTGATACAAAGGGCTGCTATCTTCTAGATATTATAGTTCATTTTAAGATGATAACATATTTACTCATGTACACAAAATTTGTATTTTATTTCTCTTACCTTTATAAATTCTATTCCATCAATGCCAAACTATCTCTTTTTATATGATGTATGCTTTTTCAGATTTTATTAGTATTTTTCATGTTTGTCTTCTAAACTTTATATTTGACAGCAATTAAAGCACTGTTATTTGTGATTTAGCACAACAAATGAATATTTGTTTTTGTGTTCAACATTTGAAAAATTTAGGCAAAATAAAACATAAACTAATAGGAAAGTTTACAAGAAAAAATCTATAGCAAATAATGCTTCAATGAACATAGCTGTGGCTGGTAGCTTTGGTATGGCCTTTTTTTTGTTCATTTAAGCAAATGTCAAAGAGTGGGATTACTGAAACATAGGGAAGCTATATGGTTAGTCATTTGAGGAATCTCCATGAGGTTTCCAGAGTGGTTGAATCAGTTTTCATTCCAACCAGCAGTATAGTAGCTTGCCCCTTTGGCCACATCCCCACCATCACCTACTATTGTTTTGGTTTTCTTGATAATAGACACATTAACTGGGGGTTGGAATCTGAATGAGGCTTTGATTTGTGTTTTTATATCCAGAGATTTTTTTAGCATTTATTTAATTTAATTTTTTATTTTGAGGGTAATATATAGAGAGGTTACAAATACACTCGTCAGGTACTAGTTGTACTACTTCTTTTTTTCATATATTTTATATTGTAATTAATAGAAGGGTTACATTATATTTGCCAGGTAGGAGGTGCATTAATTTACATACATTGATACCCTTTCTCATGTCTTGGTCCCCATTTCCCTCCCCCCACCGCCACCCCTCATCTTGTTTTCCCCCCTTCCCTATCCAATTTCAAATAATCAAATACAAATATATCATAAAACAAAGTGAGATACTGTAACAATGTGAGATAACCAAGAGAGAGCAAAAGAGATGAGAGATAACATAGTACATTAAGGACAACAATAACTCATTATATGGCTTTTGTTTCTATATCCTAGAGGTCCTTTCATTTAGCGTCATACTATATGGCCTTATGTATCTAGGTTTTGCTTTATTGCAAACCTCTGCTAGAGGAGCCCAAGGTTTCTACTGATTATGACAAATGAGGGAAACCATTGAGCCTAAGTTCCTTTGAGTCTGGCTTACTTCACTTAATATGATTTTTTCTAAGTCTTTCCATTTCCTAACAAATGGGGCAATGTCATTCATTCTGAGAGCAGCATAGAATTCCATTGTGTACAAATACCACATCTTGTTGATCCACTCATCAACTGAGGGACATCTAAGTTGGTTCCATATCTTTGCTATGGTAAATAGTGCTGAAATGAACATTGTTGTGCTAGTGGATTTAGTATGTCCTTGTTTCTGGACAATTGGGTAAATGCCTAGTAGTGGAATTGCTGGGTCATAGGGGAGCTCTATGTTTAGTCTTCTGAGGAACTGCCATACTGCTTTCCATAGTGGTTGAACGAGTTTGCACTCCCACCAACAGTGTAGTAGTGATCCCTCCTGGCCACATCCCCTCCAGCATCTGTTGTTATTAGTTTTCTTGATCTTGGACATTCTAACTGGAGTGAGGTGGAATCTTAGAGTTGTTTTGATTTGCATTTCTTTTATGACCAGAGATGTTGAGCATTTCTTCATGTGTCTATAGGCCATTTTTGTTTCTTCTTCAGGGAATATTCTCTTTAAGTCTTTGTCACATCTTTTAATGGGATGGTTGTTACTTTTGAGATTAGTTTTGGAGTGATTCAATTTTTTGAGCTGTTGATATATTTTAGATATGAGGCCTTCTCCCATTCTGTAGGCTTCCTAATTAATTTGCTAGCTATGTCCTTTGTCATACAAAAGCTCTGCAGTTTAATGCAGTCCCATTTATCCAGCCTTTCTCTTTTGTTGTGATTCTTGGCCCTTATTAAGAAAGTTTCAACCTGTGCCAAGGAGTCATAGTGTGTTTCCTATTCCTTCTTGTAAAGTTTTCAATGTGTTGGCTTTTACCTCGAGGTCTTTGATCCATTTGGAGTTAATTCTAGTGCAGGGTGACAAAGAAGGATGTCCAGAGATTTTTGGAAATATCTTCGTGTGTCTCTTGGCTATTCTTATTTCCTTTGCAGAGAAGTCCCTTTTAATTCTTTATCCCACTTCATTGCAGCATCGATTACCACAGATAGGAAATGGAACCAATCCAGATACTCCTCAGTAGAAGAGTGGCTCAAGAAAATATGAAATATTAACACAACAGAATTTATGCATCCATTGGAATAAATGACATCACTCCCATTCATAAGGAAATGGAAAGACTTGGTTGGAAAAATTATATTAAATGAAGAAAGCCAGACCCAAAGAAACATAGGCTCCATGGTTTTCCTAATTTTTAATAATTGGTATATATTGAGTTTAGTCCTAGCAGAGGATCACAGTTGCTCAATAGGTATGTACACACACATAAATAAAATGATGCTAATCGAAATAAACTGCCAAATATAAAAACAAGAGTTTTGTTGTTGTTGATGATGGTGATGTTGCTTTTAATGCACTATATGAAGTTCTTTCTTTTTACCCTTGGTTTTATCATCTGTAGTCCCTGTTTTTGATTATGGTACCTTGCATCATGTATACGTGTTTATCTGATTTGTTGATGGGAAAGGGAATAAGAAAATGGTGAAACAAGGACAAAGGGTGAACCAATGCAACAGCAATAGTCACAAGACACTAGGTTGGAAATGAAATTTACAACCTGGGGGTGGGAAAGGGAGGGAGACATAGTGGAAGAAAAATGAGGAAGGGGTAAAAGTGTTCAATAAGAAATGTCCTCATTGCCTTATTTATGTTACTACGACCCCTTTGTACATCATCTTTACAACAAAACAAATTTAAATTTTAAATGAAAATATGGCAGAGGAATGAGATTATGTGGCATGATGCCATGGAAAGACACCACTACTAATTACCTTCAGCTGTCTTTAGGCATGCAATCATTGGCCTAGGTTAAATAAGAAGAACCAAGGACAGGAAATGGGAAGACATGCATATTTAAAACAGGCCCATGTCACAGACAGGTTCAAAGGAATTCAGAATTGTAGTCAGTCTATATTCCATTTATTGTCTTACTGTCACCTCAGAGAGAATATGGGACAGAATATTAAGTCCCTACTTAAAACCAGCCCATGGAATAATTTGGACTCTAAGGCATCATTTTATTGACCTTGGTAGGTAAGCTAAAAATTTACTAATTTAGAACCATTTGTAAAGCCATTTTGAACTGGAATAAAGCCTAGTTTTAATACATAGGTGGAGGAGTACTCAATAAACCTTGACATTTTATGACCCTGGTTTCCTCTTAAGCTGGTCACCTGTATGTTGGAAAGCTTAATTGAATTCTTTTTCTCAGAAACCGTATGATCTTTTCCTTCATTTTAGGTTCCATTTGCATTTTCCATTACTCAGAGATAACTGCTACCTTCCTATTATTAAAAGCTACCATTCAGTTTCTATTTATGTATTACCCTCATCACTAAGTTTCATACTTACTCTTCTCTTGATGTTTCTTACCCTTTTGATGTAGCCTGAATAAATCATTTTCATATTTTTGGAAGGAAATTTTATTGAAAATGACTTAGATTTGGTCTGAGAAATTTGTTTCCCATTGCAATACAGGGACAAGTGTTGCTAGGTAAAACATTTGTGGTGATATTATTTTTATTACGCATTTTGATAATATCAGATTCCCTTCCAATGGACAGGGTTTCTGTTGAAAAGTTTTCCTGAGGATTGTATGATTTCATTGTACAAAGTGGGTCAAGTAAATAAAAAATAATTTACCATTATACTGGTTTTTTAAACGTTTGACAGTGTGATTTTAATATTTCCATATGAGTCTCATAGGATTTATATTAATTACTAAAGTTTCCGATGTATTTAATTCCTCTCCCAGGATTTTTTGAACATTATTTCTTGTTCTTTTATTTCTTATTTTATAAGTTCCATTCCAAATATTTTGTGGCACTAGATAGTACCTCATTAATCCCTTGGTATGTTTTCGCATTTTTGTTTATTTTGTTCCATTTTTCAGGTAGAATATTTTACTAACCAATGTTTGTTGAACACTTTGTCTGCTAGGTCTAGTATAGTCCTAGAAAAAATATTTGTTTATCCAAATATTTAGTTGTACTGTATTCTTCAGTTCAGTGACATTCAATTTGATATCTCTTCGTTCATCGAAACGGTTTGTTCACGTACTACTTTGGGAATTTTATGTGGATTGAATGTTACTTAAATATTTGTGTTCATTTCACTGTTGTATATATTCTTAGAGGTGTCCAAAAAAGGAAGCATAGGTAAATTCCTGTCAGTACAACATAACAAGAGAAAGAACAGTCTGTTTAAAAAAAATACTCTCAGATTAATATATAGAGGGGTTACATTACTTCTCACACATTGATATCCCTTCTTAGGGTTTTGACCAAGTATACTTCCCCCGCCCCTCCCAATCATCTTGTTTCACCCCTTCACATTTCTATTTCTTTTTTTTCATATATTTTTTAATGTAACTAATAGAAGGGTTACATACTATTCACCAGACAGAGGGTGCGTTATTTCACATACATTGATAACTTTTCTCATGTCATGGTCCCCATTTCCCTCCCCCCACCACCACCCCTCATTTTGCTTCCCCCCTTCCCTATCCGATTTCAAATAACCAAATATGCATATATGCAATATATCAGATAGCAAGGTGAAAGACTGTAACAATATGAGACAACCAAGGGATAGCAAAAGAGATGAGAGATAACATAGTACATTAAGGAAAGCAATCACTCGTTATATGTTTTTTGTTTCTATACCTGGAGGTCCTTTCGTTTAGCACCATACTATATGGCCTTATATATCTAGCTTTTGTTCTATTGTAAATCTCTGCTAGGAGAGCCCAAGGTTTCTACTGATTAGGACAAATGAGGGAAACCATTGAGCCTATGTTTTTTTGAGTCTGACTTACTTCACTTACTAGGATTTTTTTCAAAGTTTTTCCTTTTCCTTACAAATGAGGCGATGTTGTTCTTTCAGACAGCAGCAAAGAATTTCACTGTGCATAAATACCACATCTTGTTGATCCACTCATCAAATGAGGGGCATCTGGGTTGGTTCCATATCTTTGCTATGGTAAATAGTGCTGCAACGAACATCGCTGTGTTAGTGGATTTAGTATGTCCTTGTTTGAGGACGATTGGATAAATGCCAAGTAGTGGAATTGCTGGGTCATAAGGGAG
Organism: Megascapheus bottae; assembly: GCF_031878675.1. NCBI lineage: Eukaryota > Metazoa > Chordata > Mammalia > Rodentia > Geomyidae > Megascapheus > Megascapheus bottae. Next base: position 98,378,341 of record NC_143547.1, on the reverse strand, counting down.
TTATATGTTTAGTGTTTTGAGGAACTGCCATACTGCTTTCCATAGTGGTTGAATGAGTTTTCACTCCCACCAACAGTGTAGTAGTGATCCCTCATGGCCACCTCCCCTCCAGCATCTGTTGTTAGTAGATTTCTTGATCATGGTCATTCTAACTGGAATGAGGTGGAATATTAGAGTTGTTTTAATTGGCATTGGTTACATGATATTTACCAGATAGAAGGTACATTAATTCACATACATTGATATCCTTTCACATGTCTTGGTCCCCATTTCCCTCCCCCCTCACTCCCACCCATCATCTTGTTTTCCCCGAATGAAATTTGGATATTCATGGGTATTGTGTTGAATTCGTAGATAGCCCTTGGCAAGATTGCCATTTTCATGATGCTAATTCCTCAAATCCAGGAGTATGGGAGGTTTTTCCATGTCCTCAGTTCTGCTTTAATTTCCTTTTTTCAGGGTTAAAAGTTTTCATCAAAAAGGTCCTTTAAATTCTTAGTTAACTCCTAGGCACTTTATTTTCTTTGATGTTATTGCCAAAGTAGTTGCTTTCCTGATTGTTGCCTCATTCCTCTCACTGTTGGCATTGAGGAAGGCAGTTGATTTTTGAGCATTAATTTAATACCCTGATAACTTGCCAAAGTTTTGAATCAGCTCAAGGAGCTTGGGAGTGGAGTCTATAGGGTTCTTTAAACACAGAATCATGTTATCTGCAAAAAGGGATTGTTTCATTTCCTCTCCATATTTGGACCCCCTTTATGCTTGCTTCTTGCCTTATTGCTCTGGCTAGGATTTCTAATACTATATTAAAGAGCGGTGGAGAGAGTGGGCATCCTTGTCTCATTCTTGATTTTAGAAGAAATGGATTTAGCTTTTTACCATTACGTGTAATGCTGTCTGTGGGTTTGTCATACACAGCCTTTATTATACTGAGGAATGTTCCATAGATTCCTAGTTTCTCCAGAGCTTTTAACATAAAGTGGTGTTGGATCTTGTCAAATGCCTTTTCTACATCTATTGAGACAATCATGTGATTCTTGTCCTTGCTCCTGTTGTGTTCAATTATATTATTTGATTTCCATATGTTGAACCAGCTTTGAATCCCTGGGAAGAATCCTGATTTTTCATAGTGTATAATTTTTAATGAGTTGCTGAAGACTGTTGTCCAATATTTGTTGAGAAGTTTTGCATCAATATTCATAAAAGAAATGGGTCTATAATTCTCTTTCTTTGATGAATCTCTGTTTGGTATTGGGATGAGGCTTATAGTGTCTTCGTAGAATGAGTTTGCAAGGAGTCTTCATTTTCAATTCCATTGAAGAGCTTGAGGAGTATTGGTGTGAGCTCTGCTTTGAAGACCTCATAGAATTCAGCTGTGAATCCATCTGACCCTAGGCTTTTTTTAGATGAAAGGTCTGTTATTTCCATTTCTATTTCAGTGCTTGAAATAGGCCTGTTTAGTTGGATTAGGTCTTCTTGGTTCCGTGTTAGTATATTAATATTGGCTAGAAATTCATCTATTTCTTCTAGATTCTCAAATTTGTTGGCATAAAGGTTTGAAAAGTATTCCCACGTGACGATCTGAATCTTGGTAATTTCTGTCGTGATAATACCATTCTCATCTGTGATTTTGTTTATTTGGGTGTGCTCCCTTCCTTTTTAGGTTAGATTTACTAAGGGTCTGTCAATTTTGTTAATTTTTTCAAAGAAGCAACTCCTGATTTTGTTGATTCTTTCTATAGCTTCTTTTGGACTCCAATTCATTTAGTTCTGCTTTGATTTTAATAATTCGCTTTCTTCTACTGGGATTAGGGTTGGTTTGTTGCTCTTTTCCCAAGAGTTTAAGTTTGGACATTAAATCATTGGTTTGCGATTTTCCAGTTTGTTAATGTAAGCCCTCAGAGTACTGCCATTGCTCTGTCCCAAAGGAGCTGGTATTTTGTGTGCTCCTTTTTGTTCAATTTCATAAACTGTCGAACTTCTGTTCTGATCTCCTTGATGACCCATTGGTTATTCAAAAATGTGTTGCTCAATCTCCATGAATTACAGAGTTTTCGTTGGTGGATATTGGTGTTCAGTTCCAATTTGATGCCCTTATGGTCTGAGAGAATGCAGGGAATAATTTCAGTGTTTCTTAATCTTCACATGTTTGATTTATGCCCTGAAATGTGGTCTATTTTGGAAAATGTCCCATGATGCTGGGTGAAATAATCTGCAGATGTCTGTTAGATCTAGTTGGTCTATACAGTCGTTCAATCAATTCTGAGTTTTCTCTGTTGAGTTTTTGCCTGTTTGATCTGTCCATAGGTGAGAGTGGTGTGTTAAAGTCACCAACAATCACTGTGTTTCGATCTATGTGTGGTTTTAGTGAAAGTAAAGTTTGCTTGATGAAGTTTGGTGCTCCAGAATTAGGTGTATAGAGGTTTAGGATGGTTATGTTCTCCTGAAGGAGAGATCTCTTTATTAGTATGTGATAACTTTCTTTGTCTTTTCTCACTAATTTTAGTTTGAAGTCTATTTTATCTGATATGAGGATGGCAACTCAAGCCTGTTTATGGGGGCCGTTAGCTTGATAAACTTTATTCCAACCTCTCACTTTCAAGAAATATTTGGTTTTGGGGGGGCAAGATTTGTCTCTTTATGTCAGCAAAATGATGGATCTTGCTTTTTGATCCAACTAAGTCTATGCCATTTAATTGGAGAGTTAAGTCTGTTGATACTGAGAGTTAGGATGGAAAAATATTTATTGGTTCCTGCCATTTTTAGAAGCTTTCATTAGGGCCTATGGCTTAACAGTTCTTGCGGTACTTAGCTGGTATTATTCTTAGGTGCTGTTTCTTTGTCAGTATCACGTTTGTGTTGGTTTTCAATGTGTAGAACATCAGTTATGAATGAGAGATTAGATGGGTACAGTATTCTTGGTTGGTAGTTATTTGTCTTAAGGGCATGACATATATCTTTCCAATCTCTTCTTGCTTGCATGGTCTCTGCTGAGAAATCTGTGGTTATTCTGACTGGTTTTCCTTTAGAGGTAACAAAGTCAGATACAGTAATAACATCCAATTAATTATAAGGGCCAAACAAAAGAGAGAAGACAAATAATATATTACATTAAGAACAACAATCACACAAGAAAAAGAACCAGGAGCCAGGCACAGATGGCTCACACCTGTAATTGTAGATACTCAGGAGGCTGAGATCTGACAATGCTGTTTCAAATCAAGATGAGACATGAAAGTTCATGAGATGCTTATCTTCAATTAACCACCAAAAAGAGGAAGTGTTGCAGTGGCTCAATGTAATAGAGTGCTATCCATGAGCTGAAGAGCTCTGCGAGATGCCTAGGCGCAGAGTTCAAGCCCCACCATGGACACACGCACAAAAAAATTTAAAGCAACTAGGAAAGTTGACATTCTACATATGTGGGTTTTCTTATTTTTCTCCTGAAGGAAATAATGGAGGCTGTGTTTCTCAACTACTTGGTTGGAGCTGGGGGAAGAAGTTGTAAATGTATGAATGCACATGATCGCATACTTTTCAAAGTCATTTTTGTTATCTATCATCCAGAGCTCCATCCTTGTGCAACAGATTAGAAATTGCATCCAGATAGAAATTCAGGGGGAATATTGAAATGAAGTTGCCTGTTTTGATTTTTAAGCTTTATGCAGTTAATTGTGAACAAAAATTTGCATACAATTTGCCCACTTCGTTAGTCACTTGTGACAAGTGAGCAATTTTCATCACTATTCTTTCATGAGAAACACTATGTACCGATCTACAAAATCTTTTGTATTCAGTGTTAATTGTATTTCATTGTACCTATTTTATTAGTATTAAAGGATGTTTGTGTAGTCTTTGGAAACTCTTATTTATGTAACATATAAATCATGGTAATTATTCTTTTTTCATATATCTTTATTGTAATTAATAGAAGGGTTACATTATATTCACTAGATAGAAGGTGTATTAATTCACATACATTGATAACCTTTCTTGTGTCTTGATCCCCATTTCCCTCCCCCCACCGCCACCCCTCATCTTGCTTCCCCTCCCCTTGCCTATCCAATTTCAAATAACCAAATATGAATATATGCAATATATCAGATAACAAGGTGAAATACTGTAACATTATGAGATAACCAAGGAATAGCAAAAGAGATGAGAGATAACATAGTATATTAAGGACAACAATCACTCTTTATATGGCTTTTGTTTCTATATTCTGGAGGTCCTTTCATTTAGCATCATACTATATGGCCTTATGTATCTAGGTTTTGCTCTATTGCAAATCTCTGCTAGGGGAGCCCAAGGTTTCTACTGATTATGACAAATGAGGGAAACCATTGAGCCTATGGTCCTTTGAGTCTGGCTTACTTCATTTAATATGATTTTTTTCTAAGTCTTTCCATTTCCTAACAAATGGGGCTATGTTATTGTTCTGAGAGCAGCATAGAATTCCATTGAGTACAAATACCACATCTTTTTGATCCACTCATCAACTGAGGGACATCTGGGTTGGTTCCATACCTCTGCTATGGTAAATAGTGCTGCAATGAACATCATTGTGCTAGTGGATTTAGTAAGTCCTTGTTTCTGGACAATTAGGTAAATGCCAAGTAGTGGAATTGCTGGGTCATAGGGGAGTTCTATGTTTAGTCTTTTGAGAAACTGCCATACTGCTTTCCATAGTGGTTGAAGGAGTTTGCATACCCACCAACAGTGCAGTAGTGATCCCTCCTGGCCACATCCCCTCCAGCATCTGTTGTTATTAGTCTTCTTGTTCCTGGCCATTAACTGGAGTGAGGTGGAATCTTAGAGTTGTTTTGATTTGCATTTCTTTTATGACCAGAGATGTTGAGCATTTCTTCATGTGTCTATAGGCTTTTGTCCGTTGTTTGGTTGGTGAAGATCTTCTCCCATTCTGTAGGCTTCCTAATTAATTTACTAGCTATTTCCTTTGCCATACAAAAGCTCTGGTACTTATTCTCATGTCATCTTAAATATGTTTGTATCAAACAAATTTGTGAAAAGACTTACACTAAGGGCATTTTTAAAAATATTTTATTGTGTTTACATAGTTGCACAAAGGAGTTACCATTCCAGAAAGCAATTTATAAATATAGCATATCTTGATTAAAGACCCTCTCATATTTGTAACTAATTTAAAATAATTCATAATAGTGAAATGAACATTTTCAAGTATTCATTCTCATTCTAATTAATTTATTTTCAGGATGTTTTGATGAAAGCACCTGATTAACAGATTTATTTTTCCTTCTGCACTCACAAATGTAAATTTTTCTAGTTCTATTCACATTATAGTTTTGAACAGTGTACTTATAATTTTCGTTGCTACTTTCGTACATTCATAGATCATTTGAAGCTATTTATGTAAACTTATTCTTTATGACTGTACTTTAGTTATAAAGAAAATTTAAGACACATGAAGATATTATAATCATGCTGTAATAGGCATCCACTTACATAGCACTCAAAAAATAATATTTGTTGTTGCCAATGATAAATAGTATTAGATTTGCATGTATATTAGGCAGAACTGGGTACTATTGAGTTATGTTATAAAGGTGATTATATCTTCATAATTGTGCTGGCTATGGCTATACAGAATATTCATCTTATAAAAATTCATTAAAATATTCAAATACCTGTACTATTATTGCCTTTCATTATATGCCTATTGTAAAATTAAAAAATAATTCACTAATGGCATGTAAGAACATTTATCTAGATAAAATATATTTGTTAATTCACCAATATTGCATAATCAATTAATATACATAAAATATTTTATGTAATAATACTATACAATATTACACAAAAGAAGATCCCTGTATAAGCCATAACTAATGTTAATTTTTACTTTATACCTTATTTATTTTTCTTTAAGATAACAAAATGACTTGTGGATCACTTAGTAAATCTTGAAGACAATCAAAGTTTTATGGAACAAATCCTGAAGAAGATAAATTTATAAAATGGCCTTCATTACTTAATTGTCTACTAGGTTTACTTAATGTAGCTATGCAAAACGTAACAATCAGCCCAGTAGAATAAAATGGGTTTCTATGAAGAAAAACTTTAGGATGTATTGTTTCACAATTAGATCATGTCTGTGTGCTGTGAAAGATATTCTGAATAATTGTGTTGTGATCAAATTAAAAGTCTATCATTATAAATTTTCTTCCATAATTTTTCAAGATAATGTATTAACACAATCAATTTTATAAATCAAATATGGTGAAGTATTTATAAAGAAAAATACCCAATCAGCTAAATATATATATACCCAAACCTACTTTTAAGGGGAAATATATTGTAATACACACATTTAAACATTATATTAGCAACTCAATATGTTTCATACAGTGGAGGTTTTTTTGCCAGTCTGGAGGCCTTAGCTCAGTGCCTGGGCACTGTCCTTGGGCTTTCTCAAGGCTAGAGCTCTGCCACTTGAGCCATAGCACCACTTCCAGCTTTTTCTATGTCTGTGGTGCTGAGGAATTGAACCCAGGGCTTGATGCATGCTAAGCAAGCACTCTTATCACTAGGCCACACTCTTGGATCCATAGATTGTTTTAAAATGTGTGAAAACAAAACAGCTCCTTTTGAATTCCAGTGATATTTTTCTGTTTATTTTAAAATCATAGTAATATGCCATTACTTAGTCATCACTTTAATATTACTTTTTGTGAACCCAGCTAAACAATAAGAACATTGGTTACTTATATTACCCTGAATTTGTTTAAAGGAAATATTTTTGAGTGAATAGTTTACAATTGAAAATGAGTCATTTTCATAATGTTTAAAAAAGACATAAGTGAAATCATTATAGAATGAAAACGTGAATACCATACAAAACGTGAATATCATAGAAGCAATAGAATCTATTTCTACATTAAAACAGAAAAATTTATATTTAATTTTGCTTGGAATGTGAAATGTTTCCCCCAAATCTCATATATTGAAGCCATTGTCTCCAGTTCACAGTGCCATTTCTGAATGTGCTGAGAAATTTAGGAGGCAGGAACTAGTTAGAAGAATTTGTTTGCTGGGAGCATCTACTTGAAGAATATCTTGTCCTTGGCCCTTTTCCATTCCTCTCCCTCAACACCCAACGGAAAACATGATCCTACCACCAAGACATTACATTTCACTTCAATGCCAAAATAGTCAAGTCATCTGATTACAAACCAATACCTTCAAAACTGTAAGCTAAAATAAATATATTTTCACTTAAAGTGTTATTTAATTCTATTGATGTGAAGAATGTCTACAGCATATAAGAGAAAAAAGTCTCAAAACAAGAGGAATCTAAGAGAAAAGCTAAAGTAAAAAAAAGATGTGAAGTTGAAGTTACTTAGGGAAAAAAGAGTATCGTTCAAAAGTAATGGTAAAAATGTTTCTATATTTGTTTAAAATTAGGGATAATGGGAGAAGAAAACACCCAATAAATTGCAAAAACAGTGGGAATTCTTTTATAAAGGCAAGAAAAAAAACAGGAAAAATGATGGCTACCTGTAATACACCTTAGTTGAGAGCCTTAGATGAGAAAATAACTTGAATGCAGAAGGTTTAGAGCAGCCTTAGCAAAATAGCAAGATCTCTAAAACATACATACATACATACATACTACATATACAACTTGTTGAAAATTAATGACAAAGAGAAATCACCATAAAAATAATGATGTGTCATATATAATGAACAAAGATTACCTAATAGCAGCAATCCTCTCAGAAGCAAAGCACAGTAAATACAGTGGGGTGACATATTCCCTGTACTATGTATACATAAACATCTCTACATATAATTATATACCAAGTGAAAATAAATCTTTCAAAATGAAAGCAAAAATTAATATCTTATTCAGAATCACAAATGCTGAGAAAATTAGCAACAAAACAACATTAAATATACTGAAATTCTCTACATCAAACAAAAATGCATGGGAGAAACAAAGGAGTAAAATGATGGAAAACCTTAAATATATGAGTAAACAAATATCTCTATTTTTAAATATTTTTAAGATACTTGACTGAAGAGAAAATAGCACAGTAGGGGAATTTACAATGTACTTACACATAAAATATTTGACAATGGCAAACTCACTAGGAAGAAGAAAGTATACTTTTGTGAGATTCCTGTAGCATATTCAAAGAGGTATAATATTACTTGGAGATAGATTGTGATATAGTAAAATGCATTTTCTAACCACAAGGCAACTACTAAAAATAATATAAAATAAAGCATGATGTTCAGCAAGTAATACAATAATGTAAGTAAATTGCAATCATTAAAAAATTACATTCAAAAGTAAGTAGTACAGAACTTTTTCTAAGTCATCAACAAAAAAGTACATTTCCTTAAAGAAATGTTAAACCCTCAAACCATTATTCAATACATATCTTATAATATATATAAAATGATATATAATATATAATGTATCTATATAATTGTAAAACAGACAAATGTCTAATTTTTGTAAATTATTCAGTGGATTTGATTTCCCCATACAACAAGCATAACAAGTACCCTAACATTCACATCACATTCAAAAGTCCTATGGATCTTTCACAAAAATACTTCCAGTGGTAAACTTAGAGCCATCTTTAAACAAACACAGAAATTTGCAGAGGCAGTTTTACTGATCATACCCTTAAAAGTGTAAATTCATATTTTCCAGGATAAAGCACTCTCTTTCAGTGTGCATGACCTGGCTCAAGTTTCTATACATGTCAGTTAACATCAGCATGTCACATCAACAAATGAAAATAATCTTATACAAGAGTACAAAGGATTGCTCTCCATTTTCTCACTAAAGTTAGAAATGAGGGGGGGGAAACTACTTATGGTACAAATTACACTAATAGATCACTGAAATAATGTAAAATATGTGATACTGGAAAGACTTTCGGAAAGATGATAGGAGATTAACCATAGCACTAATTTTAAAATCTGATTCTGTAAAAATTTAATTAAGAAGGAGAGGTTGATAAACTACTATTTTCTTCTAATAAGAGCATCTGACCCTTGGCTAGTTACTGAACTAGATGACAGCTTTACAAAACTATTTCAAGTATTCATTATCACAGTGAAAATGTGAGACCAATGGTAAGAGTAAATGATCTGAAAATTCCTTTGATGAAAAAGGTAAGGGTACTAAATCAAAACATATACAAAATGCTTCAATGCATTTCTTCATGTGATATGAATAGAAAGATTATTCATAAAAAGTTAGAAAAAATAAGATTAAATTATACATTAATACACCTTCTCAACCACATTTTATATAAAAATTCAGAATAATGTACTGTTATTTCAATCTATACAATAAAATGCCTTGACTTGGCAGATTATCTTCTATCTGTACATGTATTTTCTCAACAGAAGGTTTATTTGTTGAGTCACTGTTTAAGTTTTATTTTAATTAACTTATTGCATTATCAGTAAACCCAGGTGATTGGAACCCACTGTGGCTCCATTCTCAGTTTCTCTGTGGAATTTTGTAGTTTCTCAAAGGCTTTGTCTAGATTGTCATTTATGATGAGCAGATCAAAATAATGGTTGTAGGCTCTCTGAATCGGGGCACTTTCATCCACTGTTTTCTTCAAGTCTGAATCCGTCAGAAGCTTGGTGGTAATGCCAGCATCCACTACAGCCTTGTGCATGGCACATAAGGTCTCCAGCTTTGGGGCAGCAATAAAGACCACGTACGGCATGAACTCTGAAATCCTCAACACCTTCAGTGCTTGTGGGTTGACATCCAAAATACATGTCCGTCCGGTTTGGACAACTTCAAGAATAGAGTCGATTTTTGTCCCGTAGAGGTTTCCTTCATATTCCCCATGCTCCAAATACTTTCCAGCTTTAATATCTGCTTCCATCTCAGACCGTGAAACAAATTCATATGCTTGGGCATCTTTTTCATCCTCCCGTGGCTTCCGTGAAGTGAATGGCACCGTAGTTCCAAACCTACTGGGATTCAGTACTATAAACCTCTCAAGCTCCGTCTGCCAACGCCCTGAGCTCCTATCAGTACTAGTGTTTTTCTCTGGAACGGGGGCATTTTGGCAACCTCCTCATATATCTGGATTTCATGACGATCAAATTCTGCATTTCTTGTTGTGAGATACATCATCTTTCTCTCTTTTTTTTGCTACTTATAGGTCCACAGAAAGGTCCTGAATTGTCCCAGTCTCTTCTAACAAATGCCTTTCTCTTTTCTTCTAGGAACTGGCTTGGAATGAGACCAGCCCTGCCTCCCTCCTTCACATGGCCAGCCTGCCACCAATTTGGATATTCTCTGTTTACACTCTGAAGAATTTCTCCTTTGGAAAACTTCAATCCTGCTTCTTTGCAGGGTATCAGGTTATCATTGTACGGATTATAATCAAAATGACACTTCACAAATACCTCTTGAGGAGTGATGGTATCTCTGTAACTTCGTAAAATTTTTAAGGTGACACTTCCACTAATATTTTTCAGTAATTCTTGTAATTCTTTTGGATTATTTCCAACCTCATGTCCATTGACTTCTTTAATGATATCTCCCACATGCACCAGATCTTGTCGATCTATCATTCCTCCATGAAGGATTCGGGCAATTACTATATCATTATTTTCAACTCTAAATGTGACACCCAATGGTTCTCCAGCTCTTTTATGAATACCAAGAATACGGATGGCATCTACTGGCAATAACTGATTATTGAAAGAATTATTCATTTCTGGACTTGATGGAGGTGAATCGTAACATTTTAATGCCACAATATCATTGGCTTCCAAGAGCAACTGGAAATGAGGCTCTTTGAGTATACCAACCAGCTCGGCTGCATTTTCTTTGTTTTTTTTTCATATATTTTTATTGTAATTAATAGAAGGGTTACATGATATTTGCCAGATAGGTAGTGCATTAATTCCCATACATTGATACCGTTTCACATGTCTTGGTCCCCATTTCCCTCCCCCCACCCCCACCCCTCATCTTGTTTTCCCCCATTCCCTATCCAATTTCAAATAACCAAATACAAATATATCCGATATATCAGGTGACAAAGTGAGATACTGTAACAATATGAGATAACCAAGGGACAGTAAAAGAGATGAGAGATAACATAGTACATTAAGGACAACAATCATTCATTATATGGCTTATCTTTCTATATCCTAGCGTCCTGCATTTTCATCCACATTCACCAGAGGAGAGATGTCTTCAAGAATTTCATTGACTAATTCCAAGTTATTGTCACTCACAGCTTCTAACTTTGAATCTTCAAGCCTCTCATGACCCTTAGCAAGTGATTTTACAATTCTCCATGATTCCCTTGAGGAAAATTAGGTCTATTTCTTCTGCTCCAGTAGATGAGGGCAGCTCTGTAAGGTTTTCCAAGACTTGCTGCATTCCGGCTCGCACGTAGACCGCCTCAGCACCGCTGCTCCACTCTGCCCGCCGCTGCTGCTTTCCCTCAGCCACAAGCGCCGTGGAGCAGCGCCATCTACAAATTCAGGGCTCGTAGTTCTTTAGATGCATTGATAACCATAATGTAACAAATTCCCACATTCACCTTTGTCTTCCTTTAGAAGATTTTGCATGGTCTAATTTTTTTTTCCTAAAACATTTAGAGGTCCAAATCATTGCTTACCTAATTTAGCCATATTCTGTAGCACTTCTAGATTTTCATATACAGTTTTCATACTTTAAAATGTGGAAGGGTATCAATATATGTGAATTAATGCACCTTCTATTTGGCAAATATCATGCAACCCTTTTATTAAATACAATAAAAAATTTTAAAAAATAAAAGGGTTAGGTGGGCCGTGGTAGAGTGCTTGCCTAGCATCACAAAGCCCTAGGATCTATTCCTGGGTACCAGATAAACAAGTGTAGGAATATTAGCCTTGAGAAAGCCCAAGGACAGTAGTTAAATGATAAAAAATAGGAACACATATATATACATATATACATATGAGTGTATATAAGAAAAACTATATATAACAAAATTATATGGAATATATATTACGCTAAATTCTGATATAAATTCATAGAGTGATAGTATTTTAGACAGAGATTTTCAATGAAAATAATATTATACAAAAAAGAGATATATAAGAATGACAAAGTAGCTAATTCAAATTGTAGTTTCCACTGCAACTGGTAAATACTGTGAAAATTATCACTCCTATTTTTCATCATGTGAAAATCTGAGTAAATCCATCAGCTAACTCACATCACAAAACCAGAAGATCCTGAAAGATATGCAAAATTATAGCATGCAAGCATTTGCAATGAAAATGGTATATGGAATAAATTTTGGAGGCAAAGTATAAAATATTTTAAGTCCTAAACTGCATCAGTAATCATACTACGAACTGGGGGATCTCAATCCATGTACCAATGGCTCATTCCTGTTATCCTAGCTACTCAAAAGAAAGAGAATCAAGGATTATGGTTCAAAGCCAGCATGGACAGAAAAATGTGAGACTCTTATCTCCAGCTAAAAACCAAAAACCAAAAGTGGAATTGTGTCTCAAGTGGTAGGACACTAGCCTTGAGTAAAACTGCTCAGGGACAACACCTTAGCCCTGAGTTCAAGCTCCAAGACTAACATACCCACACACAGAAAAACAACTTTGCACATTGGATATATTTGCCAAAACTGACATCTACTTTATATTGCTAGATCATCTAATCCAACTTAAGTGGAGATAAACATTAAGCTGCCTTTAGAATTATTGTGTGAGGTTTTCAGCTGATAGTTTTCCTTTAATTAAATTCTGCTTGCTCTATTCAGCTATTAAAATTATACAGAATATGATCTGTCGAATAGCTCTTAAAGATAATGCATAACTGCTCTTGGTAATTTCTGTCTTCCATTCAACATTTCTGTTTTACTAATAGAAATGAGATGCCAGAAAAAGAGATCCCATTCTTGTTGCATTTTCAGCAATATGGAGGGTGAAGAGCTTATAAGACATAAAGAGAAAATGAATTTAAAGAAAGTAACTGTGAATACATCCAAAATCCTTATTGCTTCTAACAAATCGTGTTTTAGAAACGTAATGGTTCCTTGAAAAGATTGAGTGCTTCTCCAATCTGAAACCCTTCAACCAAAGCCAGCACTCAACGCTAAGCAAAAGGGTGCACATAAGATCATCAAAAGAGGGAACACACAGCCACTGCCGCTGTCAGCTGCAAGAGACAATAAGCACTTGGCTTGCTTTCAAGGGTTTTTGGTACACTTCAGATCCCCAGACAGTGACCTGGCAAACTGGAGAATGGCTAAGTGGGAAAAGGTGAAATGCAGGTGATGCAACTGTAGCAATTAAGGAAGAAAAAAGGAGATCTCACACAGACAAACACTGAAGAAGCTACAGCCTCCCTGCTGAGGTGAGATATTCTGTCTGTGTATTCAATTTGAGAGCAAAAAATAACTGAGCTTGAGGTCAAGGATGGTAAAGGGAGATTGTGTGAAGCCTCACTGTATACATAAAGATCACATCTGTTTTATAATTTTACTTTTGTCATTGCATTCCTCCTGTTTCTTATCCTCTCCCTTAAACACACACACACACACACATACACACATTTTTCTTTCTCCTGCTTTCTGGTTTTCCCTCTACTCTGTGAATCAGCCTCAGCACTGATCTAAAGCATCCCACTTAGCTTAGTTGGGGGTAATCACACAAAGTGCTCACTGATCCTTCTCTGAAATTCTGAATGACCCTCAACATATGTAGTATGACTGGGCACATTATGGGGAAACATTGAAGAAGAGCTCACAAATCTTGTAGAGTAGTCCATGCTCTTAGTCTTGACACTACTATAAGCCACTCCTTCCCCTGTGGCATATCAATTTAGCAGTGTTTCTGATTCCTGATATTCTACCCTTGCTACTAAGATGTCACTGGACATCCCAGTGTTAAAAGGCTGAACTTTCGGAACCAGGACTACTGAGCAGAGTCTTCCATTTCTGTTTCTAGTATTATTTCCCTGATGATAACCTTGCCCAAATTTGGTCATCAATTTTCTTACATAATACAAGGCACTTTTCAGAGAAAATAGTAGTTTTTAAATCCCTTGGCAATTACCCCTAATTTGAAGTGACTTCTTGGGTCACTGTGTTCAGAATGATTCCAAATATCTTGGTTCAATACATTTTTCTTAATTTGCTCAAAATTACATTATATCCCAGTAATTAAGAGAAGTGGCTAAGAATACTAAATTTGAAGGAAAACCTTTCATAACCAAATTACAAACTTCATAACCATTAACTGGTTATTATATCTCTTCTATAAAAGTATATATCTACCTTATTGATATTAATTTTATTATTTTATTGTTGGGGTAATGTATATAGGGGTTACAATTATATTCACCAGATAGTAGGTGCATTACTTCTCGCACACTGATATCTCGTTTCATGTTTTTGTCCCCTTTTCCTTCCCCCCACCCCTTCCCAATCATCTTGTTTTACCCCTTCCCTTCTTCAAATAAACAAATAAAATTATATACAATATACCAGGTTGCTTTAAATAATATACCAGTTAATTCCTATGAAATTTATAGCATAGTACCTTCTTACTGTAGGCCCAGTGTCTGTAGCAAATTGTCTTTATGATTGTCAACTCTTATAAACATAAAATAATAAACAGCAAACTCACTTCCATGGACAAAAAATTGAGGAGTGATATCTTGGTAGTATCATGCCTAGACTAGATATTTTTAAAGCTGATTTTAAGCTCTTAAATCGTGTTTTCTGGATACCAAAATAGCATAGACTGGGTGATGCAGTAACTGTGATAGAAATTATGTCAAAAATAAATGAGATGTTGACAGCTTTCCCTAGTTGTCTTTGTGAATTCAATTTGTCACAGAAGTTTTCAATTTCTTTTAACTTGTCATATCTCCCTACACAAGAAACAATTAGAACCAAGAATGGGAAAACAGGCAATTATGTTCAATTATTCAAACCGAGTTATATCAAGTTATTTATAATCAGCTGATGGCATCTTGACTGTCATGTGAATCCAGTATTTCTACTGTTCTTCTGAAGTTACCACTTCCATCAAACAATTCTAACTGTTACTCCGCTGCAGATTCTGGAAAAAGTCAACCACTCTATATTTTATACAGCTTCTTTAGATGAAAAGCATAGAATCTGTGAGACAAGTTTTAATATTATTCTTGAGTTTTTGCTGCCTGGTTTCATATGTTTAGCCTATTTATCATTTTTTCTCTATGGCAAATATTCTGACGGGGAGTTGTTACAAGATCCCTTTGCTTGCTGGACATAGGGGCAGAGCCTCCCAAACTCCCTTGCTGTCAAATATTATCTTGGAAGCAAATTTACTCAATGAAATGTGAGCAGAAACAATGTCAACTGTGTCAACTTTGAGTTGAAAATCTCTATTCATTGGTGCTCTGAAATCCCTCATTGAAATAATGACATCACATGGTGTTGGAGAATCCAATAAACATTGAGTCTACTATTACTACATTATCTCACTATGTTTTAGTGTTGAATGTGTACAATCACCAAGATTGTTTTATATTAGTGCTTCATTAGAACGGAGACTGCACTTATTCGAATTTAGAAAGATTTTCAACAAAAAAGAGATGCTCTGAGTTATGCATATTAAATCCTTGGCTGCCTTTGTCCAATTACTTGAGGTGAGGTTGAATCATATTTAAAGCATCATTTATGAAAGATGGCACATAGGCTAAAACACTAGGGAAATGTCAGTTATATTGTTAAGTTTTTCCACCATATATATATATATATTTATATACAATAATGCTATTACATAATCACTCAACTTGTCCACTAATGTTAAATTAGATGAATTATTTTAGGGTACTCAGAACTCAAGTGGGAATATATTGCTTTGATAATTAATACCAATATCAAATCTTCAAATACGTTCCAAAGAACAGATACTATTTTAGTTAGCATTAATTTTTTGAAACATGGTCCTACTACTTACCGCACACTGCTCTTGAACTCAAGATCCTTCTGCTTTAGCCTTCAAAGTGCTGTGACTGAAAGTCTGGGCAACCAAGCCTGTTCATACTAACTCAGTTTTAAAGTAGTGTACTGACTTTATTTTTTATAATTTCTTAGTTTAAAATTTTCTAGGTAAATCTCTTAATAGCAGAAAATTTATTTATGAGAACTGTAGATAATAAGCAATGTCAAGGTCAATTCTTCAATAGCACATTGTTTTTCAGCAAGTCACTGTAATTCTTTTCCCAGTATTAACAGAAGTGTATAACTGTGACTTCATAATTGGAAAATTTTTGAGTATTCAAAACTTTTAATTACTCTTTGAAAGGGAAATAAATTTATGAATAATTTGTAAGTAAAAGAAAAATATACAATGATGGCTAAATTTCCTATCTTTTAAGTAAGTAGAGAACTTCTTAAAAATTTCACTTTGATTTTGCATATATTTAAAATTAAAGAAGACCTAATCAACTATCAACTTTAGTGTTACCTTTCTACATTTCCTGTAGCGATATAGCTATAAAAATTAAAGTGCATTTTAAAATGGAAATGTTCTGTAAACCACACTGGTATGGGTTTGTTTTGTTCATTTTTTTATTTTCAATCCTACTACTTGATTATTTAGAGAAAATATGTACTAATCAGTAACATCTAAACTTTCATCTTATTTTTTATAATTTTATTTATAATTTTACTGTCACATGGATAGGTAATGTGTTTTTGTTTTATTTTATTTTAAAAATTAATTTTATTATGAGGGTGATGTGCACAGAGGTTACAATTACATACAGAAGGTGGTGAGTACATTTCCTTTCAGAGCATAGTTTCCCCCTTCCTTGTTTTTATCCCACTTTCCTTCACCCCAGTCCCCCTGCAAGTTATAAAGTTCATTTCCATAATATTGTTTTGAGACTATCACTTATCCATTGGTTCATCATTTGTCCTTTGTCTCACCATTTTGTTGTTTGACTTCTCTTCCCCAACTCAGATAAACATATTTACAAAACATAGGGGAAAAAAGTAATATAGTGACATTAGGAAATAAACCATAGAGGAAAAACACAAAAGAGAAAAGAAATAACTTCATATAGTACATTAAAAACAACAACCACAGAGAAAAATCTTTACCTTTAATTTTCAATTCCTGAAGATTATCATCTACTCTTGCATACATTAGTTGTATACATATGACAGGAAATTACAAAATTACCTACAGTCATGACTATGCCACTATTTGAGCTGTTGTTGCCCGTCATAGAATTAAAATCTTTGCTTATAGGTCTCTTTATAATAAATATGCAGTCCTTCATCTCCGGCCATAAAAGAAATGCAAATGAAAACAACTTTGTGATTATACTTCACTCCAGTTAGAATGGCCATGATCAAGAAATCTAATAACAACAGATGCTGGCAGAGATGTAGCCAGGAGGGATCACTGTTAAACTGTTGGTGGGAATGTAAACTCTTTCAACCACTATGAAAAGCAGTATGGTGATTCTTCAAAAGACTAAACATAGAGCTCCCCTATGACCCAGCAATCCCACTCCTTGGCATTTACCCAAATGTCCAGAAGCAAGGTTATACTAAAGCCACTAGCACATCGATGTTCATTGCAGCACTATTTACCATAGTGAAGATAGGGAACCAACCCATATGCACCTCAGTATATGACTGGATCAAGAAGATGTGGTACCAATGGAATTCTATGCTGCTGTCAGAAAGAATGACATCACCCCATTTGTTAGGAAATGGACAGACTTAAAAAAAAATCATATTAAGTGAAGTAAGCCAGACTCAAAGGAACTTAGGCTCAATGGTTTCCCTCATTTGTCATAATCAGTAGAAACCTTGGGCTCTCCTAGCAGAAATTTGTAATAGAGCAAAATCTAGATACATAAGGCCATATAGTATGATGCTAAATGAAAGGACCTCTAGGATAAAGAAACAAAAGCCATATAATGACTGATTGCTGTCCTTAATAGACTATGTTATCTCTCATTTATTTTGCTGTCCCTTGGTTATCTCATATTGTTACAGTATCTCACTTTGTTATCTGATATATTGGATATATTTGTATTTGGTTATTTGAAATTGGATAGGGAAGGGGGGAAATCAAGATGAGCAGGGAGAGGGGGGAGGGAAATGGGGACCATGTCATGAGAAAGGGTATCAATATTTGTGAAGTAATACACCTTCTATCTGGTGGTGTTGTGGTTGAAGAGGTAGAGAACTAGCCTTGGGCTGAAGAGCTCAGAGACAGCGCAAAGCCCTGAGTTCAAGCCCCATGACAGCCAAAAAAGTAAGCAGGGAAATGGAAGCAATTATCTTCATATGCTAGATTTCCGTTCTTGCAAATTTTCTTTAGTGTCCTTTTTAGGTAATTGAAGGATAGCTTCTGTTCTCATTGACTTTTTCACACACACAATTGTCTCAATTTTTGGTTTTGAATATTCCCAACTCATTTTCAGAAAAGAGCAAAATCAGAAATTGGATAGGGAACAGGGGAAAACAAGATGAGTGGTGGGGGTGGGGGGAGGGAAATGGGGACCAAGACATGTGAAAGGGTATCAATGTTTGGGAATTAATGCACCATCTATCTGGCAAATATCATGTAACCCTTCTATTAATTACAATAAAAAATATATGAAAAAAAGAATAAAATCAGAAATTGTGAATTTGGTCATTATTGCCCTGAAAGACTTAGCTTATAGCATGTGCTAAAATTTTTCCTTAATGGATTAAACATGAGTTGTAAAGTACTATTTATTGGCAGAATGAGAATTTAGTGTCTCAAAAATTTGTGATTATTTGAGCAGACATGAACATTTTGGTTAATTTATATTTTGCAATATACCTTTTTTTTCCTAAACTAAGTTGTACATACCTCAGCCTTTCATTGCACCCAAAGTACTGAATGGAGAACAGATGGATAGCATAAGAGCTATGCTCCAACACTCTGATTCCACACACTCATTCTAGAAACAGAGCATTTTCTTTCGTGTCCATGACCATACAACTATTATGAAATCTGTTTTTTATCATATATTTTCTTTCTAAATGAAAGCAGAGGGTTTTTGTATGTATTTGATGCTGAATGCATTATTACAGCACCATGAAAATTTTGACTTAATTCATAAAACATTTTGAAAGTATACACTTTTGAAAACTCAAATGAAAAAAATGAATAAATACAAAAGTGAAAATTATCAGCAATAATATTTAAACATAAGGATTACATTGTATGTATATTCTATTTGTTGCCTCTTCAAATACAAGTCCTTAACATCAACACCTTAGTTATAATACCTTGTCTAGAAATATTGAAAGGATAACATTTTCAAGGCAAAAACTGAGTTTAGAACTATTGCCTTTTGTTTAGAATTATGATGACTATTACATACAATTTTTAGTAAAAATTTTTCTAATACTGCCATTAATAAATGCTTAGCTAATATTCTTGACATACATGGAAAATTAACACATCTTTTACTGCAGGGAAGATGATTTGAAATGATAAAGATATAAGTAGATTTTAGTACATATATATTCAAAATTTTTTATCTAAAGGTAAAAATAAAACAATGAAACTGTTTTGGACCTAAAAATAAGTCTTATAAATTAGACATTAAGAACAACAGATGCTGGTGGGGATGTGGCCAGGAGGGATCACGACTACACTTTGGTGGGAGTGCAGACTCATTCAACCACTATGGAAAGCAGTATGGCAGTGCCTCAGAAGACTAAACATAGAGCTCCCCTATGACCCAGCAATTCCAGTACTTGGCATTTACCGAATCATCCAGAAACAAGCACATACTAAATCCACTAACACAACAATGTTCATTGCAGCACTATTTACCACAGCAAAGATATGGAACCAACCCAGATGCCTCTCAGTTGATGAGTGGATCAACAAGATGTGGTATTTGTACACAATGGAATTTTTTGCTGCCATCAGAAAGAATGACATCGCCCCATTTGTAAGGAAATGGAAAGACAGAAAAAAATCATATTAAGTGAAGTAAGCCAGACTCAAAGGAACAGAAATAACTCCAGGAATTGAAAACAAGAGGTATTTTTTCTGTGTTGCTCTTATTTTCTTTTCATTCCTTTTGTTTGTTTGTTTATCTATCTTTGGAATGGTAAGAGGGAGCACAGAAAAGGTGGGACAAAGAGTGCCGTAGTGATACCCACTGAACACTGTGTTGAAAATGAACTATGTAACTAGTAGTTGGGTGAGACAAACGAGGAGAAAATGAAGTAGGGACTGACACTGCTTACAGAAATTTATTTAGTACCTGACTTATGTTACTTTAACCCCTCTGTACATCACCTTTACAATTACAATAAAATGCATATACACAAACTTTGACTCATAATTTAGGTTCACTTACTATTAGGCTGAATAGCTGGAAAATCACTTTATTTCCCTGGGCTTTAGTTTGTTTAGTCATGACACAAAAATATTGAATTGGAGACTCTTTATGGTATTATTGAACTCTAGTGATTTGGATGAGAGAAAATAAAACCACTTAAAAGTGAACAAATTTTAATATTTGAAGTCATTTTAGCATGATAATTTCAAGCCACTGAGGATAGTAATAGGAGAGAAAATTTTATTAAAGATTATTTCTGAAAACAAGCTGGAAATATATTTGATGCTGAGCACAGCACTACGGGGTTAGTTGTATTCAATAATTGAAGATGACAGAACACTTAAAATAACAGCAAATATATCTGGAAATGAGATCCTTAAAAGCAAAATTACATGAAAAATT
The DNA here is from genome assembly GCF_031878675.1 of Megascapheus bottae. Taxonomy (NCBI): domain Eukaryota; kingdom Metazoa; phylum Chordata; class Mammalia; order Rodentia; family Geomyidae; genus Megascapheus; species Megascapheus bottae. The sequence continues at coordinate 98,357,538 of NC_143547.1, read as the reverse complement.
ACTAACTTACAAGTTGTTTAGAATTAAATGCAGCATACAACCCAATTTTGGTTCTGTTTACAAGTGTAATTGTCATATAATTCATTTGATAGTATTTGATCCTGGAGCAAAGGTTAAAAAAATTACCAAGCAGGCCGTGGTGGCTCATGCCCGTAATCCTAGCTACTCAGGAGGCTGAGATCTGAGGATTTTGGTTTAAAGCTAGCCCGGACACTAAAAGAACTGAAACTCTTATCTCCAATTAACCACCAGAAAACAGGAAGTGGCATGGAGGCTTAAGGGGTAGGGTGGTAGCCCTGAGCTGAAGAGCTCAGAGACAGTGCCCAGGCCCAGAGTTCAATTCCCACGACTAACCAAACAACAATAAATATATTAGATTCTCTCAGTTTTGCTGATATTTTATTAGTCAGAATTTTGTGACAGAAAAAGTGTCATTATTTTATATTTGATAACTTAAATCTGAAATTATCAAATGAAGGCAATAAGATGCCTCTGGAGAAGTAATGTGGGGAATTTACTTGCAGATCTTCCCTTATTCTCACTGTGAATGACAAAGAAACTAACACATTTACATGAATATTTCCACCCCCCCGTGTGTGTGTGTGTGTGTGTGTGTGTGTATTTGTCTTAATACAGTGTGCACAGAAAAGACTTTTCATTCTAATTCCTTCATATTGTCATCCAGTAAACTTGATATCTTACTTACATGTAATCCAGTATTAACATTTTCTAAAAACTCACTAAGACCATAATTACAGTTTTCATAATAATATAATTAATTGTGTGATATATGTGATATATAATATATCATATGCTATATAATAATACTATAACATAATAACATGATAGATTTTATAGTTTATAGAGAAAATGTTTGACAATACTGTCTACAGTGTTTATATATACATATATATATATATATAAAATGTTAAACTACCTTGAAGAACAAACACTTCCAAGGCCATTAGCAAAAACAAACCTGAATATTATTCATTAATAATCCTTATGTATTAATTAAAATAAAGTTCATTGAATATTTTATTAGACTATGTTTTGTTATTTAAATTAGTAAAGCAATAAATTGCATGTAAAAATGAATGCTAAACACTGAAGACATTTCAACAGTTCAGTCTGGCCTCTCTCTAATGAGTTTGAACAAAAGTAATTCTGAGGAAATAATGTGTTCTTTATTGATTTTGTGCAGTAAATGTTTATAGCTTCCGGACAGTGGGATCTTCCATATAGAGATATTTGTGTACATTTAATTCTATTGAAATACTTAATCATCCTTAGTGTATTTCCAATTTAATTGTATTGTTTGTATAGAGAGTAATGTTTAACTATTTAATTTTGTTCATGGGACACCTTTTATTAAGGAGTAGGAGTTGATTCCAATCAAAAATTCCATTTTCTTCAGGTAATTTGCAAATCCATTCATTCCTCATATGTAGATAAAGCAGACAAATAATGTTCCCTGGATATTTAGAGTATTTGGTTGTTCTAAATCAAGATGATATTGTCACAAGTCAAGTGAGCTCTTTGTTGTAAAACAGCAATTGAACACTAACTAGTTGTGAGGCAAAAGTAAACTGAAGTGTTATGATGGAAATTAAAAGTCAACTGAGTAGTAACAGTCTTCCCAGAAACTTCAGGAAGCTATGATATTGGATGACACGGGATTATTTACCACCATGCTTGCCTTCCTGATGTCATCATATGTTAATTAGGGTCCAAAGCTGGACATATACAATAAATTTCGAAGCTTCTCTTTGTATTAGATTTCTCATTAACAGCAAAAATCTCCACTTAGAGAGGCTATTCTATGGCAAAGGAGCAAAAATATTACCCAGTAGAAACCTTTACTTACTTCAAAATTCCAAACTACCTTCAGCATGAAAAGTGGGCACAAGTGTGAAGAATCAGAATCTCAAATACTGCTGTTCCTGCCTCAGGTAACTTATGCCACCATAGCCATAGTGTAAAGGCTTGGGTTGAAAACAAGATCACCTTGAGGCTTCACATTTCTCTCTCCACAGGAGAGAAAGAAGGTTATAGAAAACATGAGTTTGATCAGGCACATTGCAAGTGTATATGGAAACATTAATATTAAACCCCTTTATATGGCAAATATAAGCTAACAAATACGGGAGAAAAAGATGACAGTTGAAATGCTAGCATTCTGTAGTTTGTCATTATTTTGTTTGATCCCTTTACAGTTGTACAGTTTTCTCAGATAAGCAGGCATAGAAAGTGTTTTGTTTCCAAAGGATGACAGACTTATGGGCACTCAAGAACAAACAAGGTAGAATTAAAAAAAAAAAGAATTGCATGTGAGGCATATAAACTTGAATAAGTCAATTAAATTACAATGTGGTATACTTGAGAAGTACTGAGCAAAATATCATAAGGTCTTTATGGGAAAGCAGAATCGTGAAGATTAAGAGAAACCATTGGATGAAGCATTTATGGCTATCTTTAACATACCTACAACAAACTTCTAATTATTTTATAAAGTGATAAAGTCACAGACTTCATAAAGTCATCTGAATTGTCCTCATTTTGGTACAAAAAAAAGAACAAAAGACTAAGTTACAATTTAACAAATATAATGTAGGTTCAAATGCACTATACATATATATATATATATTCATGCTGGCTTGAAAGTGAGGAAAGTAAGGAGTTTCATAGTAAAAAATAAACATGGAAATATCTCTAACATTCATTAACTTAAAAATAATAATATTTATTATATTTAAAGGTCTCAGGATTACAAGAAAGAAAGACAAGTCACTGCCTCTTTGGAAATGTGGACCTGAAGGTTCTTCCCAAGTGAATGAGATCATATTTTCTTTTTCAAAAATCTCAATGATGGGAAAGCATTGTCCTTTGCCTGCCATATTTTGCCATGTTAGGACCCAGTAGGAAGGCCCTCACCAAATGGCCTTGATCTAATGACACCTTGGTCTTGCCAATAACTAGACTTGTGACAAAGCAATTTATGTTCTTACCATATTTCCTAATCTTAGCTACTCTGCTACAGAAATACCAATAGAGAGTTTGACCATGAGAGATTTATTTAACTGCTAATATTAATGTTCCTATCACTGAAAAACTACAGTGTGCAATTAAGCAAATGGTAAGTATATAAATACGTGAGAATCCACTAGATAAAGCGTTTCGTTAATTTAACTTTTTTGTAGTCATTGAGGCAGGATCTCACTATGTAATCAAACTGACTTCGAAATCAGAGTGTTCCTATTATCATATGTCGGGGTTGCACATGTATCCCATCATACCTGTTCTTCAAGTTTTTGTTTGTTTGTTTTTGCTCAGTCATAGGACTTGAACTCTGGACCTGGGCGCTGTCCCCGAGCTCTTCAGCTCAAGGCTACCACCGTACACCTTGAGTCACAGCCCTACTTCCAGTTTCCTGGTGGTTAATTGCAGATAAGAGTTTTATGGACTTTTTAGTACCCGGGCTGACTTTGAACCCTGATCCTCACGTTTCAGCCTCCTGAGTAGCTAGGATTACAGGAGTGAGCCACTGTGCCTGGCTTCAGCAGTTTTTATTACACAAGACTGCACTAAGTACTTTTCTAGGCACTAGGCATTTGCTAGAGGGCAAAGCAGAAAAGTCTACCCTAAGAAAGGTTGCTTTTTCAAGTCAGAGGACATCTTCCTGTTAGATACATTGGAGGTCGTAAGTATGAAGAATGGAATGGGAAACAAGATCACAGGGAGATGGGAAAGCAGAAGAAAGAGATAGCAATGTTTCTGTTTTTAAGATTTTAGGACTTATTTAAAATCATCTTGTGCCATATGAGCTTTCCTTTTCATATTGTTAAGAGAATTTAATAAATTAAAATTTATTAAATGAATTACAATCCATCTGTAAATAACTTTTAGTAACTCATGCAATAACAAGCATTATGCAAAGAGCTGTTAAACTCATAAATAAATCAAAGACATAAAACTAGTAAATGTTTCTGTAGTCCATATTTTTGGGGCGGGGAAGTCCTGGAGCTTGAACTCAGGGCCTGGGCATTATTAGTTAGCTTCCTTTTCTCAAAGATAGCATGTTACCACTTGAGGCACAGTGCCACTTCCAGCTTTTTCTGTTTTTGTGGTACTGAGAAATCAAACCCAGGGCTTCATACATGTTAGGCAAGCACAGTACCATTAAGTCACATGACCAGCTCTTAGTTCATGTTCTTAACTGCAGCATGCTGTGCTTTTTCCTCAAGGTATGTATCTGTATGCTATTTTAATGTGAGCTGGAACACAAAGGCTTATGGTACTAGAACACTAGTGAAACGCCACAAAAATATATGAGATATTTCACTGTAGTATACTAATGGAAAGGATATGGAAACATTAGAAAGGAATATAATGAAAGATGATTTTACATACTGTAGAAAAAGAGTTGGATTTTGTTGTTTCTGGTAAGCCACTCCCTATTTATACTGAGAATTTTGTGACTATATGTTTAAAAAAAGTATTGTGTTTGAAGGCATTACACCATTGCATGCTTCCACTAAATATATCATAGTTTAGATAATATGTTTATGAATAAATGCATATAACATCACATGTTTTTATAAATGTTCATGAATTAGATCTTATTGTTGCATGTAAGAGAAGCTATGCATCATTTTTCTCTCTGAGCCTGACTTCAAGTCACATAATTTTTCCAGGTTCATAGATTTCTCTTCAAATGATGTATGAGTATAATTCATGCACACACATATCATTTGATATGTACTATCCTCTTGATTCATTCATCTATTGACAATTTGGCTATTTCCATATTTTGGCATGGTGAATAATGTAGTAATGGGCATAGGTACTAACTCATGCTTTAAGAAAATACATACCAACAAAGAAAATACATACCAGGAATTTGAATACTTTTTCAGGGGGCATGCAGAGATCAACGGGAATGAGAGACAGCAAGATGGGGGAGGAAAATTGGGACAAAAACATAAGAATGGGCATCAATATGTGAGAAGCAATATACCTACTATCTGACAAATGTAACTGTAACCCTTCTATACATTACAATACAAAAATAATTTTTTAAAAGATCAGTAGAAAACAATTTAAATTTTTCTGCAAAATTATCTCTTTAGTTATCATTTTTCCTACTACAAGTTATGCTACTCTCTGTACCTTATACTTCACATGTATTCAAGACTATTATATTGTCTATTCTGATCCTATTACTGGATAATTCTTGTCCCAGAATCAATTTCAATTTATGCTACTTTATTCAATGCTATTATACTTAATGATATTTGTTCATCTCATTTCTCAGACAATTTCTTGCTTTTCTTATATATTTATCCAAATGAACTTTAAAACATGTAAAATTATATCTAAAACACGTTAGTATTGAGATTAAGATTGTCTCCCATATGTTCATTAATTTAAACAAAATTGGTATATTTTAAAACTTCAACCATATTGTTGATCAACTTGGTGTGTCTTGTCACTCATTTCAGCATACTCAAAATATCTTACTTTTTTAGTTACTAATTTATAAATAGTGAACATTTCTGAAATTATTGATGGATAAATATTTTTAGATATTATGGTTACTTATATGAGGCTTTTTGTTAATCTTATTTTGTATTTGGTTAGTTATATATACAGAAATGCCATAGATTCTTTTTGTTGACTTTGTAATTAGACAACTCACTGAATTTTCTTATTGTTTGTAATGGAATTTCTGTTTACCATCTTATGTTTTTGTTTTTGTTTTTTTAGCCAGTCATGGGTTTGAGTTGAGGGCCTGAGCACTGTCCTTGGACTTTCTCAAGGCTAGAGCTCTACCACTTGAGCCTCAGCACTACTTGCGGCTTTTTTGTATGTATGTGGTACCTAGGAATCTAACCCAGGTTTTCGTGCATGCTAGGCAAGCACTCAACCACTAGGCCAAACTCCTGGCCCCATCTTAAGTTTTGTTTCTTTTTTAATAAAAAATCACTTTATTTGTAAATGTATCTATATTTGTTTTTTATTTCCAATTTACTTTTTGTTTTTTTTGTGGATTGGACTGCCTTTTTATTGTTTACAAGATTATTACCATCTATAAAGTATTTTTCTCTCCTCAGTAATACTAAAGTTTTATATTCTATTTTGTATGCCTACTGTTTAATATTCTAAGTTTACAAATCCATTTGAATATCTATTTATTGATTAATTATGTATAGATGATATGTCTTGACTTCTCTTCATGGCTAGGGAAGATATTCATGTAGTTAAACTTTGTCCCACTCCATCTTCTCTCCAATCCCCAGCTTTTTGATCTACTATATTGTATTTTCCCCTTGTAATAATATGAAACAATCATTCAATATAGTGGTTCAGTTCAAATTTAAAATTATTAATGGAGATCTGCAGATGCATTTTAGTAGGAAAGTACACTAAGCCCATGTAAAGATCTGGGTGTAATCTAAAATGCCACAAAAATTAATGGAATCAGCACTAGCTCCCAGTCCTTCCATACTACTGTGTATTTTTACTAGTGAGGCTACATAATGCTGTTGCCCTAGAGGACATTCCATATGTTTGTGGTTTGGAGTTTGTGACTTTCAGTTCATTTCATTAAAGATGCCATTTTATTCACTGCTTGTTTCTCATTTTATGCTTTTGTGGAGAAATTTACAGAAGCAAGTAGATTGGGAATGTTATTAATCTGTCTTCTTCTATACCTTCTCAACCACTGTTTCTTAATAAATCACTTACTCTGTAAAATGGTAAATTCAAAAATTTTGGAACCCTATACTTGTCATTGTATTAACAGTTACGTTTGAGGATATTACTTAACCTCTCTGAATCTCCATTTTTCTTTAATAATAGGGGATTATAATATACAAATGTGTTTAAAATTTTTATCAGAAAGTCCCCTATTATTTTCTGAAGTAATTACTAATTAGTGCCATTTTACTCCCCAAAGTATTTTCTTATGGAAAATAAATTGTATGGACAATTTAATTATCATGGTGCCTTCCAGACTGTTATGAGGCAAGCAAAAATGGTGAATAGATTACATCATGTGCTTCATTAATGCATTTACCTCTGTTTTGAAAAAGGCTTTATCCCTATTTAGTGTCTATGTGAGGAAATCAAATGTAGTGTTTATTTAAAAAGAATACTTTCCAATTGGGCTGCAAAGTAGTAGAAATGTCATCTCTCTTGACAACTTAGAGGTTTGCCCTTCTGGTGTTCATTGAGACCTGACACTGCTGCTTCAGTAGTCTGGGATCCCATCAGCTTCAGTACTTGTGCAGAAAAATGTTCACAGAGGTTACTGTATCTAAATTTGTATGCTGGTATACTGTATATACACTTATTTGTTTATTTGAAATAGGGAAGGAAACGGGGAACAAGATGATTAGGAGGGGAGGGAGAGGGAAAAGGGGACAAAAAACAAGAGAAGGCGTATCAGTGTTTGATATTTAATGCAAACACTACCTGACAAAAGTAATTATAACCCATGTATACATTACCACAACAATGAAATACAATAAAAAGAAAAATATCCACAGATTTTTTCTAATAATCATAGTTACTTTATATAGCTTTCTATTGAAAAAGCAAAATTATCTCTGCAAACTTAGCTTTCATGAATACATAAAAATTGTGTTTTGATTTCGAAATCTGAGCACATGTGAAGCTCCTAGGCAATGGCCACAAAGGTGTCACACAGAAATGTATGCATAGTTACTTGTCTCGAAATCAATAAGAAAATGCAATTCACAAAATAGCTAGCATTAATTTAAAACTAGTCTTGGCTGCATAGTGAGACACTCTCTCCACAAAGAAAAGAGAGAGAGACAAAAAGATGAGGGGAGCTGGATGTGGTGACTCATGCCTGTAATCCTAGTTACACCGGAGCCTGAGTTCTGAGGATCATGGTTCAAAGCCAGCCCAGAAACTAAAGACCATGAGCCTCTTATCTTCAATTAACCACTAGAAAACAGGAAGGGGAGCTGTGACTCAAGGGATAGGTCAGTAGCCTTGAGCTGAAGAGCTCAGGGACAACATCCCAGGCCCAGAGTTAAAGTCCCACAATTGACAAAAAAAATTTAAAAAAAGATGAGAAAGGCGTAAGAAAATGGAGAAAATGAAACATAGGAAAAAGGAGAAAGGAGGAGAAGGGAGAGGAAGCAAAGGAAGGGAAAGGAGACATGAAATAGGGAAGGAAGAGAGATGAAGAAAGGAAGAGTGAAAGAGAAAATGAAAGAAAGGAAAAGAAAAGAGAAAAGACATGTCTACTTAAGAGTGGATATATAATTGTCAAGTCCATAAAAAGAATTAAACCACAACATTCTTTTAATGATTTACAAGGAGCATTCCAAAAATTCACACAGGATAAAAAAAAAGATCCCAAATAGCAAAAATAATCATTAGCAGGAGGAGCAGTGCTGGAGGAATATCAACACCAATCTTCACACTCCAGAACAAAGTCATAAAAATGGCTCAGTCCTGGCACATCAACAGACCTGACGACCAATGAAACAGAATAGATAACCCAGAAATTAACCCAAAGACTTATGGCCACCTATATTGATAGGGGATCCAAATACGCATGGAAGAAGGATAGCCTCCTCAACAAATTGTGCTGGCAGAATTTGTTATACAAATTTGGAAACTGAAGTTAGATCTGTATATATCATCCCACATCAGAATCAATTCTAAATAGATCAAAGACTTCAATGTAAGACCAAATACCCTAAAAATATTATAGACTTTTTGACACAGGTTGAAACTTCCTAAATAATGGTCCTGAAACACAACTAATCAAAGAAAGCCTGGATAAATGGGATTGCATTAAACAAGAATTTCTGCATGGCAATCAATGGACATAGTTTCCTACAATAGAAAAGGGCCTCATATATGAAATATACTTAGATCTCAAAAAATTAACTCCCCCTAAAGAAATCCTTAAAGAAACAGCAACCCCATTAATAATTGGTCTAAAGACATTAAGTGCAACTTCTCCAAAGAACAGGAATGGCTAATAGACACATGAAGATCTAGTTGTTCAACACCTCTGGATATAAAAAATGCAAATCAAAACAACATTGAGATTCCACCTCCCAGGTATAATGTCCATTATGAAGAAAACTAGTAATAACATATGCTGGTAGGGATATGGCAAAAAAGGGACTATTAATACACAATTGCTGGGAAGGTAAACATTCAGCCCCTCTGGAAAACAGTATAGAAGTCTCTCAAAAGAATAAACATAGCACTTTCCTATGATCCATTAATCCCACTTGTGGGCCTTTACCCAAATGAACACAAACAAGGCCACACTAAAGCTATCAGCACAACAATGTCCACTGTGGCATTATTTACCATAGGTAAGATATTGAACTGACACAGATGGCCCCAGTAAATGAATATGTCAAGAAAATGTGGTATATATACACAATGGAATTCTGTGCTTCCCATCAGGAAGAATGACATAACCCCATTCATTAGGAAATGGAAAGACTTGGAAAAATTATATTAAGACAAGAAAGCCAGACCCAAAGAAATACAAGTTGCATGGTTTCCCTCATTTGTAATACCTAGAATATGTCTAGATTATTCTTAGCAGAGGAACGCAATGTCTCAACAGCACTGTGATATGACCAGATAAAATTATGCTTATTGAAATCAACTCCAAGAAATGGAATCTAGAGGTTTTTTTAATTGTAGTTTGCAATTATTTCCTTTTTCTTTCTTTCCCCTTTCCTTTAGTTTATACCCTGTTGTCACTGTTTTTTTTTAAATTTCTGTACTCTTTATCCTGTATATAAGTTTATCTTATTTGGGAAAGCGACGGGGAATCACAGAAATGGTGGGACAAAGGGTGAACCAATGCAGCAGTGATACTCACTAGACACTATGCTGGAAATAAACTTTACAACTTGAGTAGGAGGGTCTGGGAGTTTGGCCTAGTGGTAGAGGGCTTGCCTAGCATGCACGAAGACCCAGGTTCGATTCCTCGGTACTAATTACATAGAAAAAAGCCAGAAAGGTGCTGAGACTCAAGTGGTAGAGCTCTAGCCTTCAGAAAGTCCAAGGACAGTGCTCAGGCCCTGAACTCAAGCCCAGGACTGGCAAAAAACAAAAACAAAACAAAAAAACAAAAAACAAAAAAACGAGTAGGAGAGGAGTTGGGGGAAAAGTGGGAGAATATGAGACTTTATAAAGACATGTACTCATTACCTTTCTTATGTAAATATAATCCCTCTGTACATCACTTTTACAGTAAAATTTAGAAAAAAAATCATTTTGTGATAGACATAAGAACTGTTAAATGTTATAGATGCCATTGAAATCATTATAACACTTAATCATGTTAAGTCAATAAACAGTTATGTAACAGTATAGAGATATTTAAGCATGTCATAAAATTTATCTACAATATATTTGTGCTGCCAGTTCTGGGGCTTGAAGCAGGGCCTGCGCTCTGTCTTGACCTCTTTTTCTCAAGGTTAGTGCTCTACTACTTGATCCATAGCTCCACTTCTGACCTTTTGGAGGTCAGTTGAAAATGAAACTTCACATTCTTTCATTGCTGGGCTGTCTTTAAAACTCAGTTTTCACATCTCAGCCTCCTGAGTATTACATCCATGAGTCACCACTTATGTGTCACTGTATGTACATTATATTTATTGAGATAGTTATAACAGTAAATGTAGTAAACCATGTAGTTACTAAACAATTCAGTGAGTAAGTCAGTGTTTGGCTACATGAGGTAGTATACAAACATATATGTATAAACATATATATACATATGTAATAGATACATGAAAATGTATAATATCACAAAGAATAGGAAAATATATAAGCATCTTAATTGATACAGAAAACATCTCTTTTAGTGACTGCTTAGCAACCTAAAGAATTCTATGTGTGGAAGACAGACTTCAAGATGGGGAGCGTTCATGATCCCTCCATCCTGATGTTGATGAATTTATATATTCCTCTATGCTTTTGTTGGGCAGGAATTAGAGCCTTTGTCTAGCTAAACAATTATAGCACAGGTAATGGAATGTAATTTTCATGGCAATGTGTCATAGTGTACAATACCAGTCTTGCTGGGAAACATACTCTCATTTGCTGGATTTGATGAAGGAATTTGGCATGTTGTATGATTTCCCTATGGAGCTGGCCACATGGAAAGGAAGTAAAGGGATTCTCCAGCAGATGGCCAGGGAGAAAATCTGGCCTTCAGTCTGACAGTTTGCAAGAAAATGAATACAGCCAACATCCACTGGAGCTTGAAAGTAAATTCTTCCTTGGTTGAACCCCAGATAGGACCACACCACTGGCCAATACCCTGAATGTAATTCACCGAAACAGGATCCAGTTGAACTGTGATCAAATTCTTTTCCACAGAAAATATGAGATGATGAATACTTATTGGCTAAAGTCACTAAGTTTGTGATGACGTAATTATGCTCTCATATCTAACACTATCAAAATATATGAAAAATGAAGATTAAAAATATACCTATATATATGTCATACATGTCATTCATCTTTTCTAACACTGATTTTTAAGTTACATTATGGGTTGGTGGTTTCAGACCAGTAATAACTACTATCATTTCACATAGCTTTATTTCTATTATCCTAACAAAAGAGATAACATTATTTGTGCTCACATTTAAATCTTCCCATGACTTTACTATGCACATAATCTTTGAGTAATTTTGTATCATGTCCTGTATAGAAAATTGCATTATATAATAAAAGTGAAAATTGTATAAATATTTCTTACTTTTTTACACAATATTATCATGTGTTAAAATTTCCTAAATTTTGTATATTCATGCACAATCAATAAACTCCCTTCCTTTGAATTACTATAGAAATGTATTACCATTAATTCATTAATATTTTCATTATTAAATACCAAAATTCTTTTGATAGATCTATCCTGGCAGTATTCACTTCACTTCACAGCAGGCTGACAATACTTGGCTCAGATTTCGAACACAACAGAAAGGAGATTCATGTTCATGCTCCTGTATAATCTTTCCTAGTACTGCTAAAATGCCATGGCTCACTTTGGATTCTACTTCATATAAAATAAAGTGACACAGATATGTACAACTGTTTTAAAGAGAAAAATTGGCTTTATCATGGGGTCCCAACATTAAACTTAAAATTTTTGACATATAGGGGATCTCATGAGTTATTTATAAATGCTTTAATTATTGAAAGTCAAATTAATATGACTGCTATTCATCAAGGAATATGTTATAATTTACCATTTCTATTAGATGTACGTAATGAACTACTTGGTGAAACAACTGCTCCAGCAATTTAACCAGCCAAGTTGTTCAACTACTCGAGACACTGTTTGACAATTTTCATTTTAGTGATTTTTCTGCCAATACCTTTTTGTAGAAGTTGATATAGAATTGAAGTGGCCTATTCCACTACTGCCAAATGATGAAAAAGAAAATGATAAAGCTCTTCTAAAGCTCATGACTGGAATGAAGTAAATTCTTTATTAAAAGAAGAAAATCCACCTCCAACTGATGGAAATCCACTAGAAGCAGGCAAACTTAACCTACACAATGGCTTGTGCTCCTTTGGTTAGCTCCATGTTTTTCAAAATATCTTTAAATACACATTGAATAAAAAGGGATCCCTTACATGAAAACTCCTTCAAGTCATCATTTGGGCTCCAGGGTGGGAGGCCAAACTCTAACAGCTGTCAAAATGGCTTTCACCTCCTCTACCACAATTTAATCAGATTTTTCATATATATCTTGATATTTTAGCATATGATAACACCACATACTTCCTGGTTATTTGTCTGCATTTTCTACTTTCTTTTTATTCTTGGGATTTTTATCAGTAAGTGTCAGCTTCCAATATGCCTTGTTAATATTCTTGGATGAAGTATGTATCTGAATGCCCAGAATTGCATAGCATGTTTTGATAAATTGTTGGAACCAGACTAGGGATGCTGGAGGCAGCTGAGGGGGCTCCTTTTGCTTTAATTTCCTCCTTTTTTCAACAACAAAACCTTCATCTCTTGATTGACTCAATTCAATACATCTTATGATTCTGAAATGTTCACTGAAGGAACAGTGCCTGTGTTAATCACTTCCAGCCCCTGTGCCAACAAGAAAGAGCAGGAACTGTGAATTGAATACAAACCAAAAAAATTATACTTAAGATTTCATCTCAGACTTGACTTACATTTGTTTGTTATGGTTGTGAGATTAACGCATTTCTTAGCTGAAAGTTGTCCCTAATCCCCCATAACCTTCTCATAGTTCCTTGACAGAGGCCTTCTCGAGGACCTTCTCCTAGGTTTTCTTCCACATCACTATGAACAGAGGACTTTTCTCATTGAATTTTCACCATTCTTCAAATCTTTTCTTTCCATACATGAAATGCTTAAATGGATCCTGTGATTATATCACATCTGTCCTGATAATTTCCATACAACGAGGTCATTTTACTTGGTAATTTATAAACAAAAAGTGTATCAGAACAGTACTTCAATTAGTATTTAACTGAACAATGAGGTAATGGAATGCTGAGTAGGCACACTATATATATACATATATGCATATAAAATATGTATATGCAAAGTGTACATATACATATATATATGTATATATACACCCACACACACTACAGAAACATGTCAATACCATGGAAGTGTTGTTCTTATCCTTGGCAATAAAGTTGTATGTAAAGAGTATGAGATAAATCTTTACCCATAGTTGCCTTACAGTATGTGCTAAAGGGATGATGTGACACTAGGTGTGAAATCAAACCCATCTTTTTTCATAAAGGATTATAAATAGCTGTCATTTCACTTCCAAGATCATTGCATCAGATTTTAATGAATTTTTCTTGGAATGTGGTCAACAATCAATGATGAACAGCACAGGAATGCCAAATCAATGCCTCTAATACATGGTTTTTATAACTACTAAACACAAAACTAGGAAAACAGGCTGAAAGGTCTTCACTATCATATCTTTTTTTTTCATTTTTTATTGTAATTAGTAAAAGGGTTAGATGATATTTGCCAGATAGAAGGTGAATTAATTCACATACATGGATACCGTTTCACATGTCTTGGTACCCATTACCCTCCCCCCACACCCCCCACCGGTCTTGGTTTTCCCCCCTTCCCTATCAAATTTCAAATAACCTAATACAAATAAATTCAATATATCAGATAACAAAGTGAGATATTATACCAATATGAGATAACCAAGGGACAGCAAAGGAGATGAGAGACAACATAGTACATTAAGGACAACAATCATTCGTTATATGGCTTTTGTCTCAATATCCTGGAGGTCCTTTCAATTAGCTTCACATTATATGGCCTTATGTATCAAGATTTTGCTCTATTGCAGATCTCTGCTAGTAGGGCCCAAGGTTTCTACTGATTATGACAAATGAGGGAAACCATTGAGCCTAAGTTCTTTGAGTCTGGCTTACTTCACTTAATATGATTTTTTCTAAGTCTTTCCATTTCCTAACAAATAGGTCGATGTCATCCTTTCTGACAGCAGCATAGAATTCCATTGTGTACAAATACCACATCTTGTTGATCCACTCATCAACTGAGGGACATCTAGGTTGGTTCCATATCTTTGCTATGGTGAATAGTGCTGCAATGAACATTGTTGGGCTAGTGGATTTAGTGTGCCCTTGTTTCTGGATGGTTGGGTAAATGCCAAGTAGTGGAATTGCTGGGTCGTAGGGGAGTTCTATGTTTAGCCTTTAGAGGCACTGCCATACTGCTTTCCATAGTGGTTGAACGAGTTTGCACTCCCACCAACAGTGTAGTAGTGATCCCTCCTGGCCACATCGCCTCCAGCATCTGTTATTATTCGTTTTCCTGATCTTAGCCATTTTAACTGGAGTGAGGTGGAATCTTAGAGTTGTTTTGATTTGCATTTCTTTTATGACCAGAGATGTTGAACATTTCTTCATGTGTCTATAGGCCATTTTTGTTTCTTCTTCAGAGAAGAGTCTCTTTAAGTCTTTGGCCCATCTTTTAATGGGATGGTTGTTACTTTGGAGATTAGTTTTGGAGTGATTCAATTTTTTGAGTTGTTGATATATTTTAGGTATGAGGCCTTTGTCCGTTGTTTGGTTGGTGAAGATCTTCTCCAACTCTGTAGGCTTCCTAATTAATTCACTAGCTATGTCCTTTGCCATACAGAAGCTCCGCAGTTTAATGCAGTCCCACTTATCCAGCCTTTCTCTGATTTGTTGTGATTCTTGGTCCTTATTAAGAAAGATTCGACCTGTGCCAAGGAGGGCTAGTGTATCTCCTATTCCTTCCTGTAAAGTTTTCAGTGTGTCAGCTTTTACCTCCAGGTCTTTGATCCATTAGGAATTAATTCTAGTGCAGGGAGACAAAGAAGGATCCAACTTTAGTTTTCTGCAGGTGCTTAAGCAGTTCTGCCAGCACAACTTGTTGAAGAGGCGGAGCTGTCCCAGCTCCCACCCGCCCACCAGGCTCCTCTCCCAGGTCACTGGATTTGGAGAGTGGAGGGCCCTGGGACCCTGCCTTACAACAGCGGGTAGGGTGTGCAGGAAAATAGGAGGCAGAATCTGCCCCCCCTCAATTCTTGAGCGGGGCATCCTCCAGCTGGGAATCCTGAGCAAGACAGCACAGAGGGGTCCCCCACAGTCACAGACTCTGACAAAGCAGTAGAAACACAGTAGGGATCTGAAAGGCCGACCAGCAGCCAAGCTCCCCTTCTGAGAATCAAAAAGGCACGGCTCTGCCCTTGGAGCCCATGTCCTCAGCAGGGCCCCGCCCCTGGAAACAGAGGGGTCTCCTGCTGGTCCTGCTGAGAGCCCCTGGAAACTCTCAATCCCCAGACCCTTGGCTTGGGGCTGCCCCTAGAAGCAGCACAGGAAAACGTCTGCCCAGCGCGCTCAGACTGAAGCTCGCAGATCCATCCCATGGTCTACTGTGAGGCCACTGGTTGGGCTAAGAGATTGTCGTGCAGCAACACATAAGTTTTATTCTAATACTTTCCAAACTTTGTACTGAAATACGCTACCTACTTACCAACTTAGGTCAGTTATCCTTACGCTATACCTTTTCTTCATTACTACAATATTCTTACACTCCTACGTTAATCCTCTTGTACCTCCCCTGACATCTCTCATTCTATTTTTCTATCTCTGTACCTCTGTTCGTCTTTCAACCCTTATACTGCATGGATCTACACTTGATGGCTGTTGAGCAATACTGTATATCTAGGTGTTTAATTATTCTCTAGGCTCAGAGGTACTTAAAGAAAATAGAGATTGGATTGAGAGGTTTTGGGTATAAATCGCTTATCAGTGGATGTATTAGACTAGTCTGTAACTGCACAAAAAGAAAGAGTAATAACAACAATCAAAACTTGTGAACATCTAGTGTCTGCCAGCTACAGAGGTCTAGGTTGGTTATATCTGAAAAACTATAATCGTGTTTAGTAATAATCTTGCTCCCATTTTCAAATGGGCAGAACAAGAAACTCAAGAAAAATGTCAAATCAAGAAACAACATCCCCCACCCAATGTAAACAGACAATGGAACAGTCACTGGCAAACCTAGAGGAGAGTCTTCCAAGTGCTATACAAATGCAATTGATAAACATCATTAATGAAAAATGTGAAAATATAAAGAAAGAGATAAGGGAGGAAGCCATAGCTGAACAAGAGGAAACCATAAACAAGGTGATAAGTGAAAAAGAAGAAGCCATAAAGGAGGCCATAATAAAGGTTTTTCAAAGAAAGATGGATGAATTCATAGAATCCACAAATAAAAAGGTGACCGAACTCTAGCAAATGTTCAAAGAAAATAAAGCTACTGAGCTAACCACTCAAATGGATATCAAGGAGCTAAAGAAATCCATACATGATCTAAAAGAAGAGATGCAAGGCATCAAAAATGAGCAATTAGAAGCAAGGGAGATGAAAAATAAAGTAGATAGCTTTGATAGCAGGTTAGACAATGCAGAGGAGAGAATTTCCGGGGCTGAAGATAATTCAATTATTATAGAGAAAGAACAGAAAATGAGTCAATCCAAATCTAGGAAAAATGAGAGAGCGCTTCAGGAGGTCCAAGATACAATTAGGAAGCCTAATTTAAGGCTAATTGGTATTGAGGAGGGCGTGGAGAAAGAGGTCAATGGTATTGGAAATATACTTCAGGGAATCATCTCAGAGAATTTCCCAAATATCCAGAAGGGCAGGCCCATCCAGATACAAGAAGCTTTTAGAACCCCAAATAGACCTGACCAGAAAAGAACATCCCATCGCCACATCCTAATCTGAACTGGATCAATAGAAACCAAAGAAAGGATCCTAAAGACAGCCAGGGAAAAGGGATCAGTAACCTATAAAGGAAAACCAATCAAAATAACCCCAGATTTCTCAGCAGAGACCATGCAAGCAAGAAGTGACTGGAAGCATATATGTCATGCCCTTAAGTCAAATAACTACCAATCAAGAATACTGTACACAGCAAAGCTCTCATTCATAACTGAGGGAACAATAAAAACATTCCATTCCAGGGAAAAGCTGCAACAATATATCGCAACAAAACCAACACTACAGAGAATTCTCCAAGATGTTCTATATATAGAAAACCAAAATAAAGGCAATATAGGGAAAGAAATGGCACCTAAACAGCATATCATCTAAGGACCACAAGAACTGTCAAGACACAGGCCCAAATAAAAGCTTTTAAAAATGGTAGGACCTAATAAATATCTCTCAATCCTAACTCTCAGTATCAACGGACTTAACTCTCCAATTAAATGGCATAGGCTGTCTAGTTGGATCAAAAAGCAAGAGCCATCATTCTGCTATCTTCAAGAGACACATCTTACCCCCCCAAAAAATCATGTTTTGAAAGTGAGAGGTTGGAATAAACTCTATCAAGCTAACGGCCCCCATGAACTGGCTGGAGTTGCCATCCTCATATCAGATAAAATAGACTTCAAACTAAAATTAGTAAAAAAAGACAAAAAAGGTTACTACATACTACTAAAGGGATCTTTCCTCCAGGAAGACATAACGATCCTAAATATTTACACACCCAATCCCGGAGCTCCGAACTTTATCAAGCAAACTGTACTTACACTGAAACCATACATAGATCGAAATACAGTGATTGTCGGTGACTTTAACACACCACTCTCAACCATGGACAGATCAACAAGGCAAAAACTCAACAGAGAAACCTTAGAACTGAGCAACTATATAGACCAACTAGATCTAACAGACATCTGCAGAATATTCCAACCAGCAACAACACAATATATGTTTTTCTTAGCAGCACAGGGAACATTTTCCAAAATAGACCACATCTTAGGCCATAAAACAAACCTGGTCAGATTCAGAAACACTGAAATTATTCCATGCACACTCTCAGACCACAAAGGCATCAAATTGGAACTGAACACACATCTCCACCAACGAAAACCCTGTAACTCATGGAGACTGAACAACACATTGTTGAATCACCAATGGGTCATCGAAGAGATCAGAACAGAAATCCAAAAGTTTATGAAATTTAACAATAAGGAGCACACAAAATACCAACTCCTTTGGGACACAACAAAGGCAGTACTCAGAGGAAAATTTATAGCGCTGAGTGCTTACAACAACAAGTTGGAAAAATTGCAAACCAACAAGTTAATGTCTCACCTTAAGCTCCTGTAAAAAGAGCAACAAACGAACCTTAATCCCAGTAGAAGAAAGCAAATTATTAAAATCAAAGCAGAATTAAATGATTTGGAATCCAAAAAACTATAGAAAGAATCAACAAAACAAGGAGTTGGTTCTTTGAAAGAATTAACAAAATTAACAAGCACTCAGCAAATCTTACCCAAAAAAAGAAGAGAGTATATTGAAATATACAAAATCACAGATGAAAATGGTAATATCACGACAGAAACTACCAAGATCCAGAATATCATGAGGGAATACTTCTCAAACCTTTACGCCAACAAATTTGAGAATCTAGATGAAATGGATGAATTCCTAGCCAATATTAACATACCCACACTGAACCAAGAAGAACTAAGCCAACTCAACAGGCCTATTTCAAGCTCTGAAATAGAAATGGCAATTAGAGAACTTCCACCTAAGAAAAGCCCAGGGCCAGATGGATTCACAGATGAATTCTATAAGGTCTTCAAAGCAGAGCTCACACCAATACTCCTCAAGCTCTTCAACGAAATTGAAAAGGAAGGTTCTTTACCAAACTCATTCTATGAAGCCAGTATAACCCTCATCCCCAAACCAGACACAGATTCATCAAAGAAAGAGAACTATAGACCTATATGTTTGATGAGCATCGATGCAAAACTTCTCAACAAAATACTGGCCAACCGTCTACAACAACTCATCAAAAAATTTATACACTGTGATCAAACTGGATTCATCACAGGGAGGCAAAACTGGTTCAATATACACAAATCAATTAATATAATTCAACACATCAACAGGAGCAAGAACAAAAATCACATGATTGTCTCAATAGACGCGGAAAAGGCATTTGACAAGATCCAACACCCCTTTATGTTAAAAGCTCTGGAGAAACTAGGAATCCATGGTACATTCCTCAATGTAATAAAGGCTGTGTGTGAGAAGCCCACTGCTAGCATCACACTTAATGGTGAAAAGCTAAAGCCATTCCCTCTAAAATCAGGAATGAGACAAGGATGCCCACTCTCTCCACTACTCTTTAACATAGTACTAGAATTCCTAGCCAATGCAATAAGGCAAGAAGCAAACATAAAGGGGATTCAAGCAGGGAAAGAGGAAATAAAAGTATCCCGCTTTGCAGATGACATGATTCTGTATTTAAAGAATCCTATAGACTCTACTCCCAAGCTCCTTGAGCTGATTCAAAACTTTGGAAGAGTAGCAGGCTATAAAATCAACCCTCAAAAATCAACTGCCTTCCTTTACGCCAACAGTGAGAGGAACGAGGCAATAATCAGGAAAGAAACTCCTTTCACAATAGCCTCAAAGAAAATAAAGTACCTAGGAATTAGCTTAACTAAGAATATAAAGGACATTTTTGATGAAAACTTTAAAACCCTAAAAAAGTAAATTAAAGCAGAACTAAGGAAATGGAAAAACCTCCCATGCTCCCGGATTGGAAGAATCAATATTGTGAAAATGACAATCTTGCCAAGGGCTATCTATAAATTCAACGCAATACCCATCAATATCCCAATGGTATTCTTTAAAGAAATAGAAGAGGCAATCCAAAATTTCATGTGGACTAATAAAAGATCCCGTATAGCAAAAACACTTCTTAGCAGAAAGAACAGTGCTGGGGGAATTTCAATTCCAAACTTTAGACTCTACTACAGGGCTATATTTATCAAAACACCTTGGTACTGGCACAAGAACAGGCCTGAAGACCAATGGAATAGAACTGAGGACCCAGATATTAAACCACAGACCTATGGCCACCTAATCTTTGACAAGGGAGCCAAAAATATAGAATGGAAGAAAGACAGCCTCTTCAACAAGTTGTGCTGGCAGAACTGTTTAAGCACCTGCAGAAAACTAAGGTTGGATCCTTCTTTGTCACCTTGCACTAGAATTAACTCCAAATGGATCAAAGACGTGGAGGTAAAAGCTGACACACTGAAAACTTTACAGGAAGGAATAGGAGATACACTAGGCCTCCTTGGCACAGGTCGAATCTTTCTTAATAAGGACCAAGAATCACAACAAATCAGAGAAAGGCTGGATAAGTGGGACTGCATCACTATCATATCTTATCCACAGAAATAATTTCACATTTTAGAAATGAAATATTACCACATGTTAAAAAAACATAAAAAGTTCTTTAAACTCAAATGCAATAACACCATTTTTCATGTGAGGAATTCTGGATAGGGAAAGCAAAAGGTACACATTTAATCTATTTGATCAAAATTAAATTACTTTTAATGCAATGGGGTAAATAGGTACTTTCATGTAATCAGTAAACTTGAGTCTGGATCATTATTGCCCTTAATATCAAGACAGTTTTTTACATAGGTTCTGTTTACCTGTAGATAGCTCACCTGCATCTAGGTTGAGAACATGCCAAAATTCATCAATTAAAATGACGTGAACATACATTTTCTTCTGTAACCTTCTCTTTCACCTGAATCTGAAATAGGCTTATTAGCTAAAAACTGAGGTCAGCTTTTCTGGACAATTATTTTTTTTAAAAAAATATAGGGATGGGCTTTATAATCGCATAAGTGTAAATGTGCTTGATTGGAAAATGATTTTTTTCATAGTAGGTATCTTTGGTAGTGGAAATCATGGACTGTTACTTGTAGGAAATTCATTTATTCATGAAGCTCAGTGCTCAAACATGATGACATTTAGACGGTTAACCTCCATGGTGTGTATAATCCAAAGCTTCTGCCAAGGACAATTCCCAGAAAAATTTCCTTCCAAACACATAAAAGTTACATCATGGGAGTTGTCACAGATAGAAAGTTATCCAGTTATCCTTGAGAGTATTGAGATAGGGAAAGAGAAGGATCTTTTGGGTTCTGGTGGCACACACCTGCAATCATAGCTACTCAAGAGGCTGAGATCTGAGAATCTCTGTTTGAAGCCAGCCTCAGCAGAAAACTTTGAGTTGTATTTCAAGGTGATAGAGAATTATCCTTGAGGGAAAGAGCTCAGGGACAGCACCCAGGCCTGGAGTTCAAGCTCTGACACCCACAGAAAAAGAAAAAGAAAGGAGAAAACTAAGGGTAGAATGTGAACACACTTCAAGCATTCCATAGTCAACATTAAAGGTTGCAAACCTTCACCAAGTAGATATGTCAGTTCCACTAGGCATATGAAGTTAACTTAGCAATAAGGAAACTGAAATCCTGCTCAACTGCTGGTTAATTAGATTCAATATCACACACTAATATCTTTCAAAAGAAATGGCCTATACACGTCCAGGAATAAATAACAAGATTCTTTGAAATGGGCATGAAGCACCTATGATAATGGTTTGAAATATCAGAGTACAGTAGATACAGAAATCGAGGCTATGTTATATTTAGTAATTAGTATAAAATTAGTATAATTGATATTAAAGACCTATGTGTTTGAAGATTCAATCTTGATTTCTTCTACTTTGCCATAGAACACTCGTGTGAAATAAGCATTAATTCTCCAATTGATACTGTAGTATTTCTAAAAATAAACATTTTCCTTATCACTTTCTTACTCAGATTTTTTGAAATATGCGGTGCTTTTGTCTGGAGTTGGCTAGCTTCTTAACCTAGGTGATAAGGTCACAAATAAGATCACTCAGGTATCATAATTTCCAGTCTAGTACCCTTGCAATTTATCTCATTGTTATTCAGTGATCACTCAATAGGAGTCTAATCAGACCCAGGAAATTATCTTGAGTTGCACATAGCCATTGAGCTTACCTCTGCCAAAAATATGAGGAATCTGATCACTAGGGAACATAGGTTCCAAAGAACAACCAGAGAAATATATTAATTGACTTCCATCTCTTTTTACACTACAATTGCATTAAATTGAACATCTTAACAGGAATTACTGAGGAAGACCAAATACAGAATTCAACTAAATGTTCAAAATGGTTGGGGAGCTGGGAAGAGAATAATGAAAGTTATAACATTGATTAAGACATATTGTAGTCACAAACTGACATGTTGAATTGAAACCCATTTTTACAGCTACTTCAGAATAATAAATAAATTTTCACATGGTGTCTTTTGTTCTCTCAAGTTAAAGAATCCTTCAGAGAAACTGCTTATCACAGTCATAGGATTGTTTCTGGGACATTCAGTGTCATTAGTTTTAAAGCAGTAGTTGTTGAGAAATCTGTGATAATCATAACTAGAATTTACTCACTTCTTACATGCCACACACAGTTGTAATGTATTTGTTTATATCAGCTTATAGAATCTTCTTCATATTCTATGAAGTTGATTCTCTTAGTAAGCTAATTTTTCATTGAGGAAACTCATGTGGAAGAGATTGTAAGTATCTTATGTGAAGGTTCCCGTTAATAAGGACATAGTGAGCTATGAAAGAACTTTAGATTCCACATTCTAATCACCATGCCAGATCTGAGATCTTTTGCTACAGCAATAGCACATCTGAAGGGAAATTTCATTGAATTTCAGATTGAGTTATGGTCATTAAAAGCTTTAGTAAATATACCTCTTCTTAGTCAGGTTACTAGTTTCTCCAGTTGATATGGTTAACAGAACATTGCTTATGGAGTCAGCTTCTAGTCAAACAAAGAGCCAATGGTGTGAAAGTTAACAAAATTCTTCAGTTTGATTTCTACATCTGTTACTTGATTATTTGAATCATGCACAAGTTACTTGGTTATCACAGTCTCAATACTTTGGCAACAAAATTAAAATAATGTTATTGACCTTGTAGGACTATTCTGTGCATCATTTAGAGTCCTAGCCTGACTAATCATCAAAAGGATTGATTGGAGAGTTTTAGTAAACAGATCATTTGTCAAGTATGACTGTATTTCAGGAAAACCAGCATGACTTCCTTGTAATAGTAAAGAGGCTTTATCACTACCAGGCCTGAAATATCAAAGAGAAGGGATTACAAATCCAACTAGAAAATCTGTCACTGTGGATAGTATAAGGGTGACTGAAAGGATGTGGCAATATCAGTGGATGGATATCACCCAGATTTTGATGACGATCTGGGAAAAAAAGTGGAAAGAATGAAGTATCTGTTCTTTCTCTCTTACCTCACTATAGTTTCTCAGATTTTTTTTTATTCTGAGAGAGTAGGAGGGATTGAAATCAAGTCTTCATGCAAAGCAGTTTTTTCCATGACTGATATTCTATACCACTTCTGTCATCCTTCCAGTCCATCTCTTTACTCCTTAATAAGGGATGGAGTCTCAGAGTTTCCTTTCTAGGCTAGTTTTGAACATTTTCTTTTCAGGTTGTAGCTTTCTGAATCACTGTGATTAGTTATGTCTTGGGAATCTCTTGTATCTTATTTATGGGAGGCAATGGACAGGTCAGAGTCATCTAAAACAAGATAAAGAAAAGTAATGCACCCTCTATCTGGTGAGTATAACTGTAACCCCTCCATACATTGAAATTAAAAAATATAAAAAAGAAGAAAAGTGAAGAGTAATCAACAGGGATCACGGATACCATAGAAGATAAATGATGCTATGGAATGTCTGCCATGAAGCAAGAGATTGTTAATACCTTATTTAGTTTCTTTGAGTTCATCATCTCTTCCTCGTATTTTAGAAACATTTCTTTTGAGTAATACATTCAACCTTGAATACTAAGAGATGGAATATAAAATATACATTAGCTCTTAGAATTTTCACTTTTAAGGAGAGATACTAAAGCATAGTTGTTAAAAATGGAACTTCTAAGTATCAAAGTGTCTGGTTCTGAATAACAGTCTCTTTCCTTTCTGGCTGTGACCTGGGACAGTTTTCAGCACCTATCTGAGCTTTGGTTGCCATTTCTATACAGAGGATGTTGAATGCTAATTGCAACACACTACAGTAATTTGAAAGACTTATTCTGTAAAAATACATAATCGTCATAGTGAATGTGAGAACAAGACCCTGTGTGCCAGGTTTACCTACTATTTTCCCATGTGTGTGTGTGTGTGTGTGTGTGTGTGTGTGTGTGTGTGTGTGTGTGTGTTTATTGGCAGGGTAATGTATAGAGGGGTTACAGTTACATTCACCAGGTAGTAGGTGCATTATTTCTCACACAATGATACCCTTCTCTTGTTTTTCTCTCCATTTCCTTCCCCCTCCCAATCACCTTGTTTTTCCCCCTTCCCTTCACTATTTCAAATAAATAAATAAACGTATATACAAAATAACAGGTAAAAAAGCCAGATACAGTGATAACATGAGATTAACCAAAGGGAAAAAAAGAAGAGAAATAACATAGTACATTAAGAACAACAATCACACAAGATAAACCTCTTACCTATGTGTTTTTTTTTAATTTTTGACAAGGTAACTATCCACTGATCCTCCCCCACTGGGTAGGCATTTTGGCCATACTTAGAAAATCTAATTTTACCTGAGAAGTTAAATTATTCACTAGTAATACATGGTTAAAATGAACTAAGGTCACTGAATTCTTATGTCAAATATCTAAAGAAGCAACCGTTTTGTGTGTGTGTGTGTGTGTGTGTGTGTGTGTGTGTGTGTGTGTTTTAAAAGACTTTTACTCCCAGATATTTTCCAGCTTCAGCTAGTTGACTATGAGGATAGGCAACCCACAAATATGGAAAATGACTATATTTTCTATCTAGCCCTTTACAAAAAGAATTTGCCACCTTCCTATAGTATGCATGGCGAGGCTGAAACTTGAATATGTAAAGACTATATCTTGTAAAGGCAATTTTGCTAAGTATTCAGATAGAGAAAAGATGCTTACCTGTGGAACAACAAGAGAGGGGGAAAGGAGAAGGTGGTACTAAATTTTGTTGTATTCCCTTGTGTAGCTTTAAAGATAGAAGAGCTAACAGGGATAGCCAAATAGACAGGGAGAAGAGATTGCCTAGTACATAGGAAGTATTCTGTCTATTGTCCTGCCAATGAGACACCTTTCTTGAGAGAGGATATACCTGTGTAGCTCTGGCTGTCTTTGAACTCACCATCTTCCTGCTTTCATAGTCACCCAAGTGCTAGGATTACTGATGCATACCACAACATCTAGCATTGCCATTGGCACATTAAAAAAAAAACCCTGAAGTTTCCATATAGAGGGCCTTAAGGAAAGGAGCGTATTACAAAAAAATTGATCAGGCTTCCATACAGTTTTATTATGGTTTAAAGAGAAACTGTTCTATATTGGATACGTTGCTACTCACAACGTTTTGGAACAATGCCATTGACATCTTAGGGATTGGTTGGGCACCGTGGTGAAAATGCCAGCTACTTGGGTGACCAAGGCATGAAGATTGAATATTTAAGGCCAGCCTGAGTCTTATAAGACTATGTCAAAGAAAAAAAGAAAGGATGGAAGGAAAAAGAAAGGATGGAAAGGAAGAAAAGGGAAAGGAAAACTAAGAGGGAAAAAAGGAAAGAAGAAAAACTGAAAAGGAAAAGAAATGAGAGAAGAAAAAGAAAGCAAGTGCATATCCAAGCTATATTTTTGGCATAATCACAAAAAATACCGGCACATATATCAATTTTCACAACAAAACGATTACTGAAAATTTAAAAATCACCAATTAACATATTAATTTTTAAAAAGTCACTCCCTTGAACACATCAGAAGGGTCATAGTTCTTTGGAAATTTTGTGTCTACAGTTGGCACATGAAACCAGTTGCCAAAATAGCAAATTTTCATTACTAGGAAAGAAAAAAATTTATACTAAAATACATAAATAACTACTTTAAGCTAGTAGCAAGGGCATATCACTGTAAGGTTATATCACCAGAAGGTATGTTAGTCAGACTTTCATCAATGTGATAAATACCTGGAGAAACAGTTTAAAGGGAGGGAGACACTATTTGGCTTATTGTTTCAGAGGTTACTGTCTGTGGTCGGCTGGTTCCATTGTTTCTTAGCCTGTAGTGGGCAGAACATCATGTTGAAAGAGTAGAGCTTTGCTAGCAGATAGATTCCTCCTTTTTTCTCTTTTTATTTTATCTGGGCTCCAGGTCTATTGGTTGGTGAAGAAGAAACTGTTTTTAAATATATATATATATATATATATACAAATATATGGATACATGTACACATATATAAATATATGCACACATACTTTATTGATATTTCATTTTCATATGTTAAAATTCATGCATTCAAAGGATGTAATTAAATTATGTTAAGTATAGTCAAAGAATTGTGCAACCAGCACTACAGTCAAATTTTAGAACATTTATATCACTTCTACAAGAAACTCTTCAACCCTCCCCCAGCCATCAATCTTCATTCTTCTAAATCTCCTTTCCCCAGCACCTGTCAGCCACTAATCTATACATTTTCTCTATAGACTCACAACAAAGATGCAAACAAGACATGAGTAAAGTAAAAGTAAAGTTTTCCACAAGTCATTCTGGGAAGAATACATGTCCAATGCAAATTAATGATGAAGCTAAGCCCCTATCCCCTATGCAAAAATTAATTCCAAATGATCAAAGATATAGAGGAGGAATTTTATACAACCCTTGAGAGAAAACAGACATAAATTTCTTGGATCTGAGGCATCGTTAACTATCTTTTACAGTTTATGTTTCTCTAAGAGTTTTTGCTTTCTTATTATTGCTTACCTTCTTGCAAAAGAGAAAGTATTTAATCCGAACACTCCTAACATTAGAATATCACATTAAAAAGTAAGGGACAATTTTCTTCCTCACAAGTACTTTTGCAACCTAACAATAGCCCCATAAAGATGCATGTATTCCAGAAATGAGTGATAGTATGTCCTCTCAATTTATAACTGATTGTTATGGAAAGCACCATTATGAGTATCTTCTCTTGCTCAGGATCAGTTAATAAGATGTTGGGCTGAAAATTTCATTCCAAAGAATATTCATCAACATTCTTTATAATTGGATTGTTAGATTATTTTCTAAAACATTGAAAACAGGAATATTTTTCTATCCCTGTAGGTAGGAGAACACAACACATCCGGAGTTGTTGTGCCTAAATTATCACTCTCATTGCCATGCCATATTAGCACTTGAATGCTCAGGCAGTTTTTCTCAGCATTTAACTATGGATGTAGTATTAATTTATATAGTGCTTAGCTAGTCAGTCTCTAGCAGTGTTTCAATGTGTGATTATTCAGGGCTAAATGAAATTATGGTTTCTTAAAAAGTCAACAGATTGTTCAGTCTGAGACTTTAGCTATCACATTCAATATCAGGAACCAGAAAAAGCTACTGTGAATTACAGAATGGAATGAGAAATGAAGTTAACCATATTCATCAAAAATAATACTAGGAAGTGGTGCTGTGGCTGAAATGGTAGAGTGCTAGCCTTGAGCTAAAGAGCACAATGTTCAGGCTCAGAGTTCAAGCCCCACAACCAACAAAAAAAGAGTTATACCAATGAACTGTCACTAGTTTATTGAGCATTTCAATTTTACCTTTCTATAGGAGATTGTCACTTTCTAAACAATCAAAACTATGACCATCCTCTTAAAAGAAAGAGAACAAATATGTTTTGTGTGTGTGTGTGTGTGTGAGAGAGAGAGAGAGAGAGAGAGAGAGAGAGAGAGAGAGAGAGAGAGAGAGAGAGGCAGAGAGGCAGACAGATATACATACATATACCCATATATATATATATGTATATGTGCCTGGGGGACAAAGCCTCCCTGCTACTCTCAACATTAGTACATTACTCGTAATTGTGGAAGATTAATAATGTAATGAGTATGTGGACTCCCAGATATAAAATAAACTGGTCAGAAAGTTGAGAGGGATAGAATTGATCAAGATACATTGTATTCATAAACCTCTTTGTTGAATGTCAAATTCTTCATAAAACTACTCATTACTCATAGATAAAAGAAAAAAACTAAAAACAATGAAATAAAACAAACTGGTCAAACAACAATGGTGCTCATTGTGTACGTCTTTTATCAAAAATGTTAAAGGTCTTTAATATTTTATATTCTCCTAAAGGGTTACTAATTTGAAGAAAATAAAATGAAAGCTGTCATCTTCATGAAGTTAATGAGAGAGTTCATTCATGTCTTCTGAGACAGTACAATAATCATAGAACTAAAAGGATATAATAATACATTTAAAATGGCAGCAATGCCTTCACTTATATTGAATGAAAGATTGTGTTACTACAATTGAAATGGATTTCTATTTCTCAAATCAAGCTAAAGAAACATGCTTCAGGAAATATATTTTTGATAATAAATACAGGTTTATCAAGTAAGAAAACTTCAAATGAAAGGGAGAGCAGTGAATGTATAAATATCCATCTGAAGCAGAGGACAAGCTTGTTTTTATGAAATATAGGAAAAAGATAGATAAAGATGTCAGTTAATGCATCAATACATGTGAGGAAAAGAAGAGTGTGTGAAAATAATTAATAAGCTACCTTATGTTTTACCAGTTTTTCCACTCAGGTGCCCTGCTGTTTTTGCATTGAATCACTTTTTTTTTCCTGCCTGACGATGAAATGCTAGAATTTCTCATTACCAGACCCAGATTCTTCTTTTACTTTACATTTGTCTTAGAATGTTCCATCTTCTTTTTGACTTCAAAATCCATGTATAGTTCTTTTCCTATATATCACTCTGGCTAAATCATTTTTCAACACCAGAACAAGTTTCCTTGTTGCTCCTAAACACAGCTCAGTGAATACTTCAAAGGCATATTTAATTCTGCATGTTCAAAAGAAAACTTATGATTCCCCCTTAACCTTCTCCTCTAGCAACACATTCTGAATAAGTGACAATACTACTCAACCATTTATGTAAGACACATCTAGTTCTCATCTCTGATATCAACTTCACTCACAAGGAAAAGGAACAAAATTTGAAACAGTGGCTATTTCATATTTTAATATTTTTTCATGTTTCAAAAAATGGTAGAGGTCCTAGAATCTAATAAGCAAAGAGATAATTTATCTTAATTAACTAGATCTATGTGCTCTAGACAGAGTGACCAGTATTTGTTCTTCATGCATTTCCAGAGAAGTGAACATATACTATAAAATACATTTATAGAAATGACACTGTTCCTAAAGAGTGAATACTAAAGTGTTAGCAGTTAATAATTAGCTCTCTATTTTTTAATCTGATTCTTTATTGTGATATTATGTGATAGTAAGAATTTTTCTATATCACTAAAACAACCTAGATTTCAGAGCAGAAGAAAAATATATACTGATAATTCTATGTTCTGCAAATACCTGTTAGTGGCCCCATAATTCTCTAAGGATTGAGTAAAATTACTAAGTAATAGCATAGCCTCTGGTACTAATACCTATTATCTTTAAATATTTTCTTTCCTACCTTTCCAATATGTTTAAGAGAAATAGAGAAAGGTGAGGAAAGGAATCAGTGAAATCAGTTCCATGGTGAGACATTGGTCTGTGTGTAGGCCACTATCCAATGGGAATGAACTCTGGCCTCAATGTTGAATTAAAGTACTAAGGACCACTTTCTTTTTTTTTAACAAAAGTGTGTGTGTGTGTGTGTGTGTGTGTGTGTGTGTGTGTGTGTGTAATCTTTAAGTAGTTGCACAAAGAAGCTGACCTTCACCAAGCAGTTTATGAATAGTTTACAGTACATCTTGGTAAATGTTCAACCCTTTAAATATTCTCATCCAACCCTCCCAAAACTAAACTACCACTTCCCTTACTTAATTTTAGGTTATGTAATGATTTTTTTACAATTTTACAAAAGCATACATTTTGATCTGTGTCACCACTTTAAAATCTTTGCCCTTCTTTGACCCCTTATATTTCTCAGTTCTATGGTATATACAGAGAATTCTTCCCTGCATTCTCCCCGCTTATAGGCTTCATTTTTTTACACCTCTCCCCTTGGCCAAACTACTTCCTC
The DNA here is from genome assembly GCF_031878675.1 of Megascapheus bottae. Taxonomy (NCBI): domain Eukaryota; kingdom Metazoa; phylum Chordata; class Mammalia; order Rodentia; family Geomyidae; genus Megascapheus; species Megascapheus bottae. The sequence goes on along the minus strand of NC_143547.1, from coordinate 98,326,967 downwards.
TTGCAAGTACCTATTTCCTGGTACTTATTTTGTTGGCCTTTGATGGAATCTTTTTTTAAGAATTACACTATTTACACTCTCCATAGAGTCTATTACACTTCTGCTAAATCATTCATAACCCTTTGCTTACCACCCATTTACTTAAATATTTATAGATTCATTCTAGCTACCAGAAATGAGAGAAATCATGCAACCTATGTGTCTCTGGGTCTGGCTTACTTCACTTAGTGTAACTTTTAGTCTTTGTACTTGCTTATGGATGGTACAAAATTATTGTTTTCATAGATGACTAAAATTCCATTGTGTATATATACACCATATTTTCTTGATCTATTCATCTAATGAGGGGCAACTGAGCTGGCTCCATATCTTGGCTGTGGTAAATAATGGGACCACATTCTATGCCAGACATAACCACAATATTTTCAGGAACGTGGGGAGCAAAGACTTTACTTAGATGTTACTGAAGAGCACTGGTGATTGTACATACGGGTGAGTGATGGAGTTATCAAGTTAGTGACTATATGCCAAATAAGTATTTTAATACTTCAGTATTATTTTCCCTTAAGGTGATGATGTTTGCATTGGAATACCTCTATTCTTCTGAGACTGTCTGCACATTGTAGAATTTTAATATACCTGGATAATTAATTTCTCATTCAGTAAAATTATCAATACTTCTTATAGGCATTTTCAGAAGGTTCCTACATGTAGAGAGGAGCCAAACAGGCTAAGAACTTCTTCCATGTCTCAAACACTGGGAAATTATGGAAACAGATAAATTCACTGAACTCCTAAAAAGTTAGAATATATATTTACAGTGAAGCCAACAATAGATGCTTTTTGCTATCAGGGAATCTTGATGACCAGTGAAAGCTAAAAGAGAAACAGCTATACCAAAAATACCAGAGCTACAAATACTACCAAGTGAAAGAAAGATATCGTTTGTTTTGTTTTGTTTGCCAGTCTTGGAGCTTGAAATCAGGGCCTGGGTACTGTCTTTGCACATGTTTTGCTCAAGACTGGCACTCTGTCACTTGAACCACAGTGCCACTTTCAGCTTTATCTATGTATGCGGTTCCAGGGAATCAAACCCAGGGCTTTGTGCAAGCTAGGTGAGCAAGCTACCACTAGGCCACGCTCCTGGCCCAAGAAAAATATCTTTAGTCTTCATTTTCTTTTATCTCCTAACCTTCCTTTCACTGTGGAAATGCTAAGCCTTGAGAGAAGAGTAATTCTGTAAGATACTGACCTGTACTCCATAAACAATGTCCCAGTGTCAACGCTAAAGGAAAAGAAAATACAGGTACATAATGAGATTAATGATGTAAAGTGAACTGACTTTTAATGGCAAGTGACAAAAAGACAGCTATGGAATCTGTCCAAGAATTGATTAAAGGATGAGTGGAAAATTCAATAAGTATAATGAAAAAAATCAGGTTTTTAAAAATTTATTTTTTTATTGTGATTAATAGAAGGGTTACATTATATTCACCAGATAGAAGGTGCATAACTTCACAAACATTGATACCCTTTCTCAGGACATGGTCCCCATTTCCCTCCCACCTTTCCCCCACTCATCTTGATTTCCCCACATCCCAATCCAATTTCAAATAACCAATTAAGCATATATAAAATATATGAGATAACAAGGTGAAATATTGTAACAATATGAGAGTTCAGAATCCAAAATGCATTGACTGAAATGTACCATTATCACTTCATCCATTTCCTTATTTAGTTCCTTTATTTTAGATTTACAGTTAGTGAGTTGACATCAGAGTGAAGAAAAACTTTATAGTTTTTAAGAAGCTACCATTTTTCTTTTATTTCACATATATTAAATTTATAAGACCCATGCATCAATATCTTCTGCTTACTATTGTCCTTCATTTTGTTAGCTAATAACAATAAAATAAGTGTAAATCATTCAAATATATGTACAATAAAAATTCACGCTTATTAAGAATTACAGCACACTTCAAACTAAACTATGGCTGGAAAATTACTGTGTAATATATCAAAATATATACTGAAGTATTCACTATTTAGCTGTTTTACATTAACTACAGCTTTGATCTTTGATATGACACTTTAGCACTTTCAGAGTATAATGTATGAATTTAAAAATTTAAGCTACAAATATGAATGCTATTTAGTAAATTAATGTCTTACCTGGTGAGATATAAATGGAGAAAAAGCATAGCTTCTTTACTAGTTATGTTCATCAAATTTCCTCTTGTCTTTTAAGTTCTATTCAAAGAATTGATATAATATTAAACTTTAAATTTAAGTTGTCCAAATTTTAGACAAATTTTAGACATTACTACTATGTTTTATTCTACTTTTATCATTTCTACAGAATTATCATTTATAAAGTTTTATTACAGTTGTAATTCACGGATACACTCCAAAGATATTCAGTGACACCATGTAGGACAGATGGTAAGACAGAACAAATAAAAATATTGTGTTCTTTGTACTTTTTCTTTGGTATGTTGTGGAGCTTAAACTCTGGGCATGCATGCTGTCCCTGAGCTAGTCAGCTCAATACTACCACTTGAGCAACAGAGCCACCTTTGGTTTTTTTGGGTGATTAAATAGAAATAAGAGTCTCATGGGCTTTGGTGCCTGGGATGGCTTTGAACTGTGATCATCAGATCTCAGCCTCCTGAGTATCTACCATGACAGGCGTGAGCCATCGGTGCCTGGTTTTGTATTTACTTTTTTTTCTTTGCCAGTTATGAGGTTTGAACTCTGGGCCTGAGAACTGTCTCTCAGCTCCCAAACCATGTGCCCTTCTTTGTCTTCATAAGACAACAGAAAGAATAAATGAAAACCAAAATCAATCCCAAAGATGCCAACAATAACAGCAACAACAACAACAACTACACACATTTCCTATAGTTTTTTTTTATGAGACGTAACTTACATATCCAGAGGGTTTACACCTTTGGATTTCTCCCTTAAGTATATCCTCTTTTTAGTCTGCTTGTTTGTGTATAAATGCATAGAGCTCTGTCATCATGTACAGTTGTATTTTATATCTAGCTTTGTGGGGCTTTCCCCTTTCTTTACAATGCCGTTTAAAGCAGAAAAGCTTTAAATTTTGATGATTTTGATGTTTCATTTATGTGTTTGCTCTTTGATTGTGTATGGTTTAGAATTGTCATATCTATGAAACTATCAAATACAAAGACCCAGATATATTCCTGTGTGCTTTCGTCTAAAATTTTATTTTTAGCTGCTACATTAATGCATTTGGTACATCTTAAGATGATTTTTATACTGTATATAATAAGGGGTCAAGTTCATTGTTTAGCACTTTAAAGTGATTACAAATATATACACAAAGTTGAAGAGTGGGAACAGCAGTCTTTCAATTGAAGAGGATCAACTTTACTCTATGAAAGTACATATAAAAGCAGGATGGCTTCACAGGCGCTCACACCTAGCTAATGAAATATGTAACATGGATAGGAATAGAGGAGGAAATGGGCAAAAGCAAAAGAAGGGGTGACATTGTCCAATAACTACTATACCAATTACCTGACTTACGGAATTGTAAATGTGTGTAAAATAATAAGGCCAGCAGCGTGGCCTACTGATAGAGTGCTCACCTAGCATGCATGAAGACCTGGGTTCTATTCCTTAGTACCACATACACAGCAAAAGTTGGAAATGGAGCAATGGCTCCAAAGGGCCGAGCTCTAACCTTGAGAAAGCCCAAGGATAATGCCCAGGCCTTTAATTCAGTCCTTGGGAATCAGACTCAGCAATTTGTCAATCATATCATTACTTTTAAGAAAAAAATGTTTTTTCTTGATCCTTTGTAAAGTAACTACTTTAAAACATTCTGCTCTTATAGAACAAAACCTAGGCACATAAGGCCATACAGCATAACGCTAAATGAAAGGACCTCCAGGATATAGAAACAAAAGCCATATAATGAGTGATTTGCTGTCCCTTGGTTAGGTCATATTGTTACAGTATCTCACCTTGTTATCTGATATATTGTATATATGTGTATTTGGTTATTTGGAATCGGATAGGGAAGGGTGAAAAACAAGATGAGGGGCAGGGGTGAGGGGAGGGAAATGGGGACCAAGACATGAGAAAGGGTATCAATGTTTGTAAAGTAATGTACTTTCTATCTGGGGAACATAATGTAACCCTTCTATTAATTACAATAAAAATACGGAAAAAAACTAATAAAAATTCTGCTCTTATATGTATTAATATTATATCCTTACATTAATCTTCTAGTTTATTTTGATATTCTTTTATCTACATAGTGTTCTTCAAAGTAACTATACCACTGTGCATTTTCATTATTGGTGCATATATTTATAATTTCTCCAAAGCCTCACCAAACTTTAATAATCACCTGACTTTCTCGATAAAGACATCCTACTGCATATGATATCATTTTAATTTGTGTATTAATTTTATTAAATAAAATGGAGAATTTTTACATGCACTTGTTTGTATTCTACCTTTGAATACAGATCTATTCAATTTTTTTGCCATTTTTTAAGCCAGGCTCCAAGGGCTCGTGCCTGTAATCCTAGATAATTAGGAGGCTTCAGTTCTGAGGTTCAAAATAGGAAGCCAGACCAAGAAAGAAAATTTTCATCTTCATTAAACCAGCAGATACTTGGAGCTGGAAACATGTCTGAAGTGTTATACTCACAGCCACAAATAAGAAAGCAAACAAGGGGCCGGGAGTTCAGCCTAGTGGTAGAGTGTTTGCCTAGCATGCACGAAGACCCGGGTTCGATTCCTCGGTACCACATACATAGCAAAAAGCCGGAAGTGGTGCTAAGGCTCTAGTGGTAGAGTGCTAGTCTTGAAAAAGTCCAAAGACAGTGCTCAGGCCCTCAGCCCAAGCCCAGGACTGACAAAAAAAAGCAAGCAAAAGGATAAACTCTTGAGTTCAAGCTCTAGTACGGACACAATATTTTTCCCATTTTTCTTACTGTGTCATAAGTATACATGCATGTTATAAATACCTATAACAAAATATATGAGTAAACATTTACTTCATTCTTTTATTCTGTGGCTTATTATTATTATTCCCAGGGACTGAATTAAAGGCCTGGGCATTATCCTTGGGCTTTCTCAAGGCTAGAGCTCGGCCCTTTGGAACCATTGCTCCATTTCCAACTTTTGCTGTGTATGTGGTACCAAGGAATAAAACCCAGGGCTTCATGCATGCTAGGTGAGCACTCTTACCAGTAGGCCACACTGCCGGCCTTATTATTATTTTACACACATTTACAATTCCGTAAGTCAGGTAAATTGGTATAGTGGTTATTGGACAATGTTAATATTAATTGAAGCTGAGCACTAGTGGCTCACACAGGTAATCCTAGCTACTCAGGAGGCTGAGATCTGAGGATATCAGTTCCAAGCCAGCCTGAGCACGAATGTCTTTAACGCTCATCTCCAATTAACCACCCCAAAACCAGAAGTGGTACTGTGGCTCTATGAGCAGAGCACTAACCTTGAGCTGAAGAATTCAAGGACAATGAATTCAGGCCCAGAGTTCAAATCCAAAAACACCCCCCAAAAAAAAGAAAAAGAAAAAAGAAACAGTAATTGATAAATGTTGGCCTCTTTTCATTTTTGAAATGATAAATCCCTCATCAAGTGAGGAATATAAGAAAAATCCCTTTAGTTTAACAAAGAATTTTGAGGGAAAAATTGAACTGTCTTCTCTGTGAGAACAGGATTAAGAGAAGTGTCAGATATTATGACCTATATTCAACATTTTATTCACTACAGCAAGCAATTTAAAAAAGCTGAGTGTTGAAGAATGTGGAAAAAACAAATTACTTACACTTTTGTGATTAGAGAATCCTAATAAATTTGTAGATGAATCATTAAAATTAATAAGAGTACTGGAATATTGTGAAAAAAATCAATATTAAAAAATATCCTTTCTTTCCCTTCTCTTCTCTTTCTTCTCCTGTGATTACTCAGTGGAATACTGCCTATAGTAGAGCCACACATCAAAGTTAATGAATCATTTCACAAACTAAATAGAGGGTGAAAAAAGTAAGACACAGGAAACACTATTTCATTTAACTAAAGTGTATAAACTGTCAAAACTATGCTAATATATGGATTCACACATAGGCTGTAAAGAGAAATAACATAAATATAGCTTAATATTTATGTATTGTCCTTAAAGTGGTCTATACTACAAAAAGATATTAAAAGCTTTTTTGACAGCATATGAATGGTATATATCAGCAGTGATAAAGATGTCTCTTTCAGTTGCTTATGTATATTTCTGTATTGTTTAAATACATTACTGAAAAGTTTTTCAAAAGTGCTATTTTTATTTCAATTTTAAAATGTTTAAAAATAATAAAAATGGTTTGTATAAATTGGAGGAAAAGTAGGCATTTCAACTTGAAATAAGATGTCAAATGAATAAAAGAAAATAAAAACCCCACATTTGGGAATATTTAGGCAGTTCATTAGCTAGAGCAAAGGGTACATTTATGGGAGCTAATCTGAAGTCTATGAAATCTGTTCTCTGAAGTACTAGGGCTGTACACTTATAATTTGATTTCACATGTACCAAATAACATGGTTATATTCTTTTTACTTTGACCCTGTTGTACAGACAATGACCTAAATCTCATCACAGCTGGTAATAAATTCCACAATTATTAGCAATTCTAATTACAGAGTCAAAGAATTGATGAAGCCAGAAGAAAAAGTCTGCCCTTAAACCAAAAGCTATACATTCAAGTCACCTTCAAGGCAATTGCTAGGGCAAACTATAGCCCATGAATTTATGTGTGGTTAATGAATAGTGGAAAGCCCTTTGGAATGTCCACAGACCCTTTTAATTTGCACACAATTAGGGTAAAAATGAACTGTGCAGATTAACATTGAATGACATTCTTCTGTTATCATTTTTGTACCTCATCATGCGTGAAAACCAAAGGTCTCTTTGCTATAATAGGATCTAAATTGCTTAATACATAAATTTATAAATTTGCACACACATTCTCAGAGAATTTTTCATGGTTCTTAAGCTGTTGAAAAATCGCAACAAGTGTCATCACAAAGACTTTGGTGTGCAACTGCAGACTGCATGCCAGAAGACTGGTAAGGGAATTTAATTCCAAAGGAAGATCTATGAACAGAAAAATGGTGTACATTTAATTTGGCCATTAAACTTTAAAAGGATATACATTTTCCAGCTTTTAAAGCAGTCAATAGACAAAGTTTCTAAGTGCATTTTAGCTTTAATTCAACTTGAAATTTTGTGAAGATATAAATACCTTATATCAAGACATTGTCTAAAGAAAAGAAATCCCATAAGAGTGAGTTTGCTAATAGTAGGTAAATTAGAGGAACAATAATAGAGTATGTTTATTTTTATCAGCATGAATAGTCTATTCTCTGTGTCAAGAAGAGAGTTGCTTAAAATTGGGAAAAGGAAAAATAAAATGTCCATTCTGTCCACTCCTTTTCAATATAATTCTAGAACTCCTAATCAGAGTAATAAGACAAGAAAAAGATATAAAGTTAGTAACATAGGAGAAAAAGAAATCAAAGTATTCCTATGTATAGATGATGTAATATACACTCCATCACCAAGCCCCTAGAGCTGATTAATCATTTTGACAAAGAAACAGGATACAAATCAACTTACAAAAATCAGTAGCCATTGTGTGTACCAACAATGTACATGCAGGAAATCAGAAAACGATTCCATTTGCAACAGCCTGAAAAATAATTGCTAAGAATAAATATAACCAAGGAAGTAAATGATTTCTATAGTAAATGCTATAAAATCTGAAGAAAGAAATCAAAGAAAACGTGAAATGGAAAGATCATCCACGTCCCTAGAGAGGTAGAATTAATATTGTAAAGATATTCATACTCCCAAGGTGATCTAGATTCCAACATAATCCCCATCAAAATCCAATGACTTTCTTCACTGAGATAGAGAAACAATCAGAAAATTCGTATGAAACATTAAAAGACCTTGAGTAGTCGAACCAATTCTAGGCAAACAAATGCAATGCTGGTGATATCGCAATACCAGACCTCAAGCTCTACTACAGAGTTGTAATAACAAAAACAACTTGGTATTGGCACAAAGACAGGCCTAAAGATCAATGGAACAGACTAGAAAACCCAGAAATAAAGCTTTATGCTTACAGTTATCTGATGTTTGACAAGAGGGCAAAAATTCACGATAGAAAAAAACTGGCAATCTATATGTAGAAAAATAAATTTGATACCTATTTGTCACCATGCACCAATATTATCTCAACGTGGATCAAAGACCTCAGCATCACACCTGAAACTTTGAAACTTATGCAAGACAGTGTAGGAGATATAACTTATAGGCATGGACAGAAACTTTTTGAACAAAGTCCCAGGAACACAGCAAGTAAGTGAGAGATGTGACAATTGGGATTATGCCAAACTAAAGTTTTCTGCACAGCAAAGGATATAGCTACTAAAATAAAGATAGCTGACAGACTTGAAGAAGATACTTACAAGCATTAAAGACAACAAAGGCATAATATTCAAAATATACAAGAATCTCAATAAGTAACTCCCCCCAAAGTTAATAAACTAATCAATAAATGCACAAAAGAGACAAGGAGAGACTTCTCGAAAGAGATAAGAATAACAAAGAAACACACGCAGAAATGTTCTACATCCCTGGCCACAAAGAAAATGCAAGCCAAAACAATTAAGATTCTGTCTCACTGCATTTGGATTGTGCAACATTATGATTTTGAACAATAACAAATATTGGCAGGGATATGGAGGGGAGGGTGGAAAGAGTCATGTTGTTTTGTTGGTGGAAATGAAAACTAGTACAATCACTCTGAACAACAGTCTAAAGGATCCTCAGAAGAAAAATTACAACATGAATCTTCCTTTTGCCCCATCCACACCACCTTTTGGGCATCTACTGAGAACTTTACGAGTCAGGATAACATGAAAACACTTGATATCCACATTCATTGCTGCCTTATTTATACTAGCCAAATTCTTCTACCAGTCCAAATGCACAATAGATGACTGTATTAAAAAATGTTGTTAGAATAATATCGTGACATTTGCAGGTAAATAATTGGATCTAGAACAAATCATGCTAAGTGTTACCTAGGTAAGGCAATCTTTCCAAGGGCTATCTACAAATTCAATGCAAGACCCATCAATATCCCAATGTCATTCTTTACAGAAATAGAAAAAGCAAGCCAAAATTTCATATAGAATAATACAAGATCCCATATAGCAAAAACAATTCGTAGCAGAAAGAAGAGCACAGCAGGAATTTCAACAGCAAACTTTAGAATCTATTACAGATACATAGTGACCGAAATAGCTTGGTACTGGCACAAGAACAGGCCTAAAGACCAATGGAATAGAACTGAGGACCCAGATATTAACCCACAGACCTATGGCCACCTAATCTATATCCTGGAGGTCCTTTCATTTAGCGTCATACTATATGGCCTTATGAATCTAGTTTTGTTCTATTATAAATCTCTGCTAGGAGAGCCCAAGGTTTCTACTGATGATGACAAATGAGGGAAACCATTGAGCCTATGTTCTTTTGAGTATGGCTTACCTCGCTTAATATAATTTTTTCTCAGTCTTTCCATTTCTTTACAAATGGGACGATGTCATTCTTTCTGACAGCAGCATAGAATTCCATTGTGTCTGAATACCACAACTTGTTGATCCACTCATCAACTGAGGGGCATCTGAGTTGGTTCCATATCTTTGCTACGGTAAATAGGGCCTGACTTCACTAAAAATTTTTTTTCCAGTTTTACCCATACATTTATTTGCAAATGATATATTTTTCTTCCTAATTAACCAGTGAGATTCCATTGTGTATATATACCACATTTTCTTGATCCATTCATCCATTGAAGCCATATCATGGCAAAGGTGCATACTGCAGCAATGACAGTAGTGCTAGTGCGCGTGTTCAAGAAAGGAAACCTTAATACATGGTTGGTGGGAATAAAAACTTTACAAGAAAGAATAGGAGATACACTAGGTCTCCTTAGCACAGGTTGAAACTTTCTTAATAAGGACCAAGAAACACAACAAATCAGAGAAAGTCTGAATAAGTGGGACTGCATTAAACTGCAGAGCTTTTGTATGGCAAAGGACATAGCTACCAAAGTAACTAAAAGCCTACAGAGTGGGAGAAGATCTTCACTAACCATACAACAGACAAAGGCCTCATATCTAAAATACACCAACAGCTCAAAAAATTGAATCACTCCAAAAGTAATCTCCAAAGAAACAACCATCCCATTAAAAGATGTGCCAAAGACTTAAAGAAGGTATGGCCTATAGACACATGAAGAAATAATTGGCTTTTTAAAACAGGTTTTTGTGCCAGTCCTGGGGTTTGAACTCAAGGTGTGGGCATTGTCCTTGAGATTTCTCAAGATTTGCACCTTACCACTTGAGTCACAAAATCACTTCTGGCATTTTCTGTGTATGTGGCACGGAGGAATAGAACACAGGACTTGTGCATGATAAGCACGCAGTCTATAACTAGGCCACGCTCCTTGCCCTCAAATAATAATTGAAAATTTTATCAGCCAGTAATCACATCTAGATCCTGCAATTCACAGTACCTGAATGGGATCTAAAATATAGGTGATATATTCTATTTCTGTTAACATAATAATTATCTGTATTGAATGTAACAAAAAGTATTTCAGTCTCAAACAAAAGTTGAAAAAAACAGAAACCAGGCAGACAAAAGCAGTTTGTATTAAACATGCCCAACAGAGAGAAAAGTCAGTTGCCAGTTTTACTTTCATGGATATGTGGTTTAAAAAGATGATGTTGTATCCATATTTTGGTTATGGTAAATAGTGCATCATTTCTGTATCATGATTTGCAAGTGTTTGAGTAAACTCGAAGTATGATATTGTTGGATCACAAGAGAGTTTTATGCTTGGCATTTTGGGAATCTCCAAATTGCTTTTCAGAGCACTTGCACATGTTTTTATTCCCACCAACCATGTATTAAGGTTTCCTTTCTTGAACATGCACACTAGCACTACTGTCATTGCTGCACTATGCACCTTAGCCATGATATGGCTTCAGTGGATGAATGGATCAAGAAAATGTGGTATATACACACAACGGAATCTCACAGGTTCATTAAGAAGAAAAATATATCATTTGCAAAGAAATGCATGGGTAAAACTGGAAAAATTATTTTGAGTGAAGTCAGGCCCAGAGAAACAAAAGATATATGTTTTCTCTCACATGTGAAAATTAGGTCTAAATTTCTAAATGTACCAGTAAACGTATACAAAGCTGTACACAAACTCATACAAATATATAAAAATGATGTATGGTATATGCAGGGAGAATTCAAATAGGGTCATTCCCTAAGCTACGATGAATACCAGGAAGCTGATACTTAAAAAGAATGTATGTGTGTGTGGCGGGGTTAATAGACAATGAAGAGAAAAAGGGTCAGTGAGAATGCAGTCTAATAGTCAATGCATGGTTTATGAAACAAGAAAAATCGAAGGGAGGGTTGGGGTTGGGAGGACTAGGGGAGATAGATGCAAGAGTTTTCTACAACTTGCTCCTCATCTTTCTTTAAAGTTCTAACATAATGGTGAGTTGAATTTTATTGTAATTGATTGAAGAGTAAATAATTTAGTATTTGTTAGCTAAGAGTCTAATGCATGGTAAATATCCATTCGCTGACATCTACAATTTCTGAAGGCCAGGTAGATTACTAGGCTCTCGTTATACAGTGAGGATCCACGTAGACAGTCCTTTGCTTAAGACATTTGAGACTAAACCAAACCTTACCTAGTATCATCACCAGTTCCTTGAATGTATTTTCTCTTGTTTCCCCTGAACGCCAAAAATCCCCCAATGATTTGGAAGTATCTCTTATACCATATTTTAATAAAATGAAGTGTTTTATACTTGTATTCACACTAGGTAAAAAGCTCAAATGAGACATGGAAAATATTCTATTTATCTTTACATTCTGAGTGCCGAGCCTTCCCACATCCTTGTGCAATAATTGCTTGTCAAACTGAATAAAATCAAATAATCAGCATTATTTAGGTGGTGTTTTAAGTAGCTAATTTTTCTTTTCCCAGATTTAACTGTGTTGTAAGACTTTGAATTCAGTGCCTTCACTTCTGAGAACGGAAGGGGGCGTATTTTCATTGTATTTGACATCATCATAAGGTCTAAAAAAAATCTTGTGGCATCCTATATTCAACTGGGATTTTCAGCCAACTACTGTTTTCAGTTTCTCTAAGAAAAAAGCTTTACCTAACCACGATTTTCTTGTTAGTTTCACCAGGCATCTGTTTGTTTGCACACCTCTTTTGTGAGATCAATCATGTCTTACATGTGGTTTTTTTTCTTTCTCTTTATTATCTCATATAAGAAAGAACAGCATTTTTTTTTATGTTGGCTATTGTGTCTTTGTGTCCTGTGAGGAAAACTGGATGCACAGAAACTACTCAAGCCCATCTGAACGACTGAAATTGACACTTGTCTTCTTTTTGAGCACATGTGATTCCAAATGTGTGTCCTTGTCAGTACAAATACTGTCGAAGTTTTTTTAAAAAAAAACTATTGTGTTATCTGTAAAAAAATGAATGCATGTTCTTTATAAAAAATAATAATAGGAAGACAAAAGTAGGAAGAATTAGACCATTATCATGCACTTATTTTCTCTTTTAAGTTTTATGCATCACAGTTTCTTAACCAAAAAAATGGGTTTACTAATATTACCTACCATGCATTCTCATGAGTTTTGAATAAATAATATACATATGCATAATATATACAAGGGATTTTCACATAGCTGACATATCCGACAAACATTAGATAAGAAAGTGGTCAAAATACTGAACATTATACTTAGGAGCCTCAATTTTTCATTTCTATACAATTGTAACAGATTATATATAGTGTAAATATTCAGTCAGATAATCAGTGTATAATGATTTTAAGTTATTATAATTAGAGAATACAATATTCAATATAAGGAAACTGCAAGTATTACACATTTTTTAAAACACACCAAAAGTCCACAAAGTCAATGTGTATTAACATTATTGGGAATTTTAACTGATTCTAAGAATAGCTTAGAAAAATCTGTTAACAAAATGTTTCCAATCATCCATATTTCAATTATATTTAGATAAAACTGAGACCATGTTATAGAGAAAATGCTTTTACATTATCCAAGAAAATATTCATCTAAGCTAATATCCAAGTGTTTAACTGAATAGTTATACATTTATGGAAACTGAATCTGAGGAGCCCACCTCTAAAGTAATCTGTAACAACTGCCATATTACTTCAATGCCCTCAAAGCCAGTGGTTGTAGTTCATAACTTATTAACTTTAACAAAACATTTTGAGAAGTTATTGTGTTTGTTATTGCCCTTCTATTTACTTTTCCATTTCAAGGATGAGAAAATAACCAGTAGTTATTTTGTTACTCATTAAAACTATCTGTGAGGACAAAGCAAAATAGATAGCTATGGTAACTACCAACATGAAAATCATATGGATAAAGAGATGTAAGGAATTACATAAAAATTGTATGCAATAAAGTATCAATTGACCTAAAATTCACTTTTCATAAGAAATGTATTAACAAAAATAAGTGAAAAATAAGCTCAAGTTAGTTAAGGGATTAAGGAAATCAAAACTTATCAAAAATGAGACACAAATCTGTATATAACAAAGGAGACTAAGTACAACAATGTAAATAATATATTCACTCTAAGCAAAGATATGTGTATTTATTATAAGGACCACATTTCCAGGGGATTCAGTTGGTAACAAGAATCAGAATGAATGAAGTAATCATATCCTCTGGACCAATAATTTTACACAAGAAAACGTGATCTATGAGCACCTTATTTATAATGACCAAAAAGCACATAAAATTCCTAAATCCTTAACCAATTGTTCATTGTATTGCTATAATTATATTGATACAATATACATCATTGATCCTAAGTAACGATGATGTAAAAATCTAAGAAAATAATATCAAAATGATGTTTTGTGAGACATAATAGGGCAAGAAATTGGATTCAAATAAACAGCTTCATGAATTAATTTTCCTTCTTCCCTTATTGATCCTTTGACTGCTAGAAATTTAAATTTCCACAAAATTCAATACAGCAAGTGTTTATTTTGTTGAAAATTTCTAATGGGGGACATACTAAACTTTCGATTTCCATCATCATTTCTAGCCTTTGAGTTCAGAGACTTTTCTCTTCATAGGGCAATTTTTGTAATATATTTAAGAATCATAATTTCCAAATAATGCAGTAAGAAACGATGATGGTGATGATAGGGACTACGCAGCTTCCTAGGTTCATTCACTCACATTTAGGGTCATCTGTCACTAAGAAGTCATGCTTTAAGTATTTACCTTTTCAACAATTCCACTGTAATGTATCAAACTTCTCTCACAGTGAACTCTCATTCTAGGAACCTTTTTTTATACATACTGCTCCCTCTGCTGGGCTATTTTCTTCCCCACCTCGAATATCAAATGGCAACTACTGACCTTTCAGGTAAAGTTCATAGATAATTTTCTTTATGGAACATGGCCTGACATCTCTGGAACTGTCTAAACCGGTATTTATTCTCATAATTTAGGACATGAAGTGAATACATCATCAAATCCTGAAGAAGTAATTTTGTCAACTGTAAAATAGCATAACATAAAATAAAAACCCAGCATCTACTTCATCTCAATTGCAGTTAAACAATCTTTGCTTTGTGGATTAGAAGAATGAACACATAGTATGCCTAAAAGATATTCTAATGCATAGTGTTCAATTTGTTTAAGCAACCCTTTGCACTATTCCACATTGCACCTAAAATAGAAAGCAAACCTATGGTGCTTAGACTAGAGATGCAGAAACAATGATATTGTGTAATTACTCATGAGGGTTGTGTGGATGTGTTAGGAACTCTCCAAAATCACTAATTAAAACACTTCAAACGAAATGTCTGTGTTTCTATGAAAAAAAAAACAGACCTATGGGAAAGAATTTATTCAAAAATGATGAAAACTACTCAGAATGTTGGAGATTGATATCAGAGGCCTCAACTCCCCCTGCAGAGGTGATTGTAGATAATTATATAGATAGAAGCACATGAAAGTCTCATTCTCCAGGTTCCTTTGCAAGCTCCAGTAATATGTAGTACTAATTTCCTTTCAAATACTCTCAGATTCTGGTTCGTGATGTTCTATATATATTGATTGACATATAGGTTTTTCCCTTTTAAAATGTATTTTATGTCAGAGAAAAGTGTGGTTATCTTTCATAGGCATCAGATGGAGCCATGTGTAAAAGTATTGACAAAATGAGGAAAAATGGAAAATGGTATCTGTAGGTTAGAACATATCCCTCTTTATATTCATCATTTCCTTAGAGATGTGTTAAGAACATCATCAATGATGAACATAGCCTTAAAAGTACCTGGTTCCGCCTCCCTTTAAAACATTTTCCTTCAGTACCTCACTGGAGACTTTACAATGGTCAATATTTTGACAGAAAATTTTATCAAATACTACAGAAGTAAAAGGAAAATTCGCTCAGGGAAATAAGTTCCAAAAATAAAAACAGCATGAGGTTTCTGAAGCAACACAATCTCTTTGCATATTCACTTACATATACTCACTTCTGCAAATGAGTAAACTCACTTACGCAAGAAAAATGTACAACCTTATCTTTCAATATAATTTCATTAGGGGGTGTCTCCTTTTACCATAGGGTTTCATCTGAGCTCTGAAGC
The DNA here is from genome assembly GCF_031878675.1 of Megascapheus bottae. Classification (NCBI taxonomy): domain Eukaryota; kingdom Metazoa; phylum Chordata; class Mammalia; order Rodentia; family Geomyidae; genus Megascapheus; species Megascapheus bottae. The sequence continues at coordinate 98,311,127 of NC_143547.1, read as the reverse complement.
AGAGCCTATCTGACCAACACATTACTAGTTAGAGGAAACACATCATTCTTTGTGATATTTGTCCAGAGAGACAACACTTGGGATGGTTGACTTTAATTCATTGTGATTAGATTAAGAAATACCTAGAGAATTAGCAAGGCATTACTTGTCAGTGTGCCCATGAGGGCGCTTTCAAGGCATCTTTGTACGTAATTCAGTAGACAATGAGTAGGGACAATCTGCTGTCCATGGAGAGAAGCATTTGAGGGCTGGAATAAAATGAAAAGTGAAGAGAACAAGATTTTTCCACACTCCTTCCTCGTGTTAGAACACTCTGTTTTTCCTTGACTTGGATAACAGAACCTCAGATTGTTCCAAAGGTAGCCATCTTCTAATTCTTGTTTCTCAGGAATTTGGCTTTGGATTAGGATTACACCTATCCTATTCACAATTTCAAAAGCATATAGATTAAACTAAACTACACCACAAGCATTTCAAGGCCTCTTATCTACTTGTGTATCTATCTGTCTGTTCCATTATCTATCCTCTATCTGTGTACCTATTTATATCGACCTAGTTACATGGCTTATTATTGGTATCATTTTTGTATTTGCAGATAAGAAAATATCTTTTTTCTTAAATGATATTGAGAAAAGTGGATAACTGGATAGTCATATCTTGAAGAAGAATAAAAGTAGATCCTCTGTCACAACCTATACAAAAATCAATCAAAAATGGATTTAAAGTCAATATTAGGCCTTAAGTTATAAAAACTTAACTTTAAAACATTAGAGAAATGCCCATGATGGTAGTTAAAATAATGATTTTTGCATTAGGAACCGAAAACACAAGCATCAAAATCAAAAAGAATTCAGTGTGTTTGCCTCAAACTAAGGAAATAATCAACAGAATAAAGAGAAATCCTATACACACTGGCAAGTGATATGTGTAATAAATTATACAACATGCTGATTATAGTTTAATGTATTTTATTCTTGAAAATTAAGAAGAAAGTATAGTGTTCTTACTACACACAAAAAATCTTATACGTATATAAATTAATGCATATATTAGTGAGCTGAATTGTGCGATTTCACCTTGTATATACATTTAAAACATGCATACCATACATAATATGTGAATTCACTTATCAGTTAAAACAATGTAAAAAGGAGAGTATATGATTTGGGGTTTAATAGAATACATATTTAAAATTATATCCATTCTCCTGAAGTATAATTTAATTCACACTTAAGCTACAAAAACTCTCTTTTATATATTTTCTCATTTTATGAATCTCTTGAAGGGGCTTACCTAGTTCAGTCTGAGGTTGGAAGTGGAAAAGAAGGTATAACACTGAGTGGGGAAGAAATCGTTAATAAAATCTTGTCATTTTGAGGAAAGACCTTGACAGCCCCAAAGAGCACCTAGTTGGACTTTCTTTTCTTTTGTATGTTTGATCAGATGAAAGGTTAAATAAACAAATAAATCCACTCTTTTGAGTAACACAACTGTAAGTCTTTCAACAGAAGGCTTATTTTCGTAAAACAAAAAAAAATATTTGCACTTTTTTTTTTGGTCTGTTGTAGGCTTGAACTCTGGGCCTGGGCGTTGTCCCTAAGCTCTTTAGCTCAAGGCTCCCGATGTACCCCTTAAGAAACAGCTTCACTTTCTGTTTTCTGTGGGTTAATTGGCAAAAAGGATTCTTACATACTTTCTTGCCTGAGCTGGCTTTGAACCTCAATCTTTAGATTTCAGCCTCCTGAGTAGCTAGGATTACAGGTGTGAGCCACCGGTGCCCATCATACTTGCTAATCTGTACTTCCTGAGAATGTTTTGATAAAGCTCATCTTTTTTTTTTCCTTCAGTCGTAGGGCTAGAACTCGGGGCTTGGGTGCTGTTCCCGAGCTCTTCAGCTCAAGGCTAGCGCCTTAACCCTTGAACCACAACCCCACTTCCAGAAACTCATCTTTCCTTAATACTAGTCTGATATTTTTTCATTATGGTGCTAGGATTTACCACTGATAGCCAGAGTACTAAATTACAGTAGATTTGAGAAAATCGACTTTTAGCTTGCATTTTATAAGAGTAGATCTGTAATGAAATTAATATCATAATTTCAGAAAGTATAAATTTAAGTACTTCTGATTAACAACTTTAAATCAAGCATGAATTTTATTTATAAGGATAAATTACTATCTTTAAGTGACATAATCATAGTTACAAAATCTATTAGCATGTATCATTTCATTGATTGAGTTAATGATGAAATCCACTATCATTATCTCCCTGTTATATATGTAAAATTAGTTATAATTTATCTCTTTGAGATACAGATATAATCTGGTATCATTGCACGTTAGCAGTAAAACACATGCCACCTGGTGGCTAAAAGAAATATGTAACCTACTAGATTTTGAAAATCTTTATGTAGAACTGAAGGTTTGACAATTTTTTCTATGAGTCTATTTCTAAATCAGCAGCATATGTGTGTTTTGAAAACAAAGTACAATTCGATGGGAAATTTTACATGCTCAAAACTAGACACTCTGTGAAGGTTTTTTTTCAAGTGGAGACAATTAATGGAAGCACTGAAGTTTAATTCATTACTTTCCAGAATTATCTTACATTTTTACTAGTTTAGCACTATGATGGCATATACATTTTACTAAGCAAGTCCCAAAACACTTGTATTCTCAATTGCTTCTTGTAGTGTACACCTAAAAATTTGATAAAGCATCCTCTTTCTTGACCTAACAAAAGAAAGCAGTGATTGACTATGTTGTGAGGGATTTTACTTGGGTGGGCATTTCCTGTGTCACATGCCTTGCTATCAGAGGTTGAGGGGTAGAGAAGAAAGTCTAATAGAAATAACTTTTGTATTGAAAGCAAAAATCTTTGGCAAATGCTAAGTCACTTGATGTACAAATGTGTCACATATGACAGATATATTTTCAAGGTTTTATGGAGGTTAATTTGTTTTCTCTGACTACCACTATATGCTAAAACTACATAATACAAAATTTATTCTTTTAAGCATTTCAAAATTCAGTCATATTGTATAACCACTTGCTCGAAATGCTTTTGTCCTGAAATAATGAAACTAGATACTGTGAACAATCCACGTTCTCCCTCACCTAATCTGTGGGATCGATATTTTGATTATTATTGATATCCCCTATACATAGAAACAAATTATTTGTTAGTGGCTTATTTCTCTTAACTCAAATGCTCTTATGATTCATGTATGCTTTAACATGTGGTATGATGTCCTTCTCTTAAAGACGGACGGGTAATTCATTATTTGTATATACCATGTTTATCTATTTCTTTCAGTGGATATTTAGATTATTTTCAAGTCTTGAGTATTGTGAGAAATGAGTAAGGAATTTGGGTGAAAGATAGGTAGACACACAGACAAGCAGACAGAAAACAGTTTTCTCAATTGTTTTTTTAAAGAATTTATTAACATTGATTTTTACATCATATTTCAAATGACATATTTAACAAACAAGTATTCAAGAAGGGAATCTCTTTATACAATCACTGGTACTTAGATTTTAGAACATAATGAAAATTAGGCTGAATGTTTGTATGTCATAGATACATATTAATCTATGTAATAAAACATTATGTCTATAGAGTCATAGATTTTTATGTCCTTGTAGTTATGTTTATATTTCCAGTACCATGTCCATAGCATTGGGTATGCAAATATTGGCTCCTTGCTGTTGTAATGTTCAGATCTAATAGCCACATATTAAGGATACCATGCGCCTTTTGTTCCTTAGGTCTTGACTTGTCTCACTCAACATGACTCCCTCTAGATTCATCCACTTCCCTGAAAATGCCATTATTTTATCTTATCTACTGACATGTAGAATTCCATTGTATATATATACCACATTTTCTGTATCCATTCATTTGCAGTTGGGCATCTGGATTGTTTCCATTGCCTGGCTATTGTGAATAGTGCAGAGATAAATATGGCTGAGCAGGTGTCCTTATCATATCCTGGGTTATGATGTTCAGGGTAGATGCCCAAGAGCGGTATGGTGGGATTATAGGGAAGGTCTATTTTCAGTTCTTTAAGAAACCTTCACACTGTTTTCCAGAGTGGCTGAACTTGCTTTCAATCCCACCAGCAGTGCAGTAGGGATCCATTTTCTCCATAAACCCGCCAGCATCTGTCATGGTCTGAGTTCAAAATCTTGGCCATTCTTGTTGGGGTGCGATGGTATCTTAGGGTTGTTTTTATTTTCATTTCCTTTATGACCATGGATGATGACCATTTTCTCATATACTTTTCTGCCATTTTAACCTCTTCTTTTGATAAGTCTCTCTTTAGTTCCCTTGCCCATTTAGTGATTGGTTTGTGGGGTTTTGGGGGGCTTAGTTTCTTGAGTTCTCTGTAGATACTTGTTTTGAATATATACTCAGAAGCAAAATTACTGGAAAATAAGGCAATTGTATGTTTAGGTGTGTGTTTTGGGTTTTTTAACCGAACTTCACACTGTCTTCCTCCATAAATTTTCATTCCTAATAGTGGTTCAGTTGTACTATATACTTAACAGTACTCATTATTTTTTCATTTGTATTTCTTTATGCTTAATATATTTGTTCTATTTGTATATGTTTTGCAAAGTGTCCACTTATATTCTTTGCCTATTTTTGTTTGCTGGGTTTTTATATCCTTGGATGAGTTGTAGCAGTTTTTTGTATAGTCTATGTATAAATGCCCTTATCAGACGCAAGAGTTATATTCTTCAGATTATTTATTCATTCTATTGGAAGTCCCTTTTAATGTGAAGTACATTTAAGGTTGAGAAAATCCCTTTAGTGTATTTGTTTCTTTTGATGGACACATTTTTGGTGTGATATCTGAAAAATCATCACGCTTAACATGGTGACTTTTCCTCTGTCTTTGTTATGCATTCTTAGGTCATATATTACGTAATGTCATACCATTTCAGTTAAATTTGCATACAATCTAAAAGGCAAGTCTAATGTCCCTCTTTTGAGTGTGTGTATCAAGATTTCTAGCAACATTGTTTGAAATGACTTTGCTATCCCAATGGTATGAGATTTCCACCCTGGTGTAATAGAATTTGAATAGATAAATTAGGGATTATTTATGTAAATTTTATTCTATTTCATTGGTCTGTATGTCTTCCTTTATACCAGTGTCATAGTATTTTGATTAGTGCACATTTGTAATATGCTTTCAAATCAGAAATTGTACATTGTCCAATCTCAGACTTGTTTCCGAAGACATTTATTCTAATGCAAATTCATTTTCTTCCTGAGAAGCATGAGAAAATATCTAGTTTTTGATGGTTAGTACCAATTTTTAACAGCATGTTTCATGCTAGCAAAGGAATCTCTTGAGGTTTGAATACAAATTCTCTTTCTCACAAAACAGGATTTATTCTTCACCTCTCATTTCAAAATTATCTATATTAATCATCATTCAAATAAGCCTTGTCAGGTCAAGTATAGCTACTTATTCATTTTCAGTCATGGAATTCCCTTTCTGTGGCTTACATATCAGAACCACTATTCTATTTTATGTTCTATTTTTTCCTTTAATGCTAATTAGACAGCTGTTTTTCTTCCTTGGACTGGCTTTGGGCAGTACCTTCTATGCTGCTAAGCAGTCACTAAATTTTCCCTACCAAACAACCAATAATCAGTAAAAAAAAAATACATTCATTAGTATTATGCCTTATCACACTGGCCCTGGCCCCAGGAAATAAGACACCCCTCACTGAAAGTGTCAAAGCTTAGGCACCAACATGTATAGTGACTGAGACTGTTTCTTTGGAATACATTATAGTATTCAACTATATGATCAAACTGATGTGAGAAGCCCTAGCAACTTTCTTTTTAAAATATATTTTATTGTAATTAATAGAAGGGTTACATTATATTCACCAGATAGATGGTGCATTACTTCACAAACATTGCTACCCTCTCTCATGTTTTGTCCCCATTTTCCTTAAGACTCAATGGAGTCTTTGTAGCTTTGTATCAGTACCCCAAAGCTGACTGAGTCTCAATCTTCTGTTGTGCAAAATAATAATAGAATTAAGGTTTACTTGACAAGGGGCATTTAGCAAAGAAAGTGCACTGGCTATCAAATGTAATTAATATGTTCTCTAAAGCATATAAGAACAATTTTTAAGAAGTAGAAATTTCATTTTGTCCACTTACAAACTTACCTAGTTGGTGATGTCTTGGTTGTTCTGTCATGTTCAAGTAGCTTAAATAAACAGACCTATACTTGAATATACTAGCATATTTGTAAATTTAAATGAATTATGACAATGGTATTGTCAGTTCAGTTCAGAAAGTATATATAGCTATTCAAGATAAATGCCATCCTTCATTTACAATGTCTTGTGGAGAAATTTATGCAAGCCATGGAAAACTTATTTCCAAACAAGATAGAGGAAAGGAGAAGCACATAGAGTTTCTGTACCTCAAGCTAGCTTTAAATAGATCATTTATTGTATACTTCTATTCACTCATTCAACTACACTTGACTACTAGCTAGGTGCAATGAAGGATTAGTTATATAGGGAAACATACACAGAACGTTGGAACTGGAGGTGTAGCTCATAGTGCTAGACCGGCAATCAGGAGGGAAGAAGCTGAGCAAGAGTGCGAGACTCTGAGTTCAAGTCCCAGAGACGGCACAAAAACAAAAGCAAACTTAAAACATATCCTTTTTTATTTTGTTGGGTGACCCACTTGTCTTTCTGAAGGCTCACCAAATACATCACAGGTAACTTGTCCTGGAAGTTAAATATTACCATTATTCATTCTCAGGAAGCCTGTACTCCTAGCACCTCCATCATACTGCAGGAATACAGCAATCTAACTTCACTCATTTACAATTATTATTGCTATAGCAAGAATGTTTTAAATTTTCTCAATGTTTTACCAGTGGTAGCAGTTTTACTCTTTAACACCAAGCTGCAGTTAAGAAATCATATTAGGTATTCTGGCAATCTGTTTTAATACTAATTAGCTAATAAAGTAATTAGCAAAGTAAGAAATTTATTACTACTATGCTGTATTATGATTTAGCTGAAATTGCATATGCAGATGCACAATGTGGAATTTCTAAAAATTCCATTTAGAAAATTTAGCAGTACATTTAAATATTTCTCATTCACAGGCAACCAGCTGTGATGGAGGAAGCTGTACTTAAATAGTTAGTCAAAATTGAAGGTGCCAGCAGATTTCAAACAGAACACGTGAAACAGAACTTTTTATAAACTCTGTATTCCTTCTTGGCATGGATTATCAAAACACACAGAAATTGAGGTGTTAGGTCTAATTTAGCAATCTATGTATACTTGAAACTTACATAACACAATGCTTCCTAAGTGTGCAACCATCTGATAATATTCATTGAAAATACCTGTATACCTGTCCCAGATCCTGTTCATGTGAGTGGTCATGACATTAGCATATATATCATCATACACCTGGACTATATTTTTATCTAACTTATAGACATAGTTACTTCAAGCTACCGTGTGTTTAAATTTGATTACATGTTTATTTATACAAAATATATATTTGGCTGTGTTTGTGTGTGCAGTATAGTTATGATGGGAATATGCATAGTTATTTCTGAATACATGTACATCCTCTGACCACAATTTAGTTACAATTATGTGGAACTATAGCATTGTTAATATATTTTTCTCATTTATTTTTATTGTAATTAATAGAGGGGCTACAGTTATATTCAGCAGAGAGAAGATGCATTACTTCACACACATTGATACATTTATAAAACTAAAATCTCAATCCTTCAAAAATAAATGTACTGGGCTGGGAATGTAGTATAGTGGTAAAGTGCTTGCCCAGCATGCATGAAGCCCTGGGTTCCACTCCTCCATACCACATACACAGAAAAAGCCAGAAGTGTCACTGTGGCTCAAGTGGTAGAATTCAAACTCATAGAGGACCTCAGGGACAAAGCCCGGGCCTTGAGCTCAAGCCACAGAACCAGCAAAACAAAAACAAAAAGACATGTACTCATTACTTGACATGCATATTTACCCCTCTGTACATTACTTTCACAATAAAATTTAAATTTAAAATAATAAAAGAAAAATTACAAGCCTTCAAATATTTAGACCACTGTATAATAAGCAATGCAAAAAATCTGAGAAGACTTTCATTTTTATTATAATCATCCTTTTCTTCCCATCATATCTTTCTTTCTATGCATAATGGCACAACACAGGACATTTCTAGGACAATGATACTTAAGTTGTAGTGATAATACATATCATTATTGATATTTCTAATTCATGATGTACATCAAAAATGGACTGCGAATAGTAGTCATCTGTCAATTGTAACAACTCTGCTACTCTGTTGGAGAATGTTGTTGAAACCAGAGGTAATGTATGTTTCAAGGAAGAAGGAGTAAGGGAATTCTCTGTACTTTCAACACACAGTTTTTGCTGTGAATCTAAAACAACTGTCAAGATATAAAAGGGAAAAAAGCATAGCAACCAATTATAACATGGGACAAATACTAATTTAGTCAAATCTATTTTAACATGATGAAAGGAACTTCTTTTCTTTAGGAGAAGATGCTTAATTAAAAGAAGTATGTGCATTGTTTTTCTTCTAAAAGGTCATATTCATCACTTAAAATGATCAGGCACCTTAATTTTCTTATACAATATGAATCACATACATTACTTATTGTGTCCTAGCAGCCTATATAAAATAATGAAAAGAGAATCAAAAAACCACAAAAGATAGCTAAGGCATAAGACGAAGACATATATAGAGTGAAAGCACAAAGAAAGAACACTGTAAAAGAGAACATAATTAGGTAAATTGCAAAACGTGGGAGGAAGTTACATTGCCAAATAGGAAAGGCAGAAGCAAAAGGCTGTTTTTTTCTAATCAGCGTGGGAATTCTGCAGGATTTCAGGGGTAACCGGGAATAGCCTAAAACACTTAGAATAAAAGAAAATAAAAGGAATATAGAGAGTAGAGTTGAATGTGATTTTTTTTGGAAATGTAAAATAATGTAATGTGTTCTTGGTAGAAGTAGTGTCTGCCTAATACTCTTTGCTCCATTGTGATTTAACTTTTAAATCCATTATAAATGCAAGTACAACTGAACAAATGTAATCTTGACTATTATCCTACCTACACTTAGTAATCTTTTCAACTGTTCTAGATCTATGACCTACTATATGATTGAAAGAGATGCTACAACGAAAGCACTAAGATGAAACAAAAACTAGTAAGCCAAAAATACATTAAAAGAAATGACAAAACATAAAGATTTCCCAAACCACTATCTATGACATTTTAATTGCATAGAAGATTGTATAATGTTGGCTGATTAAAAATTATTTTAAGAAAAGCTGATTAAAGTACATTGAATTTACTGCCAGAAACCTACAGTGATTTGCATGGATTTACAATGAGATTTATTTTGAGGGACAATATAAATCATTTAAAATTCAGATATAGTTAATGTTATTCACTGGTAGACTATCAGAAGTTATCCAGGAAACATGCTTTAACCTATTTTGTGAGGTACCTTAATTTAGGTGCATAGAAAGTTGTAATTATTCCCAGATTGGTGAGAGAAACAAGGGGAAAACTACTGGAAGGTCACCAGCCACTGACAAATTCAAGTGAACAGAAACACACCACTGATTATAGGTGTGAGAAGTTTAGGTGTGAAAGCCTAAGCCAGCTCCTGTTTTTGTTGTAGGATTTTAGGGTTTTTTTTCTTCTCTTACTTGACATTTATGATAACTTACTATAAACACAAGCAAGGATTATTTGTAAAGCCCATGTAAGGAAGAAATAAAGAAAAATCGGAGAGCTTGTCAGCACCCAAGATATTGAACTTATGAAAGGACAGTAGATTTGCCTTAAATATATTCATTATTGCATTTTTAAATCTAACCGTTATATGATAAGGCACTAAACAATCTCAGTTTCTTACTGCTGGCAATGAAATATAAATTAACCTCTTTTAATTGTAAAACTTGTGAAGTCTAATAAAAATCAATCCTTGACTTTTCCACATTTCCTATCAATTTTCTAGCCCAACCTGTCCTAATGTCCGTAGTCTTTTCCACTGTGCATCCTGTAGCCAAAGCAAGCAGAGATTTGGAAAACTAATACCAATAGAAGTTGTCATTTCATAATGAATATTATTTAAAACTGTGCCTATCAGAGTCATCCTCTACCTAAAGCTTTTGTCATCTCAGAAGATTAATCCTGATTAGAAAGCATAATTGGTTACAATGCAAATAGAAAGAAATGTGATTGAAAGTGTCTTATCACTTCCATTTTGGTAATACTGTCATTATCTTGAGAAAAAGTAAGTGGAAACTAAGAGGAAGAGGAGGAGGATGGAGAGGAGATGGAGAAGGTAGAGAAGGAGGAGAAGATAAACAGAGGAAGAGGAAGGAGGAGGAGGGCAGCAGCACCAGCAAGAGACTGGGTATGGTGGTTCGTGCCTATAATGCTAGATACTCGGGAAGTAGAGATCAGGAGAATTATGATTCAAAGTTAGCCCAGAGAAAACTCCACAAGTCTCCATCTGCTTGCACACCTGTTATTCAAACTAGATAGATCAAAAGGATTTCAGTTTCAAGCCAGTGTAGTGAGAAAGTTCAGGAGATTCCAACTTAATAGAAAAGATTTCCAGCCATGGCAGGGAGTGTTAAAAGGATCAGGGTTTTGAAAGCCTGAACAAAAATTAGACCCTATCTCAAAAATAACCACAGCAAAACGTTCCAAAGTCATGAATAAAATGTTAAGAATGCCTGCCTAGCAAGCATGAAGCACTGCATTCAAAATTCAATGCTATGGGGTGAATATCAAATACTACGTAGCCCAAGGGTAGGGCATTCAAAGTATAAAGCTGTGTAATGTCTTTCCAAGAAGCACTTGCATATACTGCTCTTTGACCCCAGGCAGGGGGTGGGAGGAATTTGGACTTCTTCTCATAACACCTTGCTTTCTGGTACTAGTTAGGTTTTGCCAAAAAAAAAAAAAGTGCTAAAGTGTGCCTGTCAGCTGTGATTTCATGGTTGCCTTTTGCTTTCATAGTCATAGTTGGTTACAAGCTCCAGTTCCTTAACCCAGTCCTTTTCTTTTTATACGTGCTGGGCATAGTTTGGCTACCTTTCTTCTAGAACTAAATACTTTTGTCCATCAGAAAGAAATAATTTAGTGTAACATACTGATTGCTAGAAGATCCAGTTTATTGCAAATTATTGTTATTTTTGGATTTTGCCAATTCCTAATATATTGAATAGTATGATATTAATTCAGTGAGTTTTAATATCTTTCTTATACTATAAATATTGTTGTGATTATGTATTTTTGTAATCTACAAGAATGCCATAAACATTAATAAGAACATATCTGTGAAGCTGTTTAAAGGAAGGGAAATGAGAAATCATTTTGAGCTAACATTCAATTTGATCAAATAATTTTCCATATTTAGTCTTTTGGAAAACATACAGGCAGCAATCCAGATGAATGACTAATAAACTGTAACTCAAATAATAGTACAGCAATAACAGCAGGAAAATATGTTCTTTTTCCCAAATAAATTATTTAAAGAAAAATTAAACTTCAAGTCAATTTATGAGCAACAGGGAAATTCAGCATAAGATACCCCAAACCAAATGTGAATAGTTACTTTTTGCCTTTCCATCTTTTCTTCGTTTGTGGAAAAATCATGCAATGAGGGATGGAATGGAGGTTTTTTCTTAATGCAGAAAAGGCCTGAAAGTAAGAACTACAAGGGTGAATCCTGACTTTTTCAAATGGTATCTTTCCTCAAGCTCAAGTATTCAAATGGGGCATTGAAACGAAATTATTTATTTGTGATGTACAAATTAGGTACTGTATTCGAAAAGGAATCACTGTAAACTGAAAAAAAAAGTGTAAAGTCTCTTGGCATCCATGATAATTAGAAGGCATCACTGTCAAGATGAGGTAAGAATCCCGAAGCTAAAGAAGTAAGAAGTTAATAATGCAATCAGATTTGACCTAAAAAGCAGTGAAATAGATAAAGGAATCCACTTTGCTATCTCGGTAAAATAATTTCAGTATAAGATTTCTCTCTTCCTTGAGAAATTTTTTTCAAATAAACCATTTAAATATTATGCTATATTTGTGTAAATCATTTACCAAAGAATCAATGCAATTGTGGTACTCACAAAACACTATGCTGGAAATGAACCTGGGGAGGAGGAATCAAGGAGGAGAAGATGAGGGAGAAGTGTTGGAGAAAAAATGTACTAATTACCTTACCTACATAGTTATGACCCCTCTGTGCATCATTCTTTACATTAAGAAAAAAAGAAAAGCAGACCTGATATAGGAGACTATTGCCAGTTGGCCTTATTTCCTTACAAGTTGAGGTTCTCTAGCCATGGTTTGTCCTTGTACACTCATCACTAGGTCAAGAAATACTACACAATACATAGGTGATTATACACATTCACTAGCCACATATTTATCACACATGTGCCTAGTGCATATAGGCACACACACACACACACGCACACACACCTAACCACCACTACTACTACCACCACCACCACCATGGGTAAGTGATAGGGATTTGGGAAGCTGAATTCCTAGTATTGACATGCTCATACTCCCGAAATGCATATGAATTCCTCTTTTCTGTCACTCATTTTGAACTTTTCATCATTTGGACATCAAATTTTAGATAATACTTTGTATTTTGTGGCTTCTTTTTCATTTTATTCCATTTGCTATTTGGGTTATTTCCATTTTTGACCCTTACAGATAATTTAATTTCTTATTTTATAGAACATTTCCTGTTAATGTCCCTTCCAAATATGCCTGGCACACGATGAATTTTGACTCTATATTCTGGAAGAATTTCAAAATTTTCGACTGTGTCATCTTCCGAAGGACATACAAGTTGATGACCTTGCCATTTGATGGAAGACAGTGTCCTGATTTTCTTAATTTCCTTGAACATGTGCCATGGAAGCCTACCAAAATTGCCTTCAACTATAGTATTTCACAACATTTAATAAAAGTGAGAAATTTGGTTATGTTTAAAGATGAGAATTCAATGGTTTGAGGGCATTTTCCTTTAACACATTTTTACAACAGAGTCCCATGCTATTATTACCAATCTCAGATCTAAAAGGACAGAGGTAGATGCTGTTACCTTGCTATGCAAAACCCCATGTTTGAGAGGCATTTAACAAAGAACTGAAGTTCTTAGAGTCCAAAAGGAAAGGCAATTTTTTCAGCTTGCCTAGATCAGGCAGAAAATGCCAGCTAATTTTCAGTATGTTTTCCAAGTTTCTCCATGCATGCTTATCAGTTATCACCAGTAAGGCTGGAATGGGAAAGATGACTGGTCAGAGTTGTTTCAGATTTTCAGATCTTATTATATGTAGTATATGATGCATTGTGGATAATTAGAAATTTTGAAGAAGCAATTTAGCTTCTAGAAAAGATTTAAGTGAAAATGCATTGACTTTTCAAGAAGGAAAATGCTGGGTTAATAAAAATTAATTATTGGATTAAGGTACTATTTTGACTGAGGACAAAAATGTATTCGAAAGTTTTATGTAACTTATAAATTGTATACATGAATATGCTAAAAATCATTTCTTCATCTTTACCCATTCTTTCCCTCTAGGCTAGTCTGTTATTGTTCCAAGTCTTTTATTTATTTATTTTTTGCCACTCATGGGACTTGAGCTCAGGACCTGAGCACGGTCCTTGGACTTTCTCTAAGCTATCACTTTACCACTTGAGCCACAGCACCAGTTCTGGCTTTTTCTATGTATGTGGTACCAAGGAATCAAACCCAGGACTTCATGCATGCTAGGCAAGCACTCTACCACTACACAAAACTTCCGACCCCGTTCCAAGTCTTAATAAGCAATATAAACAGAGAATCTAATGAATTGAAAAACTTTATATACTAATATTTAATACATTTGAAAAAGAGCCCCAAACACATGTACTTTTTTGAGCTAAAATCCACATACCCATCAAATCATCAGTTCTTTCTGCTATGAAAACAATGTATAAAACTATTAACAGAATGTCATTCTGTGTGCCAAATTCAATTTTTATTTTAATTATTGGAAGTGTTACGGTTATATTTACCAGATATAAGATGCATTGCTTCACACACATTGATACACCTTCTCATTTTTTGTCCCCATTTCCCTCCCGTAATCCACTCCCCTAAGTTCAATTTTTAAAGGACATAACATCACATCGCTTTACATTTTTAGTGTGTAAAATCTGACAGCCAATATCTGGGCACACTGGCTCCTGACAGTAAAGCCTGTACTTACATGGCAGAGCCCAGGTTGATTGCTGTTTGAGCCTTGGCAAAAAGTTAGCAAGTTCTCATCTCACCAAATATGCCAGGAATGGTGCTCTGTGCCTATGTTCCTCACAACTCAGGAGGCCATAGAAAGGGATCAATTGGAACTTTTCCCTGAGCAAATGCATGAGATCCTGTCCCAAGAAAAGAATTAAAGCAAAATGAACTATGGCTGTAGCTACAGCTTGAGGTATCTGTCTATTAGGTGTAAGACCCTGAGTTCAAACCTCAGCACCATACAAAACTAAAGACAAATTTTGACACTTGCAGATAAGGAGACATTTTTTCAATATATTTAACATTGTGTTTAAATACTAGAGATAACTTAGAACCATCCAACTTAACATTATTTGCAAGGCAGAACTGGCAAATTGACAAACACAAGTGCAGCCATTCACAATACTATAAACTGGCGAAAGGCATTCCCTACCAAGTCCAGAATGCCTTAAAGGATGAGGTATGAATGGAGGATGGGATTCCCAATACCACGGTCCCATTCAGAAAGGCATTTCTCTATACCAAGTAGGACAGATTGTCAAGAAGAAAATTGGAATGACTAGCAGCATTCTTCTGCCTTCAAGGGTTGGGAACCCTCACAGCTCTTGAAACACAAACAGAAAAATGAAAGGAGTCATCATTATATGGTACATTTATAATTTTATCTCATTTCCCTGAGTAATTGTAGCCTATAGTTTTGGCATTCTGAATATGCTTTCATCTATAAGATAATAAAAATGAAATTTTACAAAATAGCTTCAGCTATAAATGGAAGTAAAATGACCAACAATTTTAATGCTGTGGGAAAGAAGAAAAAAACCTGGCTAGAGATCATTGAACATTTTTTCCTTTAGATATTTTTACTATAAGGAGGTACAAATAGCATTCAGATAAAATAAGCTAGAGTTTAACATTTACAACAAGGAATAATTCTAAGAAAAGTCAATTAACTGTTGATATAGTAGACACTGTATCTGTCTGAATACTTATTGAATGACTGGGATTGAATTAATTTACATATAATTTATCGCACTAATGTGATCTTAGGTATAATTGCACCACATCTTGTCAGTTCTGCCTTTTCTTTTTCTAAAAACAGCACTTGCCATGGTTATGACACAATACTCTTAGAAGAATGTTACTTAAGTCATTAAGTTACTAAAAATATATGTTTTCTATGGATAAATTTATAAAAGTAGTGCCCCAAAATTGCAGGGACATTTTTGCATATTTCAAACCTTAAAATTGATGCAATTATTTCTCCTTTATTTCTCCTTTCTTTAAAAAAGAAAAGATCATGAGTGATACCATTCTGAAAACTCATTTATTATATTCTCTCCAGGGCCATTATTAAAAATTTTGTTGAAATGATAGTAATGTAATATCTACTTCTTTGGGGATTTCAATGAAGATTATAGATTACAGTCTAGCAAATAAGACTATTGTCAATGAGATAATTCTGTAATTGATAATGCCGAGCTCTTCCACAGTATTGTTGAAATGAATTCTGAAAGAAGGCACAATTATTAAACGAAAATGGAAAACTAAAAAGGAATCATACAAGATGCCATAGATATATTTTGTATCTTCTGTGCTGAAATGGATTTTGAACTCAGAGCCTAGTGCTCTTCCTGGATTTGCTTGTTCATGGCTGTTTCTCTACCACTGGAGTCATGTTTGCTCTCTGATAGTCTCACAAACTTTTATGCATGGACTGGTTTCAAACCTGAGTCATGCAGGTCTCTGACTCTATAGTAACTGTGACTACCAGCCACTGGTGCCTGGCAGCCATAGATTTATTTTAAAATAATAGTTGTAGCTTTTGAGATACAAAAATAAATCCCACAACTAATTGTGTATCATCTTGTACTCATTATCCTTAGATACCCTAAGGTAGAAAATGGATATACGTTCTTCATTGTCTGCCATTTGTATGTGAAAAAATTTGTCCTGTAATTGAATGATGAATAATAATACTCTAATAGGAAGTCAGGGTGGTAGATGTTTCTCAGACATTATAATAGTTGCTCCTCATAAAAATGCAGGAAGAGTTTGTCATTTCCATTCTACACATGAGACAATGAAAGCTAAGAGTTCTAAATTCATAGAGTTAATAAATAGTAAAGCAAGAATTACACTGTGAGTTCATTTACAGTAAAATTTCATATTCCTTGTATCCCAATAGGTTATTTTTGCATTTATAAAACACCAACGAATTTCAAAACTGATGTAATTAATTTTCTGAGAGATTCGCTGGCCATTTCACTCTCAGTGGGGCCTTCATCATTGGATTGATTCATGCATTGAGTATTTAACTCATGAGGATTTCATATTTGATTGTGGATGACAAAAATAAGAGCTTTAAGGTCCTTTTAAACCATAAACTTCCAATTAGCAAGAATTCTGCATATATATATATACACACACAAGATATACACAAGGCAACAAAAATTCTCTGAGTGACCACTTTTTCCTATATCATTATCCCTTGCTATGGAATGTAAGGATAGTTTTCTATGGTGACCTTATGTGGGTAGTTATTATTCAATTTGAGCAGAGGAGGGAATTAAAAGCTCCAGTTTTGAACTGAAAGAGATGGTAGTCAATCACAGATACATGACACTAGCTTACACAGATGTTCTTCTTTCCTCTGACTCACTCTTCAAAGCTTGGAAAGGGATACATTTTATTTTTAATATAGTAATTGGGATACAGTCACCATAACTCTTTTCTTCATATTTTGTCTTTTCTGCATTGTTCTATGACCCTGATTTTCAATTATCAGAAAAGAATCTCTAAAATAAAAGAGGAGGGGCTAGTAACAAGATGAATTTTGAAAAAAAACACTTATGTCTATATTTCTATGGAAAAATAATACATACACAGAAGCCTAGGGGGGAAAAGACCCATGACATTTTTAAAATAATAATTTACTGATGGGGAATAGCACACTCTTTTCCCAGAAAGAGTTGAAAATGGTAAAAATGAAAGTATGCTCATGAAACTTCTATCTCTCTGACAAAGCCTTGCTTGATGTTATGGAACTTGTACAGAACATGGGAGTACTTCTCATAGTTGTTTAGCTATTAACATCATAACTTTCATTTCATGATCTTCATTATCTTAGAGTTGTCTGAGAACAGTTGAGATTGTTTTTAGGCTCTCCTTTTTAGCAGTGAATGAAAAACATAATATTTATCCAAGTTGGAGAAAACACAGAAAGAAAATGGGTTAACAACAGAACATTTGCTATGATGTTAGCATCTGTGAGTTAGGAATATGCTGGAGAAATGTCATATGAACCAAAATTGCAAAGATCTTTCAACACAATAGGTACCTCTTTATTATTCTTCCAGAATTAAAAAAATGGTGGATAAAATATTTTAAAAAGGAATGGCCACAAACTGGAGTACAAAATCCTTAGGCTTATTAACAACTGATTGCTTATATGTGAAAAAAATATTGCTAGCTATTTTATAAAGAAGTCTAGAAAAAGAGTATATGAAGTTACTTGCTCTAATCTAATCAAATGATCAACATAGCTTTCATTTTCCACTTCATTTGGGGCCTTATTTGATGATAATTCTTTTGGCTTAATTTTAGAGTAAGTCTGGCGATGAACATTATTTTACAAAACTTTATTTGATTTCTGTATGCTTTGTGTTGTATATAGTCTATCTGATTTGAGGAGGGGAAAGAAAAGTGCAGAAACCATAAGACAAAAGGTGAACCAATTCAGTAGACATTATAACACATTCAACTTGGGTGGGGGAGGGGAGAAAGGAGGGGAAAAGCTGGGAGAGAATGAGGGAGAGGAAAACACTGTTCAAAAGGAAATGTACTCTTGTTTCCATATCCTAGATACCCTTTCAAAGAGCTTTATCTTGCTTGGTTGTTATTCTTAATGTGCAATGTTATTTCTCTTCTTCTTTGTTGCCCTTTAGTTAATCTCATATTGTTACAGTATCTGACTTTGTTACCTAGTATATTGCATATACATTGTGTGTTTATTTGAAATAGGAAAGGGGGAAAAACAAGATGATTGGGAGGTGTGGGGGGGAAATGGAGACAATAATGTAAGAAGGGGTATCAATGTGTAAGAAGTATCTGGCAAGTATAACTGTAACCCCTCTATATATTACCTTGATAATAAAAAGTAAACTGGAAAAAAATTAAATGTACTCATTACCTGAGTGTAACTATAGCCCCTCTGTACATCTCCATTACAATGAAATTTTACAAAGTAAGAATAGCAGGCCTGAAAGAACAAAAAAATAGATAAAAACAAGGGGAAGAAAACATACATTTGGCAGTAGCAAAAGCAACTGCTTCTGTTAAGAGAGAATTTAGATATTAAAAATTGGCAACTAACTTAAAAGTGAAGAAATGGGTGAGCTGAGAGGGATAGGTAAGAATATTAAAAGGGAGTGGCATAGATCAAGGCGCATTATATTCACAAACTCCTTTGTTAAGTGGCAACTTTATATGGATACGTAAAATATATACTTTTTGTTGTTGTTGGTGGTGGTCCTGGGGCTTGAACTCTGGGCCTTCAGCTCATGGCTAGAGCTCTACCAGTTTGATCCACAGAATCACTTCTGATTACCCAGTGGTTAATTGGAGATAAGAGTCTCACAGAATTTAGTGTCCAGTCTGGGTTTGAACCTCGATCCTCAGATCTCAGCCTCCTGAGCAGCTAGGATTACAGGCGTGATCCACTGCTGCCAACTCAAGAATAAGAGAACTGAACTGCATAGGGATAAAACAAGGCTGCCATTGGAAGAGTGTAAAAAACTCAGTTTATTTAGATATTCTACTATATATAATTGATATTAAATGTTATGTCACATCCTTTGCTAGTTTATTTTCACAATAAGTATTCAAATGCTTGTGAAGACTTTCACACTGACTACCTTCCATTGGAAAATCTAGTGTGCTTTCAGATCTATTTTTGATGTTAAAAGTGCCCTGATTCCTCTTATGGAGAAAGGATTGTTGAGTAGCAGAAAAATCTCTGGGACACAGTCAGTTCTTGTCTGTCAATCAGTATGCTATTTAAGGGAAATTACTGGCCTCCCTCAACACACTTTATAATATTTGTTTTTATTAAGTAATTGTACAAAGAGGCTTCAATTCCAGAGATCAGCATATGTGTACAATGCATCATGATCAATGTCATCCCGACGTTCTCCCCTATCGTTCCCTATATGATATTTTCCTTTATGTACAATAGTAAGAAAGTACATTCAATAGATAGTTATTAGCATTGTTTGAAGTAGAACTCAGCTGCTAAATGCTATAAAATTTGCAAAATTAAACAATGAGTACAAAGTTTAATGCTGTACAAAAATACGTTTCACTGACAAATAAGTATGCTGCATCCATTTGACATCAGTAAATAAGAATTCATTTTAGTGCAAGAAAAATGAGGGAGGGGGTATTTACAGTTAAATATTAAACTGTAACTGTATATCACCTTTACAATAAAATTAAATTAAATTTAAGAAGTTCATTTTACTTGTTTTAGAGAAATCTTAAGTTTTAAAAATGTTTAGCTGAAATGTTTAGCTATATGGAAACAGTGATCTTTTAAACTTAGCTCATCAAGAGAACTTCTTTTCACCAATGGATTAACAATCTAGAAATGGTTCTTTTGTGTTTTATTTACAGAAATGCCAAGTTCATAATTATTAGCATGGAAGATGATAATTGACTTATCAGTGTTAACCTGAATAAGCTGTAATAGCTGAGTATCAAATTAAGTCTAACTAGTAGCAAAGTAAGACACAATCAATGTGAAATACTATGAAAATATAAGACCACTGACTAGGGCCCTAACTTGTTCACATTCTAATAATTTAGGGTTGTTTAAAAGCTAAAACTGCCTCTGGAATTAAGAATATACATGGTCTTCTTGAAACTCCCGGTTCAATTGGTACAATTGTATATTTGCCTTAAGGAAAGAAACATTGTGTATCAGAGGAGCCCTGTGATTCCAAGCATTCTCTTGCAAAGACAAAATGTGAAAAAGACTCTGAGGTTATAAAACGCTGCAGATTTTCATTCATGTATTTTAGGAAAGATATTAACTGGAATTTTCCTTCAATTATACCAAATACTGCTGGAAATTTCTTAAGATTTCTATTTATAAATTATTCCCTTGGTAAAGGTAGCAATTTCTGTTAAGTTTGCAATTATTCTATCATATATCACATGTGGATCTAGGAGGTAGATTCAAAGATTTGGGTTTCTAAAGCTTTGTAAGTAAACAAGAGTAATACAAGGTTATAAATCAGTCCTATTTTATTTGGTTACTTAATCTTTTCAAAGATGAAAATATCTTAAAGTATTCTAATTATTGATTCAGTCTCTGCCTCTTTCTCTGTGTCTGTCTCTGTGCCTTTCTCTCCCTCTCTCTCTCTCTCTCTCTCTCTCTCTCTCTCTCTCTCTCTCTCTCTCTCTCTCTCTCTCTCTCGTGTGTGTGTGTGTGTGTGTGTGTGTGTGTGTGTGTGTGTGTGTGTGGTGCTTCCTATGTAACACAGGTTTGCCATAAACATTAGATCCTCCTACCTTAGTCTCCTGAGTGCTAGCATTACAGGCATGTGTCACTATTCTTAATTTGATTACTGAAATCTTTTTATTTATGTTAGTTTATTTATTTACTTATTTAAACATTTTTTATAGGTCACAAGGCTTGAACTCAGGGCCTGGGCACTGTCTCTGAGATTTTTGCCTCAAGGCTAGTACTCTACTACTTTGAGCCACAGTGGCACTTCCAGTTTTTTTGGTGGTTAATTGGAAATAAACGTCTCATGGACTTGCCTGCCTGGCCTGGATTTCTACTATGATCAGCTTATCTCAGCTAGGATTACAGACTTGAGCCACATCACTCAGCACTAATACATTTTTAGCAGTATTATTAATTGCAATTTATTAGTATTGTTCCAGTCACTTTCAGATTTCTACCTCCCTATGATATGAAAAAAGAATATTTCATAGTTATTGCAGTTAAATATAGCCAAGCTTAAGAAGTTTCTAAGATTGAATAAAGATAGGCATTTAAATCATCTGATATTTACTGTCCAAATCTGGCCTTTACAGCTATCGTGCTACCCTGTACTGTACATTATATTTTCAAGTATTTTTGTTCATTCTATTGAATCTTGTTAACATTTATAGTAAAGGACAAATAATTCACCTATTCCTAATAAAATACATTGTAACTTCCTGAATCCTTTGCATTTAGAATAAATGCCAAGTTGTTTTGGTATCCATTACCACTTCTAAATTGCATTATGCAATATAATGCAAATGTGAGTTCCTAATTAGAAGGATCTGTTTTGTTCAAATGTACAACAGTAAAGGGATTTTTTTCCAATGTACTGCAGCTGTTACCTATGGAGGAATCATTTCACCTTACTCAGAACAGCTACACAAGTACATATGTTGGTAGGGACGAACCCCTGAGTGCTTCCTTAAGTAATTCTATTTCATAATGGATTTCACATTGAATATAGCAAATGTTATCATTGCTGCCCACTCAATTTCTGCCTCTAGGTGGTTTAAAAAAAGATGAAAAATTTCAAGGCAATGAGAAGGAGGATGGAGGAAGGGTTCATTATGAAAGATGGCATGCACTATTTACCAAGGTCATAAGGAAATTTGTCTGTATACGCACAAGTGTTGAAATATTTATTTAAATGTTATATGTACACTTTTGTACACATGCTAGGCTGAAGCAAGATTTGCATGAATATAACATAGGCAGTATTACAAAATAACAGAACTGGAAAATGAGGAAACATATGAACATAGGTATACTATAGATAGTGTAGAAGGTAGGCAATTATTGACAAATAATATAAAAAATCCTGTGGGCATCAGATTTTCTGCCTGGATTTTGGACCTTTAAACATCAACCAATTATGGTAAATGTTTAACTGTAGGAGTTCAGGCAGGCAGCCAAATTCTGGTTTCAAAGCTATTGCTAGTTTTAGCTTAAAGACTTTTTTTTCATTTTTAAGCAAAAGCTTTTCTTCATTTTGCGTATACCGCCATGGTGGCTAGAGCCAGCAATATTTGAATACGTGAAATGGGCAGAACACCAATCTTAGAGATATGGGCCTGGCAGTCACAGTTGGAATGTTGCAAAGTCCTAAGGAGCATTTGCCATTTATAACTCAGCCCTATTTTGTCGAGAGCCAGTTTTTCCCCCTCATATTCACATAGCAAAGGAAGTTCTTAGTATTTTTTTTCTCTTCCTTAACCAAGCACCTATAAAATCAAAAAGATTGGTAGAAGGGAACAATATAAACATTGAACAGTTTTATTTTTCTTGTTTAGAAAGCCAAATAATTTGAAAGGTGTTTATGACAAGCAAACCTCCTCCACCATTCTCCCCCAGATTTATTTGCTTTCTTTAAGCTTATTAACTCAATTACCAATCTGCATGAAACTGGTTTGAACATTAGCTCTTTCTTGTCAAGACACTGTTATCTCTGGTGGAAGCCCGAAGGAATAGGTAAGAGAGGCCTAGACAATCCATAGGTTGGGATCTGCAGCCTTGGAATATTTGACCGCAAGAAATAAATAAAGCCCAACTTCAGCACTATGAGAGGCTATTGATATGACTTTTCCAAATCCATTTCAATGCCCTCAATCTCCTCTATGTATTATTATTCCTTCTTAAGTCTCTTCTGCACAATCTCACTGCTTCAAACTTAGCATCCACTACTTCCTTCCCTAAAGTCTGGGGAACCCCCCCATACACACACACACACACACACACACACATCTCTTTCTGGTCACCACCAAATCCTGGACAAGTGGAATGCACACAATGCCTCCCTTATAGAGCTTGAGCTAGGAACTGGGCATGCTCAATACCAAAGCAGATTCTTTCCCCCCCCCTTTTTGGTTGCCAAGTGCAGCATCTCTCCCAGTTCTACACCTCTCTTTCCTCTACCCATTGTACCAATCTCTCTTCCCAGCTCCACAATTAGTCCACTTAACCCATTTTTGCCCTAAAAGTCTCCAGAGTTCCAAAATGGAGAGAATTAAGCCATCTCGCGAAATAATTACATTTTGGTCTAAATCTTTACACTTTTACCTTAAAGCCCCAGGCCTCTTGCACACAGACAGGTAGGGGGAGTGCGTATACCACTGGATATTAGGAAACTGGCCCAAACAAGGCTCCACCCAGGATAACCAGAATCACCCATTACCCAGCGAAGTATTTCAGGAGCCCTCTCTACTGTGGGACAACAATTAAGCAAAGGTACTATACCCACGTTACAAAAGCCCAGAGCAATTGTTGTAGTTGAATGTTATTGTTATTGACTCACCCCCCTCCATCCTGGAATTGGTCAATTTTCTGCGTAGACTCGACGAGACCCTGTCTGCCTTGACCCCTCCTCTCCACCCCCTCCCCGGGCTGCCCCGGCTCTCCATGATTCTTCATCCTTTCCTGGATTCTTGGGTGCTCTCCCAAAGGAAGAGTGAGCCAGCCAGCAAGCAAGCGAGTGAGCAGTGAGCGTGCGTGTGTGTGTGTGTGTGTGTGTGTGTGTGTGTGTGTGTGTGTGTTCCTTAGATCTTAGGGAACTGGAGGTAGAGAAAGGACTCAAGTGTGCATATGTGGTGGTGATGCTTGGGGGGAGGGCTGATGGAGACAAGCAAACGGGCCTTTGGGAAGTGGGGTCTCTGTCCACGAGGACAGGGGCCACTCCGCCCCAGGGGGGTGTTTTAAGCAAAAGAGGGGGCGGATGGCAGGAGGGAAGCGCGCTTTCTCTCTGTGTTGGTAGCAAAGGAATGGTGCGGGGGGGGGGGGGGTGTCCCGGTGAGGGAGAAGGGATTCAGGAATGACGGTGTCTTGGTGGTTTGCTATGGTGAGGGACCAGTGACTGTGTGTGCCAGGGGGCGGGGGCGGGGGCGGGGGCGGGGATTCGGCGCGTGTATGTAAAGGTGCAGCCCGTGTGCGAGGCGCTGGGAGCGCGCTTGGTGTCTGGTCGGGTGCGCGCGCGCGCGCGCCGCTGTCCGCTTGCTTGCCTGCTTCCAAGTGCTAGGAGGTTTTCGACCGGCGAGCGGGCGCGGAGAAGCTCCATCGCAGATCACGCAGAGAGACCATCGCGGACACTGCAGCGCGAGTCGTGCCACGACTGGCACTGCACAACACGCGGGGGTCCAGAGGTGGGTGAATTTCCAGTGGGGGCTGCGCGAGCTGCACCGACGAGCGCGCTGCCTCATCCTGGCTCGCCTTGGCTCAGCAGCGAGTGTGTGTGCGCGCGCGCCCCAAGGGAGACAGGTAGCTTATTGTTTTTAGTTTAATTCGGGTTGATTTGGGGCCAGAGAAGTAGCCTAAGTGGATGTGTTGGTTAAATGGCCCCGCCATCTGACCTAGGCACCTGTCGTTTGCCGGCCAACAACGGGGTCGCATGTCCCCGAGGACCTAAAGGAGCCAAGTGTCCTTAGCATCCCTGTCCCTTGGGCGGCCGGGGCATGAGGGAAAGTGTGTTGGCGGCTGGTCGCTTGGGCTGTTTGAAGCCGCTCGGCTGGCCTGGGTTTGGTTTTCTGCGTCCTGCTGGCAGGCAGTGTGCGTGGATTGCGATGTGGGGTTCCCTCCCGGCAGTGGCCGGCGGGCTGGGGAGAGATTCCCAGCACCCCCCAAACAACAAGCCGAGGAAAGGAGGAGCTGAGCCATTGGGGAACTCGAATAGCCCCGCAAAGGTGGCCCAAGGCATGCAGAACGAGTTTGCAAGGTGCTGAAATATTGAGCTCATTTCTCATGTTGGTGAACAGGAATGTGAAACTAGCCTAGGGTCACAGGGGCCGAGCAAAAGTACCTGGGCCGCCCCTCCAGGCCTTGGAACTGTGGGGTCACTCTGTGTATGGCAAGCGGGTCATTGCCACCCCAGTGCCATTGCGGCCTGAGCAAGCAAGCTATCTGTTCTTCCCGCTCAGCTTCCTCCCGGCCGGCTCTGGAGAGAAGAAAACTCCAGCCCGCTACCCCTGGTGGGACGGGAGCGCGCAGGGAAATGTGTGCGCAGCGGGGCTGGAGGCCCCCAGGCTATCGCGCACAGTCTCCGCCTCCGCCACCCAACCCGCGAGGCTGCCACTCGGGCAAGGGAACCAGGAGGGGGCTGCGTGCCGGCTCTGGGCACTGGGATGCGGCAAAACATTGCGGTACGCGCCAGCGCCAGCGGCCCCTCCAACCGCGTCGCGGCCGACCCGAGGTGGCGCACAGGGGGCGGCAGCGGCTGGGTCTCTCCGCGGACCTCGCTTCCCTTCCCACCCCCTCCATCCTGGCCTTAGTGAGGGCCACAGAGGATGGTTTTGAATGATGATGATGATTTCGATTTCGAATCAGCTCGTGGGGAGCTCCCTCGACTTGAGGACCCTCCTGTCAATGGCTTCCACACTGCTGGTTGGCCCCCTGCGCCTGGACATGGAGCGATACAGGGATGGAGGCTGGATTTCTGGTAGGACTTGATTTGTGCAGTGCTGGCGGGCCATGGAAGCTGAGTAGTGTCTTCGCTGAGCCCGGAGCGAGAAGGGCAGATAGGAAGTGGATCCGCTCTTGGCAGCCTGAAAGATAGCTGGTGATACCCAACTTGTACTTTGTAGGCATTTTTTTTCCTCCCTCATTTTCTGCTTTTCTTTTTTCCTGTGATTTTTTTTTTTTTTTTTTAGCTTATGCCATGTGAATAAGCGTTTTCTTTCGGTGACAGCGTCTCTTTGCTTTCTTTCCGGCTTTATTTATTTATTTATTTTTGTCATCCATTCTCTACCTCTCCCTTCCCCCCTTGGTTTGATGAAACGCACTCTTCCTCTCCCTCTTCCTCATTTGCTCCTCCAGCTGCTTTTGGCTTCCTCGGTTTCACAAGAGCTCCATTTGGGAACTTCCCAGCTTGTCCTTTCGCCTCCTCCCCTCAGAGAGTTAAAGTAGAAATTCCTCAGAGGGCAGTTCATTCTGCGTTTTCAGATTCGTTGATGCTTCTGATTCTTGGTTCTGTCTGTGCTGAATTCAGGTTATTCGAATTCATTTTCTTTCAGTTTGTGTTTTGTTGGGCTGCTTTGGGGTTTCTTTGTTTTGGGGTGGGGGTGGGGGTGGGGGTGGTTAGGAAAAAGAAATGACTCAACTGAACTAAAATAGCTGTTAAAAACCCACATCAACACGAGGCACATAGAGGGGGGAAAAGGGACCAGATTAAATTCAGATTTTACAATTAAAGTTGTCTTAGGTGATGTCATACTTAAAAATTATGACTTCTTTTTGCAATACCAATCATGAACAGGAGGAATATACTTTAAATGACAGCCAAATAGATTGCCAGCAATGCTGACTGTATTGTAAACCAAAGTACTTAAAATGCTAATCCTTCTAGGTCGTGGCTAATGGATTGTCTACCTTGAGACACATTGGGTTTTATCAATAGCTGATTCCTCCTGAGCAAAATAAAGACATACTCAATGTGACACCTCTTTTTTCCCCCATTATGGCCTCATTGTGTGTTCCTTGGTATTTTGTTTATTTAATTAATATTTGGTGGTAACCATATTGGAATTGTAGCCAGCTTCCTTTCCATTCAAAATGGAAAGAAAATATTCACATGATTAAAATTGCATCAGTGAAATGCATGGCTTGTTTCCTTTTTATCTGTTTCTATGAAGCACCAAGCACTCTGTGTGTGTTTGTGTGCGTGTGTGTGTGTGTGTGTGTGTGTGTGTGACAGATAGAGAGAGAGAGAGAGACAGAGAGACAGAGAGACAGAGAGAGAAGAGAAACAGAGACAGAGACATAGAGAGACAGAGAGGGGGAAACAGAAAGACAGAGAGACAGACAGTGACAGAATGTGTAACTGCACTCTAATGGGTTAATTTGCTTAACATTAAACTCTTTCAAGAAGTAATTCTTTATTTGTTACAGAAAGGGGCACCACGGTCATTTTCAGAAGAGGTTTGAGAAATGGTGATTTTAAGACAAAAATATTTTTGCTCTGACTGTGTGTGACTCTTCAGATAAAGCCTGTAAAAGATTGTAGTGTGTGAATGCCTGTCCCTCGGCAGTGGCAGTCTGTGGTCAAAGAGAAGGAGATGAGCATTGAAGCCAAATGTCAGTAGGACCTGGGTTCCAAGTGGCAAATGAGGGAACACAAAAGGCTATGCAGACTGAAGAGCCAGTTGTGGTGAGAAAAGCTGCTTGAAAATCAGCTAAGCAATGCAGGAACAAGCAGGTCCCTTTCCTATCTTCAAGACCTAAAGTCCCAAAAGATTTTCTTCATCCACTATTTGAGAGTGGACAGGATACTAGATGTTATGTATTTGCTTGAAAATGAAATGTGGCCATCCCCCTACACATTTGTTCTTTTATAACCCTATCAGTTGTGTTGTCTTTGGTTTTAGAGGTAGTAATGTACAGGTGAACTGACTCATGACAATATACTTAACTGGGGGACAAGGCTGAGCAGATCTCTTTCCAGGGAACCTTGCACACTGATTTTAAACTAGATTCTGTCTAGCACTGAGACCTCAATTGCCATCCCCTGTTGAAACCAGAGTCCTAATAGTCTTTCCACCCTGCATATTAATCTAGCTGCAACCTAGAGAACAAATATCCACTAATTGCAGTGTCTCTCTGGTTCAAAGGACATGTCACACTTAATATTGTAGGTGCCTTTACTTCAACTGCAAATAGAAAGCTTAAGATTTGTGTTCAAGGGCAATTTGGTGGTCCAAGTTATAAATGAATTCAGGTTACTAAGGTGTATATATATATATATATATATATATATATATACACCAAACAACCAAACAACCTTTTTGCTATTGTTTGTTGTGTATTCTGTATATCTCAATTTTCCATAAACTGCACAGGTATGAGAACAGAAGGTGTATCATTTCTGGTGGTTATTCCTGTTCAACTGAGTGCAAATACTTGGAGTTTTCTGTGCCTTAAAAATGCAATGCTGTTACCTAGGTGCTGGGGCTCCCGCCTGTATTAGCTATTCAGGAGGCTGAAATTTGAGGATGACATTTTGAAGCCAGGCCAGGCAGGAAAGTTTGTGAGACTCATTTCTCCAATTAACCAGGAAAAACCCAGATGCGAAGCTGTAGCTCGAGTGGTAGAGGACTAGTCGAGTACAAAAAGCTCAGGGAGAGCACCTCGGCTGTGATTTCAAGCCCAGGATACACATGCATGCATACACACAGACATGTGAGTGCATGTGCACACACACACATGCACACACACACCCTTACACACAGAATACAATACTGGTAATTATAGCCATCTGTTCACAATGGTATGATTTAAACCCATTTTTTTCAGTAATGACCATTGAAAAAATGTTTTCTTTTTATTTTTTAGATTATTTCTCTTTATTCAGAAGCATAAAGTTGTTTGCTGATTGCAAGAAGATGTTTCTTTGGCTCTTTCTGATTTTGTCAGCCCTGCTTTCATCGACAACTGCAGATTCTGATATATCGGTGGAAATTTGCAATGTGTGTTCCTGCGTGTCAGTTGAGAATGTTCTCTATGTGAACTGTGAGAAGGTTTCAGTCTACAGACCGAATCAACTGAAACCCCCGTGGTCTAATTTCTATCACCTCAATTTCCAGAACAATTTTTTAAATATCCTTTATCCCAATACATTCTTAAATTTTTCACACGCAGTATCCCTGCATCTGGGAAATAATAAACTGCAGAACATTGAGGGAGGAGCCTTTCTCGGGCTCAGTGCATTAAAGCAGTTACACTTGAACAACAATGAATTAAAGATTCTCCGAGCTGACACTTTCCTTGGCATAGAGAACTTGGAGTATCTCCAGGCTGACTACAATTTAATCAAGTATATTGAACGAGGAGCCTTCAATAAGCTCCACAAACTGAAAGTTCTCATTCTTAATGACAATCTGATTTCGTTCCTTCCTGATAATATTTTCAGATTCGCATCTTTGACTCACCTGGATATACGAGGGAACAGAATCCAGAAGCTCCCTTATATTGGAGTTCTGGAACACATTGGCAGGGTTGTCGAACTGCAACTAGAAGATAATCCTTGGAACTGCAGCTGTGATTTGCTGCCTCTAAAGGCTTGGCTGGAGAATATGCCATATAACATTTACATAGGAGAAGCTATCTGTGAAACTCCCAGTGACTTATATGGCAGGCTCTTAAAAGAAACCAACAAACAAGAATTATGTCCTATGGGCACAGGCAGTGATTTTGATGTACGAATTCTGCCTCCATCTCAGCTGGAAAATGGCTACACCACTCCCAACGGTCACACTACCCAAACATCCTTGCACAGACTTGTGACCAAACCACCCAAAACAACCAATCCTTCTAAGATCTCTGGAATTGTGGCAGGCAAAGCCCTCTCTAACCGTAATCTCAGTCAGATTGTGTCTTTTCAGACAAGAGTGCCTCCTCTTACGCCTTGCCCAGCACCTTGCTTTTGTAAAACACATCCTTCGGATTTGGGACTGAGTGTGAACTGCCAAGAGAAAAATATACAGTCCATGTCTGAGCTGATACCAAAACCTTTAAATGCCAAGAAATTGCATGTCAATGGCAATAGCATCAAGGATGTGGACATTTCAGACTTTGCTGAGTTTGAAGGACTGGATTTGCTCCATTTGGGCAGCAATCAGATTACAGTGATCAAAGGAGATGTATTCCACAATCTTACTAATTTGCGCAGGCTGTATCTCAATGGCAATCAAATCGAAAGGCTGTATCCTGAGATATTTTCAGGCCTTCATAACCTGCAGTATCTGTATTTGGAATACAATTTGATTAAGGAAATCTTAGCAGGTACCTTTGACTCCATGCCAAATTTGCAGTTACTGTATTTAAACAATAATCTCTTGAAGAGCCTGCCTGTTTACATTTTTTCTGGAGCACCTCTTGCTAGACTGAACCTGAGGAACAACAAATTCATGTACCTACCTGTCAGTGGAGTTCTTGATCAGCTGCAGTCTCTTACACAGATTGACTTGGAGGGCAACCCATGGGACTGTACTTGTGACCTGGTGGCATTAAAGTTGTGGCTGGAGAAGCTAAATGATGGGATTGTTGTGAAAGAACTGAAATGTGAGACACCTGTTCAGTTCGCCAGCATTGAACTAAAGTCCCTGAAAAATGAAATCTTATGTCCTAAACTTCTAAATAAGCCATCTGCACCATTCACAAGCCCTGCACCTGCTATTACATTCACGACCCCATTGGGTCCCATTCGAAGTCCTCCTGGGGGCCCAGTGCCTCTGTCTATTTTAATCTTAAGCATACTAGTGGTTCTCATTTTAACTGTGTTTGTTGCTTTTTGCCTTCTTGTGTTTGTGCTACGTCGCAACAAGAAACCCACGGTGAAGCACGAAGGCCTTGGGAATCCTGAATGCGGCTCTATGCAGCTGCAGCTAAGGAAGCACGATCATAAAACCAATAAAAAAGATGGACTGAGCACAGAAGCATTCATCCCACAAACCATAGAACAGATGAGCAAGAGCCACACCTGTGGGTTGAAAGAGTCAGAAACTGGGTTCATGTTTTCAGATCCTCCAGGACAGAAAGTCATGATGAGAAATGCTGCTGACAAGGAGAAGGATTTATTACACGCGGATACCAGGAAGAGACTGAGCACAATTGATGAACTGGATGAATTATTCCCTAGCAGGGATTCCAATGTGTTTATTCAGAATTTTCTAGAAAGCAAGAAGGAGTATAACAGCATTGGTGTCAGTGGCTTTGAGATCCGCTATCCAGAAAAACAACAAGATAAAAAAACCAAGAAGTCCCTGATTGGTGGCAACCACAGTAAAATTGTTGTGGAGCAACGGAAGAGTGAGTATTTTGAACTGAAGGCTAAACTTCAGAGTTGCCCTGACTACCTACAGGTCCTCGAGGAGCAAACGGCGTTGAACAAGATCTAGGTTTTGCAATTTAACTTCATACGAAGGACATTTATTTAATGATGAAAGTGCCTTTTGTTGACTTCTAACTCCCAAATACTATATTATCAATAGGCATAGAGGCAGGCGTTTTCAAGGTTGTCCCATTAATTGTAGCTGCAAAGGTGTATCAAGTAGAAGAGAATTTCCTTAATAGATTTTACTACAGAAAACCTATACTGTGGAGTCCTGTGGGGATACTGCAAATTCTATTGCCAAAGGGATGCTTTATACACATAACACACTGAATTTAACCTAAGAGGCCAATACGTTTTGTACCCCAATACAAAACCTTCGTCTCTTTGTGCTTTGTAAAGCAAGCTCAAGAAAACTGGTACCAGTGTTTGTACTTCAACTGGGTCCTTCATCTTGCACGTAGATTAAGTTGGTGGAACTGGAATAATCCTTTTGATTTGTGGCATTGTAACAACTCTGTGTAAAGATTACCTGAAAAGTGTAAAAAAAAAAGCATGCAAAGAGAGAACGTTTGGTAGTATTTGTAAATCGGTAACCTTTATGGCCTGCATCTTGAATTCGCTGGATTTATAACATTAAATTGTGCAGATACTTCTTTAAAATATACCATGCATTACCTAAGTATAAAATAAATTTGAAGACTTTAAGCATTACCTGTCTATACATAAAGTCCTAAAAGAGAAAAAAAATTCCACGTGAGTAAAATAGTATTTGTGGTGACCTGAAGAAATGCGTGATGTTTATCAAAATTAAAAACTGCTCAAATTCATCTAATCCTAGAGTTTGTTGTCAGTTATGTGAAAAACCCACAATCCTTAAAGGTTGTCCAAAATTAGCAAAGTGCTTACCGTGTGAGCGCAGTCAAAGCTATTTTTGTAACATAATTCATATTTATGAAGTACTTTGTATACTAAATAGGAAAATATGTACTCCTTAAAATGTATTTACTATGCTTGACTTATTTTCCTGATCACAGCAAATTTATAAGTAAGTGTAAAATTTAGATAGAAAAAATACTTAAGTGAAATGAAAGGAAATGGTGTACAGACATTTTGGACTTTGTGATCAGGTGTAATTTAAAATTAGAAAAAAAGTTTAAAAAATCAAAAAGAAACAAAAATACAATGAACATAAAAGTAAAGATGAGTTCTGTGCTATTCTTGTGAATTTAGCATATTATATTCAGATTTGTTAACAAGTGTGCATTTTAAAATAGGTTCTTTAGTTTCATAGTATTGTGTCTAGGGCACTGGTTATTTGCCATCAGTTGTCTTGCTTTTCAGGATTCTATGAGATTAATTCAAGTAGTTTTCACTATGATATTAAAAACAACTAGTGACTAAGCTTAATAGTATCTCATATGCATCTGTATCGTGTTCTTTCATCATTCTGACTACTATCAGATAATCTAGTAGAACTACAAACATCATGGTAGTCTCGGCTTTCAAAGCCACACTGTAACATGCTTGTATTGGATGCCCATGAGCTCACAGTCTGAAACTAGAATGATATGTTCCTGTGTTTGCTCATGCTGTAAAGTTGTAAGTAAAAATTGGTCAAATGAATTAAGTATTTGGTAACAGGTTAACATTCGAAGATTTTTAAGAGCTCCCAATTGCAAAGTGATTTTCCAAAATATATTACCTTCTTGGTATGCTGATGTGTATATGTGTGTTTGTGTATATATGTATACACGCATACATATACATATATGTGCGTATGTGTATATGTACATATATGAACATGCATATGTATTTATTCATTAATTACTATATCAATCAGTAGTTAACCAAGAAGGCAAAACATAGGCATTCTTCATGAATTTCAAGTGGAAGATATTTTGGTTCCATTTCTGAGATTACATTACTATTAAAAGTTAACAGCGATTCCTTTATTAAGCACTATTTTCAGGGCTTTATGTGTCTGTTCCAAGATTAAAAGTAAATCTTGGCATCCTTGGAGGCGTGTGTGTGTCAGTGTGAGTGTGTGTGTGTGTGTGTGTCTATTTGAGTATATATTGAGTATATATTCATACATATAGATAATTTGGAGAATTTTTTAAATAGCAAAAATATCTCCATACGTATGTGCTGGTGCTCTTAAAATTTTAATGTGTACTTTTAATTTTCATGACAATGTCTGTGAAAATTTTATATGAATATAAAAAATCTAGACAAATAATTGCTTTATGATCTTGAAAGGAAAGACAAAATGTGTGCTCAACAGCTTGTATTCATCTACAATTTCATAAGGACTTTTAATATGCCATTATCATGCATGCATGCATTCATGGAATAAAGGGCTCCTTAATGCATACTGACAGGATAACAATGCAATGGCTGCAAAGAAAGTGTTTTAGTTTATCCTGTCAATAATGTATGGATGGAGAAATCTTAAATAAACACTTATGGGAGAAACTGGAAAGCTCCATCCATGAACTGGGAATAATGAGTCATTCAGAAGAAGCCTTTTTATTCAGTGTGGTGATGTTTTAAGATGTTTCCAGATTTCTGCAGAATTATCAATGGCAAGAGTACCTGCCACCATCTCACAGCTTGCTGTAGTATATTGGCTATTTCATATTCTTCTGATGAAAGGCATAAATGTTAAAAAAATAAGGATCAAGTAATTTAATTGTATGTGGTTATTTGGAGATTCTAATTGTAAATGAAAGTAACAACTCCTCAGTTAAGGCTAATATAGTTTCCTTAACTAAAGTCATTGTGCCTACATTATACAGTGTATACTATTTTCACCTGTCTCTCATTAGTTCTACTTGTATATTTTATGATAACGTATCTAGGCATTAGTTCTGAGTTGAGTGCAAGAGCAGTTAAAATACTGTATCTATATTTTGTTGAATTCAACTATAACCTTGATGTTAGTTTAACCCCATAAGGTATAATATGTACATCAGTTCAGAATTTTTAGTAGAACTTTGATTAAAATATAAAAATATCCAAGAAATGCTAGGTTCTAATGGGCGAGACACATCATGAGTGTGTTGGTATCATAGTCGTGTGTGGACCGCGTTAGAACAGCTACAAAGAAAAGTAGATCACATGAAATCAGTGAAGGGGTTGAGATAATATATTGTGTTTGTGTAATATAAATCAAGTTTTAAATTATTTTTTTATGAAATCAATAAATATGATTCAATTCTTCAAAAGCAAATCTTTGTGTAATTTTCTCAGAAAGCAGCTATTAAAGTACAATGATTCAAGTCTATAAGGCAATATTCTATATTTAATTTTTCATTCTGAGTAATAAAATGATATCAATTAGAAAGTCATTTAATATCACCTTTCTTTTGGTGTTTTTAGCATTTAATTTTTAAGCCATAAAGATGCATCAATTAACAGGCCATGTCCCCATGAATAATGTCAACATATTTCAGAGATAACAGAAGACACTTAGAAATGTATGGTGATAAAATTAATCTATGATAATTTTGCATGATTTTTACATTGATATTGTATGAAATGAGTACAGTGAGCTTTTTTGTTTTCATTTTTGTTTTGTTATTGATGTCACATCCAAAGACTTGGGGAGGAAATATATGAAGAATGTATTTCTAATCGCTATTTTGAAATAAATAAAACACATTGTATTGTTTTTAACCTGATTTGATTTATTACTATTTTACATTCATTTATAAAACAAAAATAAAAAACACTATAAAATCTAATGTAAATCACAGAAAGGAACTATTTTAATGAATTTCATTTGCTTTTAATTACATCAAGATATTAGAGAGAATTTATTAAATGCCATTTTTATGAAAGCATTAATAAAATTGTTTGCTACAATGGTACTTCAGAAGCCACAGTTTATTAAATATATTTGTCTTTCTATTATTTTTCAGAAGAAACAAAGCAGTAGGCCAAACTGATCATTGTCACTCAAACTTGAGGGTAAGACATATAACTCTAAAATAATATTTGTACCACTTAATTGTTAAATCTCTGTTAAAAGATGCCTCCTTCACAGACCTATTTGCAATCTGTGTTCCTTCCCACTGACAGCGCCTTTGGAGAAGGGTGAGGCAGCGCCAAGATCAGCAGTTGCCCATTCTTATTAATCGGTTGGACTCTGGCTAATTAATCAGTTGAATCTGACTTCAGATAAACAAATATTAATATCTAGCCTTAAAATCATCTCAAACATTCTTAGAAAATCTTCAAACATCTAGTTTTTTTAGTGAAATAAGCTTTACTGCTGGTAGAATAGTTACACTTTCATAGGAAAACTGTCATTTTTAATTTAATTCCATTAAAGGTAGACAAAATGATCAATGTGTCACTTAATGCAATTATGATGATGAAAGAAAATGAACCCATTGCATTATGACCAATGGTGGGCAGAAAAGAATATGAAGAGATTGCATGGACCAATAAGCTGTGTTTCGACTATGTGTGTTTAGAGCAAGAGAAGTAAAAATAGAAAAGAACATAGAAAATGTAAGTTAAGATTGGTGTACCCTTATTTTTACATATAGCTTTGACAAAAGTATGAATTCTATAGCAGTATTTTTGGACTAGATACCTCATGTGTCACAAGTGACATATCATCAATTGGGTTTTATTAGTTCTTTGGAGTATTGAGTAAAGGGCCTTGGGTCTCAGCCATTTTGTTTTGTAAACAAATGGCCTTAAAAGTTGACCTCCTTTCTAATCCTCATTCTCACTCACTCACTGTAGTCAGCTGGGATGAACTAGAATATTCTGTGTGTGATATTACTGAGAATGTCAGGTAGTATATAATCAAGTTCATCTGATAATTTTTTTGCCCCTGATCTCAGACTTTGTGATGATTTGTTTTGTTTTATTAAAAGCAAATGATAAGGTAAAAATAACTTTCATAGGTTATTTTTAATAAAACTGCCTTAACCTAATTTTTTGTTATTTATTTCATTTCTACTTCTATTCCATTAATTTATAGGATATAATTTTAGGAACAAAAGTTAAGGAAGAAAAAATTCTCTTCTATTGTATATAAAATAATACTATTTTTACTTTAAAAATATTTAACTTGGCTGGGATTTTGGCCTAGTGGCAGAGTGCTTGCCTACCATGCACAAAGAACCGGGTTCGATTCCTCGGTACCACATACATAGAAAAAAGCCGGAAGTGGTGCTGTGGCTCAAGTGGTAGAGCTCTAGACTTGAGAAAGTTCAAGGACAGTGTTCAGACCCTGAGCTCAAGCCCAGGACTGGCAAAAAAATATTTAACTTGTTTTTTTCCATGTCTATAACAGTACTGCATAGGAAGACTCTGAAACCCTTGAATTCTTTGGGCCAAGAAATTACTATTGAGAGTGAAAACCATGCAAATTCCTCACTGTATGATAATCATGAGACTCCCTCCCATATCTGTATAACCCAGATCAAGACAGAATTTTTCAATTCTGCACTTTAGTTGACTTTGGTATATAGTACATAACTAGAAATAGAAATTCTGATGATTCCAATAATACAATAAGAATGAGAAAATTACATGTGTCACTTAAAAAGCCAATGAAAAATCTTTCAAGAGATAATGTGAATATGTAGTGAATAAACACACAACATTACTTTTAAATTAGGAGTAGGTACCAGATAGTCCTTTGAAGTTCATGTACAATATAATTCTCTTAGTTGGCAATTCAGAAAATTTACAAATACTAGATACTGCTGATTACTAGCCTAAGAAAGCCATGTTGTACGGTGGATATTGCTCATGAAATATTTGAAAATCAAAAGTAAGCTCTGTTCTTCTTGCTAAGAGTGCAATGTATATGTCCATTATTGTTTCATGTAAACTGAATCATTGTGCTACAGTTCTGGAGTTGATATGCAGTGACTTTAATGCTGTTTTCATGAATAAAAGTCTTTTCTTATAGGTCACATTTGTAGCCATTCAGTGTGTTTATTAGTGTGATATTAGTGGAGCTCAAATTCAAAAGGAAATGCCAATAATCTGATATTTAATTGATATTGTATTAATTCCTTCGCACATATGCAATCAGAAAGTGTAACACAGGTAAACAGTTAAAAATGTACAAAGGCAATGATCTAGTTGATGTTCACAACTAAAATCCTTCTTCCTAGATCAACTAGGTATTTCAAATCAATTTTGTTGTTTGCGAACAAATGATAGTTGTCTTGCTTTTGCTTTCATTTTAAATTGTAACAAGATTAACCTATCACACACAGTAGGAGTTAGTCCCAGTTCATCTTGTGACTTCTTTCAGTTTCAGTAATGCCTGCTGTCATGAGACTTGAATTTGTTTTTTTCTCATTTATTAACTTTATCATCTTCCTCTTCAATCTATAAGCTTACTCAATGAATGATACTGTGTGCTATTTCTAGGCAACCAGACACGTGCAAATTAAAGCTCTTATACCTTTCACAAACATTCACAAGACCATGTAAGGACATCTATACCCAAAGTAAGGAAGCTCAGTGTGAAGTTATCATTTGAAATCACTGGAATAGGCAAGTTAAAAAAAGATCACTGGGTTGAAAATTATGACTAGAGAGAACATATTTTTATTAAGGACACGGTACTTAAGAGCAAAGAAATGTTCAAAGGAAAAAAATGATAGTTTGCTTGGCACACAGAATATAGAACTCAATTGTTGAAAATGGTCATAATAAAATATGCCAAATCTTAGAGATACTTAAACCTATTTTTTAATGAATTTGTAATCTAGGATCTGCCAAAACAGCACCAGTAAATTCAATTTTCTTTTAATGAACACCAGTTTAATAATATATCCACTTATATTTAAAGTTTCTATGTTTCCCTCATGGACACTACTTGGTTTACTGACATTATGAACTGTCTGACTGAATCTTATAGTTAAAATAATAAGTAAGGTCGCTATTGTATAAAAGTAGAAAGTGAAACATGGATATTGCATATAAAGCATGTTGATAGGGAAGGAAATAGACCTTTACAAATATTTTGGTTGCCAATCTTGTGATACAATGCTATGATGTCTTCTGATTTGATTTCAGAAATTTTAATTCCATGAAAATGATCAAATGCAGGGCTGAAAGTTTGGCATAGTAGTAGAGTGCTTGCCTAGCATGCATGATGACCTGGGTTTGATTCCTCAGTACCACATACATAGACAAAAGCCAGAAATGATGCTGTGGTTCAAGTGGTAGAGCTTTAGCCTTAAGAAAAATCCAAGGACAGTTCTCAGGCCCTGAGTTCAAGGCCAGGACTGGCAAAAAATGACCAAGTGCCTGTTTAAGCAACCATTCCTTCATGACTCCCACTCTCCCAGGAAACAATGTTCCTGCCATGGATTCCCTTGCTCTGTAGCTACGTATGATATGTTTGCCATGTTCTCTCTGCTGGAAATCCTGCTCTTCTGCTGCTAAAAATAACCAATAGTATCTCTGACAGGGACTAGGTTAGAGAGATTGTTTTACTTTGGTATGTAGTAGTGGCAACACAAAAATTTAAGATTCTCAGTCTAAGCATATATTCACCATCACAATATTCCCATACTAGAGAGCATATGGGTTGTGTATATTTTCCATATAGCAGTTTTGCTTTTGCTCATCAGTTCACCCTCTAACCCACAGAAGCAATAGTTCCCTTATCAGTCTCCTTCAAAGTGGAAACTACAGTCTGTTTTGGAAACGGTTATTTATAGAAAAAAATCATCAATAATGTTTTTCCATTTATTTCCTTCTGTAAATCATAGACATTTAAAAAAATAGATGAGTAGCTGGACGGCCCCTGGCTCATGCCTGCATGTAATCCTAGTTACTCAGGAGGCTGAGATCTGAGGATCACGGTTAGAAGTCAGCCTGGGCAACAAAGTCTATGCGACTCTTATCTCCAATTAACCACTAGAGAACCAGAAGTGGTGCTGTGGCTCAAAGTGGTAAAGCATTAGCCTTGAGCAAAAAGAGCTCAGGTACAGCGCCCAAGCCCTGATTTATACTTTGACAACTGACAAAAAAAAATAAAGTAATTGTAAGCACATGGATTGTACTATAATCCTGGGAATGTGTTTTTTTTGCCAGTCTTGAGTCTTGAACTCAGGGTATGGGCATTGTGCTTGTTCTTTCTCAAGGCTAGAGCTCTACCATGTGAGCCACAGCACCACTTCTAGCTTTTTCTCTTTGTGGTACTGAGGAATCGAACCTAGGTCTTCGTGCATGCTAGCCAAGCACTCTACCACTAGAC
The DNA here is from genome assembly GCF_031878675.1 of Megascapheus bottae. Taxonomy (NCBI): domain Eukaryota; kingdom Metazoa; phylum Chordata; class Mammalia; order Rodentia; family Geomyidae; genus Megascapheus; species Megascapheus bottae. The sequence goes on along the minus strand of NC_143547.1, from coordinate 98,271,625 downwards.
CAAACACCAGTCCAGGAAAGTATTTCTTAACATTCAGATTTTCTTTTCTTTTTTTTTTTGCCAGTCCTGGGCTTGAGCTCAGGGCCTGAGCACTGTCCTTGGACTCTCTCAAGGCTAGAGCTCTACCACTTGAGCCTCAGCACCACTTCCGGCTTTTTTCTATGTATGTGGTACCATGGAATCGAACCTGGGTCTTCGTGCATGCTAGGCAAGCACTTTAACCACTAGGCCAAACTCCAGGCCCACATTCAGATTTTCTTAAGCTGTAATTACAGATAAATGTATTGGCTACAAACTGCATTTCAAGAGGTCAGTTTCCACAGTGGAGTTACCACAGAAGTCTATTATTGCTAACATACTGACCAGGTTTGCCATATGTTATTATACATAGCTATTGTTTTCTCCTTGCAATGTCCAGTTCACAAAATATTCAAACTAGGCACAGCCGCTGAAATGACATTGAATCAATTCTTGTCATAAAAATGTACAAAATTTTGCATATGTAGCTATGCTATTACACACCAAAATGTACATTCGAAACTGGTTTAAAACCATCACTATTAAAATGAGAACTACTGTATCTCGAGTAGGGATTTAAGAGAACAGAACTGGAGGTATTTAATTAGAATTACATCCATTCCATCCTCTCTTTTAAACAGGGTGTTATATAGGCTTCAATGTGCAAAATGTAAAATCTAGGACTAAGTTCAAGGGTAGCATTTCTACTTTTTTGTTCAGTCTCCTTAGCTGCCTCAGCTGATCTGAAGAATAGAATGTAGGGTCACACACTTACATAACCTCAAAGGAATATATGGTATCATCTAATCATTGTAGTGCCAATACAACAGAGAAGACCAGTTTCTAACATGATGACCTTTTCATAGCTGAGGCGGATTAAAATCAGTGGCTTTTATAACATTTTGCTCAATATTGTGACAGTGCAAAATAAGAGTCCATTAATGAATAATGATCTTGCAAGGTTTAAGGATCTTTGAAAGATGACTATACGTACAGTAGAGTTTTAAATTCTCATTGAATTCATAGCCCATCATTTCATCCTAGATTCTTCTCTGTTTTAAAGAGTAACTAGGGCTTGAAAAGGAAAGTGATTTACATAGCCAAAGTCACATATGGACACTGCTCCAGGATATGTCTTTTATTTTGAATTTTATTTTTATTGTAAAGGTGATCTTCAGAGTAGTTAGTTACGTAAGTAAAGAAAAGTACATTTCTTGTAGAACATTGCTGTCCCTTCTCTCACTTTGTCTAGCTTTCTCCCCCCTCCAAGTTCATTTCTAGCATAGGGATTTTCAGTATTACTATTGCAGTGGTTCACCCTTTATGATTTGTTTCACCATTTCTGTGTTCAGGATCTGATTTTCCTGAGTCATAGGATACTGTCACTTGGTTTTGTCACTATTTGGAAATTTCAGGAAGGTGAATGAGGATCTGTAGGTGAGGATACAGGGAGACACTGGCACATAAGAACAGTCTTCATAGGTTTAGAGCAGCTTATAACTGGAATGAACTAGATATAAAATATATGCTTCTTATCCAGAGAATTGTCCAACATAAAAACAGTATGAAAAGGAAGACAAATATTATTCAAGAAAATCTATTTGAATGCAGACCTAGACTACATGATCTTAGAGGACATTAATTTTAAGATCTTAAAAATTTGCCAATGTATGCAGCAAACTCATTCAAGTCAAAGTTATCATATGTACTTTGCTCTAAACTTTCAAAAGCTCATTCTATGGTAGTATAATTATTAATAATTGATTATCTAATAAATATTGAAATTACTAATAAAGAACTTACAATACCAGTTATATATTAGACATACTAAATGAAAAATACAATAAAATCTCTCTTACTTTGTAGGGTTTTCATTTGAAGTATTGGCATTCTCAGAGGTTTAATCTTTTACTAAGGTAAAAAAAAGACAACTTCCTTTATACATTGCACTGAAGATGGCAGTCTAGTAACAACCTCACAGTAGAAAAGATAAGACATGCTTGTGTCTTCTAAATTACAAATTTGAGATGATTTATTTCACCTGGCCAAAGGAATACAATGATTAAAACTATAGTATTATTTTTACAAATTGGATCTAGCACAGTTTTTATTAGTTATCCTCATTTAGTTACAACTGATATTCAGTATACTGAATTGTGGGTATTGTAGTTCACTTTGCAGCTCTAAAAATATATTAAGAATAGCAAATGAACTTTCTTCAAACTAAAAATAAGATATTTTCAGACATATTCATTTAAATTTTATTCCATTGAGACAGGAACCTTAAAAGACAAAATAAATACTTCAGACCTCAAGGATTTTGTTTGTTCTTCATTTTTGTTTATGTATTTTTTTACAAAAGGTTTGGTGCATATGATTGCACGAAATTTAAACATTTTCTTCTTTTAATTCAATACCCTTAGAAAAATACCTCAAACATGACTAGTATGTATTCCCAAGGCCCTTTAATTATTTCAAAAAATATGCCTTTGTGTCATGATAACTCATTCAAAATTAGCAGCTTTCTACTTTAGAATCATACATTACTTATAAATAGTCACAGTGTTAAAAGTGTAAATAACCTCTGTCTAATTAATTTTAGGTTTAAGATGAAAGGAAGGGAATAAAAATGTCAAGTTTGATTCACCACTGACAAGCTAAGATGTCTATCAGAGTAGGAAAATTGACCCTCTGCCACCACTTTCTTTTCATCTCATATACCCTATGATGTTGCCACTTCCTTCTGCCCTTGAAACACAGTAGATCCTCAATGAAACATCCTGTTTTTTGGCTGTGGTCACATGCCCCCATTCCCATTTACATCCTCATTTTGTTTAATGTTTTATTAACCAGATACCACATTCATATACAGGTAATTCACGTGCACACTTAACATGTTTGTTCACTTGAAAATATTTTCATTTTTAAAAAGGGTTTCAAGGGGTAGAAAAGGAAAGCACATTAGCAGAACAAATAATGGCATTTCAGAACTATGATAGTGAACTAGGATACATTCCTTGTTTTCCTTTATTCTTTCCATAGTTGACATAGTCAGATCGTCAGTGGGGGAGACTGACTTAAACTTCTACTCAATAATTCTCGTATTAAGTTTCTTTATTGACTTCCAAACACTTGGTTTTCTTCAAATTAAACTGGGAAAGTGGGTTCTCGTTCATGTAAATATTTCCCATGGAAATGGCATTTAAATTCAAGTCCTAAAGGAGTCACAAAGTAATTATTAAAGAATAGGACTAGGAAAGGGATATGAGGCTTGCCAAATAACCTGAGTTAGGACAGCAGTGTGGGAATGAGCCCATTACATGGTGATGGTGTGGTAGAGAGGAAAGAGATTAGTGGTTGTTGGCAAAGGGCCAGATAGTAAATACTGGATGTTTCCCAAGCCATATGGTCTTTGTTACAACTAGCCAACTCTGTCTTCATAGGAAGAAAACAATCACAGACAGTATATAACCAAATGAATAAGGCTTTATTTCTAATTAAAAATTACTGACAAGAACAGACTGGGAGAAAAAATTGGCACACAAGCTCTAAATACAGACCTCAAAATAAGATCATGAAGGGTGTGGCATGAGTCTGATTTTCACATACTTTGGGAACTCAAAGATTTTTCCAAAGAAGAGTTTTATTAGGTCAAACTCCTTTTCCATTATTGGGATTTGAACGGAAGGCCTTGTGCTTACTAGGTATTTATATTGGCTAATATTTGAGCTATACCTCTGGCATTTTTTTCTGCTTTAGTTTCCAAGTAGTATCTTATAATATTTAGTCAAGGCCAGTATCAAACTGCATCCTCCTTTCTCTGTGTCCCAAATGTAAAATTACAAGCATGAGCCACCATACTTGCCTGGAGCTCTTTCATGATATCAGCCTCCCACAGACAATTCTCCATTAAATTTCCTCATCTCAGGGAAAGACATATTCATTAACACAATCATGTGGCTCTACAGTCAACACTGACCCTCATATTCAGGTTATTGTCTGCCTACATAACATAGCCCAAAACTAAATACATCCTTTATCTTACCTAGATGATATTTACATTTTTTTTTACTATTACTAGAATTCCCTCTCTGGCTTCCTCACATAAACTCTCCTCACTACCTCTCTCACTACCTCTAAGGTAGCTTCTACACAACACATAGTCATCTATCCTAAGATTTAGAAATGGTGCATCACAATTAGAATCTCAACTCTTAGCATGTAGAAAATGGAAGGATAGTGGTTCAAGGCGACCTGGGACAAAATTGAGAGAATTTCATTTCAGCTAACACGCTTGGAAAAGAAAGGAAAAGGAAGGAAAGAACAGACAAAGAAAGGGAATAAAAATGGGTTCCATTTAATTTGAAGTGGCTAAATATTTTTCATTTGTCATGTAAGTCTCTGGCTTTATCCACAGAAACTCTTAGAACTAGCTTAGGACCAAAGACACCATTGAACTACATCATCATTGATAACTTAGATCATGGAAAGATATCACAGGATGTGGAAAGTGAGAAAACTCTTCCCTTAGATTAAAGGTGCCTTAGAAATTTTTTCAGTGTTTTCTCTGCTGTGTCCCTCTGTACCACTAGCACAAGTCCAGACCCACAGGCCCTTCCTAAAACTCCTGTTAGCAGGCCTTCAGAATGTATATTTTGAACATTTCAACAATTACTATGATTTGTATTAAATTGTGCCTATTCCTGCTGTTGAGATAGCCTGGAAGATAAAGCTCATAAAAAACAAAGAAATAATAACAGGGCAGTTAAAGGGAAAACCAGGGTATAGATTCCTAGGAACAAAGACAAAAGAACATCATAAAAAGGATTCAAGTCACTATGTCCAGTGTTGCCAAAAGATAGCAGTGCTATCTCTCATGCCTTTCTGGTGTTGCTCCTGCTGGATTCTATACCAAACAGATGTGAGAGCAGATGGGACACTTGAGGCCGCAAAAGGAAATTCACAGGAAAAAAAAACATTTTTTGAAAAAGGAAAGAATTGAGCCAGAATCCTGGGCAAAGAGAAAACAGATTAGTGCAAGAGGGACTGTGAGATTCCATAGGAAGGTGACAAAGCCAGCAGCAGGGTCAAAGCCCATTGAGCAACAGATGTGGCTGAGGGGAAAGCTCACCAAGCTCTAGCACTTTTGAAATGCTTTATATCTGATGATCCTCTCCCACTGGGAGTGTGGAATAAACAGGGGAAACTTGAATCTTCAGCTCTCTGCTATGAGTTCTGAACTCAGCAAATTCTGCAAGAAAAACTACTTCCATCCAATAGTGCCATGGCAACATTTTCATTGAACATGTTCTCTAAATTCAAGTTCATGTACATTCATTGAATGACTATTATGTGTTTAATGTGGACTGAAAGAGGTAGAAAAGTATGGTCAAATCCCAGTCCATCTGCAGGTCACAATCTAGAGGAGGACACAGATGTGATAAAGATTGAATATCTAGAAAATCACATTCTCAGTGCTATAATGTAAACATATTTCAGTAACCAGCAGATATGCAGCCATGAGAAGCAAAGAAGGCTTCATGATGATCTTACATTTTAAGGATAGGTTAAAATTTCATAGAAAAGCAGAGAAATTCTCACTGGTCATATTTTGTTTAGAGAGTTATAAATGCAAGTTATACTGGTTTGATCATTGTACATTATATCAATGTGTTCAATGATCATGGTATAACTATAAGTAGGTGCACTCTTAAAAAATTAACTCTGGAATATACGTACCATGAAATATTATTCAAGTTTTAAAAGGGAGATACTTCCAGCTGGGCACAGTGGTTCACGCATGCAATCCTAGATACTCAGGAAGCGGAGACTTGAGAATCACAGTTGAAAGACACCCTGGACAGGGAAGTTCTGAGACTTTTTTAAAAGGCTTATTAACATTGATTTTTACATCATATTTCAAATGACATGATTAACAATTAACTACCAAAAAGTTTGAAAGGGTGCTGTGGTTCAAAGTGGTAGAGCATTATCCTTGAGCACAAATGCTCAGGGACAGAAAACACACACACACACACACACACACACACACACACACACACACACACACACACACGATACTCTACCAGTTGAAATTTGAGTGCTTCTGAAGAGCTTTAGGCAAAGTAAAATAAGCCAATCATAGAAAGATAAATGCAGTAATATCTCACTTATATTTATGATTTTAAGCAACCTGAATACATAGAAACAGAAGGAATCCTGGTAATCTGCAGTCAAGAGGAAGAAATAGAAGTACTGAATAGTACAGATTACAGTTATGAGGGATGAATATTTCTAGGAATTTAATGCATAGCTTGAGGACTTAAAAGATTAGATATTGTGTGATATTACCCCAAGTGAAATAAAAGGAAAATACAGAGGAACCCTTGATGGAAACAGCTATTTTACTGTAGATATAAAAACATATTGGTATACAATTAAAATACATAAAATAAACACAAAACACAGCATGATGTTCAATAAGCAGAGAGAACAGCAATAAAAGAACCAATACATATAAAGTGTTAGATCTGCTCATGTTGTGTCCCCATTACACTGCCTGACAGTGTATTGCGACTATTTCTTTAAAAAGTAAATAAATAGGTATGACAGCATACTAAATTTAGAGATAGGTTCTTAAAGACTTAGGATAGTATGCTAATATATTGTCAGCTAATATATGTAATTTTTTGTTTGTGGCCAATGGGGAAGCCATTGAAGATTTTTTGAAAGGACATATATGACTTAAACTTTTGTTTTAAGATGAGTCCTGATACACTTCAGAAATTGGAGATCAAATGTTGACAGCAAGAAGAAAATTAGAATGTTACTAAGAAAATTAGACAATTAGAGTATTACTCAACTATTTTAGCATTAACAAATGTCAAAAAACTACAACATACGCTAGAAGTCACATGCTTCAAGCTATGGATATGGAAATCTTTTCTAAAGGCTCTCCTTCAGACTGAAACCACACAGCATGGCTGATCTCGGCTGATTGAGACCATCTTAATTCTTAACTACCGGCTCATTTCTCATTCTTTTCTGACAAGTTTCCCTAACACCACCATAAAGAAAATTAATTTTTTTTCAGGCAATGTCACTATGATGTGAGGGCAATGTCAACTAAGCAGCACATATCAAGCTCCCACTTGCATCATGGTATTATTGATCAAAGCCAACTCTGTAGCAAGTTCTATTTTGCCTAGGTAGGGAAACATTCCTGCCATGAAAGATGAAGAAGAGGGAGTATCTATTGCTTAACAATAATCTAAGATGACACATCTATTGTTACTGATAGGAGTATCATATCCCTGAGTTCAGGAAAAATGGAATAAGAACTTGAGAAACATGCTACAGATGATTGATGATGTAGGCCAAAAAGATGAGAGAAACGAAACATAGAAAGACAAATGATTGTAATCAGAAAATAAGGAGAAAGAAAAGTCAGTGATGACCTGAAATATGAGAGACAAACTGATCGATGACACAGAGATGGCTTGAATGAAGATAAAGTATGGGATGAATGAATTCATTAACTTGAGAAACACTTGACCTTATATTCACAATTCCTTATTCCCAGATGTAATTTCTATCCACATAGATCTTATAGTCCAGTATATATACAGATTGGGTGCATAAGACAGGTATGTTGTAGAAAATATTAAATATCATAAGAAGAAGAAATTGGGAGAGTCTAAATCTGTCAGTATCAATTAGTAGTAAAGCATGTAATCATAGACCTAAGTTACGATGAAGTCTCGATAGATAGCAGAAAGCATGAAGGATGAAATGTATAAGTATAGAGCCGAAAGTGCCTATAATTTTCATACAATCTTAGTGAGGAATAATGATGTGTGTGTATGTGTGTACATACATATATATTTAATAATGGTGGATATATAGATATGTAGAATTTTGGACAGCAAATATTTGGAAACACAAAGTCAACTTGGATTATGCAGAAAAGTAAATTTCTAGAAAATGTTGTAAGGTGTGTCAAAAATGTGATAAAGGGTAGGCAAGAATAGTCTTGTAGACATGACAGTCTTGTAGACAATATGATATTACAAAGCATCTCTAACTTGACGTTTCTAGTTTTCTCTGTTTGCTATTGTTTTCATATTTCAAAGTACTCCATTTGCAAATTATGTTAATCCTGTCTTCAATATATATCCAGAATCATCCTACTTTCCATTAGTGAACAGATATCTTGGTCTCAAACATTATTATCGCTTATTGAATTATACAGTGCCTTCCAATGGCTCTCCTTGGGTGGCCCCTTTCTACCTGTTCATTCAGTCATCAATAGGATTCTTGCTTTTTGTTGTTTTGTTTTGTTTTGTTTTGCCATTCCTGGAGCATGAACTCAGCGCCTGGCCACTGTCCTTGGCCTTTCTAAAGGCTAGTGTTGTACCACTTGAGTCACACCACAACTTTTTCTTGTATGTGGTACCAACGAATCAAACCCAGGGCTTCGTGCATGCTAGGCAGACTACCATTAGGCTATTCTTCTGGCCCTTTTAAGAGGATTCTTTAAAATAATGTATTCCAGGCCATGCTTATTTATCCTTTCAAAGCCTTCCAGGTGTGGCACAATCCTTTAGAATAAGAAGCTATAGGTTTTGGTTTTTGTTTTTCTTTTTTATGGCCTGACACAATCTAACTACATAGTTGTTCATACCCAACCTTTCAATGCTTGCTCTAACATTCACTCTCTTCCACTTAGGCTGGCCTAGTGCTTCTTCAGTCATATCAAATACATTCCATTCTCTTGTCCATTCGGTTTCTTATCCTGGAATACTTTTCGTTCCAGGGAGCATCATTATTCATTCCTCCACTGCCTTAAGTAGTTTTAGCTCAAAGCCTACTATGATTGACAGACTGAAGGTAGTAAGCTCATGCCCGGCCTCCAAATACAACCCTTACCTTATAGTATGTAACTTATTTATATGTTTATTATTGTCCATAGTCTCCCAAATTATGAACTTTCTTCTTAGGAATACTCCTTCTCCTGCTAGCAATACTAATATGGTTTCTTCATCCCATATCCTACACTAATTACATCAACATTCGGCAAGAAGTAGGCTTAATAATTTGTTCTATTGAGCGATTAAAAGTAAGAAGATAACTGAGCTCTCTTGACTATCATGATGTTCAGTGGCACATTATTAAAGGTTGTAGAGCAGTATGTAGGAAGAGCTATGAGAAAGGAGCTGAGCTTCTCACAAATGAAGTAAATCTGTTACAAATTCACAATGTGATGTGACTTTTCTGTGACTCCTGCCCTGTATCCTAGTTAACGGAGCTCTTGTCTTTGTTTTTTCATAGCTCTTTGAACAATTTTCTATAAAAACATGGATTTGGTTGCATTGCTCAATCAGTTACATAAGGGTGCATTATCTTGTAAGTTTCAAACTTTACCTGAGTTCTTTGCTCCTGACAGATAAGTAAATCCTGTTATTGCCAGTTAATTCCTGACAGTTAAGAATAACAGCTAAGGAGAACCCTCCCCACCTTGTCCTGTTCTCTGAAACACTTTACTAAAAAGAACCACACTTCCCTACATCATGTAGGTAAGACCCTTGTGAATGTACCCATTGACTAGAAGAAATAAGGCTTAAATACACACATTGTAAATTGTGATCCTCTGTGTTGTAAGTGGTAAACTTTAACGATGAGTCAGAAGACAATGTCCCCTAAATGACCAAATAATATCAGGTTCTTTTCTATTGTCAGATACCTGAATTGTGACATATCTTCAACTCTGAGTCAAATCTCCTTAAGAGGTTGGCTTCAGAGAAAAGCATTTTCTAATCTCTCCAGTCTACACTCACTGTTCATCCCAGTTCCCTACATCCAATTCTTTCTGCTCTAAGAAATGCTCTACCCTGCTTGAGCACTTGACACAGTGGCAGATCCCAAAGTCAGAGCTTTATTACTGAATAGGCCCCTCACTCTGTGTAATAATTTCTATCCCCTCTCCTCTTATAATTCTTTTGGGTAAATTGTCTCCTTATCTAAGTCCAGAATTGTGTTTTCTTTGATATGCTTTCCTTTCCTTAAGAACAATGGCAAAGGGTGGGAGCAGGTCTGTCAGAGTAGGTGAATTGACTCATGTGGATGAATAAACACTACATGCCAAGTGATATAATGCTTGCTTGGAAAGACAGATAAGGTCTTTGCTTCTTAAATGATAATGTAATTCAGATATTCTCTTAACACACACGTTTGACATTGTTTAGATAGCAAAAAAAAACCCTTGCTTTATATTTGTGAAAAGAATTGGTCCAAGTTATACATTTGCTTATATTCTATTTGTTTCCAATCTAAGTTAAAATGGACTGAAGTTAAGATACATTCTTGCTCAAGTAGAAGTATTTGTATTTCTTTGTAGCTCAACAAGGCCTTTGATGGAGATAAGAGTTATTGTCTTTAAAGCTTTGAAAGCCTAGAGGGTGATGGGTTATGCCTAATCTATTGATGGAAGGAAGCTGTTAAGCACAACTGAAGTTTCTGTTGAAATCATTTAAACTGCCATATTTTTTTGTTTCCTTTGTTATTTCAGTCATATCTCAGCAATTCTATTCTAGCCAAAGTCCTTCACGCACTTAGCAATTTCTCCATACACTTTTTCTGTGTTTCATTTTTGCCCTCATCTCTGGTTTCAGGTAGTATGGAGCAGGTTCTTTCACCTCTTTAGTTGTCTTTCTTTTTTTCATATAATTTTTATTGTAATTAACAGAAGGGTTACATTATATTCACCAGAAAGAAGGTGCATTACTTCACATACATTGATACCCTTTCTCATATTTTGGTCCCCATTTCCCTCCCCACACCCCCATCCCTCATCTTGTTTTCCCCCCTTCCCTATCCTATTTCAAATAACCAAATAAACATACATAAAATATACCAGATAACAAGGTAAAATACTGTAAAAATATGAGATAACCAAGGTACAGCAAAAGAGATGAGAGATAACATAGTACTTCTTTCTTTACAAGGAAGCCATATTCCATTCTGTTTTCTGTTGTTTTTCTGTCATACTGTTGAGGAAGGAGGATCTTGGTGATCAGAACATATAGAGGAGTCTGCATTGTTCATATTAGAAATAAACCAACAGGCTGGGTCATCTGCTCAAGAGGCAGAATGATGTTGCTCACACATCAATGGAGTGGGAATAGGCTGTGTTTCTAGCTCAACTGAGTTCAAAACAGAACTTACTTAAAATGAACAAACAAAAAAACAACTGCTCAAAAGGGAAGAGTTTATATCTGCCCCTTCCTGCATGCCTTTAGGCTATTGTTAACAGGGATCAAGTCAACTTTGTGTCCCGGCAAGGAGATTTTGAGAGAATAGCCCACATAATCAAAACCCTGCCTTACAAACTGCAGCAGACAAAAGCAGATATCCATCTGCAATGTAAAGTGCTGTGAAGGCAGCCTGCCCTCAGAGCTATACAAAGTTCCATGAAGTTAGTCCACCCTTCCCTTTCTAACTCCTTTGAGGTTCTATACGCCAGTATTTTTTTTTCTGTTTTGCAAGGAAGAGATCAGAAAGAATTGTGAAATCCTTTTATGTGACTTTAAAACATTACTGAATTTTCAATGACAAAATGTTAACAAAAAATACTTAATCATTTGCCATGCTGGTTCGTAATGATCATCCTTCCTTCTTAGTTTTCTATATAGACAGATTGGCATGTCACTAATGGTAAGACTCAGAATTATTTTAGAGTCATTGTCTCCTTTGTAAGGGTCCAGGAGAAGTTTAAAGGCAGCAACAATGTCTTACGATCATTCTCCACCATTCATCATTATCATCTACTCTTTATGGCAAGAAACTGAGTAACTCAAACGAGCAGTGAGTTGATATTTTTCTGACAAAGTTTAGGGGGGTAAAAAAGGAACAAAATTTGGGAAGAGATTGATTATAAATTTCAGGGATTAAGCAGTCAACGTGTTTATCATTATTTAAAAATAAAAGAGTAGGGAAAAGAAAACAGACCGTTTTGTGCAATGTTTGGATTCTTTTCTTTTCACCCCACTTTCTCCTTTCAAAGTCCATACACGCTTACTAAAAAAATTACTGCTAATTTTTCTTTTGTGACCTAAGATGTTCACACACTTTTGCTTGTTTGTTTGGGTTTTCTTTCAGCTTTCACTCTTGGGCACATTGCAGGCTGTCTGGCAGTACCCTGAGCTACCGTCATCTGTCCAACAGACATCCCCTATGTGGGCCTAAGATACAGTAATATAACACTTGAAAGGTCAACTGTGGCTAATGTCTTTCTCCATCTGGTAATGGATCTTTTCCTTCCTGCTTACTCACTCTCTATAGGAGTGCTGTTAACAAACAAGAATGATTAAATGCATTGAACTATCCAACTCAAGGAAATTCGATCATATCAAAGAGAATAATAACTTCTGGGTAAATTCCCATGCGTGATTAAAAGGAGCAATTTTATCTGTTCAAGATGAAAAAATCTTCAGCAACTTAAGATAAATCCAGTTTCCCATGATACTTTGTAGAACCTGTAGAGGAAGGCACAGCAACTATATATTTAGTGACATGAATAATCCAGTGAGTTATTTGGTTGTTAGTTTTCAACAACCAATTCACTGGGCTAGAATTCTCACATGCTGTCGAATAATCAAACAAATTAGCCCTTACTGAATATTTCAATGGCTTATTTGGTAGATGAATTAATTCCTTCCCATGATCTCATTCATTATTTAGAATCTATTCCTGCAGTTTATTTTGTAATTATTTTGTATTACATGTTATTATTGTAATAAAACAAAAAATTCAGTTTCCATTTTATTCAACTTAACACATAAAATCAATGGTAAAATACCATCAACTTGCCTGTAACTCCCCATTCACCCCTCTCTCCAGGAACATAACAACCATCATTGCATTGCCGGTTTTGGATTCATCATGCACTCTTTGTCCTTCTGTTCCTGGCTTATTTCACTAAACATGTTTTCCTCCAGGTCTGTCAATGTTTTTACATATGGGAAGATCTCGTATTTTTCTGTAAAATTTGTTTACTGTTGTATACATATAACACAATTACTTAGTCTGATCATCTAATCCTTGAAATACAGATTAATTTTCACCTTCTCACTTATTCTAAGCCTATATATAGCAACAAAAATATGCTTCCACCTCTTAAAAATGGGTTAATGGTACAATACACATAAAAATATGCTTCCACCTCTTAAAAATGGGTTAATGGTACAATACACATTGGTGTACAAACAACTCTGTCACAGACTAATTTCAATTTTTTTGGTAAATGTACGTATTTTGGACTGAATAGTACATTTCATTTTATTTTTTCACAATATTGAGGCTTAAATTCAGCCTCCTGAATTTTAGGCTAGTTAAATTCTACTACTTGGGCCATATCCCCAGACTTTTTCACTTTACATAATTTGCACAGAACCCGTGCTTTCCCCAGAGAAGTCTCAGACTGAAACTCAACTACCTATACCTCCCTTTAGCTTGCTATAGTTGTTTGAACTACCATGCCTGTTTTGTTCATTTAGATGTGTCTCACTCATCTTTTTTATCTGGTCCAACTTAAAAGTGTAGTCCTCGTTATGTCTACTTCCTGAGTACTTGGGATTTCATGAGCCATCATGTCCTCTCTCTCTCTCTCTCTCTCTCTCTCTCTCTCTCTCTCTCTCTCTCTCTCTCTCTCTCTCTCTCTCTCTCTCTCTCTCTCTCTCTCTCTCTCTCCCTCTCCCTCTCTCCCCTCCCCTCCTTTTTCTTTCTTTTTCCCCTTCCTTTCTTTCTTTTCCTTTCTTCTTCCCTTACCTCTCTTACTGATTCCTTCTCCCTCCCTCCTTTCCTTCCTTCCCTCCCTCCCTCCCTCCCTCCTTCCTTCCTTCCTTCTTCCCTTCCACCCTTCCCACTCCCCCTTCTCTTTCTCTCTTTCTCTTTCTCTTTCTTTCTTTCTTTCTTTCTTTCTTTCTTTCTTTCTTTCTTTCTTTCTTTCTTTCTTCTCTTTCTCTCTCTTCCTTCCTTTCTTTCTTTCTTTCTTTCTTTCTTTCTTTCTTTCTTTCTTTCTTTCTTTCTTTCTTTCCTCTTTTTTTCTTTCTTTCTATTTTTCTTTCCTTCTTCCAAAACCATCTTTCGTATATTGCTAATGTGTAAGTAATCTCACCAGTAGGTTCCTGGCAGGAACCCCATTTATCTTGGGAAGCTTTTAAAGAACACAGTTGGTCTTATACTACTAACATCTATGCATTGGTCCCATTGAATTTACTTTGTTTCATAGTTTCTTCAACTTTTTGCCAGGAGCCTGTGGCTTGCACCAAGGTACTCAAGATGCTGATATCTGAGGTTCATAGTTTGAAGCCAACCCATAAGACAAGTCCATAAGATTCTCATCTCCAATAAACTACTCAGAAAAAGCCACAAGTGGTGCTGTGGCTCAATGGCACAGCACTTACCTTGATCTTAAAGAGGCTCACAGAGAGTGCCAAAGCCTAGATTTTAAGTGCTAAGTCCAGAAAAAAAATCTAATTTCCAGCCAGGAGTTTGGCCTAGCATGCACGAAGACCCGGGTTTGATTCCTCAGTACCACATACATAGAAAAATGCCGGAAGTGGTGCTGTGGCTCAAGTGGTAGAGCTCTAGCCTTGAGAAAAATCCAAGGACAGTGCTCAGGCCCTGAGCTTAAGCCCACGACTGGCAAAAAATCTAGTTTCCTTTGTAGATTAATACATTCATATTGCATTCCATCAGTTATGTCCATAAAATAACATAATATATTGTAGAATGATTGGGTCAATTGATTAATTTACAAATTCAATGCAAATGACGAGGATATGAATTTCAGACTGGTATGAGTCTATACAAGATACAAATTTAGAGGACCATATTTGGGAAGAAATAGGGTATGGAGTAGATAACAAAGCACAGTTTCTTTTATATGCTTTATGAAACCAAGCACAATGAATTTTCATGCTGAATGAATTGAATACTGCTTGTATGTTTGCATTAATTCTGTACCAGGCACCGGGCTAAGATTTTCTTATCTATTTTAATTTACACAGAACTTTATGTGATGAGCACTGTCATTCTCTTCTTATATATAACAACAACAACAACAAAATATCCTACAATGTCCAAGAAGCCTAAATAATGCCCAGATTATGCCATGGGTAGTTGATCAGAATCAAGATTGAAGCATAGGGCTTCTGATAGTCAGTTTCACATGCTTTAATCTATACTATGTTACCTCTAGAAATGTAGCATACATTCTGATCTCAGGTTACAAGCAGAAAAAAGACAATATGCATGTGTGAACAGAAATTGTAAAAAGTGTGTTTCACGTATATGTATGTATACTTTTAGACACTTCCAGCTAGAAGATTATATAATATATTCATGCATCTAATTCAGAATGCTGTACCTAATTGTTCCTGAAGATTATTCCATTGAGTACAAATTTGGGGGACAATGAATAAGATGTTTCCCCAATTAATTTTGCAAAATCCTTTAAAAGGGTTGTATGTGCCAGAAAACATACTTTGTGAAAATATGAGTCATTGTAATCTCAAAAGAAATGCCTTCTAACTAGAAACATGTACATATGTTTCTATGTCACTGTCTATGAATACATAAAAAGATGGTTATGTACAGAAATTTTATCCTATTTTTCTTGTCCTAATCTGTCACTTTCCACTGTATATGTTCCTAATTAATCTGAGAGTGGATATTTTGCAGAACTTATTGACAGGATTATTACTAGATCTGTGCATTAGATGAAGGTTTAACAGTTCAGAGTGGATCTTCAACCAAAGAGTCTTAACCCGAATTATGCATCAAACCCAAATGTGGTACTTGATAACAGTGCAGATTTCTGAGACCAACTACCAAAAATTCGATTTCTATTTTTCACTGAGAAAGCACTAAAAACAGATTTTAACAAGCTCTCCAGGTGCTCTGAAGCATATGTTTGGTCCATATGTGAACATTTAGAAAGAGACTAAGATAAAGTGTCAAGAAAGCCTATGGATAGGGGTGGGGGTGTAGCTCCCTGGTAGAGCATTTGCTTAATATTACGTGTTTCCCTGAATTCCATTTCCACCCCCACAAAAATTATACTATATATTTGCTCTAAATGAAACCTTCCTTCCTTTCTTCCTACTGGTTTTTCAATTCAGAATTGCACACTTGCAAAGAAAGTGTTCGGCAATTTGAGACATGCTTCAAAATTTATTTGCTTGGTTATTTTTTTCCATTATTTCTTAAGTATTGGACTGAGATAACAATCTTCTTGCATGTATTTCCTGTGAAATCACTTATTTATATTCTATCAATGTCCTTCTAAGGATCATCTTGTTTGATCTTAATGAATATGGCATAACTTGCTAAAATGAAATTAGAACATGAAGAAAAGCATGACATCCAGATTCAGTGAGTTTTACTCCCAACTGGTGGTGATCCTACTGCTTAAGAGACAACAACAGAAGTCTTGTTTTCATATCTATTGATAATTTTTTTAAAAAGCAGAGGCAAGGAAGGGCCCATGGTAATGCAAGTATTCAAATACATGGCATACAAGGCATGACTGGGGAGCTAGGAGAGAATAATTATGAACTGATAGAAACATTATCTTTAAATATTTAAGTAGCTGAGCTATGGAGGATATATTAGTCTGACTGCATCGTATGCTAGAACAAAAGCAGAAACATCTCATATATGAAGGGCAATGTACTCTGCTAGGGAGCCTATTATACCAGAGATTTTGGACATATTTTATACTGATTATTTTATTTCATGCTCATAACACCTCCTTGAAATGGATATTACTTAACACCTCCATAGATTAAGAAATTAGCCAAGAAATATAAAATTTTCCATGATCATATGTATAAATAGTGCAATAGTGATTAAGACTATTTACAAACCTTCCATTTTTCCTTTTAGGAATGTAATAAGATCGTGCTGTCTGTATTTTTTTCTGGGTATAAATTTTAAAAGTCATTATGTTAGTCACCATATTCCCTTCCCATACAGAGCAGATGATAAAATCGTGACAAGATAAAGCAGAAATGCTCTCCCAATACAGATTGACTATATAGTAATAATAGAAAATAAACCTTTCTCATTGGACATGAAGATATAAGAAAAGGTTTATATGCATGCAAGCATACTCTCTATTCTGGTTTTAGTTGCCTGTAATGCATTATATGAATTCCTATTCATCACTGAAATTTGGAGGGGGGGAGGATACAGTAGGATAATTCCATTTGTTATAGTTGAAAATGTCAAAGCTACTCAGGAGGCTGAGATCTGAGGATCAAGGTTCAAAGCCAGTTCTGGCACAAAAGGACATGAGACTCATCTCCAATTAACATCTAGAAAACAGGAAGTGGGGCTTGGTTGAAGAGTAGGGTGGCAGCTTTGAGCTAAAGAGCTCAGGAACAGCACCCAGGCTGAGTTCAATCCCCATGACCCACAAAAAAAGAAAAGAAAGAAGGAAGGAAGGAAGGAAGGAAGGAAGGAAGGAAGGAAGGAAGGAAGGAAGGAAGGAAGGAAAGACCAAGAAAGAAAGAAAACGTCAAAGCTGAAATGAATTTAATCTGCTTCCAAAATCTGCACTGCTCTATTATAGTCTTTGGCCTCCCTGGTAGCCAGTTTGATGTCTGTAGTTCCTTCATGTAGGAATTTGAGAATTCATCAGTACTATTGTAGATGGTATTGATGAATCAGATTCTTGAATAATCTATTTCTATTCTGGTATTCTATGATTTTCTGCTTCTGTGACAGGTTTTAAATTCCAAACAAAAATTTATAATTGTCATTGTTGGCAGTGGTATGTGTGGGTATGTTTAATTGGTATTTTTTTTGCCAGTCCTGGGCTTGAGCTCAGGGCCTGAGCACTGTCCTTGGACTTTCTCAAGGCTAGAGCTCTACCACTTGAGCCTCAGCACCACTTCCGGCTTTTTTCTATGTATGTGGTACCAAGGAATTGAACCCGGGTCTTCATGCATGCTAGGCAAGCACTTTAACCACTAGGCCAAACTCCCGGCCCCTTAATTGGTATTTTTTAAGACAAATAAAAGTTCTGCTTGTATTATAACAGCCATGAAATTTGGTGCCTATAACAGACCTTTTCTTTCAACTGAATTTCCTCAGGGGAAAATATTTGCATTTCAGCTCATTATTTTTAATGCTTAATCTATTCGTACATTTATTTATAATTTAGGGCATTCTACCCAGATTCGGTTTGATCCTCAAAATTTAGTGTTATGACAAAATATAATTTCTCCATATTATGCTATAACAGAAATGAGAAGCAATTCCTATCTTGAGAACTTTTTATCACTGGAATGAGTTCTACATTATCATTGAAATTGATATAATGTAACAAGTGACCTCATTAAAGTCAAGATATGAAAACAATCAAGAAATGTCATCTTCTTATCTTCCCATTCTTTAAATACTCTTCTTATATTTGTTACTACTCATTTAAACCTATCTTAATTCACAGATTTTTTTGAAGATAACAAAAAGCTAGTATTTAATAAGCTTTACCAAAATCAGAAACTACATTTATACCTCACATTGTTGATTGTATCCTTGAAGATAGTGGTCAATGCATACAAAGGGTCTTGAATTTCTACAAAAACTACTTCATAAGAATACACTGGGAGCTGGGAGTTTGGCCTAATGGTAGAGTGCTTGCCTAGCATGCACAAAGACCCGGGTTTGATTCCACCGTACCACATACATAGAAAAAAGCCAGAAGTGGTGCTGAGGCTCAAGTGGTAGAGCTTGAGAAAGTCCAAGGACAGTGCTCAGGCCCCGAGCTCAAGCCTAGGACTGGCAAATAAAATTACACTGTTTTGTTTGGGGGAGCATTAGGAGGTTGGCATTTTTTTTTCAGTTATGGGGCTTGAACTCAGGGCCTGGGTGTTATCCCTGAGCTTTTTTGCTACTACTTTGAGCAATAGCCTAATTGTTTGAAGCAGAAAACGTCCCAATCAGCAATCATATCTCACAGTGAATATTGTTTAATTGATATCATTGAGAAAAGCTCTTTACTGCGTATCTAACAATATCAGTGTCTCTAAACTGAAAAACAGAAAGCCAAGTTCCATTTCATCTAAATAAGGTCAGAAAATAGGTGTGCCATGCATTTAGCCAAAGATGTAGCATACATTTGTTGTTAAAATACTCAGAGAAAGAAGTTCCATGGTGAAGATACTAACATACACATCTCTTAAATCTTCAAAAGGCGTATTAGCAAATCAAAATCCCAGGAGACTTGTAAAAAAAGACACTTTTTTGCCTTGCTTAACCTTGAGTTCCCCAAAATTCTTTACTAAGGGAAAGTTTTTTATTTAGTTAATACCTAGTAAAGTCTAATGAACTTGTTTTGGGAAACAATTGGTTAAGGGAAAATTAGTCTAACTAAATCAAGTATTCTGTAAGTATGGAGAGAATGATAGACGAGGCATAGAAATTCCGTTTTCTAGTTGCATTATCTTAAATCATTTCCTGACTCTGCTCCAACACTCAATATCCTTTCCTGTAAAATGTGAATAAAGATGATGAATATAATAAGATATTCTACCCCTGAAAAGGCATTGGAAAATAATGTTTAAGCAAAGAGATTCTGTAGCAAACTTCCACATCCTTTGATTTTGAACCCTGTATGCATTGTTACTTATCTGATGTTGGGAAATTTTTTGACAACCTTTTCTTATATCTTCTCACTGTAAAATGGATAAAACACTACCTACCATAAAACGTTTTCTCTAAATATATATATATATATATAATATATATGGGTTAGTGTGATTGTCAAATATAGGATAGCTAAACTTCAATCAGAGGTGAACAGAAGGACTGAAGTACAATATACAGAGAAAAGATATTAATGAAAACTCACATTCATCCATCCAGCAGTTTGCTACATTCTTCTCTGATTAATATCCAAAATAGTTTCTTCTTTTTGACAGGTTAGTATCACTACAACAGTACATCATTGTTAAAGGACACTCTTCAAGTTCTCAGCCATTTAATTTTAGATGGCTCTAGTCACCAAATAGTCCTCTATGAGATTTTCTCAAGAAAGATTCTTGTGGTGGAGAGACAAAAATCAGTATTATTCCTTCTTAAAAATTTTGATCTCAATACTAGTTTCTAAGGGGCATTTAAATATTATTTTAATTGTCTGCTTCCAAAAGAGATTTATTACGAGGATGCTCATATAAAAGAACATTGTCACAGAGGACCTAAAAACAGAGAAATGGGGATGATGATTGTATCAGGAAATGGGAGAAGATATAATTACTATAATTAAGCACTAATCTCAACTCTAAAGTAACTAAGATGTGAATTCTACTTACTTTTCAAACTCAATCAACATCTTCCATGACTTAATCATCAACCTTATGCCTTAATAAAACTTAGAATTTTATCAAGCACTCACTCAAATCATTTTTTAATTCAAAAGAATTTATTTTTAATTCAATTTTATTCTCCAGGTGATGAACAGAGGGGTAACAGTTACATATGTAAGGTAGTAAGTACATTTCTTCTCTAATATTGTTACCCTCTTCCACATTTTTCTCCAACTTTCCCTCCCCCAAGCCCCACTCAAACCTTTATTAGGTAGAAGACTCTGATGGCCATTGTTCAAATATTTAAAACTTCTATATGCACTAATTATTCATTAAAAGAACCATTATCAATTTTAGGGTACACACACATTTCTCCTTTAGTGTATCTGTTAGAGCTGAGGTCGCCATCATAGATCAAAAAACTTGATTATTTTTACTTTGGATTTTCTCAACTTCCTCCAACCCAATATATGAGCACATTGTCTTTTTTGTATCACATTAAAACAACCTAAGCAGGTCCAAGAAAAGAAACTTGCAAGTAGCATTCTGCCACATACAACTGACTGTCCTCAACCTTCTTCACCTCAAAATGGCAGTTGAACTAGTTGGCCAGTCAGTCAAATCTAGCTTTATTGTCTACATAAATGTTTTCTAGGGTTTTTTCCTGTGTTATTAGCAATATCTTAGTCTCTTATGGTGAATAATTCTCTCTCTTTATTCTCTCTCTTTAGATATTCTATCTCTCTCTCTTTAGATATTCTATCTCTCTCTCTTTAGATATTTAGGTATTCCTAGGATTATAGCTTCGTATATCTCAAAGTGTACCCAAAGATCTTCATGACCTACATGAGTTGAAAATCACACACTTTCTAATGAAAAACCAAGAACATTTCTATGTTCTTCATTGTGTAACTATCATGTAATATATATATATATGTATATATGCACATATATGCTGGTATATGTACAGGAGAGAACTGTCTCTCTCTCCTGTGTCCCCACCCAACCCTCTCTTTAAGGCACTATATGCTGTTGTGAAGGTCACAAGTAACTTCCCCACTGGAATATATAAAGATCCATTCTTACATTCTTAGTTCTTCTCTTAACCCAACTTCCCACACTATTTGAAACATTTATTAATTCTGTATTTGTAATATACTACTCACTTAGATTTAGATTTAGAAGCCCACTTTTGTTTTCATGTTTCTTTTCTTACTATGGACTTCTTTTTTGTCAGTAGTTGGACTTGAACTCGGGGCCTGGGCATTGTCCATGAGTACTTCAGCTCAAGGCTATTGCCTTACCCTTGGGACACAGCCCCATTTCCATTTTTCTCATGATTTATTTTACTCAAGGACTTTCGTGCCTGAGCTAGCTTTGAACTGCAATTCTCAAAACTCAGCCTTCTGTAGCTTGGATTACAGGCATGAGCCACTGGCCCCTAGCCCTTTTATAACATACACCAATATTTCTGTAAATCCTTCTAGTTTTAACTTTAAGAGGAAATACAATTCAAATCAAACAAAAAATAAAATGTGACCACGTCTCAATTATATTCTCCATTGCTTTCATTTTTTATTAAAGAATTTATTAACATTGATTTTTTATATCATATTTCAAATGACAAGTTTAACAAACAAGTGTTCAAGAAGGGGATCTCTATATACAATCACTAGCACTTAGTTTTTAGAACTTAATCAAAGTTAGGCTAAGGGTTTGTATGTCATAGATACATATTAAATTATGAAATAAAACATTGTCTATAGAGTCATAGGTTTTTATGTCAATATAGTTATGTTTATATTTCTAATACCATATCCATAGCATTGGGTATGCAAATATTGAGTCCTTGCTCTTGTACTCTTTGGATCTAATAGCCACATATTAAGGATATCATGCGCCTTTTGTTCCTTAGGTCTTGACTTGTCTTACTCAACATGATTCGCTCTAGATGCAAACTCTCCATACTTCTTGTTAGGATAACTTTAAATCTACCTTTGTCTCTTCATAAATTCTTCTTTACAGAATATAGTGATGCTTTGATGATGTTGAATTGGTTTGATCAAAATCTTTTGATGGACCCTATTTCTTTTACTTTAAAAGTAAAGAGAATTCTGAGATCTGAGATCGGAGGATTGTGGTTAAAATCCAGCCCAGGAAGAAAATCCCTATAAGACCCTCATCTCCAATTAACCATTTAAAAATCAAAAGTTGAGTTGTGACTCAAAATGGTAGAGTGCTATCCCTGAGCAAAAGATCACAGAGACACTGGCTAGGCTCTGAGTTCAAGCCTCACAGACAAGAAAAACAAAGAAAAAAAGTAAAGGCAAAGACAGACAAAATCTTATAAAGATTTACATTATTCAGTCATTTATTTCTATAAACTTATCTTCCACAAGTTTTTCTCATGTTCACTGTTCCCAAGTCACATTTACTGCTGTTAGTCACTGAACATGATGTGCTATACATAGTCTTCCTTCAGTACCTTTGAATTTATTACTTTTTCTGCTTGGAACTCTCTTTCCCATAGATACACTGTTAGTGTGCTCCATTTCATTCTGGTCTCTATATTTAAACATCAAAAATACATCCTTTTTCATTTCCTTTCAAATGCATGATGTCACTCTCTAATTACATTATTCTGCCTTTATTCTTTACAATCAGTACCACCAGTTGAAATATTAAATGTATTTGTTTATTGTTTCTGTCAAAGAACTACACTATAAATTCATGAAGATAGACCTGCAATTGTTTGGCTTACTAACAAATCCTCAGAGCCTGAAATTCTACCTGAAATATAACACAGTGCATGTTAATAACTACAAACTCAATTCACACAATGGAGTTCATTCACACTCTATAGTAGAAATAAAGACAGTTCTTTTATGGAACAATTCCAGTATTGGTTGAGCCAGGTGCTTGAACTACAATGATTAAATGAGTGATGTATGCTATTCTCATTAATTTTTTTAGCTGTCATCTTTCTTTCTCTCATTTGCTAACCCCTGCATCCATTCCTACTGAAACAGGATCTTTCTATGATTTGTATTCTAGTACATTGTTATTTCTCATTATATGGTCAAACAGACAAAAGCATGAGGGGATATTTGGTCTCTTCCCTTTCCTCTGTATCCCCAACCCAATAAGATATGATGCCCCATCCATTCTATCTAGTAGTATCTCTAAGATTTTTTTCCATTCAAATCCCAGTATCAAATTAAACTCTCCACTAGTCCACTACTACATCGTAAGTGTTTATTATCTTTCATTTTAAAACTAGCTGAATAAATTATTTTGTCTTATCTTGTCTAGTCTCCTAATCTCTTCTTCTCTATTCTGTTATGTATACTGTAGCCAGAATAATTTTTTCTTAAGTGTAAATATGATCATATTTCTCTTCTGCTCAAAACTCTTTTAAGGCCTTTCATTGCTTCACTTGTGTTATGTCCCATTCTTGTAAAGTTTTTCACATTTACCCTTTTCAAACAGCCTTCTGATATCCCTGTGCTCATAAAAGTAGTTCACTTAGACCACCAACATAATCGAATCACGCTACATTACAGTGAATACTGTGTACAGGAAACTAGCTTTATTTTCTACTCTAGTGTAAGCTTGACAAATTCACGAGGTGACTTCAAATTTCTCCTCTATTGATACAGCTCTCTTCATTCCCTAAACTCACTGTTCAATTTTTGCTCCCTGGATTTTTTATTTCTGCAGTGCTGATCCCCACTACAGGTTCAGGAACTAGTGAGGCCTGAACTGTGAGTCACTGCCTCCACCGTTTGGACTGTGCACTGATGAGCCTGTTGTTTGCCAAAACTCAACACTCAACTAATTTATGCAGAGTAAATAAGACTTACACATTTGTGTATGTGCTGCATCACTGTCACACATTTTATAATATTTTTTCCTTACAAGTTGTCATGGTATGTAATATGTACATTTTTCTGTTAAAGAATTGTTTATAACTATCTGCTCTTTTTATTTTGAAAACAAAACCATATGAGGTAAATTGTTGCTGTTCTCACAGAAATCCAAACACTTGTATTATGTGAGTATTTAGATTTATTGGGTTTAGATCAGGTCAATTCATGGTTGATCTCCAATTTACAAATTTATCTCTTTTGATTTATGAAAAGACATCTTCTATAGATGATTTTACTATTAGATGATCTCATACAGCATCTGACCTACATGTTTCAGAACAAAACAATACTCTTTTCAAACATTTAGGAAAATTAACCAAAAGAATAAATAACCATGCCAACATTCTGAAATGGATTTTTCTTGTTTCGAATATTTATACATTTTTCACCAAAATTGCTTTGTAAAATAAGTACTAGAGTTTGAACTCAAACTCAGTGCATTCTATCAGCCACTCTGCAGGGAATTATCAACAATCTGAGTTGGGAATCATAAAAACTTAGAAATTATGTCTCAGAAAATTAGAGGATGATACATTTATACCGTCACTGATCAATTACTGTGGATCTACTTTGTATAGAGAATGAGAATAAGGAGATAAATAAATAAAATTTGTTTTTTCAGTGTTCACAAAACTAGTAGAGTTGCTTTTAAACGTGTTTTGCTCATGGATTCCTTTTAAAAAGCTAATTAAAACAATAGATTCTACCACAAGAAATTTGAGCACATAATCTCACATAGCTACATAACCTTAATAACTGGTAGGGAGAGTAGGAAAGTCAGTCTGTGTGCTCAGAGGGAAGTTAAAGAAGACTCTTATCATATAATATCATTTCCACTACAAACGATCACCACATCATTTTATACTCCTAACAGCTTTGGGAGGTATATAGCAAATATTAAAATCTTCCTTTTTTGTCTGCTGGGGCTTAAATGAAGGGTCTGGCCATCATCCCTGAGCTTTTTCAATATTTTTTCATGCTATTGCTCTACCACTTAAATTACAGTTTCATTTCCAGTTTTATTTTTGGTGGTTAATTAGATATAATAGTCTAACAACCTTTCCTGTCTGGTCTGGCTCCTAACCACAATCTTTAGATCTCAGCCTCCTGCGTAGCCCAAAACATGGTATGAGCCATCAATGCCTAGTAACACTTCTTTATATGATTCTTTATAAGATTTAAGGACTATTAGTGGTGTTATATCAAAGTGAAATCTGGGAAACGCAGACATCAAAAACATTTGAAGGAGCCCTTAAAATACATATCTTCTGAACCCATCCTCCGTTCTCACTGACTCATCATCATCCAGGGGTGGCTAACAAGGAGAATTCTTTGCTTTGGAACTTCATTTCAATTATCTAAATGTTTGAAAGAGAAAAAAATAAAGATTCTTTTAGAGAGCTACTTTTTTTCATATATTTTTATTGTAATTAGTAGAAGGGTTATATTATCTTCACCAAATAGAGGGTGCAGTGCTTCACATACATTGATACCCTTTCTCATTTCTTGGTCCCCATTTCCCTCCCCCCATCCTACCCCTCATCTTGTTATCCCCCCTTCCCTATCCTATTTCAAATAACCAAGTAAGCATATGTACACTATATCAGATAACAAGGTAAAATACTGTAGCAATATGAGATAACCAAGGGACAGCAAATGAGATGAGAGATAACATAGTACATTAAGGACAACAATCACTCATTATATGGCTTTTGTTTCTATATCCTGGAGGTCCTTTCATTTACCATTATATGATATGCGCTATTGTAAATCTTATGAGCTACTTTTTTACATTCAGTTATTGATATTGACTGGAAGACCGCCAAATCTGATATGCTCACTTGTATTTTAATGGTTAAAAACAAAGAGATATCTATTGAAAAAATAGTCAAGTGAAGGTAGGGGAAGACAAGAGTCTCTGGAAAATTACTCACATGGAAAGCTGCTTAATAAAGGTAACTATCTCTACTTAAAAAGTAACCAAGGACCAGAATCAAATTTTTCAGCAATTTAAGTAAAAAAAAAACCTTACTTTCTCCTGAATCAGACCCTTGTGTGCAATGCTGAGATAATGCTTTAAGTTGAAGTTAATTTTAGAATCAATTTAGTTAACGGGTACCTTCCCCTATTCTATCGTCCAAATATTGAATATAGATTTCATTGCACATATGACAGAAATACTGTGTGGTCTGTCACATCAGGAATATAAATATTTTATAATTAAAAGAAAGATGTAGTAATCACTCATCCAGTTTAAAAGCTTCTGAATTTGTACCTTTGCATGCCACCTCCAAACTGTGAAAAGGCTGATAAGCTTCTCAATTATATTTTATAATATTCCATTTTAATGTAAAAATTATACACAATATTGCACTTTCAGGCAGAAATCACTGGTAATTTGAAGAATGCTAAGTAAGCTACCTGAATACCTTAAAATGTATTATTTGCCTAGTCAAAATGTTTGCTTTTCTTCCCTTGAAAATGAGTTCAGACATTAATTGAATTAATTCCAACTTTCAGCTTAAAATATCTTCCCAGTAGCTATAACTTACTGTGAATTATTTATCATCTTCAGAAGAATCATGCTGAGCAAAATGCTGAATCATGAAATGATCCTTGGTTCTTAGGATAGCAACAACCATTTCCAAGTTTCCTTGAGTGGATTTATCTTCTGCCTTATGCCATACAAGATGGGTTGTTGGTTCATAGGTAGCCAGACTGGGAGTGAGTAGGACACACTCTTCATAATTCTGAAAATAGTGATTGAGTATTCTGATTTTCAGAGAACTGTGGCCAGAGTTTCTATTATTTGCAACATAAAACTAAATGCTCAGTTCCTACTTAACTCTTCCTCTTATAAATGAAGCCTTAGTGTTCTCATCTGGGTTCAGTCAAATTGATGGTAATGTGTGTGACTGAGGTGTCATTTATTATTTCATATGCACATTCAAACACTAGCAGGACTACATATATAGCTCCATTCTTGCTTGAAAATGCCAAAAAGACAAATACAAGTATTTCAATGAGCTTTACAGCAGAGTTTAAGTAATAGTAATGTTGGAGAGAGTAAACTACTAGGAAATGTTGGCATGGTATATTTAATGAAATAATCCAGAACTTTGTTTCAAATGGTGGCTCTATCATTTTCTAGGAAGTTAATTTTCAAAAACTGGATCCTATATTCATCATGTAAATTAATATAAAACATGATAGAACCAAATTGATTTTATAAAGCTATTGTTGGGATTAAAACATCTATCCAGTTTATCAATTCAGATATATATGTCTTTTTACCCAAAATACATACATACTCTAAGTTCTTGATACAATACTCAGCACTTAAGTACTGAAAAATGACCCAGAACTACAAAGGATAATGTGAAGAGTGCAACCAAAATCACATGGGAGAGAAAGCTCAGGAATGCTGAACTTGACTCTTAATCTCTGCATCAATAAGCAATATGACTGAATGTGGAAAAAATAATCTCTAAATGTATTTCCAGAATCTATAAAATGGAACCACGGACAAAGTCAACTGAATTTGAGACACTTCTGTAAGTTACTTACAACAGTTCCTGACACATAATGGACACTTCATTAGATATTAGTATAGAGCCAAAGGAAATGTTCTTTAAAACATAGAAATGGCCACAGAATGCAATGTTAAACTTTCCCATGGAATGTGGCATAAAGAGTATCAGTTATCTTTACCAACAAGGGTCATGGTGATGACTTTGAAGACAATGTTCTTACTGGAAGGATATAGAGCAGGTGAACAATAAATGAATTAGTTGTGAGAAAGTGGAAATGGTAGGGTAACACTGTTACTAAAAAACATATTTTATTACACATTCCTCAGGATTGTTCTGATTCACAATATTGTCCTCATTTTATAGAAGAGAGAACTGGGAATTATAGTTTTAAGCAACATGGGGAGAATTATGATTTTCAAGTGGTGTAACTAGATTGCAAATACAACTTATTTTCACACCCCTATGTTAGCACTGTGAAATGTTAGAACACTTTAAGGCATTGATTTAACAGCTGCTTGCGATTAGAAGATACAGTGTACTTTGGTTTTCTTAACATCAGGCCTGTGAAGAGAGAACACATAATAGAACAACCTTCGAACTCACATAGCTGCACTTCAAGGTTGGAACTTTGAACCCAGGCCTCTACACATTTGCTGTGGTGATAGCTTTTCAGTATCACTAATGATGTGTCCATAGACACTGCTACTCCAGCTGTGGCGGCCCAAACTGACATTCTCAGAGCAGTGGGATGCATTTATCTGGAATCAGAGGAAACTCAGCTAAGAAAAATTTATAGTAAAGGTTTTGCAAAAATGAAGCACAGAATTGGAAAACATATATACTTCCCACTTACACTTTAGAATGCTTTCAATGTAGATAGATGTTACTTTTTTATTATCAATAAGTAGTTGTACAAAGGAGTTGCCACTTACCAAATTAGTCTATGCATATATTTGATCAATGGCACACCTTACACCATTCTCACACATTCCTCCCAACTCAGTCTTCTTAAGGTTGTAGGATATACACTGAAATCTTGACTTCATTCTCCCCAGCACTTGTTGTCTTCATTTGTCTCCCCCTATGCCTTTGACCTCACCCTGCCCTATTAGAATAGCCATTTCCTGGTATTCAAATGTGTTGACTTTGCTTTGCTGAGAAATTACAGTTATAGATCGCCCTTGAATCTATATTGCTTTCATAAACACATATTTTCTTATAAGTCTATATGGCAAATCTTGCTAGTAGATGGACCTTTCAATTAGAATTTTCTTGAGAAACTCCTTTGCGATTGGATTCATGACCACCTGTACCAGTGGATATTCAGTTCAACAGGTCATCAGAAAGAGTCCCAATGGTGAAGCTACGATCACTAGAAAGGCCCACAGAAGCCACAGTGCTATTACCACTTCAAAGTAAAGCTACCTATCCTAGACCTTATCATAATTCCCAACTTGAAAGATCAAATTAAAATCCTCCTTCCTTTAAAAATTACAGTTGATATCTATGAACTTTAAACATCCATTTGTTCTCAAGCCAGACATTTCTTTTAGACTTCATCTCATCTTCTGTCTTAATCTAAATACTACATCTATCTCCTTAGTTATTCGGTGGATAAAATCATTCATTGCTTTGATCCTTCACTGTGCTGTATATTAAATGGGCAATACCAGGGACCTAGATACAACCCACTGTCTTTTTTGTCTCCTACTTTAACTCCTCCATCAAATCACAACTGACAAAGTAAACCAATCTGAAGGAGATCCCACTTCCTAGTCCTCATTCAAGAATGCAATTCATGAATGATGCCATTTGCTATAACTTCCATCTGAGGTGAACCAAGTTTTTTGTTCCTTCTCAGTAATTTTTACATATATTTTAGTGTACAGAACAAAAATGCAAAGAAACACTTTCCCACCATTCTGTGTCTCCCTCTAGCTACCAATGAAAGACAGTAGAGCTTCTAGATTCCAAGTTTCTCAAATGTTAAAAGAGCACATTGCACAATGTTGACTTCACATGATCAGCTGCATTGTTGACTAGATTAACCATGGTCTGTAGCTTGCCTGTTCTTTTCCACTGACATTGTTCAGGAAAAACTATCTGTAATACATGTTAGAAATCAAAGGTAGAAAGACACATAAGAAAATACTTCCTTTCACCCAAGATAGTTTAATACATGGCATTCAGTAGAAGCTCAAAAAAATGCTTCTAAAGAAGATGGTGAAAGCTTCCAAGATGATGAAAAGCCACAAAGAATCAAGTTCATCGTGACAAAAAAAATGACTTGCACAATTCTGTCTCTAGCCCAAGCTGATCCAACTTCAACTGAAATGTAGTAAGGAAAACATTTTTTGCCAGTCCTGGGGATTGAACTCAGGGCCTGAGCATTGTCCTTGGACACATTTTGCTCAAGGCTAGAGCTCTGCTGCTTGAGCCACAACACCACTTCTGGATTCTTTTCTATGTATCTAGAATGAAGTAATTGAACCTAGGGCTTCATGCATGTTAGGTGAGCACTCTGCCACTAGGCCACATTGCTGGGCCTGAGGAAAATTTTTTACAAAGAAAGGGGAGATGAAGTTGATTTTTATTAGGTTATAAGAAATTATATCAATTTTCATTAAATATCAGAAAATCACTAATTTGTTATAAAATATACAAAGAATGGCCTATTACCGAGTTTATTTCATTAACTTATTAATCCAGGAAGATTGTGAACTAAGATTTTAAAATTCACTAAGCTCTCTAAAATGTATCTAAAGAAAACACAATCCCTTTTCCTGAGTCTCTCCTCACTGCTTTATTAATCATATGACCACTCAATATATTTATATCCTTTTATTACTGTTACATAGGGATATACATTCAGCGAGTATATGGTACCTAATTCAAATCCAGTGAATGTAAAATTTCCCAGAGTTTTGTCTTGAGTCAATTGTCTGCTTAAAAAAAGTCCACAAGACTATATCACTGGAGTAAGCTTAGTGTGATAATATATGATCGACCAAAAATTTAAAATAGATTGAAGTTCAGGTGCATGCCCCCCAAAGAAAGTAAGAACTGATGTCATAATAACTACTGTAAAAAGAAGAACCCCTGCCAATTAAGTGTGAGGCCTACAATTCAAACCCAAATGCCCTCAAATAAAAGGTAAATGTGCTTTCTATGACACTTCTCGATAGCTGCAGTAATTGAGAGTAATTTTCTCAAGCATACTGAAGTGAATTCATATATACATACATATATATTCCAAAACTCATGACACAAAAGTAAAACAATGGAATATCTTCAAAATAGATGAGTCCTTTAGCTAACTTCCTTCTTTAGTTTGTTCACTTTTGTTTTCCCTTCTTGCCCCATAGATTCACATGTGTTTGATTTGAAACCTATACCCTTCTATGTAGAGATGTAGTCTTCTAAAAAATTGTATATTTTATATTTCCTCATCTGTTAGATGGAAGAAATAATAAACATCAAATGAGATCTAGAACGTATACAAACATTGCATAGAAAAGGCTGGCTTATTGTCAACATACATACATAAGCATGCAAAAAAATCAGTATTGGAACATTGTTGTAGGTGGAGAAAACCTTTTGTAACTCATATCATGTGTAGTTAAAGACATATTACACTTTTATCCTAACAAGGATGGAGCCTAGAAGAATGAAATGTTTCTTTGTGTTTCTGTATCCCCAACTAC
This sequence comes from Megascapheus bottae, assembly GCF_031878675.1. Lineage (NCBI taxonomy): Eukaryota > Metazoa > Chordata > Mammalia > Rodentia > Geomyidae > Megascapheus > Megascapheus bottae. Next base: position 98,240,069 of record NC_143547.1, on the reverse strand, counting down.
TCCTCTGTCTATTTCAATATAGAATTAAAAAAAACTTCAAACTTAAGAGAAAAAAGTAATTTATTAATAAGAAAATCTCTTGAAAGTAATAGTAGGATATACATATTTTACCTAGATAAACCTGCTCAGCTATGTTTATCTCTGCACTATTCACAGTTGCCAGGAGGTGGAAACAAGCCAGATGCCCTATTGCAGATGAATGGATATATACAGTGGAATTCTGCATAGCAACGCACAAGATAAAATAATGGCATTCGCAGGAAAGTGGATGAATCTAGAGTGAATCATGTTGAGTGAGACAAGTCAAGACCAAACAAACAAAAGGCATAAGGGTATCCTTAATATGTGGCTATTAGATTCAACCAGTACAAGAGAGAGGACTCAATATTTGCATACCCAATGCTATAGACATGGTATTGGAAATATAAACATAACTACATAGACATAAAAACCCATGACTCTATAGACATAATGTTTTATTTCATAAATTAATATGTATCTATGATATACAAACCCTTAGCCTAATTTTGATTATGTTCTAAAAACTAAGTGCCAGTGATTGTACATAGAGATTCCCTTCTTGAACACTCATTTGTTAAACATGTCATTTGAAATATGAAAAAAATACACATTAAATATTATTCCCATTTTACAGATAAGTAAACTTAGGCCAAGAATGGCAATATAATTGATCACATAAAACTATTTTTTGCCTTTTCTTGGGGCTTTGTAATTTTTCCCATATCTTTATTTTGATTTAAAGTTTAGAAACTTTTCTTCACTTTCCATGAAAAGATGTTTTAAAAATAGTTTTGGAGGTTTCATATTATTGAAAGAAGACATGTGAGTTTTTAAGTGACTCATGTGTTGATCTGTTTTGCTTTTTATTTCTCAAGGTACTTATATTAACTATGAAATATTCAATTATTTTACAAAAGAAAGATGCCCTTGGCAGTACTTACTAATGATTTGACACGGTAGTAAGCACTGGATGGTGAACATTAGAATTGACTCATCTGTGGGCTCTTTGTCTTCTTTATTTATTTACTCTTTGTCATAATCCTAAGCACTTCTTGAATGTGTGCTTTGTCATTTGCGCCTTTTGCAAACATCAATCCCTAGCTCAGGCTTCTTGGAGCTCCAGAATCAGACATCTGCATGGTTAGTGTTATCAGTTCTCTTTAGAATTTATCCCCTAAGTAAACCTTTGGAAAGGGTTTTGAATGGGAAAAAATGGAATTTTTTATTGCTTTCACAGCTGGTTTTGATTAATTATAAGGTAGAATAATTAGTGTAATTAGGTGTTTTTATAGCTTTAGAATAACAGTTTAGTATGAAGAAAAAGTCAGAAAGAAAAGGGAAAATCACAATGTTGATGACTGATATATTTGGTGAATACTGGACTGGATGTGATTTCATTTATGTAGCTTAACTTTATCTTGTGAATAGAATATAAATGATTAATTGAACTAATCTGTGCATCTGAGCACATCTGAGAGTTTCAATGAACATATGGAAATTTCATTCATTCAAGATATATTTATAGATACCTAAATGTGTCTATTGCCTATTGTGTTAGGGAGGCCCACTCTGGTGCTCATACCATGCCAACAATGAGGGAAATAAGATTTTTTTTTGCTAGTCCTGGGGCTTGAATTCAGGCCTTGGCACGGTCCTTGGGCTCAAGGCTAGCACTTTACCACTTGAGCAACAGCACCACTTTGAGCAATTTTTTTTCTATGTATGTGGTACCAAGGAATCGAACCTGGGTCTTTGTGCATGCTACTCAAGCACTCTACCACTAGGCCAAAATCCCAGCCCCAAGAGAATGAAGATTTAAATTCATATACCATACCAGACACCTTTGAGAAGAGGAAATTAAGTCAGGGATATCAGAGCATGTTTAAAGTCAGGCTCCTGGAAAGTGTAGAAAAGCTGACATTTTAAATAAATGCATCATCTCCAATTTTTTTCTGGTGTCGTATAACAAGAGCAGTCAGAAAAGTGCGGTAAGATTTTGCAGGATGTAGTGACTAGTGCTTTCTTACAGGTTACAGAGGGTCACTGATGGTTGAGTGTGTTTTGATTGGCAAGGGGTGACATTTATTTGAGGAGGTGAAAGGCTACAAAGGGTTAGAAAAGCATTATGAGCAAAAGCAATGCACAAGAAATTCACCTAGATTTTCAGAGTGAGAGTAGTGGGTAATTCTTGTGCAGGGTAACTCACAAGCTGAATGGGATACAAGGGGGATGCTGATAGCCCTGGAAAGATAGTTTGATACTCCACTGTAGCAAGCCAAGTTCTTTAGTTTTCTATTTATCCACAGGGCTGAATGGTGGAATACAAAAGAACTATGCATCACAGGGGTCTCAAGTCAAACAGTGGCAATGAGTATAAAGCATGGTAGAAGTGGTGAATTTTATGATGTACTGAGGTTGAGGAAGGGGTCAGAAAGTTGCTGAAGTGATGAGCCTCCTGCTTTTCACATAATGTTGGTTGCAGTTTTGTTCAGTTCATCCACAACTTGTTGGCTAACACTGGGATGTGACATGAAGGATGAGGAAGGCTGGTTTGCTTTTGAACAAACACTTCAGATCTGCAAGACTCAAGGGAAATATTTTGATGCTGCACTTCCTTTGATACTCTGCTGCAATGTAGAGGATATACTAAACTTTCTATAAATCCTTGAAGTTTAATGAAGTACCTCCCAGTTTATCTTATCAGACTCCTTGACCTTAAAAAGGAGTTCCTTTTTTCTTATCCTCTCTGCAGATATTTAAAAGTGCAAACCATCAATGCCCTACAATAGTTCGCGGATTGTCTACCATGTCTAGTATTTGGGAAAAATGATTGATAGCAATTTACATAGTTAGAGGAGCTCTGCTTGGTGTCTAAATAATCCTTTCTTTGATACATATTTAAAGAGAGGTTGTCATATTTGCCAGCTGCTAAAAATCATGAGGCAAAATCTCAGCTTGAGAAGAATGGGAGGAAAAGAGAGTGCTATGATGGAGTAGAATTTTCCACAACATTCTCCCATGCCCCTTGTTGCCATGGACACGGTTGCTTTTGTTTCTACTGCCAGTATATGTTTAAGAATAGCCCCCTTTTTCACCACTGATCACAAATTAAGCCTCTGTGGGACTAGGAAGCATCAGAGGGAGACTGTCTTAAGCATTGGAAATATGCAAGAAAAGTGAGCTAATGCTTTGGACTTCAGAAGATGCTAAATAGAGTTAAGTGGGCAAATATCTGGTTATCATGTTTAAGGATGGAGGTCTGGTCCACATGTTGTGGTTACTATTATGTTTTCGTCGACAAAGTGGTAGGAAAAAGATTCGGCAGGGTTTCCTGAAAGTGGTGATGTGTGAGCTGTCATCTTAGGATAACCAGTTGATCTGGTAACAAAACAGGGTAGATAAGAAGGATTTCCAGCTTGTGTAATATGGTGTGATATGCTTATGAGACTCCTTAAAGTGGTATCATCAACCTGAATCTGCATGGTCTTCATCCTGACCATTGCTTTGCTTTCCCACCCCTCACACTACGCATCCTTCAAGGTTTAGTGACTGCAATGCTATTTGCTTTTCACTACTTGCTGAGAATTTCTTTACAACAGCATGGCAGGCAAGATCTTCCTTGCATGGAATCCCATGGTGAGTGTGCTTCTCTGTCTTACCTTGTGCCTTAAAGGACAATTATTTTATCCAGAATTTGCCTTTATCTAGAGTCTAGCATCAAGAATACCATCCTCCCCTTGTTTGCTTTTGCTATCTGAGGTCAATTCTATTTCAGACTCTGCTGGATAGCAACTTTCCCCACCAGCAGTTTAAATTTGTGTTTTCAAACTTGGGCCCTGTATTTCCTTGTCATTTTTACTCTTCAGACCTTACAATTCACAGGATCTCCACTGCCACTCAAAACATACATCTAAATCTCCATCTCAGCCTTCTTGTTGATTTTCAACTTTTGTCTTCCACCTCACCCTCTCCCTTAGCCTCAGCCTGCTGAACACAAAACTGTTCCCTGTTCCTTCTGGGAAAGTCTTTTAATTTGACTGCTCCTGGGAAAATGGCAATTTTCTGTCTCCACTGCTAAAATGATTCATATCTCTTCAAATGCAGTTGTGGCCCCATGTAAGGGGAGATTAAATAATAGGAACTGACCAGTCTCTGAAAATGCACAGAAATAAGGCCATTATCACAGCAGACTTCCATGTTTATTTTCACACTTATTAAACATGGGTCATGCTCTGACCTGGTACAACCAGTAACAATGCAGGAGCTAGGTTTCATCTCTAACCCATCATGGGCCTTTGGGTATATCATATTGTGTATACTTTTCTGAAGTTACTGTGATCCTATTATGTGGTAACTCAGCTGTGTCACAGGATTGTATATCTCTCTCTCTTCTCTCTCATATGCACACATGCACACACACCATTTTACCGATATCTAAGAAGGTGTTCCTGTTTGTGATAACAGTTGCACCAGTAGACAGATTAATGGAAAGTGGTCTCCATGATCTGGGTAGCCTTCAGCCCATGTTTTGTAGGCCTGAACAGAGCAAAACATCTGAGCATAAAGAGCTCCCGATGCTTGTCTGCTTGAACTGGAACAAATCTTTTCTGACCTGTGGATTGAGACTGAAACTTGGAGTCTTTATGGTGTTGAACCTGCTAGTACTGGGAATACCATTGATACATTCTTGGTTCTCCTGTATTTAAAGTGTTGACAGTTTCACAGGAACAGTTTAGCTTTCTTGGGTCTCCAACTTGTCCACAGATACCTTAGATTTATCTGCCTATGTAATTATATGTTCAGTTGCTTACAAATCCACCTTATTCGCTACTTCACATATTCTCCTATCCTCCATTTCAATCTTTTCTGCGTGGTTGATTTTAATCAACATATTCTAAAACTGACTTTTCCTCTGTAAACAATCTTATGAATTTAAACACATGTATAGATTCCTGCAACCACCAGTTCAACGAGGATACAAAAGAGTTCCATCTGTTTCTCCTTCACAATTAGATACTTTCTCAGGATGAAAACCTGGAATCATCACAGATCTAGTAACATCCTATTCTGTTATCTTTCCTAGAATGTGATGTAAATTTAATCCTAAATTATTTAATGTTTGGAGTTTATTTTTTCTCTTAGCATAATTCTCTTCACAGTCACTCAAGATGCGAAGAAGTTGTTCAATTTTGTACCTACGAACCATGAATAACAGATAGAGTTGTTCTACATCCTTGCCAGCACCTGGAATTTCCGGGTAGTTGTTGCTTTCCATTCTAGCAGATGTGAAATGGTATCTCACTGTCAGCTTAATTTGCATCTGTTGAATGACATCCTTTCATGTCTTTGTTATGTGTATACCTTAGTAAAGTGTATGTTCATGCCTTTTTTCCAATTGATTTGCAAGTCTTCTGCATACATTCTAGGCCTCTTTTTTAGTTTCTTTCATTTAGGGGATAGGCCACCTATCATAGCTGCATGATCCACCCTTTAATGTTGACTGGAAACACATCGTTATGTCTAGTCCTTGTTTATGAACAGTTCATAAGACTACACTATTGCATCATCCCTGCTGTTTGAGGGTGATATGGCACATGCTATATCCATTCCATCTAGAACTGTTTAGTTCTCACCCCTTGAAATACATCAGCCTGAATCATGGTCCTTTGATCAGCAACTTGACAAAAAAGCCAACCACAATCAAATAGCCTCCTCAAATGCTCTGAATACATACCTAGCACAATTTAGCTGGGAAAAGGGCCAAAATGATCTTCTTGGAAGTTGGTTAGTTGGTCATACCCCTTATGATGTGATCCCTTCCTATACATCCATCTTTGAAGAACAGTTATGTGAGAATACAGAATACTTCTGGAAGGCCTCCTGTAGAGCTGCCTAGGTACTAAGCAGTCCAATGATTTTCACAGTAGACCACTAGGTCTTAACTGGAGCATAAAATAATCTGCAGATTTAACTACTTAGTCAGTTCAGTGTAGGACCCTGCTCCAGCCATTAAGCTTTCTCTGAAAATATCTTTGTCATTATTACCTTGACTACCTAAGGGTACTTGGACTGTACACGTGTCACTGCATTCACCTTTTGGTGTTCATATACTCATAGGTCTTGTCACATGGCTTATTCCTTCAAGGAACAATGCCCTATTATTCGTTTGTCCAGTTGTATGAGGCTATCCACAAGAAAAGAACTTTATACAAAGCCCAATTATATAAATTGTCAAAAAGTGTTCCTCATTCATAGGTACAGCCAAATAGGATATATCCCCTGCACCCTCCTGAACTTCCATTTACGGAGCCTGATTTACTCCATTATCCATTCAGTATCAATTTCAAGACTTGTTTTAAAGTTATTTAAAATATTTTGCGGTGGTAAAAGCATTAATGCCATTCTATGAGTGTTACCAATTGGTAGTCCTTTTGTACACAGGTGGGGAGCTTAAGGATTGGAGATGTCATTGTGTGGAAAATTTCTAACCTGATGGAAAAATAAGGATATGATAGCTTAAAAGAGGATTTAACAAAGTCAATTTGTTATCATAGCTCATAGGGAGCCACCAGGGATAAAATTCTTAACTCCATACTCCTCTTTTCCATATACAACTAGCTCAGATTAGAAGTTGCAAGAGTATAGATTTGTTGGAAAACTGATTTCTTAAATTGCTACATTCTGAAAACCTTAATATGCCCAGTTTCAAGCTCCTGAGTGCTAGGATTATAGGCATGAACCACTGGCACCTGGCTCCCTCCAGTTTCAAAAATTACCACAGGGGCTAAAAACAGTGCCCAAGCACAGCTATCTATAGTCAAATATCAGCCATGAACTCTGAAGAAGACAGAACCTATTGCCCCTCAGAGGTTCTAGCATTTCTATGTCCTGTTCAGGAAGTAGAAAATGGAACTCATGGCCTTTTAGCCAGAGTACTGTTAAACTTTGTCAATGTGCTTTTTATATCAGCTTCTGTAAAAACTGATCCCTATATTAAATAATGTAAACAGTTTTGAGTGATGTTATGGTAGCACTTAAGTTTACTGCATAAAATGTATTTATTCAGACATTTGTTTCATATACCATAAATATTTGTGACCAAAAGTTATTTATGGTTTTATTTTAATCCTTTCTTTCAGCATAAAACCAATTTACATCCCTGCTTGCTTATAGCCATATATAACAGCACAGTAAAATGTTGAGAAGTGACACAGATCAACATTCACTGTATAAATGGCTTTGCTAAATAGCAAAAAACCCGGGCACTGGTGGATCACGCCTGTAATACTAGCTACACGGAAGGCTGAGATCTGAGGATCACAGTTCAAAGCCAGCCCAGACACAAAAGTCCTTTAGACTCTTATCTCCAATTAACCACCAGAAACCCACAAGTGGCACTGTGTTGGCTCAAGTGATACAGAACTAGCCTTGAGCTGAAATGCTTAGAGACAGTGCCCAGGCCCAGAGTTCAAGCCATAAAAACTATGAAATAAAGATCTATAAATAAAATATAAAAAAATAAATGGCAAATGACAATAATAAATACAAAATTAAGAAAAGTAAGGGAAGAGGTGGATTGGGAGGGGTGGGTGAGAATGTTGAAAGAGGTGACATTAATCAAGATGCACTGTATTCATGAACTGCTTTGTTGAATGGCAACTCCTTGGTACAACACTTAAAGACAATATGTTTTGAGCACAGTATAAAACTCACCATTGAACGAGTTTCCAATGGGACACTAATAGAATGATCTGAATACACCTGTTATTAACACAACTATTTCCTGAAATTTTGGCTACAAAGGGAAATGGCCCTGAGCTTCCTTCTTTGCTTTAATTAGTATCTTCTTGAAACCTCACTTGGGGCCTCCGAGTGGCATCACAGCCTAAATGAACCCACTGTGCCCTTTCCCTTCCTTCCTCTAGGCTTTATGCAGGCATTCTCCTCTCCTGCTGTGGTGTTCCCACACACTGCCTCTATCTTGATCCCTCTAGGCTGGTGTCTGATTTGAATGTAGCCTTCCTCTCCCCTTTTTATGAAGCTCTAAATTAAACCGTGTAGACCCCTCTTCCTCTCATCTCAGTGTCCTGCATGGACATCAGTAGATGTCGATTGTAGATTTGTAGATATCCACTGGACTTTTGAAATTGCGAATTTAAAAGTGGCAGAATTTAAAAGCAAAGGTAGGGGCTGGAGGCGTGGCCAAGTGGTAGAGTGCTTGCCTAGCATGAACAAAACTCTGGGTTGTATTCCTTGGTATCACAAACAGAGAAAAAGCCAGAAGTGGTGCTATGGCTCAAGTGGTAGAGAAAGCTCCAGAACAGTACCCAGGACCTGAGTTCAGGTCCTAGGATGGGCAAAGAATAATAAAAGGTAACTACAGAGGAGTCTGTGTGACTTAAATATGAGATTTCTACTGATGACACGTGGGATTCTATGTAATCCTCGTTATTGCCTAGGAGGTTTTCTAAATATTCACATTGATCTGGGAAGAAGAAAACGTTCCATTTAATAATGATAAATGTATCCACAGACATCTGTTGAAAAGAAAACTTATTAGTGAAAATCGTATATTACCTTGTTACCAGTAGTTTTCTTTTGTCCCTTTACTAAGCTTGGCCACTAAAATTTTGCTAATTCTGGGATCAGTGTTTGTTTCTTTGTTATGCTTAGAAGTGCACATATTAACCCTCCAGTATATGATATTTGCAAATGGTAGCTCTTGATTCTCATTTAACTGAAAAAGACGTTGAACAGTTGTGATAAGCAACACATGAAAGATAATGTTCTCAATGGAAAAGGCAAAACAGATCTATAGAAATAGTGACCTGTATATATTACATCACTTATACAAGACCATGTCTTTGATGCAATAAATAAAATATGAAAGAGCCAACTCCCAAATTCATCTGATCCTTATACAGAAATGTAGGCTTTATAAAGGGCACATTTTGTGGAAAATGTAATGCAATGCATAAGAGTAAATATTACACATTGATGTCAGAGAACAGCAGGAAAATGCTGCTCATAATGAAAGGTTTGGAAAGGCAATTCTAAAAAAACTTTTTATTGTGACTCAGCTGCATATGATACTGCACCAATGATCTTAGTGTCTTAAACCAAGATGGTGTGCTATATGGCTATTTGTACCTGCGAGTGCTTAGAAAATTAAAGGAAATCGTGAAAACTGCGAGGGATCTTTGCTGACCTGAGCATGAAGGATGACAAGGTGGGTTGGTTTAGGTGGCATTTTTGGAGAGGGTACTTTATGCCAGCATGTGTATTTTTATTAGGAATTCTTTTATTATTATTTCCTGAAACTTATTATTTAATTCAGGCTACAGGTATTGATAAAATGATATGCAATACTTATAATACGACACAGGAGGGACAGGAGTGTGGCCTAGCCTAGTACCACATACACAGAAAAAGCCAGAAGTGGTGCTGTGGCTTAAGTGGTAGAGCATTAGCCTTGAGAAAGCCCAAGGACAGTGGCCTGGCTCTGAGTTCAAGTTCCAGGGCTCACAAAAAAATACAAAGGATTCTTGGTGGACACATATCACTGAGACAGTAATGACTCTTCGGGTGTCGTCCTGGGGCTAATGTGAATGGAATCTCAGTTTCTGTCATTCAATTGGCTTTCATGTAGAGCAGTTTTCTTTACATTTCAGAAGATAATAAAAACCCAGTCGAGTTCAACACATGAGTAAAACAGGAAGCTCTGTTCAGAATATGGGTTGGCTGGTGAAGAAAATAAATGAGTGATTTGTCATTCTATGCCATGTCCAGACATTGTCATTGATAGCATGAACCAATTAAAATAGGATAAATGAAATATTCTAAATATGTGCAGAAAAAGCATTATTGAACAATTTTCTCTGCTCCTTCAGAATTTCTAAATATCTACTATTGATTTCTGTCTAAGATTCCCCAAAGAGTCTCTGCAATAAAAGAATATTCTTTCAAGTTGTCTGACTGGTAAAAAATCAAAATGCCTTTTTCCTGTTCTTTGATGTGTATAACTGAAGGTATTTCTCATTACAATCTATTTCCCATCTATCATGTAGCTTTAAAGCATTTTCATATTAGGCATAAAATCACACTCCTTAGCCCTAGGCATCTCAGAGAGAAAAATATCTACAATATTTGGCCATAAGGAAACTCTGACTCCTATAACCATTTGATTTTAAATGAATGGTTTCATGTACTATGAGGATGGAAATTACTTAGGTATATTTTTTCAGTATGTTAAATACATAATATATACTTAAGAAGGCCTAGGATAGAACATTTTTTCTTTAAAAAGTGCAAGTAAGGATGGAGTTTTACGAGTTTTTTTATAATTTTGTGCCTAACATTGTGCTTGATGCAGAGGTTTCAGTGTGTGTGTGTGTGTGTGTGTGTGTGTGTGTGTGTGTGTGTGTGTGTGTGTGCGCGCGTGCGCGTGTGTGTGTATCTGGATGATCCTGACTCATTCAGTAGCTTATTCCTATCTGAAGCATCTTTTTTCTCGACAAGTTTTGCAGATCAAGTGAAGTGCTCTGTTTTTAGGGGCTGATCTTGGCCAGTGGTCTCCTAGTGCTAACTGAATCAGTAAGAGGCACGGGGTAGTTTAAGCTGGAGATTTATACCTCACATTGCTTAATCCCAAATTGTTTAGCGACAGAGTAATAGTACAAGTTTCAAGGATTCTCAGTATTGCTATAAAGCGCCATTTTATGAATGGGGAAAACTAAGTGAAAACAAAGCAAGGGGGAATATTGTCCTAAAGGAAATGTACTCATTCTCTGTCTTATGAAATGGTAATACCTCTCTATTTAGCAAGTTTTTTTATAAATTTTTTGCCAGTCCTGAGCTTGAGCTCATGGCCTGAGCACTGTCCTTGGACTTTCTCAAGGCTAGAGCTCTACCACTTGAGCCTCAGCACCACTTCCGGCTTTTTTTCTACGTATGTGGTACCGAGGAATCAAACCCCAGTCTTTGTGCATGCTAGGCAAGCATTCTACGACTAGGCCAAACTCCCAGCCCCATGGCAAGTTTTTTTTTGCTTGTGTTTTTTTTTTTTTTTTTTTTTTTTTTAGGAAACAATTACAGAATCAAAATTTGGGTTTCCAGGTTCCTCATTCTACAACCGAGGTAAATCAAGCCCAGAGGAAACATAAATTGATTCCCAAGTACCAGAAATAACATGAAATTTAGAAAATGGATTGAAAATATTTCCACAATTATGAGTAAATTACTTTGCCTAAACTTCAGTTTGTTTCATTGTGAATACAACCATGAATGTTCTACATATCTTGCACTGTTGCTAGTGCTCTATATCTCTTGGCCATCCTTCCTCTGTCCTTCCAAATCTCCTCTCCAAGCCTCTGAACTCTTCTTTGCCTTGACAACCTATTTATTACTATTCTTTCAACACCATCTGTCTGGATGAGCCTGGTTGACAAAGCATGAGGGAGATGGAGAGAGCAATGACAAGAGCTTAAGCCTTGATCCCCTGTACCTTTGGCTGTATAGTAACCTTTGTCTAGCTAAGTGTCTTTGCAGAGGTCACTGCTTTTCTGAAGGTGACCTTCTTCTGCTCATTAATGGTCTTTCCACATTCCCATAACCAGTTCTCTCTGTCATTCCTTTGGGTCTGGAATAACAGCAGCTAGAATGTTTCTAGCCCATAGAACTGAGGAAAACGCTTGATCCACGCAATTAGCTGTTGCTAGAGGTACAACCTACTGCTGCCATAGGCAAGCATAGTTGTGGTGGACATACAGGTGCTGATATTTTCAAAAGCCACGAAACCAATCACAAGCAAAGATTGCTATAGCTACCATCTCATTCACATTTCCAGTGCTTTCCCTCCTGTTTTTCAAAAAAAGAAGTCATCCCTAATCACTAGCATCTTGTGCTTTTCTGCCACAGAATGAAGTATTCCAGATTCTACCACATTTGAGGTGCTCTGTGTGATGATGTTTAGGGATACCATAGACTTACATCAGTGTAAAGAAGACCTTTAGAAATGTAATCATTTGCCAGTATTAGATTACCGTTAGTATAAAGAACGACTTAGAAATCAAGAAGTGAGAAAAGATGTGGGAGTTCTTGATTATGACCTGGTTATGACTTGGCAGTGTGGCACAGTCAATGAGTTTGGTGGTTTTCCTTACCCTACTATCAAAGAAATGTCTTCAGAAAATGAGCACATCAGACATGAAATATTTTGATATAATAATCTCATTTTATAATCACCTTTACTTTTTATCATTCATTTTGGTGGAAAATATAAGAGATACTAAGAATTACTTTAGTATCATAATAAGCGGGAGTTATTGTGTATTGTCAACTGCAATATTTTAACCAATTACACACTGAATGCTTTCCTATCACTTTGGTAAATCTCACTGTGTAGACTCTTGAACATTACTTTTGGTGACATTGGGGGTTGAACTCAGGAACTTGATCTTCATCAGCTAGCATTCTACCGCATGAGCAATCCTCAAAGGCTGGCCTTTTCTGGTTATTTTGGAGATGGACTCTTGTGACCTTTTCTGATTGTGTAGACTTCATAAATATGTCGGATTTCAGTTATGAAATTCTGAGACTTTTCTTGTAGAGTTATTTTAGAATACAAATTTAGTGAACAATTACAAAAGTAATGGAAAGTTTTCCAATTTTAAACACATTTTTAATTGATATGATTATGTGGGATTTCCTATTAATTGCTCATTGCAGTATGATGTTTTTGCTATTACAGACACACTCCCACCCATAAAAAATGACTTAGAATTAAGCTTGCAAATATCTCAATAAATAGAAGTAGTAATCACTAGACTTTTCTTGATGTCTCGTATCTTAAATAAAAACAAGACTAAAAGAAATCAATACTACAGTCTTATACTACTATTTTTATTTATTTACATGTTTGTTTTTCTTTTTTTTTTTGCCAGTCCTGGGCTTGAGCTCAGGGCCTGAGCACTGTCCTTGGACTTTCTCAACGTTAGAGCTCTACCACTTGAGCCTCAGCACGACTTCTGGCTTTTTTCTATGTATGTGGTACCTAGGAATCGAACCCGGGTCTTCATGCATGCTAGGCAAGCACTTTAACCACTAGGCCAAACTCCTGGCCCTACATGTTTGTTTTTCTAAATGGAATTGCCATAATGTTATCAGCCTGCTGGAATATAATAATACATTTTCTCTACTCAGATATTTCATTTTTTCTCTTTTGGGGTTTGCATTATTTTCCAGTCCTGGGCTTGAGCTCAGGGCCTGAACACTGTCTTTGGACTTTGTCAAGGCTAGAGCTCTACCACTTTGCCTTTGTGCATGCTAGGCAAGCACTCTATCACTGGGCCAAACTCCCAGCCCAGAGCTTGCATATTTCAATGTATAAATTTTTATAATTTTTGCATCTATGATTAAATTTAGTTTCTGAATAGTTTCTGTATGGATGTTATATCTTAAATTTCACTGTTATTACTTTCTATATTTAGTGGTTCACTGCTAAAGTATAAGCACACAATTGATTTATGCTGTATTGAACTTGTATCTTGCAATCTAGCTAAATTGGGTTCTTAAATGTACAAGCTTTTTTTCCTTAAATTGAATTTCCTAGAGAGACTCTGAGGCAGTCTTTGTGGAAAGACATTTTTACTTCATACTCTTTACAACATTATTGTCTTTGTGCCTATCTTGTGCTACACAAAACTTTTAATACAATCTACTCTGACTATACACAATTGCCCAAGGATGTTGTACACCGCATGTAACATACAAAACAAACAACTTTTAGCACATGAATGCCTACAATTGGAACATAAGCATGCATCCTTAATTTGAAGTAGCTGAAGCTTCTCTGTTTATCATTTTCCATGTTTGTATTTACTTATTATTATTTTTGAAACTTGTACAAAAAGACTTAAGTTCAAAAGAAACCTTAATCATTATCACACCTTCCATCATTCTTTCCCTCATTTCTCCAATCCATCCATCCACGCAAATTCCTTGGTTTCATTTTTCACATGTATGTATTGAAGATTATGATGGTATTTGTTTACCATTCCTTTCTCTGTTTGTCTGCTGACCATCTCTTTTTCTCCATCCCCTTCATACAGAACACATATCAGTTTCCTGGCAATCATGTTGTTAAACTGTCAGTTAATTTTCGTGGCAGATTGAAGGCTGTGATATGAAATTGAAACAGAAAATTGAAGAATTCTACATGGACACTGGGGAGAAAAACAGGTGGATGAAACTATTGACTGGAAGTAGCCAAGGAATAAATGATCAACAAGGTGACATAAAATCACAGAAGAAAATCGGGTGATTTGCATCTCCATCAAATATTAATAGAATTACATTAGATTAGAGGAATTTTAAATGATACATCCAAAATAGTGCACATAATTGCAGTGGCTTCATAGAAAGACAGAAAAGAATCACTTCTCTGTCATACATGTCATGTGGATTGAGCATAGGAACATGAAAAGTTCCATTCAAATTACATATTTAGAAGTTGATCAAGAAACAACTGCAGCATTAGGCTTATTCAGTAACAGAAGTATCAAGGGTGGGACTTTGTGGCAAATAAGCCATTGACTGGAGAGGTAGCTGGATAACCAAACAAAACTTAAAATGTATATGTCCTCATTACCCTGGGTGGGGCAAATAAGCAGAAGACAGGAGCCTGTAGTCTAGATTGCTTGAAATAGTTAGCAGACCAGATCAAACTAGAAGAGTCATATAACAATCATAAGGACGGACACACAAACACAAAGCATCTAGGAGAACAAGGAAAAGATGAACTCCTCAAAACTCGATAATGTAAATTTTAAAAAGGATAAGACTACATGATACATATTTCTACTTTTCTGCATTGCTCCCCATCACCAAATTTCTACCTTGCCTTTCTCTAGCATAGATTTCTTTCTTAACCTGTATTACTTCCCATAAAGCTCCACTTGCAATCTTATGATCATATATTCTTTACAAGTGTCCTTCAACTTTTCTTTTTCTTTCCTTACCAGACACAGAAGATAATTTGCAAGGGGGTACAGTCAAGAAATGAACAAGACCTTTAACAATTGAAAAGGCCTACAGTATAGTCATTTGCTATTGGGGGGCAAGAATAGCAATCTACATCAGCAGAAGATATACATAGATTAGAGAGAACATTGGCAAGGCAAGAATGCCCCATGAATAGCAGCACACACCAACTGAAACAGATCTACAATGACTCCATGAGGATTTGGAACCAAACTTAGCTGTCGATAAAATGAGCCTGAAAAGTAAAACACATTAAAATTGCAAAAAAGAATATATCTGTCTATATTTATGCTATCTGATGTTGGCAAAGAAAGAAAGGAGAAAATAAGTGTCTGAAAAAGGATGGTTATGGTTGTTCACAGTTTTGGAGGAGGAACATATGTTGACATGAGGATATTGTAAATAAAAATGGAGGAAAAGGAAACACTAAAAACATTTTTCCTTTTAGAAGTTTGCTAAATAGACAGGAAATTGAAAGGCAGGACATAATATTTATGGGCGACAAAGAAAAAGGCATTAAGAGTATATATGCATATGTGCTTGCATTTGCATATGGAGGGAGACATATTAAGAGGTCTATAGTTTATATGAGGTGTCGTAGACATCAAAAGGCAGACAAAAATTTTCTCCAGGTCACCTATTTCATACAGGTGGATATTGCAGTAACAGAATAAAGCAACCAAAAGCCTCCTGGAGACCAAAAATATTTCCCTACAAAAAGTTACTAGCATCATCCCGCCATGCACACTACAGTGATATTCAATAGTCACAAACTTGAAATTAATTTTCACACACTCATGTGAAGAACCAAGTCAGAGCTGCAGTCTAACCAGGGGAGACCAGTGGGTTCTATGCCCAGGACAGACAAGAAAGGGTAACATTGTCTAGAGGAATTTTAGTAGAAACTTTTAATTGAGTACTGGTGGAAAATACCTATAATCATAGCTCCTTAGGAATCTGAGATAAGATCACAATTCTAAGCTAGCCTAGACATACACACAACTCCTCGTCTCAGCTTATCAGCAAGATGTGATGGTATGTGGCTATTATAGCTACATGGGAAGCTATGTGCACATGAGTATATAGGATGAGGCTAAGCAAAATGAACTCCAGAATATGGAAACAAGAGGTTTATCTTTATGGTAGCTGATTTTAATGTACTATGTGAAATTCTTTTTTACTTTTTTAAAAGTTTTTTTTTGTTGTTTTATTTCTCCCTTATGGATAATCCCCTGCTGTTACCCTATCTGACTTGGATGCCTGGTATATTGTATATATGTTTATTTGTTTAGCTGAATTACGGAAGTGAAGGGAATGATGAGATGATGAAGCAAAAGACAAATGGTGAACCAAGGTAACACTATATTCACAAGACATGTTAGAAATGAACTTTTGTCAGTTTTTATATTTTATTCTTTCTGATGTTTGAGTACTACATTAAACTCTGATATTAATTTTTATTTTTCTAAGGGAATATTTTCCACCTTGAATATTCTCAGCCCTGCTTGTTGGAAAAGTTCATGATGATGACTTTAAGCAACATTATTGGTAGACTTTTCTGAAAATCGAACTAAAATGCCATATGAGTTTAGATGAAACAAACCATGGAGTACTACAGATGGGATGTAATAAATTCAGAAAAAAATTGTTAGGAAACTCAAACATGTTTAATGTTAGAGACCAAGTTTAATATTTTGTGAATAGGATGAGATAAATTTCATTCCACACTAATAGAAAAGAAAATGAATTTAGATATTTTTAAATTAATAGTAAATATTATATGAACTCCAGTTATGAAAAGGCTGTATCCAAAAGCTACCTTTCAATACATTTAATGGAACTGTATATGAGGCAGAGGTTATATTTTCTTTCTGTCCTGTGTTGATAAGACAAATGGAAAAAATTAAAATAGGAACTGAGCATAGGAAGAAGTGTGGATTATGGAACAGGGCACGGTGCAAATAGTAAAATAAAAAAGTATGTGTTACCTCACAGGGCTTCAAGCACAGAAGATATAAAAGAATTTACCGACAGTCAGAGCAGCAGGCACACAAGCAAAGGTGTTCTCACTTTCTAAGAGAGGCATTATTAGTCCTAAGTTGTATTGTAGCTTGAGTTTAGAAACATCTAAGATTTAGGAGAAATGTACTGCTCCCATTTTGTTTTAGAGTTTTAGTTTAGTTTGAGTTTTTACATGCCTGTGCCAAGGTGAGTGCTTGTTAGCTTGTCCAATACTTAACAGAAATATCTTGTTGAAAATAAGTAAGTTTCTGCTTGACTTAAGAAAACCAGATTCTGCCAAACGAAGTAAAACAGCCTTCCTTCAAGATAGAATGAAGACCTTTACAAAATAGAATGGGTTGGGTTTATTTGAGTTCTAAGGCTTGCAGTAAGTGTATCATGAAGGCTTATTATTTGAAAACAATTTAAAATTTAAGATTATCTGAATATATACACAGAAAGGAAAAAAAGAGAGAGAAAAATAAATTTGAGACATGGTAGGGTTGAAAAGCAGCAGGACAACTATTAACACTACATTGTGATGCTAATATAGACAGGAATTTAGAATTTCCCTGATGCCAGGAACATGTATGAGCCCCAGTCGAAGAAACTTATTTAAATTGGGGTCACATCCAGCATTGACATAACATGTGGTGCACTTCTAAGACTGTGCAGATCTTTACAGATCTATGACTCAGCATTACTCAATTTAGAATCAGTCCTGATGGTGAAGAGACAGCCTTCATCAATACTCTTTCAACCTAGGGCATGTGGTTCACTTGAGAACAGAACAGGATAGTAAGAGGAAAGTTTTGCCATAGAACTTAATGCTAGAATAGTAAGCACTATCGCTACAAAGATCTTAAGAGCCCTCATCAACAAAGTTGCCTGATTGAAAAAAAAAACAAAAAACTTTTGAAACAGCTCTAATAGTAGGAAGGAAAGATACCTGGCCTCAAACTATTAGGCTTGTACACCAGCTAGCTAGTGTGGCAAGTTTAGCCATCTTGAGTTATGTATAAGCTCAACAATAAGGCAGCCTATGGGAGCATGAACCTTGCTCCTAGAAGACAATTATATCGGAAAAGTGGAGATTCATACAGAGAAAACAATTGGGAAAAGATTATGCTCTAGATAAGGGAATGAAACAAGACCACAGAAATTCTGTAAAGGCACAACAGAAAGAATAATAACTTTTATATATCTAATTTTTTCCTTCTCTCCAATTATCTGCAATGGTTTCATACTGATAAAGCAACCAGAAATCAAAAAAACAATACAATCCATTAGTATAAGGTGTGGTTCATACACGGCACACTTGTGTGAGCACAAACTAGCATAGAGAAAAGGGTGGAATCGATTTAGTGAGTCAAACACAGAATTACTAAGAGCATTAAAGACGGGGTAGCAAGACACTAAGGATGAATCCGGCCATGTATCTTTACCTCTCTGATACTTGGCTGTGTGGAAACAGGTTTGACTTACACCTTTTCAGTGGTTACCATGGCTCTGATTGAGTGCTATGCATAAGTGGCATGACATAAACTCCATCAGGCAATGATCAACTGATCTGCAGTTCATCTTGAAACAAGTATAAAATATTCAATTGTGTAATTTAAGGATATTTTCCGCTTTCCTGTGTGCACAGATATCTCAGTAGGCCTGTTACTCTTTACAAAAAAAATTGTCTAACACCTACAAGTATACTTCCTCTGAGAGAAAACAGAAAGTTGTATTTTAAGCTTGCTTTCTCTTAAAAAAGAATGTCTTCTAGTGTAAAAGTCTGAACTTGATTCTGTTGTGATGATATGAGGATATAGCATGGAATTATTATGTGACATGCAACAACAAATCAGTGAATCTTCACTGATCAGTGGTATATTTATGGAAAATGAAGGTTAGTATAGTTTTAGAAGAAAACAATGTCTTCAGTAAGACATAGTTCTGGTGAAAGTTTTAGCTGCAAGCTGGAAATGGATTTCTATAACAAAGTGGTAAAATGCTAGTCTGGAGCAAAAAAAGCTCAGGCACACTCATATCTAAAATATATGAACAGCTCAAAAATTGAATCACTCCCAAACTAATCTCCAAAGAAACATCCAATTAAAAGATGGACCAAAGACTTAAAGAGAGTCTTCTCTGAAGAAGAAACAAGAATGGCCTATAGACACATGAAGAAATGCTGGACATCACTGGTCATAAAAGTAATTCTACCTCACTCCAAATACAATGGCTATGATCAAGAAATCTAACAACAGATGCTGGCAGGGATGTGGCCAGGGGGGATCACTACTGACTGTTGGTGGGAAGGCAAACTCATTCAACCACTATGGAAAGCAATATGGTAGTTCCTCAGAATATTAAACATAGAGCTCCCCCACGACCCAGCAATTCCACTACTTGGCATTTACCAAATCGTCCAGAAACAAGGACATACTAAATCCACTAGCACAAATATGTTCATTGCAGAACTATTTACCATAGCAAAGATATGGAACCAACCCAGATTCCCCTCAGTTGATGAGTGGATCAACAATATGTGGTATTTATACACAATGGAGTTCTATGCTGCTGACAGAAAGAATGGCATCGCCCCATTTGTAAGTAAATGGAAAGACTGAGAAAAAAAATCGTATTAAGTGAAGTAAGCCAGACTGAAAGGAACATAGGCTCAATGGTTTCCCTCATTCGACATAATCAGTAGAAACATTGGGCTCTCCTAGCAGAGATTTACAATAAAGCAAAACCTAGACACATAAGGCCATATAGTATGAGGCTAAATGAAAAGACCTCCAGGATATAGAAACAAAAGCCATATAATGAGTGATTATTGTCCTTAATATACTATGTTATCTCTCGTCTCTTTTGCTGTCCCTTGGTTATCTCATATTGTTACAGTATTTTACCTTGTTATCTGATATATTTTATATATGTTTATTTGGTTATTTGAAATCAGATAGGGAAAGGGGGAAAACAAGATGGGGGGTTGGGGGGAGGGAAATGGGGACCAAGACATGAGAAGGAGTATCAATGTTTGTGAAGTAATGCACCTTCTATCTAGCAAATATAATGTAAACCTTCTATGAATTACTATAAAAATATATGAAAAAAAGCTCAGGCACAGTATCTAGGCCCTGAGTTCAAGTGCCAAAAATAAATTAATAAATAAACACAAATGAATCATTTTATTTCATTAAACTTCAGACCAATACATATTCAATCAAAATTATTCATGAACTGTGACTAACACTAATACTAACTTTTTCAAATAATTATGTTTAATATTTGTTTAGCATTTATTAAATATCAAGCACGTCACAAGCATAATGTAATATAACCTACATAATCAATTTTATGAGACACAGAGTTTTACCATCACCAGTATTAAGAACAAGGAATGAGGGGCCGGGAGTTTGGCCTAGTGTTAGTGCTTGCCTAGCATGCATGAAGACCCGGGTTCGATTCCTTGGTACCACATACATAGAAAAAAGCCAGAAGTGGTGCTGAGGCTCAAGTGGTAGAGCTCTAGCCTTGAGAAAGTCCAAGGACAGTGCTCAGGCCCTGAGCTTAAGCCCAGGACTGGCAAAAAAAAAAAGAACAAGGAATGAATGTCATGTGGGGTGGCAAAGGCAAAGTGAAGATTAAGTCAGGCAGTTATTGAAAGAGCTTGGTTCCTTCTCTAGCCATCAGAGTTAAAAGAAAATGCTTTGCTCTTTTCAGTTTATAACCTTAGAGTCATTATTGTTACCCATTCTAATTTTAGAGCCTACATTGCAGAGTTTCCCTTTTCATTGCATTGGCACTTGCAGATATTTGAAAAATATGCATATATTTGGAAAATTGTTTTACAAAATGTAGCAGCTCACTAACTGAGGAACTGACTCATAAATAAATAGATGCAATCACAGACTAGTGTAGCAGCAGTTCCATCAATAAGTGATATGTGTCTCAGTGAATATGTGGTCTGACTTTCTCCATTTGCCCCACGGATCACCTGTCCTCTTATTATTAATGTGGATAATAGAGAACCTTAGAGAGTTGTAACTGATGAAATCACATGAACACCAGAATGGATGAATGAGAGTCATTCTGGACTTATAGACCATCAAATATATTCATGGCTACAAAAATGAGTACAACCTCTCTGTAGTAAATGTTACTCAAAGAGTAGTTACACATCCACCAAACAAACAGGAAAGGAAAAAAGTGCTCATACAATTTGTACCCTCAGACAAAAGATGGAGATAACAACAAAACAGCAAAGCAGTCTTCCAAAAATGCAGCTAATGACCTGGCAAAAAGTGAGCTGTCAAAATCAATCTACTTTTGAACTCTCTGATCCTATTAAGATTACAAGAAACAGGATTAAGGATTAAGACTTGATGATAAAAGAAGTTCCTATTTATTTATCGTCTACACCTTAGAGCTGCAGAGAAGTGACAAGCAACTTGCTACATAATGCTAGCACACCAGAAAGAACAAGATAAATTTCATTCACAATTTAATTGTATATGTAACTATGGACACAATGGTTTAGTTTATTTTTGCCCAAGATGCATGCATCATGGCCACACATCAAGTGTCATAAGAGATGTCCTCTCCTGAAAGCACTGATTATTTGCTCTGGAGCAAGAGGCAATTCTTTGAACTAGTAAGGAGAGACTAGGAAGGAAATTTTCAGGAAAACATTGATATATGAGAATAAAAGAATTTTAAAGATTCTGTGCAAAGCCATGTCCATGTACAGGGTAAGATACATATTGCTCAGAAAAGTTCAAGGAAGACTCCAAGGCTTTACCACTGGCTTTACTACATCTCTCGTTAAGCTCTAAGTACAGTGTTAACACCTAAACAATTTGGCTATGAGGGGAAGCAATGTCACAGCACAAAGTTAATAGTCTGATATTGGCAACATATTTGCTTATCCTTTGTTTTTAATTTTTGTTTGCTCCACGCATTTATAGTTACTCTGAAAATTAATAGCTAATTCTTAAAAAGGGCACAGACTCAGAGGGGAAAAAAGAAGCTATACAACTGGTGGAATAAGGGAAAGAATGGAATGGAATGAGGGAATAGATGATACTATGCAAAAGGAAAATATATTATTACCTGACATTTGTAAAGGTATCCCGGTTGTATATTTGATGGCTTTAATGCAAAGGGAATGTTTTCTTTCAATGTTCAGATAAGTAATAACATTACCTGCCTCAAAGTACTACTTATATGAACATTGGTGGTGGAACATTTTATCAAGCATCCATACAGGGCAGCTGATATTGGTATTGACTCCATATCCAGCTTTATATAATGTCATTGAGAAACCATTTTCTTAGGATTTAGGAATGAGACCTTGTGAGGATATGTGTGACAAAGAAATTTTCTTTTTCTGCAAAGTGTTCCATTTGATGCTGATGAAAAACAGCTTATGGGAGTGGCTCTGCAGACTGCAAGTTTGTAAAAATGGGTATATTCAAATCAGAGTCTCTAGATCTTAGGTACATAAAAAAGACAGCATTATAGTAAAAGCATATCTAATGATAATCTGAAATAGAGTCTGTTTTAAAAGGGTCTAATTTAAAATCATTAGTCATTTAGATACTTAAAATGTATACAAATCTGGGAAAATGAGAACTTCTGTAATAACAACCAGGTTAGTTAGTAATAATCTTCATCTCCAGGCTGACTGAACTGGCTTGATATTTCTCTATCCGGTAGTTAGAACTCGCAATATATTTATTGATGTAAATGATAATGCTAAATACTGTTATCTGTCATATGCCAAGTAGGACTCTAAGTATTGTGCCTACTTTCATTTCAATTTATGTGAGGTAATTGTTATCACTTCTATTTTAAAGATGAGAAAATAAGTCCCAGAGATTTAGTAACTGGCTTAAATCGGTATTGAAGAACTCAAATTCAGACAACTAAGATTTTAACCTTTATTCTTTCCATATGCTATTATGTAAATTAAGAATAATGATAAGCATTTTAGTATGAAAAGTTTTGTTGCTAGCTGCAATTGGCAAATATTATTTTCACAATCTTAGGGCTTATATTTATTTGTGTGATACATCAACTCTACAAAGTGAATAACCCCATTTAAAAAAAGCATTCAAGATAATGTAAATTCTTCAGTTCATACATAAAAAAAATGAGTGAGTTGGCATTTACTCCAGTGACTTATGACTAAAAGACGCTTTCACTTATTAAAACTTATATCTGAATATATGTATATATGTATATATATCTCTTAACATAAATTATTGTAATAATGACAAGTACATATCCGTCCTTCTATTATTTAACTTCAACCATTTTATTTATAATAAGCCTGGAAGTCCACATTATAGAAATTAAAGTTACTTTTTTATATTCAGGGGATGGTCTGTTAAGAAATAGTCTTACATTCTGCAGCTAAAAGGTCAAGTCCTTTCTCTCAAGATTTGATTCAATGGTGAAGATGGAAAATTTATACTAAGTGGTTTGGAACCATTATTTATTCTATTTCTAGAATGCACTTAAAATCCTATATTGCCAGGGATGGGGAGATATTAGAGGTCATCTAGTTCAGTCCTCCCGTTTGGCAACTATAAATCAAATAATCACACCAATTATGATTATAGCTTTTAAGAATTTCTTTAGAATAGTCTAAATTTCTTCTACACTATTTTCAAACTTAGGTAGAGTAATAGTTTTACTCTAGATTGAAATCATTCAGGCATAAAGATATATTTACATATATATATAATGTTAGACTTTGACTTCTAATTATACTAAGATAGACTATTCCAATTATGGTTCCTCCTCTTTCATAATAAGATGAATAAGCACTTCTAGAATTAGAAAGGAGAACTCAAGAAGACAGACTGCATAAAGATCTCAGTACTTTAGAAAAAAACATAGTAGAAAATTATGATTTGTTTTATCTTGTTTTTCTTCACATTTATTCTGGTGAGAATAATTTGAAGACCTCTAACTTAGAACTTGCATTAAGCACGGTGGAAAAGTCCTATAAAATCAATCAAAGAAACAACAACAAAACCATCTACCCTACTCCAAACAAATACTAATGGGAAAATTGTTCCAAGCTCATAATTCCCAGCAGAGCTGAATATGGAGTTATATTCTACTTAATTTCTTCTACCAGTGTGGTAGTTGATATACTTTCACTCATGTGCTGCTTTTATTTTTCTTCTGGTGTGGTTTAGCTTGGTTTTTGTAGGATTAGTCAGAATATTGACCTTCAATCCATTAACCACATAGTTTTGTTCCAGTTCCTCCACAAAATAGTATTGGCATCCATTACAAAATATCTAATGACCCATTGTTTACCCAGTGAAAACAGTTAGGTTTCTTCATCTACCTCTAGGAAAGTGTTACTAAGGTCTAGAAAAGAGCTACTTCTCTGGAACTACCTATCTGGTGCTAAAGATTAATGAGGCAATTTAAGGTATAACCATTCACCAGTAGGCATTGTTCTGCTGTCATTGGAGCCCAGTGGGAATCAATCTGTGATCAGCAAGTCTGAACAAGGTAATACCAGTCTGGACTAGTCAACATGCTTCCTTTGATGTCAGCTCGGCCCAGTGGGAAGCTGAATCTCTACATCCAGCATCAATGAGACTGAATTATATGGTGGGAGGTAAGACTAATTATCACTGTGCTTCCCCCTTTTAACCTCTCCAATAAGCTGAGCTTTAATTCCTACCCTGGAGCTACTAAGCTGTATGAGTCATCTCTCACTGAGGAGCAAACTTACACCCCCATTTACAGGCAATGAGGTTGAGCAAGCTGATGCCTCACTTGCTTGGAGAAAGCATCTCAATGACTAAAGTAGAATCTGAACTTCTATTTAAAAATAAAGCACAAGAAGGAAGAAACTAAAAAAAGTAAGAATAAAACTAATGAAATTGAAAATATGAGGCAATGAAATAAACCAATGAATGAAACACAATTGTTGAAAACAAAATAAAAATATTAAATCTATAGCAAATCTGATACAACTAAAAGATAAAATTCAAAATGTCCAACTTCAAACATAAAATAGAATACATCGCTACAGATCTAATAGTAATTTAAAATATCAAAAATATTCCAAACACCTGCAAACTGACAATAGTAGCAAATTAGAAAAAATGAGTGAAAGTCACTAATTACAAAATAGCCAGGATAAAATAATTTCCTCAGTAACCCTTAGATCACTGCAGAATAAGATTTCTTGGTTACCATTTTTAACTAAAATTTGAAAGAAAAATAAGTCCATTCATCCCGATAATTTCTCTACAGAAATCTACTATCATAATGTTGGAAGTTTTAACTATTACAATATGATAAAGACAAAACTAACAAGAAAAAAAGGAACAAAGAAAGAATAAAGAAAATCCCAGAATCACAGAAGGAATAGATAAAGTTAGGGAAGAAAAGGAAAAATGAAACATTGTAAGATTACAATGCAAGAAAAAAGCAGTCCCTAATCAGTTTACACAATTGTCTAAATAGAAAATACCAAGTTATTTATCTGAAAATCCTGAAGAACTAATAAATTAGTACCTCAGCATTACAAGATAAAAGATTATCACACAAAAATATAGGACATTATATTAATCATGAGCTTTCAGAAATAGTCTTTTTTTTTGGCTTGAACTCTGGGCCTGGGCCTTGTCTCTGAGTTCTTCAGCTCAAGGCTAGTGCTCTACCACTATGAGCCACAGAGCCACTTCCAGTTTTCTGCTGGTAAGTTGGAGATTAGAGTCCCAAAGACTTCCAGGTCATGGTTGGCTTTGAACCATACTCCTCAGATCTTAGCCTCCTGAACAGCTAAGATTACACACATGAGCCACTGGCACTCTGCTTAGAAATAGTCTTAAAAACACATAATCTAACACCATTCCAAATGGAAATGACAAAATGGTATTTTTAAATATAAAACAAAAACAAAGGTTAATTTAGTCACAGAGCTGCTGGGTCATTCCTGTAACCCTAGCTACTCAGGAGGCTAAAATCTTATTAAGACGGCTTTCATCAAAATCTGAAAGTTTATTCACTTCAAAAAGACCCCTTATGAGATCAGGAAATAACAGAGACTGGAAATAATAGTTGCAAACAATACTAAGAAAAGGACTATTGCATAGAATCTATGACATGCTTATAGTGAAAAGTAAATAAATTAACTTATTTTATCAGTCCAGCATAAAAGAAGGTTAGAAAACAACCCCACCGGTTATATCTTCAAAAAAAAACCCTAGGAATTATGCTAACCAAGGACATAAAGGTTCTTCATAGAGAAAACTAAAAATCTGAATAAACAAATCAAAGAAAACACCAGGAAATTGAAAGATGTTCCATGTTCATAGATAGAATAAATATGTGAAAGGGTATCAATGTATGGGAATTAATGCACCATCTATCTGGCAAATATCATGTAACCCTTCTATTAATTACAATAAAAATATATGAAAAAAGAAAGAATAAATATTGTGAAAATGGCCATAATGACAAAAATAATAAACAAAATCAATAAAATTCCCATCAAAACACCAGTGATATTCCTTGCTGAGAGAGAGAGAAAACAATCCAGAAATTCATATGAAACAACAAGGAACCTAGAACAGCCAAAGCAATTATAGGCAAAAAGGAGGAGTAAATCAAAGCAGAATTCCATAAACAATTCCAGGAACATAAGCAGGAAATCACCAAGGAGCTCCTTGTTTTCAAAAGAAAAATAGAAAAAAATATTCTTCCGGAAAAGAAAAGATCAATACCCTCAGAGCAGACATGATCCACTCAGTGTCCACAATACAAACAAAAATAGAAGCATTAAGCAACAGATTGACTGAGATGGAGAATAGGACATAAGGAATAAAAGATAAAACACAAGAACACAGAATCATCAGTCTGGAGAAATCAGTCAGAATTCACCAAAGAGAACTCCAGGACCTGGCAGACACAGTCAAGAAATCTAATCTTCATATAATAGCAATCGAAGAAGGGGAGGAGTTTCAAAATAAGGGAATGCAAACCTTATTCACCAATATCATAGCATAGAACTTACCCACCCTCAAAAGGGAACATACATTATTGAAGGCTTCAGAACTCCAAGCAGGCAAGATTCTAGAAGGAATTCATGTAGAGGGATCATAGTAAAAACATTACACCTGAATATTAAGGAGCTGATCTTACATGCTGCAAAAACAAAGAGCTATGCTACAATAGAAAAAAATAGAATAACTGCAGACCTCTCCACGCATATGCTAAATGCAAGAAAAGCTTGGAAAAATATCATCCATGCCCTGGAGACCAACAACTGTCAACCCAGACTGATATATCCAGCAAACACATTTACATTTGAGGGAGAAACAAGAATATTTCATTCCAAAGAGAAGCTATATGAATACATGCACACTAAACCAGCACTACAAAAAAAAATAATCAAGAACATTTTGCAGAAGAGAAAGAACTCCCATCAAAAAGATATCACCGGCCGGGAATTTGGCCTAGTGGTTAAAGTGCTTGCCTAGCATGCACGAAGACCCGGGTTCGATTCCTTGGTGCCACATATATAGAAAAACCCGGAAGTGGTGCTGAGGCTCAAGTGGTAGAGTTCGAGCCTTGAGAAAGTCCAAGGACAGTGCTCAGGCCCTGAGCTCAAGCCCAGGACTGGCAAAAAAATATCACCTATAAATCAGTAAACACAAAGAGGGAAAAAAGAAAGAGAAAGAAACTTCGAAGTAAGAATAAATAATGACAAACGACAGTAACCACTTCTCCATAATTTCCTTATATGTGAACCTGCTGAAAAATCCAATCAAAACAAACTGAACAGCAGACTGGATTAAAGAAACAAGACCCATCAATATGTTGCCTCCAACAGACCCACCTCACTGCCAAAGACAGAAACAAACTCCAAGTGAAAAGATGGAAAAGAATTTTTCCACTCCAATGTACCATGCAAAAAAGGAAGATTAGCAATCTTAATCTCTAACAAAATTAGCTTCTCAGTAAAATCAGTACATAAAGATAAAAATGGCCATTACATATTAGTAAAGGGTGCAATTCAAAACCAGAATATTACAGTTGCAAACATTTAGTCCCCCAACATGGGAGCATCTAAGTATATCAAGTAAACTCACTTAGAATTACAGAACAAGATAGACTCAAACACATTCATAGTGAGAATCTTCAATACACCATTCTCACCAAATGACAGGTTAATTCAACAAAAGATAAGCAAAGACACCCTCGACTTAAATGACACCATAGCACAATTGGGCTTAACAGATATACACAGAGTCTTCCATCCAACCACGAAACTTAATACATTTTTTCTCAGCAGCACATGGAACATACTCCAAAATAGATCATATAATAGTTTATACAGAAAACTTAAGCAGATACAAGAGGACTGATATATTTCCATGCATTCTATCTGATCACAGTGGAATCAGACTCATTCTGACAACATAGTAAAAGGTTAAAACATTAAAACACTTGGAAGCCGAACAAAACATTCTGAATAACTCCTGGGTTACAGAACAAATCAAAGAAGAAATTAAAAACTTCCTTGAATGTAATGACAATCAAGATACATCACAAAGGAACTTATGGGACACAGCAAAGGCTGTTCTAAGGGGCAAATTTATCACACTAGGAGGCCATATTAAAAAGACAGAAGAAGAGCATGTAAATAATCTAAAGAAGAAATTGAAGCACCTAGAGGAGCAAGAAAAAGTTAATTCTAAAACAACTAGAAGGACAGAAATAAGAAATATAAAATCAGAAATATCAGAGAATGAAATAAAATCTATTACACATAAAATTAATAAGTAAAAAGTTGTTTCATTGAGTCAACAAAATTGACAGACCCGTGGCAAGATTAATCAAAAAATGAGAGGGGAGATTCAAATAAATAAGATTAGAGACCCTACAGCAACAATCACGACTGAAACTCAAGAAATTCAGTGCATCATGTATAAGTACTACCAGGCCTAAATTCAAAGAAACAGGAAAATCTAGTGGAAATGGATGATTTCCTAAATAAATATAGCCTACCCATATTGCACCATGAAGAGATAAACAAATTGAACAAACCAATTTCAGACAATGAAACAATGGAAATAATCAGGGAAATGCCAACCAAAAAGAACCCAGGTCCAAACAGTTTCATTGTAGAATTCTACAAAATTTTAAAGATGAAGTAATACCTATACTCTTGAAACTCTTCCAACAAATAGAAGCAGAGGAGCAAAACAAAACTCATATTATGAACCTAATATTACACTCATCCCCAAACAAGGGAAAGACCCAAGAAAAGAAAAGAAAACTACAGACCTATCTCTAATAAATACAGATGCAAAACTCCTCAATAAAATACTAGCCAACAGAATCCAGAAACAAATTTTAAAAATTATACACTATAATCAAGTAGGCTTCACCCACAGATGCAAGGCTGGTTTAACCTTTTCAAATCTATTAATGTAATATATCATATCAATAGAGCAAAGGATAAGAATCATATAATAATTTCTTTGGATGCGGAGAAAACATTTGACAAAATACAACATCCATTCATGTTGAAAACACTATAAAAATAGGAATAAGAGGTGCATTCCTTAAAATAATTAAAGCCATATATGACAAATCTACAAACAGTAGTATACTAAATGGTGAAAGCCCGGAACAATTTACCTTAAAATCAGGTACTAGACAGGGATGCCCACTCTCTCCACTTCTCTTCAATATAGTGCTAGAACCCTTAGCCAGAGCAATAAGGCAAGAGAAGGACATCTAAGGGATCCACATAGGGAAAGAACAAATTGAATTATTCCTATTCGCAGATTACATGATCATCTACTTGAGTGACCCAATCAGCTCCATACCCAAACTACTAGAAATAATAAACCACTTTAGCAAAGTGGCGAGACACAAAATTAACCTGCAAAATCAGTAGCCTTCTTGTACACCAACAATACACAAACAGAAGGCAAAACCAAGAAAGTGATCCCATTTTCAATAGCCCCCAAAATTATAAAATACTTAGGAATTAACTTAACCAAAGATGTAAAAGAGTTATTTAATGAAAACTATAAAAGCCTAAGGAAAGAAATTAAAGAGTATATCAGGAAATGGGTAGGGGGGGACCAATATACTGAAAATGGCCATACTGCCAAAATTGATATACAAATTCAATGCAATCCCCATCAAAATCCCAAAGACATTCTTTACTGAAATAGAATATACAATCCAAAGATTCATATGGAACAAGAAAAGAGTTAGAATAGTCAAAAAAATTCTAAGCAAAAAGAGCAATGTTGTGGTATTACAATACCAGACTTCAAACTCTACTATAGAGCCATAATAACAAAAACCACATGGTATTTGCACAAAAACAGACCAGAAGATCAGTGGAAAGAACAGAAGATCTAAAAATAAAACCACATACCTATAGTCAACTTGTATTTGACAAAGGAGCCAAAGATATACAGTGGAAAAATCACAGCCTATTCAATTACTGGTGCTGGGAAAACTGGGCAGCCACATGCAGAAAACTAAAAATATACCCTACCCTTTCGCCATTCACAAGCATTAACCCAATATGGATCAAAGACCTCAATGTCAGACCAGAAACCTTGAAACTGCTACAAGATAGAGTTGGAGAGACATTGGAACTCATAGGAACAGGCAAAAACTTCCTGAACAGAATTCCAGGGTCACAACAGATTGGAGAGACCATCAATAAATGGGACTACCTAAAAATAAAAAGTTTCTGCACAGATAAAAGCATAGCTATTAATGTAGAAAGAGAGCCAATCAAGTGGGAAAAGATATTTACCAATAATCCATCAGACAAATGCTTAATATCCAGTATCCACAGGGAACTCAAAATCTAATCCCCCCGCATACCAAAAAAACCAACCACTAAATAGGCAAGGGACCTACGGAGAAACTTATCCAAAGAAGAGGTTAAAATGGCAGAAAATCATATGAGAAAATGTTCATCATCCATAGTCAAAAAGGAAATGCAAAAAAATACTCTTCAAGCTCTTCAACGAAATTGAAAATGAAGGTTACTTACAAAACTCATTCTATGAAGCCAGTACAACCCTCATCCCCAAACCAGAGATTCATCAAAGAAAGAGAACTATAGACCTATATCTTTGATGAACATCGATGCAAAACTTCTCAACAAAATACTGGCCAACCATTTACAACAACTCATCAAAAAAATTATGCACTATGATCAAACTGGATTCATCACGGGGAGGCAAAGCTGGTTCAACATACGCAAATCAATTAATACAATTCAACACATCAACAGGAGCAAGGACAAAAATCACATGATTGTCTCAATAGATGCGAAAAAGGCATTTGACAAGATCCAACACCCCTTTATGTTAAAAGCTCTGGAGAAACTAGGAATCCATGGAACATTCCTCAATGTAATAAAGGCTGTGTATGAGAAACCTACTGCTAGTATTACACTTAATGGTGAAAAGCTAAAGCCATTCCCTCTAAAATCAGGAACAAGACAAGGATGCCCACTCTCTCCACTCCTCTTTAACATAGTATTAGAATTCCTACCCAGTGCAATAAGGCAAGAAGCAAGCATAAAGGGGATCCAAGTAGGGAAAGAGGAAATAAAACTATCCCTCTTTGCAGATGACATGATTCTGTATTTAAAGAATCCTATAGACTCTACTCCCAAGCTCCTTGAGCTGATTCAAAACTTTGGAAGAGTAGCAGGCTATAAAATCAAACCTCAAAAATCAACTGCCTTCCTTTACGCCAACAGTGAGAGGAACAAGGCAATAATCAGGAAAGAAACTCCTTTCACAATAGCCTCAAAGAAAATAAAGTACCTAAGAATTAGCTTAACTAAGAATGTAAAGGACCTTTTTGATGAAAACTTTAAAACCCTAAAAAAGGAAATTAAAGCAGAACTAAGGAAATGGAAAAACCTCCCATGCTCCTGAATTGGAAGAATCAACATTGTGAAAATGACAATCTTGCCAAGAGCTATCTACAAATTCAATGCAATACCCATCAATATCCCAATGTCATTCTTTAAAGAATTAGAAGAGGCAATCCAAAATTTCATATGGAATAATAAAAGACCCCGTATAGCAAAAACACTTCTTAGCAGAAAGAACAGCGCTGGAGGAATTTCAATTCCAAACTTTAGACTCTGTTACAGAGCTATAATTCTCAACACAGCTTGGTACTGGCACAGGAACAGGCCTGAAGACCAATGGAATAGAACTGAGGACCCAGATATTAAACCACAGACCTATGGCCACCTAATCTTTGACAAGGGAGCCAAAAAAATAGAATGGAAGAAAGACAGCCTCTTCAACAAGTAGTGCTGGCAGAACTGGTTAAGCACCTGCAGAAAACTAAAGTTGGATCCTTCTTTGTCACCTTGCACTAGAATTAACTCCAAATGGATCAAAGACCTGGAGGTAAAAGGTGACACACTGAAAACTTTACAGGAAGGAATAGGAGATACACTAAGCCTCCTTGGCACAGGGCGAAACTTTCTTAATAAGGACCAAGAATCACAACAAATCAGAGAAAGACTGGATAAGTGGGACTGCATTAAACTGCAGAGCTTTTGTATGGCAAAGGACATAGCTAGTAAACTAATCAGGAAGCCTACAGAGTGGGAGAAGATCTTCACCAACCAAACAACGGACAAAGGCCTCATATCTAAAATATATCAACAACTCAAAAAATTGAATCACTCCAAAACTAACCTCCAAAGTAACAACCATCCCATTAAAAAATGGGCCAAAGACTTAAAGAGAGTCTTCTCTGAAGAAGAAACAAAAATGGCCTATAGACACATGAAGAAATGCTCAACATCTCTGGTCATAAAAGAAATGCAAATCAAAGCAACTCTAAGATTCCACCTCACTCCAGTTAGAATGGCCAGGATCAGGAAAACGAATAATAACAGATGCTGGAGGGGATGTGGCCAGGAGGGTTCACTACTACACTGTTGGTGGGAGTGCAAACTCGTTCAACCACTATGGAAAGCAGTGTGGCAGTGCCTCAAAAGGCTACACATAGAACTCCCCTATGACCCAGCAATTCCACTACTTGGCATTTACCCAACCATCCAGAAACAAGGACATACTAAATCCACTAGCCCAACAATGTTCATTGCAGCACTATTCACCATAGCAAAGATATGGAGCCAACCTAGATGTCCCTCAGTTGATGAGTGGATCAACAAGTTGTGGTATTTGTACACAATGGAATTCTATGCTGCTGTCAGAAAGAATGACATCGCCCCATTTGTTAGGAAATGGAAAGATTTAGAAAAAATTATATTAAGTGAAGTAAGCCAGACTCAAAGGAATTAGGCTCAATGGTTTCCCTCATTTGTCATAATCAGTAGAAACCTTGGGCTCTACTAGCAGAGATCTGCAAAAGAGCAAAATCTTGAAATATAAGGCCATATAATGTGAAGCTAATTGAAAGGACCTCCAGGATATTGAAACAAAAGCCATATAATGAATGATTGTTGCCCTTAATGTACTATGTTGTCTCTCATCTCCTTTGCTGTCCCTTGGTTATCTCATATTGGTATAGTATCTCACTTTGTTATCTGATATATTGAATTTATTTGTATTTGGATATTTGAAATTTGATAGGGAAGGGGGGGAAACCAAGATGGGTGGGGGTGTGGGGGGGAGGGAAATGGGTACCAAGACATGTGAAAGGGTATCAATGTATGTGAATTAATGCACCTTCTATCTGGCAAATATCATGTAACCCTTTTACTAATTACAATAAAAAAAAAACCAAAGATACCACCTTACCCCAACAAGAATGGCTAAGATTTTGAACTCAGACAATGACAAATGCTGGCAGGGTTGTGGAGAAAAAGGAATCCTACTGAACTGCTGGTGGGATTGTAAACTAGTTTAGCCACTCTGGAAAGCAGTGTAGAGATTTCTTAAAGAACTGAAAATTGACCTTCCCTACAATCCCACCATACCACGTCTGGGCATCTATCCTGA
Source organism: Megascapheus bottae (assembly GCF_031878675.1). Classification (NCBI taxonomy): domain Eukaryota; kingdom Metazoa; phylum Chordata; class Mammalia; order Rodentia; family Geomyidae; genus Megascapheus; species Megascapheus bottae. Next base: position 98,205,987 of record NC_143547.1, on the reverse strand, counting down.
ACATCATAACCCAGGATATGATAAGGACATCTCCTCAGCTATGTTCATCTCTGCACTATTCACAATAGCCAGGAGGTGGAAATAAGCCAGATGCCCTACTGCAAATGAATGGATACAGAAAATGTGATATATATATATATATATATATATATATGTACAATGGAATTCTACATAGCCAACAGACAAGATAAAATAATGGCATTTGCAGGGAAGTGGATGAATCTATAGCAAATCATGTTGAGTGAGACAAGCCAAGACCAAAGGAAAAAAAGGCACATGGTATCTTTAATATGTGGCTATTAGATCCAAACAGTGGACATGATACTGGAAATATAAATGCAACTACATAGTCATAAAAACTTATAACACTATAGAAATAATATATTATTACATAGATTATTATGGATATATGCCATACAAATCCTCAGCCTAATTTTGATTATGTTCTAAAAATTTAAGTGATAGTGATTGTATATAGAGATTCCCTTCTTGAATAACTGTTTGTTAAATACAGCATTTGAAACATGATGTAAAAATCAATTTTAATAAATTCTTCATTAAAAAGTGAATTTCATATTATCCTTAACCTTGTATATATAATTCAAAATAACAGAGAGCAGCAATTCTGAGCTATAAAACACAGTACCAAATTTAGAAGAACAGAAATAATACATTGTCTGTTCTCATAATAAATCAAATTAAGCTAGAAATTAATAACAGAAAGAACTGGACATTTCAAACTATTTGAACATTAAACAACAAAACAAATGGACCAAATAAAAGAATATCTCAAAACAAAGAGCTGACCTCATGAGCCTTCAAATTTTATGTGAAAGAAACTATTCACAAAAGTACAAGTCTATATAAATGCATTTAAACTTGTTGTGGATAGTCAAGGTCACAGAGAATTGGGCAAATAGACATAGGATGATCAAATGTGGTCATGATATTCAGTGTATATAATACATTAATATGGAACTAGTAAAACTGAGGGAATGGAAGCAGTTGGGAGAGATGAGAAAGAATGATGAATCGGATGGTAGTCATTAATATGCATTGTACTCACAACCTGATACATCAAATTGGACCCTGTTCTACAATTACTTAAGGAGAAGAATAATAAACCAATTATTAATTAGTTAAACAAAAAGGAAACATTTTAACAAATGTAAAAAAAATGTTTAGGATTTGCAAATCATCAGAGACAGGAGCAGATTGGGAAGAAGAGAGTAAATGTATATTAATTTAACACTACCTTATAATAACAAAAAAGCTTCTTTAAATAGATGGTACTGCATTATGCTCTGTATAGATTTAATGACACTGGACTGTAAACTTTAGAATTGTGTATGTGATCAATTTTATATTATGAATAGTTTATACAATAAAAATATGGGAGAAAGTGAGATATCAGTATATTAAAATATTCATTCTTGGGCTTATAAATGTAAACAAATGATCTTGCTTATTCTCTGTACTTAATAGAACATTTTTTTTGCCAGTCCTGGGCTTGAGCTCAGGGCCTGAGCACTGTCCTTGGACTTTCTCAAGGCTAGAACTCTACCACTTGAGCCTCAGCACCACTTCCAGCTTTTTCTATATATGTGGTACCAAGGAATCGAACCTGGGTCTTCGTGCATGCTAGGCAAGCACTTTAACCACTAGGCCAAACTCCTGGCCCCTAAAAAGTGCTCTTAAATAGTGTCATATTTTTGAACTTGGTTTGGAAAGGGGAGTGGTTACAAAGCAGAATGACTTGGGTTCTGTCTGATCAATATACACTATATGCACATAAGCACATGTCAAAATGAAACTTCCTTGTACAAATAATAGATGATAATAAAAATGTGCAAAACCTCCTAGTTTTCTCAGAAACTTGGAGTTATGGAATGGTAAAATAGCATTTAAGTCATGCACTTTTATTATGGATAATAATATATAAAATTTCATTTAAACAGAATAATTTTCCACATGCCTGGCTATTTTATCAACTAAAATCCAAGATTATTTTGCATAACTCCGGTTAAATAAATTACTAACACATTTAGAAAAATAGGAAAAGTGTGAGGTATGGAAAAAGAAAACAGTTTTTATTAGGAGGAAGTAAAAAGAAATGGGAAAATGAGTGAATAATTTTGAAATATCTTACAAGTATAAGCGAAGGCAGCATGGAGAATCTCAATGAAAGCTATTGAACAGGCGAGGACTAGGGAAGTGATTCTGTGGGAAGATTTGGTTACTAGCAGATCAGAGCTGGGATAACAATGAGCTGAATAAAAAGAGAATATGGTCGAAGTAGTTTAAATGGACAACAATAGAACAATGAAACCTGTTGGAATAGGCAAGTGAATGAAGAGGTGAGGTTAATTATAATGCAATAAAAATGTATAGACATGTCACAATAATTAGTACACATCTAGGACTCACCTAGTAGAGGATTTCAATAGCTCAAAGCCTAGATAGATAAGGTTAGATAGGATGAGGCTAAATGAAAGATTCTCCAAGACATGGAAACAAGAGCTTTATCTTGTGTGATTGTTGTTCCTAATGTACTATGTTATTTCTCTTCTCTTTTGTTGTCCTTTGGTTAATCTCGTAATGTTACTGTATCTGACTTTGTTACCTGGTATATTGTATATACTTTATTTGATTATATAAAATAGGAAAGGGGGGCTCAGAGTTGGCCTAGTGGTAGAGTGTTTGCCCAGCATGCACCAAGATCCGGGTTCGATTCCTTGGTACAACATGCGTAGAAAAGCCAGAAACGATGCTGTGGCCCAAGTGGCAGAGTGCTAGCCTTGAGGGAAAAGCTCAGGGACAGAGCTCAGGCCCCAGGACTGGCAAAAGAAAACAGAAAAATTAAAAAAAGAAATAGGAAAGGGAAGGGGGATAAACAAGATGATTGGGAGTGGATGGGGGAGGGAAATGAGGACAAAAACATGAGAAGGGGTAGCAATGTGTGAGAAGTAATGCACCTTCTATCTGGCGAATATAATTGTAACCCCTCTATACATTACAAATGAATGAATGAATGAATGAATAAATAAATAAATAGATAAATAGATAAATAAATAAATAGAGGCCGGAGCTGCCACAGTGTCCCAGAAACCTCAGGCGGTCTCGCAGGCAAGACAAGGTTTCGGCTCCCACCCTCCTTGCCCCGTCGGTTGTTGTCTGGGTGGATTTAAACCTTTAAGTAAAATCAAACTGGGTAATTATGGCAGAAGGTGGATTCGATACCTGTGAATGTGTTTGCTCTCACAAACATGCGATGAGAAGGCTGATCAATCTGTTGCCCCAATCCCAGTCCTACTGCATGGACACAGTATGGCTTCAAGAATTACCAGGACGTTCTGGTGACAATGGCATCAGTGTTACTATGATCCTGATGGCCTGGATGGTTATTGCAGTGTTCTTGTTCTTGCTGAGACCCCTAACCTAAGAGGATCCAACATACCTGGCAAGCCAACTAGTCTACACAACAGGCAAGATCCACCAGCTCCTCCTGTGGACTAATTTTGTGGTATGGGAAACAAAAACAACTTGCACGACCAAATGAAGGAGACCACCAGAGTACTCAACCCCATTAGAACTGTTTTTCCTTTTGCACCTGCAATTTGGGATGGTATTGTTTTCATGAGCTTCTAGAAATTTCACTTGCAAAATTTTGCTTCTTGTGTTTTCACAATTTCTATTTACAGTATATTTGAGTAAATAATTATAGTAAAAAACTATATGGGGCTTTTTTGGTTGTCCTAAATTAAAACATTCCATTCATTCTGTTTGTAATTGTGATCGTAATTTTTGTGGTGATTTTTGACATGATTGAAGGAAATTTGTGATTTCACTTTTAAATATTTAGAGAGTTTTGATAGGTTTAAATTTTTGTCAAAAGGTATTTATAAAGTAACATTATTTGAGATTATGGAAGACAATTAGAACCACATTGCATTTACTGTTTGCCTTGGTAGGTGATTTGTGGGTGGTAGCTCTTAGAGCATTTACAACTCTAGCTGAAATGCGTGTCACTCATTATGATTGACTTAAGTGGCTAGACTAGAAGGAGGGAAATGAAATGATTGTTTACTAATTTTCTACTTCTAATAAAAAATGTCTGATATTCAGAATAAATAAACATGATTTCATCATGTTTCACATAATGGTCTCCATTTGGTGCATCTATATTTTAATCTTGAGTCTGATATTTATTAGTTGGCTAAGTAGCTCAGACACTTGAGTTTGCATACCAGCTCTCTTGATTGATCTATGAGGTATTGGACTACATTCATACTCATTTTCCCTCTGTTTAAAATGATATAGTGTTTGTATGTCATAAGTTGAATTACAGTAGAAAAATCAACAAAGTACATGATAGAATTTACTGGATTAAATTTATTAAGTAATATTTAATATCTTGATCAAATATCATACAAAAGTCGGGATGTTTTAAAACTACATTTATCAGCCAGATGCTAGTGGGTCACACCTCTAATCTTATCTACACAGGAGGCTGGGAGCTGAGGATCATGGTACAAAGTCTACCTGGGCACTGAAGTCTATGAGACTCTTATTTCCAATTAACCACTAAAAAACTGGAAGTGGCACTATGGCTCAAGTGGTAGAGTATTAGCCTTGAGCTGAAAAGCTCAGGGATTACACCGAGGCCCAGGGTTTAAGACTCATGACCAACAAACAAGAAGAAAGAAAGAAAGAAAGAAAGAAAGAAAGAAAGAAAGAAAGAAAGAAAGAAAGAAAGAAAGAAAGAAAGAAAGAAAGAAAGACAGAAAGAAAGAAAGAAAGAGAGAGAGAGAAAGGAAAGAAAGAAAGAGAGGAAGGAAGGAAGGAAGGAAGGAAGGAAGGAAGGAAGGAAGGAAGGAAGGAAAGAAAGAGAAAGGAAGGAAGGAAAGAAAGAAAGAAAGAAAGAAAGAAAGAGAAAGGAAGGAAGGAAGGAAGGAAAATAGCATTATGTAAATAAAAGTTGGTCAACGTGCATTTGGACAGAGGCACCATATGTTTTAAGGTATACCTTATATATAGAAAAATATTCACATTTAAGAAAGTAATATTCAAGGAATAAATATAAATAACACCAAAATTTTAATTCTTATAAGTAGAAAATTTTGTTCCTTTAATGCTAATACATAGCTTAAAATGTTTTACATGTTAACTAAATTTTTATGTACAATCATGAGTTCATTTATTCCTTATAATAAACTTTGTGATTCTGAGTCATTCCTAAACTCTAGTTTGGCATTAATATAAGCGTTATAGGACTTAACTCCTTTACAGTGGTATGATTTCATCCGTAATGTCTCATCTTCCTATTATGTAAAGCCAAGTCGGTTAATTCCTTTGTAAGAGAGGGCTATTAAAGTCACCTAAAGGAGCCCTTATGGACAAATCAGATTACTGAATAAACCACAGTGCTAATGGCTCCTCCACTCAATGGAATTCTATGTTGCTCTCAGAAAAAACGACATCGCCCCATTTGTTAGGAAATGGAAAGACTTAGAAAAAATCATACTAAGTGAAGTAAGCCAGACTCAAAGGAACTTAGGCTCAATGGTTTCCCTCATTTGTCATAATCAGTAGAAACCTTGGGCTCTACTAGCAGAGATCTGCAATAGAGCAAAACCTTGATACATAAGGCCATATAATATGAAGCTAATTGAAAAGACCTCCAGGATATTGAAACAAAAGCCATATAATGAATGATTGTAGTTCTTAAGGTACTATGTTATCTCTCATCTCTTTGGCTGTCCCTTGGTTATCTCACATTGTTGCAGTATCTCACTTTGTTATCTGATATACTGTATACATGTGTATTTGGTTATTTGAAATTGGATAGGGAAGGGGGTAAACCAAGACAGGGCGGGGTGGAGGGGAGGGTAATGGGGACCAAGACATGTGAACAGGTATCAATACATGTGAATTAATGCACCTTCTACCTGGCAAATATCATGTAACCTTTTCATTAATTACAATAAAAATATTTAAAAAATCCAACTGCTATCAAGTATGGCTCTAGTGTCTAACAACTGTAAAGTGCTTTACAATCATTTTTAACAAGTTGACCTCACATCAAGCCAAGGGCATAAGTTGAAAAGCTAGGCTTTTGTTTAGTAATAAAATATGTTCATTCAGCATTTAGTGACTACATTTCACATCCTACATATATACTAAGCACTAAGGATACAGAATACATAATGCAGATTCAACAGTATAATTTATTCTAAAGTTAGATTTAGAGTACATTTTGATTATTGGGCTGTTATATGTCATGAAAGGAAACAAATTTAGAATAGTGATAGAACTTGATAAAAATGAGAAATTGGCTTTCTTACATTGGATGATTCTGACAGGTTTATTTCAAACAAATCCTCAGAGACAAGGAGAAGACAAGTGTTGGAGATAAGCGAGAAGACAATTAAATGAAACAAAAATATAGTTGATATGCTCCCCAAATAGCAAGGAGGACATCCTGGCTTGAATAGTAAACTAAGGAGAGAATGGATTATTGTATCTGAAGTCACATGCATAGATATAACAGTACTTTGTAAGATAGGGTCTATAAGAGATTGGATATAATTTGATTTTGTTCTAAGTGGTCCTAGAAAGAATGCGATGGTTTTTAGCAGAGGAGTGACATATTCGTGTTAGGTTTTGTATAGATTCCCCCATGACTGCTGTTCTCAGAGTGTTTAAAGAGGAACAAACACGGAAGCCAGGAGATTAGTTAGCAGATTTTCTCAGTAATAACAGCAAGAGACCAATGGTGTATTGAATTAGGATTTTAGGAGTGGATCTTGTGAAAAATGATTAAACTCATTACAGAGTCTGAAGATAGAGACAGTAAGACTTGCATGACAGATTGGCCTTTGCTATAAGATTCTAAATTTTTCTCAAGCTATTAAAAATGAAATATCCACTCACTAAGCTGGGAAAGAACATCAAGGAGAAAGCCAAGAGACAAAACTCAAGACACAATTTAGACATGGGATATTTTAGATTGGCATTTAGGCATTTAAATTAAGAAGTAAGTGAACACATGAGTCTAGAATTCAAGTAACAGGTGTGGCCTCAATATAAATATTTGGAATCTGAAACATAAAGCCAATATTTAAAGATACCAGGGTGGATAAATGCAAGAAGGTAGTACAGACAGAACCTAAAGAGGTTAAAAAGAAATAGTCCATAAAAATGAGAATCCAACAAATGTAGTGTCTCAGATACTGAATTCTAAAAATAAAAAGTATTTAAGAAAGAGAGTGAACTAGCTATGTCAAATTCTACTTAATTTATGCTATAATCATTAAGTTTTTACCATTTTCTGGGCACTGTTATTGATTCTGGAGATCTAATGTTAAAACAAATATTTAAATGGCTCTTATCCTGGAAGAGCTCAAAATCAAGTGGAGAAAATGTCATATTGTGAGTCACATGCCAAGGTACCATGGGACTAGGTTCCTTGTCTATTTTGTGGTTTTCTTTTTTTCAGAACCTTAGAGGAAAGTGACTGACATGAAAAGACCTTTTAGGTTAACATAACGTATCAACCACTGCTAGAAATGTATTGAATGCATTGCAAATTTATTTACTAAGACATAAATTAAGTAAAAACTAAGTCTCTAAGGACATATTTTCAAAAATCTTTGTTATGTTCATGAAAGAAATCTCTAGTCTTGATCTTCTACCTCTTCTTCAAATAAACATTGAAGAAAAGTATAACAAAACATAACAGTATAAATATATAGAAGCACCAGACTAGCATTCTTTATGTAGCAGGGGTAGGGAGCCCTTTTCTGCCAAAGACCACTTAAACATTTATGTAAACTCATTTGTCGTTCATACAAAATTTTCCATAGAGACAGAATTTAGCAGGCACTCTCTTAGAATCATAGATGTCTATATTATAATGTACCAAGTGAGTTTTTGGGTCTCTAAGTGCATGAGTTTTACTGTAGCACATTTAATGGTACACACATTTTCCGAGGCAAACTTCCTACTCAAGTAGCTTCAGTAATTTGATTTAATTCATTCCAATGATCAATTTACTTATAAAATAATGGTTTTCTTGAATTTGTCTATATATTGCTAGAGAAAATGATCACGTGATTTACTTAGAAAGTTTAATAATTTGAATACTATTTCCTGTCCATAAGATGGCAATACATGTTTCATAGAGTAGCATAGAAAACTTTCATAATGTGATATGTAGTAAAGGTGCTCAATTCATCTCTTCATAAGTCAGCCTGCCTGAGTTTGGACAAGTTATGATTTCTCTACCATTAGTTTTCTCATCTCTAAAATGGAGATAATAATAGAACATGGCTCAGAAGCTTACTGATTTTTAACTATGCTACTTATGTGTAAGGTACTTGGCAAGTTGTCTGGAGCATGATAGTGCAATGTAAGTGTTTGCTATTATTATCTGCCTCTGATCTGGCCTCAGCAGCTGTCACTTGCAAACATGTAGCCTTCTTTCAGCCAAGAAAAGCTGCTCAAAGAAAAGAACAGATAAAGAACAACAACAGTCAGGAGGTTGTTCCACTAATCTAAGCAAGAGTAGATAGCTCCAGAGAAGATGGAGAGAAGTAAGCTGACTCAGATTATATTTTCAAAGTTGAGCTGACAGCATTTTTGAATAGTTTACTGTTATAATATGAGAAAGTAAAAAATATAGCAAAAACAAAAACAATAATTCCTGCCTATCTAAATGAAGTATCAGTATCTGGACAGTAAAACGCAAAGTCGGAGAAGAAACTATGTCACCATGGAATAATAGTGTCCTGTATCATAAAAGTAATCTCATCATAATATATTTGACACCATTGTTGCAATATAGCTAACATTGCAATTTCTATGATTATTAATAAAAATAATTGTTTTTGTAATCATTATTTACAGATTGCCTCTATATCATTCCTTTACCCTGGCTTACACAGAAAAAGAGGGTTTGTACAACCACTGAGGTAAAAATGTTCTCTAAGATGCTAATCATGAGCCTTGCTCAGCTGTCTGGCCCATGAGTGTGCACATAAATGTCTGTATTCTCACCATAATACTGCATCAAGTGATTGGTATCTTCTTGTTCACAGCCTTGATACTTAAATTGTATTTCATGTAATGGACCAGAAGCACAGTCATTACCTAGAAACTTATTTAACAATGCACATTTTTGGACTAGATTAATCTAAATATATCTTTATGGCATCCCCATGTGATCTTTGTTAACGTAATGTTTGAAAAGCACTGATTATAGCATAATTGTGCAAACCTTAAATAACCAGCAATCCTGGGTATTAAAATAATAATACTTGATTTGATGCAAATATTTTTATCTCTCTTTCCCAACACAATATATGCATGTTGTCTATTATGCATTGAGAACACGAAGAAATTTAAACGAGTTTTGCTTCTAAATTCATGGGCTTTTATGTAGTAGGTTAAACCTCTGGGGTTCATTGTTTAAGCAATTTTTTTCCACTTGACAAGTGAACCTGCACTGTGGCCATGCATGTAAATGATGACTAGTCTGAGACCATAATTGTATGTTGTAAAAGTTGTATTTCTGACAGTTGATTTCAAGGAGTTCATGGTGGGAAACTTGACACCTCTCTTGGGACCAACTTTAAGGTTGCTGCTGAACTAAGAAAATTCTCTTTGGCTTGAGGTAATGACTGGAGCACACTAAAGAATGAAGTAGGAGCTGGGTGTTTGGCCTAGTGCTGCCTAGCATGCCCAAAGACCCAGGTTTGATTCCTTGGCACCACATATATAAAAAAGCCAGAAGAGGCACTGTGGCTCAAGTGGTATAGCTCTAGCTTTGTGAAAGCCCAAGGGTAGTGCTCAGGCCCCGAGTTCAAGCTCTGGGACTGGCCAAAAAATAAAGAATGAAGTAGTATCCGTTATTTTCCTTAGCTAGAGAGAACAATAAGGCTCAATTAGTCTTCCATAAATACTCATTTTTTTTATCATTAGTCTTTTCTCTTTTTTTGCCAGTCCTGGGCTTGAGCTCAGGGCCTGAGCACTGTCCTTGGACTTTTTCAAGGCCAGAGCTCTACCACTTGAGGCTCAGTACCACTTCTGGCATTTTTCTATGTATGTGGTACTGAGGAATCGAACCTGGGTTTTCATGCATCCTAGGCAAGCACTGTACGACTAGGACAAACTCCCGGCCCTATCATTAGTCTTAATTCCTAGATTATTTAACCTTCTTGTAGAAAATGTTATCTCATATCATTAATGATAAAGACTAATATAACTGATGCTAGAATGATCCACTTATATTTTCAAAAATCAACCTAACAATTGGATTGTGTTTTAGCTTAAAAGCTTCAATCATCCTCCCATAACAAGTGGCATTCAGGACTTTCATTCATTATTGAGTGAGTGTAAACTCATGACAGTAGGTTATGAGAGGAGGAAATTTTCCTATTATTCATTTCATAGGAATCTCAAAGGAGAGATAAGAACTGGATTGAACTGTCCAGATTTGTAAGTCAAAATAGCCTGAGAGGTAAGTAGAAAGAAATCAGCTTCCCTGTGTGGCCCTCTAAGGAGCAGAACAACCTGGAATCAATTCCTTATGCCTTCCATCTTAGAAGAAAACTTTCCATTATACTACATACTAACTGCCCGTATATAACTGAAGACTTGTCAGAAGGTACAGATGTTTGCCTAAGGTAGGACTAGTGCACCTTTGAGGTCAGTCATTATAAGATACAACCTTCAAGTTCAGCACTTGGTGAAATATATTGATGTGTGGAGGATCAAAGATTACATGGGAGAGATGGCAGAGAAAAATGAAAGGGGTGACATTGATGAAGATGTATTGTAGTCCTAAACTAATATGGTGAATTGAAATCCCTCTGTACAACTACTTGAAATTTTCAAAAACTTAAATACTTAAAAAAGAAACACAAAGGAAATAAACTGAGAATCATATATCTGGTACTTGTGTGGTTTACATATTATCTTTGTTTCAGTGAAATCCACATGGCTTAAATTTCCCAGTGACTCAAATTAATAAAGAAATCGATGGGAAAAGGCGAGGCAACAGAGTACGGGTTTTGGTGTAGAAAAGCTAGCCACCAGCTCTATCTGTGTGTGATGAAACACAAATTATTTCCATTCACGGAGTCTCACTCGGCTATTCATCAAAGATGTATGAACTAAATGAATCTGAGATCATGTTGGCCCTGATCTTGTATAATTTATGCAAGTTGGTTATGTCAATATGAATTTCTAAAAATACTTATACAATCAAAATCTCATCAGATATTCAAGATGTTTCATTTTTTTCCTTTTTAAATCATTCACTGAAAAGAAAGAGATGCAGAATATAAGAGAAATGAAATTCCAAATTAGGAAACTTTGAAGATAAATCAAATAGAGTCCTCTTTCAAATCTCTCCATCCCATGAATCACTCCATGTGGGGGTAGCCATTGGAACCCTGCTGCTTAATGCCTGTGCTTCAGCATATACAAACTCAGTGACACAAGCAGTCAGGAGCCAGAGGGCGCCTGGCCCCACCCGCTTGGAGCAAGTGGGGCGTGTCTCAGGACACCATTGGCTGACAGTCACATTCAGGGACGTCCTTATTTGATGATGTGGCAGCCACCACTCGATCTGTATTTAGAGAGCACAAGTTTTGTAAAATAAAGTTAGATCTGCACCAAGAGTCTGGTCTCCGGAGTCTGCGTTCCCGGAATTATTCGTGGCTCTGTTGCTATCTTATCCCCCTCCTAGATGTCTGACAAGGATCCCCACAGCTCCAGGCTAAAATCTTCATGGGGCAATGTTTGCAAGGAATGACTTTTGATGATCAATTTACAGTGTTTTGTATACAACTTTCAGTAACCATGACCAATCAGAAACAAAAAGTAGTCAGAAATATTCATAGTAGAAAAAAAGTTTGTACATTAAAAATGTACAAATTGAGGTGCTGGGAGTTTGGCCTAGTGGTAGAGTGTTTGCCTAGCATGCATGAAGACCCGGGTTCAATTCCTCGGTACCACATACATAGAAAAAAGCCATAAGTGGGTCTGTGGCTCAAGTGGTAGAGCTCTAGCCTTAAGAAAGTCCAAGGACAGTGCTCAGGCCCTGAGTTCAAGCCCAGAACTGGCAAAAAATTATGTATATATATATATATATATATATATATATATATATAAATTGAAACAAAAGCATGGTGTTTTAATTACCTGTAGGAAAATCAAGAGAATGTTTATCATTCTCCTTAACTGGCTTTGTTTGTTCACTGCAGTTGCCATGACATTAATAGCAATAATGGCTATAATTTCTACCCCTATTGAAAGATTTTTTCCCCTGGGCATGTCAGGCTAATTAAATTTTTTTGCACAGATACTTTAAAAAGTAAAATCGTATGCATTAAAATAACTTGAGTACATTTCCCATTACAACTAATATTCATGCAAGTGAGAAGCCATAAAGTGCAATGTGAAATTGAATGACAATAAAATGAGATTTACGAAAAGAAAATGTAAATATTGAAACATGCTTCGGTTTTCCATTCTGAGTAGTTAAAAATAACGCCTAATCATAATGATACTGCAAATTATAGAAACCCATGAATCAGACACTGGACAAAACTTGAAAGAAATCACATATACTTCTAGAATTTGAGTTTCAAAAAGACATTCAGAACACAAACTATAATACCATCACAAAACTTTCTTGTGTTTGTTTCTCAAAAAGTTCTTTACACTTTGTTAGGTAATATGAATACAGCAACTTTGTAGATTGATTTCCTACTCTGCTACTGGTTCATTTTCAATGTGACCTTTAAAAGATTACTTAGCTTCTCAGAACTTTCATTTCCTCAGCTACAAAAGAAATGATAATATCTATTTCATGGGACAGTTGTGTCAAATAAAATATAGTAAAAACATCTTACCACAGAGCAAATCAAAGAAAACCTTTGCATAGTGAATCTATGAGGCAAAATTATGCAACAAACAACTTCCAGGCCTTAGAACAACTAATAATTTAAGCTGTTGAGCTTCAGGAATTTAGGAAAGATTTATCTTGGCAGGTCTTATTTCAGGTTTATCATATAACATATAATTTTAGAGCCTATCTATGTATTCTTCCATATAGTTGAGTTTATACTTTGTCATAGCATGAACATGCAAACTTCAGAATAATTCTATTAACACGGTGACTGTCATCTCCAAAGTAGGCATATATGCTGGCATTTTCATTACCTGGTGTTGGAAGTTGCATAGTATTTTTGGTCACAAAGACCCAGTTCAGGAGGGGAGGCAACATAGAAGTCACCCACTTGGTCTTGTAGTTTTTATTGTTATTAGGTGATATGAAAAGTGGTTACAGATTTATTTTTTTATTTTATTTTTTATTGTAATTAATAAAAGGGTTACATGATATTTGCCAGATAGAAGGTGCATTAATTCACATACATTGATACCCTTTCACATGTCTTGGTACCCATTACCCTTCCCCCCCACTCACTTTGTTTTCCCCCTTCCCTATCAAATTTCAAATAACCAAATACAAATAAATTCAATATATCAGATAACAAAGTGAGGTACTATAACAATATGAGATACCCAAGGGACAGCAAAGGTGATGAGAGATAACACAGTACATTAAGGACAACAATCATTTGTTGTATGGCTTTTGTTTCAATATCCTAGAGGTCCTTTCAATTAGCTTCATACTATATGGCCTTATGTATCAAGGTTTTGCTCTATTGCAGATCTCTGCTAGTAGAGCCCAAGGTTTCTACTGATTATGACGAATGAGGGAAACCATTGAGCCTAAGTTCCTTTGAGTCTGGCTTATTTCACTTAATATGATCTTTTCTAAGTCTTTCCATTTCCTAACAAATGGGTCGATCTCGTTTTTTCTGACAGCAGCATAGAATTCCATTGTGTACAAATACCACAACTGGTTACAGATTTATAAAGTGGGTAAAGAACATCATTCTTTTGGGACAATGTCACCCCTTCTCTCTCTCTCTCTCCTGGTTTTTCCCTCCTGTTCCTACTCAGGAGATGTAGAGCTCTTTTTTCACAGAGTCTAGTGAGTTTCCCTACTGTATTTGTTCATCCTTTGTTCCACTATTTTTATATATTTTTATTGTAGAAAATATAATGGTTACATTATATTCACCAGACAGAAGGTGCATTACTTCATATTCATTGATACACTTTCCCATGTCTTGGTCCCCATTTCCTTCCCCCCACCACAGACCCTCATCTTGTTTTCCTCTCTTCCCTTTCTGACTTCAAATAACCAAATACGCATGTATACAGTATATCAGATAACAAAGTGAAATACTGTAACAATATGAGATAACCAAGGGACAGCAAAAGAGATGAGAGATAACATGGTACATTAAGGACAACAATCACTCATTATATGGGTTTTGTTTCTATATCCCAGAGGTCCTTTCATTTAGCGTCATACTATATGGCCTTATGAATCTAGGTCTTGTTTTATTGTAAGTCTCTGCTAGGAGAGCCCAAGGTTTCTATTGATTATGACAAATGAGGGAAACCATTAGACTATGTTCCTTTCAGTCTGGATTATTACACTTAATGTGATTTTTTCTGTCTTTCCATTTACTTAGAAATGGGGCAATGCCATGCTTTCTGACAGCAGCCTAGAATTCCATTATGTATAAATACCACATCTTGTTGATCCACTAATCAACTGAAGGGCATCTGGGTTGATTCCATATCTTTGCGATGGAAAATAGTGCTGCAATGAACATAGTTGTGCTAGTGGATTTAGTATGTCCTTGTTTCTGGACCACTGGGTAAATGCCAAGTAGTGGAATTGCTGGGTCATAGGGGAGTTCTATTTTTAGTCTTTTGAGAAACTGCCATACTGCTTTCCATAGTGGTTGAAGGGAGTTTGCACTCCCACCAACAGTGTAGTAGTGATCTCTCCTGGTCACATCCCCTCCAGTATCTGTTGTTATTAGATTTCTTGATCCTGGCCATTCTAACTGGAGTGAGGTGGAATCTTAAAGTTGGTTTGATTTGCATCTCCCTTACGGCCAGAGATGTTGAGCATTTCTTCATGTGTCTATAGGACATTCTTTTTTTTTCTTCAGAGAAGACTCTCTTTAAGTCTTTGGCCCATCTTTTAATGGGATGGTTGCTTCTTTGGAGATTAGTTTTTGAGTGATTCAATTTTTTGAGCTGTTGATATGTTTTAGATATGAGCCTTTTGTCTGTTGTAGTGAAGATCTCTCACTCTGTAGGCTTTCTAGTTAATTTGCTTGCTATGTCTTTTTCCATACAGAATCTGTGCAGTTAAATGCAGTCTCCCTTATCCAGACTGATTTGTTGTGTTTCTTGGTCCTTATTAAGAAAGTTTCGACCTCTGCAAAGGAAACCGAGTGTATCTCCCATTCTTTCTTGTAAAGCTTTCAGTGTGTCAGCTTTTACCTAGAGGTCTTTGATCCATTTGGAGTTAATTCTAGTGCAGGGTGACATAGAAGGATCCAACTCTAGTGTTCTGCAGGTGCTTAACCAGTTCTGCCAGCACCACTTGTTGAAGAGGCTGTCTTTCTTCCATTTTACTTTTTTGGCTCCCTTATCAAAGATTAGGTGGCTATAGGTCTGTGGGTTAATATCTGGGTCCTCAGTTCTACTCCATTGATCTTCAGACCTGTTCTTGTGCCACTACCAAACTGTTTTGGTCACTATAGCTCCATAATACAGTCTATTTATCCCACTATTTTATGCTCCTTTGTCCTCACAAAAGTAGATAAACGAACAAAGAAGACAAAAGGGAAAGTAAGCAAAAATAGCAACAAATAAAAAAATCTCTTTTTCCATTTACTGGAGTTCAATTCAATGAATATTATTTTATATGATCAAATGCACATAACTATTGCTCCTCTGTGCTCTTCTCCTAAGAATATCTTCCTTTGGTCTCACTGTGTTTAACTAGATTTCTAAGAAGTGTATGTGAACAGAAGTTGTTATTGTGATCATATCTGAGAGATAAAATTTCTCACAAGATATATTACAGCATTTGGCCATTGATGATCTGATAATAAAGTTGCCTCAAGGGCCAGGAGTTTGGACTAGTGGTAGAGTGCTTGCCTAACATTCATTAAGACCAAGGTTCTTTTCCTCAGTACCACAAACTTACAAAAAGCCAAAAGTGGTGCTGTGGCTCCAGAGGTAGATTGCTAGCCTTGAAAAGGCCCAAGGACAATACTCAGGTATTGAATTCAAGGCCCAGGACTGGCAATAAATAAATAGATAGGCAGACAGACAGATAAATATGCCTCAAAGGACTAAGTCCCCAATAAAACTGACTACTCCATTACTTAGCTTAGAATGACTTTAATATATGGCACAAATCCTCTTTAACTTCCAAATTATTATAATTATTATTGTATTTATTCAGTAGCACGTGTGTCATTTGCTATGCATTAGACAATAATATAGGTATATGTTACTAGTTTTCAATCTGATTTAGTATTGTAAGAAATATTCTCATTTGACTTAATAATCAGAGATTTAGAGAAATTTTGTAACTTGCCAAGGTCAGATACGTCAAATTTGGGTTAGAGACACCAAATTTTTTGGCCACATTGTATTTTCACTCTCTAATAGCAAATACTTAACACTTTCAATATTCTTGGCTTTCTCTCTTTCTCTGTCTATGTCTCATTGTGTGCCTGTTTTTTTCTTTTGTGTGCACACACATACACATACATAAATACATCCGCCTTTACACACACATGCACTTTTTTGAATCTACACCTGAGATAAATGTAGCATAAAGAGATCACATAATTTGACCAAAGCCATATAGTTAGTAAGTGATAGAGCCTGATTTGTTTATGATAAAGCTGGCCATAACATTATTTTGGAATTTGAAGACAGTAACAAGTGACACATGATCTTATTATTTTTGCTTATTATTTTGAGTGAGTTTACACTGGATATATGGCAAGGGATCAGGTCATGAGCAGACATAGCACTGGACTACTTCAAAGTAGACTGCTATTGCCTGGGATGGTCAGTCGTGGCACAGGATGGCCACAAAAGCCAACTTCAGCTTTCTTAGGGTACTAATGATGGAAATTCATACAAGATTATGTCTTAGAAATTTTCTGTGAGGAAGGGGATAAACACAGATCTCAACTGAGCATTCTGTACTATTGCTAATTTCTGTCAGATGGAATCCAAGCATGTGCAGACAACAGCACTGGAATTATGCAGGTACTTACAAACAATTATGTCTTATCTGTAGCACAGGGATATCACATAGCAGGTGTTCATTCTTTGCTGGTAACCTTTGTCACCCAGAATGAAGAAAAAGTCATCATTTGCATAATTTTATTACTATAAGAAATGTGAAATTCAAGTAGAAAAATCATCAATTTATTTAGAGACAGATACATAGTGAATATAGTCTTATTTTGCATTTTCAAAACAACTTTTACAGTGCCTTTGCCAGGACAACTATACAAGCTTCTAAAATTGTGTTTCAATGAATAAATGAAAGTTAAGGAAAGTCTTCAAACTTGTTAGAGATTCAATTTTTATCAATTATAAAAAAGAATTAAAAGGATCTTGCTTAGCCTCATCACAAGAAGTTTCAGTCATGAAAAACTAGCATGGCGACTGTAAAGTGCATATGGAATTTTGTTATTTTTCATTCATATTAGCAAAGTTACTTTTATTCCACAAGTATATAGTGAAGGAAGAAAAGTGATGATATCGGTGATAGCTGTGATGAAAATGAGAGCAGTAAAAAGGAGTAGTATGACGATAGTTGTGGTGATGGTGTGTAGAGTGATTTATACACAAAAATGAGAGAAAAAAAATACCTTTAAAGTCAGGTACTTACTTATGGTGACTTTGAGAATTTTATATTTTGGCATTAACATGATACAGTTAAAACCAAATTTAAAACAATGATTTCTTTAAAACAACATTTATTAAAACAAAATAAGGTAAAACAATTTTCTTATAATTAGTTTAAATAATTATATCATTTTATTTGGTAATTAATAAAACTTCCATGAAATATTGGTTTTACATAGGAGTAGTAACCGATTTGAAATTAGTTTCATTGAAATAATGAGACATTTCTGAAACATTTGTTCCTTTCTAGTTTGCTTACCTAGAATGGATAGGATTTTCATTCCTATTAATTGCTCTAACTTAATTACGATCATCTATATCCCATAAGAGTTAGCCAGCTTCTGACCTAACACTGTTCCTGAATGGTAAGCATAGTTGTATTCATTATAGCAGTTCAAGAAAAGTGTTCATCTATTTTTATCCTTCTAATAACCTGTGACCAAAATATATGTAAATTATTTAATTAATTTTATATTTCTTTGACTGACATCTATTTGTGCATATTTATGAAGACACAGTGTGCTCAGAAATAATGTTCTCCAAAGCTGGGCATCCTATGGTGACAGAATTAAGGTGAACTTAGCATTGCTAACTCCAATGTCAGGGCTATTCTGCTGCTGCCTCCCTTATCCTGAGATAATTAAAATGAAATATTTCTCTATTGGAATATGTTGCATCTATTCCAATATCCTACCAGTATCACACTGCCTGTTTTGTGGCTTCTGAAATGGATTTTATTAGAATGAAGACCTAGCCATGGATAATTAATCTGTAATGCTTAATGAAGGTGATCTTAAGACTCTGCATTTTGTCTAGAAGCTTTGAACATGACACCCATTAAAGAAACTATCTCCTCTTAAATATCATAGTCTTCATTTTTTCCTTTTGTCATCACACAATGTCCTTTGTGACCTTTGAAAAGTACAGGCGACCTTTTCTTGAAGCGAATGTATCTGCAAATTCATTTGAACACAGATGAATGACTTGTTTGTTAGATACGTGGAAAACCAATATTTTACTGTGTTATTTTTATGTATGGGGGCCCTTTCTAAGACAATGTATTTATATTAAAATTTTAATCATTCCATAATTTTATTATCACATAATTTTAAAATAGGATAGACTTTATTCTAGGGTAGGGGCCAAGGCCACAAGTGTAGAGAATTCAATGATAGAGGTTTGCAGTGGTCAATGGAAATTGGACTCAACTCCTCTTCTTACTGTGTGAACATAGTAGGTGTTCATATGTAGAAATTTATTAAGATGAAAAAATTAAGATAAAAATTAGAAATGGCTAGCCACTCAGGAGGCTGAGATCTGAGGAATACGGTTCAAAGCCAGTCTGGGCCCTAAAGACTTAAATCCACTTATCTCCAAATAAGCACTAAAATAGTAGAAGTGGTGCTATAGCTCTCGGTAGTGCAGTAGCCTTGAGCTGGAGAGCTCAGGGACAGTGCTCAGGACCAGAGTTCAAGCCCCATAGCACACAAAGAATTAGATATGAGTGATATTTTTCCTGAACTGACTCAACATAATTTTTTAAGAAGCATGCTACAATATTAATAATAATAGTGTGGTCACATACCAAGTATAAGACTTGTGGGTAAATTGACTTAACAGATTTCTTGCTAAAACTTGAATCCACAAAGCTTCTATAGGAATACCAAGTGTGGCTTTAGTCTAGTCTTGGTCAGAAAACTGAATTGTTATCAATGTCACCATCTTCTATGATTTATTAAGATCCACCAATTCTGTTTGTTAAGTTATATTTTTTGTCAGTTCTGGGCTTTGGCTCAGGGCCTGAGCACGGTCCCTGGATTTTCTCAAGGCTAGGGCTCTACCATTTGAGCCACAGCACCACCTCTGGCTTTTTTCTACACATGTGGTACCGAGGAATTGAACCCAGGTCTTAGTGCATGCTAGGCAAGCACTCTACCACTAGGCCAAACTCCCCGCCCCTGTTAAGTTACATTTTAATGTGCATTTGTCGGTCATATGGTTTGAACTCTAGGCCTGAACACTGTCACTGAGCTGTTCTACTCAAGGCTAACACTCTACAACTCCAGCCATAGTGTTACTTCCTGTTTTCGGATGGTTAATTGGAGGTAAGAGTCTGATGGACTTTCCTTCCTTAAATGGTTTTGAAACATGATCCTCAGATCTCAGCCTCCTGAGTAGTGAGGTGAGCCACCAGCACATGACACTGCTGATTTTTACTCACCATTTTAATCCCATGGACCAACACAGAGTTAGATACATCTTACATTCTCTGCAACCTCTATAGAAGGAAAGAAAAAGAAACGATGATTTTTGCAATTTGTGCATTCACGATGCCTGTCAATCTAGTGGTCAGTGTGAAATGAAAAATGGGCCTTGTCTCCTTAGTAGTTAAGAAAAATGTAGAAGAAGCAAATTTGTCAGTTCACACAAAGGCATAAGGCAGAAATGAATAATTGAATCAATATACCTTGAAGACTCTAATTTGGAATGCTAGTTTCTTTAAGACATTTTCTAGGCATCACTGTCCTACCAAATTACAAAAGAATGGTTGAATCAGGATTGTTGTAGAAGGAATATTTTTATATGGATCACATTAGATTTGGGAACACGCTGTAAAACATTACTGGAAATTACTCAGTATTTTTTTTCTGATCTGGACACTTCAACCGGTTTACCTCAAGTGTTAGCAGAGGCATGTTCTCCAAGATTTGCCCAGGGCATCTTATTCTGCCAGTCACAACTTGCCTTAATCTTCTCAGGCAATTTGAAACTTTTGGAATGATACTGTAGTTCTTACTTTAGCTTCTGACCTTGAATGTACTCATAACCTATTTGAAACATATTCCACTGGTGCTGGCCTAGTGGCTGCATGTCCTCTGACCTCTGGATTCACACTCACCAACTGTGAGTAAGACTCTGGCCTGCTTCTGGCAACTTGGCCCTGCTCCTTAGCTCTTTTGGGTCCAAGAGTTCTGTCATGGAAAGCAGAATGCAGAAACACCTGGAGAATTTTTATAGTATTCTCAGGTCTGTATAATATAATTTGTGATTATAAAGTTAAATGTGGCCTTGATTAATACATCCGATGATAATCAGCAAATCAGGAAGAGTAGCAATAGATAATAGAAAGTTATTTAGTGAAATATTTTATACTACTCTTCAATTTACTTGCAAATCAATGTACATTAATCACAGAAAACAAGTGTTTATGGATCGCCTTCCAATTTGTCTTATAGAAACAGCTAAGAATTTCAAGATATTGGCTCCAAGTTTAGAGGCCAAATGTGACTTAAGAATCCTACTTAAGCTCTGCAGTTTAATGCAGTCCCATTTGTCCAGCCTTTCTCTGATTTGTTGTGTTCCTTGTTCCTTATTGAGAAAGTTTCGACCTGTGCAAAGGAGGCCCATTTTGTTTCCTATTCTTTCTTGTAAAGTTTTCAGTGTGGCAGCTTTTACCTTGAGGTCTTTGATCCATTTGGAGTTAATTCTAGTGCAGGGTGACATAGAAGTATCCAACTTAATTTTCAACAGGTACTTAACCAGTTCTGCCAGCACCACTTGTTAAAGAGGCAGTCTTTCTTCCATTCTATTTTTTTTGGCTCCCTTGTCAAAGATTAGGTGGCCATAGGTATGTGGTTTAATATCTGGGTCCTTAATTCTATTCCATTGATCTTCAGGCCTGTTCTTGTGCCAGTACCAAGCTGTTTTGATAATTAAAGCTCTGTAATAGAGTCTAAAGTTTGTTATTGAAATTCCTCCTGCACTCTTCTTTCTGCTAAGAAGTGTTTTTGCTATACGGGATCTTTTATTATTCCACATGAAATTTTGGATTGCCTCTTCTATTTCTTTTAAGAATGACATTGGGATATTGATGGGTATTGCATTGAATTTGTAGTTAGCCCTTGGCAAGATTGTCATTTTCACAATGTTGATTCTTCCAATCCAGGAGCATGGGAGATTTTCCCATTTCCTCAGTTCTCCTTTAATTTCCTTTTTTAGGGTTTTAAAGTTTTCATCAAAAAGGTCCTTTACATTCTTAGTTAAGATAATTCCTAGGTACTTTATTTTCTTTGAGGCTATTGTGAAAGGAGTTACTTTCTTGATTGTTGTCTTGTTCCTCTCACTGTTGGCATAAAGGAAAGCAGTTGATTTTTGAGGGTTAATTTTATACGCTGCTACCTTGCCAAAGTTTTGAATCAGCTCAAGAACGTTGGGAGTGGAGTCTATAAGGTTCTTTAAATACAAAATCATGTCATCTGCAAAGAGGGAAAGTTTCAGTTCCTCTTTCCCTATTTGGATCTCCTTTATGCTTGCTTCTTGCCTTATTGCTCTGGCTAGGAATGCTAATATTATGTTAAAAAGGAGTGGAGAGAGTGGACATCCTTGTCTCGTTCCTGACTGCAGAGCTTCTGTAGGGCAAAGGACATAGCTAGTAAATTAAATAGAAAGCCTACAGAATGGGAGAAGAACTTCACAAACCATACAATGGACAAAGGCCTCATATCTAAAATATATCAACATCTCAAGAAACTGAATCACTCCAAAAATAATCTCCAAACTAACAAGCATCCCATTAAAAGATGGGCCAAAGACTTAAAGAGAGTCATCTCTGAAGAAGATACAAAAATGGCCACATGAAGAAATGCTCGACATCTCTGGTCATAAAAGAAATGCAAATCAAAACAACTCTAAGATTCCACCTCACTCCAGTTAGAATGGCCATGTTCAAGAAATCTAATAACAACAGATGCTGGCAGGGATGTGGCCAGGAGGGATCCCTACTACACTCTTAGTGGGAGTGCAATCTCTTTCAACCACTATAGAGAGCAGTATGGCAGTTCCTCAAAAGACTAAACATAGAGCTCCCCTATGACCCAGCAATTCCACTACTTGGCATTTACCCAGTGGTCCAGAAACAAGGACATACTAAATCCACTAGCACAACGATGTTCATTGCAGAATTATTTACAATAGCAAAGATAAGGAACCAACCTAGATGTCCCTCAGTTGATGAGTGGATCAACAAGATGTGGTATTTATACACAATGTAATTCTAGGCTGCTGTCAGAAAGAATGGCATCGCCCCATTTGTAAGGAAATGGAAAGACTTAGAAAAAATCATATTAAGTGAAGTAAGCCAGACTCAAAGGAACATAGGCCCAATAGTCTCCCTAATTTGTCATAATCTATAGAAACCTTGGGCTCTCCTAGCAGAGATTTATAATAGAACAAAATCTAGAGACATTAGGCCAAACAGTATGACACTAAAAGTAAGGACCTCCAGGATAAGGAAACAAAAGACAAATAATGAGTCACTTTTGTCCTTAATGTACTATGTTATAGCTCATCTTTTTTGCTGTCCCTTGGTTATTTCATATTGTTACAATATTTCACCTTGTTATCTGATATACTTTATATATGCTTAATTGGTTATTTGAAATTGGATAGGGAAGGGGGGAATCAAGATAAGCGGGAGGAGGGTGGGAGAACATGGGGACAATGTCCTGAGAAAGGGTATCAATGTTTGTGAAGTTATGTACCTTCTTTCTGGTGAATATAATGTAACCCTTCTATTAATCCCAATAAAGAAATTATTTAATAAAAAAGAATCCTACTTAATATCTGAAACATCATTTCTCTTACCTCCCAGGAGCTCAAGTATCCCCAAAAATCTCAAGTCACTACATGAGATTACAACAAATTCTATACTATTTTCCAAAGAGGTTCTATGCTCCCAAATGCACCAAATCTTGAAAGAGACTACAGTAATTTTTAGCCTTTCTGTTTCTCATTCTTTTTCTAAATATTTTTATTGTAATTAATAAAAGGGTTACATGATATTTGCCATATAGAAGGTGCATTAATTCACATACATTGATACCCTTTCACATGTCTTGGTACCCATTACCCTCCCCCCCACCCCCCCATCTTGGTTTCCCCCCTTCCCTATCCAATTTCAAATAACCAAATACAAATAAATTCAATATATCAAATAACAAAGTGAGGTACTGTAACAATATGAGATACCCAAGGGACAGCAAAGGAGATGAGAGATAACATAGTACAGATTTCTCAAACAAGTAAGTCAATAGGGAATGGGATATGGGTCACATCTATGACTTGTCTTTTGAATACCAGCTTCCTCTACAGTGAAAATGGGAAATCTGGCAATAAGCATCTGGTACATATTTCATCTTAATTGTTTGGCAACCATTCTCCAGCATTTTTAGACTGCACATTAAATTTTCCATAAGACACCAAATTCTTCTTTGCAGAATCTTGGTGAATAAAGTAGTTTGATTATGTCTAAAGAATGACAGTCCACAAGAATCTTGTTAGGGTTAAAATTGGGTACACAGTCATGCCAAGCAAATGAAAGGAATTCCTTCAGCTTCTGCTTTTTTCTTAAGAAGCATAGGCTCACATTGTTTAAAGTTGATCAACGGACATATAAAGTAGAAGATGTTTCTACATCTTCTACATCTTGTGAATAGATATGAAAAAGATGAATAAAAACAGAACTGAAGCCAAATATGATTAATATGGACTGAATGAGCCAAGCGTCAAATTAAGTTTTCTCTATACTTTTCCATTTTAGAAAACAATACACCTCCTGTCTAAGCTGTGATAAATTTCTTTACCTGGAAGAATTCTTCGTTAAAACAGTTTCATGTTGAACTGTTTCAATGGATCTTAAGAAAGTATCTTCTTTGCTATAATCACAATAGACTTCCTTGCCTGTGGATACCAATATTCATTCACACATAAAACATCTGCCTTATTTTGAGCATGCTTCAAACTAATTAGAAAGAGTGTACGTTTTACTAAACAATTCTTATTCATTTTGTTCAACCCAATGAAAACTTTGGAAATTCAGTCTCACTGGACCTTGGTTTCCTAGTATGAAAATATGAGGGAGTTATTTTGGATCACCTCCTAATGCCTTCCTTTCCAGCTTTGACATCTTGCAGTTGTCTGATATTTGCTGTTTTAATTGATTGACATGGTTGGTTGTGCAAAATGGATTCTTGTTGGCATCCAAAAAGATTAACACAGAAAACATATTTTGTTTACTGTGGGATGTTTACCTACCTTAAGTCTATTTGACTTAGAATAACACTGTTAACCAGTCCACTGTGATTTTGAGATAAAACGTATCTTTGCAAGGATATAGGGAAAAAGAAGAGTATCAGACTGGGATTTTCAAAGTTATCGAAAGAGTAGCGTGTATACTGGAAAACTGGAAAGGGAAAGAATAGCAACTGAAAATGAATTCTCATGTAAGTTCAACTAGGCCAGTCCTTGGAGGAGCATGATCATAAAGGGAGATTGAAGACAGCTGAACAGTGAATGGCAAAGGCTGGAGGCCACTGACGCCAACAGCTTTATCTCTTGTTTTCAGAATGTTAGGATGCTTCTACCAGGAAAAAATATTTTAGACTGATGATCTTGAGGGATTAAGAAATGATTTTTAAAAAACAAAAAGAAATATATGAGGGGCATGGTCTAGCAGTACAGTGTTTACTTAGCATACATGAAGCCCTAAATTCGATCCCTTGGTACTACATTCACAGAAAAAGCTGCAAGTTGTGCTGTGGCTCAAGTGGTAGAGCACTAGCCTTGAGAAAGCTCAAGACCAGCATACCGGCCCTGAGTTAAAGCCCAGGACTAGAAAAAAAAGAGAAAAAAATGTATGAAAGTCAGCTTGACAAGGAAGTGATTATTTCTAGGAATATCAAAAGGTAGATCACCTTGACATGGAAGATTGTAGGAAGCAATAAAAAAATAGGGCTTGGAAGCCTACTGAACTCTTTGTGTATGGCCTACTCTCCTAGGCATGGTTGTGTTGAAGAAGTCTGAAAGTCCTTTTCCTCATTAAGTATCATGCAATGGCCATTTCAGCAAGGACAAAACTTACACATTATAAGTCTGTGTACTAATTTTGCTACAGTAACCTCTTACATATTGAGACTTCTCTCTAGAAGAATTTAAGTTGCTTTAGTGTATTTTGGATCAAAGAGTATTAATTCAAAAAGGGTGCCTGGTTATTTGGTCACAGCTCATCAACTTCAGATCTAAACTAGGAATAAGTAGTCATTCACATGCCGTTCACATTAAAATATAATACTATGGATGACTTAAAAATAATCAACAAAACTGCATCACAAATGATACTTTCCATTTTTTTCCATTTTAACACTCTATTGCTTACAATGATGGCTCATTAGGAACTGTCAAACATTTTAGAGCCTAATTCTCAAGCTTCTTTGAAAATGGCTACACTAATTTGGCATTCAACTATTCAGTTGCTGTAGGCTTACCTATACTTGTTAACTATGTATGAGTTTGGATTAGGAACAGTTATTCTTTTCATATAAGCTATATTGGTCCAAGGATGTGTCTGTCTGCGTATTTCATTTTTAAGTGTACTTCAGAAAGTGGAGACAGTAATGAAAGATTGCATGGAGACACCATTTAAGAAGACTTTGAATTAGTGTTATGTTGCAGAATTCCATTCAGAATATACAGTATAGATTATGGAAATAAGCAGCTGTATGTTCTCTTCATTTGATTTTTTTTATTAGCAACATTTTTTATTAGCCTTGTGCCCTTTTAAATGGAATTACAAAACAATTATTTGTTCTGACTCCAAAACCCTTTTAGAGAATGACAATAAACTGCCTAATATTCAAATCAGTGTATGATACATTTATATGATTATTAAATCCTTGCATATTACCAAATACCACTGAGAAGGTTGTGTTTACTACCTAGTAAGACAAGTGTTGACCCGTCTATTTTAACAACTGCAAAACATTAATCCTTGCTGAAGTCATTGTTTCATCTTGGGAAAATTCTAACACACTAGCCAACCAGCCAGCATATCATCTTTCGTCTGCGTTTATTAACGGCTTAGAATGTCCATCTGTTGGCCTTAGTAAATGGAACAGTATGAAAAAAAGCATTCATTCAGTATATCTATATATAACTGTTCTCTTTATGGAGCAAATCTCCTTGGAATGTTCTTCATAAATTAAAATCAGGAACAAGTGTTGGTCAGAGAGGCATCATGAAAGTTGGCAAACTTTTAAAAGACATGCAGTAGCCTTTCCTTATCTTAGAAGCTAAATAGATCTGTTTTAGATCAAGAGAACATGTTCCCAAAATGTCTCAGATCTCATTTGTTTAGACTCCAGTGATGGTTTAAAGTGTGGTATGGAATACAACAAGAGAAAACCGTTAACCAGTCTTTCATGTGTATTTGTGTTCAAATAGCCTCATGGACTGCATTAATTGTGTTTGTTGCCGGGGCTTCATCTGGAACTGAAAAACACCACCAGGACATCTATGCAGTATAGTAGTTTCCCCAGGAATTTTTTTGTAAAATTGTTTGTGGCTCTGCCAAGAAAAAACTGCAGTTAAAGTGAAAACATCTGATAATATTCCACTGAAGAGAACTAAGGACAATTATGAGGCTCCATGTACATATAAATGGATTGATTTAAGAGTGGAAAGTTTACCTTTGGATTAAAATAATAATCTATTTATAACAAAATATAAATTGATTTGGAACTAAAACACCACTATCCCTTATTATGGCTAGGAGTCAGGTTTGAAATTTATAATTTTATGATATACAATTGAACATACAGTTTAAGTACACAGTATATCAGAAAAAGTAAAATAAAAATCACTGCTTGGAAGCCACAATTACATCACCTCAGTCTGATGCCATAGAATCTAACAGCAATATAATTAGTGTAATCATGTTGATCAGGGTGGTAAAATTAAAGAACAGACTTCTGGGAATGGAAACTGTTGATATGCAACAAAATATATAAATGGAAGAATAACATCTAGATATAGATAATATGGAAAACAACTATTAGATAAAATACATCATTTCTTGTAGAAAGGAAGATTTGATTTAGAAACATCAGTTACAAATTTAGCATAATAGGATTCTCAGTTCATGATACCTACAATAACTCAGTCTAAAGTATATTTGACAAATTAGTAATAGTACTTCTTTCTCATTGTTTGTTTGACTTAGAGAATGTGATATTACTTTTTTTGCCAGTCCTGGGCATGAGCTCAGGGCCTGAGCACTGTCCTTGAACTTTCTCAAGGATAGAGCTCTACCACTTGAGCCTCAGCACCACTTCCAGCTTTTTTCTATTTATGTGGTACCGAGGAATTGATCCCAGGTCTTCGTGCATGCTAGGCAAGCACTCTACCACTAGGCCAAACTCCCAGTCATGATATTACTTTTTGATGAAGAGTTGATGTCTACAACTTGTCTACAAGCTGCCTTTAATATGTTTAATTTCTTTTTATTCAACCTCCATTCATCTCTTCCTCTGAGAGGTGAAACAAAGAGAAAACTAGGTCATAATGAACAGGGTATTTTATTTCACTTTAAGTCAGCTTAGCAAATTCTTCCATTTTTAGATAGGACTTTTTAACCCTGACAATGTCTTTTACTATTCATAGCAGAGAAAGAGAAAAAAAAGAATGAAAAAAAGAGGGAAACAAGGAAGAAAGGAAGGAAGGAAGGAAGGAAGGAAGGAAGGAAGGAAGGGAGGGAGGGAGGGAGGGAGGGAGGGAGGGAGGGAGGGAAGGAAGGAGAAGGAGGGAGGGAAGGAGGGGGAAGGGAAAGAGAAAAAAGATAGAATGTAAAAGAGGGAAACACGATAGAAAGAAAGAAAAGAAAAGAAGGAAAGGAAGGAAGGAAGGAAGGAAAGAAAGAAAGAAAGGGGGGAGGGAGAGAGAAGGGAGGGAAGGAAAGAAGGAAAAGGGAAGATGTCTCCATAATGAGTCTTTGATAAAACATAGCCTTCCTTTAAAAACATAAGTTCGCGTTTGCATTTGCTTCTGAAAATAATAAAATAATATTTTGGCAACATTGATTGAAAGATTGATATTAAATCTGAATGTGATAGAACATTAGTCATGAGTGAGTCCTGGAATTCAAGCACAGTACAGGAACATTTTTTAAATCAAAATATTTGCTTTACTAAAACTTACAAGTGTTTAGAGAGACTAAGAATCCCATGTATACACATTTTAATATAGATTTGGAAAGTTTGTGGACGATATCTCCAATTCTTTCTATGAATCTATTTCAGCCTTATCTCAAACTATACAAATCTTCATCCATATAGGTGACATGTGGCTTTACATTGTCCAAAAGGGACTAAAACAAATGTACACTTAGTCACATACTTTGTGTAAGTAACAAGGACATGAATCAAATGCTGCTTACAAGAGCGAAATCCCATGGGCCGGGAGTTTTGCCTAGTGGTAGAGTTCTTGCCTAGCATGCACAAAAACCCTGGGTTCAATTCCTTGGTACCACATACATAGAAAAAGAGCTGAAAGTGGTGCTGTGGCTCAAGTGGTAAGTGATAGAGCACTAACCTTGAGGAAAAAGTCAAAAGACAGTGCTCATGCTCTGAGTTCATGCCCCAGGACTGTCAGAAAGAAAGAGAGAGAGAGAGAGAGAGAGAGAGAGAGAGAGAGAGAGAGAGAGAGAGAGAGAAAAGAAAGAAAGAAAATGAACCAAATCACATTTCTTTGACAAGAGGCTGTTACACTTTCATAACTAAGGGCAAAGGATTTTTAGCACTTTGTAACATAGAACAATGTGACCTAGAAAACTAAATCTTGCTTAAGACAACCTATTTGTTTTTGTTAGGATGAGGAAATAATTTCATGTACATGCTAACTCTGAAAAGAAAGCTCTCTATCGGGTAGTCCTGCACATAAGTAACGCCCACTCGAACAATATTTACATTAATTGCCAAGGTAAATCAAGAATGAATAGGACAACATCTAACCTCATAGTATAATATAATGCAATATAATATAATTAATATTGGTAAGGAATGATAAGCTGATGGCAAGTCGGCTCTAATAGTCCCTTTGGGCCATGTTTCACCATGGATCATTACCTTCACCCTATAGCTGTGTATGTACTACACGTGTTTCTAGAGATATGTAGCTTCACGCTACCTTAATTAAGAATAGTTTACCTTCACAGATATCATTTCATTTAATTTTTTTTGGCTGTCATGGGATTTGAACTCTGGGTCTAGGTGCTGTCCATAAGCTCTTTAGCTCAAGGCTACCACCCTACTATTGATCCAAGCCCCACTTCTTGTATCCTCGAGGTTAACTGGAGATAAGAGAGTCTCAGGTCTTTTGTGCCGGGGTTGGCTTTGAACTTCGATCCTCAGATCTCAGCCTTCTGAGTAGCTAGGATTATAGGTATGATCCACAGTGCCAGGCTCATTTGATCTTTATGAAACTTCAGTACTTCATAGATGAAAAACAAAGAAGGGTTTGAGAGGAAATAATTTAGGGAATACTAAAATGCTTTAAAATATAAAGCATTCTAAGGGTAAGTGCACTCATCAATTCAAACTGAGTTTAACATATTGTGGGAGACTAGTTAATTATAGGACTGGAATATGATCAACTACACTTTCAGATCTATTTTCCATTGACTAGTAGAATGGACATTGACTACATTACTTTGATAGGTAAATAGTGGAATAATATTAAACAATTAGCAAGCCTTACAACAGTAGTGGGTATATAAAACATTAATAAAATATCGATACTTCTTTTATTGGTAATAAATTTATAAGATAATACTAATTTGGACAGTGAGCTTACTATAAGAAGATTTTTAAACTTATCAAACAAATCAGTGATTATTAGACTTCCTAGATTACATGTACTTTATTTTTCCAAAGTGACTATATGGTATTACCATATCAAAGAATATTGTATTTTTATACAATTGGACAAATGAATATAATCTGCTTTTATTTAATGTTATTTACAACTTGTAGCTTAGGAAATCAGAAAGATCTTTTATTTATTTTTGAAAAATCAGAAGGGGCCTTGGAGTTTTGCCTAGTAATAGAGTGCTTGCCTAGCATACACAAAGATCCGGGTTCGATTCCTTGGTACCACATACATACAAAAAAAAGCCAGAAGTGGTGCTGTGGGTCAAGTGTTAGAGTGCTAGCCTTGAGAAAACCGAAGGACAATGCTCAGACTCTGAGCTCAAGGCCCAGGCCTGGAAAAAATAAGAAGCCTTAAAAACTTATAACGGTTTTAAGAAGAAGCCTTGAAATAAGCAGTTTCTTTTTTTAAAAAAATATTGCCAGGGTGATGTATAGAAGGGTTATAGTTACATTTGTAAGGTTGTGGGTGTATTACTTCTTTCTTTTTCTTTTTTTTGTTTTCTAATTTACTTCTGATGAATCCTGAAAATTTAACATTATTGAATCCCATATACGTTATCCCAAAGGTAACTAAACAGCTAAATTCAAAATATTAAGGCCTTCAGGCCATATTCTCTTGGTATTCTTCAGCAATGTCAGTAGAAATTAAAAGTTTTGGAGGCTATGTTTTCCTCTGTGGTCTGAGTAGAAAAATCATGTTCAACTAAAGACCTTGAAGCATTTGCCAACCTGCCACCAGATTAATTCCATGGTAACATGACTACTGTCTTAAGCACCTCTTTTTTTTTTGCCAGTCCTGGGCTTGAGCTCAGGGCCTGAGCACTGTCCTTGGACTTTCTCAAGGCTAGAGCTCTACCACTTGAGCCTCAGCACCACTTCCTGCTTTTTTCTATGTATGTGGTACCGAGGAATCGAACCCGGGTCCTCATGCATGCTAGGCAAGCACTTTAACCACTAGCCCAAACTCCCAGTCCTCAAGCACCTCTTATAGCACTTCTTTTTTTCATATATTTTTTATTGTAATTAATAGAAGGTTTAAATGATATTTGCCAGAGAGATGGTGCATTAATTCCCATACATTGATACCCTTTCACATTTCTTGGTCCCCATTTCCCTCCCCCCCACCCCTCATGTTGTTTTCCCCCATTCCTATCCAATTTCAAATAACCAAATACAAATATATACGATATATCAGGTAACAAAGTGAGATACTGTAACAATATGAGATAACCAAGGGACAGCAAAAGAGATGAGAGATAACATAGTACCTTAAGAACAACAATCATTCATTATATGGCTTATGTTTCTATACCCTAGAGATCTTTTCATTTACGTCCTACTATATGGCCTTTTGTATCAAGGTTTTGCTCTATTGCAAATCTCTAGAGATTTGGACTCTCTTGTAGAGCCCAAGGTTTCTACTTATTATGACAAATGAGGGAACCCATTGAACCTAAGGCTCAATGGGTTCCCTCATTTTTAATAATTTTTATTGTGATTAATAGAAGGGTTACATTATATTCACCAGATAGAAGGTGCATAACTTCACACACATTGATACCTTTTCTCATGACATGATCCCTATTTCCCTCCCACCCTCCCCCCGCTTATCTTGATTTCTCCCCTTACCTATACAATTTCAAATAAACAATTAAGCACATACAAAATATATAAAATATATCCGATAACAAGTTGAAATATTGTAACAATATGAGACAACCAAAGGATGGCAAAAGAGATGAGCGATAACATAGTACATTAAGGACAAAAGTCACTTATTATATGGCTTTGGTTTCCTTATCCTGGGGGTCCTTAAATTTAGCATCATACTATTTGGCCTTATGTCTCTAGATTTTGTTCTATTGTAAGTCTCTGCTAGGAAAGCCCAAGGTTTCTATTGATTATGACAAATGAGGGAGACCATTGGGCCTATGTTCCTTTGAATCTGGGTTACTTCACTTAATATAATTTTTTCTAAGTATTTCCATTTCCTTACAAATGGGGCGATGTCATTCTTTCCGACAGCAGCCTAGAATTCCATTGTGTATAAATACAACATCTTGTTGATCCACTCATCAATTGAGGGACGTCTAGATTGGTTTCATATCTTTGCTATGGTAAATAGTGCTGCAATGAACATCATTGTGCTAATGGACACAACAAATCAGAGAAAGGCTGGATAAGTGGGACTGTATTTAACTGCAGAGCTTCTATATGGCAAAGGACATAGCTACTAAATTAATTAGGAAGCCTACAGAATGGGAGAAAACCTTCACTAACCATACAACGGACAAAGG
Source organism: Megascapheus bottae (assembly GCF_031878675.1). Lineage (NCBI taxonomy): Eukaryota > Metazoa > Chordata > Mammalia > Rodentia > Geomyidae > Megascapheus > Megascapheus bottae. The sequence continues at coordinate 98,173,046 of NC_143547.1, read as the reverse complement.
GCTCATATCTAAAATATATCAACAGCTCAAAAAATTGAATCACTCCAAAAATAATCTCCAAAGTAACAACCATCCCATTAAAAGATGGGCCAAAGACTTAAAGAGAGTCTTCTATGAAGAAGAAAAAAAATGGCCTATGGACACATGAAGAAATGCTCGACATCTCTGGTCATAAAAGAAATGCAAATCAAAACAACTCTGAGATTCCACCTCACTCCAGTTAGAATGGCCAGGATCAAGAAAACTAATAACAACAGATGCTGGCAGGGATGTGGCCAGGAGGGCTCACTATTGCACTGTTGGTGGGAGTGCAAACTCCCTTCAACCACTATGGAAGGCATTATGGCAGTTCCTCAAAAGACTAAACATAGAGCTCCCCTACGATCCAGCAATTCCACTACTTTGCATTTACCCAACTGTACAGAAAGAAGGGCTATTCTTATTTCTTCTTCAGAGAAGACTTTAAGTCTTTGGCCCATCTTTTAATGGGATGGTTGTTTCTTTGGAGATTAGTTTTGGAGTGATCCAATTTTTTGAGCTGTTGATATATTTTAGATATGAGGCCTTTGTCTGTTGTATGGTTGGTGAAGATCTTCTCCCACTCTGTAGGCTTTCTAGTTAGTTTGCTAGCTATGTCCTTTGCCACACAAAAGCTCCGCAGTTAAATGCAGTCCCACTTATCCAGACTTTCTCTGATTTGTTGTGTTTCTGGGTCCTTATTAAGAATGTTTCGACCTGTGCCAAGTAGTCCTAGTGTATCTCCTATTCCTTCTTGTAAAGTTTTCACTGTTTCTGCTTTTACCATGAGGTCTTTGATCCATTTGGAGTTAATCCTGGTGCAGGGTGACAAAGAAGGATCCAACTTTAGTTTTCTGCAGGTGCTTAACCAGTTCTGCCAGCACAACTTGTTGAAGAGGCTGTCTTTCTTCCATTCTATTTTTTGGCTTCCTTACCAAAGATTAGGTGACCATAGGAAGAACAGCTATTTTTATATAAGAATAAAAATAAAATTTACTGATATTCATGGAGAAGACTCAATTAATTATTTTGAAGGTTGAGTCTCCATTTCTCTGCTGTAAATTTATGGTAGCGATCATCTTTCCTCACAGGCTCTTGCATGGAATCACATCTTTGACATAAAAATCATCTACTGTGCAGTCCTTTATAACATGTTAAGTAGTCAATAAATGTTAGTTATGCCTTCCTTGACATGTAATTTGGCAAAATCAAAATGGCAAATGGACCTTTAGGAATGAAAACTCAAAGAAAACTCACCTTTATTGATGGCGAAATTTTAAAGCTGTGAACATTTTTGAGCAGTTAAACCTGAAAACTTGTAAACGGAGCATGAAATGAAGCAAGAACCTACAAGTCACACGCATTTGAACCATAGCTGAAGCTCTAGTAAATGGAGTACATGGTTGGCATTCAACAATGGCCTTGGAAGCTTCATTAGACCCAATTCTCTGATTGAAATAATCAGTCCAAATAACAAACCTATTGCATTTTAGTCACATTGTATCTATATACAACCAAACTGAACACCTTTGTATACATGCACACCACACACACACACACACACACACACACACACACACACACGTATGCACACACACAGCTGTGAAGAGCTACTTAACTCCAAGAGACTACAAATATTTAATTTGCAAACTCAGATTCTTCCCATGATCCCTCTATGATCATACTGTATAGTGAGAGCTTTCATTGTACTCAGTCATGTTTGACAGCAGCTACTCCCGGATCTTTAGAGGCTGCAGAACCTCTGGCAGTATAAGAAGAGTGCTGGACTCGTATACAAGAAATACAAGGTCTTTATTATCCCAGAATTTTATACTCACAGCCAGGAGGCTTTATATACAATGTACACACAGCATCTCTGTTTTGCCTTCATACTGAACAATTGTTTTTTTTTTTCTTTAGTGGGTTGCAAAACTGCCATAGTTACATGGAGAGCTACAGAAACTCACACTCAAAATTAAAAGACAAGTCAATTGAGTACATTTCACAAACAATGTTCAAAATGAGTCAAATTTAACCCAAGTGCCCTACTAACTGACTTGGATATTTACATGGGAAACATTTCCTTTTTTATTTATCTGTGGGTCTTGTGCTCTGTGTGGTCATTTAGTTGAAGCAGAAAGATCTTGCTCTCAGGAAACCTGTTAAAATTCAAATTCATAGCTTCTGAATGGGATGTTTGTGTTTTGGATATTTTTATCACCTTGAAAGTCTATTGATTATAAACATGCAGTATAAGGACAACAGCTCTAAAATGTATTTAATGATAATCAGAGTTGTAATGAGTTATCATTAAATTTTTTACAGCTCTAACATACAATCATGAATATCATTAAATATTTTAGAGCTTCCAAAGTTCACTTTCTGTAACATGATATTATGTTATTCTTGAAGAAATCATTTGAAGGCCAGTCACTGGTAGCTTAGGCCTGTAATCCTAGTTACTCAGGAGGTTGAGGATCACAGTTCAAAGCCAGGCCAGTCAGGGAAAGTACATGAGACTCTCAAATCCAATTAACCATCAAAAGACAGGAATTGGCACTGTGGCTCAATTGGTAGAGCGCCAAACTTGGTCACACAGAGGCTCAGGGACAAAGCCTAGGCCAAGTTCAAACCCCTGTCTGGCAAATGGAGAAAAAATAACAAAGAAATTGTTTGAGGAAGTAGTGTGAGATTTGTTATCTCATATCAGTGAGTGAGTCTCAGAACAGAATGGGCTATCAGTTTTGAAAACAGTTAAGCCAAGATAAGAGAGAGTCCTATATTTGTTTTTCTTTTTTTTTAGTTAAAAGTTGTGATTTCTTGGCTACTGCATTTGGCAAGGTTTCAGCTGAACAAACATAAAGCTTATTGATTTTTCCAGGAGCATCTTAGGATTTAATCAGTGATTCCTGGTGTTTGGTTGGTGCAGGACATTTGCAGGTACAAAAACAACAAACTGAAATTCATTAGGATGTACAATGGCTAATCAAAATTATTAAAGCAGATATTTGAAGATTTCTCATATAAGACAAATAGTCTCCTACTGTGTTAATTTGTTGTCTTGTTGACTTTGTTTTCAAACGTTGCTTTATATGAGTTTAAGGCTGTAGATGTAAAGGTGAGATGCAGTATTGACAATGAAGAATTCCAGTGACCTTCCAGGATCAGAGTTGTCTATCTACATGGAGCTTTTTGCTGACATGAAACATGCTTTTGTGTTTTATCCCTCTTACTCCACCTGCCTTTCCTTAACCATATCATCAAAACTAAATTTAGATGCCTGTTTCTAAGAAACTTCTGTGACTCATCCATCTAACCCCCATTATTAAGTCAAATATATACGTCTTGGACAATCTATGGTAACTATTTTACTCTGGTGAAGGTGTCACTTTCGTGCCCATTATCTCCACTGGCTTCAATTGCTCCAAGCACATCATACATATTTATGTCATCTTTGTCAAATTCGTGAGGATCAAAGAGAAGAATCATCAGCCAGACATACTAGCTCCTTAACTCTAATATCTTTTTTCCTTTGCATGCCTTTTAAAATTCTCTTCCTTCTCTGCCTCCTCCTTCCCCTCTTCTTCATCTTCTGTCTGACCTTCCCTTGAGCTCAGGGAAGAGGCACTATTCCTAAGCTTTTTTGTTCAATGCTAGCACTCTTCAACTTGAGCCACAGGTTCATTTCCAGTTTTCTATAGGTAATTGGAGATAAGAGTGTCACAGACTTTCCTGCCCAGTTTGGCATCAAACTTCAATCCTCAGATCTCAACTTCCTGAGTAGCTATTATTACAGGTATGGCCTCCTGCACCCAGTTTAAATTAGCATTAAATAGTAGTACAAAGCAGTCACCATTCACAAACTCAGTTTATTAATACAAGGCATCTTGATATATATCACTCTTTTCAATGCTCTCTGCCAACCATCTCGAACACACTCTCTCTTACTGTTTTAAATTTTGTAGGACATACAATAAAATACAACAGCATTTTCCTTTCATTTGTAAAGATTTACTTATGTTTCTCACTTATCTTTATAACCCAACGGCTTACTGTGTAAGCCATGTATTTGGCATGATGCATTGTAACATCAAACAAACAAGAATTTGTTTGAACCTATTTTGAATCTTATTCAATTTCTATTCTACAGCTACATGAATTTGGCAAGAAATTTGTTTCTATGTGCCTCAATTTCCTTAGGGAAAGTGTGGGGATATGAATACCTAGGAAGCAGGCAGAATTTTGTGAGGAATAAGTGAAATAAATATCTGTGTAGCTCCCAGTAAATTATAATATATAAACATATGGTTATAGCCAACTGGAAGCATTCATTAGATTCATAATAGATTATTTTCTCCCTTCAAATATTTACTGGTAAAGCTCAGCATGATTGAAAAAATGACAAAGAAATAGTCATAAAATTAATTAATTCTCTGCTAGTTAGAATTCAATACTTACTCAATCACATTGTTAAAAGTTTTGATTTAAGTTCCCTTTGCACTTGGATGGTAGCATTAGAAGTATGAACAGTAATTCTATGCCTGGAAAAATGCAATAAAGTCCTCTAGATTTAAAAGGTAAGGCCATCCTGTGTTGAATTTGTTACTGAGGCAGAGATTTCCAGCAGTATGGAAAACTTCATGGGCCAAACTTGTCTTGTTTCCTTACTGATGGTAGGGTAGCAACATTGTAGGCTAATTTCACTATGAAAAACAAGGTAGATACAGTGGAGAAAGACAGTGTGGGAAGTCCAGGATCTAGAGCCAGTCATTCAAAATGTAGTCAGATGGCTGAGAAAATGAGAAAAGTCATTACCAGATGCTGCAAGGAAGAGGGAGGTACAAGGAGTTGTTAATCACAAGGTGCAAACTTTCAGTTGCACAAGAGGATTATGTTTGAGAGATCTATTCGATTGTATGTAAGCCACAGTTAATAATACTATGTTACATATTTGAACATTGTGGGAAGAATTGATTTTTAATATTAACACTACACAAAAATTGCAACATGATGAATATATTAATTAACTGGGTTGAATTTTTAGACCATTTTTAAATAGATCAAGTCATTACATGGATATCTATATACACACACAATTATTATTTGTCAGTTAAAATCACTAATTAAGAAAAAAGAAGAAAAGAGGATATAATATGGGGAAACTTACAGTGAAGGTTCAGAATCGTAAATAGACACTTCAAATAAGTTTCTTTGTGATTGGTGCTCTTAATGTATTATGTGAAGTTATTTCTTTTTTATTTTAATCCCTTTATGGTTTGTCTCATGCTGTTAATGTATCTGGCTTATATTTTATTTAACATGTAATAACTATGTGATTGGTTTACTTTGTTACTTCAACGTATCTATCACAATTTGCATTCATAAAATCAGGGCAATTAGCATTTCATTGTACCTACATTTTAATATTTTGGAGTCTTTAAGCTCCACTTTTCTAGATCATTATAAAACTTATAATGATTGCTATTGTGAACTGTAGTTAATTGTAGTTATCCTACTACACTATGGAACACCAGAAATTTTTCTGCTTACTTTTTTGTATTTTAATTCCAATGCCCCTTCATCAATTCTACTACCTTATACTTCTCTCTTTTTTATGGGTCAAGGCTACAACCCTACTCCTGGGCCTGGGTGTTGTCCCTGAGCTCTTCAGCTCAAGGATACCCCCCTACCCTAGAGCCGAGCTCCACTTCCCCTTTTCTAGAGGTTAATTGGAGATAATAACCTCAGGTCCTTTTGTTCTAGGCTGGCTTTGAACCTTGATCCTTACATCTCAGCCTCCTGAGTAGCTAGGATCAGAGGCATGAGATCTTAAAGCTCTTTTAGAAGACCTATATTCATTTTTTAAACTTCATAACCAATCTTTATTTTTTTGTTCCATTATGTATTTGTTTTATTTTTTAAATTTTTATTGTAATTAATAGAGGGGTTAAAGCTATATTGGCCTGATAGAAGGTGCATTATTTCACACACACTTGAGCCTCAGCACCACTTCCGGCTTTTTTCTATGTATGTGGTACCGTGGAATTGAACCTGGTTTTTGTGTGCATGACAGGCAAGCACTCTACCACCAGGCCAAACTCAGTAACAACATGAGATCAGCTATCAGGGAAGAAAAAGAGAAAAAAATAACATAATACATTAAAAACAACGATCACAAAGATAAACCTCTTTTTTTCATATCTTAGAGTCCATTTCATTTAATCTCATTCATAACTTTTGAGCTGTGGTGATCCTTTGCTAAGAGAGTACTAGATGTGTACTAATTATGACAAATGAGGGAAACCATGGAGCCTATGTTCTTGGCTCACTTCACTTATGATTTTTTTCCAAGTCTTTCAATTTCTTTATGAATGGGTGGCAATATAGAATTCCATTGTGTATAAGTACCACATCTTTTTGATCCATTCAAGACATATTCCTTTTTTCTTTTTTTCATATATTTTTATTGTAATTAATAGAAGGGTTACATTATATTCACCAGATAGAAAGTGCATTGCTTCACAAACATTGATAGCCTTTCTCATGTCTTGGTTCCATTTCCCTCCCCCACCCCTGCCCCTCATCTTGTTTTCCCCCTTTCCTATCCTATTTCAAATAACCAAATATGCATATATACAATATATGAGATAACCAGGTGAAATACTATAACAATATAAGATAGCCAAGAGGCAGCAAAAGAGATGAGAGGTAACATAGTACATTAAGGACAACAATCACTCATTATGTGGCTTTTTTTTCCATATCCTGGAGGTCCTTTCATTTAGCATCATACTATATGGCCTTATGTATCTAGGTTTTGCTCTATTGTAAATCTTTGCTAGAAGAGCCCAAGGTTTCTGCTGATTATGATAAATGAGGGAAACCATTGAGCCTATGTTCCCTTGAGTCTGGCATACTTCACTTAATATGATTTGTTCTAAGTCTTTCCATTTCCTTACAAATGAGGTGATGTCATTCTTTCGAACAGCAGCCTAGAATTCCATTGTGTATAAATACCACATCTTGTCGATCCTCTCATCAACTGAGGGGCATCTGGTTGGTTCCAAAGACATATTCTTTTTTTTTTTGTCTTTTTTTTTGCCAGTCCTGGCCTTGAGCTCAGGGCCTGAGCCCTGTCCTTGGATTTTTCTCAAGGTTAGAGCTCTACCACTTAAGCCACAGCACCACTTCTGGCTTTTTGCTATGTATGTGGTACTGAGGAATCGAACCCCGGCCTTCGTGCATGCTAGGCAAGCACTCTACCACTAGGCCAAACTCGCGGCCACCAAAGACATATTCTTTTAACAAAGCTATTGATATCATAGGTTTTCTGTAAATGGTATGCTAGATTCTGCTCAATTTATTCAATCAGAACTGATTCTTAAAATTTTTAGTAATTTTGTAAACAGATCATTAATATTCTGGTAAGCTTGAAATTTGATTTGTAGTCACCACACCAATTCACAATTATTACTCCTCATCAATGTGTTTACTGTCCTACCATTGCTTTCTTTATACACACTTGTAATGAAAATGCTCCTAGGAATGTCCTGTACTAGAATATTTACCATCAGCCAGTCTGAAAAATGTCATCCCATTCTTACAATTGGCAAGCAGATTTTACCAATGAGAAGGCATCATGAGGAAAATAATTTGTCTTAAACTCTTTAAACAGAGTAGTTTAGAATGTGTAGATTATTGCTAAAGCTTAAAATCATTCCTAGTGTTTATTATTATGAGTGGTACTTTTTGAGTTTTTACTATATGCCCTGTCCTTTCTTTTTCTTAAGCAATGTACACTATACATAATAATGTGTTACCCTTACAACCAACAAATGAGATTATTATCTCTGTTTCTAATGATGAGCAAATGACACTTGTAAAAGATTGGGACTCAGAAATGATCATAGATTCAGGAAGTATCAGACTGAGGCTTCCATATTGGTCTCTGTCTCTACCAGGGCTGTAATTATTCTAAGTTAATAACTGGCATACCTGACATTGCCAGGCACAGTTGTATACACATGGTACATCTGTAGAATTCGATCACAAATCGATATGTCTAGATTATTTAACTTTGTGCCTAATGTGTACTCTATGGGAGTCCAGTGGCAGTATTCCGTCTTATTCCTATGTGTGATACTCAAGCAAAATCCTAAATAATTCTTGGTTAAAAACTGATTTGTCAACATCCATAAGATGAGATTGACTTAGGGAAAGCACAGAGGGTGCGCTCTGGATTCAGCACACAGCCAGTAAAGGTTTCACAGCATTTCTGAAGCTTCATTTTTTGTTAACCTAGTTTATAATTGTAGTTATTGGGAGGAGAAATAAAATAATGGTGACTGGAGATCTTTTGTTGCTTGCCTTGTCTGTATGCACAGCTTCTTCTGTAATAGAAATAAACTGGGAAGACAACAAATATTTATTGATGACTACTCAATTTGTTTTTATGTATGTGCATAGACAATGCAATCCTAAAAGCTCTATTTTCTAATTATTTACTTTTGTACATAAAGAAACTGAGGCTCAGAGGAATGATCAGAGAGAACAATGAAAGAGGTGACATTTTTGAAGATGCATTCTACTCAGAAACTAACATGTTGAGTTGAAACCCCTTTGTAAGACAACTTAAGGTCAATTATAAATAAAACAATTTAAATATATTTATAACTAGGAACGGTATTTCACTGTACCACCAATGTTACACTGACCTTATTATTTAATTTAATAACTCTCTAGGCAATAAGGAATTAAAACACTTGAGTCAGGATTTGTCTGAAAAAATAAAAATATTCAGAGTCAACCCCAAAGTTCTGGATGAAGAATCTGAAAATAATACTAAATACCTTTCACTTTTTCTAACTTTTTCCCTAAGTTATGTTTCTGAATTAAATGTGGTTTTGTTTTTCTTGTCTTGGATGTTAGAGATCTGTTATCCCTTTAACTCAAGAGAGAATGGCCCATGCTACCTAAATGAAAACGCCTCCATCTAGTGGTCACAAAGTGAACTGCATTCAAATGCCCCGAAGGTGATTTGGGGTCCAGGGCCAAAATCAGGCTAGGTTGAATGAAGCAAATAGCTATAAAGCAAACAAATTTAAAGCAGGTCCCTCGATTTAATCTAATGTGTAAAAACAAACCTAATTAAATTTTTTAATTTAATTCTTAAAAAAGTATATATAGTAATGATTTTTCTTTCTTAAAATTCTATCATGAACAATGCTAAATGTTTGCAAAAACATGGGGGCCACATGCTTCTGCCTGAGCACAAGTATCAGAAAATACTAATGACATCCCTTTGGATGGAGGAACCTTTTTCAAAGGGTTAATTTAAGACATTATTGACAAATCAAGTTGAATGTTGACTATGGTGCATTTACATCCAATAATTTAACTGGTCAGGTCAAAATAACTAATGTGTAAGATCTGACTGCTCTGCTACCATAACACTTAAACATATCTATTACATTATGTTCGATTCAATCAACAATTGCAATTTACCAACAGTTGTAAAATGTAAACAGAAATGTCTAAATGGACTAGAGCCAACTGTTTATTATGATAGTATACTTAGTATTTTTTGATTTAAGTGGTTTGGGGTTGGAATATTCTAAGAGATTCACATTTTCTTTGCTTACCTTTTGAGCTGGTACATTACCACTTGGGTTATGCCTCCCATCTTGTTTTGTTGGAGATGAAGTTTCAAAGAATTTTCTGCCCTAGCTAGCTTTGAATTGCAGTTTAGAGTCATGATCTTATACATGTTAGCCTCCTGTAGTTAGGATTACAGGCAGGTGGCAGAGAGAGAATGTTTTGAATGAGAATTAAAAGCAATTTTGCTTGAACTTGATTCATCCTGAATTCTGGAATAGGTAAACATTTATTATCACTATCCATACACACATTTCCAAACACAGGGCAAATCACTCAGTCATATAAATGTTTATTTTCCTTAGATATCCTGGCTATTTAGAAAAAAGCCTGGATATCTAAGCTTTAAATATATTCTGCCACTCTCAGGATATTACTAAGTGCTGCTCTGTAGATATCAAGCATAGTTTTAAAGCAATTTATAAATAATGTAAGCTTACAACTTTCTGCTCTGCAATTTCCAAAAGTCAAGGGAACTTTATCTACATTGGCATCTAGTTCTTCTGTCTGAACAATGAGTAAAGCAATTTAGTTGAGAGATATAATTAGGCAGCTGCTGTTTGAAAATAATGGTTTACTATTAATGAGCTTCTCTAATTGTGGATTCCACAGGACTGACCCAGGTAACACAAATGTAAACTTAACTGAAACCTGGAAATAGTCTCACAATGTTACCATGGTAAAGACAATAGGCAGGCACAGATGTCTTTATGTATACTTTAAAGTCAAAGAGAAGTGGGAGTAAGGAGCAAGTCTATCATCCTGGTAAAGGCTATATTGGGTTTGAAGAAGGAAACGTAAAGGAGCATTTTGCTGCTACTTGATATCAAACAGAAGATCTTCATATTGAACATCTCTGAAAACCAAAGTATTGATGTACCTAGCAGATCACTGATTCATTCTATGGGATGAATATTGTGTCTGAATCCATTACATCATTTTTAAATTCAAAGAAGTGACAATTTATGGGACATGTTAATACATATGAATACATTTAGATTTATTTAGACCGACTTGTTTTAGATACCGGAATATATAGCACTTTGATACCCACTGCTACACAATATTTGCACATAAATGGGCCATTCACACATGAGTTGTTCCTATCTTCCCTGGTTGTAAATGAATCAAAGTAAGAAGATGACCTTCGTTGACCTTCTCTTCCAGATCTCTGTATAGGGAGCACTGAATATTGTTCACAAGTCACCCAGTCCTATTAACTCTGTGTTAATGACACGCTGTGTGCATCACCTAGCTTAGTTTAAGAGTTTCCTTTGGAGAAGTCTGAGCCCAAATAAATACACTTTTTTTTGTGAAGTTGGATGGTCCTCTTCAGAATATACAGTTTCTATCATGGTTTACGGCTGGGTTTTTTTTGTCATTGTCAATTGCACATAATACTAGGTTTACTCCATAGTCTTTCTTTTTTTTTTCTTTTTTTATTGTAATTAGTAAAAGGGTTACATGATATTTGCCAGAAAAAAGGTGCATTAATTCATCCATAGTCTTTCTTTTAATATTTTGTGGGTTGGAAAGAAAATGGCATACTAGATTATAAATATATGTTTATCTGTACACACACACACACAAATATATATATGTATAAATATATGTGAAAAGGAAGCATAGGTCCTGATTTCCACACTCTTGTAACTACAATGATGCTCAGATATGTTTTCACAGGCACCCAAATAATGTTGTTTTTTTAACTCTGTCTTTATAACACTTTGAACAAGACTATTGAGGCGTATTATTTTGTTCAATACAACTAAATCGGCTAAATTTAGTACTGAATACTGCATTATTTGGTGTTTGTTATTGTAACCTGCGAAATTTAAGGGTTGAGTGAATTGGTTTTGCTGAGAGACATATTTGGATGGATTTAAACTGCTAGCCATTATTTGTAAGTTTTACAGCCTTGAATGAATTACTCAATTCTCCAGTCTTGAGATTATCAGATGCAATCTAAGAATTACAATAGTATGTGCCTCACAAAGGCTTTGGGAAATTTAAATTGGGCTTCCTATTTTTCTTTGTTTTGATAAAGATTTTTTTATTTTTTTATTTTTTTCGTGCCACATTTTGACCTTGAGGACTTGTCCTCACTCTGGCTTGATTGCTTAATTGGCTGGTATTCTATTTTTTATGCCATACCCGCAGCTCAGTATTTTGCTGCTGATTTTGAGGATGGAACCTTGCAGAATTTTGTGAATGCACCTGCTTCAAACCTTCATTCTCAAGATCTTAAACCTTCTGAATAGCTACAATTATAAGTGTGAATCACCAGGGCCTAGTTTATTTTGTTTCTGACACAAGGCATTATTGTCTAGATCAGGATCTCCTCCAATTCCTGATCTTTCTGCCTCTGTCACTCTAGTGTTGGGATTGCTGCTAAAAGCAGCCATGTCCAGTTCTCTTTAGTAAAAGTTACCAGGTACCGATTATCACATGCCAGAGAGGAGATTACATGCTGGAGAGGTGACAGCAGAATATTCAGTCAGACTACAACTTCCTAGAAACTGAATTTTAAAGATTGAGCCAGCACTGAATAGATGGGCAAGTGTATCATGTCATGAGTGGATGCACTCCAATAAACATAGGAAAAAGATGAATTAAAAAAAACTTGCATAACAAGGCAACTTAATTCTCTGTAACTGTAGGTAAACTGAGGTAGCTGCTTTGACACTGTAATAAATGCATAAAGGTCTTAACACAAAAGGAGGGAAGAAGTGCTAAAGTCCTGGGAAAATATCAGAAGTAGAAAATAATTAGACTTTGAAGTCAGAATAGGTGAATATCTCCAGGAAGTTCAAGAAAGCTGCCATGACTGATTCCAAGCATTGGAAGTAGAAGGAAGAGAGGTAGGAGATGTTGCTAAAGAGGAAAATGGAACTTGGTTATGAAAAGCTCTTGTGGCCTGCTGAAAGTCTACCTTTTCCTGTGAGTGAGATCCAGCATCCTCAAGAACTTCTGAGGGAGAAGTATAATAGGAGTACATATGCTTTGCAGAAAGCCTATCACAAATAATTCATAGTAAAATAATACACTAGAATAAAACATCACAGCTGGGCATGGTGGCTCACGCCACCATGAGATCTAAGGATTGCAATTCAAAGCCACCCCAGGCACTGAAGTCCATGAAACTCTTATCTCCAATTAACCAGCAGAAAACCGAAAGTGATGATGTGGCTCAAGTGGTAGGGCAGTAGCTTTGAGCTGAAGAGCTCAGGGACAATGCCCAGGCCCAGAGTTCAAGCCCCATGACAGAAAAAAAATAAATAAAATAAAACATCACAAAGTCACATCCAGGAGACATATTGAGCATATGCTTATTACGTGTTGAGTGTTAGAACTGGGGAGAAGTTGTCTAACTGACAAACTACTCAAGCAATTGAAGGTGATAGTGATGACAATGCACACCAAATGTCAATGCTATACCCACTTATAATATACTGGCTAAAGTTAATTATCCTTTATAAAAGAAAAACGGCTACATTTAAAATGCCATATAAGGGCCGGGAGTTTGGCCTAGTGGTTAAAGTGCTTGCCTAGCATGCATGAAGACCCGGGTTCGATTCCTCGGTACCATATACATAGAAAAAAGCCAGAAGTGGTGCTGAGGCTCAAGTGGTAGAGCTCTAGCCTTGAGAAAAGTCCAAGGACAGTGCTCAGGCCCTGAGCTCAAGCCCAAGACTGGCAAAAAAAAGCTATATAAAATATTAAGAAATTAATTTGGCTACAAAGACAAATCTGTGTTAGTACAGAACAGGTCCCTTGTCTTGAGGCATCTAGTAGCTATGTCTCGGTGGTAGTAAAATAGCTAATAGAAAAGTTTAAATTTTAGTCATCACATTTTTTAAAACCACATAATGGAATAATTTGTTCAACTATTTGTAGATTTTCGATGAAATTCAAAATAATTGGACATTAATTTATGGCAGAAAAATAGAAAGAGGAAGAGAAGAGTTTTCATTTATTTGATTTGCAGAGGGAACAGTATTCTAATGGCCTGCTGAAAATTTATTTTAAATAAAATTCGGGTGGAAAACTGGGAGAAATTGAGGGAAGGGGTTCAAAAGAAATGTATCAACACTTATGTAATTGTAAACCACTCCATACATCACCTTTACAATACAAAAGTAAAGGTAAATAAATAAAAAACCAAAATGTCTTTTGTAGGTATAATAAGTTATGTTCATTATATAAACAAAATAGAAGGGCCAGGAGTTTGGCCTAGTGGTAGCGTGCTTGCCTAGCATGCACAAAGACCTGTGTTCGATTCCTCGGTACCATATACATAGAAAAAAAAAAGCTCAGAAATGATACTGTGGCTCAAGTGGTATAGTTCTAGCATTGAGAAATCCCAAGGACAGTGTCCAGGCCCTGAGACAAACCCCCAGGAGTAGCAAAAAGAAAGGAAGGGAGGGAGGAAAGGAAGGAAGGGAGGAAAAGAAGGGAGGAATGAAAGGAAGGGAGAAAGGAAGGGAAGGGAGGAAGGAAGGAAAGAAGGAAGCGAGGAAGGAAGGAAGGAAGGAAGGAAGGAAGGAAGGAAGGAAGGAAGGAAGGAAGGAAGGAAGGAAGGAAGGAAGGGAGGAGAAACAGTGAGAAAGAGTGGGAGAAAGAAAGAAAGAAAGAGAGAGACAGAGAGACAGAGAGACAGAGAGAGATAGAGAGACAGAGAGACAGAGACAGAGAGACGACAGAGACAGAGACAGACACAGAGACATAGAGAATGGAAACAGGAGAATATACAAACCTAGGAAGGAAAACTGTCATTCCACAGTCTCTCTTCATTACATGGCATATTTCTTCCTAGTTTATTATTGTTACTGTTTGTAATTGTTGTATATTTTTATTAAGTTTAACTTAGCATTTAAGAACATGTTAGAATAAGTGCCTGAGACTGGAATGGTTGAGCCATTTTATGTATTAAAAAGTAAGTTTTTGCAGTAAGGATGAAGGAAAGCATGGAAAAGATTGAAAGGCTAAGCAATAAATATGGAGAGAAAATGAAATATCTTAAGATTGATTTGCATTAAATCTGCATTAAGGACTTCCTAGGGAAGGAATTTAGAGATTAATCAATCTAAACCTCAAGAAAAAATATAATGTATAAATACCAAGGCAATTAGAAGCTGTCCTTTACAGACCCAAATCAGTATATCATAGATTATATAATATTTAAAATAGTACTGACTTTGAAAACTCAGCTTTCTCTAGGATCAAATGATTACAGTTACTTTGAAATCTTTTTTAAGTTGTCAATATGGATCATCTGTGATGCTCATTAATAAAGTTAAAAATTCTGGCATTTGGTAATTAAATTAGTTCCATTAGTCAATGTGAATTAAATAGTGTAGAAGGATGTTAGATGAGATTTTTCTCTATTGTCTCAAAAAATGTGTCTAAAACTCTATAGTTCAAAACAATGTAAAATAGCACTTAAACATTCCCAAGAAAAATTCGAGGCACATTCATTAAAAATGTGCTAAATGAAAAGAGTAGGTCCAATATTTTGTGTGTGTGTGCCAGTCCTGGGAATTGAACTCAGGGCCTGAGCACTGTCCTTGGGCTTTCTCGGGGCTAGAGCTCTACCTCTTGAGCTATAGCACCACTTCTGGATTTTTCTAAATATGTGGTACCAAGAAATGGATCTCAGGTCTTCATGCATACTGGGCAAGCACTCTACAATTACACTAAATTCTTGGACCTAGGTCCAACTTTTAATGCACATTCCTAATTTATTTCAGAGAAGTCAAAAAATTAAACTGAGTTTATTTCACAGAAATTCACATAAATAAATTGGACCTTTAATCTTTTTCTTGCTCTCCTCCAGTCAACTGAGATTTCTGTGCATGAACACAGAACATTTAGTAAGAATTGGGTTTTCTTTTTTCTATTTGTTTTACCTGAAAGAGCCTACAATGGCAGTAGCTAATTTGTCAACTACTTTCATCATGTCAGTAATAGGTGGAATTTACTATGATCAAATTGATATTTTAGAGGTAGATTTGAAACATCTTATAGTGATTTTAATATCTGTCAATTGCAGTTCTTTTAAGTGATGAGGACTGAGTTATAGCACCCAAAAGCTTTGCTAACAAGAATTTAGGGAACAGATTGATGAAATTTGGGATGTGAGTATTCTAGACCACCCCAAAATACTGATTATTACTATGATTTAACCTATAAAGTCAAAGAAGCTGTATTGACATCTAAATATTACCTGTTTAGGCTTATAAAATTTTATAAAATAAAATATTCTAATTTTGTTGCCAGAAGAAAGAATAGTTAATAATTTCTTGTTGATCTGAAATTAGAATTCTTTGTCTATTTTAAATTCTATATTTGGCATTTTCTAGCTCCTAGTCAAAGCCATGCTATGCACTAGCAAACACATATGCACATACATATATATATATATATATACATATACACATTTTATACATATATATATATATCCCAGAGTATGTAATATAAACTTGCTCAATGGATATTAAACAAAATGCAATTTTTACATAAGATTTGTATTTGGAAATAATATTTTACATTATAATAAGGCAAAATTTATAAAAGTTCGTTTTTGTGTTTATTCACATGGCATTTTTTTTCTCTACTTGCACAACTTGCTTTGTCAGTCACCTATGTTACACTATGAGTTGGGCAAGATCACACATAGTAGGGAAAATGCAAAAGGAGACTTAAGCCAGCTTGTATTTCTCTGACAAGTCTATGCTTGTTTTAACTCTTTTTTCTGAAAGGTAACCTCATCACATTAAGTAAATTGCTAAATTAAATTGTCCTCCATGTGGATGTTAAAATGACAATTTAAAAAAAGGGGGGAGGCAGAAAGTACTTGTCAAAAAATAGAATATTAGCTAGCAGATAGTGGCTCATGCCTGTATTTCTAGATACTCAGTAGGCTGGGATTTGAGCATCATGATATGAAGACAGCACTGGGCAAGAAAACCCCTGAGACTCTTGTCTCTTACCTCTAACC
Organism: Megascapheus bottae; assembly: GCF_031878675.1. Taxonomy (NCBI): domain Eukaryota; kingdom Metazoa; phylum Chordata; class Mammalia; order Rodentia; family Geomyidae; genus Megascapheus; species Megascapheus bottae. Next base: position 98,156,374 of record NC_143547.1, on the reverse strand, counting down.
ATAAGAAAACCAGAAATGGTGCTGTGGTTTAGAGTGGTAGCACACTAGCCATGAACAAAAATAACTTAAATAGAGATCCTATGTTCAAGTCCCAGGATGAGTACACACAGACACACACACACACACACACACACACACACTATCAAGTTTGACATTAACTAGTGGCAGATGCTTTATTTTCCTTAGAGTGATACCAAAATAGAGCTGTGGTCCCTGCTATACAATCTGTGGAAATGCCATGCTTATGCACACATTTCACAAAGGATGCCTTAGGTGAGAGCTTCCTTTGGAAATATAGATACACATGTTCAACAGAAAGGAATTTATGTTTGTACATTAAGCTTTATTATTTATGCTTTTAAAATTAATTCATGTATTTTCTAACACTTCTATAAACAGATGCAATTAATTGTATTAGAATAAAGGAGACCACAAATAAGAGCTTCAGTTTTTCTGAAAGCATCTTCATTCTTTATTTTTCTGCTAAACATGGTGGTATAATTCTCCTTAATGGATATGAAATGAATACGAATTGTGAGCAGTCAGTAGCAATTGCCTTTATTATCATCAAATTATTCAGTCCCCAAAGATGTTATTTTTTGTTACCCTCAAATAATTGAATAAAATGAACATTCCCTTTCTCTAATTCACCAGTCAAAAAATATATTAATCTCTGTCTTCCAGTGGAAATAGAAATCATTCTCCAAGAGTAAGTATATAACTTTGGGATTCTTTTTATTGTCTTCATTTTGATATTTCTAATCATTGAAGATAATTTTTGTCCTAGGGTGATACTTTTAAACTTTCAAAATAAAGACATGATAGCTTTTGTGTTCTTTTTGACTCTATGTAGTATTTTTTAAAATTGGCACTTCTGCTATTGTACATTATTAAAGTACATATCACATTCTTAAAAGTCTACCATTAAACAAATTATTCCTGGAATTATCTCCATTATTCTGGATAGCTCTTTTTTCCTGTTTAAAGCAGATTACATTTAAAACAGTGGTTTCGACTGGGTTTCTGCCAATCACAGAGAGTGTGGTATCAGTGACACACATGGACTTACACTTTCTCCAACAAAAAAATGAGCAAACTCTTTGTTATTTGTGACTATTGAAGCGAACAATTGCTACAAGTTTTTTGTTATCTAAAAAAAGAATGGTCCCAGAACTTCCTTCTGATAGTAAAATCTACAGATTCTCAAATCTCTTACAAAAAATGATGCAATATTTATGCATAAATTTATACACATCCTCTTGTATGTTATATATTCCTGAGAATATAATACTGATTATACTGTAAATAATATAGAAATAGATATTTACCTTATAATTTAGGAAATGAGAATAAAAATTCTGTACATATTCAATACAGATATACATATATGTATAAGATATATATATCTATCTTAATTTCTAAATATTTTCCATCAGCAGGGACTGAATTACAAGTTCAGAATCCCTGAATAAAGAGTGCTAACTCTAATATAAAAATTCTCCCCACACTGCATTAAACTGCAAAGCTTCTGTATGGCAAAGAACATAGCTAGTAAACTAATTAGGAAACCTAAAGAATGGGAGAAGATCTTCACCAACCAAACAACGGACAAAGGGCTCATACCTAAAATATATCAACAGCTCAAAAAATTGAATCACTCCAAAACTAATCTCCAAGTAACAACCATCCCATTAAAAGATGGGCCAAAGTCTTAAAGAGAGTCATCTCTGAAAAAGAAACAAAAATGGCGGATAGACACATGAAGAAATGCTCAGCATCTCTGGTCATAAAAGAAATGCAAATCAAAACAAGTCTAAGATTTCACCTCACTCCGGTTAGAATGGCCAGGATCAAAAAAACTAATAACAACAGATGCTGGAGGGGTTGTGGCCAGGAGGGATCACTACTACACTGTTGGTGGGAGTTCAAACTCATTCAACCACTATGGAGAGCAACATGGCAGTTCCTCAAAAGACTAAACATAGAGCTCCCCTATGACCCAGCAATTCCACTACTTGGCATTTACCCATCCATCCAGAAACAAGGACATACTAAATCCACTAGCACAATGATGTTCATTTCAGCACTATTTACCATAGCAAAGATATGGAACCAACCCAGATGCCCCTCAGTTGATGAGTGGATCAACAAGATGTGGTATTTATACACAATTGAATTTTATGCTGCTGTCAGAAAGAATGGCATCGCCCCATTTGTAAGGAAATGGAAAGACTTAGAACAAATCATATTAAGTGAAGTAAGCCAGACTCAAAGGAACATAGGCTCAATGGTCTCCCTCATTTGTCATAATCAGTAGAAACCTTGTGCTCTCCTAGCAGAGATCTGCAATAGAGCAAAACCTAGATACATAAGGCCATACAGTATAATGCTAAATGAAAGGACCTCTAGGATATAGAAACAAAACCCATATAATGAGCGATTGTTGTCCTTAATGTACTATGTTATCTCTCATCTCTTTTGCTGTCCCGTGGTTACAGTATTTCACTTTGTTATCTGATATATCGGATATATGCGTATTTGGTTCTTTGAAATGGGATAGGGAAGGGGGGAAAACAAGATGAGGAGTGGGGGTGGGGGGGAGGGAAATGGAGACCGAGACATGTGAAAGTGTATCAATGTATGTGAAGTAATGCACCTTCTATCTGGCAAATATAATGTAACCCTTCTATTAATTACAATAAAAATATATGAAAAAAATTCTCCCCACTTCAGTAAACTCTACCTAATATATATATAATAGCAGTGGCTGTTGTCATATGTTTTCCTTCCTCTAAGCTTACCAATTATTTTAGTTTGACTTTGTCAATAGGACTTTTTAAGTTAAAATATGTTGGGGGCCGAGTAACGCCATGTCTAATAACTTTCTGTTGAGACAAGGCAAGGCTCAAGAGGCAGGGCACAAGACTTGATTACCATTGGTTACAAATGTGTTATTGTTTATCACTCTCTGCTGGGACCTAGAGTGAGGGTATATTAGCTGAAGGGACTTCCTCAGGAGAGAGGGGTTTATTGGAGGGAGAGAGAGATTTTCCTGCCTTGTTGAAGCTATGTGGCGTCTCTGTTCATGCTCCGGGGTAAGAAGGCTGAGTACAGGAGGACAGTGGGCCCTCTCCTCTCGCAGCTCGTCCTGGTCGCGGTGTGTTTTTCCCCATCCCTACTACTAGTCAAGAGGGACTGGGGACAAAGGACTCTGACAACAATATTTCAAATTTTTCTTATGTTAGTTTCTATAGTTACATAAGGGAATAGTTTGTTAGGAAATAATGGTTAATTATAAAAAGAGGAATGTTACTATTTAAGGAATGACTTACATGCATGGTCTTATAATAGATGTTACATACACATTATCTCTTCTAATCCTTACATCAGGAGGTTAAAAATGTCACTGATACCAGGTTGTACATTTAGAAAGAGGCATAATCAAGGATCAGGATTTAGACTCAAATACACTAGTAACTTGCATTTCCTAAATTCTGATGGTGAGCCCCCAAGCTCTGTGCAAAATTTCAGTGGACTGACTCTTAATTTTTTATTAAAGGCACAGTAGTTATACCATCATATGACAAAGTGTTACATATGCACAATACAAATTAGGTTCACTTAGTTTATACACATCATAATGAGTTGCCTGAATTTCTCTTCAAAAATATTTATAGCTAGTGTAAATTCAACCCATAAAAATATACAGCCAAAGAGCCCTATAGAAAATTAGAAGGATGATTCACTAATTGTTCTGGTGTGTGTGTGTGTGTGTGTGTGTGTGTGTGTGTGTGTGTGTGTGTCTGTAGGAGAAAGTAAGCACTTTACCAACTCTGTGTAAATTATCTATCCTCAGTATATATCTGTATCATTTACATTATGATTACTGTAGTCTTTCTCCAGAGATGTTACCTTCACAATGTTCAATTTGCCTGTATGAATATTCTTTTTAAAACTGGGTAGACTTTTTCAGTAATTGATATCTAAATCTGACCTTTTGAACTATGAAGTGTGCTGATTTCTTTTTTTAAGGGGTCATAGTATCAATATTTCAAGTTTTATGGGCCACAATGTTTCTTTGGAAACTACTCAACTTTTCCATTATAATGTAAAAGTAGTCCGTGTATATATAAATGAAGAATTACTGTTGTTTTCCAATAAAATTCTACTTACAAAAGCCCAAGCGGCGATGTGAATTTGGCCAAAGTCCATAAATTGCTAATTTTTTATATTATGATCTGATTTGATGTACACATAAAACATGCATTCATATCTCATACTTTATTAATGGAAGTCAAATATTACCAAGCTGCTTTTTAATAACTATTATAACTGAAATCTTATATGGAATTATTTATAACATTATTGAATTCTTCTCTAATATTTAACCCTATTCTTATGTATAAACTACAATATAATTAAAATGAAAGTTAGTTGCATTTTATTTGAAAAGAAATTGTCAGCAATAGATTATAATTATTTACATTTTTAGTTGAAAACCAAGTAAAACTAGAACCATGTCTTAGTTCTATAATGAAATACATTATAAGCATTAGTTGAAGTAATACATACACTCAGGACATATCCCTACTGTCCTTGGACTTTCCCTTGGACACTGTCCTTGGGCTTTCTCAAGGTTAGAGCTCTACCACATGAGTCACAGTACCACTTCTAATTTCTTTTGTGCATATGGTATCAAAGAATTGAACTGGGGTCTTTGTGCATGCTAAGCAAGCACTCTACCCCTAGACCAAACTCCCAGCCTTCTGTCCACATTTTATGTGGCATTCTAAGCTTTCTAATTTATCCATTTGTATTTCCTTCAGATTATGACCTGATAAAAGCTGGGTTCTGGAGGCTTAAAATCGGTAATCCTAGCTACTCAGGACACTAAGATCTGAGGATCAAGGTTGGAAGTCAGCCTGAGTAAACAAATCAGATTCTTATTCCAGTTAGTTAGCAAAATCTAATAGTGGAGGTGAGGCTCAATTGTAATAGCTCCAACCATGAACAAAATAGCTAAGTAAGAGCAAAAGGCCTTAAATTTACGCCCCCATAATCAGACAACTAACAAATAGAAACAAAACTTGTAAACAAAAATGAGTCTGATTTGGGATAGGAATGAGAACAGGGACTTTATGGTATTTATTTGGAATTAAATCATCTCATGAGTAAATATAAATGTTTAGTGTTTCATAGACAGAATGCAAAACAGTAAAACATTTTGTAGGCATACAAAAATTCCACATTTCACTTTATATATTCCACATTTCCACATTTATACTTTAATATTTCAAACTTTGTTTTTTATTAAGCTATATTAGTAAATATTACTTATACAAAGGAATCTCATTATCATGTTATTTTTTCATATATTTTTATTGTAATTAATAGAAGGTGCATTATTTCATAAACATTGATACTCCTCAAGTCTTGGTCCCCATTTCCCTCCCCTCACCCCACCCCTTATCTTGTTTTCCCCCCTTCCCTAACCGATTTCAAATAACCAAATAAACATATATACAATATATCAGATAACAAGGTAAAATACTGTATCAATATGAGATAACCAAGGGACAGCAAAAGAGATAAGAAATAACATAGTTTATTAAGGACAACAATCACTCATTATGTGGCTTTTGTTTCTATATCCTGGAGGTCCTTTCATTTAGCGTCATACTATATGGCCTTATGTATTTAGGGTTTGCTATATTGTAAATCTCTGCTAGGAGAACCCAAGGTTTCTACTGATTATGCCAAATGAGGGAAATCATTGAGCCTATGTTCTTTGAATCTGGCTTACTTCACTTAATATGATTTTTTCCAAGTCTTTCCATTTCCTTACAAATGGAGCGATGTCGTTCTTTCTGACAGCAGCCTAGAAGTCCATTGTGTATAAATACCACATCTTGTTGATCCACTCATCAACTGAGGGGCATCTGGGTTGGTTCCATGTCTTTGCTATGATAAATAGTGCTGCAATGAACATTGTTGTGGCAGTGGATTTAGTATGTCCTTGTTTCTGGATGAGTGGAATCATTTTCATACATATATGCAATATATCTTCATCAAATTTGCTCCCAATATCTTTCCATCATCCTTTCTCTTCCACCTTCTTAAAACAATTTCAACAGGCTTCATTGGTCAATTTCCAAATATGTACATGAAGTATTTTAACTATGTTTATGAATATTCCCACTCCCCCGTCAACCTTCCAATCTCTGATGAAACACATTTTTCAACAAAGCCTACTTTTGTCTTCAGTTTTCACATTTATTTATTTATTTTTGTTACTGGTTATGGGACTTGAACCCAGGGCCCTTTGCACTGTCCCTGAACCTCTTTGTGCTCAAGGCTAGCACGCTACACTTGAGCCACAAGGGCAAATCTGGCTTTTGAGTGGTTAATTGGAGATAAGAGTCTCACAAGGACTTTTCTGCCAGGGCTGGCTTTGACCTAAGTTCCTCATGTCTCAGCATCCTGAGTAGCTAGGATTACAGGCATGAGCCACTGGTGCCCAGCCAATTTTTCCATATTTTATGGTACAATTAATTGCACAGTATTACATATGCAAATATTTTGTATTTACACAATAGTTTTTCTTCTAACATTTTTTACAGAGTTATATACAAAAAGAAAACATGTGTAAGACCTATTTGATATGGATCAGTTTAACAGGTCAACTCAAAATACTTGATTAAGTCTTAACTTTCATAGCAAGGCATTAACTAATTCATAGCCATCACAATTTAACTGCACATTTAGTTTTGGTTCATTCTTTCTTCGTACTCTTTGTCCTCAATCAAACAGAACTAAAATATTTTTCAGATACTTCACATATTTCCTGATTCCTTACTTTTCCTACACTTGGAAGCTAATTTAAAACAAACAAAGAAGTAGATGAACCCTAAAATGATATGCTGTGACTTCAAAATTCATCTCAAAGAGTCTTAGATTTTGAGTTATTATGCCTCAGAAAGTGGTAAATAATCTTTCTTTCACTCTTAATATGTTACTGTTCCTTTTTTATAGATGAAAGACTACAGAAATACAAACAAATCGATTTATGAACATCACAAATTTTTTGTAGCACTTCCTTTTTTAATGAAATTTTATTGTGAAAGTGATGTAAAGAGGGGTTGCTTTTTTTCTTTTATTTTATCCCCTTTGGTTTATATCCTGTTGTCACTGTATTTTATTTTGTAATCCTGCATTCTGTATGTCTTATTTGATTTGGGAAAAGGAAGAGAAACAACAATACGGTAAGACAAAGGAGAAAGAGTGAACCAATGCAACAATACTCACAAGACTATATGTTGGAAATGAAATTTACAACTTGTGATGTGGTTGTTTTGTGGAGGAAAAGTAGAAGGTAAACAATAGAGGGGGTAACAATGTTTGACAAGAAATGTACTCATTACTTTACTTAGGTAACTGTAACCCCTCTGTAAATCACCCTTACAATAAAATAAAATAAAATTTTAAACAAAGAAAGAAAATGAAAATCAACGCAGCTATACTTTGATTTTCAAATGAAGACACGGAATAAGTGTATTATACAGATATCAAATATATTGCATAATTTACTCCTCAAAACACACACACACACACACACACACACACACACACACACACACACAAGTAGATCTACCACATATCCTGCTACCATCTCAATTCTAGGCACACATCTGAAGGAAACGAAATCGGCCTACTAAGTATATATGTGCCTATCCGTATTTTCAGCAGCATTATTTGCAATAGCCAGGCTACAGAATCAGCCTAGGTGCCTATGAATTGAAAAACAGATCAAATATGATATATTTAATGTTATCATGTATCCATAAAGAGGAATTAACTTATATCATTTGTATCAAAATGAATGGAGCTGGAGGTGATCGTGGTTGGGTTGTTTTATTTCTAAAAAGAACTATTTTCTTTTATGATATGCTAAGAACTCATTGCTTAATAGCCGCTGTACATTTACTTATCTTTGCTTTTTGTGTGATCTTGATTAAATTTCATTATTATTTTATTATTATTATATTTAAGTAGTTGCACAAAGGGGTTTCAATTCATCATGTCCATTTCAACAAAACCATCTTTATGAATGAATTTTCATTGTTTCTTATCTTTCTGTTGTTTAAATTCCCTATATAGGAATAATGCTTCATTGATATAGTTATAATGGGAATCATATGATACAAAAATGTGCTACTTACCAAAGTTAGATACAGTAACAACAGGGTAGAAACCATAAGGGGAAAAAAGGAGAAAAGAAATAACTTCACATAGTACATTATAAACAAAAACCACAAAAATAAACCTCTTGTTTCCATATCCTGCAGTTCATTTCTCTTAGCATCAACTAATACAGTCATAAACACATAGCTATTGAGCTATTGTGATCCTCTTCTAGGAAAATCCTACATGTGTAAAAATGATTACAAATGGGGAAAACCAACTGTATATATGTTTGTTTGTTTATTCAAATTAGAGAAGGGAAGGAGAAAAACAAGATGAGACAAAAGACAAAGAGTGAATCAATGTAACAATGATATTGGCAAGACAATATTTGGCAAATGAACTTTACAACTTGGGAGGGTGTGAGGAAGGGAAACTGGAAGGAAAACATGAGAAGGGGTAACAATGTTCAAGAAGTAATGTACCCATTATCTGACAAATGTGACTGTAATCTCTGTATATATCACCTTGACGGTAATTTTTTAATGTGCTATGTACATAGTAATTGGCATATAGCTCAATGAAATGAAGAAAATTTCACAAGAAGTTCAAATACATTTTATATTATTTTAGTTTTCATAGCCCAGATTTAATTATATGAGCATTTTATTCAAGCTGGCCCTATTACTAATTGACAAAAATTTTATATTTTCTAACTTATATAATGATTTACATTTCTCACTGAAATTTATATAGGCTTAAATGAGAATAGTATGTTTGCATTGACTTACTGCTAATTTACCTCAGAGTCTATCTCAACAAATTCCCATTGTACAAAAACAAGCTATCATCTTGGATTTGGGTCATTGTTTTCTGGTGGCAAATTATTTCAGATAAAATTATTAGCAATCAGAAGACTTAATATTTTTACATTATGCATATTTTTCTTTATTACTATTTTTCCTGAGATTTTTATTACTAGATTTCTTTAATTTTCTCTACTTTATTATATTTAATTATCTGTGATAACTGACAAGTAAGAAAACCTTTTGGAAATCATCCCAGGTTTTATTTGTTTGTAATAATTTTTCAGTTTTTATTTTTTACAATAATTATACCAACAGGTCTTATTGTGGTATTTTCATTTTTTCAAGCTATAAATCCTGATCAAGCAAAGAAAAAAATCATGATCATCTCAACATATGCAGCAAAAAACATTTCAGAATTACATTGCAGCACTATTTACCACAGTGAAGATACGGAACCAACCCAGATGCCTCTCGGTTGATGATTGGATCAAGAAAATGCGGTATTTATACACAGTGGAATTCCATGCTGCCATCAGAAAGAACAATATCACCCCATTTGTAAGGAAATTGAAAGACTTAGAAAAAACCATATTAAGTGAAGTAAGCCAGACCCAAATGAACATAGGGTCCATGGTTTCCCTCATGTGTCATAATTAGTATAAACCTTGGACTCTCTCAGCAGAGGTTTACAATAGGGCAAAACCTTGATACATAAGGCCATATAGGATGAGGTAAAATGAAAGGACCTCCAGGATATGGAAACAAGAGCCATATAATGTGTTATTTTTGTTCTTAATGTACTATGCTATTTCTCATCTCTTTTTCTGTGCCTTGGTTATCTTATATTGTTACAGTATCTTACTTTGTTATCTGCTACATTTTATATATGTTTATTTGTTTATTTGAAATAGGATAGAGAAAGAGGGAAAACTGGATGAGGGGTGGAGGTGGAGGGACAGAAAAGGGACAAAAACATGAGAAAGAGTATCAATGTTTGTGAAGAAATGCACCTTCTATCTGGCAAATATAATGTAACCCTTCTTCTAATTACAATAAAAAAACATTTGACAAGATTCAACATCCCTTTATGAAAAAAGCTCTGAAGACGCTAGGAATCCATGGGAACATCCCTTAATATAATAAAACCTGATTATGATAAACCTATAGCCAGCATTATACTTAATGGGAAAAGAATGTGTATGCTCTCCGATCCTCTTCAACATAGTGCTGGAATCCTAGCAAGAGAAATACCCAAAGTGAATCTAAATAAAGAAAGAAGATGAAAAGCTATCCTCCTTTCCAGGCAACATGATCCTGTATTTAAAGAACCCTACAGATTCTTCACCCAAGATTCTTGATTTAATTTGAAATTTTAGCAAAGTATCAAGTTATAAAACCAACCCATAATGAGAAGAGCAATCCTGAGAATATTTCTTGTTGACCATCATATCCTCATTAACTTATTTATATAACTGTAATACCTCTGTACAACACTCTTACAATAAAATTAAATTAAATAATTTTTTGTGTGTAGGTCATGAGGCATGAACTCAGACTGGGCACTGTCCCTGGGCTCTTCAGCTCCAGGCTACCTCCCTACCCCTGGCCCAGGGCATTGTCCCTGAGCTCTTCAGCTCAAGGCTACCACCCTACCCTTGAGCCAGTTTTCTTGGGGTTAATTGAAGGTAAGAATCTCAGGTCCTTTTGTGCCTGGGCTGGCTTTGAACCTTGATCCTCAGATCTCAGCCTCCTGAGTAGCTAGTATTATAGACATGAGCCACCACTCCCAGCAAAATTAAACTAATTTTTTTAAAAAAAGTACAATATTGAAATCAAGAAAACAACTCCATTTGTAGTAGCCTCAAAAAAAAAGGAATTAACCAAGGATGTGAAAGACTTCTATTCTGAAAACTTTAAACTCTGAAAAAATGAAATTGAAACAGAATTAAGGAAATGGAAAAAACTCCCATGATCCTGGTTGGAGAGAATTAACATAGTAAAAATGGTAATTCTGCCCAGAGCAATATATAAATTAAATGTGATTCCAATCAAATACCAACAACTTTTTTCAAAGAAATACAGAAATCAATCCAAAAATTCATATGGAATAATAAAGAGCCCAGAATAGCAAAAACAATCCTTAGCATGAAGAACATTGCTGCATGAATATCAATATCAAAGTTCAAGCTTTATTACAAAGCCATAGTAATAAAAAGAGCTCAGTACTAGCACAAGAATAGGCCTGAAGACCACTGGAACAATACAGAAGACCCAGAACTAATCCTACTCCTAATATTTTATAGTGTGCCAAAAACACATATTGGAAGAAAGATAACTGGCAGATGGATGGTGGCAAAATTGGCTATTCATGTACAGAAAAATTAGACTAGATACTCATAGAACCTTGTACCATATTCAACTCGAAACGGATCAAAAACATCAATTTAAGTTCTGATACTGTCAGAACATTACAGAAATTGTTAGGGGAAACCCTGTGCTGTCTACGCACCTGACAAAACTTTCTACACAAAGATCCAAAATCGACTTAAAGGAAGACTGGATAAATGGTATTGTATGGAACTGGAGAGCTTCTATGCTATGGCTAGCATAATAAATAGAAAGGCCTCAGATTGGAAGAAAATCTTCACTAGCTATACATGAGACAAGGGCTTCATATCTAAAATATACTTAGAACTCAAAAACTTAACACCCCCACAGATAAACACCCCCCACCATAAAAAAACGTATTAAGAGAAGTAAGCCATACTCAAAGGAACATAGGTTGAATGGTTTCTCTCATTTTTCATAATCAGTAGAAACCTTGGGCTCTCCTAGCAGAGATTTACAATAGAACAAAACCTAGATACATAAGGCCAAATATGACGCTAAAGGAAAGGACCTCCAGGATATAGAAACAAAAGCCATATAATGAGTGATTGTTGTCCTTAATGTACTATGTTATCTCTCATCTCTTTTGCTGTCCCTTGGTTATCTCGTATTGTTACAGTATTTCACCTTGTTATCTGATATATTTTATATACGGGTATTTGGTTCTTTAAAATCGGATACGGAAGGAGGGAAAACAAGATGACAGGTGGGGTTGAGCGGAGGGAAATGGAGACCAAGACATGAGAAAGGGTATTAATGTATGTGAAGTAATGCACCTTCTATCTGGTGAATATAATGTAACACTTCTATTAATTACAATAACAAATATATGTAAAAGAAAAATTAAATTAAATTTAAAAAAAAGACTAAGCATAGAGCTGCCCTGTGACCCCGTAATCCCATTCCTGGGTATTTATCAATTGGATCACAAACCAGACCACAGTAAGTCCACCAGAAAATGATCGGGATATGTTGTGAGTGAGTACTGGAGGAAAAAACCGGAAGAGAGGGACAGAAGAGAAGACATGATTTAAAAATAATTGTACACATTATTCATTATTCATGTAATCGTAACCCCTCTTTAATCAACTCTAAAACAATAATTTAAAAAAATCCTCCTCTCAATCCTCTTTACATTCTTTCATTTCTATCACAATTTTAATAGGTTTCATTTTTCTATTTTTGTACATATATATAAAGAACTTTAGTTATTTTCATCCTCTCTCTATACTGTCCTTTCAACAACTGCCTTCCAGGTACTACCCTTCCCCAAATAGAATTGATACTCTGTTTCTGTAATTTGATTTTATAGTCTATATTCTGTATATGAAAGATACCATGCAATATTTTTGCTTCTACATTTGTTTTGTTTTACCCACTTCTACTTATATCTATATTTATGCAAATGACATTTCATTCTTATTTGACCAAATTATAGTCCACTGTATATACATTATACATGTTATCTGTAAAATATTCATCTTTATATTTCTATTATTTTATCAGTTAATGTTTCGTTAAGCTGATTACATAGTTATCAGACTGGTTCTAAGTATTTAGAACTTCACCATTTTCTATGTAATTAGTAAAGTGACTTAATATCTTAATGGCAGAACAATTTAGTATAAAAGCTAAATATACCTGTCTAATATCTCTTTGTACTAACATATTCCTCCTCTCCTGTCTACAATACTAACCTCCCCTAGTCCTAGAAAGCTAATGAACAGTTTAGAATACTTTTATTGATACCAAATTATTTTACTGGTATGTTGCCCATTACTTACTATGGAAAATTCTTCTTCATGCTTACAATTTCTATGGATTTTTACCAGTGTTAAGAAAGTCTGTTTTTATTTCACCTTGTTATTTGATATATTCTGTATATGCGTATTTGGTTATTAGAAATCGGATAGGGAAGGGGGGAAAGCAGGATGAGGGGTGGAGTGGGGGGAGGGAAATGGGCACCAAGACATGAGAAAGGGTATCAATGTGTGTGAAGTAATTCATCTTCTATCTGGTGAATATAATGTAGCCCTTCTATTAATTACAATAAAATATATGAAAAAATTTGTTGTATTCAGTTTATCTAAAAGTAGCTGCACAATTTAAATACAAGTAATGTAGTAAAAAATACATTATTTTGATTGTTAGGACAGTCATGATTTGCTTTGGGCAATACCAAATAAAGAATATTATCACTCAGATCATATTTATATCGTTTAAATATTTTCACAATACTGGTATGCATGTATACAATATTGAAGACAGAAATAGAATCACTTATGTTGTAGAAGCCTAAAGATTAACTTCTCCTACTGAAAGTCATGTTTTAGAATCTAGAGCATTATAGATCCTAAGAAGATAAGATGGAAAGCGAAATATAATTGGTAAATATCCATATCTAATCTATTTCTTTGCATTATTGTATCCCAAAGTTTATGAAGTAAGCAATTGATAATGTGTTGATACATGTTCAACAGCTTGCTTGGTAGTTGAGTAAAATAAGTCAACTTACTTTATTTGCTAATTTTTATGGTATAAATATTCACAGCATGACCCATTTCAAGCAACCAATATGACACTGAACACTGAATGTACAACTGGGAAAAATACATATGATTGAATCTCATCAAGCAGTAAGAGCTGGTCCCTACCTACCAGTGAATATGTATTTAAATAATTATAATGAAACAAAAGGAATATATATAAATATAATTATATCCATAATATATATGTGTGTGTTTTGATCATCAAAGATTTTTGTACGGTCAATAAAAGTAAAATAATTTATATAAAACTCTTACAATGAAAAGCAATAGCAATTTATAATATAAACCAATCTACTGTCCAAAATTTTTTCAAAACACTGCAACAAAAATACTCTTTAACACTCCACTCCACAGGATTCTTTAACAGAGTTTTTTTCCCCTTCTTCTTCCCCAGTTTCTCTGGTTATTTAAAATAAATCCTTGTTAAAGCTTAAAAAGTGCCATCTATGCAAAATCTGTTTCACAGGCTAATTGCTACACTGCTACGCTAACAAGCCAGATGCTGCTTTGTTCCAAATGGGAAGAGGTCAATGGGAAAATGAAGCCAATTTGAAAGGATGGGTCTTTGCTTGAGACAATGCTAAAGTAGGTGTGCTTCAAAGCTTTATGAAATGACAAGAATGCCTGTTGAATACTTTTAATCTGTTTAACATGTTTTATCAAGAGAATAAAAAGATACTTATTTTAACCATACACATACATATATTGTGACACATCATAAGTGTACCTATTTACTAGTAGTACGTTATGATACACAATCACATCACACAAGATACAATGATCAGATTCAGGCAGTCATCTTAAGCTCTTATAATTTATTTTTGTGTGTTTGACACATTCAAAATCTTGAGAAGTCATTTTGCAATATACAATTAAATGTCATCATGGTTATCCTATGTGTTATAAAACATAGGATAATTTTCTCCCTACCCAAATGAACCATACAGCTATTTTTGTCTTTTTATTTTATTTATTTTTTCTATATATTTTTATTGTAATTAATAGAAGGGTTACATTATATTCACCAGATAGAAGGTGCATCACTTCACATACATTGTCTTGGTTCCCATTTCCCTCCCTCACCCCGCCTCTCATCTTGTTTTCCCCGTTCCCTATCCAATTTCAAATAACTAAATATGCATATATTCAATTTATCCGATAACAAGGTGAAATACTATAACAATATGAGATAGCCAAGGGACAGCAAAAGAGACAAACGATAACATAGCACATTAAGGACAACAATCATTTTTGGCTTTTGTTTCTATATCCTGGAGGTCCTTTCATTTACCCTAATCCTATATGGCCTTTATGTATCTAGGCTTTGTTTTATTGTAAATCTCTGCTAGTAGAGCCCAAGGTTCCTACTGATTATGACAAATGAGGGAAACCATTGAGCCTATGTTCCTTTGAGTCTGATTTACTTAACTTCATGTGATTTTTTCTGTCTTTCCATTTCCCTACAAATGGAACGATGTCGTTCTTTCTGACAGTAGCCTAGAATTCCGTTGTGTATAAATACCATATCTTGTTGATCCACTCATCAACTGGGTTGGTCCCATATCTTTGCTATGGTAAATAGTGCTGCAATGAACATTGTTGTGCTAGTGGATTTAGTATGTCCTTGTTTCTGGATGGTTGGGTAAATGCCAAGTAGTGGAATTGCTGGGTCATAGGGGAGCTCTATGTTTAGTCTTTTGAGGCACTGCCACACTGCTTTCCATAGTGGTTGAACGAGTTTGCACTCCCACCAACAGTGTAGTAGTGATCACTCCTGCCACATCCCCTCTAGCATCTGTTGTTGTTAGATTTCTTGAACCTGGCCGTCTAACTGGAGTGAGGTGGAATCTCAGAGTTGTACCACACCGCTTTTTAAAGTACATATTTATAACATAATATGTCATTTTCATATTTATTCGACTGTGAAATCTCTGGGCTACTGAGGAAAACTATCCCTTTAAAAGCAATAGATGAAGCACTTCACAAAAGGAGCCCTTCAACTATGTGTTTCAAGATTTCTTGCACTTCAGATGCCCTGATGCTGACCACGTACATTGAGACATCAATTTCTCTATCAGCATATTGGTATCACATTTTAAAATCTGTATTAACAGATTTCAAAAGCAGCACAGATACACAAAACAGCAACTATTGAAGGCTTCTTTGAGGGATTAGAGATTATCAGCAAGTCACACACAGATGTGTCCAAGCAGAGAAAACTATCCTCCCTAGAGTTTAGTACACTATCGCCTCATTTAGTATTGTCTTCATACCATAATAAGGTCATCCTATCTGTATTTCTGCATGCTCTACTAATCATCCCCTATTAAATCTTCTCTGAAGCTGTTCAATTTGTGGCTGATGTTTGCCAGCCAGTTGGTTGTGAGGAATTTAAAGTCGCTACAAATAATCTGCTAATATTAAGTATGGATGTTTTCAGCTTTGCTTTGTGAAATACCCCTAAAGCCAAGTGCTCATGCCTTTCACGCTCATTGCTTCGCATGATGATGATGATGCCTGGAATTTTAGTGCTTTCTAGGGCTATTTGTTTTATTAATATGTATTGTATGCCTCCTTTATGCTTAAGCATAACCCTACATATAGCTGTAATTATTATAATCTTACATATAGAAATTTGATAACTTCTGTATATTTATAAAGTTGATCAGTACAATAAGTACAAAATGTATCTCTAAAATGTGAAAGGGTATCAATGTATGTGAATTAATGTACCTTCTATCTGGCAAATATCATATAACCCTTTTACTAATTACAATAAAAAAATAAAATAAAAAAATAAAATATCTTTACGGTTCTTATAACAACTGAAGAAGGAAAAATTGGCTCAGGATTTTTTCTAGCTCTGAATAAATAATGTCATTTTTAATTCTTTAATCTGCTTTAAACCCTAATTACAACTGTTTGCTGCAATAAAAATAGGTCCAGAATGGAAAATTTACTAATAGGAGACAATTTGTTCAATTCAGTGTTACTGGTCAAAGCCTAAATCTGAAAAAAATGAGTAATATTGATTTTTAACAGCAAAAGAAATTAAATAGGTAGCTTCAAAATAATATATGGATAAGAAAATTAAACATTATGTAACAGACACAACATTTTTGGTGAATTTACCTTGGTAAATGTATTTTCTGTTTTCTGGGGTATATTTGCTACTGTGACTTGTTTATTTTGCACTATCCTAGAATGTGATCTAACACAGCCACAGAGTTCATTTTCATTTCTTGAGGCATCTCACTGGGGAAATCTCTCATGCATTCAAGGACTATAACCCTGAAAGGCTCTTAGTTGGTTTACCATTTGCTATTAGTGTAATGGTGAGAAATAAATTGACATTATCCCTAACTTTTTCACCTTGGCATGATTCACAATCTAACACTGCCATTCATGGAGGAATGATGAACCTTTCAGTTTCCCTTGAAGCCTTTAGAAAATATATTATTAGTCCAGGTATAGTGGCATGGCATAGGAGGGAGAGTTTTTCATGCTGAAATCTTTCTTAATACCTCTTGAATTTGTGACCACTGAATACTTGCCTACATAATCTTACTACTCAACATAAAATTAAATTTTATGAAATATAAATCTTCATGACTACATGACAGGATTATCAGTACAAAAGTATTAGGAACTCATGTTGGTTATTTTTCTGTTTTCGATTTGTGACCAAATCATTCCAAATGTGATCTGATTCTTTCTTTTTTGCCAGTCCTTGTGCCTTCTCAAGGCTAAGGCTCTACCACTTGAGCCACAGCAACACTTCCGGATTTTTTTTGCCAGTCCTGGGCTTGAGCTCAGGGTCTGAGCACTGTCCTTGAACTTTTCTCAAGGCTAGAACTCTACCACTTGAACCTCAGCACCACTCCGGCTTTTTTCTGTGTATGTGGTACTGAGGAATCGAGCCTGGGTCTTCCTGCATGCTAGGCAAGCATTCTACCACTAGGCCAAACTCCTGGCCCCCACTTCTGGATTTTTCTATATAGATGGTACCGAGGAATTGAACCCAGATCTTCGTGCATGCTAGGCAAGCACTCTACCACTAGGCCAAACTCCCAGCCCTGATTATTTATTTCTATAGGTAGTTGTTTGAATAAGTTTAAATATTGCAGCTCAAAAATACTCAAAGTTCATTGAACAATCCTCTACACATGGCACATACATCAAATATTTCTGACTCCAGAAGGAAATAAATAGACCCTTAAATCTGTCTGCCTATAATATTTTGGATAATATTTTTTCATTGTCACTCCATGTCCCAAGATTTTTTAGTAAGATAGCAGGAGATCCCAGTAACATGATTTGCATTATTGATGGACACAAATTCTTAAACTTTCATTCAACTTTTCTTGAATGGATGAGTAGATAAGAAGCTAATTATCGGGGCCCGGAGTTTGGCCTAGTGGTAGAGTGCTTGCCTAGCATGTACAAAGACCCACGTTCGATTCCTCGGTACCCCACATACATAGCAAAAAGCCAGAAGTGGTGCTGAGTCTCAAGTGGTAGAGTGCTAGCCTTGAGAAAGTCCAAGGACAGTGCTCAAGCCCTGAGCCCAAGCCCAGGACTGGCAAAAAAAAAAAAAAGCTGATTATTTCAGATTGCTGAGTCAGAGTTAGGCACCATAATGGATACTTTAACAATATTTTCTTAGTTACTATTCATAATGCCACTGAGATAAACTGTTTTGAATGAGTGATGAATCAAAAGTTCAGAGTAACATATCTCAGACCACTTGCCTAATTAAAGGAAAAGCTGCACTTTGAGTTGATTTGCCTTTCCAGTTGGACACAATAATAATGAGTACTCTAATCATGTGCACGACATTTCTTTTCCAATTTTTCCAATAATTCTAAAAAAAATTATATATTCTCCAAAAGGAAGACTAGGAGAGATTTCACAACAAGTATGTGGTCTCATAGTTTACATGATGGATAGGGATAGTTAATATATTATCAAGATTTTTTTTGTCTGTTAAATCTCTGGTCTTTCCGACAAGTCTATTAATGCACAAATTTTTTATCACCACTCACCCCAAACAGCACATGCACACATAAACACACACAGATGGAAGCACAGTAGTCTTATGGAGAAGAGATATTTATAATCTGCTATCATGAAATAGAAACAAATATCTTTATTATTATAGCTGTTTAAATGTCATAGAGAGATCAGTTCTTTCTTCATCTTGTGTATTTTTCTCCATTTAAAGGTTATTTTTATTTTCTGAAAAAAGAAAAGTTGGTATAAAATGCTAATTCTCTCTTGAATTATTTACATATACAGAATTCTGTGGTTTGAGAGAAAGCACATAAAATATTTATATAACAAGTTCTATAGTTAATACAATTTTATTACACTATTATAGACTTGTTTAAGGTATGAGGGGATTTAAAATGATGAGATTTATTCAATACTTTTCACTGTGATTAAATGACTAAAGTGAGAAAAAGGACTAATTCAGAAATAGCAAAAGCTGTTCTCATCAAATTGCACTTTCTTAAATGAGATCAATGGTTCTTGATTAGATAAAACATCATGAAGGAAAAAAGGATTTTGCATAAGTCAATTTCTAAACATTAATATTCCATTTTGTTTTCAAACATAAATTACACTCATGTAGGCAAAAATATATTTTGTTTATATATACTAAATATGAAGAGTTGCTTTCAATAAGAAAAGTCAAAATAAACTAATATTTGAAATATATTTACACCTTTTAATTATCTAATCTGATGTGAATTTAAAAAAATAAGAGAAATATACTGATTAAATGTAAATACACTAATACATCATCAAAGTAGAAATCTCACTAAAGTGATACTCCTAATTAAGACAAAACACTTAGGTAGCCAGTTGTGGTAGCTCACACCTGTAATCATAGCTACTCCGGAGGCTGAGATCTGAGGATCATGGGCACTAAAGTCTGTGAGACTCTTCTCCAGTTAACCACTAGAAAACCAGAAGTGGGGCTGTGACTCAGGGGAAAGGGTGGTACCCTTGAGCTGAAGAGCCCAGGGACAGCATCCAGGCCAAGTTCAAGCTCCATGACTGAAAAAAGGACTTAGGAATGATCAAAAGACAGATGGTGGTGATATCCAATAAATATGATGAACTTCAATAATAGGAGAATTTATCTTGTGCATGTTCAGTAGCTCTTCAATTATTTTAACTATAACAGAAATTCATGTAGGTTACATGTTGTAGAAACTAGTATACACTTGAAGCAACAAATTAAAGTTACTGGTAGTTGTTAGACAATAGAATTTAGGATATTTAAAGGTAATGTTATTCTCATAAGTCTACTCATGTATCAATAGCTGCCATCAGTTCAAATGATATCATAGCACCCAGTATATATTAGTGAATACTTCAAAACAATGAAAATGGCTTACTTACATTTGGACTTCTTATTTTGTGAACAGAAATACTTATCACAAAAATCTTTATATGTTAAATGAATACCAATATTTTTGTGTCAATCATTGTCTTTAGGTCTTTATAAAGCAACAGGATTAGAATAGTTTCTAAGACTGGAGAAGACAGACTTTCCCTAATGAACTCATACTTAGACTAAGCCAATCTTTTCTAATTATGCCTCCTTCATCAGTACTAAAGAAGCCATAAACTATGAAAAGGCTATGTCAGGTATTCTTCACAAACTTTTACTTAGAAAAAAGCATTTTGTCTTAGTCATTGTCTATTAGCATCAGCTTGCATCAAAATCATGGTTTCCCAAAATCTGGTAAGGGATCTGGACTTGGGGAAAGAAAAATAAACAAAATTGAAGGACTTTGTCATTGAGTCACTCTACACTGTAGTTATTATACATTAATTATAAAGTATTTAGTTACCATTGCATTCAGACTTTCTAGAGTGCTCCTGAACTTGCATTCTCTCTAGTGGTGAGATCTACTGTTACTTCAGCTACCCACTCAACATCCTTCATTTTATTACCCTGTACTAATTTGGAATTTGTTGTGATTTTTAAATGAGTAGCTACTGTTCTTTATTTCAGCTTCAGATGGGGGTTATTTTGTTCTTTTTCATATATTTTTATTGTAATTAATAGAAAGTTTACATTATATTCACCAGATAGGAGGTGCATTACTTCGCATACATTGATACCATTTTCTCATGTCTTGGTCCCCATTTCCCTCCCCTCACCCCCACCATTCATCTTGTTTTACTCCCTTCCCTATCCGAATTCAAATAACCAAATACGCATATGTTTGTTCTTATAGTCAAATTGTGATTCTGTCCCTGGAAAAATCATGTGAATGTGGCTGCAAATGGGCATACTGGTTAAGGGAAAAGAAAGAGTAAATATGAATTTGTTACAAGAGCAATATCTTGCTTTTGTCATGTACCTGTGAGCCAACGTAGTCTTTATAACATAAGAATATCAGGACTTAGTAGAAATGGCAAAGCTTACAGCAAAGGGAAAGAAATTGTGCTTATGAACTTGTATTAGTGCCATGGAAAGGAGAGAAGTAATGGTTTCTCCTTTCCACTCAGATAACTTATGATGTATTGCATTTTTCTGATGTTACACTGGCAATAGGAATAGATGCTAAATTCATACATCAATTATTCCAGTTAAGCATGGTATTGCTACTATTTTCCTCATTAAAAGTGGCTATCCTTCAGGGAAATTTCTGTTACTTTATCTTTCCTTTCTTCTTAAGTAATTTTAACTAGAAATCTAACCTATAACTACCTTTCAAATCAAATCTGCTTTATTTGGAGATTTTATTCTATAATTTGCTGATGGAATTACCAGTGAATTTTAAAGAAAGTGAATTATTAGAATATGAGGATACAAACCTTATGGTTAGTCAAGTATCAACTGATTGCTTTGAAGATGAAGCAATTTGATCTGAATTAAGTACAGTTCATACCACAGCTTAGTTCCAAATGTATGTTTTGTTCTAAATACAAGAAAAGAATCAAGCTATCACTTCAGCTAATGTTTGAATGAAGGACATTTAACTTGAAAAAATTGGCTTTGAAACTG